>NC_059338.1:76970183-78220183 GCF_018350155.1 Leopardus geoffroyi | reverse complement strand
TAAAGGAGTTAGGAAATTATGTCTGCACACACTGTTTAAGCAGTTCTATTCATAACTGCCAAAACTTGGAAGCAACCGAGATGTTCTTCAGTAGATGAGTGGGTAAATGAACTGTGGCCCGTCCAGATAATGGAATATTACTCAGCACTAAAAAGAAATGAACTCTCAAGTCATGAAAAGATATGGAGAAACCTTCAATGTATATTACTGAGTGAAAAAGCCAGTCTGAAAAGGCTACAGACTGTATGATTCCAACTCTAGGACATTCCTTAATAGGCAAAACTGCGGAGACAGTAAGAGTTCGTGGTTGCCAGGGCAGAAGGGAGAGGGAGGGATGAACGGGAAGAGCACAGAGGACTTGCAACGCAGCGAGATCACTCTGCATGAGAACCTTAATGGTGGATACGTGTCATGATACATCGGTCAAAACCCAAAGAGAACACCAACGCTGAGCCTTAATGTAGAGTATGGCCTTGGGCGAGCATGATGTAGCACTATAGATTCCTCCGTTGTGACAAGTGTACCAGTCTGGTGGGGATGTTGGAAATGGGGGAGGCTGTGTGTGGGGAGCAGGGCCAGAAGGCACATGGGAACTCTCTGTGCTTTCCTCTCAACGGTGCTGTGAATCTAACACTACTTGAAAAATACTTTATTAAGGGGCGCCTGGGTGGCGCAGTCGGTTAAGCGTCCGACTTCAGCCAGGTCATGATCTCGCGGTCCGTGAGTTCGAGCCCCGCGTCGGGCTCTGGGCTGATGGCTCAGAGCCTGGAGCCTGTTTCCGACTCTGTGTCTCCCTCTCTCTCTGCCCCTCCCCCGTTCATGCTCTGTCTCTCTCTGTCCCAAAAATAAATAAACGTTGAAAAAAAAAAAAAAACTTTATTAAGAAAGAAAGAAGACTGGTAAAATCCAACTGAGGCCTGCAGTTTAGTTTATAGTAGGATACCAAAGTCCATTTCCCAGTTTTGACAGCAGTCTATGGTTAAAGAAGACGTTATCATCGAGGGAAGAGGCGGGGATAGGTACCTGGGAAATCCGCCAGACTTTAGGGGAGTCTAAAGTTATTTTAGGAGCGCCTGGGTGGCTCAGTCAGTTGAGCATCCGATTCTTGATTTCGGCTCAGGTCATGATCCCAGGGTCGTGGGATCAAGCCCTGCGTCAGGCTCGCCACTGAGTGTGGAGCCTACTTGAGATATTCTCTCTCTCTCTCTCTCTGTCTCCCTCTCTGTGTCTCTATCTCTCTCTGTCTCTCTCTCCCTCTGCCCCTCTCCCCCTCTAAAATAAAATTAAAAGTAAATAAATAAATAATTTTAAAATAAAACTTTTTAAATGAAATAAAGTCACTTGTTATCATGTGTAAGGAGATCACCACTGGGTCACCTAGCCCCATCATTGAGAACATTTCTCTCAACAGAGTTGTGGGTTCACGCAGCCCAACAGAGAGAGAGAAAACTGAACGAGGGGAGTCCAGCCCGTGATCGCATCGCCTTCCTGGGCGGCATGCTGGCTTATTTATTTGCAAGGAAGCAAAGAGTTGAGCAGCTAGAGGGAGGGAACGAGCCCATTTTGTTTGGAGGCCCCTGGCTCCGTGGCAGCCCCACCCCAGTGCAGGCATCTTCCTGGGCAAGTGCTTAGGACTGACAGCGTCAGTTCCACCCCCGGGAATGCATTTTAATTACAGCTGCCAAGAAGCACATGTAACACCCTGGCTGCCTACAAATTCTCAGTGGTTTCATGGGCTTCGTGCCACGTTTTACAGTCCTTTCGATATCACGATGACCTGGAAATGCTCTCGGCATGAAGACGTCCATCGTGGAGTTACTTTTAACGGCAAAAACTGGAAACAACCAAACTTTCCAGTTACAAGGGGAATGGGTAATTAAACTGTGGCACTCATCCTTAAGCAGCCGTTGAAAGTAGTTTTACAGTAAGTATATTTTCATAAAATGGGAAAATGCCTATGAAGTGATAATTTAAAAAAGGCAATATTTATAATGTCCTAATCAGGCAGCCTCTCCAGCCCTGCCTTCGACTGGGAGGCTATTCTAACTCAAACGCAAAGTATTCTTAGCAAACCATCTGGCCACTCATTTAAGCTGCATTCTCTAATAGAGCTTTATCGGCGGCAAAGCTGATGTTTTAATCTCCACCCAAAAATGCTCATTTACAGTAAGACCTCAATTACATCTAAAAAAAATTAATATATCCAAAAATTCTACAAAGAAAGGGAACGAAAAGCGCTTTCCAAATCTTATTTAGTGAACACATATTATTCTTAAAATAAATAAATAACAACATGCAATTTTAAAAGGCAATACAAGAGTTTGCCCTTATTACAGTGTTTCCTGACACAAATTATACATTGCAAATTATACATCTAGATCTAGAAAACCAAACTGGTTTCCTTTTGAAAGTCAACTGCAATAGATTAGTAGTGTCTGCACAAAGGCTTTGAGGCCCCATCGAGGACTTGTAAAACAGAGGGGCCTGATTTCTTAGTAATGTTTGCCACTGGTAGGCAGAGGGAGTGTGCGACCACACAGACTGTGTATTTTTAGATTTTGATAGAAATCTGCCAGGGAGCAGATGCAAAAGGAAGAAAACAGAGCAGGGCGGGGCGGGATACAGCAGGGGGAATAATGCCTCCGCAAAGATGTCCAAGTCCTGATGTCTGGAAGCTTGCATGACAAAGAGAAGTTAAGACCACAGGTAGGACTGAGGCTGTTAATCATCTGACCTTAAGGTACGGACCTTCTCCTGGGCCATCCACGTGGGCCCACAGGTGAAAGGTCCTCAAAGGTGAAAGGCGGAAGGGAGGCAGAAGAGAGTCAGAGCAGAGGTGGGATGCTGTGTTGCTGGCTTTCAAGATGGAGGGGTGAGGCCAGGAGCCAAGGAGTGCAGGTGGCCTCCAGAAGCTAGAAAAGGGACGGGGATGGATTTTCTCCGAGAGCCTCCCGAAAGAACGTGGCCCTGCCGTCACCTGGCCATTCGGTGAGACCCGTGCTGGAATTCGGAACTGCACGATAATGCCCGGTGGTGTTCGGCTGCCAAGCTGGAGGTGTTGGTTACAGCAGTGACAGAAAACTATGATAGCGACCAAAGGGAAGGGTGATAACCTGTCAGCGTGAATAAGGGTGGTTGGCGGGAACCAGCTTCGTTTTGCTTTGTCAGTCCCAGTCTCGTGAGAAACACCAGAGAACCCAGCCCGGAGGAGGAGAGAGGCCAAGGTCTGAGTGGTTCTCGCTCCAGCGGGGGCAGGGCACCTGAAGCCCCAGGAAGCCCGTAGGAACCGGAGTTGACCCCAAGGCCAGCTTGGCCCCATGACTCCCAAGGTCCCAGCAGCGCCTGGTAGCTGTGTGACAGCCGGAAACAGTTGAGAACTACACAGGAAGGGACAGCGGAGCTCAAACCATCCTCAAGTCCACTTCCTCTGCACGCAAGCCAAAGATGCTACAAAGCTGAGAAAGAAAGCAGTGAGGATTCCGGGGCAGAGAGACCGTCCAGCTGCACCTGCTTGGTGAAGGAAAAGGTTCCGCACGGAGAACCAAGGAACAAATGAAAAATCTGGTTCCAATCCTGGGAGAGTGAGGACAGTAAATAACCTTGCTTGGTCCAACTTTCTTGTCTACAGAGCGAGGGCCACCCCAGCGATCTGTTCCCAGCACCCAAACTGCGCTGTCTACGACAGCCCAGGGTCCCCCAGAGAAACACATCTGTGGCTGTGAAACCTGAGACAACACTCTTCACTTTAATCCTGTTCAAAATCTGCAGGACGCTCATGAACCTCCTGCCACCCCCACAAGTTGACGTGCCAGTCCTGCCTGTGAAACACAGGTCCACTAAGGCCACAGTACAGTAGCTAGGCAGGCAACAGGTGCGGGGCCCTCACGGTTTCCTGTGTGCCCCCCCACCAAAGAGAATTACTGAGAAGACACGGTGGGAGAACCCCATGCCTTGGACTCGGAGGCCAAGTGCAAGTTCTGGCTCCTTCACTTCCTGGATGTTTAATGCACAAAAGCCCGTAACCCCTCTGAGCCACTGGGTTTCTTAACTAAATGAGGCAAGATCCTGAGAACTCCTCTCTCGCAAGGCTGTTCTGAGCATCAGAAGAGTTTGCCAGTGAAAGGGAGGGGGAGGGGGCGGGTCCTCGTCCCCTCAGAGCGGTCACGACACAGGTAGGTCAGTATTACAACAGTGACTGACATCTGTAGATACGGGCATGGCAGACAAGCCTGACAGGTGATCGCGTACCTTCTCTGGGGTTCTATCAAACAGGGATGATAGCGTCCTCTGTCGGGGAGGTGCGAGCTGATGCAGAGCGTAGGCATACAGTAGAGGCTCAGTAAACGCAGCCTGCCGGTGTGGCGGCCCACAGCCCCTCCCACGTGCTACGTTCTCCAGGTTTTGGGGTGCACAGTCTCCACAAACATTTCAGGGCGCCCTGTTTTCCATCACCATGCGTACATGCGGGAGCGGCAGCGGTTTTCAGGTTGAGTTGCCAGTGCTGAGCAGAAGTCTCTATGGGACAAGTTCACCGGACCGCGGTTCTTGTGGTCCGTAAGTGCGGCACGAGCAGCGGCCAGGTGGAAATCAGCGGGTACGTTAAAGACAGATCAGCTACAGCTACGAAACGAGCATGAGCACCACAAGCTCCAGAGCCGCGGCGACCCGCCGGGCACCGCACAGACACCAAGTCTAGCTCTCTGGGGGGGGCATCGTCACACCTGCTGTGCCGGGGACACACCGGAGGCCAGCCAGGACCTGAAGCAGCCCTCCTTACAGCTCATATCCTCTCCTCTAAAGCGCTGTGGGTCTCCACAGTGAGAGCAGGCCTCTTCCCCGGCCTTTGCAGCGTCACACACAGTCCCTCCCTGGACCTGGTCTCCAAGGGGCAGAGAAATGCCACACTTCTGGAGGGGGGGGGGGCACACCACGACACGAGTTCTGCCCCAGGCTCCACGTGTATGAGCTACGGGGGCCCGGGAGCGAGGGGAACCCCCCAAAGAGTGACCTCTCCACTCTGCCGCGCTACGTACTCGCAGCGTGAGCACGGGCCCCACGTGCCGAGTCCTCTCACCTTGAAGGAGGCGTGCTGTTCCATGTGCCGCAGCAGCTGGGGCTTCTGGGCTGCCGTGTAGTCACACACCGTGCACTTGAACTGCTTCCCTGGAAACAAGGGAGGACAAGGTGAGCGAGTGCGTCAAGGGCCAGGCACGGAACCAGGTGCACGAGGATGCCCCTTGCCGTGTGGGTAGTCCAGAACCTCCGGGGGGACAGTCTGCACGAGCACAGACACAAGGCAGCACAGCACACTCTGTCCACACAAGTGGCAACACAAAGGGGCTGGCCGTGGAGGGAGAAAAACAGCCGGCCGTGCCTGGGGGCGGGGGGGGGGGACCCCACGAGCAACGACATCTGAGCAGGCTCCTAAAGGAAGGGTAAGGTGTCTAAAGTGTGTCTGGCCGACTAGAGAAAAGAGGTGCACACGGCGAGCACAGAGGTGGGGACCCTGGGTGCCCAGGACACCGGAATAGCTGGGTCTTCCTTCCAGGACCTAAAGCGCAAGGTCTACGGTGGGGCAAGCACTGGCCCCGGAGAGGCTGTGGGGCCGGAGCACCGAGGGCCTGTGGCACGTGACCGAGAGCGTCGCACCGTCCCCAAGAGCCAGGAGAATGCAGAGCCCCTGAGCAAGGCAGCAAGATGTGTGTCTGGAATCCCTACCTTGGTGGGGACATGAAAGGCAGGTCTGGGGGGATGCTAGAAAGAAACTGCACAGAAGCAGAAAACACTGCTCTTTGGGCGATACGCAGGCATTCGTTACTGGGATGAACCAGCCCACAATTTATTTGTGAAGACAAATGAATGGATATATGGGCACACTACCTTTTTTTACCCCTGGTTAGCAGAAGCAAAACCAGTGGCACAGACGCACGACCCAATATAAACCTGACCTACTTCTGGTAGCGGTCAGTTGCTCACCCAGCGGTTTCCAAGGGCACGAGCCCATCGGGGAGCCAGGAGCACAGCCACGGCACGTGGTAGCACAGAGCCACTGGCCCCTCCCAGGGGCCCGGCGCTTCTCTCCTTCTCAGAGGAGCCGGGTGAGGGTTCCCTCCCTCTGCAGCCTGCAGCCTCCCGTCCGATGCTCTCTCAAACCAAGTGAAAATGCCTCACGGCACCAGTCACCGGAAAGCCGTTCTCACCAAGGAAAACCCGTGATGCCCAGCCAGTGGCGGGTCTCAGTCCATCAGACTGGACTCTGCTAACAGGCCAGCATCCTCGGTGTCGGCGAGGCATTCTCTCCCAACCACGCCTTTTACACACCCGCATTCCACAACAACACTCCGGCCCACGCTCCACTCTTCTCCTGCTACAAGCGTCCCTGCGTATAACCTTCCCCTGTGGACTTCTGCAAACCTTTAATGCCAAAATCTGTACCTTCCACTCTGACTCTCCTTCATTCTTCTGCGTCTTCGACCCTTCCCCGATCTTGAGACCTGAGTATCCAACTGTCTGCCGGACTAGTGCTTAGCTGACCCAAAGGTGCTAAATTGGACGTATTCTCTTCCCCATCAACTGGGTCCTATCTCCAGCCCCCGTAGTTCCTCGCCGTCACCCCACCCCCCACACTGATCACTAAGTCAGAGACCTCGTAGCCTTCCTCAACATCTCCGTGACCCCAGCTGCGCTCACCTCAGTTTTTCAGCCCTGATCTCACCTCCTAAATATTCCTATTTCTCTGGTGCGATACCTCCACACTGGTGGAGGCCCTCCTCATTTCTTCCCTGAACAAGGGAAAAGCCTCTAACCCGGTGTCCTTGCCTTCGGGCAACTCTCCCATCCATCTGTCATCCACCCATCCATCTATCCATCAATTAACCGCTCGTCCCCCCACCTACCCAGCCTTCCTCCTCCTCCCTCCGTCCGTCATCCATCCATCCACACGGATGCCCGTCCTCCATCCAGATGATCTCGCACATAAGCTCTCCCACAGCCCTTCCTGCATACCCACCAATGACTCCAACAGGCAGAACAAATTTGAAGTTTCAGACCGAGGCCCAGAAGACCCCACAGAACCGAACTTCCCGGACCTGACCCTTCTCTCTGACTTCCACCCTGCATGTTAGGAAGTCTTTCTGTTCTGGCAACGTTCTGCCGAGCCTTTGCTAACGATTTCCGTGCCTGGGGTGCACTGCCTCTCGGCATCTGGCCATTCTCCACTGTAACTCACAACTCAAGTTGAACAACATCTCTGGCGACGGGCCTAGGAGTGAGCTTCCCACCTCCTTCTCCCACATACCCTCTCCACATCCACATGCTCCTGTCCGTGCCCGACTCTAAGCATCACCACTGCCTGGCCACAAGCCTGGGCTGCTTTGGCTGCCCCCAGGGACCGTGTCTTCTCCATCCCGGCACCCCCAGGGCCTGAGTGCACGGCACACAGCAAACATATTCTGTGCATTTTAGTGAACTGAACTGGACAAGGAACAAAAAGGAAATTTTGTGTATCTTACGTGAGCAACACGGCAGAAATGGCAAAAGGAAACAATACTATAAACAGGTGAATATAATTACAACCTCATTCCAGGGGAACGAACCTCAAATTCTAGATTCTGCTAATGTTGCAAGTCCTCAGTGTGGGGAAAACCTTGCCACATGAAAGGCAGACAAGTCATAATCAGAGACCAATGGCTATTTGTTCTTAAATATAGCATCATCTTTTTTCAAACACAGAGACGCCCATTTCTACACACCTTGGATAGAACCTCAGCCACACATCCTTCCACGCGGACTCGTGACTCACATAAATGCATCATTATTGTGCTCAGGCAGCCTGAGCAAAATGGTGCCGGGTTCCCCACTGCCACAGAAGCGGGAGGAAAGATGATACAGCGACTCTCCAAAGTGATAAATATTTTCACTCATTACCAATACACTTGGCTCCAAGAGTAAAAGATTAAGTGCTAAAAAGATGCTCTGCAATGAATAAATGGAATAATCACCTCACTTGGGATCAAGAGTCAGCCTTTTATGGATATACTCCCAGGGCTCTGCGAGAGACAAGGAAGAAGGTGGCTCCTCAAGCCAGCCCTACAGAAGTCTCGGAGTCTGGGAAGCAGTTACGACGAGTGTTTCAGTAGTCCCTCACATCCCGATCCACAGGCCTGGGAGAGCACTTGACATAATCTTTTGCTGCCTAATTAAAATAATGCAGTGTAGATCCATGACTAATCATAAAAGAGCAATGCTTTGAGACTATCTTGTTTTCGGTCAAGATACTCCTGAGAGCTGCAAGGAGAGTCGGCCGGAAAACGTAGTATTTACCCGAGGCTAGAGTGACCTCGAAGGGCCGGCGGTGAGATGGCTGTATCGGGCTCACACCACAGCCCAGGAAAAGAAAAGACTGATGACACAGAAAGAAAGAGGTTGCTTGCGTAAGACGTTAATCCGTTCTTCCCACGAGTACTGGCAAGCTCTACCCACTGGGCTACTGTCCATCAGCAGCTGTGCTGGGACTTGATGTCTGTGATCTCAGCCGGGCACCCCAAAACCTGGGGAGGCAGGCAGTGCTAACCTCTCTCCGGGACGAAGAACTGGAATCGAGAATCTGAGCAACTTGCCGGGTTATCAGACCTATCCCCAGATTGTCCCAGAGAACGCCGGTGAGGCCAAAGTGATAGGACCAGGGTCGCTCTGGAACGGCCGTCCCGAGCGGCCGAGGTGGGGCAGGGCCTGCTGCCGGCCGCCTGCGTGGACCCTCAGACTCATCTCATCGGGGCGGCTTTTCAGGTGTTTGCCACCCAGCGTCCGAGTCCATCCTCGGAGCAGACAGGAGTCATCTCCCAGCCCGGATTTGGATCCCAAGGACCCCATTTAGAGCCACATAACAATCCTTCAGCTAATGCGGGCAGGACACAGATTCCCCAAAAGGAACAGAATTTGTAACAGCAACGGACATGTCTGCACCATAAAGGCCATGGCACAGGATGGTGGCCCGTTAGAAAGGGGTGCCCAAGAAGGGTCAGTGGAAGGGAAGAACATTCTTTCTGGCTCTGCCCAGCTTGCCCTGTGTGACCCTGGGCTCTTTCTTCTCTGCCACTCGGTGGCTTCTTTAGAAGCATGGGGAGGTAACCCCTGCCCGCTCTGAGGACGGACTCAGGCACTAGGCTGATATTTTCACATCTCAATCGTGCTACGCCTTATCTTGTTTATTCGCGTAGCTTCATGACAGTGGAACCTTTCAGCTTTTGTCCGTTGTTCTTGTATCGTCCACTGCTGCATCCCAGTGGCTCATCGAACCTTCTCTGGCTGGTCTGGCTGGTCTGCTGGCCCCCTCGCCGGTTGTGGGTACTTTGAGGACAGGGACGGTGTGGCAGTGAGCACATCCTGGCTGTAGGGCCAGCAGCGAGTTACAACAAAGCCCCAACAGGGTGTCAGCTCAGCCATGCTCCCTCTCTCCCCACAACAGACACCACGAAATGGAATGGAACGGAATGAAAACAGGCTTCTGTGAGGAAGTGACAGTCAAGCTAAGCCAGGAAGATGAGGAGGACCAAACCACATGAGGAGGAGGTGAAGTCAGTTCTGGGAAGAAGTCACCAAACACGCAGAGACCTCAGTCTCTACAAGATCCCTTGGTACCATTATAACAAAGGCCCCTTTTCCGCTTCAGGGACCTCGAGTACAACCGGTAGAGTCCCAACAAATGTGGCTGTCGAATGAAATCAGTGAATGCAGGAATCTAAAACGCCAAGACTCCAGAAAGCAAACAGATGAAAACAGGACGTGAGCAAACAATTCATCAAGAGAGGATTACTTCATTTCATTTATCAAAAGAAGGCCCACTAATATCAAACACCTACATCTAGCACCACGAACCAGCCAACATTCTAACCGCTTCCTGCAGATCAACTGAGTCCAACCATTTAATCCTCCAATTTACCTGTTCAATTCTGGGTCACCAAATAATTGAAAATTACAGTAACAGGGTAAGATCTGACACACATTAATCCAAGAAACGGACCATTTCCAACAACATGGGGAACTAGCCTGGGAGGGCTGAGCCAGAACACTGCCTTATTTCTGGCACAATGCTTTGAAAGCATTAAGTGGGCAGCGTGATGCACCATTAAAACACCCGAGACACAACAGCCATCCCGTTCCCAGAAATGAGTCTTAAGGAATTAGGTCAAAAGAAGGAAAAGTTCACATGCGAGAAAGGGTTTCTTGCCACCTAAGTTCTAGTGGGGAGAAAACGGAAAATGCTGCCCTGTCCAAAAACAAGAGACTGGTTATGCCGCTCACGGATCACCCACCACCTTCCTGGGACATCACACACCCCCTCACTGTGCCATTCGTGGACTCTGCAGCCACAAACAATAATTACAATTATTAATTTTAAAGCCATAAGCACGGTGTTTATACTGTACCAACTATGTTCCATAAGAATGTGAGAAATGATCGGAAAAGAATTTTTAGAAGAGTAATTTATTTATGAGGTGACTGAATTCTGAGCACACGTGCAGGAAAGGGCTAGATCTTTGGGGCTGTTGTTTTCATGTCTGCTGTACAACGGAAGAGCATTTCGGGGAAATTAGCAGCCATCTCTGAAAGGCCATCAACTACGACGCACGATTTCAGAAGACAGACCTTTCGGCGTGGAACCTTCACGGCATCAGCGGTTCCGAACCTGAAGTTCTAGAGAGTTTGCTGTCTTTTAAAACATCACTCGGGCCCTGCTGGGCTGAAAAAGGCAGTGGCCTAATTTGGCGAATAATCCCAGGCCACTTCTTGTCTGCTGAGGCGGCATTTAACTTCTGTAAACAGTCAAAAGTCATTCTGAGCCAAGTCCTGTCAACGAGGAGGGCACAAGAAAGCGGAGTCCTACCACCTTCTGGAGAAACACTCGGGAGGAGGGCTTGCCTGGCTTCCTAACAAGAACAAATACCACAGCGGAAAGAGGGAAACCGCAGGGGCAAAGTTACAGTCTACGGAATTTAGAATCTCAGCTACGCAGGAGTTCCTTCCTATTTGACCCAGAGGCCCAGATGTTAAAGGTCGAAATCCCAACAACCCAGATGAACCTCACAAATAATGTTGAAGGGAAGAAGCCAGACACGAAAGCGCACGTATTAAATGAACTAGTTCATACGAAGTTCAAGGACCGGCCAGATCCAGCACAGAGTCACAAGTGTGGCCGGCTGCTACTTGAGGAGCAGGGGATGGCCGCGGGGGAGGGCAGAGGCCTTCTGAGGGACTGGCGACGTCCTGGGTCTTATCCTGGGATGTGGTCACTTGGCCGAGCCGCCTGCGATAGCCCAGTGCGCCGTACCCTTACGAAGCATGCACTTTTGTGCACGGGTATCGTACCTTAGTTTTAAAAAGTTAAGGGGGAAAAAAAAGCACCACAACAAGAACAAAATAGAGTACTTCCCCCAGGAGGGACTTGGGAACGGGCACCAGATGAGTTCAAGAAAGAGAGAAAAGATGTGTCGGGCGGTTCAAAGATGAAGTCTGAGGGCAGCAGGACCGTCTGTGGATGATGCTGGCGGCCGCTGCAGGGGGGTAAGAAAAAAGACACCGTCAGCACGACTCACCCCTGTGACCTTCGGTTCGGCATCTTTGTGAGCGCCGGGCTGGCGGGAGGTTTCCTCTGCAGACCCCGCAGCTCGCTCTGGAAGCACGACGTTTTACCACCGGCTCCCATTTCCCTCAGAAGGTGCGATCTGGTACCACTCCCCTTCAAAGATGGGAGTGTGGGGGTACAAACGTCACCTCCACTGCTTCTGTTCAGCCCTCTGGGTTTCGGTTAGGAGGAGTCTCCTAACACGAGCTCCTCAGCCGGCAATCCACGGCCGACTGGCTGACAGAACAAACCTGACCACTGACCTGGGGGGCGCTGGCTGGGCCTGGTGACAGGACGTGGACAGAACTCAAGTGCCACTGGACAGTAAAGGAAAGCACAGGGTCTGGTGTCCGGTGATCCTGGGAACTGCCCTTTACTCAGGCCTTACTCAGCGTGTCATGTCAGGACAGAGGGGACAGGATTTAGGGGTAGGGAGGGGGAAGGAAGGAACAGAAATCCGTTCTCGCCTTGCGTTAGACAAAGCGAGATCCCCCCGCCCCAAGGGATCTGGGAGTGCCCTCCGGCTGAAGTCCTTTCTGCTGTGGGGGAAAGATGAACGTGTAAGACAGAGGGCAGGACAGCCGGTGGAACGGCTGCCTGGCTGTGCACCCCATGCTCAAGTAGGAGGCTGTCCCAAGTAGAGGGCAGCAGCAGTTACCCCGCACTTGCTGGCATCTGGGGCGGGGGGGCTCACTCCAGGATGGATGTTGCCCCCGCCAGGTGACCAGCACCTAGAAAACACACTGGTGAGGGGGCGCCTGGGTGGCTCAGTCGGTTAAGCGTCCGACTTCGGCTCAGGTCACGATCTCGCGGTCCGTGAGTTCAAGCCCCGCGTCGGGCTCTGGGCTGATGGCTCAGAGCCTGGAGCCTGCTTCCGATTCTGTGTCTCCCTCTCTCTCTGCCCCTCCCCCGTTCGTGCTCTGTCTCTCTCTGTCTCAAAAATAAATAAACGTTAAAAAAAAAAAAACAAAAAAACCACACTGATGAGGATATGGGGGAAAGGGCACGCTGGTGTCCTGTTGGTGGGAATATAAATTGGTTCAACCACTATGGAAAACAACATGGAGGCTCCTCAAGAAATTAAAGATGGATCTACTAAACCATCTACAATCTACCAGCCAACGTACACACCTGGAAGAATGAGCAGGATTTCCAAGAGCTATCTGGGTCATCAGAGCATTATTCACAGCAGTCAAGGCACAGACAGGCCAAATGCGATCAACGGGTGAGTGGATAATAAAGATGGGGTACACACAAACAACAGGGTATTATTCAGCCACGAGAAAGGAGAATATCTTGCCACTTTCAACACGGACGGACCCTGAGGGCATTATGCTAAGTGAGCTAAGTCAGACGGACAAAGGCAAGCACGGTCTGCACTTCTATGAGGAATCTAAAACTGTCAAACTTGAAAGAAAAAAAAAAAAAACAGAGTAAAATGGTGGTTAGCAGGGGAAGAGGGGGAAAGAGACTGATGTTGTTGAAGGGTTCAAACCTGCAGTGAGGATTAAATAAGCCACGGTGAGCTAATGCACAAGAGGATGGATACAGAAACAATACTGTACTTAAGGATGCAACGTGATAAACACTGCGACAATGGCAACACATCACAGCCATGTAGCAAACTCTCTGAACACCTTAATTTTACACAAGGCTGTGTGTTAAATACATCCAATAAAATAAGAATCCTAACAAAAAAACTATGTGATGTGATCGACGTTAACGGAACTACTACGGTAATCGTTTCACAATATACACAACGCGCCAAATCCGTGTTGTACGCCTTAAACCGATACAGTGTTACATGTCAGTTACGTCTCAGTAAGACTGGAAAAATGCGCTTAAAAAAAAAAAAAAGGAAAAGAATACAGGCACAGCACCTGTCAGCTTCCTTTGTCTCTTACTCCACCCTCGTCTGTTTGACGGGCTTCCCTGAGGATTGCTCCAGCTGCTTAGTCACTTTAAATAGAGCTCTATAGAAAACCAGGGAGAGGTGGAGTGGTAGAAAAATCTAAACCATCGGGTGAAAATAAGACCATGCCCTCTGTCTCCTGGCATCTGGAGTCCATCGGCACACAAAGGAGACAAGCGATGGAAAATTCCTTCTGATTTAAGGCACTTTGCTTGAAATACCTGTGAAGTCACTGCTGCCTAATCAAATTTTATGTGGGCCCCTCAAACTTGAAGAGGCACTAAAATACTTAAATATGCACAAACCAGACTATTAGTAGTAATAATATCTAGAGGCATGAAGGTGAAAACACCTGATTATGACTGTTTATCCAGTCTTACTGCGAAAGGTGATATTTTGCATAAGTAAATTTATCAGAACACTGACTTTACCTTTTTCAACACTGATACTCTTTAAATATTAACTATTGCACCGTGCCATCCTAATGAGAGAATATCTGAGAGAAGAGAAATGTGATCTTTCCTAAATGACAGAGATGGTGCAGATTAAGCATTACAAACAGCCATCCCTATGCTGTGTCCAGAGTTACTGAGAATATGAGGACACTGACAGCCAAGGGAACAGGTATATCTACCCAACATTTAGAATGAACTGACACACTTAATAGGAACCCAAGTAATCTTCCCATAGCCCACAGTGGGAGGTAATGCCCTCCCCCAAACATATCCGGGTCCCGATCCCCAGAGCCTATTACCTTCCATGGCAGAAGGGATTTTGCAAACGTGACCCAGTTAAGGATCTTGAGATCAATTACCCTGTACCATTCAGGTGGGCTCAGTGAAATCGCAAGGGTCCCTATGGAAGACAGGCAGGAGGGTCAGGGTCACAGAGGAGCTATGACTGTGGAAGCAGAGGGACAGACAGATTGGCAGGGCTCTGCTGCTGCCCTTGAACGTGAAGGCAGGGGCTCATGAGCCAAAGGATACCGACAGACTCTAGAAGCTGCAAAGTCTAGAGAAACAGATTCTCCCCTCCAGCCTCCAGAAAGAATGCAGCCCCTACTTGCTGACAACTTGATTTTAGATTTCTGAGCCCCACAACGGTCATGTAATAAATCTGTGTTGATTTAAGCCACTAAATTTGTGCTTGTTTGTCACTGTGGCCACAGGAAACTAACAGGGCTGTGAAGACCGGTTCACAGTCACACAGGCGGGAAGTCGTTCCAACCTGGGTCTGCCCTCCGGGACCCACCATTGCACCCACTCTGCCTACTGCCTCTCCACACAGCCTGGCCCATGGGGGTGTGCTGCCTAATACAAGAAAAGCTCCCTGGAGCGCCTGGGTGGCTCAGTCGGTTTTCGGCTCAGGTAATGGTCCCAGGGTCATGGGATTAAGCCCTGCACTGGGCTCTATGCTGAGTATGGAACCTGCTTAAGATTCTCTCCCTCCCTCCCTCTCTCCCCACCCCGCCCCACCACCTTCTGCCCCTTCCCCCCCTGTGTGTGCACACACACTCTCTCTCTAAAAGAAAAAAGAAAAAAAATTTTAAAAGGCAGCACAGCACACTCTGCAGCAGGTATTTCGCAGAACACCGTCCCCACAGTCCCAGCATCGGCAGTAATCTAGGCAGTGGCAACTCAGAACAGAAACAGCTACCGCGACAAAAATACAGTTTAAAGAAGTCTCTGTGCTTTTAAGACTCCACTTCAGGCAACTGCAGACTGAAGAGACGGATGGCTCTCTGTAATTAGCACATCAGTTCTGATACAAGGAGGGATGGATCAGCGTTAGACATGGAAAGAAACGGAGGGCGGCACAGAGCCAGAGAAAAGAGCAGGAACGGGCAGGGCGCCACAACTGGGTTGAAGTTCCAGATACGTTGCCAGGGATTTGCAATTTGTGGCTTGAGAACCCTGTACCC
This sequence comes from Leopardus geoffroyi, assembly GCF_018350155.1. NCBI lineage: Eukaryota > Metazoa > Chordata > Mammalia > Carnivora > Felidae > Leopardus > Leopardus geoffroyi. Next base: position 78,204,727 of record NC_059338.1, on the reverse strand, counting down.
TGGTGAGGTTTTAGGTAACCAAGCCTTATTCAACAGTTAAATCTGTGTATTAGTCTAAGCTAACTATCCAGTGAGCTGTCTGGTGCATTTTATACTACGGGCTGTTACTCCTATGGTTTATAAAAAGCTGAGAGAAAGTGTTTCGGATGCACCCAGCCAGGGTGCACATATAAAAAGGCACTGTAGTCAGTCCTCCCTCTGTGGCCCGTCACCCAGACATAGGCCGGTAAAGGCCACAGAAACCCACCGAGCCCATGCCCACCCCTGGCCCTTAACCTTTAACTCCAGGGTGAGCTGGCGAAAGGGTAAGAGCGACGAGGATGCTGTGCAGAGACCAGCCGCACTGGAGCCTAGGACATGAACTTGGAGGGATCAACCAGCCAGTTGCTCAGGCACCACTTTCCATTGGTTACCTTCCTGGTTCCAGAGTGTATGGTTTTAGAAGTAAAGAGACCCTGGATAAGCGGGGCTACTTTATCCTACAATGATTCCGCCTTTAGAGGAAAGACGAGAAAAAGCAAGTCCACACTTACATCTCCCAGAATATCTCCACGTGTAGCCATGGCATCTCTTATTATCAGCTGAAGGAGCGAGGGGAAAAATGCTACGTCCTCCACTCAGACCTAAGTTCCACACTCGACTCTCCACTTGTCTAATTACGACACATACAAGAGTGCTTGAAGCTCGGATAATTCCTCTTTGTAAGTTTTGCCAGAAAACTTCTTAATTCAAGTGCATGAGGGCAGGTCAGATGGGGCGGGGGAAGGGGGGGTACCCGAAGGAATTAGCACGGAGCTTCAAAGAGCTTTTTATTTCATGATTAGAGGATTCCTGTTTGATTACCTAACAGTAAGGCGCTGCCCCATTTCACCTTCCCCATCTGCTAGGGGAGGCGGAATCCTGTAAGAGCCTCTAGGCCGCACATGTGTAGGCCGCCTTCAAAGTCAAAAGGGAGGAAATATGCTACGGCATGATTTTTGCATTAACTTCTTTCATACCGTTGGCCTACACGCAAAGGGCTTAATAAGGCCCTTCACAGATCAGTGTCCCTCTTTGTACATACTGACCGGCAAACCTTTCTAACTGAGACCTGCACCCACCCTGACCTATCCCTTCTGAGGCACAGTAATGAGCCCCTCTGGGAAACAAGAATGAATAAACAGGGACACATCACTTTAAAGAAGCCAATAAATGTGAAAAATTGGCCTTGCAAGCAGGTAACAGGAGAGGGTAACTACTCAATTCCTTTTCACTGAAAGATACCCAAAAAGATTCATTTAATGGTGAGTTCCTCTACCGTGTTTTAAAACATCCAATTCGCAAGCATTTGATTTAATAGAACTATCCAAGAGAGGACATGGGGGAAATAACGCACTGAGCGCTTCTGTATGCCAAGCACGGTATGCCAGGTACTTTACATTATTTTCACTCATTCAACCAACAAACATTTATTGAGCACCTACTACACACACACACACACACACACACACACACACACACACACACACGCCAGGCACTGGTTTAGGTGCCAGGGCTACAAAACAAAGCAGATGTAGAAGGTCAAAACTCCTGGGGCACCTGGGTGGCTCAGTTGGTTAGGCGTCCGACTTAGGCTCAGGTCATGATCTCACGGTTCGTGGGTTCGAGCCCCGCATCGGGCTCTGTGCTGACAGCTCGGAGCCTGGAGCCTGTTTCAGATTCTGTGTCTCCCTCTCTCTCTGCCCCTCCCCCACTCATGCTCTGTCTCCGTCTCAAAAATAAACATTAAAAAAAGGTGTTTTTTTAAAAAAAAAAAGGTCAAAAATCCCTGCTAGAGCAGCTTACAGTCCAATGGAAGATAAACCAAGGCAAGAATAAGGAAATTACAATGCACGTTAGAGACAGAGGACACTAAGAGACACAGAAGAGGGGTACCTGGGTGGCTCAGCTGGTTGGGCGTCCAACTTCAGCTCAGGTCATGATCTCACAGCTTGTGGGTTTAAGCCCCACATCAGGCTCTGTGCTGACGGCTCAGAGCCTGGAGCCTGCTTTGGATTCTATGTCTCCCTCTCTCTCTGCCCTTCCCCCACTCACGCTCTGTCTCTCTCTGTCTCAAAAATAAATAAACATTTAAAAAAAAAAAAAAGAAAAGAAACACACAAGAAAGTACGAAGGAACTGGGAAGAGTTCAAGTGGCAGAGACAAACACATGTTCGTCACAGAAACGACACCGGACACCTGAGACAGAGAAGGCAAGAAGAGACACCTCAGGGCCAGGAGGGCTCTGAAGGATCTGGCGGGCTGCTGGGGTTTGACACACACCCAGAAACTGGGAAGCCTTCCACATAAATGGTTGGAAGCACGGGGAGACCGGGAGACGCCCCAGGAACAGGTGCGGAAATCTGTGGATTGAGCACTGTGAACTTCCAAGAGGGAGAAGTCAGCGTGAAGGTGGCCCCAGGAAAGGAGACTGAGAAGGAGCAGGTGAAGCCCAGGTAAGTGGGTGCACCTTCTGTCATCTGATCCCCAAGGCCATCAGGCACGGGGGTATAATCATCCCCATTTTACTGCTGAGGAAACTGAGGCTCAGAGAAGTAATGTGACCCAGGCCACGCCAAGAGGCGGTGGGAGATAAGAGCGGCTCGGGCCTCCACAGCCCTGCCTACCCCACATAGGTTCTCTGTGAGACAAGCTATTGAATCGTCACCGACACAACAGAGTAAAAACCAAGTCATTCCAGGCAGGTCTTAAACGTCTGTTTCCAAATAAAGAGCTGGGGCGCCAGGGTGGCTCAGTCGGTTAAGCGTCCCACTTCAGCTCAGGTCATGATCTCACAGGGTTCATGGGTTCGAGCCCTGTGTCGGGCTCTGTGCTGACAACTCAGAGCCTGGAGCCTGTTTCGGACTCTGCGTCTCCTCTGTCTCTGCCCCTCCCCTGCTCATTCTTTCTTTCTCTCTCTCTCAAATATAAATAAACATTAAAAATAAATAAGTAAAGAGCTAATTCTAGGGTTACAGGCTGACAGCCTCATCAAAGCAGCCAAACCCCTGATCCCAGCACTTCTCCCTGAGGAATTCAAAGCACGTGTCATGTTGTCACATGGCTCCCAAGGGCATCCCTGGGGAGGGAGAGAGTGTCCTTCTTTGGTGGAGGGTAGGTTATTTTTCTTAATTTGACCAATCAGTTTCAAAGCTTATCCAAAAGGATAATAACTGAGAAAACCTAAGAGATGTCCAGAAAAAAAGAAAAAGGAATAACATATGTGTGCATACAATGATTTATAAAAATAGCACCTTATAAAACCATATTCTAGACACAGATCATCCAAACAGACAAAAATCTCAGAACATGCCCAGCATCTTGAGAAATTCAAATTTCAAAACAAAATGAAAAGAACAGATTTCTCTGTAAATATGTTAATTGATAACTGTTAAAAAAAAAAAAAAAGATCCCTATCACACACCACACACCAAAATAAATTTCAAGAATATTACATTTAATAAACATTATAAACCCCCAAAATAAAACTTGAAGAAAATACAAAAGAATTTTCCCCTAATACGTGGAGGGTTTCTTTCAACACAGAGAAATCATGAAGAAAAAAATAAAGGAAAAGACGGATAAATTTACATATGCAAAGTTACTTTACTTCTGTACATAAAAAACCGTGACAAACAAAATGTCAGTGCAAATAGTAAGCTGGAGGGAAATGTTTGCACCATTATGACAAACCACTGATATGCAAAGAGCTTTCAAAATTCATCAAGATGCGAGTGCCACGGAAAAAGTGGGTAGGAGATGGAACTAAACTTTTTTCAAAGCTTTTTTAAAATTGCAAAGAAAAAACAAGTGCCTATAGTTTGATCATAGGTACACAAGCTGGGACATCTGGCCTGTGATCCAGCAATCCACACATCAAGCTGGCCTTCGAGACAACACGAGACTGGAAGCCCTCGGGAAGAAAAGACCAGCCCAGTCTCAGACTGGGTGAAGCTACCCTGCCCTACGGAGTTCCAGATCTTCACCAGCCACCTGCCTCTGGACTCGCAGAGCACAGAGGCGGAGAGGGACCCAGGAAGTGTGACGGTCTCATGCCCTTTTCCTGACGCACCAAACTCAGGCCCAGGTGGGGCAGACAGCTGGTGCACTTCAGGAAAGCTGTCTTCCTGCTTTCACTAGACAGCACCTTTGCCTCTCCAAATTCCCTTTCCTGCTGAAGAGCTCGGGGAAGCAAGTGACGTGACACGTGTCATAAGCTGAGTATGTCACTGCCATGCCTGCCCTGACACGCTGCCCACTCCAGCGGTCCCCTCCGCATCTGACGGTGGTCGGTCCACAGCCCCTGATTAGACAAGCCCCACCTCCCCAAAGCCTTTCAGGCCAGAACCCAGACCTCAGAGCCCTGCATGAGGCCACAGTGTCCCTCCCTGGCCCCAAGAGTGCCCCCCCAGACCCTGACACCACAGCCCCGCGGACACCCCAGACCTCCAAGCACTGAGGACAGCCGCTCCTCATTAGTGACACTGTGTGATTAGGCATTTCAGTGAGTTGGGTGCTTCCATGTCAAAATAACAGAGGCACAGAACTCATGAATAATTACATGACTTAATGCTTTCATTACTCAGGATAAGACTGCTTTACTGTCACTGCATTTTTAATTATTTTGCTTATGGATTTTCTTATTTATAGCACACTGCTGAAGTCTGAATAGTTATGGCCCTGGCCTCCACTGAGCCTTGGGCGAGCCCTGGGTCTTGAACTCTAACGAAGCCTCGCTGAGCATGTGGCCTCTCCACAATCCCCCGAGCTCACCCAGATGCACACACACACCAGCATGGGTTCCCTGGAACATTCTACAATGAAGGTGTCACCTAATGGCCGTATCGCTCTCGAAAAGTAACTGCTGAAATCACTGATTGTTACGGTGAACTCCAGTCTTCGTATATGATCGTGCGTCAATACCCATATACTTATAAACATGGTTTTTAGTTTATAATCTTGTTGCATGGAATAGTCACAACACCCTGAGACAACTGGGGTTTTTAAAGGAAAATAAATAAAGGTTAAAGGCCTTTGTGGTTTAACTGCCTGGCTTCCTACAACGATTCTGCATGTCTTCCCTCTATCCCGCCCTTCTCGGGGAGACTCTCCTGGACACTGTGACCACTGCCCACCACATGTCCTGCCCATGGCGACTCACACCCTCCTCCCAGGGCTGCGAGCCGCCTTCCATCACCGCGTCCACCTTCAGCACAGCTGTGTGTTGTTCTCCCCCCACCCCCACCCCCCGCTGGGCTATAAACTCCCCAGGGCCGGAGGCTGCTCCTTACTGACCCTACACCCCAGGCACAGCTGGACCGGAGGAAGAACTCGATCCATGGTTCTTAATGAAGGAATGAAAGTAGAAATCCACTGAAGTGTACTTCACCAAGGTCACATTTGCCCAAGCATTGTGTGTATTTTAAACTGAGCCCCCCATTTGGGGCTGCATATCAACCCCTGCGGTGGCTTAGCTGATATGCATCCACTTGAGTGTGAATCAAGTGGACCAGGTGTGATCAGGTCGAGTGTGATCGTGAGCGTGGCTGCCACTCAAGGTCCTCAGGCTCAGGTGGGGGTGGAGGGCTGAAGAAGGTTCCAACTTTGAGATCAAGGCCTCCCGAGGGTGCCTTGTTCCCTGAAGCAGCGTCCCCTCCGCATTCACTGCCCTATGTATACACACGAGTGTGTGTGAGCGTGCGCATGCACACTATGCACACACACACACACACACACAAGGTTCAGCAAGCACTGGTGGTCAGGCAAGCCTCCGACACTGAACACAGGGAAAATGAGGAAGCAGGTGAGTTCTGTCCCCTCTCTCCCAGGACTGAAATTCTACAAGACGCAGCTCTGTCTTGCCTGTAGGCAACACATCCACAGTTTCTGCTGAACTTGGAATGTCAGCTTCAAACCACACTTTTGGGTTTTTGTGGGTTTTTTTTGAGAAAGAGAGAGCACGTGTTGCCAGACACGGGGCCCCATCCCACTGACCATAAGATCACGGCCAGAGCCGAAATCGAGAGTCAGGCGTTTAACCCACTGAGCCAACCAGGCGCCCCTCAAACCACACTTTCAAGAGGGAAACAAACTCACTATGGTACAGAGTCCTGGACTCACCGTCAGCAGTGTGAAGGAGCTTGTGACTCTTCAACGTCCCTTTTGATTTGAATTTCTTGCCACACATGTCACACAGGTGGGTTTTCTCAGTGCTGTGACGGTTCATGTGAGCCTTGAGGTTACTCTTGCTGCGAGTTGCATACTCGCACAATGAACATTTGAAGGGTTTCACACCTACCAGAGGAGGGGAAAAAAACACACAGAATCACACACACACACACACACACACACGCACACACCCCTATCTGCATCCGCGTGTGCATCCCAAGGATACATGTGCACATCCACTTTGAACAAAGCCGTGCACCCGCCTGTCCCTAAACGTGGCGCACGCCTGCCCCGCCCTGCTCCTCCATGCTGTTCCTTCGGCCCGCCACGCCCTTCCTCCCGGCTCTGCCAGGGCCTCCCCTGGGTGGTCTCCTCTGGCCCACCCAAGCGAATGTCCTCGACCCCTCCGCTAGCTGTACTGCTACAGTGCATCGCAAGTCGTTCACACTGCCGCTCCCCGCGGTCTGGGAACCCCCTGAGGGCACGGACCCCGGGCAGTCCCTGCAGCAGCACACGTTCACTCAATCCAACGGAACTGAGGTGAGCTGACAAAAATTCAAGGAAACAAGGGTCTGTGTGCAAAACCTAACGTGCTCGGGCACCGAGGATCAGATGTGAAAGCACATCTTCATACACCAAACAGAACCCTGACATCAGCTGGTGTTGGGCTAATGGCCTGGACTGTGGGGCATCCTGGCTGCTCTCCCTTCACTCAGAAAACACCTGCTGAGGACCTGCTCCGTAGCGAGCGCGGGGCGGGGGGCGTTCTCTGAAGCGGAGAAGCCCCTGCCCCTGCGGCCTCTGTCCAGTGGGGAATGTAAAGTGAAACAGGCTGCGACACCTGGTGCCACGTGCATGGGGAGAGGGACGCTGTTCCCGACACCGAGCGCAGGGGGAACCTGCCACGCTGCGCGCCCGGCAGGTTCAGCCCCTGTCTACGAGGCCTGAGACTTGGCAGTGGAGGAACCTGAGGCTTCAGGGAGGCTGCAAGGTGTGCCCAGGGTGCAGAGCTGGGGTGCACCCGTGCCGGCAAACAAACGTACCTCCCCCACCGCGGCTTTGACCTCAGCTCCTTCTGCCTGGTGTGGGCCCTGCTGCATCGCTGACCAACCCGACCGCCTCTCCCTTCCTGACAGCACTTCCCCCGAGGCCTGAGAGCAGGTGCTTCTGGCCACGCCGTAGAAACTCTTCATCCTCTGTCCTCCCCAGGAGCCCTCTTGTTTTCCTGCCCACAGCTTCCCAGTTTCCTAATTCACAGGCGGGACCTCTGCAAACATCCGGAAGGGCTCCGCCTGCCCCCACCACCGAGCCTCACCCCCAGGAGAGCCATGTCCCTATGGCGGGAGGCAAAGTTGGTGGCCCACTGTCTCTGGCAGTCTCCCGACCTCCAACTGCCCAAAGCCCCAGAGTGTGCTCCCCGTTCCTCCCTTCCTAGGCAAGCACCCCAAAAGCACAGCCTGTGTTCCTCTCGCCTCCTGGATTCTTCCTCCACGATGCTGGGACCAGACGACGTTCTGCTGTCCTCTTCGCCTTTGCTCATCTGTGCAACACCAACACTTCCTCAGCATCTACCGAGCCAGTGCACCACGGCGGCCACCAGTCACCTCCGTGACTGAGACAGTGCTGTTCCTGTCCTCCTGTAGCCCGCTGCCTAGTGCAGGGGTCGTGTGGATTTATTTTGCTGCAATCCCAACGAAAGCTACAAAGAACTGCATGCCTCTGCTCACTGCACTTGCCACTGAACAGGCAGTGACTGAAATCACGGAGCTCAGCTGGCTGCTGCACACGTTTCTGGGTAAGTGGAAGAAAGTCTAACTCCAGGGCGCGTGGCGACACGGCTTCCCCCTAAAGCACTCCTGTGTGAAGCTCAGAAGCACGACATTGAAAGGATGCTCCATCCTGAGAGAGGAGTACTCACCTTCATGAGCCCAAATATGACGCTGAAGGTCTGAGCCGTTCTTCATGAAATAGAAATCACAATACGGGCACTTCATGGCTCTCTTTCCAATCAGCCCTTTCAGCTGAACCCTCCTCCCGAGAACCTCGGAAATAGTGCTCATGGAGACCTCTAGATGAAAAGCAGGGTGATCATCAGAAGCCAAAGGAGATCGGCTCATGGAAGATGGACGTGAACCTCGTGACAGTGCCCGAACCCCAGCACTAACGTGACAAATCCAGATGTGCCCCATGGAGTCCAGCAATTGAATTTTGGCCTAAAAGTTAAACCAGAATCTACAAGTCTCAGATCTAAATATAAATATCTGTGAGCATAAAACGTGAGGGACAGAGAAACAATGCCACAAGGCACCGTCACGCAAATGCAGGATGTGAAATCATCTACAGGAGAAGTGACCCGGTCCCTCCAACAAATTGATGTCACGGGAACAAAAGTGGGCTGGGGTGTCCCACAGAATACAAGACACTCGAGTGACGTGACAACTAAAAACAAAATGCCTGAGTCTTGATTCAAACAATCTTCAGTGGACTCGGGAAATTTTAAATGAACTAATGGTAGGTAATGATAAGGAATTACCATTAATTCTGTTTGTTTTACCTGATTTTACTTTTGTTTTTATTTCACGTTTTTATTTCAATTCTAGTTGGCTAGGGGCGCCTGGGTGGCTCAGGCGGTTGGGCGTCCGACTCCGCCTCAGGTCATGATCTCACGGTCCGTGACTTCAAGCCCCGCGTCGGGCCCTGTGCTGATGGCTCGGAGCCTGGAGCCTGCTTCGGATCCTGTGTCTCCCTCTCTCTGCCCCTAAGCCACTCGCATTCTGTCTCTGTCTCTCTCAAAAATAAACGTTAAAAAAAAAAATTTAAAAAAAGATTCTAGTTGGCTCACATAGAGGGTAGAATTGGGTTTCAGATTTAGAATGTAACACAGAGCACCCAGTGCTCCTCATAACAAGTCTGTTTTAATGGCGACCCAGTGGCTGTGTTCAGAAGACGCCCTTACTTGCTACAGATGCATCCTAAGTTCTTTTACGGGGAAATGGCACGCGTGTGGGACGAACTTGAAGATATTCTAGGACAAAAGTCTGGAGGGTCAGTACAGGAAACAAATCTGATAAAGGGCACGCGGGTGCAGAGGCCAGGCTGTTACGGATCCTTGGGGTCCCTCCTGTTACCCTGTTTTGTAGACATCCGAAGCTTCGGCCAAATAGAAAGAACAGCTCACACACGTTCATGAGCAAAGGTTGGGCGGTTTAAATGAGCATCCTCGGCTCACACCGGACGCGGGTGACACGGGACACAGGCCGACAGGGGGAGGGCAGGACGAGGCCACCAGGACACCACAGGTGAAGGCCTCAGGGCTCCATCTGCTCCCGGACAGAACGTGAGAGCTTGTGAACTCTGTGATCTCTCTTTTCCCCATTATCATCGGTAATCAGGCAGTCGGTGCCCGAAGACAAGAGCGGACACAAAGCAAAGAGAAAAGGGACAGGGACGCAGGGGAAGTGCACCGGCTTACCTGTCCCTCACTTCGGCCACACACAGCACCCACGTCAGCACCCACGTCTGTGCCCTCGGGCCTGCCCGTGTGACACCCAGATCTGGGGATGGGCCTTAACGGTGGCAGCCCTACCCCAAGGCTCTCACGGGGTGGCAAGGAGGTGGCAATGACCTGAACACAAGGGGTCAGCGTCCCCAGCCAGGGAGCCCTCACATCCTCCCCAAGGAAGAACACAGAGAACAAACAGGAATTAACGGGGCAGAATGGAGGAAATGTGTCCCAGTTGGCGAGAACAGAAGCGTGGCAGGCAGTGGCCAGGTGGCTCGTGCTCACACCTCTAAGTGGCTAAGGAAACCAGTGTGAGGAGACCCAGGGTGACAGTCACCCCGACTCGCCAAGGCTCCTCAGCCTGGGAGTGCCCACCCGTCATAAACCACCCTGTTGGGGAACAAGTGTTTCACAGGGGCCAGGCACCGGCTTCCAGAGAGTGGAGTCTAGGTCAGACCTGCATTGTAAGTGACCCATCTGAAGGCATTCAAGATGCACATGAAAAGGGGGAAGGGAGATGACAGTGTGGGGAGAGTATCTGAAGGCCAGATGAAAGGATAAAATGAAGTAAATGGTTATAAATTCCCAACCTTAAATAAAGGTAATCATATCCCTTAAATTTACTCATACCTCCGTCCCTCTTTATTTCCATTTAGTGCAGTTGACATGTAATGCTGTGTTTTAAAGTAAACATAAGCATTTTAGGGGTGCCTGGGTGGCTCAGCCAGTTAGGGGTCCAACTTGGGCTCAGGTCACGATCTCACGGTTCAGGAGCTCAAGGCCCATGTTTGGCTCAGAGCCCACTTCGGATCCTGGTTCCCCTTCCCCTCTACCCCTCCCCCGCTCAGCACTTTCTCGAAAATAAATTAAAAATGCATTAAAAATAAATGAATGAATGAACGAACGAATAAATGAATGAAACATAAGCATCTTGAAGTTAATTTCCTCTCCAAAATGCATAACCTTACCAGGATGGTTGGTCTTGATGTGCGACTTGATCAATCGATCTTCTGAAAAAGACTTTTCACACACAGGACAAGAGTAACTCCTTTTGTCCTTAACAGAAAGAGAGCACAGTCAATTAAGCGTCCCACTTAAACCTCGGCTCCGTGGAATGTCCACCACCACCGTCACCGCCACCGCCACCACGGCCAGACCACAGTGCACCTTTGCGAACGTGTGACATGCCCCTGCACCTGGCCCTCACAGCCCGGGAACAGTAGCGGCTCCGCGTCAGAAGGGAGGGATGGGGCTTACAGACGAGGGTCCGGTGAAGGTGGCCGGGCCAGCAGAGGGCAGGGCTGGGCCTCGAGGTCTACCACGCAGACAGGTGCTGCTCCGCGACCCAAAGCGTATTATGTCCTCCAATGCTCTCTGCGTGGTGTGGGGGGTTTCACAGTTATTTTATTGGGACTCACAACCACTCTCAGTGGACAGGCATTACTGTGCTCACATTGCAGATGAAGAAACCGAGGCCCAGAGGGACGAGCCCCGAGTCTGAGAGGAAGAGCGGGTGTCTGAACCTGAACGCACACAGGCCCACCCGGGCCGCTCCTGCTACTCCCCAGGCCACGTCCCACAGAGGTTCATGCTCTTCGCTTCGTGGATCCAGCTCCCACGAAAGGAGAAACGCTTGTGAATGATCAGGCTCTAGCTCTGCTCATCTGCCTTTTCCCTCGGCTCACTATCGGGCTAGTTCACGGGCCAACTGTCCCCGGAGGGTGGGTGTTGGGGGTTAAACCGTGTCTCCTGCAAAATCCACGTAGTGAAGTCCTAACCCCCCAGTACTTCGGAATGAAACCTCATTTGGAAAGAGGGTCACTGCAGCTGTAACTAGCTAAGAAGAAGTCATCAGGGCGGACCGCCATCCAACAGGTCTGGTGTTTGGACAGGGACATGCACACAGGGGGATCCCACGTGGAGATGAAGGCAGAAATCCAGGTGGCGAGTCTACAAGCCAAGAAACGACAAAGATTGCTGGCGAAACGCTGGAAGCTCAGAGGGAGGCAGAGAACAGACTCTCGCCCATGGCCCTCGGGAGGAAGTAACCTCGCTGACACCTTGGTCTTGGAACGCTAGCCTCCAGAACTGCGCGACCAGAAACACCGGTTGTTAATGCCACTCGGTGGTACAGGCGCTCGAGGGACGAGCGCGAGGGGTAAGCTGAGGAAGGGAAAGGTCGGCCTCCGGACTCCACCTGCTCTGCAGGGGCTCCAGACAGGTGGGAGAGGCGGCCAGACAACAGAGAGCCACGCGTACGGGTCTCACTCGTGCTCCCACACTCGGCGCCCCTGTCAGGAAAGACAACCAAGCGAGGCTGCACACGAATCACTCGGAGAAACGCCCGCAAAAACCCACGAGAAGCTTCAGAAGCGTGACCTGTGTGAACAAACTTCACAAGCCTGCAAGAGCCGCGGGAGCCGTGACCGCAAGGATAGTTCCGGAAGGTGTTCCCAGTCCGCGCTCACCTGCATTTACAGAACGAACCCCCACCGTTTGTTGGGCACCTGCTAGGAGCTCAGCATCCAACCAAGTGCTCTCATGTCTTAGTAAACGAACACAATCCTCAGAGCCACCCAGAAACACAGTCAACTCAGACTAATAACAGCAGCAGCAACAGCGACCATTTCTTCCGAACTTCCTCGTCCAGAGTGCTGTGTGTTACATGCCACGACCTACGGGGCATTTAGAGCCGCCCAAGGCCACACCCCCCGGAGGGCAGAGATGGGTGTCCAAGGCAGACCCCTGTAGTCCAGAGTTCCTGCTCCTATAAGACAGTGACCAAGAGCACAGACTCAGGACTCACAGACCCCGAGCTCAAATCCTGGTTTCGCCACTTAGCTCGGGAACTGTGGGCAAGTGACTTAACCGTCCGTGCCTTGGTTTCCTCATTTGTAAAATGGCAATAAAAACTGCCTGTTGCTAGGAGGAAAAATGAAATTGCAAACACATAAAGCAGACTCGCAATTTTCTAGTCCAGCACGGGAGAGGCTCAGAAGTTTCTACTCCATCCTAACAATAGATGAATACGCTGAGAAAGGAACAACCCTTCTTAACCCTTAAGACACGTGAGGTCACAGGGGCAAGCCAGTGCCCCCCAACCTGAAGAGAAGGCAGAGAATCACAACTTACTGGAGCAAAATCCCACAGGCAGACACCCCCCAGAAAACCAGGACCAGAGTAGGGCAACCAAGACTGGAATTGATAAGCTGCTGGAAATTCACCAGGGCCAAGTAGGAGAGTTCAGCATTCCAGGGGCACCCACTTTTGTGAGTTTTAGCCCTAGGGCCTCCACCCTGTACTCACAGTGAGCATCAGAGAAAAACCCATACTTCTGGCAGGGAGAAGGGAAAAGGAACCATTCTGAAACACGCTGGAGCATTCTATCCTTGACAACACCTGCCCCCCAGAGGAAACCAGTTCACCAGAGCCTAGCTTGCCGGGGTATTATCGGAGACTAAGCTACCTGGAGGAGGAGAAGTACCCAATTCCAGCCCCCTACAGCCTTCCACACGGGAGAAAGGACAGACGCAAACCTGGCCCACTTTAGCCATCCTTACCCACCTAAGGGAGTTGAAAAAAAAAAAAAAAAATGAGGAACACTGGTGAAGTTCATGTCCATAGGCAGAGGCTCTTGAGAGACTGAGCCCTAATCACAGGGTTACGGAATCATTCTCCTCCCCCACACCTTACCAATACATTACTAGATGCCTATTTACGGCAAGTCCTTGTACCCAGTACATCCTGTCCAGCTATGAAGGAAGAATAATATTACAAGACTCACGAAAAGGCAAAAAGCCCAGTTTGAAGAGACAGAGCAAGCATCAAAAGCAGATTCAGATATGGCAAGGATTTGGGGATTATGAGATCAAGCACTTAAAACAACTTGGATGTACACACTAAGAGTAAGAGCTGTACTGGACAAAGCAGACGGCACGTAAAGGAGAGGGGCAATGGAAGCAGAGGCGAAAATTCTCAGAACCGACAAAGAGATGCTAGAGATCAAAACCACTGTGGCCGAAATGAAGAAAGCCTTTGATGGGCATGTTAGACTGGATACAGCTCAATCTCGGAGTCTACGGATATCTCAAAAGAAGCCTCTAAAACTGAAAAGCAAGGGGAGCCTGGGTGGCTCAGTCGGTTAAGCGTCCGACTTCAGCTCAGGGCATGATCTCGCAGTTTGTGAGTTGGAGCCCCTCGTCGGGCTCTGTGCTGACAGCTCAGAGCCTGCAGCCTGCTTCAGATTCTGTGTGTCCCTGTCTCTCTGCCCCTCCCCCGCTCGCTTGCTTGCTCACTCTTCTCTCTCAAAAATAAATAAATATAAAAAAGAATTTTTAAACTGAAAAGCAAGCAGAAAGATTGATGAACACAGAACAGAGTATCAAAGGGACGTGTATGTAGTAGGAATATGAGAAGAGATAAAGAAAACGAAGAAATACCTACACCAATAATGATTGAGAACTTCTCCAATATGATGTCAAACACCAAGCCACAGATCCCAAAAACTCAGAGAACATCCAGTAAGAATAATACCAAATAAACTACACCCATCATTTTCAAACTACAGAAAACCAAAGATAAAGAAAAAATACTGAAAGAAGCCAGAGGTAAAAAATAAAACCAAACAGAAAACACCTTACCTATAGAGGAACAAAGATAAGAATTGCACCCAACTTCTCAGAAACTACACAAGCAAGAAGAGAATGGAGTGAAATGTTTACATAAAGGAAAAAACACCAACTCAGAATTCTGTACCCTGCAAAACTACCCTTCAAACATGAAGGAGGGGCACCTGGGTGGCTAATTGTTTAAACGTCTGACTCTTGATTTTGGCTCAGGTCATGATCTCAGAGTTGTGAGATTAAACCCCTCATCATGTCAGTGCAAAGCCCGCTTAAGATTCTCTCTCTCCCCTTCCCTCTGCCTCTCCCAAGCTCACCCATGTGTGCTCTGTCTTGCTCGCTCTCTCTCGAAAGAAAGAAAGAAAGAAAGAGGAAAAAATGAAGGAAAATACTTTCTCAGACAAACAAAATTGAAGGAATTTGTTACCACTAAGACCTGTCTTACAAGAAATATTAAAGCAAGATAAAGTTAAAAAAAAAAAAAAGCAAAGAGGAAAAAGTCAAAAGTTGATCTTCATAAAGAAAGAGCACTAGAGAAGGAAGAAGTAAAGTTAAAATAAAAGCTTTTATTTATCTTAATCTTCATTGATCTAACAGAAAGTTTGTTCAAAATAATAACTGCAACAATGTATTCAATACACATATATGTGCTTATACATAAGTGAATAAATACCGGCAATGATACACAGGGTATGAAGAAGGAATTAGGATTATTGTGTTACTACAAGATACTGACACTATCCACAGTGTAGAACAGTGCTATCTGAAAGCTAACTTGGATTCTATGTAAACGTATGCTGCAAGTTCTAGGGTAAACACTAGCAAAGGTTAAAAAAAAAAAAAAATGTAAGTGATATGCTAAGAAAGGAAAGAAAATGAAACCATATAAAATGCCCAGTTAAAACTACAAAAGGCAGAAAAGAACAAGAGTAGAAGACAAGAAACAGAAAACAAGGGCAACAAACAGAAAACAGTAACAAATATGGTAACTATTAATTCAACTGTATCAATAATCACTTTGGACATCAATGATCTAAAATGCACCAACTAAGAGATTACCAAACTGGGGTGCCTGGGTGGCTCAGTCGGTTAAGCGTCCGACTTCGGCTCAGGTCATGATCTCACGGTTCATGGGTTTGAGCCCCGCATCGGATTCTGTGTCTCCCTCTCTCTCTGTTTTCCCTCTGCTCGTTCTCTGTCTCTCAAAAATAAATAAACGTTAAAAAAAATTAAAAAAAAAAAAAAAGAGATTACCAAACTGGATCAAAAAACAAGATTCAGCTATATGTTGGCTCTACGAAGCCCACCTTAAATTTAAAGACACATACAGATTAAAAGAAAATAGACGGAGAAAGATATACCATGCTAACACTCATCAAAAGAAATGGGAAGTAGCTTACTAATTTAAGAGAGAACAGACTTCAGGCATCACCTAATGTTGAAGGAATCAATTCTCTAAGAAGACATAATCATCCTTAACATGCGTGCATCTAACAACAGAGTCAAAAAGCATGAGGCAAAAAATGGTAGAATGGCAAAAGGAGAAATAAAGAAATCTACTGTCTTAGCTGGAGACTTCAACACCCCTCTCTCAGAAACGGACAGAGCCAGCAGGCAGAAAGTTAGTGAGGACATGGCTCAACACACAACTCAACAACACAGTTGAATTCAATCAATCAACTGGGTAAAGTGACATCCATAGACTACTTTATTTAACAACAGCAGAATACACGTTCTTCTCAAGGTCACATAGAACGTTCACCAAAACAGACTACATTCTAGACCGTAAAACAGCCCTCAACAAATTCAAAAGAACAGAAACCATACAGTGTTTGCTCAGAATGGGTTAAACTAGTAATCAATAAAGAAAGACAGCTAAGACTATATCAAAATATGTACATATTAAATAATATACTTTTAATAACATGAGTTAAAGAAGAAATCGCAAGAAAAAAATTTTTTAAATATTTTAAACTAAATAAAAATGAAAACACAACTTCTCAAAATATATGGAAAGCAATGAAAGCTGTACTTGGAGGGAAATCTTTATAGCACTGAATGTATAATATTAGAAAAGAAGATCTAAAATCAATCATTTAAACTTCCACCTTAGGAAAGTACAAAAGATGACTAAATTAAACCCAGGTTAAGCATAAGAAAAAAAATATGAAAAATTAGAGCAGAAACCAATTAAATTAAAAACAGGAAATCTATAGAGAAAAATCAACAAGACCAAAAGTTGGTTCTTTGAAAAGATCAATAAAATCATTAAGCCTCTAGCCAGTCTAACTAGGCAAAAGGGAGGGCAGAAGCCACTAACATCAGAAATGAAAAAGGGGACATACTATAGATTCCATGAACATTACAAAGGTAGTAAAGGGATACCATAAACAATTTTATGCCCACAAATTTGACAATCTAGATGAAACAAACCAATTCCTTAAAAGACACAATCTGCCAAAATTCATGCCAAAAGAAATAATCATAATAGGCCTATCTCTACTGAAGAAACTGAATCAATAATTAATAATTTTCCAACAGAAAAAGCATCAAGACTAGATGTGTCTACCAAACACATAAGGCACAAATTATACCAATTCTCTACAATCTCTTTTAGAAAACAGAAGCAGGGGAATTACTTCCTAACTCATTCTATGAGGCCAGCATTACCCTAATAGCAAAAATAGACAAAAACATTGTAAGAAAAGTAAATTACAGACCAATATCTCTCATGAACAGAGAGGCAAAAATCCTCACCAAACCTTAGCACATCAAACCCAACAATGTATAATAAGATCTGTATACCCCAAATGGGATGGGGAGCCTGGGTAGCTCAGTCAGTTAAGCATCTGACTCTCTGATTTCAGCTCAGGTCATGATCTCATAGTTTATGAGTTCAAGCCTCACATCAGGCTCTGCACTGACAGCATAGAGCCTGCCTGGGATTCTCTCTCTTCCTCTCTCTCTGCCCCTCCCCTGCTCATGCTCTCCCTCATTCTCTCTCAAAATAAGTAAACTTTAAAAACAACAACAAAAGAACTATACACCACAACCAAGTGGGATTTATCCCTGGTAGGCAGGCTGACTCAACATTCTAAAATCAAATAATATAATCTATCACACCAACAGGCTAAGAAATAAAAATCACATGCTCATATCAATAGTAGCAGAAAAAGAATTTCGTAAAATGCAACACCCATTCATGACAAACAATCTCAGTAAACTACGAAGAGGGAGGAACTTCCTCAACTTTAGACAAAGATTATCTACAAAACACTTACAGCTAACATCATACTTAACAGTGAGTGGAACTGGATGTCTTCCCACTATGATTAGATTAGATTAAGGCAAGAATGTCATCTCCCAATACTCCTTTCAACACTGTACTGAAGTCCTAGCTAAAGCAATAAGGCAAGAAAAGGAAATAAAGACATACACGTCAGAAAAAAGAGATAAAACTGTCTTTGTTTGCAGATGACATAATCATCTATGTAGAAAGTCTGGAAGAATAGATAAAAAAAAAAAAAAAACAAAACTCCTGGAACTAATAAGCAATCATTACAGCAAGGTTACAAGATAAAAAGTTAATGCACAAAAGTCAATTGCTATCCTATATACCAGCAATGAATAAGTGGAATCTGGAATTAAAAATGATACCATTTATTTTATTTTATTTTTTTTAATTTTTTTTAACGTTTTTATTTATTTTTGAGACAGAGACAGAGCATGAACGGGGGAGGGGCAGAGAGAGAGGGAGACACAGAATTGGAAGCAGGCTCCAGGCTCTGAGCCATCAGCCCAGAGCCCGACGCGGGGCTCGAACTCACGGACCGTGAGATCGTGACCTGAGCCGAAGTCGGACGCTTAACCGACTGAGCCACCCAGGCGCCCCCAAAATGATACCATTTATATGAGCACCACGCACAACTGAAATGCTTAGGTATAAATGTAACAAAATATGTACAAGATCTATATGAGAAAAACTACAAGATGCTGATGAAAGAAATTAAAGAAAAAAAAAAGTAGAAAGCTATCCCATGTTCATGGACAGGAAGACTCGATATGGTTAAGATGTCAGTTCTTCACAACTGGATCTATATATAGATTCAATGCAACCCCAACCAAAATCCCAGCAAGTTATTCTATGGTTATGGGCAAATTGCCTGTAAAGCTTATACAGAGAGGCAAAAACAAAAACAGAATAGCCAACACAATATTGGAGGAGAAAAACAAAGTTGGAAGATTGACACTACTCAACTTCATGATTTATCATAAAGCAACAATGATGAAGACAGTGTGGCACTGGTAAAAAAAAATAGATAGCAGATCAGTGAAAGAGAATAGAGCCCAGTCAACTGATCTTTGACACAGCAGCAAATACTATACAAGTGAGCAAGGACAGTTTTCTCAACAAATGACGCTGGAACAACTGGACAGCCAAAATGACAGACACACATCTTACAGTCTTCCACAAATATTAACTCGTTGTGGATCACAGACCTAAATGTAAAACACAAAACTATAAAACTCCTAGAATGCATACAAGAAAACCTAGTTGGGGGCGCCTGGGTGACTCGGTTGAGCAACTGACTTTGGCTCAGGTCATGGTCTCGCAGTTTGTGAGTTCAAGCCCCGTGTCAGACTCTGTGCTGACAGCTCAGAGCCTGGAGCCTGCTTCGGATTCTGTGTCTCCCTCTCTCTCTGCCCCTCCCCTGCTCACACTCTGTGTCTCTCTGTCTCTCAATAACGAATAAACATTAAAAAAAATGTTTTTTTAAAGAAAAAAAAAGAAAACCTAGATGGCCTTGAATATGATAACAACACCAAAGGCACAATCCATGAAAGACTGAATCGATAAACTGGGCTTCATTAAAATTAAATTTTCTGCTCTATGAAAGATGGTGTCAAGAGAAGAAAAAAAAAAGTCACAGAATGAAAGAAAATATTTGCCAAAGATATATCTGATAAAGGACTCTTAGCCAAAATATGCAAAGAACTCTTAAAAGTCAACAATAAAAAAAAAATTTTAAACAAGCCAAAGACCTAGACAGCTCACCAAAGTAAGACGCTCCACATCATATGTCATCAGGAAATGCAAATTAAAGCAAGAATGAGATACTACTATAGACCTGTTAGAATGGCTCAAATCCATAATACTGACAAACAGATACACTGTGGTACAACCGAACAATGGAATATACTCAGGACTAGAAAGAAATGAGCCTTCATGCCATGAATAGATGGGGAAGAAACTTACATGCGTGTAACTAAGTGAAAGAAGGCAGTGTGAAAGGCTACATGCTATAGGATTCCAACTGTATGACGTTCTGGAAAAAGAACAATGGAGAAAGTAAAAGGGTCCACAGTGGCCAGAATGCAGGGGGAAGGGAGGGATGAACAGGCGGGCAAGGAGAATTTTAGGTGAGTGAAACTACTCTGCATGGTGGACACACGTCATGATCCATTTGTCCAAACCCTCCGAATGTACAGCACCAAGAGGGAGCCTTAATGTAATTAACTGCTGACTCTGGGTGTGACTAGTGTGTCAATGCCCGTTCACTGATTACAACAAAGGTACCACTGTGGTATGGGATGTCAATGGTGGGGAAGGTAGTGCACGTTTGGGGACAGAGAAATCTCTGCACTTTCCGCTCAATTTGCAGTGAACCTAAAACTGTTCTAAACAATAAAGTTTGAGACAACACACATAGAGTGCTTAGAACAGAGCCTGGCCTATAGTGAGCACTCAATAAATCTGAAAGACTCTGCTGCTGTGGCTGCAGCATTGCTATCAATGCAACTCAGCCTCAGACACCAGACTTTCTTGGGGGCTAACGCAGCCTGGGAGTCTCCAAGAGGGAACTGAGCCAGCACCCTCCCAAATTCCTTTGTGGTTTAGTTGCTGCCATTGCAGAACCTCTCCTGAGATTGGTGCTCCCCAGAGCATACTCAGGAGAAGGGTATTTAAAAACAAAAACAAAACCTAATAAAGTCCCCCTGAACCACCAAAAGGTCTGGATGCACTTCCCACAAAACACCTGGGTTCCAAGCAATGTCTGCCAAGCTCAGGGGTCCCAGGGGTCCAGGCAGCTCTAGGGAAGCTGCCCTGAGCTTTGCACGCAGCCAATGCCACAGACTTCCATGCAGGCTACATCGTGGGCTCAGGGCTGCTCGGGATGTTTCTGTCACTGTCCTCCTCTGCCCTTGACCCTTCCAGGTCACTCCATCACTCCCTGGGTCTGCACACAGGAACTTGTGCTCACAGGCCGTTTGGAAAGATGCCACTGGGCCTGGTGCACGTCCTGGAGGAGGCCTGTCAGCTGCCCCCAGTGCCCTCATCAGCAGAGATGATAGAGGCGTTCAGAAGGGCTTTGAAGGAGTTTACAGTGATCTCCCCTGAGTCCTTGCTATTTGACTTTTTTTTTCTTTTAATCTCTGATAGTCTGAAAGCAATTTATCTTAGAGCTTATCAGGGCCCCTCATTTCTTGATGTCTTTGAAGATTGTCAGAAGGACACAGGCGGTGGGAAAGGGTGCTGGGAGGAGGGCGCACTCTTAGGACTCATTTATTTCTTTTTTCGACCTCAGTTCCGTGCCGGAGATGAAAACCCAAACTGACACAGCAAACTTAAAAAGAGCGGTTGTTAAAAGAGTTCCCGGCAGAGGCAGAGAGGGAGAGGCCCGTGCGGTAATAATGACGGTCAAGGAGCCCAGACCTTGGAGTTTGTTTGCTCTGGTGGAAACGGCCTTCAAAGCAACACAGGACCCTTTGAAAGAAGAAAGGCATCAGCTAGAGTCTGTGGCCACAGTGTGGGGCGCAGGAGTAGCCCCAGGGCTTGGGCATAGGCTCAGGCCCTGGCTCTCTGCCTGGGTGAACTTCACCTTGGTCAACAGCTCTACAGCAGGTGCCCTGGACCCCAGAGCAACTGGGCAGTTCCCAAATCTGAAACTAGCAGTGGGTGGAGAACAGCAAACCTCCCCCTGCCACCAAGGGAATTCACTATCGCATAATTACCATTCCTATAAAATATCTGACATCAGGATGCCTGGGTGGTTCAGTCGGTTACATGCCCGACTTGATTTCAGCTAAGGTCATGATCTCAGGGTTTATGGGTCGAGCCCTACTTGGGATTCTCTCTTTCTCTCTCTCAAAATAAATAAATGAGCTTTAAAAAAGAACAAAAACTAAAATAAAATATTTGATATCAACTTCAAAAAATAAGGTGGGAGACTGCACTCTGACCAATTTCTCAGGAATAAAAGGCTATGGTTATGGGATCTGCTGTCCTCCATGGACTCACTCATTCATTCCTCAGACGTTCCAAGGGCCCCTGTTACGTGCCAGGCCTTGCACGGAGGACAGAGGTGTGAGGCACTGGCCCTGGCCTCAAGGGGCCCGTGAGCCACTGAGAACTGCCAACACACAGAGGCAGAAGGTATGATGAAGGCAGAAAAGGTGACCCTGAAATGGGGACTGATTTGAACAAGCTAGATAAAAGCCCCAAACGCGCTCCATTTAGAAGTTCGACTCCAGGATCATCCTGTCCGCTGAAAGCAG
The DNA here is from genome assembly GCF_018350155.1 of Leopardus geoffroyi. Classification (NCBI taxonomy): domain Eukaryota; kingdom Metazoa; phylum Chordata; class Mammalia; order Carnivora; family Felidae; genus Leopardus; species Leopardus geoffroyi. The sequence continues at coordinate 78,182,860 of NC_059338.1, read as the reverse complement.
TTCTGTTGTGCCAGGCCATGCCCTCCAATTCTGCACACTGGCCTTGCTCACGGAAGCTGCATTTTCCACCCAGGAAGCTCTGCCAGCCCTAGGTCCCCAGGGCTGCGGATAAATGCCCAAACACGACGACACAGAAACAAACGGTCTGCGATCACAGAGGAAAAGCCCATCTGGCTCCCGGCCCTTGGAAAAGGAAAACCTCATATCCAATCGCTTTAGTTCAATAATATTTTCCTCCACTAAAAAAAAAAAAAAAAAAAAAAAAAAAAAAAAAAAAGATAAATCCATTTATTTCCAGAAAGATCCAGAGGGTGGGTTCCTCTACTTTCTCTGTGTTTTCTTGACAAGATATTATTTTACTTTGCCTCCAGCAAGTACATGCAAGATGTTTTAAACATGTGTACCCTTGTAGCCAAAAACAGACCAAGCACTTTTCAAAGACGGGGCAAGCGCTAATTTCAAACACGTGCCAAGAGACCACCACGCCCTGGATGGATGGACGGATGCATCCTCCACCGGCCCAATACTACTGCTCTCCTCCTCCTGCTACTGAGAAGGACGAGGTAGCTCAGACCCGCCTCTCCCCTGGACACCCGGACCTGTGCCGCGGCCCTCACATCCGTCATCCCCAAGTCCCCACAGCAAGCCTGGTGTGCTTTGCAGAAGCGAACTCTCGGAGAAGTTCGGAAGCGAAGCCACAGCCTTGCGAGGGGTGGAGTCAGCACGTGACACCAAAATGTGCCCGTTCCCAAGGGCGGGCGGGCGTGTGGCTGCCACGGCGCCCTCAGATCGGCTGGATACCTGTGAGGTATTCTTGGAGAGCGCCCAAGCTGGAGATAAAGGGAAAAGACTGACATATCCTCAGCAGTCACCATCTGCTCTGTTTCCTGCCATTTCAAACGTGTCCATCAGGAGGGACTGAAGGCGCAGATTCCCAGGTCCCCCTCAATTTACAGTGGGGGCAAGAGCCCGGTGACCTCTCACCCCATGTGATTCTGATTCAGGGTGTCATGAGTTACATCAGCTGGGTCAGCAACTTACCAACTTCTTTCCTGGGACCCACAGGGGGCCACCCGTTTGGCAACGTGGAAACAAAGGCCTCAGAAAACAAAACTTAACCCTGGGTCAGGGTGACTAAGACTGGTGATTTCTAATTTATTCTATCGAACTTCATTCTTAAGATATGCTCACTAGTTGTGCTCAAGTTACTAGTTGAAATCCACTGATTTCACAACTATCCAAATGGACCATGACCTAGGGACTGAAAAAACTGACCTGAGTGTTCTACATATATATACTTTTTCAAGTTTATTTATTTTGAGAGAGAGAGAGCCATGGGAGGGGCAGAGAGAGAGGGAAAGAGAGAGAGTGAGAATCCCAAGCAGGCTCTACACTGTCATAGCGCAGAGACTGATGTGGGGATTGAACTCACAAACTGTGAGATCGTGACCTGTGCTGAAATCAAGAGCCACCCAGCACCCCTACATATATTTTCTAATTTACTCGCCACAACCCCAAGGGGCAGGAGATGGTACCTAATTTTCGTGTTACAGCTGAGAAAGCAGAGGCTCGGCAAACGCCCACGATCACAGGGGTGGATACGAGGTCTGAACTACAGCACCTCACAACCCAAAGCCCGTGGCACTTCATCACCGCCGGGTTCTCCTAAGTCCCCCCTGCACAAAGTCTGCACAGTGCTGTAAAAAGTGGGCTTGCTCCAGCAACGTCATTAACTGCCTCCCCTGACTGGCTCTCCACACGACCTGGATGCCAATACATCCTGGATGCTAAGTCACACCATCTGGTTGCTCAAGAGAAGGAGGGTCTGCAAGGAGAGACTATATTACATGTACTCACACCTTCTGATCCTTGGGTGCATCATTAGCTAAGAAATGGTGGAGAGTAGGGGCGCCTGGGTGGCTCAGTCGGCTGAGCGTTCAACTTCGGCTCAGGTCATGATCTCGCGGTTCGTGGGCTCGACCCCGTGTCGGGCTCTGAGCTGTCAGTTCGGAGCCTGCAGCCTGCTTCGGATTCTGTGTCTCCCTCTCTCTCTGCCCTCCCCCACTCTCACTCTGTCTTTCGAAAAATGAATGAACATTAAAAAAAAAATGAAAAAATAAAAAAAAAAGAAATGGTGGAGAGTCACAGAAATAGGAACTCAGCCAAATTATCCCAGACTCCTATTACAACTGGGATGGACCCGGATGGAGGCCCATTTGGGGGGGCAGGGGGTCAATCTGAAATCTCCTTAATTTTGCACTGCATGGGAATCTGTGTTGAAAACGCGTAAGTGTTGGGTCAAATGCAAAAGCCCAACCAGACTCTTGACACACCTGGCCCATCTCCCTGGGTCACAGGTAAGGGAACCAAGCCCCAGGCCGAGGTGAGGTCACACAACACCACTCTCCCAACTCAGGTAGACCCTTCCCTGACCAGAGTCCTTGGCTCGGCACCTTTACATCACAAAGCTCACTTGTGCTATCTTGTGGGACCCTCACCGCGACCCTGAGAAAGCACGTATGTTTATATATATACAAAGTGCCAGCCAGGCCGAGCCACAGACATCGAAAGCAGATTAGTGGCTGCCTAGGGCTTGGGGAGGGCAAGGAAGCAGTGCAAGCTAATGGAAGATCTCCCCACCAGGGCAATGTTGGCCTCATTACAGAAATAATTTACAGGCTCAAAAGACAAATGGTGTCTAAAATCAAGATACTGGAGCCCGTTTTCATACATGATGCCATCTGACTACATCGGCAATATAGTCCCAGTGATTCACGGGAAACGCTGTCAGTATCCTGGTGGGAATACAGAAGGCTTCCCCTTGTGTGCTGCCTCTCTGCTTGCCTCTGTCGTGGCCAAAGCCTACTCATCAAGCTCGGAACCCCTCCTCCGGACAGCCCTCTACCTCGGCCGGGACCTCTCAGGGGCGGAGTGGGAGGAGGAGGGCGCTCTGTGTTCGCCTCACTTCCCTCCCTCATTGCCCTACCGCCATTACTGTCCCCTTGCTTGTCCTCCCGTGCAACAAAGAGCACCTTGAAGACAGACCCCGGGTCTCACTCACATCCGAAGCCCCAACGCCCAGCACATAGACTGCGGCGCCTCTGACCTGTGTCGCGAGCTTCAGAGCAGCAGTAGCACATTTACCTTCAAAAGTGTCTCAAATGGGGGCTCCCATGAGGCTTAGTTGGTCAAGCATCTGGCTCTTGACTTCAGCTCAGGTCACTGTCTCACGGTTCGTGGGATCGAGCCCCATGTCTGGCTCTGTGCTGACAGTGTGGAGCCTGCTTGGCATTCTCTCTCTCCCTTCTCTCTCTGCCCCACCCCTGCTCGCACACTCTCTCTCTAAACAAATAAACATTTTTTAAAAAGTGTCTCAAATGGAAGAACTGCAAATATTTGGGGGGAGGGAATGAGATCAAACATCAACAACGTCTAAGAAAACACGAGTGTTCATGAGAATCACGAGAACACCCTGTTTTTATAAGGTCAACAGAGCCACACTCCCTTACTCCCGCTCCTCTCTTGCAGTAACATTCAGGGACGTTTCATTGTTGTGGCACAAGACACAGCACGGATAATATCAACACAGCCCCCGCTCTGATGGGACAAAGTGTACCCCCACCACGTTCCTTCCAACGGTGTGCAAGTGTCCCAGGGGCCCCTCAGAAGGATGTGGCTGCCGTTCATGACCCACTATGCAGCGTGGGCAGTGACAGGAGCGTGGCTCACAGATAAGCACGCAGGCCTGAGCTCCGCCCACCCTGACAGCCAGCGTGATGGGGGGCAAGCTACCGAATGACCCCACAGAGAGGGCTCCTGATCCGCCCCGGGGAGGAAATAATCCCACCTCCCGGAAGAGGTATGAGAGTAAAGATTCGAGGGTCCAGACCACAGGACGAAAACAGAAACTGTTCCTTCCCTTCCCCAGCTGCCTCAGGTGTCCACAGTAGAGAGAGAAGCCTCTCAGAAGGAAGAGTCGCAACCACAGGGAGTTGGAAAGAGAAGCTTCTCTAAGTGCTGGATTATCAAGATAAAGGAAAGCACGTGAAACTGGGGCTTAAGATCTTAGGACATGTTCCCGACATGGCCCTGCTGACCCTGAGGACCAGGGATGTGGCCAGAAGGCTGAGTACCAGCATCCAGAGGCAAGAAAAGCCTGGACTGGACCTGGGTCCCTGTGACACATGTGACAGGCAAGGAAAATGGGTATAGGATAAACAGGCGGCCGCACACACTGCCGAGCTCTTTCCCAGCCTCCTCTTCAGGGTCGACCTTCAGCCTCCATTTCAAAGTCTCTCAGGGCAGAACAACCAGACCCAACATGATAATTACAGTAAGTAATAGCAATTGTTAGCAGTCAACGGCACATGGTGCTTACTCCACGTCAGGCATTGTTCTAAAACGTTTACGCATGTTCTCTCACTTCACCTTCCCCTGAGGATGGATAAACCGAGGCATGGGGCAGTTACATGACTCATCCTGAAGTCGGATGCATGGTAAATGGGGGAGCCAGAGTTTAAAACACACGGACTGGTTCCTGGTCTTCACTGCTACCCTCTAAGGCTGTCCCCAGCACCCTGTCCTCACATCGCCCTCACTCAGCTCCTGGCTTCATGTGCATTTCTAGCAAAGTCATAGCCATGATTTCTGCCACCCCAGTTTTCTCCACCCTAAGATGGTACACGAATCAATACCAATCCAAAAGCTATTCTGGAAGGAAACAGAAGGGCGTGCCTTCACGCCCTATCCAGAAAGAGGGACAGAGAACATGTGCTAAGAGGTCCCAGGTCACATGTAGTAGCGAGCAGTCAACAGCACAATCGCTGCTCCAGGTTCTTGTTCCAGAACTTTCCATGTTATCCTCCCAGTAACCCTAGGAGATCTATATACATACACAAACACAGGCGTACATCTGTGCTCTGCATTTGCAGGCATGTGTAATACACGCACGTATACGCGTGCGTACGTGTGAGTTTAACACGTGTAGTCTGTGCACGTATGTGTATACACACGTGTGTGTGTGTGTGTGTGTGTATAAAATGGATATACACTGGGGCGCCCGGGTGGCTCAGTCGGTTAAGCATCCGACTTCAGATCAGGTCATGATCTCGCGGTTCATGAGTTTGAGCCCCGCATCGGGCTCTGTGCTGACAGCTCGGAGCCTGGAGCCTGCTTCGGCTTCTGTGTCTCTCTCTCTCTCTCTGCCCCTCCCCACCTCGCACTCTGTCCCTCTCTGTCTCTCAAAAATGGATAACATTAAAAAAAATATTTTTTTAATGGACATATACTTTTTCACAGGTATTTTATACAGAAAGGCTACCAAATCTCAGAAAGGACAAGTGACTTGTCCCAATACCCACAGCCGGTGCGAGTGCTGGAGGCAGTATCAGAACCCAGGCATCTAACCCTAAAGCATGGGCTCTGACCCACCCACTATACCTACAGCACCCTGACTTCACCCTTAGTGACCAACTGCTACAGCATGGGTGATCTTTGTGCCCGAACAGAGTGGAAGCAGGCCCAGCTTCTGAAGCCTCCTTCTGAGCCAAGCCATCTGTGATATAAAAAGGAAAGCCATTAACACGGAACCACGCCTGGGGCCAGCTGTGCCTCCTTTATCACGTGAACAAGGCTCAAACCACTCTCCGGTGTCAGCCCCTGGAGTTACATGAGAATTTGCAAAACTAAACAGTCATTCATTGTGTTACGTCACTTTCCACCAAAGAATTAAACACACTTCACCATTATGAATATGGACAGCATCTTGGCTTAAATGATCGCCTTTCTGTTTTTAAATAAGAGCACTTCACAGACAATCCCTCACAGAGAGTCGACAACAAGTAACACAAGAGGACACCAGCGTCATCGACATTTACTGCGCTCTCCCCGTGAACCAGACACTGCCCCCCGCCCCACGGGCACCACGGCATGTAACCTCTCCACGGCCAGGGGCAGCTCTTCCTACTGCCACTTCTATTGCTGATGATTCTTTACGATGTCACTTAAGAAAGCCTTGCTTTAGTTCCACGCTGTAGATCTTCCTTCTGGAGACTTTCTCTGATGCTGAACAGTGGGCCCAGAAAGCAAATCTGTTCCGCCTCATCATTTTTTTTTTTTAATTTTTTTTTTTCAACGTTTATTTATTTTTGGGACAGAGAGAGAGACAGAGCATGAACAGGGGAGGGGCAGAGAGAGAGGGAGACACAGAATCGGAAACAGGCTCCAGGCTCTGAGCCATCAGCCCAGAGCCTGACGCGGGGCTCGAACTCACGGACCGGACCGCGAGATCGTGACCTGGCTGAAGTCGGACGCTTAACCGACTGCGCCACCCAGGCGCCCTCCGCCTCATCATTTTGCAACGTATCTGAGACTCTGCCTGTGAAGGGGGTCCCGGGGCGAAGCCTCCTGGGAAGGACGCTCACGTGCAGGGCTTACAGGGAAGCGGGGCACCTTCCCATGCGCACAAAGGTTAGAAAGCAGTGGGCAGCGGGGGCAGACAAGCTGCTGCCTGGGCTTACTACTTACCAGTTCCGTGTGAACTTTAAGATGTGCCTGCAGCTTGTATTTATCTGGAGTTGAGTAGTTGCAGCCATCGGTGGGACACTTCAGCAGGACGTTACTGTGTTTCTGAATAACGTGGCGTTTAAGGCAGTTTTTGGTGATGGAGGAATAATGGCACTGGGAGCAGTGATACAGGTGCTCCCGGGTGTGGGTGCGCACGTGCATGTCAAAGTGCACTTGGTACCAAAAAAGTTTGCCTAAAAAAATATCATCACGTGAGAACAAGGAAGTTTCTTTCAGTGAATTTGATTTTCTCATTATTATTTTTTTACTACTATATTTGTCTCCCTCTCCGGCTTGTCCGGGTCACCCTTCACGCTTTCCTCACTTCTGCCTGGAAATTGCTTTTTAGAGGCGGGAGGCTGTAAACTTTAAGGGTGCTATGCTGTTTGCGTGACATCAGAGCTAGGACAGGAGGAAACAAATGTTTCCTGAGGACCAATTACAGCACCAGATGCCGCTGTGCACTTGCCTAAATCAGGGTCTCTAACGCCTGCCGACACCTGGGCCAGAGCTGGGCTCTCCCACCACCCGCGTTGCCAGCTCTCGGGGAGCCTCAGGGGCCGTGCCTGCACGGACAGCTGCGAGGGCTCTAGTCAGGGCTCTCTACAAGGAGCTACAGGGAGAACAGGGCCACAACTCAAGCTACACTTTGAACTTGTCACGTGCCAGAAGAACCATTCTTCTTGGTTCAAGTTCCAGCAGCAGCCGTGAGAGAGACCACTGCGTGTGCCTGCCCCAGCCAGCGCGGCTACCTGCCCCGCCATCCTGGCCACCTCCACAAATACGCCACATGCTAAACTGTGACACAGGTGGCCGCCTCCTACTGTCTACAAATGATGAAGGACAGCTCGTTGACGAGTGGTTCTTTGCAAAGAGACATGAGCTCAAACCAAACACGAGGTGACCCAAAGCAGGCTGGGGATGGGCGGGGCCGTAGGAACGAGCGCTCAGCCAGCTGCTTGCCCAGCGCCGCCCTCCTTACCGCAGTATTCACACTCCAGGTCCCCGTACACCTTCCGGATCCTCTCGCACAAGCCGGTGTTCATCCTTCTCTTCTGTAAGCCATCCAGGATCTTCATGAACGCACTGATGCCGGCCCGGTGCTCGGAGGCCGGACTGCAAGAGTCAGGCTGGGGCAGGGCCACGTCCCCTCCACCTGCTACCGGAGGAAGGTCCGAGGCCTCGCCTGGGTTTGACCTGAGACACCTACTAGGGTCTGGTCCCTCGGACGGGAGGGCAGCCATTTTCTGCCCTGCCTCTGGGGGGCTCTCGGCCCCCCGCGCGTCCAGGTTCGCTCCTGCACTTCCGGCCTTGGATGGCAGTGATGGGACTTCTTCACCCTGAGTCTGGGAGGAGGCTCCGCGCGGGGCGTCCAAGGTCTCCTCGGGGGCGGTGCGAGCCTCAGCAGGGGAGGGATCATTTTTCAGTAAAAACTCCGCGGAGACCACCGCCTGCGAAGGAAGGTCCGAGGCGTCCGCGGCGGCCTCCAGCCCGCAGGGTGGCAGGGCGGCCCCCTGGGCCTGGGGCACGGCCAAGTGCGCGGGCGGGGCGGGCTCCTGCGCGGCGGCCTCCGGCTCCTTCCCGGCCCCCTCGCCGGCCCCCTCGCCGGCCCCCTCGTGGGGCCCAGCGTCTGCGGGGCAGGCCGTCCCCTTGGGCGCATTCACGCCCGGGAACACGAACTCCTCCTCCGCCAGCTGCGGCTGGCCCCCCAGCGCTTCCTGCTGGATGTCCCCGCCCGGCTCCAGGAGGCAGAAGCTCTGGTTGATGGAGCTGGTGAAGAGCCCGCCCTCCTGCGCCGCCCCGTGCGCCTCCCTGATGTGCGAGCGCAGCCGGATGGAGCTGACGAACTTCTTGAGGCACAGCGCGCACACGTACACAAACGGGTGCTTCCGCACGTGCAGCTCCAGCGCCTGGTACTTGGTGGCCCCGTGGCCGCACAGCTCGCAGGCGAAGGGCCACTTGTCCCCGTGCACCAGCATGTGGCGGTCGCGGTCCAGCTCGTTCTTGAACTTGCGCTCGCAGATGTGGCAGTCGTACAGCAGCTGCCGCTTGCCCTCCCTGGTGAGCAGGCAGAGCTCGTCCAGGGCCTCCTGCACCTTCCGGTCCTGCGGGTCGTGCGCGTGCCGGACGTGCTTGATGAGGTTCTTGACGTCGGAGTACTTCTTCTTGCAGAAGCGGCAGTGCTGCTTGACCTTCTTGTGCACGCGCTCCACGTGCACCTTCAGGTGCCCTTTGCTCAGGCAGGTGAAGGCGCAGCAGTCGCAGGCGAACTTCTCGCCCGTGTGCTTGCGCAGGTGCACGTTCAGGTTGGCCTTGATGGCGCTGGCGTAGCTGCACTGGGGGCACTTGTACGGCTTCTCGTTGGTGTGGATCCTCAGGTGCGCCTGCAGCGAGTGCTTGAACTTGAACACCTTGTTGCAGTACTCGCAGGTGAAGATCTTGAGCTGGGTGGGCCCTAGCCTGGAAACAGACGACAGCACCGTTACCCTTGGAGACGCCGCACCTCCCTAAGGACCGTGAACTCCTTCTTGGGAACCGAACGCCAAAGGCTCAAAGTGACCCAAACGGCCCTGAGGCTGGACGGAGGCATTCATTCGGCAACAAGCGGGACCGACCGGAGGGCCGAGTATGGACCAGGCGCGTACAGAGACTGGAGCTCACGGTCTGGGGGAGGGGAGACAGGTGAGCACATGCTTGCACGACAGTGCGGCAAGTGTCGATGGGAACATGTGCGGGGGGCGGGTGGGGGGGGGGGAGGAGAGAGAAAGAGACATCTAACCTGGATTCAGGTAGTTGGGAAACTTGCTAAACAGGAGATGTCTGAGTTGAGGCTTGCAGAACGAGAAGAGGGAGGCAAGAGGAGAAAGAGGGAAGAGGGATGTGTCACTCACAACGTACACAACAACCAGCTGTGTTCCAAAGCTGACCTGTACGTCTTCTGGCTACATGACCCATCATTAACGGAACGAGCTCCATCGGCTCCATGAGACCACATACAATCTGCTTGGGTTTGTCCACCAACTTCAACAAGCCAGACTTGCTTGTTCATTCAACCAGCTCGTCCCTTGCTGCCACCCGTCAGTGAAAGACCCGCGTCCCTACGCCCTCCCAGGGCAAGTGAACGGGCCTGACTGGTCACCTGGACCTCATGAGCTGAGCTCCAACTTTTCCCTCCTAGCAAGGACGGTCTGCCCGTGACCAGCAAGTGGTACAGTGAGTGCTTAGCTAGGTGGGCATGCGTGGACCTGGCCAGCAACGGTCAAGGACTGCAGGTGAGGCAGTCAGGTGCCCAGGAACGGGAAGCCCCGTGCTGATGAGCACCACGCTGTGCCCCCCCCCGCAACTCCATCAGTAACAGAGCTGATGCTCCAGTCTCCATGGTCCTCCTCCTTTACCACGGCTAATTTAGAGCTGAGACGGGGAAAAGAGGGCTGCTGTTCAACTGCCGTTTATTAACCTCATGAATAATTTATTAATGCTTGTCATTTATGAATACCTGCCAGTGTGTTTCAAGCACTGTGTCAGATTTTGTGTGTGTGACGGAGAATAAAAGCATGGTCTGCCTCATGGATCCTTTCTCTTTCAATATGGCCATGTGTATGAGATGGTAATAACAGCTAATAATCACTAAGGATGTGTGAACTGCCCAACCCTACACTAACTATATTTATTTCTAGCCTCGTTACACCCATTTTGCAGATGACAAAACTGAGCCTGCGTCCAAGATCATACAGTTGGTAAGCGGTGACGCCAGGATTTGACCCCTAGCAGACTGTCTGCCTCTAGATCCTGCGTGCTTCTCCTCCTCCTCTATAATGCCAGCAAACACCACATACACCAGTCCCCCTCCCCAAAGTAATTGTATACACAGAGAAAGTCCCCTGTACGGGACTTCCAGTGCCGTTGGAATAGCCCTGCCTTGTTTCTGAAGCCAGTGAATGATGGCCACTAAAGTACTATAGCATGCACCAGGGACAGGAATTGACAGATGACACACAGGCAGGTGAGGCCTCCTCTCCTCTGTACCTATACTCCCGCTGGACAGTATGTCGAGGTTGTCCATGAAGGTCCTCAGAAACACTGATAATCTCACTCGATGCTCTTGACCAGAGCCCATTAAGCTGTATCCACAGGAACTGCAAAGTATGTATATATGGAACTACCCATTCAACTATGCTTGATCAACATAGGTTGCCTTGTCTTTAAATTAAAAATATTTAAATCGATTGTAGTTCATAAACACCAGAGGGTACAATTCACATAATGTAATTAAAATATTCAAATTTGAAAGTTAGCACTCTGCCTGCATGCTAAACCCAAGGCTAATGTCAGGAAACTAATTTGGATCTTTCTCAAATGACAAAGAAATCCAGAAGGTGATAGATTTTACTGGTATAAAGAACACTGGAGAAAGAAACCCAAGATTCAAAACGTTAATTAAATAAACAAATCACAGTACTTTCTCCTCTAATGCAAGATCTAAATGGTCTTAGGAGAATCTTTGGCTCTGACTTTTTGTGTATTATTACACAGAAACCTGATAAAGCCCTCCGTGCCCTGTTTCCTGCCAAGGGGAATGAATCTGATGAAGATTCCAAGGAGCCTACGTCAGACTCTCAAGCGCAAGCCTTACTCACTAGGACCGTGAACTGACACACAGGGCCGCAGTGTCCATATGACTGTTTTTAAATTACTTCACTCCAAATGTTCCCCGTGCTGGGAGAGAAGCACTCTTACCAGTGCATTTTAGAAAGTTACTCACTTCTGGGAATCAATTAAAGGAAAGAATACAAAAGGTACTCGAACAAAGCTGCTTGAAGGTCCCAACATAGGGAACTAGTTTGTTAGACATCTGTTTTTTTCATTCATTCATTCATTCACTCATTCACTCATTCATTCACTCATTCATTCATTCATTCATTCATTCATTCATTTAAAACAAGTATTCCAGGCACTGGGGACACAAGAGGGACAAAAACAAACACAACTCATTCTCTCCTGCAGCTCACTTTGTGGAGGAGGTGACAGGCCAGACTAACAACCACAGAAAGGAGCAGATAAGGACTACTGCTCCCTGGTGTGATGGGAAAAGGCAGGATGCTCCATGAGCCCAGATCAGGGCCCACTCCAGGCAGGCTGTCCCGAACACTGGGCACTTGAGCAGAGAGCTGAAGGGTGAACAGGATAACCAAGCCAGGGAAAGGGGAGGCATCCAAAATGAGGAAGAGGCATTTGCAAGGAGAGGTCAAGGAAGTACAAAGGGCCCAGATGGCTGGAACACCTGCTGGGGCCCAGAGACCGCAGGGAGCACACGAGGGGACAAGGCTAGAGAAGAGGCAGCCATGGAAGGCCCTGTAGCCAAGTTCTTCTAACATCTGTGAGGTCTTACAGGATACAATCAGATGGGCCATTTTACCAGGTCTTATTCGCTTTGATGTGAAGAGCTGAGGAGATTACAGAACATCCTCATGACGTTATAGCGCCGTCACCACAAAATAATTTGTGAATAACGTGAGTAACGGAGGAAAGTAATAAGTACGCTGAGTAGGTCTTAAAGCCAGATATAAAATTGCATATGAAATATAAACTCCATTTTATAAAACATGCGGGCCCAAAAAAAGGCTGGAAGGAAACACATTAAAAATATTAACAGTGGTGGGGCGCCTGGGTGGCTCAGTCGGTTAAGCAGCCGACTTCAGTCCAGGTCATGATCTCACAGTTTGTGAGTTTGAGCCCTGCGTCAGGTTCCTTGCTGACAGCTCAGCCTGGAGCCTGCTTCAGATTCTGTGTCTCCCTTTCTCTCTGTCCCTCCCCACTCACACTGTGTCTCTCTCTCTCAAAAATAAACATTAAAAAAATATATATACATGTATATATATGTGTATATATGTGTATATGTATATATATGTGTATATATGTGTGTATATATAGATACATATCTATGTATCTATATAGATACATATGTATACATATATATATGTATATACATATCTATGTATCTACATACATATATATATGTATATATATATAAACAGTGGTTATAGTACAGTAGTGTGATTACAAATGATGTTTTTTCTTACAGTTTTCTGGACTTCAAAAGTTTTCTACAGCAAGCACCAGTGTCATATTTGTGTGAAAACCTAACTGATCTCTTGGTGTAACCTAGAAGTTTGTGTCTATATTTTACAAAGCAACATCATCATGCCAAAAAAAAAAAAAAAAAAAAAGCCTCTTTCATAACAATTTTGTAATTTGTGCTATACTACTAGAATGCATGACAGCTGAAATACAGCCAAAACCTGTTGATTAAATATTGCATAGATTTGCTGGCTAACTAGATGACCAGTTAGCTGAACCCCTCCCCAGCAGATTTTGAAAGAGTGTGAAAATAATTAGCTAGGGTCTACAAATCAACCTAAGTTGACACCAGAATGTTCTTCAAACTTAATTCCATGACAGTTTTGCCAAAGGAATGAGTATTTTTACAACTTCATCAATAAATTCACTTGCCCACAGCTGCAAGCACAGAGGATTGAGGCTACGAACTAATGAAGCATCCCACATGACACCATGTTCATATGGTTTATCATTTATTCTCACCACTAAACTAAGTCAGATTCTACTAGACGATCTTACGGCTGGAATAACAGAGGCTCAGAGGCACATCCACTTGAGTCAAATACAACAGAGCAAAGGCTTCCTCCACGCAAAAGGGCGTCTGTCCTGTTCTCTCTCATCCCCAGTGCCTGGCACATAACGGGCATTTAATCTGTTGAGCTGAACCGTGGTAGAAAAGTCTAGAGCCAGCCCAGGTCTGTTTGGCACTAAAAGCTATGCTCTCTTCAAGAACGCCTCATTTCCCCTCTTCTAGAAACAGAGGAAACCCACTGGCAACTGGCATTTTCTTTGTCTTTCGTCTCGGCTGGAAAAATGTTTGCAGAGCTCAGGTGCAGTTTGCTAACCCCCCACCCCCACCCCAGCAGGTACCTATCACAGGTGGTGAGACTGAGACCCTGGGGAGGGTATAGAAAAGGCACCTGGGCATTCACTAAGGGTTGTCAACTGACCCAATGTGTGTGGAGGATGGTTTTCAATGTTGGTTACAGTTACAAGTTCTCTACTATTTGAGACAGCAATTTCAATGCTAGCAATTCACCCCACAGGAAGTCGTGAAGAAGAACTGAAAGATGAAGGTCCGAGACCCTTGAGCACAACATTGCCCATCAAGCAAAACCTGGCTACACAAACTACAGTGCACCCAGATCTACAGTACAGCAGATACTTTTTTTAAAACTATGTATCAAAAACATTTTTTAAGGTGTGGTAAGTTTTGTGGGTTTTTTTTAATGTTTATTTTTGGGAGAGAAAGACAAAGTGCGAGTGGGGGAGGGGCAGAGAGAGAGGGAGACACAGAATCAGAAGCAGCCTCCAGGCTCTGAGCTGTCAGCACAGAGCCCGATGCGGGGCTCGAACTCACGGACTGCGAGATCATGACCTGAGCCAAAGTCAGACGTTTAACAAACTGAGCCACCCAGGTGTCCCTAAGGTGTGGTTAAGTTTAAAAAAAAAAAAGTTGATAACAATGCACTTGGTATTTTGTATTAGAAAAAAGTAACATAATTAAAGCACTATGTTTTAGTATATCATGAAAAAATTACAGTGGCAACAGTAGTTGCCTCTAGAAGAAGAACTATGGGTTACTTTAATTAACTACATCATCCAGGGTGAAGGAACTTTCCACAAGAAAATAACAAGTGTTACTTTTTTTAATTAAAAAAACTTTTTTAATGTTTATTTATTTTTGAGAGAGAGACAGAGTGTGAGCACGGGGAGGGGCAGGGAAAGAGGGAGACCCAGAATCCAAGGCAGGCTCCAGGCTCTGAGCTGTCAGCACAGAGCCCGACGTGGGGCTCTAACTCACAAACCGTGAGATCGGGACCTGGGCCAAAGTCGGACACTTAACCAACTGAGCCACCCGGGCGCCCCAGCAAGTGTTACTTTTGAAAATGGGGAGGGAATAAAGATTTTTTTTTTCATTATAATATGTGCAACTTTAAAAATCAGCAAACGTGGGGCGCCTCGGTGGCTCAGTCCATTGTCTGACTCTTGATTTCAGCCCAGGTCATGATCTCACGGTTCGTGAGTTCAAGCCCCACACGAGTGCAGAGCATGCTTGGGAGTCTCTCTCTGCCCCTCCCCCCGACCTGTGCACATGTGTGCACATGGTCTCTCTCACTTTCAAAATAAATAAAAACCTTAAAAAAAATTTTTTTTAGTAAATAAATAAAAATCAGCAAACGTACTAAGTAAGGCCTTACTTACACCTCTTTTTATTAAGGTTAAACATATGTCTGACGTAAGTAAACTGCTCCCCCTTCATGAAGCCAGTCGGTGCTCAGGTCCTAGAGCAAGTGGATCTGCCATGCATTTCACAGAAGCAACCCGGGCTCAGTCAACACACAGGCACCGTAATGGAGAGTCCAACTCCCGGGTTACATCGAGGAACCCGTGTCCTCTACAACCCAGTCTGCAAACACAGTCCTGGGACGCTAACATGCTGGTCCTCTAGCCCCCACAGCCATCACCAGAATCCAGCTCTGGCTGAGGTCACACGGGACACACACTTTACCTGCTGGACTTCATGGGCTGCTCGTACGGCGTCTGCTGGATGGCGTACTCCTGGTACCCTCTCCGAGGCGCCAGGTCGGCCGGGGTGGCCTCGGGGTTTGCAGTGCCCGTCTCCGGGGGCCCGGCCTCCACTGGAACGATCTTGGTGGCACCTGAGATGAAGGCACAAGGCACCACACATTGAAGGGGCACCGCGGAGGTCCCAGATCCCACCCCTTACGGGAGTGGAGCCCCAGCAATGTTTCCTCACTGTATACAGTACCCTTACCAGGTACTGGTTTTCCTGCAGTTCACACGTTTAACGTGTGTGTGTGCGTGTGTGTGTTGGGGTGGGAAGGGCAAGTTTCCTAATAATCTACCAGAACACCTTTCTGAGGTAATTCCCTTTGATCTATGAAAAAGACAAAAACACGTAAGACGGGGACATACATACGTATGTGTTTACCTATCGGGTTTTATACAGGACCACCTGTAAGCGGTCCTGTATAAAGTAAATAAGGTAAATCCTGTATAAAGTAAATAAGGTAAATCCCGTATAAAGGTAAATAAGGTCCCGTATAAAGGCAAATAAGTGTAAAACCGCACCAAGACAGTATGGAGCAGTGGCATCGGCCGTGAACAGGAATCCGAGCTGTCAAGGGTCCAGTCCCAAACATGGCATGACCTTACCATCAGCCTCCATTTCCACCCTAGCAAATGACGGGTCTGGAGTGGAAAACCTCAAGGGTCCCTCTGCTTGTGCAATTCTATGATGCGAAATGATCAAAGACCTTGCACAGCAGTGGACACTTCACACGTGTGTGGACACACGCACATGCACGTATCCAGTGCAGTGAAGGAAAGGCTCCAATCTGTCCCCGGATCTAGAACAGCAAACATCCATCTACCCCCCTTGCAGAAATCTTGAAAGCCTACCGCCCATTTTAAAGACGTTACTGTGGGAACTTCGTCTAGAGACGGCTGAGAACAGGAGCCACCCCTCTCCGAGGTTTCTCTTCCCAGACTGACACTGCTCTGAAGCAGGCTAGCGCAGGTGAAGTGAGCTTGCAGAAGGTTCCTCTCGCCCAGTGTTTTTATTTCCTAATGATCATCGTACTCCGCATCGAAGTGTAAAGAGGCACTTATCTGGCATTTTCACCTTAAATAAGGAGTTACTATTTCCACTGGAAAGGACTGTTTAAATGGCTGCAGCTGCTCTTAAAATCCTACACTTGATTTTAAAATACATTTGACAACTAGCCCCCGAAATGGATAGGGAAAAAACCATTATTATACTTTGGAACCTACTATCACATCATACTGCTTTTTGTCTGAAGTATCCCTTCCTGAAAGAGGCCTTTTTTTAAAAAAGGTACTATAAAATCTCCACAGGCTGCTTTATGTGAAAGGAAATGCAGACAGAAATCTCCAGCATTATAAAACATTTGATGGAGACACTAAAAATGCAGGACAGAAGTTAGGCGGAGGGAACCGGAGAACATGGGTTCCCGGGAGCGGGCTGCATCCCTCTGGTCTCAGCAGGTCTGTCTCACACGGGGGACGCACCGCTCAACACAGTGAGCAGGGGGCACACCCAGGACAGGGACTGGGCCAGGGGTCCAGGGACTGGGCAAAGGAAAGACACGCTCCGTGGCTGCTGCTCCTCTGACCGTGTCTGCGGCAGCGACAGCAGCAGCCCCTGCCCGGGACCACGGGGTCCAAGCAGTGAGACTGCCCAGTATGGACTCAGCACAACATTCTTCTCTGGCCCCGTCCCGCTCGCTGTGCTCACCTGGAATAGCTTCGTGTGCCGTTAAAACCACACTTATGATGGGCTTCTTCACTCCGGAAACCTGCCCGGCCTCCTTTCCCGAGGAGATCTTCTGGACTTTCTCCGTCCTCTGTGTCCGCGGCCTCCTTGGAGTCTTTTCTCGATCATCCTCCTTATACTTCCTTTCCAGTTCAAGGTCAGATTCATCACCTGAAGGTCAAATAATACTGAGATGTATAAAATATCCTTTTATATCAGTCATAGAATTGGAGCGCGCACATAACCTTTTTATGCGACAGTAAAAGAAATATATGTGTGTGATATATACACTTGGGTCCTCACTGCTACGCAGGCCTCTCCAACACTTCAGGCATCGTCTTTGATTCTTCAGTCTCTCACCTGATTCAGTAAATTCGGCACTGAGGCCACAGGCCACCATCGAGGCACTGGGGATACAGTGTTGATAAAGCAGGCATGACCCCTCACCTTGTTTTCATGACGCCTACCAGACTTCAGAGTCATTAAGGAAGATAGAGTCTCCCAAGATTTATAGCCCAGGAAGAAATCATTCAAGCTACAATTACTAGGTACCCTCCGTGGGGGATACGAAGACCAGTAAGCCACAGACCCAGACCCTGCCCTCAAATGCCCTGCAGTCTGGTGGGGGCTGGGGGTGGGGAGGGGGGCAGTCAGCCGCACGCCAAGTGAAATGAGAAGGGATGGTAGGATCCACTCGAGAAGTCAGGAAAGGCTTTCTGGGGAACCAACCCTTCCATTAACTGTAAACACAAGCATCTGTGAAGTGATGGGAACACTGGGGAACAGGTCATGCAAAAAGGGTGTGAAACAAAGGAGTGGGTATGGTAATAAAAATGGCAACATCCCATGGGGCGCCTGGGTGGCTCAGTCGGTTAGGCGTCCGACTTCGGCTCGGGTCATGGTCTCACGGTACGTGGGTTCGAGCCGCGCGTCGGGCTCTGTGCTGACAGCTTGGAGCCTGAAGCCTGTTTTGGATTCTGTGTCTCCCTCTTTCTCTGACCCTCCCCTGTTCATGCTCTGTCTCTCTCTGTCTCAAAAATAAATAAATGTTAAAAAAAAATTTTTAAAAAATGGCAACATCCCGTTGTAAGAAAAGACAGCAAAGACAAGCAGGAAACCATTAGCTTAGCGTGCGTGCTGTGTGGCTATAGCTTCATGGAGAAGCAGGGAGGTGGAAATAAAACCAGCAGAGGGAGTGAAAGTTAGGTTCCAGAGGGCCCGAAGTCCCCTGAGAGGTCTGGGACCCTCCTTCAGGGAGAGCAGGGCAGGAAACTCCAGTGCCCACGGATGCGAGTCTAGCAGCGTGGGCAAGGGAAGCTGCCAAGCAGGACTCGGGTGACGGAGCACAGGCCCCAGCTGTGGCTGGGGCCACCCTGTCAGGTCTTAGGACAAGGTCATCAAATCTTTGGGCTGTTCAGAAAGAGACCGAGAATTCCAATTTTTTACATGAAATCTTTAGATGCTTCAAGGTCGGCCCTAATCTAAATTTTTTTTTTTTTTCAACGTTTATTTATTTTTGGGACAGAGAGAGACAGAGCATGAACGGGGGAGGGGCAGAGAGAGAGGGAGACACAGAATTGGAAACAGGCTCCAGGCTCTGAGCCATCAGCCCAGAGCCCGACGCGGGGCTCGAACTCACGGACCACGAGATCGTGACCTGGCTGAAGTCGGACGCTTAACTGACTGCGCCACCCAGGCGCCCCAAGGTCGGCCCTAATCTAAAAGATCTTAAGACAATGGGAGAGCCAAGAGAAACGCGTTTGCGGCCACATTTCACCCACAGCACCCCCCTGCCACCGAGGAAGGCAACGGTGAGCCACAGTTTATGTGGGAGGAGGGCTAACCCGTATCTGTGCTTTAAACATCTGCCGCCACGGGGAGGGTGAATTGGGTGGGTTCAAAGGACACTTAAACCCACTGAAGAATGGAGACGCCAGCCACAGAAGGAACGGTGGCCGACATCGCACGGCGACACTTGGCAGTAGCCTGAGGGGGAAGAAAGACTTCAACACCAAAGTGAGGAATAAAAGGACGCGTGATCGCTTGAATGCATGCGGTTCCGGATTCCAGAGGAGATACAGGAAGGAAGGGGAAGGAGTTTTCGGTCTTGGAATCACACACAGACCTGAACTAACCTGCCCGAGAATCCCTTCTTCGGGACGTCATGACAAGTGGAAGGAACACAGCCCTTTGGCAGAGACGCACGCGGGGCGGGTGCATGGCTGCAGGACAGACGCACAGGCGGACGGACAGTAGGGCCCCGGAAAGCGCTGGCATGGGGCATCACGCAGGTGAGGTCGGAACGGTGCAGTGATAAGGCAGAAGCTGGAGAAAACGGGAGAAACCAAAGGGGAGACGGCCTGAGGCAGCTCCGTACGTCCCTGCTTCCCACGATGCAGGTCGGCCGACAGCCAGACCCGCACATAAATGTAGCAACCAACGGGACAAGATACAATGCGGAGACACAAACTCGTGGGGAAGGCTGCTGGGGGGAGGAAAGCGCTCCCAAGATGACGCCAGGAAAAAAACGTGGCTAATGGGGCAGACTGATCAAGACAAACACTTACGTTTGTCCCCATAGACCAAGTACTTGGAACATGTTTCAACCTGGTGGAAGCTGTCTTAGGGAATTTAATGGACCGGTGCAGGTCCTTAGTCACGTAATTAGCGTCAGTACTAAGCCTGTTAACATTGAAGCGAAGAGAAAAACCAGCAGATGAGATCGTGAATCACACAGACTGTGCGTTACTCTCCAAGGCCAAAGGGGAGAAGTCAAGGACCATCATACAGGTCCACCCCTTGAAGAGCAAGACGACCCCTGAGGAGCAGAAGACACAGGGCAAAACGAGTGACCTGCGAAGTCACGGCCAGTGCTTACATCCTGTGACGTCTGACCTGCATCAGGCCTGACGGGAATGTTTTTAGACCATTTTTTAGTGGCCGTATTAAAAACATTTCAAAGAGCCTAAAGTTGCCTGCGTCACAGTCACGTGGGTGACACGTGTGCATAAGCAACAGGAGAATATACTGGATGCTATGAAGAGGCAAGAACAACTTACCAAGGGACTGTTTGCATTTAAAATCATGTGTCACTTTATAAACAGACTCACCAAGGGATACAATTCAATTCATGAGCGACACAGCAGGAAGAGATATGTTCACGTACGACAACAACGAGAGCAGCACCCTGTGAATTTGAGCCTGCCATAAGCAGAACCCGGGTTAACAGCACGAATCAACTTAAAAAACCAAAAGTACGCACACAGAGTTAGCCCGCACAAGCAGAAGGGAGCTCCTGGCTGTGCCCCGGATAAGCTAGATCCTGACTCTGCTGTCGGCATCCTATGTTGGAACGCACTGCAGAGCTGAGCACCATGATGATGGTGGACGGAGCACATAAGGATCTGGAAGAGCCTGGGTTGGCCCAGGGGGAGGAGGGGAGAGGGTAAGAATCTCACCTCCCCCATCAGTGCCCTCGCTCCGGCCACCAGACCCACCCCCGGTGCCCGTGCCTGCCTCAAGGGCAGTGCCCCTCCCGCTCTGGGGACAGCCACCCGGCCGCTGGGGCTACAGGACCTCAGTGTGGCGAAGGGGGTCTGGGGGAGAGGCTGCCAGGGGGCTTCTGGGAGCAGCTTTCTTCCCTAAGAAGAAAGAAACGTCCCTCTTCTTCAGCCAGGCATTGCCGTGTGCACTGCTTGGAACAGAGGTAAACACCCAGGAACTACAGGAGAGCAAGCGAAAGACGGGTCGATGCCTCAAGGATCTCAAAGGGAAACACGGCCCCTGAGACTGTGATGGCGGCTGAGCCCGCCCTGGAACCACTGGTCCCCAGATGCCTCTTTACCCCAATGAACAGCCATCCTCATCCTCAAACACGTCTTCAGTTGGTGCCTCTGCTAAAAGTCATCTTGACTGACACACCTCCAAACCATTCTCCTTCCTGAATCCAGAGTGAATCGCTTCAAAATTCACATCTGTCCCTGTCACTGCCCCCCCCCTTCAAACCCTTCCATGGCTTCCCTCCCGTCTGCACTAGGAGAAAGTACTAGATAAAGCACTCCAAGATCTGCCATAAATCTTCTCTCCCGCGACCCCTGAACCCTCAAGGCCATGACTCAAATACACACCCACACGAGTAGTTACTGCTCACCCCTTTGGGCTACAATACTGGGTGACAAGTTGACCAAATACCCCTCTGTACCTTGCACACAGGTAATACACAACACCCCCACGCCACAGCCTCTGCTTGTCCGAATGGCAAACTGAAAGGCACACACACGCGCACACACACAACCAACATACCACTACAGCAATGGCTGGACTTCCCATACTGCTTTGCGATTTTCTATTCAGATGCCTCACTGTGCTGCGACTCTCCTGCAGGACGGGTCCGTGCCTCCTTATTTTATGAGCCTGACGTAGGCCTGTAGCAGAGAAAGGGCCTACCCTAGGGGACAAAGGAGACCTGCACGGCTGTGCTCCAAAAAGCCAGGCGAGAACCAGTGGGTACAAGTCAGCAACAGATTTCAGCAGAAGAGAGAAATTTCCAGCAGTCAGAGCTGTCCAACAAGGAAAGGGTGGTTTTTGGTGATGCATTTCCGATGACGGTTTTCAAGGAAGCTTCAGATGCCATTTGTCACACTGTGGGGAAGAGTCTGCAACACCTGGGAGATCAGACTAGGCAACGTTTGCATCTCTAAATTTGAAGCCCCTCCCAGGGAGATAGAGCCTCTCCTTGAGGAGCATCGCTGTGGAAAGGAGGCGCCAGGGAGAAAAGGGGGTGGAGGAATGAGCAATATGGGGCAGTGAAAGAAAAATATGAGTAAGACAGTGGGGAATGGAATACTACGCACAGTCCTCCCTCTTGGACAGACACCAGAGACCAGTTTGTGCTTTGTGCGAGTTCTGGTTCCCTGGCTGAAATGCCAGTGGGGCTCTCGCTGTGTCCCCTTGGCCCACACCCGACTCTGGCAGCAGCTACACAGGACAGCTCACACTTACCTGGTCTTCCAGCATCCCACCTCTGCTGCACAGGGTGTCCTTTGGCGTCCTAGCTGAGCCCCTGCAGCCCAGAAGTGAAGACGGTTCAATATGGCGGAGGGCAACCCTCAACCAATGAGGGATGGGAGCCAACACATGACCACTCTGGGCTCCTGACTTGGGTGGACAATTCTGGAAGCCATCTGAAGCTTCAAGATTCTGGAAGAGCTGAGGTTTCACTGACTGAAGGAGTGAGCCCAACAACAAACCCTTGGCTCTCTTCAGCCCCTATCGCATCTCCCCACTCCCTCACTTCTGCTGCCTGGGATCACCATCCCATAAACTGTCCACAGCCAAGGCTGCATCTGGGGGAACAGATGCTAAGATACTCCCCATTGAAGACTTCCCCAAATGTACGTCCTTCATCAATTCTCTGTGGCCTCACCCAACATGGATCCACAGCCCATTCAGCTACATTCCATTCTCGAGAGCTTCCAAAGACTCTTTTCCCATGGACTCGGGCACCACACAGTGAGCACTGTCCTCAGCAGCCTTGGGAATGATTCTTGGGGATGATGTGACATGATCCCTTGGGCACTGGAGCACTATGGAAAGAACAAGGCTCCCACAGAAAAAGCAGCATGTGCATTCAGGGAGGAGCAAATAACTCCAGGTAAAACACCATGCATGAGAGGGGCAAGCCAGTAGGCTGAATAAAGACCGGCAGACACAGGCCACGACCCTGGACGCTACCCAGAGATTCCGGGCTACGAACACAGACGTCTACATGGAGAAATCCTGGGTTGTCTGTGGCGTCCCCGGAAGCCATGCGTCTTTCAGCCCCCGGCCCGGCTCTATCATGGCCGGCACTACCACCTAGTTTTCATTCCCAGCCACAGCTCTGGCACACAGTAGGTGCTCACCTTTTATCTGTGGAAAGTGGCACTAGGCACGTCTGAGGGTCTCCCCACTTCCTCCCCTGCCGCCTGCTTCTCAAGTCTCCCTCCATCCAGTCTCCTGTTGTTTCTGGATGTGACGTGTAGCATTGGTGCAGCATGGCGGGGGCGGGGGGGGGGGGTCCTGGTTCCCAGTCTCTGACGGTAAAATCATAGGCGGGCCCTACGGCCGACATCACGGGTCCTCTGGGAGTCGAGAGAGGAGAGAGCTCCAAGACCTCACGAGGAAACTTCCCTGAGAAGTCCCGGCTCTCAGCCCACATTCGCCACCCAGTCTCCCAGCACTGTCCTTCCTTCAGGCACACGCATGGAGACACTCGCTCCAGACCCAGCATTTCTGGAAGCCGAGGCAAATTAAACCACCAGGCTCCATGGACACGTTCACTTTTATTTTCAGGACTCCACCTGGCTGTGGACTTGGGAGGGTCAAGTCAACCTTGGCCTGACTTCAAAGCCTGTCTCTTCAGTTTCTCTGCCTGCTTCCTAGTTACCCTCTCCTCACTCTGGTTAAGTATTCATGTCAAACACCGCTCTTCTGAAAACAGAATTTCTATCTCTAATAGCAAGTTCAACAATAATTTTCTACCACTTAATAAAACATTCTCTTTGTAAGCTGACTTCTTCTCGTTCTCCTCCTGTTTCCAGATTTTCTCCGTGTCTGTGCTTCTTAAACAAAACATCATTTATGCACAAAAGAAATAAGTAGTTCCTTGGAATTATCAAAGGACTACAGAATGTATTTGTTCTTTACGAGCCAACAGTTCACTCCACGGATAATTATGGAGAGCCGCGCGCTGTCCTAGGCATTTGGGACACTGTGTGTACGGAACAGAGAAAGACCCCTGCCTCCTGGAGTTTACGGCTAGTGGGGACATTCAGGATATTGAAGACTTGACAAATAGGTATATCACAGAGTAAGCTAGAAGGCAATCAGGCACGCGGGAGCTGGGCAGGTCCACAGCGTGGAGTCTAGTGAGCTAGTTCTGATCTAACAAACACAACTCACACAACCATTTCCTACCAGTGAGGACGGTCACTGTGACACGGCTCATTTATTTACTTGTCTGCCCACCCCTCCCCAGGGATCTAAGCACAATGAGCACGGCAGAATTTAGCCCTTTGTGCAGGAAGCCTATCAGTGCCTGATACGCTGCAGGGACTCCATAAAGTGGAGAGAGGGCAGGGCCTCATGCTTCACAAGGCAGCAGAGTCAGCCATTTGTTAAGCAGAGAACAACAGAGGGCCCCTTGGGGGCCTGGCCCTGTGCCGGGCTCCGGGGACCCGAGAAGAACCAGGCCCGTTCCTACCCGCAGAGAGCTCCGAGGCTCACCCACTCGACAGGTGAGCCAACACTGACCAGCGCCCCCGCCCTCAGCATGCTACACTGTCATCACCGTCTTTGGTCCTCGGCCCCTCATGAAGCTGCTGGGTCCCTAAGCCCATTATAAAGACAAGGCTCGGGGCGCCTGGCTGGCTCAGTCGGCTGAGCGTCCGACTTCAGCTCAGGTCATGATCTCGCAGTCTGTGAGTTCGAGCCCCGCATCGGGCTCTGTGCTGACGGCTCAGAGCCTGGAGCCTGCTTTGGATTCTGTGTCTCCTTCTCTCTCTGTCCCTCCCCTGCTCATGCTCTGTCTCTCTCTGTCTCAAAAAAAAAAAAAAAAAACATTAAAAACAATTAAAAAATAAAAAAGACAAGGCT
Organism: Leopardus geoffroyi; assembly: GCF_018350155.1. Taxonomy (NCBI): domain Eukaryota; kingdom Metazoa; phylum Chordata; class Mammalia; order Carnivora; family Felidae; genus Leopardus; species Leopardus geoffroyi. Next base: position 78,158,244 of record NC_059338.1, on the reverse strand, counting down.
CAGTGAGGGGGAGAGGTGACAGGACCAAGAGACCCTCCCCCATTAGGAGGCAAACCCAATATCATCCCTGAGTCTGTCCGCAACAGAGTGAGGCCTTCTCCCTGCCCTCTCCTGCCCCTGATAGAGCACATGGACAGAAACCAACCAAACAGCCAGGCCCCACGGTGGCCAACGTTGTCTTCAGATGGCCGTGAGGACACACGGGCCTGGCCCTCTCTCTGCTCTCTCCTTGGGGACAGTGCTTGGCTTACAGACGCTCACGGACCACGGCACCCGAACACCGCCCGTAAACAACCTCTTTCCCCCCCGCCCATTTCCCTCTAATGGGGGCCTGGCCCATCTGTGCGGAAGGCTAAGGGGGGAAATAAAGGCTGGCACTTGCTCAGTGTGGCCTCGGTCGAGTCCCCATCAGCGCTTCAGAGGCCTTGTGCTCCCCATCACGTCCCACGCCCCCCGCCAATCTGCCGGCCACACTAAGGCACACGGCGCAGTCAGCCGCACAGCTGGAGACCCTAGCACAACAGGTGGCCGGGCCAGCCTCTGCACCCGGGGCCCGGCATCGAAGATCCCATCCCAGCTCGTGGGGGGCATGCCCAGCTCCTCCGCTCTGCAGCCAAGCTCCTCGTTGGGAAAAGGCCATTCTTGGTAAGCAAGGAAGGCAAGAGTTTCAGCACTGCTCGCGCAGGTAAAGGTCTGTCTCCCCTGCACTGAGACAGACTGAAGTCTCTGACGGCAAACAAGGCACTAACAGTGGCTCTCCTGAGACAGACAGAGACACTCAGGGAAGCCCAACTGCCAGGAGGGTGCCCAGCCGGACACCAATGGGTAATCTGGGATCGTTTACTCACCCTTGTTTCAGAGAATGCCCAGCTCACCCCCTGAGCCTCCGCAGGGTGCCTGACAAGGAATGGCTGGAAAATCGATGTCTCTTAATAAATAGCATCCAGTGTGGGAAATAAAGACACTGATTGGGGGCTGGGGGAAGGAAGTACCCAGGTTACACCCCAAGCTTCCTGATGCTGCTTTTAAGGTGAACCACCTTCCAAACGGCCTGCTTTGTACACAGGTGTTAATTACACAATTCACCATAAGGTCGTATTTTATCTTCAAATTGCACAATTTGTCTAAAATATCTTCACCGAGCCGTTTCAGAAAACACACTTGATCTAACAGAAAACAGGATGTAATTTTAGTGAGATCGATAGCTGAAATCTGCCCGAGGTGCATAAAAGGCAGACTGCATTGGCTCCCATAAAACCCCAGCGGGTCTTGCGGGGAGGCCAGCCAGGCCGCAGGAGGAAAGGTCAGCATTGACCCCATCAGCAGCACTGGGGCTCGGATGGAAACATCTCACGGTGGTCTGTGTCCGTCTGGTAGTTTTCCTCCGGTCAACAATCTGGAGAGACAGAGAAACTACACCGGTACTTAGATAAGACCACCTCATCTTCCGGGTGGTACTTTACAGTGTGCAAAGCGCTTTCCTAAGCATTAACCTAACGAGCACCTGTAACTCGACTACTGTATGCACCGTGTGCCCCTGTAGCCAATCTTTTTATGTTTCACTTTTTGCTCCAAGGCTCTAATGACCGTGCTCTTCCGGAACATGAGGCCCTCAGTTGAGGGGCCCCTGTCCGTCAAATTCACACCACGCTGTGTAGACATTCACTGTCTGAATCCCAGCATGACTCTCACTGCAGCAGGAAGGTGCTCATCAAGGGTGTCGAGCGGCAGGACCACTGTCAGGTGAATTATTTAAGCAATTTCAACGTAAACAGTCGGCAAAGGGGCGTGATTTCTCTGGCTGAAACGGGTGGGGTCCCCCTCGCCACCTCCCACACCAGCGCCCCCACCGGTCCACCCTAAGCCACTAGCACCTCTGCAGGCCCTGAAAACACCTTGAAAATGAGCGGATGAGGACACACGAGGAAGGGCTGTGCCAAGTACCACTTCGACGACGGTCGTTGCCCTGAGTGGCCAGGGAGGAGGGCGCAGGGCGTGAGCAACAGACACTCTGTCTTACAGCTGCATCGGTCGGGAGCTCTCTAAACTTACAGTCTGTGCATGCAAAGCAAATCACTGTTCAAGCAAGGGAAAGGCTGCACAGTGAAGCATGCACAGCCGTCCCTCGGGCCGCGCGTGCTGCCGTGGGGCTGGTGCCCATGCGTACCCACCCCCCGTCTGGGGCCGGAACGCCCGGTCCCCGTGGTTCCGTTGGGTCTGTGCTAACACAAGAGAGCTGCAGCGGGAGCGTGCCTCACCTGCCCCCCGGCCCAGTGTGCCCTGTCGAGTCACTGACGTTCCGGGAACTATAACTTCTAATTTCCTGACATCTGTGCCTTATAGCTCTTCAACCCCAGCACATTGGCGTAATTCTTTATATTTCATTTCCTTTTGAAAAGACGGTGTTTAAAAGAGCTATGGCACAGTGCAAGGTGGAATGTGAAACCTAATGTGGAAGCAGATGTTCCCAGAAGGATGTGCACGCCCACAGTGCTAAGACCCACCCCCCCCCCCCACGGCAGGGCCTGGTGCCCTCGCACGCAGGGGGGCGCTCTGACTACAAACCTGAGGCAGGGAGCAGACACCCAGCATGGGTCCCATTTTAAGAGTAATGAGCACGGTGCCTAGGTGGCTCAGTCGGTTTAGTGTCCAACTCTCGATTTTGGCTCAAGTCACGACCTCATAGTTCGTGAGATCTCATCAAGCTCTGTGCAGAGCCTGCTTGGGATTCTCTCTCTGCCTCTCTCTCTCTCTCCCTCTCTCTGTCCCTTCCCCCATTCACTATCTCAAAAACAAACTTAAAAAAAAAAAAAGGGTAATGGGCAAAACTCCAGTGTCCTCAGTGTTCTAGAAAGTCCCCATTTGCCCCTCCAGGCCCACCCTCTGTCCTTCACCCAGGGGGTCCACTGCCCTCTGGCTTCCCGCTGGGTTTGGCCAATGGAGGAGGCAATGGCAGGAGATCTGGGCTCCCTCCTGGTCACCAGCTTGTCTGAGGTCGCTTCCTCGGCCACAGACCGGTCTTGGAGTCCAGGGGCCACTCTCCCCCTCTGTCTCTATACCTGGGGCGTAAACAGCACCCCACTACCGTGCTATCCACAGTCTCCCCATGACCACACTTTGATGGGGAATCCCTTTACTAAACCCTCAGGTTGCCAATTCAAGCGTGGCACCTGCTTCCTGGCCATGTCCCACCAGCTCCCCGCAGAGATCCTTTCAGTCACCCTAGATGGCTCCTCTTTCTGGCCCCATGTCACCTTCAGGTCGGCATGAGCCACACTCCTCAGACCCAAGAACAATGGCCTCTACCCCAGCTCATCTCATTTCGTCTCCCTGCCTCACCTATCATCGCTGACCCGTCCTCCTCTCCCTTAGAAGTGGCCTTCCTCAGGAACTTCCGCCCAGTCCCCTGATGACCATCCACTTGTGCCCTCATAGGCTGATGGCCCCAGGGCTAGGGCTCCAGCCCAGCCCTCCTGCCGGCTCCACGGCCAGGTAGATAACATCCCCTTGGACACCCACCGTCTGCCAAACTCAACGGGTGACCACAAGGAACCTGTCCTCTCCCAAACCTGCTTCTCCCTGGGGTTCTCAGCTTGGCAGGGCCCGTCCTCCACCCTAGCACCCAAGCCAAGACCCAGGCCACCACCCACTCACTCCCTCTTGCCTCTCGCCCCGTCCAACCTCTACCGGGCCCTGGGAATCCCATTTCCGCCGGAGCTCTGGACTCTGTCCCCTTCTTGCCACTCCCACGGCCACTGCTGAATTCGGATACTATAGACCCTCATCGGGACTCCCCCACACCCTCTCCCACTGACTCCTCTGAGCTCCCTCCAGACCCCGTGTGATCTCGGTGGGTGCTCCTCCCGCGTACCTCCAAGTGCCAGTCTGGTTCTCCGCCCGCACCACCGAACTCTGAGCAACTTTCCTGCACGAACGCTGTTCTCTCGCCATCGCATCACCGGCAACAACCACATGCCTGGTACGTAGATAGTGGTGACTGCCGCTTCCGCCGGATCAATGAATGACCCACAGCAGAGCTGCAAAAACACTCCCGTTCTTCCCAGCCCCTAACACCACACGCCACACGCACCCCGAACTCTGATGAGCTTCTCTGACCTTAACAAGAGAAACTAAGCCCCTCTGACACAAGATCTCCTTGCTCGCCGTCCCCTCCTGTCCCAGAGGGGTTCCTTTGGGAGGGATGCTGTTCCTTTCCCCAAGTCCACACTCTCAGCTGTAGGATCCGTGTCTGTGTTCGTATCCCTCAATTCCCCACAGGCCCTCACAGCGCCCCCTGCGTGTGGTAACACTCACACCAGGCAGGTTGACTTGGCAAAGGGCAGATGAAGAGTTAAGCGTGCTTGCAATCACACATTTGAAGAAATTAGCTCATAGGCACTCATGTATAATTAACACCGCACTAATATTCCAAAGTACCTGTTCTAAATTGCCCAAGAACTAATTAAATCTCAGAACACCCCAGAGAGTAAGTGTTATCAGCCACATTAATAAAAAGCTCAGAACAGTCGTCAGAACAGCAGACTGATAAGGGATTATATTCTGGGACTCGGGCACCAATTCGCTCCACGCTGCTAAGACAGCAGTTTAAGAAACTTATTAGCCCATGACAATTCCATCGGACCTGCTGAATACGCATCACTCTCGCTTCTGTTCTTCCCCTCAGGCTTTCTCGCATCTTCCCGGCTGTCTGCTCCGGAGGAAAGCCAGGCAGGCACCTGCTTCCAGCAGCGGCCCCGTGCAGTGACAGCCGTGAGAAGCAGCACAGGAAGGGCAGGAGGCCTCTGTCTTCCCCGTGACCCCGGTTCCCGCTATGTTACCGCACCTGCAGGCTTGTGCTTGAGCCACAGGCAAGGAAATGCCTGTCTCACCTCCTCTCTGCACACATAAACACCAGGTCATCCTCAGACATGGAGTTCATGGCCCCCTCCTCAGGAAGCCCTCCAGGATGTACGCCACAGACATGTGGTCCTGCCCTGCCCTGCCTCTGCTTTAGCCAGAAGCACCGGACTCAGCCCTCTGCTTTAGCCAGAAGCACCAGGCCCAGCCCCCTGCTTTAGCCAGAAGCACCAGGCCCAGCCCCCTGCTTTAGCCAGAAGCACCAGGCCCAGCCCTCTGCTTTAGCCAGAAGCACCAGGCTCAGCCCCCTGCTTTAGCCAGAAGCACCAGGCCCAGCAGTAAGTCTGGCCACCCATCCCATTAGTTCTCAGCCATCGGGGGTTTTCCCGGGAGAGACCGAGCTCCTGTTCATACGGGGTCACAAGGCACAACAGCTCCTTGTCTTGGGAAAAAGCATTAAGTAGCAGGAAAGCCCAGGTGCCACGGCCTCCATCACACCCTCTCAAGTCCCTCCACGCCAGGACACAGCGGGCAGCCCACCGAACTTCACACATCAAGACACAGTGGGCTGTGCCCTTGGCCCTGACACAGGAGAACCGGCTTCCCCAGCACAGTCACTCGCAGCCAGCACGGCCCCAGGAGGCTGCCAAGATGCTAAACAAGAACGCCTCCCTTCAAAAGTCCCGGCATAACATCCCACTTAGGTGGGATTGTGTGTTCCTCCTCTGCTCTCTCCTCCCACTGCAAGAAAAGGCACTGAGCACCCCTGGTTTGCCCGAGAGACACAGCAAGTCAGGAGGAGGGATTGCGGGGTACCTGGCATCAGCCCTACTTGTGTCTCACACCTGGAGACTTCATTCCCACAGGACTGGAGGTCTGAATTCAGGTGACTCTGGGCCAGGGCAGGGTGGCGAGTCGGAGGGCCAGCATCCCAGAAGATAGCTTGATCCACATGATCAGAGCTTGAGGTCAGAAGTCTAAGGGATTCAGGTAATCACCAGCTGGCCTTGGACAACTCCCTCCAGGTGGCAAAGCCTCTTTTTCTTCATCTGCAGTGAGATGGTTGCCCTACACTGGCGTCCAGCAGGAGGATTAGAACAGATGCTCAGGGCCCTGGCAGCGGCTGGACGCGGCAAGACGAGGCACCTCTGTGGAGCCCGGCCGGGGCCAGTGAGCATCACGGGCCTGCTCACCTGGGTGTGTCTGCTACTGACCCGTGGAAGCTCTGGACTAGCTCGCCTCTGGAAATTCTGCGAGCATGTAAACACGCATCTGTAGAATTTCCCAGCCTGATTCACACTCATTGCTGGGACCCGACAGAGTTCCCCATGGGCTCCCAGCTATAGGTCTCATGCTTTCTTCCTCCCCTAAAGCAGTCTGATCACCTACCCTGTTATCACCCATCTGAACTTCATTTAAAAGCTACCAGAAGTTGGGGCGCCTGGGTGGCGCAGTCAGTTAAGCGTCCGACTTCAGCCAGGTCACGATCTCGCGGTCCGTGAGTTCGAGCCCCGCGTCAGGCTCTGGGCTGATGGCTCAGAGCCTGGAGCCTGTTTCCAATTCTGTGTCTCCCTCTCTCTCTGCCCCTCCCCCGTTCATGCTCTGTCTCTCTCTGTCCCAAAAATAAATAAACATTGAAAAAAAAAATTAAAAAAAAAAAAGCTACCAGAAGCTACCAGAGTAATGAAGGTCACGCTCAGGTATTTTCACTGGGCAGCTGTTTACCAGCTGCTGGCCCTGAAGAGAGAGAGCTGGCGGGCTCAGGGGGTGGAGGGGGCTCCCTAAGAAGGAAACGGTGCCTGCACCAAAGGAGCCAGGAGACAAGTAGGCACAAGTGTGCAGAGCAGTGGCCCAGATGCAGCATCTAGTCTCAGGGCAGGGGGGAGACCCCTCCTCGCAGGGACAGGGAGGCCACAGAGGGATGCTCAACAAGAAAGCAACGGGTCACCTTTGCACTGGACACTGCTCTGTGGAGGGGCGGGGTTAGGGGGCCAGTGGAGATGTGGAGCCACCGATCCAAAGGCTGTGGCTGACAGTAGCTGGGAGGTCCCACTGGCACCTGACTCCGAAGATCCAGAACAGCGCTTGGATCAGGGTGGGAAGGGAACCCCAAACCCCACAGGGGCAGATTTGAGTCTGTGCCTGCCCCCCATCTTCTCCCCGCACCCTCCCCACCTTCCCTCCAGCCCAACTTTTCTCCAGACTGTTTCTTGTTTCATGACTGTAAACACAGTGCCTTATTTTGTTAATAATAAGATAACGATGAGTAACTTAAACAGCACACTTGTGTTCAGAAAGAAAGAAAGAAAGAAAGGAAGGAAGAAAGGAAGAAAGAAAGAAAAGAAAGACAAAGAGGAAGGTAGACCTGGGGCAGGGAGGAAGGTCAGGAAGGAGACTGGAGGCCCCAGGGTGGCTCGGCTCGGCGGGGGGCGGGGGGGAAGGGGGCGCACAAAAGCCAGCAAGGCTCAATGACAGTGCAGTCTGGGGTGAGATCAGAGGAGGAATTAAGGGCAACTCAGGTTTCTAGTTCAGAAGACGGGGAAGCACCAGCAAGTGAGAGGTAACTTTCCCAGGCAACCATCAAATATAGGTGAGAAAAATGAGAGATGAAACCCAAAGTGTAAAGAACACAGAGTCCAGAAATGACCATTAGCAGGTGCGCTGGCCAGGCAGCCAGCAGCACGTACTGGGGCCGATCCAGGTCACCTGGCCCACACCACGTAAAAACGTACATAGAAGTTAGAAAAACTAACTTTGAGTTTCCCGCTCATTAGAGACTTTGTAGTTCCTGTTTGTGCTCTAAAGGATCCGTGCATTTACTGAGCACTTCGTGTGTACCAGGCACTGTTCTGAACACTGGAGACAGAGTAATGAAATGACATACCCACATGACGTACGTAACACGGTCTTCCTTATGCCAAATCCATAAAGGAGCACAGTTTGGCTCTAGATTTTGGCAAAGAAAGGACAGTGATGAGTGATTCTATGCCATGTGCAGGGCACCAGGCCCTGGGACAGCACGAGATCCTGTCTGCTGAGCTATCAGCACGTGGGGATACAAACACACATACGACACTCCTAACACGAGGAGACACGCATGGCACGGGGTGAGCAGCCTGGGCTGCCGGGAGGCAGAGGCTGAGGACAAGGACGGGCACGCTGAGCCAGCCTGAGACAGCAGTGAGGCCAGGAGCTGCAGGAGAGTGGGCATCTGCTGGCACACGAACACCAGACGGCCCTGGCGTCCCGGAGAAGGGATGGGTGTGCAAAGGCAGAGATATGGGCAAGCGCCTGGGGCCAGAGGCGAGTGTGGCTACCCAGAGGGCGGAGGGGAGGGCGCCATTCCACAGGCAAAGGGAACAACGTACAAGAGACAAGCGTGTGGGGTACTGGTACCACCAGAAGTCTGTTACAGAGTCATACACGGGCAACATGGGAGGGGGTCGGGGCCGGGGGGGCAGCTGTCAGGCTGTGCAGAAACAACCCAGCAGGCTCATGAGGAGCTCGGACTGTCTGAATAGCAGCAGGGAGAGCTAGCCGGTCCTCGGGGGACGGATGCGTGCACTTGGCCCCAGCGGCAGGGAGAGCCAGAGTGCACGCACCCAGGGCGTGTCTAAAACAATCCACTGAAATCCGGGGAGAACATGGGAGAACTCCTCTTTCCCTTTCTTACCGCATCCTTGCGAATTTTATATTTTACGTGTGTTTTACAACAACCATAAACACGTTCTTACAGCAAATGGGGATTTGAGAAAAATGCCTGGGCTCCCATCCCAGGCCCACCACTTACTACGGGGTAACACTGGAGAGGGTGCTTGTCTCAGTTTCCGAACCTGTGAAACGGGGACAAAATCAGTAAGTACCTCATGGGGTTTTTAATGAAGAGGAAATCAATTAATATTTCTAAGACACTCAGTACAGTGGTGGGCCTACAGTAAGGATGCTGTAGTTGGTTTTTAAATTTTAAAAATGCAATTTATTGGTAAAAAATGAATATTTATCAGGGACGTGTATGCAAATCACTGGTCGACACAGAGCGTGGATGGGAATAGGGCGCAGACCAGAGCCATCAAAGAGTCTGTGGAGGGAATGATGGGGCCTGACCCACACGAACGTCAGCCAGATAGAGAGGAGGATTGGAGAAATATCTCACAGGAAAAGAAAACTGACCATGATAAATGACCAATGTGAGAGGTGACATCTGGATGGTGGGGCCAGTCACCAAGTCAGAATATGGGGGGGCCATTTATAAGGAGCTAGTCAGTGAGCTCAGCACCAAACAAGCCCACAGCTCAAGCCGCCTGTGGGTCACCCGAACGGATCTGGAGCCCAGGACGGGGTGGGAGCAAGGAGGGCGTCTGCAGGTCACAGAGCACAGCTGGGGGGTGAGTCCAAGGAAGTGGATGGGAGCCATGCAGCAGTCACTAGTGACAGTCATCAAACACCTCCAGCTCTCCCCCACCCCAGGCACTTTCTGGCCCCTTGAAGTCGGTGGGGCCACGACATCAGCTCTGGCCAACGAAATGCACAGGCAGAAATGACGGGTGTCACTTTGAGGCTGACACGAAACCACGCAGGGCTCTCCTCCCCTCCTGCACAGTGACCAGCCACGTTCGGGGCGGGGGGCTGCTCTCTCCGTCCAGGACCCCGAGTGAGCAGAGCCCCTGAGGACCGGCAGCAGGTATGGAGTCCGAAGGAGAACGCGAGCTTGCTTCCGTTAGGCCACTGCAGTTTGGGAGAGGCCTGTTGTAACGGTGTGGCCTGGCCTCCGCTGACTGACAGACTCGGGGACAGTGACGGGGTGGGGGGGTGACGTGATGAGAGGAGGAACAGGAGCTCACCGAGCAGGCGGGGCAGGAGCAGCTGGAGAGAAGCGGGGGAGCTGGGAGCACAAGGTGTCACCCCGAGGGAATATTCACAGTGCAAGGACACACGCCCACACTTCCCAGCAGGCCGAAGGCTGGGTGTGCCTGGAGACATGACCTCCAGGCTTCCAGTCACCTGACCGGTGCACGGGTGAAACCAGGGTTCACAGGCAGCAAGAGGAACCAGCCATTACCATTACTCAGCTTTCCACGGAGAAAAATGTTCCATTCGAGAGACTGACGCTGCTCGGCCTTGCCACCTGCAAAGTTTCAAACACAACTCACCCAAAACCGTTTTCAGTCAGAGCAGCCATTACGGAGTCAGCCCTTTTGCTAACACAAACGCAGTAGAAGGCACTTGAAACATTGTTACAAAAAATCTCCATGAAGATTACAGGGGCATCTTAGGGAATATCTTAAAATAAATGCCTTGTCTTCTCTAGGACAGATTTAACAAGAGTTAAGAGCCCATTTCTGCAACTCTCCTTGCAGAAAATGACCCCAGAAATAACAAGCTAAGACAGGTTCAGAAGTCACTTTTATAAAGTTGACATATTGATTTCTGTAGGCCGCAAACTGTTTTTCAAAAACACCAGCTGTTCCACATAATGGCATTAAAAAAAAAAATCTCTTTTCCTGGTTTCTTTTACTATTCAAATGCAGAATAAAATAAACAAACGTTGAATACACATCAAAAGTATTATTTTAACTTGCTGTGGTTCAGGGAAGGGAAGGGCTTGTTTTGTTTTCTTGTAATTGTTTTAGCAAGCTAAAGAGTCAAGGTCAACTGTTTGAAAGGTCACTAATCTGCTCTTTGCAGACCGTGTATTAAAACAATTATGCAAGAATTTTCCAAATTGTAACGTTGTGCTTGGCAAACTAGGATCCGGAGCAGTCACACGGACACATGGACGGCAGCCACAAGCCAGTTGGGCAGAAGGTCATTTCTGCATATTTCAGCGGCTTCAACAGGGGCCAGAAAGGGAAAGACTCCCGGAACTTCTACCTTTCCGTTTGGTATTTGTTAACTTAAAGTCCTTTTAGGTCATTCAAATCAATGGAACACGAGTCCAGTTTCTCTACGGCTATTACTGGAGGCCGCTGATAATCTTATTAGAAAGGACTGCTCAAGTCTGCCATTGTAGGAGACATGGATGAACTAATTACAGGGCAGAAGATAAACATGAACCTCGCAGGGTGGAGCCTTCATTTCTTATAAGGTTAGAGATAAAGCTCACAAAGGTACACTGAAATGAATAAAATCTGCCTCCATGGAGTGTAAATGAGACCGGTTTCAAGACACGGCCGTGGCACAGCAGGCTGGCCAACGGGTGAGGGTCAGGAGGTGTGGGATGGCACCCCAACCCTACCTCGGACGAGGCGTGGGGCTCTGCCTGATCATCATCACTTCTGGACTCAACTTCCTCACCTATAAAATTATGAAAGTGAGGCTGAAAAGGGGTTTTCCTAGCCAATCTTAAACAGTCACATACCATGTGATTCAACTGATAGAAGATCCTCAAATGACCAAATTACAGTTGCCCGGGGTGGGGGTGGGTTGACATGTCTACCCCTGTGACACGTGACACAGAACTACCCACACACGTCATCTCACTGTCCACGTCCCCATTCTGATGTCATGCGTGAACCTCTACACAACCCTTAGGGGAAACAGGGTCAAGGGCACGAGACTTCTCTAGACAATCTTGGCAACTTCCTATAAATGCGTAATTATTTTCAAAATACGAAGTTTTACTCTTTTAAAGTATTTCTTAAGACTTTGCACCGGACCCTTATTATTTCCTCTGTGGACCCTTTGGTGTGAAATAGCTTATCTGCCAAACTGCATTTATTAAGCAGAATTCTTTTGCCCATGTTTAGTGATCAAATATATAACTGTCTTACTTTAAACTTTTTACAAAAATACAATTTCCAGATGGATCAAAGACACAGGTAACCAATACAACCGTACAAAAATAACAGAGAACTACATAGGAGCACGTTTTTTATTATTTGGGGGTAGAGGTAAGTGTTCTAAGCCATGAAGAAAAGGGCAAGAAATTTAAAAGGAACATGTAGTGACAATACAGACATTTAAAACTCCAGCAAAGTGCGAAAGAAAACAAAGCAAGGCTACAAACGACAAGACAATGATAAACGTGGAAAATACCCTCGGCACATATGTGTCGGGGAAGGAACTGACAGATGCTGTCTACGGGGCGGCTTGGCAACAGGCGTATGTGTCAAAAGGTAAACTATACCCTTATTAGCCGAGCAATTACATTACTGGTATCCATCTAAGATAATAATAGCATAAGTGCAAATAATAAAATTAATATGCATGCTCAAGACCACTCACCTGTGGATTGTCATTGTTATTGTTTAAGTAGGCTTCAAGCCTGGTGCAGAGTTCAGTGCAGGGCCTGAACTCACAACCCTGAGATCAAGATTTGGGCTGAGATCGAGAATCAGTCAGATGTCTGGGGCACCTGGGTGGCTCCCTCAGCTAAGCGTCCACCTCCTGATTTTGGCTCAGGTCTTGATCTCAGGGTCTTAAGCTCGAGCCCTGTGTTGAGCTGTGAGCTGACAGCATGGAGCCTGCTTGGGATTCTCTCTCTCCCTCTCTCTCTGCCCCTTCCCCATGAGCACTCGCTCTCAGAATAAACAAACAAACATTAAAAAAAAAAAAAAAAAAGGGGGGCGCCTGGGTGGCTCAGTCGGTTGAGCGTCCGACTTCGGCTCAGGTCACGATCTCGCAGTCCGTGAGTTCAAGCCCCGCGTTGGGCTCTGGGCTGATGGCTCAGAGCCTGGAGCCTGCTTCTGATTCTGTGTCTCCCTCTCTCTCTGACCCTCCCCTGTTCATGCTCTGTCTCTCTCTGTCTCAAAAATAAATAAAATTAAAAAAAAAAAAATTAAAAAAAAAAAAAGAGTTGGACACTTCACTGACTCAGATGCCCTAAGTAGTGGTTTTCTTTTTTGTAATCAGGGAGAAAAATGAAAAGCAATCTTGGATGTCAATCAACTGGAAACAGATGAAGGAAAATATATGGCCCACACATACAATGAAATGCTGGGTGTCCTTTAAAAATGACAAAAATCCGCATTTACTGAGTAGTTTGGTCAGGAAGCATAGCACAGCTGCCACACCGCGGTGGGTTCAGAACCCAGACCCACCACATACAGGCTGTGTAATCTAAGCAAACTCCTGAACCTCTCTGTGCCTCAGTATCCTCTCCTATAAAACGAGAGTAACAATAATGCCTACTTCTTAAGGTTGCTATGAGAATTACGGGAGCTAGCAGCAGTAAACACGGAGTATCCAGAAAGTGCTACGAAACAGCTTGTTAAACAAAAAAATATTAACATGGAAAATGTTATCGGCTATATTGGTGAGTAAAAAAAGAAATCACAGAACATGATACATGACCCCATTTCTAAAAAACATATGTGTACACAGAACGGAGAAGGATCTTCCTTCTCTTTCTTACACGGTATAGTAGTCAATACACCTAGGCAGTGAAATTCTGGATTCTTGTTACTTTCCTCTTAGTACTTTCTGCATCATTTCAGGTATTTAAAAAGAAAAACAAGATAGGTACTGTGAGACACTTCTGGAACCTGAATTGGTGTGAGTTTTTGGTGGGGAGGGGGAATTCGGCAACATGTAGTATACATCCTGACCCAGCAATTACACTTTTAGGAATTTATCCTATGAAAGTAACAACATAAGTCCACAAATACACGTGTGCCCACGCACATATACACGCACGTACATACATACACGCCTGCACACAGAAGTATTTATGAAAGCAATATTTACAACAGGAAAAGACTGGCAACGACCCTAAATTTGCTCAGCTGACAACAATACGACACAGAAAAACAATGCTGTAGAGCTCCATGGAAAGATCTTTTTGCTAAGGGCCTTCAATGCCCAGGAGAGGACTTGGCACTTGACTCTGAAGGGGAGACACTGAAAAACTTTGTTTTAGGAAGAAAACCCTGAGGGCAATGCAGACAATCCACAGACCCGACTGAACTCCTCAGGCTGCATCCAAGTTAGATCCAGGTCTGATATCTGAAGGAAGCAGCAGCAGGAATGTTTTGCAAAGGAGAACCCTGAGTTCCGGCCATAATCGCACAGAAAGCCCAGGGGTCTCTCAGGAGGAGGCTGGTGGGATAAATCATGTGAAGGCACAAAAACAAAACAGGTCCTCAAGAAGACAGCACTGAATGGCCCCAAAGATTCAAATTCTCGGGACTCGGGCAGGTACACACAGGGCTCTCTTAACGCTACAGCCAGCCCCACTCATTAAGAGGCAAGGGCCACGGGAACGCAAACTGGTGCGGCCCCTCTGGAAAACGGTATGGAGGGTCCTCAAAAAGTTACAGACAGAACTACCCTGTGATGCAGGAATCACACTGCTGGGTATTTACCCAAATGATACAAAAACACTAATTCAAAGGGACACATGCCCCCCTATGTTTATAGCAGCATTTCCACAATAGTCAAACTACGGAAGCAGCCCAAGCGTCCATCAATTGGTGACTGGATCAAGAGCTGGTGTGGTGTGTGTGTGTGTGTGTGTGTGTGTGTGTGTGTGTGCGTGTGCATGCATGGACACATACGTGTATGTGCAATGGAATATCAGTCAACCATAAAGAGAATGAAATCTTGCCATTTGCAACGACATGGATGGAGCTAGAGGGTATAACACTTAAGTGAAATAAGTCAGAGAAAGACAAATACCATCTGATTTCACTCCTAGGTGAAATTTAAGAAACAAAACAAGCAAAGGGAAAAAAGACAGAAACAAACCAAGAAACAGACTCTTAACTACAGAGAACACACCGATGGCTACCCGAGGGGAGGCGGCTGGGGGGATGCGATTGAGGGCTGCACTTGTGATGAGCACCGGGTGACGTGTGGATGTGCTGAATCGCTACACTGTGCGCCTGAAACTAGGAACACTATACAGGGATTAAAGTAAAAAACTTAATGAACAAATAAACAACATGCAACCACCATTAACTACTTGTGTGAGAAAAAGAGAGTGGGGGTGTGCATGGGGTGGGGGCCGGGGGGGGGACAGCCCATAACCCAGGGCCAGTGGTTGACAAATGCACCAGAAATCAGCACTTTATGGGCAGGGAGGTGCATTCTAATCCTTCCTCCCTCAACCATCTCAGTTCTAGAAGTATCTTTATTTGCCAAAAGGGCATCAGGCTCTGAAACAGGAGGCCAATGGCTCTGAAACCACAGCACTCCCAGCCTACGTGCCTCCCACAGCAATGACCGCCCTCCGCTGCGGGACAGCTGTCTTCCCAGTGGCCTATCCTGTTTGAGCGCTAGTCCATTATTTGCATTAGCCCATGCAGCCTAGAAAGTCACCTCGAGAGCCGTTCTTCAAAGGAAAGAACGTTTTATATTTTCTACAGTTTGCGCAGATGTTGGCAATGAGCCTTGGCCACCAACCTAGATGTCTGGTAAATATCAGTTACTCAGTTATGCCCCCGATCTGCGCTAGGGTCTTGCTTCCCGGTTGGGAGGTGTTTACCATAAAGGGACTTGAGGACTGAGGTTCAGAGGCTAGGCTCCCTTGCTAACTAAAGAACCCTGGACAAACACCTGATTGCCCAGTCTAGCTATCCTTACATACACAACAGGAAGGAAGACAACAGTACTGCTCCCATACTGCTATGAATAAGTTATAGCTAACGTTTGCTGAGCGCTTTTCAAATGCAGGTACTGTTCTGAGCACTTTAAAAGTCCTGCCTTATTCAATCCTCAAAGCAACCATATGAGATAGTGCTGTGTTTTATTCCCATTTTACAGATATGGAAACTGAGGCAGAAGGAAGCTAGTAAGGCCTGGAGGAGCTGGGATTCAAACCCTGGCTGCCATATTCCAAAGCCTATGTTTTGACCAGAACTGGTTACTGCCACGTAACAAGCTTAGCAGAGTACAAAACACAGTAAGAACTCAAAGTCTTGGGCAAAGTCTGAAGACTTGACAAGCGGTACAAGAACCAGACAAGAGCAGGGCCCGCAGCAGAGGCCCTCCCCTCTCCAGTGCAGTCCTGCTAGCTCATTCCTCCCACAGGGTCGCCCCCGACACCTGCCCCACCACAGAGAAAGCACTCCTTGCCCACCTTCACTGAACCTCCTTCAGCCTCTTTTAGAAGTTACTTCCGGCGCAAAGTCAGCGAAGCGCCCAACTTCAGCTCAGGTCATGGTCTCACGGCGCGAGTTGGAGCCCCACATCGGGCTTCGGAACTCTATCTCCCTCTCTCGCTGCCCCTCCCCCACGTCCCCCCCTCGCTCTCAAAATTAAACAACTATTTTTTTTTTTTTTAATTTTTTTTTTTTCAACGTTTATTTATTTTTAGGACAGAGAGAGACAGAGCATGAACGGGGGAGGGTCAGAGAGAGAGGGAGACACAGAATCGGAAACAGGCTCCAGGCTCTGAGCCATCAGCCCAGAGCCTGATGCGGGGCTCGTACTCACGGACCGCGAGATCGTGACCTGGCTGAAGTCGGACGCTTAACCGACTGCGCCACCCAGGCGCCCCAAACAACTATTTTTTAAAAAGCAAGTTACTTCAGATGAAGCTTAGCCAGGAACGTAAGTGGAGGAAGCACCAGTGTTCTTTCCTTTCTTCCAGAATGCCTGCCACAACCTAGCCCCCCAGCCACTGCTGGCTCAGCAGGTGCCTCACAAGGGCCCCGAGCACCCTAACGTCTGCACTTCTGCCCACACCTCCCTCCATTAATGCCAATGCCACGCACACCATGACTCCAGGCTCCCTCCTGACCCCCCATCAGAAGGCCGCCTCCCCTCCAAGGGTACGTTCCCTGTTAACATCTCGTGATGCACAACCCTGCTGTCCTACCCAGGACGCAAGCTCACCGAGGGGACGCTGTGTTTTACTCTCTCTGCAGAGCCCAGAGCTCCCGCGGACGTGCCCCCGTGACTCGCACTCCGTGGGCACCGCCTACCAGACACGTCACCGACAGTAACAGTCATCGGTTCCCAAACACAGACTTTTCCAGATAGGTAGGCCGCGTATAAAAGCGCTCGATCTCCATGCAGTAACTGACCCAGGGCAAACGGATGTCCGCATTTACACGTCTTCGCGAGAAACTGGCGCGTCCGGCCCTTGGGCAACGTACCTGCGTCTCCGTCCTCCTCACCCCAGTTCAGCACGATGATGCAGACATGCTTCCTCAGCTGGCGCGGGTTAGAGAACTTTCGACGGCACTGGCCGCACTCCAAGCTGCCTGGAGCCAGGCTGCTCCCCTCCTCTGGGGCCGGCGGACTGCCCTCCTGCGGACTAACGACGCTCTCTGCCAGCTCCTCCTCGCCGCTGGGCTTCTTTGTGGACCCCTTCGGCCTGCCTCTCTTCCTCTTCATGACCGAAAACTCTACCAAGGAAACAAGAGGGCACAACGGAGTCACAGGAGGCGACAGTGCACGGCACGCACTCAACTTCCAAATGTGGAAATGTGTTCAGTTTTGGGTTTTATGAAAAACAGAAAGTCTGGAGCCGTTCCAGAAATTAACAGCTGCAGACGTACCTTTAGTGCTCATAGTTTTGCATCCACATGCCAACGTACAACCAGTTTTCTAATACTCTCCTTTAAAAATACTATGCGATCAAACCTTGGCACAGGCTTCCTCCGTAAAGTGGGGACGATTTTGAACTGTGACCGGCAGCCGCCCGGTTCACAAATCAGACTCCTAGTGAAGCAAGCAGCAGGTCCATTTATACCCAGTTCTCGGAAAAGTGCTTAAGGACTTCTTTGCGAAGGATTCTCAGAGGCCGCTTAGCCTTTCATGCCCATAATGAGCTGCACAACTATTCAGATTATTTCAAGGCGTCATAATTATTACAGCCAAATTGTTCTGATAAAACAGGGAAAAAAGAATTACAATCTCAATCTACCAATTACAGGACTAAAGACGAGAGCAACGTGCTTCAAGTCTCCTAGCGACCTAGTGAGTCGGATGGCATGCTCAGAGCCGCTTTGGAGCAAGCTTCAAATCATTTGTCAACTTGTAACTCTGGTTAATTAGCGCTCGTGTTTAAGGCAGTCACCTCCAGGATGCGGGTAGGAAGTGAGACTGGCGAGCGGGGTCGGGGAGCATCCTGCTGTTGCTCATGTGAAGGTGGAGGGGCGCGGGCTCAGGTGATGTCACGTGACAGGTACCCTGAGAGACGCCAAGCAGGAAGCCAGCACAGTGTGGCCGGCGCCCCAGGGCCAGGCGCCTGCAGGGCACCATCCTCTCTGACTCTGAGCAGCGGAGGAGGGGAGGGGTCCTAGGTCCCAGCACCCCCCTGGGAAAATGGTCACGTACCGAGCGGTGAGGTCTTCGGGGCCCCTCCTGCTCTCTCCAAGGCTACCGCCCTGCACAGGAAAGTGTCACCCACCTGCCCTCGGCCACCCCCATGAGGACCCATGAAATAGGCTGCGGTGCTCCCAGGTCAGGCAGGGAGACCACAGGGGAAAAGAGGGCAGGACGGTTCTGGGGCAGAATCTGCCGGGAACCAGCAAGCGGCTTGACAACGTGGGCCCTGGACAGAGGAGCCTGCTCTGACGCGGGGTCCCCAAGAACTCGGGGAGACGGAGCACTGGAATGGGGGAAGAGCTGCGAGGGGGAGCCCTTGCAGGGGCAGGGCTTCTGTGGAGCTGCAGGGCCGGGCTGGGTCGGCGCTGACCGAGAGCCACACCGGAGCCCTCGTCGGCCGGGGCCGCAGTGAGGCATACAATCCCTGCCTTCCCGCTCTGTCCGGGGCATGTTGGAGACGGGGGGCCGGGGAGGGAGCACTTCACAACAGGCAGGCAAAGGCAGAGACCAGGTGGCACGAACGAGGGCACAGGACGCTTCGATCCCGTGGCCCACACCGGGTTTTACCGAGCAGAACAGCTGTGTAGACACAAGGCCCAGCCGACGTGTACGGGAGGCCGGAGGGGGCGGTGAGGGAAGGAATGTACACAGTAAGGACAGAACTGTCTACCTCATGGTCATGAGAACAGTTCTCTTTGTTTTCCGTCACCACGGCATGATCTTGTGCAAGTTACTGAAGTGGCAAGGAACAGCAGAGAAGGACTGGCGGAGAGGCTATGAAACACGCACCGCGTGTCACGTCGGCTGAGCTGCAGAAACGTGCCTCGTGACAGTTACGGACGCCTGTGGCCCGGGCGCAACACCGAAGAGGGACCCTGAACCCTGCCATGCAGACGGCCTGATGCTCCTCTCTGAAATGCCCTATGAGGACACAGCCATGTAGACAAGACGTCTGGCCTGTGCCCCTGGCTACTGGGGGGGGACCTCCAGGACCCCAGGAGGTCCTGCCCGACAGGGGTGCCTGTATGCCTGGTCTGACAACGTGATTTATGACGGGTCCTGTGACAAGTCAGACCGGCCCTGACCTCTGGAGGAACCGGAGAACAAACGTCTTCATCTGAACCTACAGGACGAGCATGGGACCAACGGCCAGCCACGTAGGCAGTGGGTCACCAAGCCCCCCATAAAACCTCTGGACACTGAAGGCTGGGGTGAGTGTCCCTGGCTGGAAGTTCTTGGGTCCTGTCATGTAAGACAGCCAGAAGAAGGCAAGGCATCCAGGACTCCACAGGGGGAGGAGGGTGACCAAAAAGGTCCACACCTCAAACCCTCCAACCCCAGACTCGGCCCCTGCATCTCTCCCTTTGGCTGGTTCTGACTCATACACATTTTATAGAAAATGGTAATCATGGTATGCTGCTTTCCTGAGTTCTGTGAGTCATTCCAACAAACCATGGAAGCTGAGAGAGCCCTTGGGGTCCCCCGGATTCGTAGCTAGCTGGTCCTGGGGACCCCCAAACTTACGGCTGGGGCCAGCAGTCTTGTGGGCAACCGTGCCCCTCACCCGGGGTTCAGCACGCTCACAGAGGCAGGGCACCCCGCCTTCCCTCCTCGGAGACAAGCCGGAACACGTGCCACAGTGCCACGGGGTGCGGGGCTCTGCCTGCCGCGGTCTGTGCACAGGGGACTCACGGCCCTGGTCCTGACTGCCCGTTGCCCCCCCAACACCTAACCTGGTATCCCGCAGGGCCGGCAGGCACTGATAAATCCCACTGAATTAAAGTGGTGAGCGGTGTATAATCTGGCTGTCAAGGGAGAGACACAAAATCAGCCCTGAGAGCCTTGGAAAACCTCTAACACGACGGTGACAAAACTCATCTTACATCTTGCCACATCCATAATGCAGATGCTCAAGACCAATTAGTTAGCAAAAAATGAAATATTCATAAGTGAACTTGGAATAACTGAAGAGCACTGGGAACCGGGGCAACCATGGACGCCCCGCAGAAGTGCTGAGAACCCAGGCCCTGGGCAAGCAAGGTCCTAGAACGCCGCGGTCCAGACCTCGGCATGGGCTTCCTTTCCGTCCCCTTCCTCCTCTGTGGGTCCCTCTGTCCGGTGTCTCTGTGATCTGTCCCAAAGACATCTGCCCACGGAACCCTCTCTCCATTCCCTGTCACCTAGATCCCTTCACACGGCCTCCAGCCTCCTGCTCCCGCCCTCCTCCGCCTCCACCCCTTGTCTCACTGCTGTGCCCTTGCTCTGGAACTTTCCATTGTTTACAACACTCAGACCTGGCTTTCTAGGTCCTTTCTCACAAGGCTCAACACACACACACACACACACACAGAGCTGTGCTCTCTCCCTGCTGCTCGGCAATGTTCTAGACCTCCCGAAATCTGCACAGGTAAGCCCAGTCTCTTTTCTTATACCCACACTTCGCCCCCTGCCTGTGCCCACCTCCTGCACCCCAGGCCCCAATTCAAACCCTCAGAGCCTCCTCCACGAGGCCGCCCCAGCTGGTCTCACGCTGACAGTATGAGACACACGTAGCATGTAAGTCACTGACACAGCCTCCGACTGCATGTGTCCCTTTCTCCCCACCTCTGTCACACATCCCAAGGTTGAATCCCCAGGGCCCACAGGATCGCAGACAGAGCTGAAGATGTCGTAGCCACCGAATAAGTAAATACACGTCCATCAGTTGTTTGATGACAGGAGGCCATTTCCTGTGTCCACAGTTTCCCAAAGGAAGAAAGGGGAGAGCCAGCATGCATCATTTCAACCCTGTCCCAAAGCTGTAGTTGGGGGACAGCTTCCTCACAGTCAGAGGATCCAAGGCCAAAACGAGCAAGGGACAGGAAGCCTCTGCCAAGGGTTTTTAAATTCAATCAGAAGACAACATGGGCACCATGAAAAAAAACAGCTCCACGTTACTAAAAATCTAATAACGTGAGCCCTTTATTTGTACATCACTCAAGTGTGCGAGGCACTTTCCCAGTTATTATCTCATTTCATCCTCATAAAAACCTTAAGAGATGGATGTAGCAAATGTAATTTCCTCAATAGGAAAAGAAATGAGGGACTCAAAGGTTCGAGGCACTCAGCACATTTTCCAGAGTCTGCTGCTGAGCTCAGAGCCAGGATTCAGGTTTCCTTCTCCCCGGCCCAGATCTTTCCACTGAGTCACGTACCCCTCGGGAGGGTGCTCAGCATGTTCAAGGCACCAGTGTGTGTGGTGCAGAGAACACCAGCTGGGAGACAGGCCGCCTTGAGTTCAATCCCCGGAGCTTCCATTTCCAATATGAAGAATAAACACAAGACTGTCTGTTTTATAGTCACTCGTAAATAAAAGCAACCCATTAAGATGTTGAGCGTAGTACTTAGAAGGTGATGGGTAAGTGACAGCTGCTTATTACTACGGCCATGCTCATTAATATTCTGACACGGACAGTCTCCCGGAAGGAACTATCAGCCTCCCAGCCAGGCCACCATCACATCACGTGATTCGTCAATGCACACCCGTTCTTGTTCATTACTGCACTTTTCCCTTGATTTCTTCATTTAGAATTTCTCACACGGCAAGAAAGCCAGGGCAGAATTCGGGGCATCCACATTTCATTGTGCTGAAGACTAAGGAGAAAGCCAGCACCCTCACTCCGTGGCTTAATCGTGTCACTCCAACTCAAGAATTTGGGAAAATCCTGAAACTCTTCACACAGTTGGGCCTGACACTCAGTCTCCGACATTTACTTCCAAAGAGCCCAGGAAGCAATGGGAAGACGATGAATTATTTATCAGAAGCGCGGGAGTGTGAGCCTTCTAGGCTTATGGGGAACAAGGCGTCCCCTTCACGGGACAGACTGCGGCTGGCCCTGGAACACGAGGCACTGGGGAGGCAAGGCACCCCAAGCCTGCTCCCCGTGGACTTCCCAGCAATGATGCGGAAATGTCATGCAAACAACGGCAAGAACCAGCGATCATTAAGCACGTACAGCTCAGCACCACGCAGAGCACTTCACATGCATTTCCCCATCAAACGTCTGGGAACCACTGGTGTTATTCCCATTCTACAGAAAAAGATGCTGAGGTTTAAGAAGATCGCTCAATTGGCCGCAAGACACAGAAGAGATGAGTGGCAGAGCAAGGCTTTAAACCCACTGTTTGCCTCCGAGTCCGTGAGCTTCACTCCTGTGTCGGCTCAGTTAATTCCCGAGCGCAGAAATAATACGATTTGACCCGTCCTCTGCACTCTGCAGGAAAGTGATGACGGTGTCATCCAGCTACAAGCCTTGGAGCGCTCTGACTCCGGGGCTGTGAAGTGCTTCGTGCACTCACCACGTACTAAGGCATTAGGTATTAACGTGTATTTATCCCATAACCTCTTCAAAAATAAAGGCCGGCATCTTATCGCCCTGTGACAGATGCCGAGAGCCACTCCCGTAGGCCAGCAGCAGGGCCTCCGCAGCTGTGCCCGCGGAGGGCAGGCAGGGAGCCGATCCCTGGGCAATGCTCCGCGAGGCGGGTGGGCACCGCGCACGGGCTGCATCAGCCCTGATCACGTTTTCGGCTGGTTCGCCCAGAAAAAAAGCCTGCTACCACTAACTCACCAGCTCAGAACGGGGGGGCCTTTTCGTAATCTGCACAAAAGCAGGCTGTGGGCCACGGCAGCCATGGCTGTCACGTGACCGCTCCACAACTGGAACGAGTCTATCCGAGGTGGGTGCTCTTTAACTACCCCCATGCTGCCTACCAGAGTAGAAGAGAGGGCTCAGGTTTCGGTGGCTTCTGGAACAGCAAGTGCAACACGCCTACGGACACTCAGCGCAACCTTATGGCGGCAGCTGTCCAGAAGAGACGACACAGACACTTAAATTTAGATGCCAACTTCCTGTGGGAAGCTTCCTCTCACCCTCAAACTAGACTCTGTGACCCCCTCTTTAGCAGCCTGCACTTGGGCCCAGAGAAGTGCTTTCCCCGCTGCACTGCACAACCGCCTCTCTGCCCACCAGCCACCCACCAGCCAGGAGGCGGACCCACAGGAACAGCGCCCCCTGCGTCCGGCACCCTGCCCCCAGCACGGCACCCAGGCAGGTAACAGGTGCACGGCTACTGAATAAAGAAGCAAGAGGCACCTGGGTGGCTCAACTGGTTAAGTGTCTTGACTTCGGCTCAGGTCATGATGTCACGGTTCGTGGGTTCGAGCCCCGCGTAGGGCTCTGTGCTGACGGCTCGGAGTCTGGAGCCTGCTTCGGATTCTGTGTCTCCCTGTCTCTCTGCCCCTCCTCCTCCACTTGTGCTCTCTCTCAAAGATGAATAAACATTAAAAAAAAAAAAAAAAAAAAAAGAAGCAGGATGGGAGGGAAGGAAGAGATAAGAAGAAGAGTTTCTATGGAAGGTCTGAAAGAGGAACAAGATAAAAGAGCTCAAACAAGGCTCTCTGGTGACCCGCTTGAGTTCCAGCTCCAGGAAGCCCGCCTGCCCCAGGCGCCATCAGGACGAAGAGATGTGGGCACACACATGCTCACCCATCACTCACGCCCAAACACACACCCACACACATTCACCGACACAACCACACACTCACACACACACACGTTCTCTCCACGAGGCAGTTTTTTCCTGGACCACAGCCAGAGACTTGATTAGGAAGAGGGGAGAAAATGAAAGGTTCTAATGCAGACCACTTCCTACATGAGCAAAAAAGATTAAAAGGCTATAAAATAAACCAAAGGATTTAGGAACCTTCATGTTATAAAGGGAGACCAAAATAATAAATCAATTACTGCTCAGTTAAAGGTTTAATTAAACCATTTCAAGTATCTCTCAACTTAAAATGAATTGTGAAGGTTAAGCCTGAATAGAAATCATTAGAGAGAAACTAAGCTTCTAGAAGCCTCAAATAGTATGGACTCACACAGAGAGAAAAAAGAAAGACTCGGAGTTCTTAATGAAAGACTTTTGAAGAAATGTGCTCGTATTAAGAATCTGAGTTTAATTAAAGTCTTAAATACTTCTAAAAATTAAACTGTACAGGCAACTAATCTTCCAGTATACATACACCAAAAAAGAGAGAGAGAAAACGTGTTCAAGAAAAATTTAGGTCGAAGGTAAATTCGTTAACAAAAGAAAATAATTCTTTTTTCTTTAAGTTTTTGTTTATTTATTTTGAGAGAGGGCAAGTGTGCACATGAAAACATGCAGATCGGGGAGGGGCAGAGAGGGAGGGAGGGAGGGAAAGAATCCCAAGTAGGCTCTATGTCAGCACGGAGCCCAACGTGGGGATCGAACCCACAAACCATGAGATCATGACCTGAGCCAAAACCCAGAGTCGCCTAACCAACTGAGCCACATAGGTGCCCTGGAAAATAATTCTTAAAGTAGCTTCACGGTAAGAATTTGATTATATCCACATCAGTGTAAGAACAAGCAAATGCCACCAGGGCAGCTGGGTCCAATCCCACTCTCCCACCTACTGACCAGGTAACCTTTGAGGGTGTTGTCGTAACTCCCCCAGTGTCTGAGCACATATTCCTCAATTATAAAATCCGAGCATCAGCAAGGAGATGGAAGACATGGACGGCACTGTAAAAACAAAGCCTAACACCACCATCAGCAGAACATAAACTCTTCTCAATTGCACGTGGAACGTTCTCCAGGACAGACCACAAGTTAGGCCATAAATCAAGTCTCAATAAATGTACAGAGACTGAAATCATACAAAGTATGTGGACGGAAATTAGAAATAAAAAAATCACACACGTGAACAACAAAAAACAACAACAAACCCAATTAAAAAACGTGCAGAGGACCTGCGCAGACATTTTTCTGAAGAAGACCTACAGGTGGCCAACAAGACACACGAAAAGATGCTCAACATCACTCATCATCAGGGAAGTGCAAAGGCAAAACTACACCTCACGCCCGTCAGAATGGCTAAAATCAAAAACACAAGAAACAGGCGAGGATGTGGAGAAAAGGAACCCTCATGCACTGCTGGTGGGGATGCAAACTGGTGCAGCCACTGTGGAGGGCAGTATGGGGTTTCCTCAGAAAGTTAAAAAAAGAACTACCCTACGATCTGCCAGTTCCACTTCTAGGTACCGAAGAAAACAAAAGTACTAATTTGAAAAGATACATGCATATCTACGTTCCCTGCAACAGTATTTACAATACCCAAGATACGGAAGCAACCAAAGTGTCCATCAATAGATGAATGGATAAAAAAGATGTGGGGTGGGGGTGTGTGTGTACGTATATATGTATATATACGCACATGTGTATACATATGTATACACACACAATGCGCACACATGCACACACAGACATTAGAATATCACCTCGCCATAAAAAAAGAATGAAATCTTGCCATTCACAGCAACACAGACAGACCCAGAGGGTATCATGCTAAGTAAAATAAGTCTGAAAGAAAAAGATAAATATATATGATTTCACTTATATACGGATTCTAAAAAACAAAAGAACAAACAGAACAGAAAGACTCATTGTTACAGAGAACAAACTGGTGATTGCCAGAGAGAGAGGGCTGGGGAGACAGGTTAAATAAATACATGAAGGGGATTAAGAGGCACAGACTTCCAGGGACAAAGTAAATAAGTCACAGGGATGAAAAGTATAGCATAGAAAATATAATCAATAATATTGTAATAACTTCGATACAGCCACAGATAGTGACAGAGAGTAACCAGAGCCATCATGGTGATCACTTCCTAATGTATAAAAATACAGAATAACCATCTTCTTCCATACTGCATCTAATGTAGTAATGTATGTGAATTAAAATTTAATTTAAAAAAGAAAGGACAGAAAGAAATTTGAAAAATCATAAGTACATGGGAATTAAATGGCACCCCTACCTAACCCATGGGTCAAAGACGATATCAGAAAGGAAACTAGGAAACACACTGAGATGATCAAAAGGAAAACAACATGCGAGCATTCATGGGACGCAGTGCAAGCAGGCTTCACAAGGCAGTTTATAGCTGTAAAGGCCTATGTGAAATACAGAAAGATCTCACATCAGTGGCCTACTCTTCCAACTCAACAAACCAGACAACACAGAAGCAAACCAAATGCACAGCGAGCAGGAAAACAAAAAATAAAATGAAATTAAGAGTGTAAAGAAGTGAGACAGAAAAACAAAAGATAAAAAAAAAAAAAAAACTGACAAACTTTTAGCTAAACTCACCAAGAAAAGAGAGGGAGGACTCAAATAGCTAAAATCAAGAATGAAAGATGGACAATTAGTATTAATCTTACCAAAAAAAGGTTTTTATAATTCTAAAGGAATACTATGAACAATTAATTATATGCCAACAAATGAGATAACGTTGAGGAAATGGAAAATTTCCTAGAAAGACACAAACTACCGAAAAGAATTCAAGAAGAAACAGAAAATATTCGTATACCTATCACAAGCAAAAAAACAGAGTCAGTAATCAAAAATCTTCCCACCAAAAACGAAAAGCCCAGAATTAAAGGGCTTCGCTGGTGAATTCTATCAAACATTTCAGAAGAACGGACACTAACACTTCAAAAATCTTCCAAAAAAAAACAATGAACAAAACAAAAAACAAAAGAGGAGGGAACACTTCCCAGCTCATTCTGTGAGGCCACAAACCATTTTGATTCCCAAACCAAAGACATCAGAGAAATGATCCTACCGTTATCTCTGCATCTAAACATAAATGTCTTCATCAAAATAGTAGCAGACCATCTCCAGCAGCATATTAAAAAGGACTATGCGGCGTCACCAAGCGGGGTGTATCCCAGGAAGTGACCCTGGGTATGCAAATCCATCCATACAAATCACCACATTCAGAGAATGAAGGGGAAAAAAAACCACACAGTCATCCCCACAGAGTGATGGACCACGACTGCAGAGCAGGTAAGAGGGGGAACATGGGCCTGGTGGGCTGGCTGTCAGGGAGACGAACAGGAAGAGGGATCCCTAGGAAGAGGGGGGCCCAGGATGGCCTCCTGAGCAAACAGTCATCTCTTTCACTAATATCAGTAACGAGGGCAAGGGTGGTGGAAATCAGCACACGTGTGTGTTATAAAACACTGACACACAGAGTTCCAGAAGATCTGTTCTCTTATCATTTATTCATTATTTAGAAATGAAATGAAAAATTCAGATTCTTTTACCTCACTCACATTTCATTTTAGCGGAAAGAAAATCTTAATAAACAAAGCTGAATAAAAATAGAATTAAGGGTTTGTAACAAGCTTTCTCAAAGTTCTCGACATGTTAATCCACGTGACTTCTCTCTGCCATATGAATTTTACAAAAGACTTTATCCATTCTTCTGAGTCTACAGATGTTCAACCCCAGAGACAGGGGTTCTGATTAAATCAGTTCCTGAGTAAAGTTTTGGTTCCATCTGCCCGTTAAGCTACACTCTTTGGAAAGCCAAAGCGTCTTTTTCTTTCTTAAAGTTTATTTTCTTTATTTTTGAGAGAGAGCGAGAGAATGGCAGAGAGAGAGGCAGAGAGAGAATCCCAAGCAGGCCCCATGCTCAGCGCAGAGCCCAATGCAGGGCTCGAACCCACGACCCATGAGACTATAACCTGAGATGAAATCAAGAGTCAGGCGCTCAACTGACTGAGCCACATGGGCTCCCCAAGCCAAGGCATCTTAACTGCTCAACAGGAAGGCAGCCGTGGAGAATGTGGAAGTCATCAGGGATCCTCCAGTGAGGTCTGGAAAGATGAGCCTTACTCACTCCCAGGCTGGGTGGCAGAGGGAGGCGTGGCTGAACTGTGAAGGCCTTAGCATTAGGCAGATTCTTTTTTCTTTTTTTTTTTTTTCCAGCTTTACTAAGGCATGATTGATAGCCAAAAATTGCATATACTTAGATTACACAATATGTTTTCTTCAAGGTGTACAAGATGATTTAATATCCATAATACCCTGTGAAATGCTCACCACAATCAACGATAGTAACCATTTTTCTTCTTTTGATGAGAACACTTAAGATTACTCTGTCTGCAAACTTCAAGTATACAATACAATGTTGTTTGCTGCACCTTAGATCCCTGGGACTTATTCATCTCAAAGTTTGTGCCCTCTAGACTAACATCTCTCCATCCCCCCACTGCCCGAGAGCCACTTTTCTATTCTCTCATTCTATGAATTCAGCTCTTTTGGATTCCACATCTACGTGCGATCATACAGGATTTGTCTTTCTGGGTCTAGCTTATTTCACTTAGGATAGTGTCTTCCAGATTCGTCCATGTTGCAAATGGCAGGATCTTCTCCTTTTTTATGGCTGGATGATATTCATGTGTGTGTGTGTGTGTGTGTGTGTGTGTGTGTGTCATTTTCTGTATCTATTCATCTGTTGACAGACACTTAGACTGTCCATTGTGAATAATGCTGCAATGAACACGGGAGTGTGGATATCTCTTCAAGATCCTTCATTTCTTTTGGATGTATTTCCAGAAGTGAGATTGCTGGACCATATACTAATTCTACCTTTACTTTTGTGAGGAACCCCCAAAGCGTTTTCCATAGTGGCTGCCCCAATTTACATTCCCACCGACAGGACGCGAGGGTTCCCTTTTCTCCCCATCCTTGCCAGCACCTGTTGTCTTCCTAAGGGCAGCCATTCCGAGGGCCGTGAGGTGATACCTCACTGTGGTTTTAACCTGCCCCTCCTGGATGGGTGGTGACATTGAGCATCTTTCCATGCACCTGTTGGTCGTCTGTATGCCTTCGTTGGGAAAATGTCTGTTCAGGTCTTTTGCCCGTTTTTAATCAAGCTATTGGGTAGATTCTTAATGACAAATTGACTTCCTCCCCCTCCTCGTCCCCAAAGCAAAGAGAATCAAACGTGCGCTATCGGCTGATATGTGATCATGTGTGACTTCCCACCTCAGTCCTGCTTTCTCGAAGTGGAAAGAGCTCACGAGGCCAGTGATGGAGCTGAAACACCGTGAACACAGCACTACCGGCTGCCGGTGACGAGGACACCAATTCTCCTGCTCCTCCTCATTCGCCATCACCAGTTTCAGGTGCTGGGTTCTCTTGGTTTCATCTTCCGCCACTAACAGTGACTAGCAGAACTTCCCTTAACTTCTCAACAACTTATTCCTCTGTCAGGTGTATTCCTCTGAGCTCCCTGGGAACGGCCAGAGGGACTCATTAACCAAAACATTTTTTGTCTGGACTCTCTCCTTGTTAACAACGTCAGACAGATGATCAATAAGCCAGCCTATTTAGAAATGCCAGCCTGAATATTCCCAGGAAAGAGCAGTCGGTTATCAGTGTGGCTAATGAATCCTGTGATGGAACACTGATGGCCACAGAGTGCATTTCTGCACAGGCGACTGGCCGTTGTCCCTCATTGTATAAAAATAGTTTTGTGGGCTTTTTTTTCCCACTGTCATTTGCAGCTACTCTTACTGGGCTACACATTGTCTTTGTCTGTGGGGACCTAATTACGGGGCCTAGATGGTTTCTCTAATCCATCCACCTGCCGCATCTGACGCCATTCAGTGGGAGATGTCTGGACGCTGCAGACAAGATGTATCTCACTTCACACACCGACTGTGAACCTGATGGAGTCTGTGCGAACCAAAGCTTTGCAATTTGGATCCTTGTTCCAGGGTT
Organism: Leopardus geoffroyi; assembly: GCF_018350155.1. Taxonomy (NCBI): domain Eukaryota; kingdom Metazoa; phylum Chordata; class Mammalia; order Carnivora; family Felidae; genus Leopardus; species Leopardus geoffroyi. Next base: position 78,128,537 of record NC_059338.1, on the reverse strand, counting down.
ACACGCTCAGTCCAGAAACGCGGGGTCTCAGATTATATATTCTTACACATTCATCACGTATGTTGTCACAGCTTCCCTTCATTGTCTCCTGTGCCAGGCGTCATCCAATCCTCAGCGCCCACCTGGTGACAGGCCTGTTCTCTTCATTTGTCAGGGGAGCACGGTGAGGCTCAGAGAAGCTATATCATCTGCCTCAGGTAATGCAACTGGTACGTCCTAGAGCTGGCTGGGACCCCCACTCATCCGACAACAAGCTCACGGTTCGTTTGTTTTTTTTACGCTGTTGGACACTATCCCCGCCTTTCATTCACTCAATCATTCATTCATTCCTTCGTTCATTCTTCCTTCCAAAGCCAGAGAAGCACCTGCAGAGGCCAGGTACAGTGAATTCAAAACCACAACCTTATTTTGAACGGACCTACAACTGGACAATTGTTAACTGTTGGAGACGGGAAACTTCCGGGTTTCTATGCCCAGCAAACAGAAACCCAGCCTCGAAGGGCTGGCAGGCAAATCACAGCCATCGTCACCAGCAGGCACATCCGTGGCCGTGGCCCCTCACCCGGCACCCTGGGCCCCTTACCATCTCCGCTTTTGTGTGGGTTGGTGGGTTCAGGAGTGCTCAGAGGCCTGAGGGGAATGATGATCTCGTCCGCACTAACCCCTTCTCCTGCGTGCTTCTCAGAGACGTGGGAGAGGAGCTCCGACTGATTTGGTGAGAAAAGGTTACAGCATTTGCACATGAAGATGGCCGTGTTCTCTGTGAGGGGGGGAGAAAAAGCAAACTGCGTTATTTCATCTGAACGAAAACAGTGATTACTTCCAGTCGCCAAAGGAAAATATTGAAGGCTGCCCTTTTGAGCAATGGCCAGCCTCCACCTGACTGTGTCCCTCTCGTGGATACCTCCACACCAGGCAGCTCACTTCTAACTTCAGGGGGCCCCAATTGCCAGAAAATTCTTTCTTCCGAAATTCAAAACCACAGCCCTTCCGGATAGCATCTGATACGGACTCCCCCGTTACCAAAGCCTACCAGACAGCCCAGATTCCGGCATCAACATGGCAACACGAAAGAACGAAACCCAGCCTTCAAATGAATGCACTGCACTGACAGCAACGAAGTACTCCAGCGAGGCTCTCTCCAATTAGGTACCAGGAAAAAATTGATCAAAATAGCATTTCTCAAGAGCCGAGACACCTTGCACTGGCCGGCACAGGGACTGGAAACCAGAAGAATGGGAATCTGTTGATTTTTTTAAGCTACTTAATTCCTATTTGAAAGCAGTACCACCATTCACAAATATTTACTAATAGTCTATAAGAGTTCATCCCATTATACTAGACAGGAAGACATAATGGGAAAACTCTCATTTTTAGTCGGATAACTGTAGGTACATATAGGAATATTAAATTTAGGATCAAAAAATAATTAGAACCTGGAATTTTTTTTAACGACAAGAAGAACTGGTATGATGGAAAGGACAATGGCTTTGAAGCCGCAGGGACCCAGATTATATTCCCAGCCCTACCCGTGAGTGCTGTAAAGCTGGGCGATCTCCGAGGAGTAGTGAGAACCCCTCGGTCGCTGGTACGAAACAGGACACGCAGCTCACGTGCCCACTCAGCGGTGGGAACACAGCAGGCACTCAGGAAACCACAGCACTCCACCGACCACGTGCCCGCGCCCACGTCACCCACACGGCTGGGCCCTCACCATCACTAGCCCCACGGGGCCTCTCCGTGCCGCCTGGCAGGCACACACGCTCCCCAGGCCACGTGATCTCTGTGGAGGCTGGACGGATCTACAGCGATCCTAGGCCACCTGCTCTCCGTGGATGGTGAACAAATGTCTCAGACCCCTCCATTCCCACCGCCCATCCTCGCGTGCGGCCGCTGACCTTGGTTCCTGACCTTGGAACCTGACCTTGGTTCACGTGCAGCCACCAGAAGACGGCCTCCAAGGGCTTCCTCCGCCACACCTGCCCGCCCACTGGCACCTTCACCCACCCACCCACCCGCCTGACTCCTGCTGGTATGAAGGCTGGCACCAGCAGTGGCGCAGAATGGGGGCGGGGGTCAGGGGACCCATAGGAGTGGGCTACCCCAGTGCAGGCAATATCTTTACCACTGACACTGTTTAGAATTGGTGGATCAGGGAGATAGCAAAACAAAAAAGCAGACCAACACTTAAATGCTATGACGTCTGGGGCGCCTGGGTGGCTGGGTCGGTTAAGCATCCAACTTCGGCTCAGGTCATGATCTCAAAGTTCATGAGTTCAAGCCCCATGTCGGGCTCTGTGCTGACAACTCAGAGCCTGGACCCTGCTTCAGATTCTGTCTGTCTCTCTCTCTCTCTCTCTCTCTCTCTCTCTCTGCCCCTTCCCTGCTTGCACCCTCTCTCAGAATAATTAAACTTTTTAAAAAATGTTGTCACTGCTTTAAAATTCTCCGAAGACAGTGCATCCTTAGTGCCTGCACCTGGTAAGAGGGTGCCACAGCCCACCCTGGAAGATCACTGGACAGAGGGGCAAGGCAACGGCCCCTCCCGCCCAATGACCGAGTTCCAGTAACTTCTTTCTCCAGAACACCAATCCTTCCTCTCTGCCACTTGCCATATGCTTACTTCTCCCATCTTAACACCAGACTCTCTCTTGCTCTCCACCCCCTTGCCCTCCCCCACCCCTATTTTCCTCCTCCTTCTCCTCACAGCAAGATTCCCCTCCCAGAAGGAGGAGACAGGAAAGAAAGGCATTGAGCCTGCTGGCCACTGCCACAGTGAGGACGGAACCCCACCAGGCACCGGAGCTGCACAAGTAACCTCTGGATCCACTGGATCCAAAGGAAGGGCTTCTCCACGAACGAGCAGGAGGGGTGGCGACCCAAGAGAACTGTCCCCGACCAAACAACACCAGAAACAGAAATGTAACAAAGCAGAACACTGCTTCTTCAATGGCACTCTCGTGAATAGTGTCAATCGATATTTTATTTTTTCCAAGAAATGCTTTATTCCTAAGGAACCCAAAATGCTTCCCATTCAAAGAGGAACAGATTACAGCAACACTTCTTGTCTTTCTACGAGGCCACGTTGTTTTCAACACGCTTCCTGCTGACCCAACAGCGATCTCATGACTCAGGCAGAAAAGGGTTTGCAATCCCCCTCCCACCGGTGAGGAAACCGAGGCTGAGAGAGGACAAGCAGGCTGCCCGAGTCACGGTCCGCAGGAAGGAGACACCAGACTGACTCTCTGCGACCCGCTTCTGACGTGAGCTGGTTCGGCTACACCCCGTGAGTGGAGTTCCTTCAAGTCAGGCTAAAATCCTCACCGTTGTAACCAACAGCGTCTGAAATGAAAGTCATTCCAAAGAGCATAATCCCCAAACCACTGATCAAGTTCTTCCTTGTTCACTGTAGTACATCCTGAGCAGCAGGCACAGGTGCGCCCCCTGCAGGCCCCGGGGCAGAGAGGACTCTGGCGGGAGCCCCCCAAGGAGCAGGCCCCAGCTGCCCAGGGGAGACGGACACGTCAGGGAACAGGTGCATCTCACTGTTTTTACGAAACTACTTCCCAACAGACCTGTACGTATTACTGGTTTCTGTGACGCTTTCAGGAGAAAGGGAATTCTGTGACATTTCACGCAGCAGAACTTTCAGGGACCGCAGCAGAACTTTCGGGGACCACAGAGTTATGGGGAGGGGTCTCCGCTCGCAGGCATACCGGGCACTGTCTAGAGACCAAACAAATAAGACTACCTTTGCATCTATGTCTGGCCAAGTGCTGGAGGCTGCTGCAAGTCAGCCACCACCATCACTTAGCGGTCGGGCGAGTCTGCCGCACTGTAAGGCTGGCACCTGACCTCGGCTGCCTGCTGTCAAGGAGCACGTGCTTCCCCAGAGCCTGCTGCACGTCTGCTCCACGAGGCAGATGGAGGCTAGACCTGGAGATCCCAAGGTGTGGGCAGAGGTAAGGACACGTGACCCAGGAGGTTCAGAGAGGCTGCCCTCCCTCGGCCACCCAGCCAGGGAAGCGCAGAGTCAAGGTGGAATGCAGCCTTACCTGGCCTGGGCCCGGGGTCTCCCCGAAGCCACGTGGCCCTGCCAAGGTCGGCACCACTAAGGAACGCAGCCGTGGAACAGCCCACAGGCCCACGTGACTGCCCCGAGCTGCACCAGCGGGCGGGCTCTATTTTGCCACCGACCGTGCAACCTTGAGTTTTTTTTTTTAAGATTTTCTTTTTAAGTAATCTCTACACCCAACGTGGCGCTCAAAATCACAACCCCGAGACTACAAGTCGCACGCTCTACAGACTGAGCCGGTCAGGTGCCCTGATTCAACCCTGGATTTAAGAGTGGCTGCTTCCAGAAGCCCAGAGAGAACACACCGTGCTCCCTCTTGAACGCCCCGCAGGCCTCCGAGAAGGAGGGAAACCGTGCCCTCCGTAAAGATGCTCACAAAGCAAAATGCCAACACGTGGGAAGAGAGTGGCAGATCAGACTGCCTCCCCCCAAATATGGAGAACTGTTATCCCACCAAAATAACAACAGGGGAGCTATTTTCATTTTTTATAGTGGACGAATATGAAAAAATGTATCTTATACCCTGAAAAACAATCATAATTATGTTGTCAGCTCATTCTGATGAAGATGCTATAATTTGGATGCATTTTTAGGTCCAATTACTGTGCACTCCTCCTCAACAAAAGGATTCAAAGAGAAAATCACATGTTCAACACAAAGAAAATCACAGAAGTTTGGGGTTTGAGTGTTCAATTTCTATGAAGTATTTGCCAGTTTTGGCCAACTACTCTATACTATTAAGAAGGAAAATCTCAAAATAATTGCATAAGCAAGTCCCCATTTCTAAACTCTGATGTGCAAACACTCCAAGCCAGGAAGAGCCACATCCTGTCTGTGACCTCTGACTCCACCCGCTTACCACCACCCTGTCTGGGGACCTTGGATGAGCAAGCCTCTGACCCCACTCCTTGAAGAAAGTCATGAAGTAGAATGGGCTTGTAGGCCCTGGGAGGTTGGTTAGGCCCCTGGGACGCCGGGAAGGGTCACTGGGAGCTAACAGGTCCCACCTCTTACTCTGGCCACAGGCAACACACGGGTGAGCTAAAGCTGGCCTGCTCCCAAGGGGACTTCCCCACAAATCTCAGGCCCTTGAGTAAACAGCCTGTTCAGCCTTGAGCTGAAGTCACATGCTCCAGCCAGCTCACAGGCTGCTCCGGCCCCAGCACACAATCAAGGGCATGCTGTCCCTTTTGCTGCTGTCCTTTGTAAGTCCATCTCCTCTGGGACACTCAAGGTGGGATGACCAGAGCAGGACAGCATTCAGGCATCCCAGGTCTCCTGGTCCTACAACAGAGTTTTTTATTTTATTTCATTTTATTTTATTTTATTTTATTTTATTTTATTTTATTCTATTTTATTTCATTGTATTTATATTATTATTATTGCTATCATCATCATCATCATCATCATCGTAATACAGCTAAATAATACAGAGCCCTGTAGAACAGAGACAGCCCCCTTATCTTCCCCTTGAGGATAACGGCATCACTGAGCAGTTTGCTGTGCATCACAGGAGACAGAGAGACAAAGAAACATCATGCACACCTATCCTTTCCCTCCCCTCAGGGGCCCTAATGCCCTGGCCCCTCCACCCTCCGTCCACCCTGCCCTCCACCCCGTCCCTCTCCCAGCACTGAGCTCAGGACGACAGCCACCCTACAACAGCCAAAGCCCATAGACCACACTGCTGCCCACTCCCATCCCTGTGGGCAAAGGCCGAGCAGGAAGTCAAGACTTCCACCCGGACCAGCCAATTAAGGAAACACCCCTCCCACTCCCTGCTGGGCTGGGGTCAGAGGAGGCCCCGTGGGGAGCCTGAACCCCCATTCTGCCCAGCAGTACTGGGGCACATCTTCCCGCAGGCATCAACAGAGGCCGAGGAGGGAGCCTGGAGTTCTACCTACCCTCACTGGCAGTGACGAAGCAATACCCCAAGTCTGCATCAGAGGAGTGTCAGGGGGCCTGCTAAAACAGAAGATTCGGAGAGGATCCAGACTCTCATTAACACCTAAAATGCTCAGAGTTCAAGAAAAAGTCATTCCTCATAATTTTCCAAGCATCAACACAGAATGGAAAAGACAGAAGAAAGAAATCAAGGACCTCAAAGATGGAACAAGGAAAAGCACACAATCTGATTAACAGGGAAAACAGACTGAAAAACCTGAACGGGGCCTCAGGGACGTGTGGGACTATAACTGAAGATCTAACCTGTGTGGCACCAGGGTCCCAAAAGAGGAGAAAGACACTGGGGCTGGGAAAGGATTCAGGGAAATAATGGCTGAAAATTTCCCAACTCTGACAAAAGACATAAACCCACACGTTCAAGAAGGCCAGCAAATCCCAAACAGGATAAACCCAAAGAAATCTACGCCAAGGCACATGATAATCAAAACTTCTGAAAACTGGAGACAAGGGGGGGACCCCAGAGAACAGCTTCCCATGTGGGAAACTATCTGAGTGACAGCAGATTTCCCAACACACACAACACGGGCCAGAAGGAAGGGTCACTTGTTCGAGTGAAGCGAGGAAGCAAGTGATCACCTCGATTCTATATCCAGCAAAAACGTCCTTCAGAAATAAAGGGGAAACCGAGACATTCCCAGAGGAAGGAAAACTAAAAACGCTGTCCAGCAGACTTAACCTCTAAGAATGGCTAAAGGGAGTTCCCTGAACAGAAAGAAAATGATAAAACAACGAATCTTGGGACATCAAAAGGGAAAAAAGTACAAAGGAAAGTGTAAAAATACGGGCAAATGCATCAGATTTTCCTTTTTCTTTTAGTTTCCTGAAGTATTTTTGACAGTTGAAGCAAAAAGCAGAAGTCTGTCTGATGTGGTTCTCAATATATGCAGAAGAAACATTTGCGACAATGACAAGCGGAGGGTAAAGAGGGTATACAGGGCGGTAACATCTCTACTCCTCACGCACGCCGGCAAAATGTCAACAAGACTTCTGCCTGTGGACTGAGGGGGTGGCTACACGAACCCACACACGTGATAAGAAGGGACCAGAACTATGCACGCACATCGTACCACACCAACTCCTTGCTCTGATATTGCACAAGAGTTACATAACACGTGACTCGGGTGGGGTTGAGCTGATGGAAAGCTCTGGAGCTGCACAGTGGTGATGGCTGCACAGCACTGTCAGTGTCCTTAAAGCCACTAAGCTGTATTCCTAAAAATGGTCAAAATGATAAATTTCATGCTATGTATATTTTATCAAAAAACAAATGGAGTAAATCAGGTAAAGGGTATATGAGACTTCTCAGTACTATCTTTGAAATCTCCCAGAAGGTATTTCAAAATACAAAGTTAAACAAATAAAAAGTGGGGTGCCTGGGTGGCTCAGTCAGTTGAGCGTCTTGACTTCGGCTCAGGTCACGATCTCACGGCTCGTGGGTTCGAGCCCCGCATCAGGCTCTGTGCTGACAGCTCGGAGCCTGGAGCCTGCTTTGGATTCTGTGCCTCCCTCCCTCTCTCTGCCCCTCCCCTGCTCGCTCTCTGTCTCTCTGTCCCTTCTCTCTTAAAAATAAATAAACATTAAAAAAAAATTTTTAGTAAAAAATAAAAAAATAAATAAAACATACCGTGGCAGACAAAACAGACCTCTGCCTACCAGTGTGGATCCTCCGGAAAGGACACTGAACTTGAGAAGCGGCGTGTATCCTGCCTGACGTATCCACAACCCCATCCAATCCCAAACACCCTATGAGAAATCTAGGGCTCAGGAGGGTGGGGTGAGGTGGCTGGGCAGAAAGGGGTCAGTCCAGGTCCCTGTGCCCACGTCTGTGGGATAGCGGAGTGATACGGGCTCTGAAGGGCTGGCATCCCACGTCTATGTCAAGCACCTTCCGCCCCCGGAGTCCCCATTCCCTGTAGCCAGAGCCCCACCCAGCCCAATGCCGTCCATCTTACCCTCAGCAACGATGCCGCTGGGGACACAGTAGGCACTCAATAAATGTGAGATGAACTGATGATTCTAAACATGCTTAAACATTTATCAATGCTCACAAGAAGACAAAATGCTACATTACCAGACTATTAGATTACTCTATTTAAAAGCTTTAGTTTAAAAAAAAAAAAATCTCTTTCCTCTTCTGAGTTAGTATAAATCACCCTCTGCTTTGTAACTATCTTCTACTCAGATTGATGAACTTCAAAGAGAGTTCAACAGCCAAAGCTCAGATCTTATTAAATTATCTTATGAAAACAGTAGCGCTGGCAAATTCTTTCAGAGTTAAATATTTTTGTTTTCTTGTTTTTCACTCGCCCTTAAGTTATTAAATTCGTAAGAGCTGGCAGCTTTCCAATAAGAGTGGAAATATTTTAACAACATAAAGCCAGATTGCTGTCACAGCCAATGTGATGAAAAAGGCTCATTGCGCAGCTTCGTACAATCAAAAATACCTCTTCCTTTTATCTTCAGGAAAAGAGGCTTGGGTCAGGACACGACATTCTCTTCCATTTAGTTTATTTTACAGAACCTTCCACCAGCTGTGGATGCGCCACATACATCATCATCGTCACCACGATGACCGGGAACTTGCGGTAACCAAACACACAGGCGATTCGATGAGGAAGAAGTAAAAGACCAGGAAGCTAAAATCAATTAAACCCTCACCACCAGCCGCACCATGCAAGGCTCACGCTATACTTAATCTTACAGCCATCCTAAGAAGTGGGTTCTATTATTGTATTTCCTCAAATCTAAGACAACACCCATCTTAAGAGGCACTGATACTTTACATACCACTAAAAAAGATGAAAACGCTGCCAAATAAACTAAGACACACTGGTTTCTTATCACACAGGCTGTAAGATAGCTCCTGATTTTAGCGATGCTACAACGCGAGTCTTTGACTCAACGGGACTCGGTAACACTTCCAGATTCCCACGGAAGCACAGCTCGGTCTCAGTGCTGGGAGGGAGGGCGGGCGTGAGCCCAGGAGAGCCTGACTTGAGCCTCGCTCTTGTCCCAGCACCCCCAACACACCCTGGGGTTGGGGGCTCCACTTCCGGGCTTACTTCCGTGACGGTATTTGAAACCCTGCTTTCCAGAAAGAGGACAAGACAAACATTTTCTGAATGCCAGCACTTTCACACTCTGTCGCGTGTGATCCTGACAAGCAGGGCTGTCGCTAACAGACGCCTCCAGGAGAAAGGGGGGAAATGTACCCCTTCCTCAAGACGCTAGCTCCCCCTGTCAGAAAGTGGTCACAATATACCGATTTTCTTGAAACGTGACACTTTACTACCATTTGCAGAAAGGTGCCATAAGGAATACACAAATATATGAGGTGAATGAGTCCCCTTAGATGTGTTGCCCTGGTGCAGTGTGCAATCAACACAGCTGTACAAGGCGGTCCTGCTACGCAAGTCAGCCGTGAAGACATCACTATCCCCTGTTACAGATAAGAATGCTATCACTTGTACGAGAGGATCAAATCCAGGCCTACGTGGTTCCAAAGCCACTCAGTCAGTGCAAAAGAAACGGACAAATTAGGAAGGAACACATCTTGTACATGCATGCATGTGGGCATGTGTCTATACAGGAACATACTAACCACACGCCACAGGAAAGCATGTGAAGGAAGACTTGGCGGGAGGGGAGGCAGAGCTGGCCCAGGAGATGGTAGGACAGCTTGAGGCAGGAGAAGGGAGCTGCCACAAACAAGGACTAGAAGCCAGCCAACAGGGGCAGAGCACAAGCCTTGAAAAGCCTACAGAGTAGAGAGGGGGAGAAGAAATCCAAGGTAGGAGGCACATGAGGGTGCCTTTGGAGGCGGACAGCAAGTCCTGGTCCTTGGAAAACCCACCGGGGAAGCCTGCCCAGGAGTGGCGAGGCCACCGGCCTCCACGGCAGGAGGCCTGTCCCGAGGGAGGCAGGAGCAGCGAGGCACACAGGACGGCTGCCCCATCAGAAGGGGGCCGCCTCCCAGCTCGAAGGGGGCCAAAAAGCTGAATCTGTATTTGGAATATCTGGGGTTTTAAACACTGGCAACTGGATGAGATTTTTCTGCAAAAACAAAACAAAACCCAACCTGTGCAGGCCAAACAGATCAAGTCCGTGGGTTAGGCCTGTCCGGAGGGCTTCCAAATGCAACCTCTGAGAAGAGGTTTTCCGTGCGGGTGACCTGAGGGCTGCAGCCAGCCTGCCGGGGAAAGCCGGGGAGCCCTGTCCGAGGAAACAGAGACGGACAGACGGAGGCAGAGTGCGGGCTGCAGACTCTCTTCCTAACCAGCCAGCCCCCAATACCCAGGAACACTTCCTGGCTCTGGGCAGGCAGATTCGAAGGCCGGTTACCCTTCATTTCAGAGATCTCCACAGTCGTGATCACACGGGTGAGCATCCGAGAAAGAAACGAAATTTTAAAAACCCGCTTAAATGGGTATTAGAAATAAAGGGATAGTAAGGGACAAATCTCCCTCTTGGGGGGAGGTAGACATTGACCCCAGGCAGTTTGGGCCAAACACTGGCTGGAAGAAGCAGCGAGGCCACAGCTGCGGACACTGAGCTGGAGACACAGGCTCTGGACACGGGACAAAACGTTTCCCACGGCTGATGATTTGTCGATATTTCTCTCTGAGGTGACTAGACACGTGGCTAGACAGGCAAGGGTAGATGAGACGTTATGCCTTATGCCTCTCTGCCACTCTCTCCAAATGAAACATTAGGATGACAAAGAAAAGCGCACAGTATTCAGATAACAAAAAAGAAGAAAGAAGGAAAACAAAAAAAAAGAGGAAATTGGTTTAACCAGCAGAGCAAGACAGATTCCGATTCGGAATCAGTAAGAAAAAGGCATTCTCTCCACAAGAGTTATACCCAGTACAACACGATGCCTGGTGGGTGTGGACAGCCCAGCCTTGAAGTGCCACATTCCAGAACCACACATGGGCAGGCCAGGTGCGCAGAGGGCCTGGGATCAGGGGAGGCCAGGCAGAAAAAGGCACCAGAGCTCCCAAAGCTAGGGGTTCGAGGAAAGTCCCCACGTCAGCCATGGGAAGGGGAGACACAAAGACTTCGTGGCCCAAAGTAGCACCCTCAACCTTCCCTGCCCAACCCAGCCACAGAATAACATTATACTGCCTCCTTTGCTCACACAGAGCTTCATGTCTGTGGGCCCTTGATCCTCCCCACCCACCCGTGAAGGAGCGAAGTCGATGCTCCCACCCCAATCGTCATCACCCTCATCATCCTCCTCCCCATCATCATCCTAATTTATGGAATTTATGGAGGAGAAAGCAAGGGCTCAGAGAAGTTAGCGAGTTGCCAAGGAAACCAGCCCGATAAATCACAAGGTCAAAACTTGACCCACACCTTCCAATGGGCCACTCGCCTGGTGGCCAACATGTGCCGGGACAGCACGTTATTTCCTGTAACAGGACAGCAGGTCACTGCAAGGAGCCCAAGCCCCGGTCCCCCACCCACAGCCCGCATCAAGGTTAGAGAGACACTTCTAACCGCTAATTACAACTAAGAAGAGGAGCTACACCAACAGGGGGGGACTTCGCCCTCTGCGTGTCTGTCATAATTTACTACAGCAATTCACTCCAGGGAGCGGCGAGCTGGAAAATGAGAGCTCCAGACATGGGTGCTGCCCACCCAGACCACACACTTAGTAAGCGTGTCCACTGCACGGCTTGGCAAGAGGTCTAGAACTAGGAAACAGAGGGCCACCACATACAGGACAAACAGCTTTGTTAGCAAATCACAAAACAGAAAACAAAAACATGGGTTGTTACCAACAGGCAGGAAATGAGTGGCCGCCATACACGTGCTAGCAGCACCCTCTGGTGGCTGATCAGGGCACTACAGCCTCCGTTCACGGGACGGAAGAAGTTGGCCATAATGAAAACGTGGCTAGCATTTACTGATCCCTAATTCTGCCAGGCGCCGTGGTTTGCCCGTCACCCACTTAACCTGCACATCAATCCAGGGAGGGAGGGGCTGCTGTCCCCACTTTAGATGCACCAACTGGGCCCAGGGAGGTGACCACAAGGCAGGCGGCAGGTGAGCACACAGCAGAAGCAGAGCTCACCCCCACCCTAACCCCAGGCCGAGTGCCCATCCTAAGTGAGTCCCCATGTGACACTGCTGATTGTCCAGTGGGGGCTGGGTCCATCCTGGTCAGCCCAGCAGGTGAATCAGACCCAACTGCAGCCAGCCACGGATTCTCTGTCCTCATCACCATCAGCCACTGCCCACCCAATTCTGAATCTGCACAAAAGTTATTCTCATGTCTTACAGTGCCTTCCCATTTACAGCCACATTTCTGTGCAGCACTGATGCTGAGCCAGAGAAGCCGGACTCCGAGGACAGGCGAGCCTCTGGTCACACGAAGTAGAAAAGCAACATGATTCCTCGCACTCTCTGAGTCAGGCTGGGGTCACCCTTACTCGAGGTCCTGGGGTCGAGGCTTCTGGGGTATGGCGGGGTTCTGTTTGGGCACACGGCAAATTCAGTCTGTGAACATTTCCTGGAGCTGTTTGTCTATTCCGGACATACCTTTCTACAGGGTGCTATACATCAACTTAAAAAATTTACACAGCACATTTTAAAGGTAAAGACGTAAGGTAAAACGTAGACTCTGATTCACAAGTAAATCTCTTATTTAAAATGACACGAGGGGTGCATGGGTGGCTCAGTTGGTTAAGCATCCGACTTCAGCTCAGGTCATGAACTCACGGTTCATGGATTCAAGCCCCACGTCCGGCTCTGCACTGACAGCTCAGAGCCTGGAGCCTGCTTCAGATTCTGGGTCCCCCCCCCCCACCTCTCTCTCTCTCTGTGTCTCTCAAAAATAAACATTTAAGGGGCATCTGAGTGGCTCAGTCGGTTGAGTATTTGACCTCGGCTCATGTCACAATCTCACAGTTCGTGGGTTCGAGCCCCGTATTGGGCTCTGTGCTGACAGCTCAGAGCCCGGAGCCTGCTTCGGCTTCTGTGTCCCCCCTCTCCCTCTGCCCCTCCCCCTCACATGCTCCGTCTCTCAAAAAGTGAATAAAGATTAAAACAATTAAAAAAATAAACACTGAAAAAAATGTCTTTAATTAACAAAAGAGAATAAAATAAAATAAAATAAAATAAAATAAAATAAAATAAAATGACACATCAAGTGAGAGAGAAGGGCAGCCATGAAGCCCAGACCTAGACGTGAACCCACCTCTGCCCAAGCAGCCACGGGACCCTGGCCCCTGTGTGTACTTGGGCCAGTTGGGCTTCTGTCTCCTCGTCTGCTGTGGAGGGACCACCTCCACATGCCTCCACCATGGAGGCAACGTGCCCAGCTCGGTGACCGATACCTCGGTGACCAGCACAGCCCAGACCAATACCTCCAAGGGCAGCAGAAAGGGCAGCAGGCTAGTCAGGGCCTGCGTCCCCCAGCCCCTAACTGGCTCCCACCTCCAATATGACAGATTCTATGTAAGTCTCTGAATCTCTACAGGCTCGAAACAGAAGTGGCCTTCAAGTGTTTTAAAGTGAAACCTGGTCTTCAAGCCTCCTCCGAAGGCTAATGTGCAGAGAGCCAGCCAGAGTCACCAGCCACCGGGGCCACAGTCACCAGCCACGGGGGGCCAGAGCCAGGGAGGAGACAGCCCCGCCCAGCGACTGCCTCCACTAGGCAGGCCCGCCACACCCACAGATGATCTCCAAGGTGCCCTCCCAGCCCTGAGGTTCGGAGGGCTGAAGCTCCCAGCCACTCAGGCGCTAATTTGTGGCATTATCGTCACATGTCTCATAAAATGCTGATGAACACACCAGCTTCTGTGACTCACAAAGTTAACGTTTTTATTCAATGCAAGGGAGAAATCCCATGGGTGTTCCTTTGCTGAAAGTGGATTAACAAAATAAAATGAGAAATGCTCCGGATCAGCTATAATTAACGCTGGGCCAACAGTTGCTCTGTAATTTTATGCGTCCACATTTCTTCCATGTTGAAACTTGGCAGAATTTTTTTTAAGCTATTTTTAAGCACTCTCCGAGGAGAGCCTTGGGCAATAGAGTATACGTGCATTGAACATAATCCTATGTGAAGAGCTGGGCCCCTTCCTCAGGATAGCATCACGAATAATGTATGTGAGCGGGAACCGCCCCCCATCACCCAGTTCCCCACCTACAGGCCGCAGCGCTATCCCCACCCCAGCGGACGGGTGGGAAGCTCTGGGGAGGTGGGGAGTCCCCCGCAAATGACCAAGGCGGCTCAGGAACTCTCAGGCCACGCCCCGAAGGTGACCGTGTCTCTGGGATTGTTTCCACGTGAAAAACAAAATGTGCAAAATCTCACAGCGTGTCACAGTACATTTGAGCACAGTGATGCCCACGGCCACCGCCTACCAGGCCTCTGACTTTCCGGTGTTTGCTTTTTTGTTGCGTTAGTTTATTTTGGTTCCTTTGTGTGTCTGAGGAGCCTTGTATCTGACTTGTGAAGGGAAAGGGCTGCCTTAGGCCAGCTTTCAGCACTGGGCCTCCGGTCTGAAACTCTGGATTCAAACCCCACATCTCAGTGCAGCTTCAGAGTGGGTAGAGGCCCCTTCACTTCTAAAACCTGCAGGCACTCAGGGAGAAAAGGAGACAATCGAAGCTGCCTGATGACCTCGTAAGGACAATATGGGGGTGGGGGATGTGATCATGGGGTAAACAGTGGGAAAAGGGTTTTGTCGACAGCTAAACACGGTGCAAATGCAGAACAGAACGGGCATCTCTTAAGTCCAGGGAAGTCTGGCTGGTTGGCTGAATCTACCGACCGTGTTGTTGCTGCTCTGCTATCCACCTACCACTGGCGGTATCTGGTAAAGAGAAGCCAGTGGGGGGGTCCTACATACACACACACATGAACGCACAAATGCACATGTGTGCATAATGTGTGTGCACATGCACACATACATGCACAAATATGCATGTGTGCTTAACGTGCACACATGCATACACACACATGCACGAATGGACACGTGTGCATAATATATGTGCACATACACACATAACACACAGGCACAAATGTGCGTGCATATACACATATGTGCACAAGTGCACACGTATGTGTAACACACATGTGCATATACGCACATGCATGCACAAATGCACAGGTGTGCATAACATGCATGTGCACACACACATAACATACAGGCACAAATGCACGTATGGGTAGCATGTGTGTGCAATGTGCACACATATACACACATAAGATACATGCACAAATGCATGTGCACGCATAATACGTGCACATACACACATTACACACATACATACGTACCACAGATGCGCGCGCACGTGCACACACACACACACACACACACACGCTTCCCGTAGGGAAAGAAAAGACAGGCCATTCAGAAGTGTTCTGAGGAATGGATATAAACGCCACAGCATGAATGAGGACAGCGAGTAAAAAGCCAGGCTCTGGGAAGAGAAAGCACCACAAGGAAGGGGAGAAGGAAGGTGGGGAAACAGGGGAAGGAAGCGGAGCCAGAGTGTGAGACAGGCTGGCACTTGGGGGAGCAACGGGGGGCCCTGGGCGGCAGGAGCCCAGCCGGGGCTTCAGTTCCCACAAGAAGATCACAGACCCAGCTGTGGAGGGACCACTTACTCGGAGGCCCCCAGACTCCTCCCTCTCCAACAGGGGTTCAAATTCTCCCCACACTCCCCACAGTGTCTTCCTGCCGCACCCCAAGTCCTCAGGGGAAGGAAGAGCCAGGGCCCCAGGGATGGGGTGATGCCAGGTCACTGTAGCCAGTGTATCATGACCGGACCCATTTGTTTGGGTTTTTTTATTTATTTTGAGAGAGACAGAGAGAGAGAGAGAGAGAGAGAGAGAGAGAGAGAAACATGAGCACAGGCATACAAGCAGATGAGGGACATAGAGAAAATCCCAAGCAGGACCCACACGGTCAGTGCAGAGCCTGACGTGGGGCTCACACCCACAAAGTGTGAGATCATGACCTGGGCCGAAATCGAAAGCCAGATGCTCAATGATGGAGCCCCCCCAGGGGCTGTTTATTAACTGGACATGGCCAGCCCTTGTCTCCTCACTCTGCCGCCCTGGTTATTTTACTTTTTTTTTTTTAACATTTATTCACATTTTGACAGAGTGTAGTGGGGGAGGGGCAGAGAGACAGAGGGAGACACAGAATCCGAAGCAGGCTCCAGGCTCTGAACTGACAGCACAGAGCCCAACGTGGGGCTCGAACCCATGGACCGCGAGATCATGACCTGAGCTGAAGTCGGACGCTTAACCGACTGAGCCCCCCAGGCACCCCCGCCCTGGTTATTTTAAACACTGACTCAGTTCCTTCGGACATCGCTCCAAGGGTGCCGCCTGGCACACCACAGTGGAGATGCCACCAGCCCGGTCCCCAGTTCTGCAGTCTAGTCACACACCCCATGACGAGCAAACCGGGCAAAAACAAAGCCCTTAGAAAAGCTGGTGCTCGCCCACCCCTTCTCCTGACTGGGCACGGTTTCGACTGAACACACACGTGATGCGCACCTGCCTGCACAAAGCGGGGTACGAGGGGCCGGGAGGGAGAGAGGCACAGAGCGGCTCTTCCAGGGCTCAAGCTGGACAATCGCGGGGGACAAGCAGGCTTGTATAAGCATGACCTCTTGGGCAGGCAGACGTGGCTCAGTGCACACACTCTGTGCCTACAACGTGTCGGGCACATTTCCCGCCCAAGGAGCTCTGGGATGGACCGCCACTCAGCCGCCAGGGTTCAAGACGCCCAACCAAGCCCACACTGTCCTGCAGAAACAGGGCCACTAGCGGGATCTCAAATTCTCCAGCAGCCACGGTGAAACAAAAAGAAACAAGTGAAATCAATTCTCACGTGTCTTCTGTAATACAGTATACCCAAAATACTACCATTTTACTTACAATCCATTTTTAAAAGAGCAATGAGAAATTTCACATTCTTTCGTTTTTTCTTTTTGTACCACACCATCGTAACCCGGTGTGTATTTTCCACTTACAGCAGACCGAAGTTTGCACTAGCCACGGATCCAGTATTCTGTTTCCAGAACACCAGGCAACTTTCCCACTGCAGGTCAGAGAACTGTGGTATGCATGCTCTACTCCCCCACGTCCAGGGCAACTATAGACGGCCTCCACCACTCCCCCCAAAATCCTTGGGACCCACCGAGTCAGGAAAATCGACACAAGGAATTGGAAAATTTAGGCTTTGCCAAACAGCATCCCTGTCCACATCTTTACAGGAGAGGGAGAAGACAGAGGGACGTTTTCATTACTGTCACAGGCTGCTCCAAGCTCCTGAGGTCGCAGAACTGGAGGCAGATGTGGGAAACATGCAAATTCAACTTCAATTTTTTTTTTTTTTACATTTACTTATTTTTGAGACAAAGAGAGACAGAGCGTGAACAGGGGAGGGGCAGAGAGAGAGAGAGAGACACACAGAATCAGAAGCAGGCTCCAGGCTCCGAGCCATCAGCACAGAACCTGACACGTGACTCGAACTCACGAACCGTGAGACCATGACCTGAGCTGAAGTCGGACGCTGAACCGACTGAGCCACCCAGGCGCCCCTTAACTTCAAATTTTAAACGTCTGCTTTACGTAGTATGAAAGCCTGAGACCAGTCTCAGTTATGAAGTATTCTGAACCTGAAAATGAATTCTAGGAGAAAGAACTACCCTCCAATTTCCAGACGGGGTCAAGGTGTTTTCGAATTTCAGAACAGAGCTTTACATGAGGCAGGAAGAGCCAATGGGAAAAGAATTCTCCAAACCACACCGGCTACCCACCCCAGCCTACCAGAATGACCTGCCCTACTGTTCCTAGTAACTAAGACATGAAGGGGCGCCTGGGTGGCTCAGTCGGTTAAGCGTCCGACTTCAGCTCAGGTCACGATCTCGAGGTCCGTGAGTTCAAGCCCCGCGTCGGGCTCTGGGCTGATGGCTCAGAGCCTGGAGCCAGCTTCCGATTCTGTGTCTCCCTCTCTCTCTGCCCCTCCCCCGTTCATGCTCTCTCTCTCTCTCTGTCTCAAAAGTAAAAAATAAACGTTAAAAAAAAAATTAAAAAAAAAAAAAAAAGACATGAAATAAGTATTATATTCTCCAAATGCCTGGGCCATTGGGGGGGAAAGTAATTGTAACTTACATTCATTACCTTCATAATACAATATTCAGTAAGTGCCTAATATATGTCACATACTATGCTAGGCACGTGTAGAAAGGAGTAAGGTACAGACCCTCCCGTTTTGTTCACGAGAAAATAATTTAAAGTGACTGTGGTTTTATTTGTGGCCTAATCTCAAAGAGTCTTGCCTTGGAAGGGACAGAGAGGTGCCTAAATTCAGCTCCCCAGCCAGTGTCCAGGAGACAGACAGCCCTACCTGACCCTACCCCTCAGCGTCTGGGCAGCTACCACTTATGTTTACACAGCTGGCAACTTTAAGAAGTCACGCAACTTCTTCCCAGCCTGGCTTCAGGTGGTGTAGCCTCAGGGCAACCCTGGCAAGGCCAGCCCCTCTGGCTAGATCTGAACAGGCTGTCAGATGTCCCCGAGGTCCTCTCCCCCGCAAGCCTGGGATCCCAGTCCTTCAGCCATACCGGATGGGTCCCCAAGCTTGGCCGTGGCCAGGCCGGTCCTGCCCATGGCCCCAGGGTCTCTTAAACCACCTGCCGCAAGTCCAAACACACACATGTCCCCTAGGGGGCGATAAAGAGCGAAGGAGAACTCTGGCCTCCAAGAGCCGGTTCAGCGATGTGAGCTGCACATTCTACAAAGCGCAAAGAGCTGGCAGGTGCCTGGGATCTCGTCAGCAAACTGGTTTTGGTTCAAGAACCTCATTCTTCAAGTCTCAGCTCCAACCTCACTTTCTCAGACAGACTTTTCTCAAATCCCCTTCAATATAAATTAGGTCTCTGTTACTTTCTCTTGCCCTCCCTGTATGCATTCACCTTAGCAGCAATTACCACAATGCGTAATCATGTATTCAATGGTGTGTTTGTTTAACTTCTGTCTCCCCTAATAGACTGTATTTCATTCAAAATACAGTTAAAAGCTTAAAAAGAACAAAGATCTCTACCTAGAAACAGAGAAATGCTACATTTCCTTTGTTGTGAGGGCTAGAACATTCCAGAGTGCTCACTTAGGAAGGCCTGAGAACAATGTTAACCAAGTCATTCTTCACTCACGCTTCCCAGCAGAACAAGTCAGACCTTGTGCCGGGGAAGCAAGGCGAGCTCTGGGTGGGACAGACACCAGCCAACCCCTACCCCTCTGGGGGAAAGCACTTTGCTTCTCTGGTCCTCCGACTCTGTAAAATGGGAACAAATGCAGCATTTGGAATGGTGGTCTTAAGAGAAACCAGACCCAGACAAAGGGCCTGGAAGTGAGATGCCCAGGGAAAGGCAGAAGAGTCCAGACAGGTGCGGAGCACCCCACATCCACCAAAAAAAAAAAAAAAAAAAAAAAAAAAAAAAAAAAAAAGCAGCAGAACTCGGTCCTTGTATTGAAATACAAGAAATACACGCAACCCAAAAATTCACACACTTAAGGTAGGAAAACAAATAAGCAAGTATGGGGATCATCCCTAAAATGAAATACAAACAAATGAACGGAAGCAAACTTTAAATGAGCAACTATAACTACGCAGAAGTGGGAGGGATGAGCGGGGAGGGCGAACCCAAATCACCTGGGAAGCCAGTGTTCCCATGGTACACCTCAGGTCAACGGGAAACAGATCTAATTAAATACTGAACTCGAGTTAGTAGGCTTCTAGTTAGTAACCAGAGACACAGGTTAGCAATTCAGAAACTATTTTTTGTATATCCTAGGATTGAGATAAGTAACTTGCTGTGGGTACTGGGAGGCAGTGTCTCGGAAGGGGCAGGTGCCGCTGGGTTGGAACTGGAAAGATCCGCAGATATGGATGTGTGTCGGCCATGTGTGCACTTCTGCGTGTCTGCATGCTGTGTGTGCAGGCGTGTGCCCATTTCCCTGCTGTGAAGCGGAGACACTCCAGCAATAATGAGCTCGCCTAGTCCCACATCTCCTTTTCCAAATACCAGTCTCCACCTCAACCATCATTCTCCTCTAGAAATAGCTGATTCCAGAGCCAGAAAAGGAATACCTCATCGGACAGAAGCCAAGGAGGTTCTCAAAGAAAGAGGGGGCATGTCAAAGAGGCTTCAACCAGCCAAATATGGGGAAATGAGATCAAAATAATGATAAAGGACTGCAAACCACTGAAGAAAGAACTCATGAGTCCACAGTAATACAGATAGACAGATTTATTTAAAAAAGGAACTCTTGCTCGCATAGAAAGACAACTAGTAAATGTGGAAGAGACGCTGGCATTAGAAACTCATCATCCAGCAACTATCAGTGATCACGGATTCTGGCAAGAAATCATCAACGGATGCTAACACCACGAGCGAGGGAAGTTTGAGGAATGAAGAGTAACACGGTAAGTATGCAGTCTCAAAATGTCTCATCACGAGGGGCGCCTGGGTGGCGCAGTCGGTTAAGCGTCCGACTTCAGCCAGGTCACGATCTCGCGGTCCGTGAGTTCGAGCCCCGCGTCGGGCTCTGGGCTGATGGCTCAGAGCCTGGAGCCTGTTTCCGATTCTGTGTCTCCCTCTCTCTCTGCCCCTCCCCCATTCATGCTCTGTCTCTCTCTGTCCCAAAAATAAATAAACGTTGGAAAAAAAAAAAAGGAAAGAAAATGTCTCATCACGAGACGATTACCAAGGAGAAGAATAGTAACTGTATCTCGAAAGAACCCGACCCCCTCAAATGGGCGTCCTGTCCTCCCGACAGGAGGGCTGAGAATTGGGCACCCCTGCTGTGGTATCCCCCGTGACCCCCGTGCCCAAACTGCAGGATCTGAATGGAATCATGGCGAAACATGGCCCAAGGGAGGGACACAGGTTACACAACAAGTGCCCCGCACCCTACAGTGTCGTGGGGCACAAAGACATAAAGAGGAACCATCTTTAAAGGGTACAGGGACACAAGGACTGAATGCAGGGCCTAAGGCAGGGCTTCCTTTTGCTTCTATTGAAAATTACCGGGACTGGTGAGCCTGAATTTCAGTCGCTGAAATCTACACTATAAGCATCGTGTTCTCACTTTGATAATCGTAAGGTGCTTGTGTGGGAGACTGACCTTGTTTTTAGAAAACAAACACTGGAAATCTTTAGGAGTGGGTGAAAGGGCACTATGTCTGCCACCCGGCCTCCAGTGTTCTAGAGAGAAGGCAGAGGGACAGGGCCGGGGGGGGGGGGGGGGGGGAGGGGGGGGGCTCATGACAGGCTCTGAGACGTCCTCAGTCAAGAAACACCAGTGATATTCACATGGCCGGTCCTGAACCACAGAACCCTCATTTCACAGCAGCCCTCTTGCCAGCTCAGACAGCACACGCCAGGCACAGTTCGGGAGCCACGGGGATGAGGCGTCACCAGGGCCCGTCAGGAACACACGCAGACAGTCGCCCGACTAATGGCAGTAGTGGAAGAAAAGGCAGAGAAAGTGGGAGCGATGGAGAACAGCCCCAGGAGGGGCAGCGGAGGGGAACAGGGCGCGATGCTCAGACCCACAGAGCAGGTTTGCTGAGGAATCTGTTTAAGATAGAAACAACAGGGGCGCCTGGTGGCTCATTCGGGTAAGCGTCCCACTTCGGCTCAGGCCATGATCTCACGGTTTGTGAGTTCGAGCCCCACGTCAGGCTCTGTGCTGACCGTGCTCCTGCTCTCAACAGCAGCAGCAAAGAATGCCCTGATCACAACTGTGCACCTCACGGCCAACAATTCCAGACATCAAACATCCGCCCAACTCTCTCCTTCCTTGAGCCACTCTGGCCAGAGCCCCCAAAGGTCAATGGGACCATCGTGTCCAGCCCAGGACTCTTCTCCCACCCAACAGGACCGGCCTCCTGAGGGCCGCCAGGGGTCAAGGGCACAGCGCCCTCCCGGCTACCCACTTACCCCAGACCTCATCCCAGGACTCCAGCCAGGAAGCAGTCCCCATCCCTTCCTCCCGGCCCCTGCTACAAAAGCTCTCCTCCCGACCCGTGCCCCTCACCTGAGCACCTCTCACATGGCCTCTGACTAGAAAGCAAGACTCGGGAAAATTCAAAAGGAAAATTAGAGCATGATGACTTGGTTTCCTTCTCAAGACTGACAAGAGGAAGAAAGAGGGGGAGGGGGGAGAGACAGACAGGAGAAAAGTAGAGTCAGAGCCTGGTGTTCAGGGCTCCTGGCACCTCGGCGTCCAGAACCCCACAACCTTCCCTAAAGTCCAGGCACCTGACACGGCCCCCCACCCCTGGCCCCGCAGGGCGGAGAGGAAAGCGAGGACAAAAGCTGGGTCTGCCCGAGTGCAGGGCACACCCACCCCAGGGCACACCGCAAACTCTGGCAGGCAATGGGTTAAATGCCCACCTAAGGATGCTTCTAGACTCTGCCAGAAAAGCAGGAGGACCCAGACTAGGAGGACCACGGTTCCCCTGCAGAGAGGGAGGCTGCGAAGCGCTTCTCACAGTGCCGGGACCGTAGCGGGGGGAGCGGTCGTCCAAGGTGAGGTTCAGGTCCAGCCGTCACACAGCCAAGGTGGCAGTCGGGTGGCAAACGGAGGACCAGGGACAGCCTCTGAGGGTGGAGGCCAGCAGCACAGCCAGCTGGCGTCAAGGAGGGGCTTCCCTGAGTCTCTGCCGAGCCCCTCGAGGCCCCCTGTGCTCAGCTGGGCTTGCTTGCTCGGTGAGTCCTCAGGGCCCCCTCGAAAGCCCCAGAGTCAGCACCAACCTCAGACCTCCCCCCTCATCGGACTCCACCCTCCAGACAATAAACTCCTGGTGGATGTTGAGCTCCCCCGGGTCACCCAAGTGCCGACGGAGGCTCAAAGGAGCCCAAAGAACTGTCACACGATGGGGCGGAAAATTCAAAGCCGGGTCTCTGAGACTGCAAAGCCGGTGCTGTTCTCCAGAGCCTACATTTCCAGGGGGCCTCAAGGCCACCCAAGCCGGTAGCCAGGCAACGGGATGGGGACCTCAGATTCAGGCAGCGGACAGGCAGGGCCAGGGAAGGCCGTCCGGGCTCAGCGCTCAAGCCTGGCCCCGGACCCCGAAGGCACGAGGCTGTGGAGGGTCAGTGAGGAGGGCGGGCAGAGGCTGTTCACCTTGCTGGGCTCCTTCATGCCCCCCTGCCTTCACCCCTGCTCTACACTCCCACTGTCCTGGCCACGCCTCCAACATCACCCTCAAGGCTTTCCGGAGCCCCTCACCCAACCCCAGGCAGCAGCGACCATGGCGCTGTCCCCTCCATCTACCCTGGACAACCTGTAGCACTTCCGGGGCCCCGCACAACTCAGTGACTTTATTTATTTTTCAAGGAGAGAGAGGGAGAGACAGAGTGCGAGCCGGAGAGGGGCAGAGAGAGAGGGAGACACAGAATCGGAAGCAGGCTCCAGGTTCTGGGCTATCAGCACAGAGCCTAAAGTAGGTCGAACCCAAGAGCCGTGAGATCATGACCTGAGCCCGAGTCGGATGCTCAACCGACTGAGCCAGCCAGGAGCCCCCCCAACTCCAACACATGCATGCGGGTGTGTAACCATCACCACAATCCAGACACAGAACAAAGTTCCCCAAGGATTCCGCGGTCAATCCCTCTCCCTGACAGCTCCTGGTAACCGCGGGTTGTTTCCTGTCCCTGTCGTTCTGCGTTTCCTACAATTTCTGAAACTTAGAATCACGTTCTCTTTCAATCGTAGTAAAATAACATAAAATTTATCATCTTAGCCATTTCTAAGAGTACCATTCAGTGGCCTTAAGTACATTCACACTGATGTGCAACCACCCCTACCGTCTGTCTCCAGAGTTTTTCATCTTCCCCCAATGAACCTCTATTCCCATAGAGACTAACACCCCAGTCCAACCTCCTCCGCGCCTCTGGCAACCACGATTCTACGGAACGTCTCTACGGATCTGACAACCCCATGTACCTCACACAAGTGGAATCACACTATCCAGTATTTATCTTTCTGTGACTTGCTTAGTTCGCTTAGCATAGTCTTCAAGGTTGATCCAAGTCGTAAGGATGTGTCAGAATTTCCTTCCTTTTTTGAGAATGAGGGGTGCCCGGGTGGCTCAGTTAAGCATCTGACTTTGGCTCAGGTCATGATCTCAGGGTTCGTGGGTTCGAGCCCTGCGTCGGGCTCTGTACTGACAGGTCAGAGCCTGGAGTCTGCTTCCGATTCTGTGTCTCCCTCTCTCTCTGCCCTTCCCCTGCTCACACTCTGTCTCTGTCTCTCAAAAAAATAGATAAATATGGAAAAAAATTTTTAAGAATGAATAGATTGCCTAACGTTTCCTTCCGTAAACACATCATAATTAACCATTACGTTAGCTAACATTTTGCTGCCCTCAACAACTGTAATAAACATCTTTTAACACACACACACACACACACACACACACAGAATGAACAATATCCCGTTGTACGTACAGACCACATTCGGTTTAGTCATTCATCGGTCGATGGACGTTCGGGTTGTTTCTGTCTCTAGGCCACTGCCAATAATGCTGCTGTGAACATGCTGCACACACAACTTTGAGTCCTTGAGTTCAATTATTTCAGGCATTACACAGAAACAGAGTTGCTGAATCACAGGCTGGTCCTAGTTTTTAAGTTTTTGAGGACCCTCCATACTGTCGTCCGGCGTGATGGCCGTCCCCACCAACGGAGCGCGAGGGCTCCAATTTCTCCTGGTCCTCGCAGTAGGTGGTCTTTTGTGTCTGGCTTCCTTCGCTTAACAGGCTTTTGCTTTGCTTTGTTTTGTTTTAAGATTTTATTCTTAAATAAGCTCTACCCCCAACGTGGGGCTCGAACCTACAACCCTGAGATCAAGAGCTGCATGCTTTAAATTTTTTTTTTTTAACGTTTATTTATTTTTGAGACAGAGAGAGACAGAGCATGAACAGAGGAGGGGCAGAGAGAGAAGGAGACACAGAATCCGAAGCAGGCTCCAGGCTCTGAGCTGTCAGCACAGAGCCCGACGCGGGGCTCGAACTCATGAACCGTGAGATCATGACCTGAGCCGAAGTCGGACGCTTTACCGACCAAGCCACCCAGGCGCCCCAAGAGCTGCACGCTTTAACGACTGAGCCGGCCAGCGTCCCTCGCTTAACACGTTTTGGGGATTAAGCAGGTTGTTGCCTGCATCAGTAGTTCCCTCATTTTTACGGACGAGCAGTATTCCATTGGACGGCTCTACCGCAGGAGGTTTAGTTATCCATCATTTGATGAGCATTTGGGGGTGGCTCCAGTTGGCAGCTCCCAGCAATAAAGCATGCGTGTGGCACGTATGTCCGTGTTCGTGACACGCGGACACATGTTTCGCTTATCTTGGGTGATCACCCAGGAGCGGAACGGCAGAGCCACCCGGCAAGCGGATGCCTGATGTTGTCAGAAACCCCCGTTCTCCTTCCAAGGCGGCTGCCCCGTCCTGCATCCCCAGCAGCGACGCGTGAGTGTTCGAGGTGCTCTGCTTTCTTACCCGCCCGTGGTATTTTCAGTCTTCTTAGTTTCGGCCACTCTGGTGGACGTGCAGCGGTACCTTGTTGTGGCTTTAAGCTGCGTGTCCCCAGTGATGGTGACATCCAGCGTCTTTTCCCAAGCTTCCTGGACACCTGTATCACTTCCTCCGTAAAGTCTCCCGCAAACCTTTTGCCCATTTTGTAATTGATTTCATCTTCTCCATGGCTGGAGTTCCCTGAGAATAGGACTCTCGGGGCCCCTCGAGGCCCAGCTTCTGGGGGCATCACACCAGAGCCCAGTGGGGACAGTCAAAGGTGCATGCCTCAGCTGCTGCGCCCAGCCCAGCCAGGGCCACGCACACACAGTAGGACTGTATACATGTCAGCAGTTGCAGGAAGAGGTTCCTCTTCTCTCTGGTGACCCAGATCTCCCCCAGCTGCCAGGCCTAAAGAGCAGACCCCGGACCTTCACCCACAGCCTGGCCCAGGCCCAGGTTCTGGAACTAGGCAAGGTCCTAACAGAGCACCTGGAAGGAGACTCTCCAAGGGGTCACAGGCCCAAAGTATGCCCTGCTGCTGGTCCAAACGCTGGGTTACCCACTCAGCTCCCCCTAACAAGCCTGGGCCTCTACTTCCTCGTTTGCAAAGCAGAGAGAATGCGGCCGCTTCGCATGGCTTTTGTGCAGAAAAACTGTATCAGAGATGTGAAGCACCTGACTGAGCAGGTCTGCAGAAATGACTGTTATCATTACCAGATCCCATCTTATTCCCCCAGCAACTGCACGATTAATAGAGGATCAGGCCACTGTATCATGTTTTATTGTGGATTATTACACAAATATTACAAACGCCTCTCATTATGCATTTAATTCTCAATGACACTATTGGAATGTACAAGCCGGTCAGGGGAAGAAGGTGAGGCTTGAGAGAGGAAGAGTGGAATGGAAAATGTGGAGAGAGGGAAAGAATGAAAAGATGGATGGTGTAAGAAAGGAAAGTAACCTGCCGTACATCAGGCGTGTTCCCAAACCTTCACGACAGGAACCACGTTTATACACAAAGAGACAGGGGCTCGGTGACTTGCCAGCGTCCCTGTCCCTTGAAGAGCAGGGCAGGACTTCCACCCACTTCAATCCCAGTGCCCCCACTCCCTGCATTACTGAGCCTGGCTCCCTGCCTGTGGCCAGGGGAGGAATGGCGGGGGCAGGGCTCACTCCCGGGCAGGACAGAGTCCCAGAGCCCCCAGAGGCTCCCAACACAGAGCCACAGGGCCCTCCTAGGGCAGAGCAACCAGGGCTGCACGTGACAGTCTGCCTCAGGGGACTCTTCAAAGTGGGGGGAGCAGGGACTCAGTCCCCAGGAAGGGTCTGCACCAGCTCTGCACCAGCCCCCGGCCCAACTCAGAAATAAAAACAGGGAGAATTCAAAAGGCCTTCTCTCCACCACCACAGGAAGGAACTGAAAATCATGAACCAGCACTGCACATACAAAGCCTGGGAAGTTTCACATCCCTATGCCTGGTAGGTTCTTTACTCCTCCTTCCCTAAAAGCAAACACAGAAGGAAGGCTTGTTGGTCTCAAAGGTAAAACCTAATCAATCACCAGTCCCAAAGATTTTCCCTCTCAGCTATTTCGCTGAACCTGCCCTAACCTCTATTCCCACAGCCACTGCCTTGGGGTGAATGAGTGTCATCAACCCTGGGCCTCACGACAAGGGCACCTGATGACGGGTCTCTCTCTGGCCTGCATTTTGACCCTCCGAGAAATGTCCTCCTTTATATTCTTTCTAACTTCAAAAATTGCTATACAGCTACGATAATCCAGGCAGTGTGGTACTAATGGAAAAGACCAGAGAGCTCAGAGGTGGAACCACACATGATTTTCAACAAAGGAACCAAAATAATCCAATGGAGAAAGAAAAGTCTCTTCTAACAAAGGAGTCTGGAAACACTGCACATCCACACTGGGAGGGGGAACCGGGGATCAGGATCCCTGCCTCACACCACACACAAACTAATCTGAGATACAGATGGTAGACCTAAACCTAAAAGAAGTATAAAGCTTTAAAAAAAGATAAATAAACACACCTAGGAGAATATCTTCATGGTCTTAAAGTAGGAGAACATTTCTCAGAGAGGATACAAACAGTACTCCCTATAAAGCAAAAATAATGGTAACTCAGACTTTATTAAGATTACAAGCTTATGCTGAACAAAAGATAGTATTAATGAGATTAATAAGCAAGCAGAGCTTGGGAGAAAATATTCACAACACATACGTAAGACAAAGGACTCATTCAAACTCCCACAAGTCAACAATTAAAAAGACAAGCAACCCAATGCTTGAAATGGGCAAAAGATTTAAACAGACATTTCTTCAAAGACGGTATACAAATGGTGGATAAGCACAAAAAGGAAAAAAAAAGTACTCAGTATTACTGATCATCAAGGAAATGCAAGTTAAATGAGATGTTACTGCACACCCTCTAAAATAGATCAAAGGAAAAAAAAAATAAACACTGAATGTGGCTGAGCCTGTGCAGCAGGCGTATTTCTCCTACACCTCCTGACAGGGGTGCAAAATGGCACAACAATTCCAGGAGGCTATTTGGACATTTCTTAAAAAGTTAGATATACCTCTGCCCTACAAGCCGGCCGCTCCACTACCCAAAAGAAATTTCTTAAAAAGTTAGATATACTTCTGCCCTACAAGCCGGCCGCTCCACTACCCAAAAGAAATGCAAATCTACGTCTACAAGAAACCTTGTAGAAGAATGTCCGTGGCAGCTTTTTCCCAACAACCAAAAACTGGAAATGAGCTCAGACGGTGATCCTATAAACAGGCTGTGGCACATCCGTACGATGGAATGCTAGTGGAAAATAAAAAGAGACAAAGCCCTGGGTCTCAGAAACTTTATGCTGAGTTGAAAGACACCAGATACCAAAGAATTCTCGCATGTGCTTCAAAAAGTTGTTTATCTCTGGCAACATTACTCAGACCAGTGATTGCTTGGGGTGAAGGGCAGGAATTGGGTGGGAAGGGGCAAACGGCAACTTTCTGGGGTGAGGGAAAAGTTCCGGATGTTGTCAGGGGCGTGGGTAACATGGGTGGTCACAGAGCACACTTAAGGTCCGTATGTTCACTGTGTATTTCTGCACCTCAAAAACACTGACCTCAGGCAGCTGTTAACAGGCAAACTGGCAGGCCCCCTTTTGCTCTCATTCTCCAAAGTTTCCATCGTCAAGTCCCAACAGCTTTCTGCCCCTCCAAAGACCATCACCACAGACCTCAAGCACCCACACCCCGGGCTCCGGCCCCGGTGCTCACCTAGTCACCCAGAGCACGCCTGTGGCTGGGTCACATCTGTGTCTCTGTACCACACAGCCCTCTGCGGTACCCCTCCGCTCACCCGGAAAGCTGCAACTCAGGCACCTCCTCCTTCAGGAAGCCCTCCCAGAATCCCCTGGCTGGGCCGGGGGCACCCCTTCTGAAGCCCTGATTCTTGGGGCTCGCTTCCGTCGTAGCACCTGGCACTCTCTCCTAAGGGAACGGGTTTTCCAACTGCTAGGACTCCGTAAGAGCCTCAGAAGGAAACAGTGTGTCATACTTCACGTCCCCAGCTCCTGGCACAAAGTTGGGCACAAACATCTAAGTGGACCCAGGAATCCCCTTGGCAGGAAAAAAATTTTTAATTTTTTTAAATTAAAAAAAAAGGAGGAAGGAGGAAAAAAAAGGGGAGGGGGTGGAAGGAAAAGAAAAGGTCCTAAGGGGCAGAGAAGCAAAGAGAAGGTCTGACAGAGAAGGAAGCCGTAAGGAAGGCACCCTACGAGGTGCCAGGACATCCAAGACCCCATTTCCAGAACACTGCTCCCAAAGCCTTCTGCTCCTTGTTTCCAGGAGCCATGGCTGAGCGGCTCCCCCCCCCCCCCCCCTGCAAAGCCAGCAGCAGCTCCAAAGCCAGGCCCCCACCCTGCCCACCCAGCCTCAGCCCGGAGCCAGTCTGGGCACCCAGGGGCCAGATTCCAGAGTCCAAGGCTTTGCAGCTCCAGTTGTTACACGATGTGAAAGAACAAAGAAAAGTCTGTTACCAGATTTGAAATCCTTTTTACGTTAATATGCCGAGTGTGATCTTTTCACTGGCAAATTTGATTATATACTTTATGTTCACAGACAAAAAGAGAGGGACTTCAAATCTGTAATAAATGGTTAATATGTCTATGGGCTTCACTCGCAGATTATTTTTTTCCTTTTATTTTTTTTAAGTTTTTTTAATGTTTATTTATTTTTGAGAGAGAGAGACAGAGCATGAGCAGGGAGGACCAGAGAGAGAGGGAGACACAGAATCCGAAGCAGGCTCCAGGTTCCAAGCTGTCAGCACAGAGCCCGACGCGGGGCTCGAACTCACAAACTGTGAGATCATGACCTGAGCCGAAGTCGCATGCTTAACAGACTGAGCCACCCAGGTGCCCCACTTTTTTTTTTGTCCTTTAAAAATCAATCAAGGGCGCCTGGGTGGCTCAGCCGGTTAAGTGTCTGACTTTGCCTCAGGTCATGATCTCGAGGTTCGTGAGTTCAAGACTCACATGGGGCTCTGTGCTGACAGCTCAGAGCCTGGAGCCTGCTTTGGATTGTGTCTCCCTCTCTGCCCCTCCCCTGCTGGTGGGCTTTCTCTCTCTCTCTCTCAACAATAAACATTAACAAAATATATTTAAAAAGTTAAAGCCTACTGAGCCTTTCCAACCACAAGTGTTTTCAAGCAGCAAGTAGATAACAAACAATACGCTAGGCTTTACAAGGGAGAGATGGGGTCTGGGTTGAAAAGGGATAAATACCAGAGTTCCACCAGCAGCCACAGGGCACCAGGTCCTGAGCAGGGAACAGGATTAAGTCTCCTTTTGCAGGAGGAGGGACAGCACAGGGCTTCCAAGAGTCGTGTGACTTCCCTCAGGTCAGGAATCTGGCGACTGACAGATCTCGGGACCCTGTTCTTCCCACCCTCCTCCCACTCCTAAAGTTGACATCTGCCCTTGAAAAATTTCAAAGACAGTGAAATTTTAACAGGATAAACAGCTGAGAACAAAGAGAAAACTTAACTCTAAGCTAAGTCCCTTCTACCTAATTAAATTGGCCCAGCTTGATGGGGAGATTTTCAGAGGCGGCAAGGATGAAACTATCTATAAAAGGAAATGCAATTAAGGAGAGTCTTTTTCGATATACCTAATTCTTTGACTGCCCTTGCCCTAGGCAGAAACTTAATTCTACTTAAGGACAGCTATCTTTGAAAAGTTGTTACGTAAATTATAAGGTAAGGGGAGAAAAGAAACAGGAACCATTTTACCAGGTAAATGAGAAAGGCTGAGAAGGGAGCGATGTGTAATAGATCTCCAATTGACTGCGATGACGATCTCAGCGGGTGTACACCAAAAGCCTGCCTAGACCACAGGCAAGTCCATCCTGGTATCCATCCTGCTATCATTTATTGTACTGCTTCCCCTAAATTAACCTAAAACCCAGGCAAAACAGGAAACTCTCTTCAGAAATTAGCTGATCATGAGGCGCCCGGGTGGCTCAGTCTGTTGGGCGTGTGACTTCAGCTCAGCTCATGATCTCAGGGTTCATGAGTTCAATCCCTGCATCAGGCTCTGCACTGACAGCTTGGAGCCTGGAGCCTGCTTTAGATTCTGTGTCTGCCTCTGTCTCTGCCCTTCTCCCCTGCTTGCCTACTCACGCGCTCCCTCTCTCTCTCTCTGTCAAAAATAAATAAAACAATTTTAAAAATTTTTAAAAAGAAATTAACTGATCACAAGTTGACATTGATACATTTAGAAACATGATCTCCTCTGTTTATTACAGCTGAATATTGAAGGAAACTGCAACAGAGGCCCAGGTTTCTTTTCAAAGACTGTTAGGTCAACTCCAAAACAGGAGACGTGGACAGTTGTGCTGTGCATGAGCCGAAGCGGAATTATTTGGGAGGCGACAAACCAAGCTGTCATCAGGTTAAGAAAGCATGCAGGCACAGTTCGGGGTGGCCTGACCCCACCACTCACTCTGGGTCCACTGCACACACCCGAGGATCTGACACAACTACAGGATGAGGAGGGGACCAAGGGTCTACGGCTCTCTACCCAACCCTGGCATGCAGAGAGTGGTGCCATGCAAGGCTCTTCTACCCGAAGAAGCCGGGTAGAGTGCCCCGGGGGTGCTGGCAGAGCGGACGCCATGGCCAGCACACATAAGCTCGGGTGTCTTCTCCAGCCTCAGCTGGGGACGCTCACTACCGATGCTTCCGTACGAGCGTCCAGGTTCTGATGAAGCCAAGACTGGACAGTTGTGGAGCGTAAGCCCCTTGCCATGAAGTTTGCATTTCTGAAAGGTCACCGGGCTCAGCAAGGAAACAGGACTGGAAGAGGCAGATCTGTTGGCTCATTGGCTAAGAGCGGCCCGAGCACGGACCGGAGGCCAAGCACCAATGGGGGGACGGAAGTACAGCCTGGCAGGCATGCACGAGTCTGGATTGCATCCCAAACTGGAGGAAGAGGACTTTTTTAAGGCCTCAACTCTGTCATTCTCAAGCTGTATGCAGTTGACCTCTCTGAACCTTTGTCCCTCATCGGCAAATGACACACGAATTAGAACTGCCCGGAGAACCGAGCAGCAAAAAGCCTGAGGTCAGTGCCGGCGTGTGGACCATGTTGTTAACCACAGGTGCTCAAGGTTAAGGGTCTCGTTAGATCCGACACCTACTGGGGCCAGTCTGCGGAGAGGCTGGTCCGGCGGCGAAGCCAAAGAGGGCTGCCTGGAGGAGGTGGCATTGGAGTTTAACTTCAGAGGGTGAGGAACAGGGCCCCTCAGGAGCTGGGCGGCAGGTAGCGGGCAAAGGATAAGCTATCACTGCATGCCGCACCGCTACCAGCAGCAACAACGCTACTCCCTGGCGTTTACGGCTCCCTCTACAGGGCACAAAGCTTTCCTGCAGCAGCTCGGTCGAACCCTGTCTCTACATGGGTCTAAAGGAGCTACCCATTTCACAGGGGAGGAAACTGAGGCCCGGCAAGAAGGAGACCCCAGCCAGGCGCCGCTGGCCAGAGTTGACAGGCCGGGATTCGAACCTCCCGCCAGCCAGGACGCCTGCGCTCCGTCTCCGTGGCGCGCGCCCGGCCCTCCCCGTTGCCCTGGAAACGGCCTCTCGCGCGCGCGCGCACAGTTTCCCCTCGCTCGCTCTCCGGCTGGCTCGCTCGTGACTTTTTCTAAATAAAACCCCGAGGCGGCGGGATACCACCAACGACTGAACGTGCTGTCGAAGGACGCCGCTACGTCCGCTCTCCGCCCTGGGCCGCGGATCCCTCCGCCGCCCGGCGGCCCGCGCGCTTCTTCCCGACTCCAAACTCGAAACGGCTTCCCGCGCGCCGCGCCGTGCCCCACCCCCACCTCATCCCCACCCCAACCCCCAGCCCGGCTCACCTGCCGCCCGCGTCTCCATGGCAACGCCCCCACCGCGGAGGAAAAAAAAGCCTCGGGCTCTTCCGGGCCCCCTCCCGCGCCGACCGAGAAGGCGGGGCGCCCCGCTGATGCTTCGCTTTTTATTTTTATTTTTTTAAGAAAAGAGCCGGCGAGGTTATGGCGAATCTGCGGCATCCAACATGGCGGATGGAGTCTTCGCCCTCCTCTTCACGGGGCGCTGACGCCGGCGTAGCGGACGTCAGCCTCGGGTGACCCTCCCCCAGCGCGGAGCGCGTCTAGGCTGGGCCGGGCCAGTGCGCATGCTCCGGGCCGGCGGCCGCGCTTGGCACCCCACTCCGCGGATTCCACCGCTCCGCTTTTTGAGCCATTCCTGGGAAGGAGCTAACGAGAGGCCTGGAGTGCGGATCGTAGGATTGGGAGTCTTCCCATTTGTGCCCGGAGCCAGCAGATCTACCTGCTTGTGCATCCTTGGACTCACCTGACGTGGAGCCACCGGGCTAGACGTGCAAGGAGAGTTCTGGGTTCCTGTCCCCGTTCTGCCCTTTACTAACTAATCTGGGACAGCGGCTTAACTTCCCTGGATGTGAGTTTACTAAATTGTCAGTCGGGGAGGTTACAGCCTGCCTCCCTCTCAAGGGTTGCTTGCAGTGTCCCCATAGCAGAGCTGGGTGCTCTCCGCTGGGGGTACCCGGCTCGATTTAGTCCGGGTGGTGCAGCCAGAATTCAGCAGCCTGGAGCCTCGGGAAAGCGACTGCCCTCCGACCTGAGTGTCCCGCACAAAGTCTCAGTTGCGTGTGAGCACGCCTCGCTCCCGTTCCCAGTCTGGCGCGCAGCCTTCCTTCTGCAAGCAGCCTGTCTGCTTGAGATGTGATGACCTTGTTTTCAGTTTCTGATGCGGAGGGGACCCGCTCTGCCGCTTGCCTCGGATCAGTGCTCCAGTGACATCTCCACGGGGGCCCTCCCCGACCACCCCGTTCAAAGTAACCATCCTAAGTCCCTGTTTTCCACATAGCAATGTCACTGCCTGACACGAACTTAACCTCCATCGCCCCTTCGGCTCCGGAAACTAGAAATGACCCTGACAGTTATTTATCTGTCCGTGCGCTACACCAGGTGCAGAGAGGCCACTCGAAGCGCGCTCTCTCTCTCTCTCTCTCTCTCTCTCTCTCTCTCTGTCTCTCTCATGCTGGTTTCCCAGCTCCTACTGCACAGTAGTATTGAATGAGCAACACATTCGTTCCCAGGGTCACCTGCGTTTCAGTAGTAAAACTCCCAGGAACCTTGAGCTTTAGGGTGACGCATCAAATTTCTCCGGAACCATGTGTCTTGCTCCTTAACCCTGTTCTTGAGAGATAAAGAGTCCTTATGAGACCCCACATTCATTTGCCCAGTCCATTAAATATATGTTCAGAGGTATCTCCTTCCCCCACCCTTTTCTTTCATCATTATAACAACCAGGGATGTTAAATTGGACAG
This sequence comes from Leopardus geoffroyi, assembly GCF_018350155.1. NCBI lineage: Eukaryota > Metazoa > Chordata > Mammalia > Carnivora > Felidae > Leopardus > Leopardus geoffroyi. The sequence goes on along the minus strand of NC_059338.1, from coordinate 78,094,031 downwards.
ACATGATTATTGTTCTTTTCTAGATGAGGAAAGCAACGCTCAGAGAGGTTATGTGGCTTTTTGAGATCACACAGCAAGCCAGTGGAGACCCAGGTGTGGAACTAGTCTCTCCCCACCCGGTGTTCTTCCCATTCTACCACATCACCACCAGAGGCGTGCCCGAACTACCCACCGTGCCCCCAAAGAGCCAATTCCAAGACTCTTGGAAGGTTACTGCTCTTCCAAGGTTGCAGCAACACACCCATCGCATCCTACCTCACAAATAAATGGCTAGGTGGAGCCCATCACCGATTTCATTTGGAATCTCAACACGCTGCATTGATGAGCTTTTCCTTTTAGAACTATAAATATTTACAATAATCGCTATTTTGCTGTGAATCAATGTCTGTCAGGAAACTACGGTTGTTCTGGTTGCTGACAATATTGGTTTCGCGCTGGGTTGCTTTCTTGCAGGTGCATTTAAATGTCAGTTATTGATTAGAAGATGGATTGTTCCTGGATGTTGTGACCAAAATGAATTTTGGAAATGAAGCAATTTAGAATTTATCTGAAAACCAAGTTGCCTCAGAATATTAACAATGTCCAAATAAAAAAAAAAAAAGAAAGAAAAGAAAAGAAGAAGTTGTGAGTTACGGGTGACGGTCCCGAGTTCATTATTTGGACAGCTACGATTTTCTCTATTATTCTCATGGCATTTTCTTCCGTCTCTATCCAAAGAAAATTCACTGAACATGTATCATTACTGAAAACTGGCCTGGCCACAAGCATATGGAAACAACAAAGACTCCCCTTTCTATGGGACCAGATTTGCAAGTGGAGAAATCAGTCCATCCCAGCTCAGCCATCACACTGCTGGATTTGCACATTTTCAACGAGCAAACATCTTTATTCTTCTCATTTGCCAGTAATATCTCAAAATGGCTTCAATTATTGAAGAAACACTAGTAGAATTAAGTATAAATCACTCAAAATTATATAATTAATGGCACCCTACTTCCACAATGGTTCCCAGAGGCGATTAGCTTCCCAGCTGGCCCTTTGGTGGCAATCAGCCCCTCGAGGCTGGCACGTGAAAGAATTTGTGTCAAGAAGTTTATCAGCGAACATGAAATGGCTTTTAGTTACATAATAAGTAATCTCTGTAATTGAATATATTTGTGTCAATAATTTTATAATTATATCTCCTATCTACATGACAAATATCCATTTACATGAAAAGAGAATATATACATAATTTTATGAGACACTTCTTGAAAGCAGGGTTAGATAAAGGATACATACAGGTGACCTCCAAATAATGGGCCTTGAGGCACACAGCAATGATAAAATCAGAGCTGGGGATAATCACAGTCTGAGTGATGTATTAAAAATCTAAATAGGCACGCCGTAGAGAAAAATCCATTTAAAATTGTATAAAAGAGGGGCGCCTGGGTGGCGCAGTCGGTTAAGCGTCCGACTTCAGCCAGGTCACGATCTCGCGGTCCGGGAGTTCGAGCCCCGCGTCAGGCTCTGGGCTGATGGCTCAGAGCCTGGAGCCTGTTTCCGATTCTGTGTCTCCCTCTCTCTCTGTCCCTCCCCCATTCATGCTCTGTCTCTCTCTGTCCCAAAAATAAATAAAAACGTTGAAAAAATAAATAAAAATAAAAAATAAAATTGTATAAAAGAAAAGGGGTAGTAATATTTAGAACGATATGAGCAGTCTCAGCGTGAACAAAATTATGACCTTAGGAACACGTTTTCTGAGTTCTGTCTTTTCTGTGGCCATTGGGTGCTGCCCCCTCACCAGTCAGCCTGTACCCTCAGCCCCTAAATATTGATCTCAATAGTATTTTTCATTAGCAGTAGCCAGGGCTCCCTCAAAGAAGCTGAGTCTGCGTTTGGGAGCAGGGAAAATTGGAACGTCCTGAAACACCATGCTATCGCCAGAAAACCAGGATGCCGCAAAAAGTGTGCTGGGCTCTTGCCAAAAGGCAGCGGTCAGCTCAGAGAACGAGGTGGTCCCTCTTTCCTGCACGTCACAAAAAGGAGCCAGGTCTATGGTGGTTGACCTACGAGAACAAGTTGAGCCTATGAAAGGCGTGAGACTGTAATGATAAAAAAGGAAAAGTCAGGTGTAATTACAAAGTGTATTATAATTCAAGAAAGGGTAAAAATAGAACAGTTTCGGGGCGCCTGGGTGGCGCAGTCGGTTAAGCGTCCGACTTCAGCCAGGTCACGATCTCGCGGTCCGTGAGTTCGAGCCCCGCGTCGGGCTCTGGACTGATGGCTCAGAGCCTGGAGCCTGTTTCCGATTCTGTGTCTCCCTCTCTCTCTGCCCCTCCCCTGTTCATGCTCTGTCTCTCTCTGTCCCCCAAAAAATAAATAAACGTTGAAAAAAAAAATTAAAAAAAAAAATAGAACAGTTTCGTAAGTGGGTGCATTTGGCATATATGGGGTTCTGTTCTTGAAGTTCTCCACATCTGTTTATGAAGTGATACATCTGTATAAGCAGGTAAGTTTACTACGAGTGTGTTAAAAATTTCCAGAAAGAGTCAAAACTGTACCCAAACCAGGAAGGGCTTGGTCAAGGCCAGCGAGTCAGTGATTGGTGTCGCACGTTAATGGATTAGGCAAATGTCCTAGGAGAACGGCTCACAGATTCCGTTGCCACGTGGCCCTACCAAGTACAGCGAAATGCTAAGGATGCGTAATGAAGTTAGCTGTAAACTGAGGCAGAACATGATGGGTCTGAGATTTTCCGTACATGAAGATCTACTGTACAAGAACTGGCTGGTAAGTCCTGCTGACATGACAGTTGAACCTGATCTGAGAGAGGGCACCCCAATCAGCAAACACCTGCTCCCCTTTGAGTCACCTTGAAGGATTCTGTGTTCCAATTAAAAATCCAAACAGGGGCGCCTGGGTGGCGCAGTCGGTTAAGCATCCGACTTCAGCCAGGTCACGATCTCGCGGTCCGTGAGTTCGAGCCCCGCGTCGGGCTCTGGGCTGATGGCTCAGAGCCTGGAGCCTGTTTCCGATTCTGTGTCTCCCTCTCTCTCTGCCCCTCCCCCGTTCATGCTCTGTCTCTCTCTGTCCCAAAAATAAATAAACGTTCAAAAAAAAATAAAAATCCAAACAGTCAGGGACCCCAAAGCTGTGATTTCAATGCACCTGGGAAAGAGATAACCTCTCTCTTTTGGGTCTGATATCGCAATCCTGGAAAAGTACAAAAATAAGTTTGATAGCAATAACAACAACAACAAAAAATCAGTCAAATCAATCATTACGATTTTTACAAATAGGCCAAGGGTACAGTAAAAACTTTTGTGTTCAAAGCATTCAAGAGAAGTTACATGAGACATATATTAGAAGTTATATTGGAAGTTATACTGAAATGGTAATTTGGCTAAATGTGTGCATGTTTAAGGAGATATGATTTGTAAGGTTTTAAGTTTTTATCAGTTGTGCTTGAATAGTTTACAAAAAAGTCAAAGGCTGTATAAGTGTAATAAACATTCTTCCAGCCATCCACAAGCAGCAGTAACTGGGCCATGTAAAAGAAGGGGTATGTGTGGCCTTGGATCCCAGCAACAAGAAGGAAAAGCAGGAGCACTGCCAGAGGCTAACAGAGTGCCAGGCTCATCACAGGGGCCAAATAAACAGTTGTGGAGTGAAGGGAAGGGACTGGGGGGAGGGGTGCACACTGGGGGTGGCCCCAGGAGGTGAAGAAAAGGAACAATGCATAATTAAACACTTCTTTTGTGGCTGTGGTGTGAGCAGCACTGTTGTAGATGTTTAGAAGAGAGAAAAAAGAGATTATTAAGAAGCACAGGCATCTGCGTGTCCTTGACTACAGAGCTGGCTTACCCAACGTGGAAACACTGTTTCAAAGAATGAAAGAAGAGAGAGAGAGAGATGGGTAAGGGGCGCCCTCTAAGATACACCACTGAGTGAAAATCAGCGTGCAGGACGGTGTGTGGACCAGGCTACCATTTGTGAACAGTTTTGATAAGATCTGCATGAACACGATTACACATGCATAGAGAATCTCTGCAAATACAGAAAAGAAACCGGATGCAGCGGACAGCGTCGTGAGGATGTCTGTGCCTAGGGATCTGGGCTCACTGGGAGACTTCGTTTCCACTGAACATTCCTCTGAAACAGTTTGCATGTCCGTCCATGTGAACAGAATGCTTTTTTAGGGAAGAAAGGAGAGGGAGGAGATTTGGAGGCCCAGCTCTGAGTTCCGGTCCTAGCTGTGTCAGACAGGAGTTGTAGGACTTGGGACACATTTGCGCCGTGCTGTCCTTCTCTGGGCAGCAGAGGTGTTGATCCCACATCGGAAAATTGTGAGAGGCAAATGAGGCAAAGGTCCGGAAGTGCTGTGAGCACCGTGGTGGCTGTGCTGGGCCAAGTAGCTTCGGTCCATCTGGGACAAAAGAAAAAGCAACACCAGGCACCGGGCATACAGAGGAACACACTGGACAGAGCGTCAGGGGCTGGGGTGGTGATCCAGGCGTTGCCACCAACCCACTGTGTCACTTAAGGTCTGTGGATTTCAGCTCCCTCGCCTGTTACATGGCGGTGCTGGGGGACCAGGGATTAACTAGATGGCTTCTCGGGCCCACGTCAGCAACAACGACAAAAGATCCTAATACTGTTTTGAAACTCCTCATAACTGAGGCCTGAAAAAGCCCCCGGAGGAGGTTCTGGTACACAGCCATCGCTTCCAGCTGCAAGTGTGCAGAACGTCTTTGTAGAGGGGCTGGCCCTTTGTGCAAGGTCTTGTGGGGAGGAAAGTGTAGCAAGGAACCACTGAGGCTAAGCCACCAGACCCTGGAGCCACACAGATATGCACTGTTTTCACTGTTCTTGTAAAGGCCCAACAGAAAGGACACTTGTAGAGTGTCTGTGGGAAGTCCTCCAACAGTGGCCCCCAACGAACCATGCCTTCCTGCAATCACATGCTCGTGTGACCCCCTCCCACACTGACTTTGGGATTGGCCTTGTGACTTGCTTTGACCCACGGGACACAAGCGAAGGCCTGATCGGCACTTGCCCACCGGGTCTCCCTGGATGCCAGCCACCAGGCTGCAAGGAAGCTCACGCTAGAATACCAGACACGGAGGTCACGTGGCAAGAAAAGCCAGAGGACAAGAGACTCTGCCGGACATTCAAGTCCCAGCTGCACCCCAGCCAATGCAGCCACGTGAGGGACGTTGGCTACTGCACGTGGCACAGAAGAACCACTGGCTGGGCCTAGTCAGCCCACGAAATTGTGAGAAATTGGAGGTTTTGCCGGACAGCAATAGATTACAGACGTGGGACATCACCCACCTTTGCCTGAGGTGGGGTGCAGAGCTTGCTTCTGAGAAGCAGAAGGGGAATGAGAGAGATAGGCCTCTGGCTGGGCTCCGGGCTGTCTTCCAACCAAGGGGGGCTTATTGACGAAGAAAGAAGGAAACTGGCAAAGGCCTTCATGGTGACTGGAATCTGGATCAGAGCAGACAGGCCAGGAGGCAGCTCCAGAAGCAGCAGCAGGAGCAAACGACACCAAGAAGGACGAGCCAGAGAAGGTCTGACCGCAGAGGGGATCACGCAGGGGCCCCTGGAGGTGGAAGGAAGCAGGTGTTCCCCCAAGCATCCCAGAGTCAAATATTCCGTGCAGGCCTTCGTCCCGGTGGTCCGTGCACCTCTCAGACCACACGCGCCCTTTGGGGCTGTTAACCTGACAAGTAAGACGGCCTTTTTTTACCAGCGAAAATGGGTTTGTTCAGGAATAGCAGAGAATTGCAATTCGGGATGAGAAAGCTCCGGCCAGACCACAGGCAAGTCCCACAAACGGAAGAGAGGAATGTTATTTTTCGGAGAAGAAGGAGGAAGTTGGGAGGGGTCTTTCTGAAGGAAGGTCCACGGGAGGAAGGCAGGGGTTCAGGGCTCGTGAGGGTCTCTCAGGGCCGCGTTGACGCCGTGGCCGATCTCCCGTGGGAGACCACGCGGTCTTTCCCTGTAACTGACACTCCTCTGTAACCGACGTTGACCTGTGTGGCTCCCCCTTCCCTGCCCCCCCTCCCAGTCCCTTTAGTGACCCTTCTCGTTATCAACTTTCACGAGCCCCAGAAAATATGATCACCAGGGGGACGCGCTGTGGACGTGAAGCTTCTAGCTGCTGCCAGAATGGTGGGAATGAAACCAAGTAAATGCTGGTGACAACATGGGCCCGATCTTCTAGAATTTCCTAAGCCCTCTGAGGTTTATGTCTCACGCAGCCTTCACCACCCTCGTACGGGGCAGGGAGACAACAGTGAACAAAGCGTTAAAGGACTTTCACAGTGTCGTCTCAGGATGGGAAACAGGGCCTTGCAAGTAGCCCAGGCCTTTCTGCATGGCCTCTCCATCATCCCCTTCAGCTTCTTCTTTTTTTAAATTTTTTTAATGTTTATTCATCTTTGAGAAACAGAGAGCACAAGTGGGGGAGGGGCCCAGAGAGAGGGAGACACAGAATCGGAAGCAGGTTCCAGGCTCTGAGCCATCAGCACAGAGCCCGACGCGGGGCTCGAACTCACAAACCGCAAGATCATGACCTGAGCCGAAGCCGGACGCTTAACCGACTGAGCCCCCCGGGCGCCCCCTCTTTAGCTTCCAAAGGTCTCTCCAGGGAACAAGTGCCCAGCAGCGTCGGACGGGGAGAAGCCGTCGTTCATCTGAGTCCCCGTGGAGTGGACAGAGCAGGCCGGCGGGACGAGAAGCAGTGGGCTATGTGTTTAGCCCGCAGTGTGGCGCGAGCGGCAGTGGGAGAGGAAACCTAATTAGTGAAAGGTCAAGGCCGGAGCCGCCCCGCCCAGAGCTTCGCTGTGAGACGCCACATTCCACTGACTCTGCCGGCCTGACCGACCCCGGGGCTCTCGCCGAGGCCCCATGGTTTCGCACGGCATCCGCGGGGCGGGCTGCAGAGAGCCTCGGCCCCACTGGAAGCGGCTGGCTGCTTTTCTGCGAACGCTGAGCCCAAGTTCAAGTGCCAGTACTGGGGCCGCCAGCCTTCTGCCTTGCCTCACTGGATGCTGGAGGGAGAGGAGGAGACAGGAGACTCCCCGCTCTAATACAGTTCTCTCCGTTTCTCACGTGCACCTTTTCAGCCGCAAACCCAGGCTGGTTGCTCACAGGCTCACAGCTCACATGCTGGTGGAACGGGAGGCCCCAGAGGGAGGGGTGGAGGTCCCCCCAGTGCACCTGTCGTTTCAGTACAAGCGACCACTTCATGTCACACAGGACCAGCTTCACCTCACCTAACCAGTCACCACTGTGCTTTTCGTTTTATGTATTTATTGAGAGAGAGAGAGAGAGAGAGAGAGAGAGAGGGCAAGCCGAGTAGGGTCAGAGAGTGGGAGAGAGAGAACCCCAAGCAGGCCCCCAACTGTCAGCACAGGGCCTGACTCGGGGCTCGATCTCATGAACCGTGAGATTCCGACCTGAGCCGAAGTTGGACACTTAACCAACTGAGCCACCCAGGCGCCACCACCCCCACCCTCCCGCCAAGTCACCATTTCTTAAGGAAGCCAGGCCTCTTTAGAACTCTCTCAGGCCTTTGTAAATGTCTAGAATAGTTTCCCCACATTTCTCCACCCGTTGGACTCCTTTACATCCTTCAAAACCCTGACCAAATATCCCCTGCTCTGTGAAGCCTTCCTTACTCCGCAGGCAGAGTTAGCGACCCTCACAGCCCTTTGCCATGATTCTTACGTGTTGTGCCATACCTGCTAAGGCACCTGTCTTCCCTGTGGAACAGGGCACTCGCACAGGCCAGCCGCAGGACCTGACTCACCTCTGTGCACCTGCCCCGCCCCTTCCCCCCCATCGTCCCCCCGTCAGAGGACGATCTGAGCCCACATGGCTAAACCAGTCAGTAGCGAACCGACCATTTATCGTAACGAAGTGAAAGGGCTGTCAGGATGGTTGCTGAGTAACACTTGGGAGGAACTCGTTATGAAAAAATGGTCTGTTCCTTCGTTCACTCCTAAAGCATTTATGGGGTGCTCACCAATGGCCAAAAGTGTTCTCTAAGGGCACACGAAAGACGTCACAGCGTCATTCCTCCAGAATTTCATAACCCGGAAGAGGGAACGGTGCATAAGGAGGGGAGCATGGTGCGTGCAGCGTGCGGAAGAGAGAAGAGCTTGGGACTAACAGCCAGGAGGACGCAACCCAGCGTGAGGCGTCACAGAAGACCACGAGAAGGCATGACTCAAGGGGATTGGGGTGTTCAGCCGGCAGACTGCTCCAGGCAGAAGGAACAGCCTGGGCAAAAGGCGGAAGGGCAGGAAACAGCAGGCTAGACACACGATCGTGTGGTCGTGATGAGAGACGAGAACAGAGGGAAATGAGGGTCGCCCCGTTCCACTCAGAGCTAACTCTCCCGGACCACTGTCACCAGGTGGCTGTTTTGGGTCGTCCCTCCGTAGCTCCAAGCAAAGGTGAAAGGTGACCCACGCACAAGCTGTCACCTGGCCAGGCCCCTGGGACCGGCAGCTGCTTGGATCCTGAGATGGAGCATGGCCGTCCCCAAAGGCAAACAGGAGAAGGGCAGGATGTCACCTCGTCCCCTCTAGAGGACTGATACAGGCTGAGAGCCGTCCCCCACCCTGCAGAGGAGGGATCTCCGGGGGAAGGGACTGGCTTCAGATGACTCAGCAAAAGATAAGCAGGAATTGGGCACCTGGGCATACGGAGCTTCAAGGACACCGTCCCTGACCTGAAGGGGCTTACAGCCTCTCGTGGGCTGAATTGTGTCCCCCCGAAATTCATATGTGGAATCCCTAACCCCCAGGTACCTCAGAATGTGACTGTATTTGGAGACTAGTCTTTTAAGAGGCAATTAAGGTAAAATGATGTCATAGGGGTGGGCCCTAATTCAAGAGGGCTGGTGTCTTTTTTTTTTAAGTTTATTTTTGAGACAGAGACAGAGCACGAGCAAGGGAGGGGCAGAGAGAGAGAGAGAGAGAGGGAGACACAGAATCCGAAGTAGGCTCCAGGCTCGGAGTTGTCAGCACAGAGCCCCACAGGGGGGTTGAACTCACAAACCAGGAGATCATGACCTGAGCTGAAGTCGGACGTTTAACCGACTGGGCCACCCAGGCGCCCCAGTGGCTGGTCTCTTTAAAAGGAGACTAAGACAGGGGCGCCTGGGTGGCTCAGTCGGTTGCGTGGGCGTCTGACTTCAGCTCAGGTCACGATCACAGTCTGTGAGTTCGAGCCCCACGTCGGGCTCTGTGCTGACAGCTCGGAGCCTGAAGCCTGCTTCGGATTCTGTGTCTCCCCCCTCTCTCTGCCCCTCCCCTGCTCGTGCTCTGTCTCTCTCTGTCTCAAAAATAAATTAAAAAAAATTTTTTTAATTAAAAAAAAAAGAGGATACTGAGACACAGACACATGCAGAGGGGAGACAAGGTGAAGATGGAGGAGGAGAAGATGCCACCTACTAGCCAGGGAGGGGAGAGCAGCCCCAGAATGAAACCAACCGTGCCAACAGCTTGATCTTGCTTCTACCTCCAGAGCTGAGAACAAATGAGGTCCTGTTGCTTCCACTGCCCGCTCTGTGGCACTTTCTCGAGGCAGCCCTTGCGGACTCGGCGGCCACCCTGGGGAAGCCGGGCATGGACACTGCTCATTAGCTCCTGGAGTGACAGCGGTTCTGACCGAGCTAAATGGTGCTGTGCAGGCGTCATCACAGACACGCCCCGTAACCCTTCGGAGCACCTGTCCCCCCACACCTGTCCCCCCCTCTACAGCTCAGCTCCTTAGCAGTCAGGCCCCCAGCAGGACTGGGTAGCACCCTCAAAACGGGAAATTTAAGGAAAATCTAATGAAGGGACTCTTTACAAAGGTGTGGGCAGGGCTTAAGGGGGTAGGAGAGAGACCGCGAAGCGCCTCAGGCCCCCCTCCCTCAAGCCTGCAGGCACAGGGGACAAAGTAGCAATGGAACGGCCAGGAGAGAGCACCGCAGGAAAGTCCACGTCCTGATTACGTGGCCACAGGGTTGGCCACAGGGTTGGCGACATCACCAACCCTCTACAACAAAACAGAGGAGACAGAATAAATGCCCAGATCTTCCTCTCCTCGCCCCCTCCCGATCTGCGGGGGTGTCCCCTCGGCTGAACCTAACCTGAAGTCTCCCCTTGACTGTGCCTTCACTGTACTGGGAGGGCCGTGGGTCCCAGGGGGCTTTGGGATGATCACCCCCCCCCCCAACCCCACACACAAGGAGGAGGTCAACAAATGCGTATTTCCCCGTGTAATAGCAGGTGCACAAGCAAACTCCTCCTCGGAGCACGTTTGTAGAGTTCCTGCAGCGCCTGATTAGAGAGAGATGCGGAGAGAAAACCAGTAAGCCTGAAAGAACAGTGGCCGTGAGCACCCCAAATATCGCCAATTGGTAAAAACCAGTGCGACCTAAAAGAGGCAGCTGGTTGCCCTTTTCAATGTGCTGCCTCGAGCTGCCCAGGAAGAGGAACGTTGCTCCCAAACTCATTTATAACCTGGCTTTGTTCACTTCCATTCCGAGGAGTCAGGGGCTAACATTTGCTGGACTTCACTTGGTGGAGACTCTAAGTTTCCATTGGTAGGCTCAGGCCACATCCTGGTGGGCGCTCCAGAGGGAGGACAGTGAAGAACCCTCTGGGCTGCGCCCTGTTCGCCATCTTTGACTGTCGCCCTGCCCCCCATACCCGGCCCACTAGGAGAGACAGCAGCGGCTCTACAAATTGGTAGGCACGCATCTTGACAGGCAGGGGAGGGGCAGCGAGCTCCAGGCCTCACCAAGCCGTCGCAGAAGGCGGGACAACAAAACCATTTGTCGATACCTACAGCGTGGGCACTGGCCAATCTGAGAGAATGCCCCTGCTGTGCCAAGGTCACCCCTTTAGTTCTGGGGTTCAAGGGATCAGGTCCTGGGGGATGCTGGGCAGGCAAGCTGGGCTGACAGAGATGTGGGGACTCGGCACAGGGGCTCAGGGGACCGCTATCTCCCAAACCACTAAGAATGGAAATATTTCATACTTTTTTTAAGTTTATTTATTTATTTTTGAGAGAGAGAGAGAGAGAGAGTTGGGCAGAGAGAGACGGAGAGAAAGGATCTTAAGCAGGCTCTGTCCACACCGCCCCCGGAGAGCCCCAAAGAAGGGCTCGAACTCACAGACGGTGCGATCGTGACCTGAGCTGAAGTTGGATGCTTAACCAACTGAGCCACCCAGGCGCCCCAAGAAGTATTTCATTCTTTTAAGAACCACCGTGGCCTCCAGTGTGCAGGGCTCCAAGGGGCAGGTTGAACAGCTAGTCCCGATAGGTCGGGGACCTTCCTGGTGTTTGCCGGGCGGGACCCGCGGCCCAGGAACCTCCTCCGTCCCGACCTGTGTGTTTCCAGGAGATATCTGCAAACCGGAACGAGAGCTGTCTCTGCCAAGGGCAGGCGCTGCCTTCCTTCCCCTGCTGCGACCGCCCTGCGTGGAGGGGTCGGAGCAGAGCCAGATCCGCAGGGGCTCACAGGGTGTCACCCCACGCCCCCCTTGGCTGGCCGAAGGCTGCACCCCTCAGGGCCCTCCGGAGAGCCTGGGGGACAGGACTCGCCCACTCCCCAATAGCACTGGCCTCAAACACTGTGGCGAAGGCCTTTGTGAAGTTCCTCAGGTACCACCGCGCTCCCCTGCTGGGGAGGACCGTCCCCTGCCTGTCCCTGCACTGCCGCTTACCTTTTTCCCACCCTTCAGGCCTCTGGTTGGAAGTCCCCCTCTCAGAAGGGGCTCCCCAAGCGGGCAGGTGAGGTGAGGTGTCCTTCCCGAGTGTTTCCTGGGCACGCTGGACAGCCCCTTGGCACACGCAGTTCTTACGGGTTTAGTGACTTTCTCCCCCTGAACCGTAAGTTTCCTGAGGGCACAGGCTCAAGTGTCTGGCCAAGAGCGGACATTCCCCAAATTGATAGGAGGTAAAGAAAACGATTAGGCTGTGAATAGCTGTCCCCTCAGCCTTTGCCTTGATTCTCTCCACTGTGAGCCTCGGCAGGTGGGGACAGGAGCAGACACCTAGGACTCAGTAATTGTCATGTGACTGCTAATTGCCCATTAATTCACTCCACATCCTTTCCCTTTGGGACCCGGGATGTGCGTAAGGGCACATGATGAGTGAGACACACATGTGTCCTTCTCTCCTGGTGTTTGGAGTGGAGATCATTTCAATTAAGGAGTGATGTAAAGAAAATAAAACAAGGGGTAATGTTTTCGAGGGTGTGTGTGTGTTCGCATGTGCGTGAGTGTGTGTGTGCGTGTGTGTGTGTGTGTTTTGGGAGTAGGGAGAGGACAGTCAGGAACGTCTTCCCAAGGAGGTGGCAGTTGACCTGAAACCTGAGTGAGGAGTAGGAACCATCCTGGTTCCTGAGGGAAAAGTCCGTGCAAAGGTCCTCAGGTCAGAACAAAGCTGGTGTGTTTAAGCAGCAGAAAAGGGCAGAAAAGTCAATGGGCAGGTTTTTTTTCCGAGGCAGATGACAGGGCCTTGTTGCTACTTCATTCCCTGTCTTCTCCCACTGCTTCCTCTTCTTTTGATCATCACAAGACCCCTCCTCCCCTCTTCTCGGTGATGTGTCTTCCTTTGGGTTTTCTATAAACTCTGAGGTTTAACATCAAATGAAAAAATAACGCCAACAAAATATGCTTTTTTTTAAGTTTATTTATATTGAGAGAGAGAGACAGAGAGAGAGAGAGAGAGAATCCCAAGCAGGCTCCACGCTATCAGCGCAGAGCCCAACATGGGGCTCGATCCCACGGACCGTGAGATCATGACCTGAGCCAAAATCAAGAGTCAGACGCTTAATCAACTGAGCCGCCCAGGAGCTCCTAGAATGCTCCTAAAAGTGCCACTTGTTTTAGAACTGACAAAAAAACACAAGGCAAGCCAGTCCCGTGACTTCAAAGTGAATGGGAGTTTTTTGAGGAAGTCGCATGACCAGAAACTGAAGCTGTCTGTGTCCGGGGTCAGCAACGTTTCTGCCAGGGGCCAGATAGTTACGATTTGGGGCTTGGCAGGCCACGGGGTGTTTGCCACGGCCACTCTGCTCTGCAGCTTGTGAGAACGGACACAGGCAGTACGTGAAGGAATGAGCAGGACCACGTTTTGGTAAAATTCTGTTGACGAAAACAGGCAGCAGGGGGATTTGGCTCCTGACCCCTGATCTACTTCATGATGATAAATATCATTAATCAAAAACACATTGTCATTTTAGCTCTAACTGTGGGCCATGCGGTCGGGACTCTTTTTCGGTGCTCCTGTCTCCCGGTACTAAGCAGACACGCTGTACCGGGTACAGCGATGAGTAACAGACCCCGAGTGCCTGAAATGTGCCCCATCTGTGTCTAGGGGTGCAATTCTATTAAATTTGGTACTACAGTATTAACATGTTTTTTTAATTACAAAATATTTCTCCTAAGGCCAAGCCTAAACCAGTTTGGCTTTTTTTTTTTTTTTTTAATGTTTATGTTTAATGTATTTTTGAGAGAGAGAGAGAGAGAGAGCGTGTGTGTGTGTGTGTGTGTGTGTGTGTGTGTGTGTGTGAGCAGGGGAGGGGCAGAAAGAGAAGAAGACACAGAATCTGAAGCAGGCTGCAGGCTCCGAGCTGTCAGCACAGAGCCCGACGCGGGGCTCAAACCTACAAACTGTGGGATCATGATTTGAGCTGAAGTTGGATGCTTAACTGACTGAGCCACCCAGGTGCGCCTCTACCGAAATATTTTTAAGTAAATTATATATATCACATACTTCTCTCTTACTGAATTTGTGATTCTTAAAAGTTAATTCCATTTTTCCAGTTACTTATTTCGCATTTTATTAAATGGGAGGTAAAATAAAATACATGACTTTTATTTTCCATTTTGAAATCGTAGAATCCATGAATTTTTATACACCAATAGTCATATTTAAAAGTTTAAGACAGGGGCGCCTGGGTGGCTCAGTCGGTTAAGCGTCCGACTTCAACTCGGGTCATGATCACAGTCTGTGAGTTTGAGCCCCGCGTCGGGCTCTGTGCCGACAGCTCGGAGCCTGGAGCCTGCTTTGGATTCTGTGTCTCCCTCTCTCTCTGCCCCTCCCCTGCTCATGCTCTGTCTCTGCCTCAAAAATAAATAAAAACATTAAAAAAAATTAAAAGTTTAAGACAATCCTTAAACACTTTTCTTAGGAGAACTGTGTTATAAGAAAAGAAAACCTGTCTGTTCCATCTAAGAGCTCCATTGCAGCTAATACCTTTGTAAGGAATGATGACCTACAATTTACAGACAATTGCAAACACAAATGCAGGAGACAGACTGACCGCAAGCAGTCCTTCTATCACAGCAAAATCAGGACATGGGCTTAACCAGAATGTAGGGCATATGAAAACTGAGAAACAGAAAAGAGAAAGTTTGCCATGTTGCAAAGCTTGTTTGCACAAAATTGAAATGTATGTCGAACAGTTTGGGTGGATCGGGTCGCAAACTGGGGAGCAGATGACTTATTGTTACCGAACGAAAACGGTCAAGGTGGTGACACTGATTTATTGAACCGAATACGTGTGTGCAACGCTCTGCAAGAGATGCCAAAGAACAGCTGACCCAGTTAGACTTTGCTGCACACAAACAGCCCAACGCTCAGTGGCTCCAAGAAACAGCCATTTGCCGTGATAGCCCCGCGCTGGGCAGGGGCAGGGGGGTGGGAGGGTTCTGAGGGGCAGGAGAGACGCTCTGCTCGTGCATATACAGGGTGGATGGGGACTCTGCTCTGGGCTGAGCCTGGCTGGGACGTTGGCTGTGTCCGCTCTGCTTCTTGTGGCTTTCACCTGCCTACGGGGACAGTGGGGTAGCCGAAGCAACGCCCTCTCAGGCAGAAGCCAGAAGGGTAAGTAGAAGCATAAGTCTATCCTTCCATCCCATCGACGGAGGCAAGCTGTAAGGCCAAACCCAGAATCAACAGGTAGGGCAACATACTCTGGTCTTTGGGGAGAGAAGGTAAAGTCACAGGACAAAGAGAAGAACTGGGACCGTTGATGCAATCCATTGTTCATACCGTCGTGAACCCAGAAAAAAGCACTAAGTATGCCCCAAGAATTTGCCTGTTTTCTTTTAAAAAATTTTGTTTTTAATTTTTATTTATTTTTGAGACAGAGAGAGACAGAGCACGAGCAGGGGAGGGGCAGAGAGAGAGGGAGACACAGAATCCCAAGCAGGCTCCAGGCTCCGAGCTGTCGGCACAGAGCCCGACGCGGGGCTCTGACCCACGAACTGCGAGATCATGACCTGAGCTGAGGTCGGACGCTCGACCGACTGAGCCACCCAGGCGCCCCGAATTTGCTTGTTTTCTAAATCACTGACCAATTGTGTGCTTGGCTGAGTGAGGAGAGAAGGCTCTCTCTCAGTCAAGGTTTGGTATAAAGTGATGATATCCCTTCCACCCTGGCCTTCGAAGTAAGGTGGATTGGAGTTCAGGTTTGATCCTGCCATTCGTTGGCTATGTGACCTCGGGCAAGTTGCATTTGCTCCCTGGTGGGTCCCTTCTCCTGGTGATGGCATCCTGCTTCTTCTCAGGAAACTTCCTTGTCCTCTGGAGTGATTTTTTTTTTCTATCGCTATTATTGACATTATAATTGGCATCGGTGTGCTCGGTGACCCCGAGGTACTCGTTTCTGGGCCCCTCGGTAAAACCGGAGGAGAGTTAGATTAGAGAGCTCACCATTCCAACACCAGAGTCGGCCAAGCTGCCGTGCCTTGGGTTCTCAACCTGCTAGTGTAGGTTTTCCGGAAAACCTCAAGCCCTTTCGTTCGGCTTACAGTGGCGTCGTGATGGAGAGGGTGCCTCTAGGGGTAGACTGCCTGAGTCTGTGGTCCTGGCCCCACTCTCACAAGCGGGAGCCCCCGAGGAAGTCCTAAAACTTTCTGTGCCTTGGTTTCCCCACTTGCCAAGCGAGGGGTGCATCACTGCTGCATGGGCCTGTCGTGAGGCTCAAATAAAGTAACACAAGATACCAGGTTTTCTCCTAAAATATTCGAAGTGGCGTTTCTATGAGGCTCCGAGAAATGTGACATCTCACAAACGTAATCGGCATCTTTATTTTCTCCTCCCTGCCTTCGCATTGTGACAGCGTTTGGGTCAGTGAAATTAGGCTGGTCTCTGCACGGTGGAAATTTTAGAGGATGCCCGCCATCCAGACCTGCTGACCTGCCCTTTGGTCCTCACGCGCTAGTGACACTTACGTCAGAGAGAAAGCAGAACGAGCAGTAGTGGCCTGGGAATTATTTGCTGCAACCGAAGTGAGTCCTGAGAATGTTGAGGGATGAACCTACTGTCCCCTGGCTCCGGAGGGAGCGATGACCTGGCCACAGTCTCCCAGTGACCGAACACAGGGTCAGCTCCTCTCTTCCCCCAGCCACGAGTGATGTTCGTCAGCGTTGACATGTCCCACGACTCTTGTCTTTTTCTAGTGCGTTTGGGACAGGTACAGCCTCCCGTGGACGCTGCAGGGTCCCCCGGACACACAGTCCTTTCCCCCTTCCAGCTTCCTGCCTGACCTGTCTGTAGCAGGACAGACCCGGGTCCGCCCTGCCATCCCGAACTCCCTTCTGCAGCGCCTGGAACATCCTTGGCACTCAGGAACTACTAGTTGGAAGAAGGAGGAATTGGATGAATAAATGTCTCCGTTCTCTACTGTGAGCAGATACACGTTAACAGGAACTTTTGGGGTCCAGATCCCTGATCTGAAATCGATGTGGGCATCTCTGCAAGAGTTCGTTCCCAAGATTACATTTAGCACAGAACACTGGAGTTAAAATGACTTCAAAGATCCTTTTTTTTTCCTAAAAACTTTTATTGATTTGAGAGAGACAGGGACAGCGTGCAAAGGGGCAGAGAGAAGGAGACAGAATCCCAAGCAGGCACCGCACAGTCAGCACAGAGCCCGACGCGGGGCTCGAACTCAAGACATAGTGGGGTCATGACCTGAGCCAAAACTGCTGCCTTTGAAACATCTGACGGGGAACGGTATGGAGAAGAGCTTCTTAAGGGAGCAAAGGTGTCCAAGGTGGAGTAGGTGGCCCTAGACGCCGTGAGTGCTGTGTCACTGGAGATGTCAAGCACAGGCCGAGATGTACCTGACAGCGGGGGCGCGTCAACACAGGGGCGGAGAGAACGGCCAAAACGACAAAGGCGGGGGAAACCCAGTGTTGAGAAGACGGGGAGAAACTGGAACTCTCAGACGCAGCCACTGGCAGAGGTAACGGTACGACCACTTTGGAAAACGGGTTGGCCATTCTCACTGAGGTTACTCTTACAGGTACCCTGTGATCCAACAAATTCACTGCTAGGAACGGACTCAACAGAAGCGCACGTGCACACGTTTCACCAAAAGACGGACATGAGACGTTCACAGAGGATTATTCATAATAACCCCGAATTAGAAACCAGAAAACTTTTTTAGAAAGAGAGAGAGAGAGCATGCACGTGGATGGAGCGCAAGCAGGGGTGGGGCAGAGGGCGGGGGGGGGGGGATGGGTGGAAACAGAGAGAGACAGAGAGAACCTCAAGCTGGCTCAATGCTCAGCACAGAACACGGCTCGGGGCTCAAACTCACGACCTTGGCATCGTGACCTGAGCCGAAACCGAGAGTCAGATGCCCAACCGACTGAGCCACCCAGGAGCCCCAGAAACCACAAAACCTCTTACCAGTGAAATGAACGAGTACACAGCGGGATGCCCTACAGAAGGGCTCAGAAAACTTCTTCTGTGAAGGGCCAGATAGTATATTCAGCTTTACAGACCGTGGGTCTCCATCTCAAGTTCTGTCACGGTGGCGTGGTTCAGCCACGGACCTCTACGGAAAGGAGCGGGCACGGCTGGGTTTTAAACAAAAACTTTACTTACGAAAACAGATGGAAGGTTGCATTTGGCTTGCCGGCCCTTGAACGCCAACTGCTGCACTACAGTAATGAGAACGGACAACCTGGAACCACAGGTAACGATACAGGTGAATCTCACAAGCACGGTGTTGGGCAAAAGGAGCCAGGCCCCCGAATCCGAACTGCACGATTCCCTTTATATAAGGCCCCCTGCAGGGGAAGGGACTGGAAGGTGCAGTGAGGCGGCTTCTGAGATGCCATTTCTTATCTGGGCCCGGAGGACACAGCATATTCAGCTTTTAATAATTCGTCAAGGTGCACAGTTGTGCTATGGGTGCCGAGTGTATAGAAAACGATTTTCGATTTTGAAAAAAGTTTGCAATAAAAAAGTTTACAAATGAACAGGAGCAAGGCTGCCGTTGGCTTGTCAGCCTCTGATTTAGGACTAGCCCCTGGTCACAAAGTTAGATAACAACCCTGGGGTTGAAACCCAGGTCCCCAGCTCCCAGTAAGGAGGAGGAATGGATTCTTAGTGAATGTTTCCTATGGGCAAGGCGCATATAAACATTCAATCCTTGGAGTAACTCTCAGAGAAGGAATGACTGCGTTCGTTTCTGGTATGAATTTAACTAAGATCATACAGCTAGCTGCTGGGAACACAGATGCCATCTGGGCCCCGGGCCTGTCTGACTCTGAGCCCGTGTTCTTAAGTTGTTCCACAGGCTTTACATGCATACACGGTTCTTCTTACATGAGCATTGCAGGAGCGTAAAAATAAACTATACGCCCCGCACTAAGAAATATTATCCAGTCATCACTGGCTTCGGCCAGTTATCACTGGCCAGGGCTGCCAAATCTTATTAGGGGATGGCCGTGCTGGCTGCTTCTGGCCATGGGTATAGCCGAGAGGACACCGACCCGGCCTCCAAGGCCTTTTTCTCTGAAGCAAAGCAGGAGGAGGTTGGGGTGGGGAGAGGACGGAGCGAGGGAAGGGCGACATGCTGGGTGAGGTGAGCGCCCAGAAGCTGGAGGGGTTTGTCTCCAGCCCTGTGAGCTGCAAACCACAAGCCACGCACCCTGCGTGAGCCACCTGCCTCTCGCTCGCGCTTAGTTCTTATTTCTGAGATGATCCTCTCCCTCGCCTCGGCCCCTTGCCTCCAAAACCGGCTATAAAAGGCTGGAGGCAGGTATATTCCTCATCCAAGGAAGAGAATGAGATAGGGTGAAGGGCTGCCTTGCAGTATTTTGTGACGATTTCAATTCAGTCTTAATAGTTGAGCGCTGGGAGTTACACGAAGGAGACTTAGATGCGTGAGGCTAAGTGGAAGGAGCCAGTCTGAAAAGGCTACATAGTGTGTGGTTTGGTTCCCGCTGTAGGACACCCTGGAGAGGAACAAAGGCAGGAGAAGATCCGTGGTGACCAGGGGTTGCTGGAGGGTAGTGAGGAGGGACAGGCGGCGCACACAGGAGTTTTAGGGCCGGGGCAGGGCTCTGGAGAATGCTGTACTGGTAAACACGGGTCGTGATTCCTTTGTCCAAACCCACAGAGCGAGCAGAGTCCACAGAACTGTGGACTCCAGTCAGTAACAAAGCGTCAATATTGGCCCATCATTGTAACAAATGAGCTCACCACGGACATTAATCAAGGGGGAAACTGTGGGGCAACGCAAGGGAGCCTCTGGGAACTCCCTCCACTCTCTGCTCCAGTTTTCTGTCACCTAAAACCACTCGAAGAAATAAAGGCCATTATTATTTTCACTTTTTTTTTTTTTTTTAAGAAAAGAAGTAGGTAGGTCTATGGAGAATTCTGGATTTCTGGCTTCATTGGGAAAATCTGGGAACACGGAGACTGCATTGCTGGGCCTGCCAGTCGCTTCATGGAAGAAACACAGCTTCTTTTCTGGGGCTCCCTCCATTAGAACACCCCCAATTTTGCCACAGCCAGAAGGAGCCCCTGTCACCCTTTAATGTTGTCCATCTGGCCTCTGGGGTCACTGGCGTCTGGGATCCCTAGGGGAAGATCCGCAATTCAGTGCCACGGTTTTCCAACTGGGTTCCTCAGGGCCCCTCCTCCCCGGGGTGTTGGGACCCGGGAGGAGCACTGGGCTCCTGACGGCTCCTTCCCCTTATCTGCGGGAACTCCTGGACTCTCTGAACTCCAGTAAAGCGGAACTAAAAGAAAACAAAAGCCTAACAAACAGCAGGTCTGCAAGATGCGTTTGGAAAACGAGACCCCTGCACCAAAACTTTCAACTTTCTGGCGCTCGCTCCTGTGAGAGAGTGTGGGAAGGCAGACGGGGCCCCCTGGGCACCTTCCTGCTTCAGGAAGCCATGCGGGGACTGTGCCGCGAAGTGGCCATCAGGGCTCAGGTCCCAGGCCCCGGGCACTCTGGCCTACAGGTGGGCCATCTGTGTCCTGCTTTGGTTGCTTCCGCATCTGGCGGCTCCCACCGCCGCAGGCCGCTCGTAGAGCCTTGTGACTCGTCTCCATTTTCAGGAAAGATGTTTTCATGAAATCCGTGCCTCTCCAGAGGGTCTTGTCCCCTCTGTGAGTCCTGTAGCAGTCGCTGTCTTTCGGTGGGTTGGCCGTGTGTCGTCCGTCGGTAGGTAGCGTCCCATAAACGTTTACGAGCAAGCGTGACATGCCAGACACTGTGCAGGAAGCTGGTCTTTGTCCTCAGGAAGCTCGTTCTCTGGGTGGAGAGGACTGTGAACCAACAGCTGCGGGACAGCGTGGCGAGCACAGAGGGCGGGGTGGGCGTGGGGCCTGAGGGCGCGGGAGGGAGCGGTGGACCCGGAAAGAGGGACGGCGGCTCGGGGTTGAGACTGAGCAGACTCTGTGACCCACAGGCGGGGCGTCCTGGCAGAGATCAGGGCGTGGGCCCAGGGGGGCAAGACCATGGCATGTTCGCCGAGAGGCTGCTGGCCCCCGGGGGCGCTGGCCCGCGGCTACTGCCTGGACGGAGAGACGGTTTCCAACCGAGAAGGAGTGAGCTGGTGCAGCTGCTTAGTCTGAGGGCATTAGGGGTGGAGGAGGGAGGAGAAACCTAATCCTCTTATCAGATCAGCAAAGTCCCGTCTGGCCTCCACTTCTGTCTGCTAGTCCTTCTCGGGTTTGTCGGCAGCTCCCCGTGCGGGCGCGTGAGCCGCACCTGCCGTTTGTTCCCTGCTGGAGCGAAGTCACGTGGGTACAGCGTGTCCATATCACCTGTCCCTACTCTATGATTTATGAGGGAAGGCTGTCTGACTCGCCTCTCCACACCTTCGGTGTCGGGGCTGGAAAGACTTTCAGAGCAAGAGTTTTGTTTTGTTTCCCCAGACCCATGGTTTTGGGGGACAGACGCATGTTGCAAAATTATACCGCGTTATGCCCAAAGTATGGGCATCTTTCCTAGGGAAAGGCTCCCAAGCTTTCATCAGAGCAGGTAAGGTTAAGGCCCAGCCACACCTTCTAGAAGGAAATAGAGATGTCAGGAAGCTGTAAAAGCAGGCTGAGGAGTAGAGATCAAGACTCTGCTGACCTCAGACCTCAGAGTTGAAGTTATTAAGCTGTGGGGGTGACAGTGTTGGGCACGGCCCCAGGGCCTCAGGTACTAAAATGGGAACATCAGAGAAGGGAGAGAAGAATTTAAAATCAGCACATTCCAGCAACCTACTGCAGGTGGCCTTGCTTGCGTATCCCTTCCACTGCTGACCGGTCCTTCCTTCCTGAGTCACAAACTGACCCCTGTGACCACTGTCCACATGCAAAAGTAGACAGCTTCGCATACCGGACGTTTGGGGGGCCACAAGCAAACATTTCAGGGTATGCCACGGTGGTCCCGTACGCTGTGTTTCTCGGACAGCTCAGTTTCAAGAGGGTTGACAACTTTGCTGTTCCAACCTGGCCGCCTGCGGGATTAAGTGATTATCTGAGAGTGGTCTCCTTCCCCCGAAACCCTCCACCACCAGCGGCACTGGCCTCACAGGCCGCTATCCTGAGGCTCTCCGTAAGATTTCATTTGAAGAAAGGCTTTGCTGTTACGATGTTGTTGTTGTTGTTGTTTTAATTTAAAAACACAGTCCCATTGTACTTTTCCATAATTATGTCATAAAACGAGTGGAGAAGGATAATGACAGCACTGGCCCTGATCATAGGCAGCTCAAAGCAGCAGATTCTTAAGCCAAAGGTGGACCCTCTTCAGACTTAAGCCCGGGCTCTGTGTTCCATCACCGGGAAACACCAAAGTTAGATACGAAAAGCTGCTGGGGGTGGGGGGGTGGGGGTCACCTGCATAGACCCAGGGGGTTTGCAACCTGCAGATAGCTACTAGAAAATTACTCTCACCTGTTCATCACCTCACCTTATCACTGGTCAAAAAAAAAAAAAAAAAAAAGTATGAAGCCTCTCCAGCCTGGGGGTCAAGGTGAGGTAGGTGTGTGTGTTCTGCATGCCATCCAGTCAAGGCAGCAAGCCTCGAGCAGAGAAGAGAGTCGTCGGCAGCATGAGAAGAAAAAGCATCTGGAATTGGGAGGTCCGAGTCTGCCATAACCTACAGCAGGTCGCGGCCCCCCTCTGAGCCTCGGTCTCTTGATCTGTGAAAGGAGGGTGAGAGCAATCTCACCCTGGGGGCGTTGTGAGGGGGCAGAGTCACGGCATCCTCCACTCCTGGGAGCCCAGACCACACCCTCCAGTGAGGTATGGAGCTCAAGGGTCCAGCCTCTGCCCTAAGGGGGCTCACAGTCCGGGAGGTAGGCAATTACAGACAGTGTGATGGGCAGGGATCGCGGGGACATGGCCTCACGCACGATGGGGCTGTCAAGGAGGCTGGAGAGCGAAGCAGAGGCTGCAGACTCCACGGCCACGGGGTGTGTCCCTGCCCTTGTCCAGCTCTTCCCACACTGCCTGCCCTCCTCCGCCCAGTGGAGCCCACTGCGCCCGGCAGGTGGGAAGGAGGAAGGGCCGGTGCCTCCCAAGCAGCTCGCAACCCAGAAATGACAGCGGCGTGGTGGTAACAAAGAGCTGCCTTGTGCCCTGGCTGGGGAACTCGCGGGCGAGCATCCTGCCTGTTTCTCAGAATTTCCCTGCGGGACAAGGCCGGTTGCCCACATGGTGACTGCCCAGGCTTTTCTCCCTCTGTTGACTCCTTCCATTACCAACTCTTCCCGGGATTATTTCCCAAAAACTCCTTGACACTCAGACCCTGGTCTGGGCGCCTGCTTCCGGGGAAGCCCACTGTAAGATGGTAGGCACCCAATCCCACCAAGCGAGAGCCGGGAGACCAGAGTCTCCTGGAAGAAGAGGTATCCGAACGGAGCTCTGAGCCCCGCAAATGCAAAGCAGCCTGGCCACCCCTAAGTGCGGGGCCTGTGCGAGGACTCAGGACTAGTGTCATCGTTACTAGGGGAAATGGGCCACAGCGTGGTTCTCAAACCAGAGCCGCTCCAAGAGTCATTTGCTACTGGTCCAAAGACGGAAACGACGGTGGCATCAGGCTACGGCATGTTAGAAAACAAACAAAACAAGCAAACCTTGACTTCAGATAGTCTGAAGTACACGCTCAGAATGCCTCGTTCCCTTTCTTACCCATGTCTTTTCCGTTTGTTGTAGCCCTCAGGGCAGGTCAACCTTGAGAGAAAATGAAGCACAGGGCTCCTTGCCTGGAAGCCAGCCTCAGGCCCCCGGAACCATGGGATGCCCACGGGGCTCTGGAAGGACCTCCTCCAGCCCCCAGCTTCGCAAGGACTCGCGCCCACGCGCTGCCCCTCAGGAGGGCTGGGGGGCTGCCTCCGCACAGCCTAGTCATCACCCTTCGCACAGCCAACCAACAAGGTCTGAGAAACCAACTAGTGGAAATGGCGCCTAGGAAGACTGAGCGACAAATCGCATCGGGTGAAAGAGAAGGCGGTATTGCACCTACCAGAGCCAGCTTGTCAGCAAAATTTTGAACCTATTTCTAGGAATAGGCTGCAACATCCTTGAACTTGACATGCAACCTCTCTCCTCACCACCCGTCCCCACAACCCCTGGATAATGGCCACCATAGCATAGCCCGGGGCCTGCCACACAGTAGGTGCTCAAGCAAATTTTGAAGGGCCTAAGTGGAAAATATGTTATGATTTATAGTTTGAGCCCCGTGCCTCTCCTATATTGGCTCCTTCCCATCAGAATTCAAACCCCAGTTCCCACCTCCCCCAAATCACAAGCCCCCACTTGGTTCTTCCTCCTCCTCCCCATCTCGCTCCTGTGCCTCATAGACAGAGTTCTTGAAAGCATGAGCCACTATCCTTACTTAGTATTACCTTTACCCCTCAAATCGCCCGGCTCTGGCTCCCATCCCAATCTTCCTGTGCAGGTGCTCTGACCGACGTGTCCAACAACCTTCTCGTCCTGAGGTCGAATCAACCCTTCTCAAACCTGTATCACACTTGCCTCCTCCGCCCTGTTCAATACTTACTGACGCCCCCTATTCTCTCCGCTGTTCCTTGGCTCTCATGACGTCACCTCTGTGGGCTTTGCCAGTCTCCCTTTTCTGGCTGTTTCATCAGCGTAGGTTTTCCAGGATTCTTTCCCAGGTCTTCTGTTGTTTCTATACACACGGTGACGGAAACATTTATCACAGATTCGATTACTATCTATATGCTGATGGCTCCTGAAGTCATGTCCCAGTCTGAACTACTGTTCTTAACTCTAGACTCAGAAGCTTCTAGGTCTAGACTAGTAGGGAGGGTGTATGGGTCTAGAACTAAGAGCCCGCTTCTCCTTGACCTCGACATGATCGTGATGGTAATGGAATCCACCAACCACCTCCTACTCGAGAGGCGCCTGAGGAGGTATGCCTGCCAAAATTTAGACGGCCTTTCCTTTCTGGGCAAAGAGGGACAATGTGTTTTTAATTGCAATGTGACAGAAAACACAGGCTATCAAGAAAAACTGACAGGGATCGGCCAAAAGCATTTCTTGTTCCTGCGTTAGTTTTCTGGGCCTACAGAACATATGATGATGAATTCAGTGACTTCAGCTAACGCAAATGTGTTACCTTCCACATTTGTAGATCAGAAGTCTCGGGGGTGTGGGTTAACTGGGATCGCTGTCAGGGTCTCACCAGGCTCAAATCAAGGTACTGGCTGGCTGGGGACCCATCTGAGGCTCCAGATATTCTGTGATTCTGGATGCTGGCGGGATTCACACGCTTGTGAGTTGGGGACTTTAAGTCTTTTTCAACTATACAGATGTCAAGATCCTCTCAATCCTGAACCTTGTGTTGCCGAACCTTTTTAGCCTACTGACTTCCATAGTGTTTTAGTCCTCTTATGGAACGCATTTAAATCCCTTTACGTGTGAGTCTCCAATGTAATGGAAAAGCTCTTCTAGTTCTGGGTCATCTGTATAGTTGATAAGTACGTATTCTTCCTCTTCACCCAGATATTAATCAAGGCTTTAAGGGACAGGCTGACGAATTGAGGTCTCTGAGGTTGGCATGGCAATTTCAGTAATCTGACCGTTTTTAAAACCTTATTAACTTAGTTGAACTAGCACCCATGCCTTGTGAAAACTGAGATATGGTATGTCTGTGACATCTTCTTTATCCAGAACCTAGTGATTCTCTGAAAAATGGAAATGAGATTAATGAGAAATAATCTTTCCTTAAGAAAACCATGCTGATCCTTAGTCATTACTAATGATCACAAACTGTCCGCTAAATTCATAGCCTAGTGTTTTCTGGGGGAATTGATGCTATTATAATTGTTCCTGGAACACCTTCTCCTTCCTAAAGATCTTTAGAGCGTTTGGAAACTTTGTTTGAGTATCCTTTCTGGGGACGCCAGGGTGGCTCACTTCCCTGAGCATCCGACTCTTGATTTCGGCTCAGGTCATGATGTCATGGTTCATGAGCCTGAGCCCCAGGTCGGGCTCTGCGAGGAGAGTGTGGGACCTGTTTGGGACTCTCTCCACCCCTCCCCTGCTTGTGCATGTGCTCTTTCTCTCTCAAAATAAATAAATAACCTTAAAGGAAAAAAAAAAGGATCCTTTCTGAAGTCTCATTTATGTAAATAATTGACTTATATGAATACTCTTCCTCACAGATTTTCTAAAAAATTTACCACTTCTCCAAAACGGCAAATCAGCAAGGTCCTAACAACGTTCCCAGCTACTATTATTTATAACTCACATGCCTGCAGAAGATAGCTAAATATACCAAGCTTGTGAAATACATTTATGGAACTTGTAACTGTGAAGAACAAAGACAGGTAAATCATGACCTCTGGGTCAGCGGCAGCGATGGAAACGAGGCCACCTGCTTTTCTTTGTTCTTATTTTGAGGCAATCTTTTCCTCACCTTTTCAGAAGCCCCTGGAATTTTGTGGTCCTACTTCCATTTTTATTCTACTGAACGCCTCTTCATTATGGTAAGGTCTGAGCAGCCCAAAGGAGATGCAAATGAATCTGAAGCATCTCTGGTCTCTGGTGCTGGGTGAAAGCCCTTTGGGCTTTGGTCTCGATGAAGTCCGGAATTAACGAAATGTAAATCACAGGAATCAGAGCTTATTTCTGATAATAAATGTGCACCGTCTGTTTGAATAGTTAGATCTGTCCGTTTCATTTCAGTATCAAATATTCATTGCATCTTAGAAATATCTGAGGTTTGAGTTAGTTTTTTTTTTTAATGTAAAATATAAAGCAATTTTTGGGGTGCCTGTGTGGCTCCGTCAGTTAAGCGTCTGACTTCGGCTCAGGTCATGATCTCGCGGTATGTGGGTTCAAGCCCTGCTTGGGCTCTGTGCTGACAGCTCAGAGCCTAGAGTCTGATTCGGATTCGATCTCCCTTTTTCTCAGCCCTCCCCCTCACACTCTGTCTCTGTCTCTGTCTCCCTCTCAAAAATAAACATTTAAAACACTAAAAAGTAAAAAACAAAAAATAAAACAGAAAGCGATGTTTAAGTTACAAAGCAGTTTTAACATAAAATACATTATGTAGACAAGTTTAACAAAGGGTTGCAAAGTAAATACCCATCCATCATGCCCCGGGGCCAAGAAACAGCCCGCAGACAGTCCCTCAGAAAGTCCCCCTCAGTGCTCTTTACCAGTAACAGCCCTTCCCTGCTCTGGCGAGTGACCACTTTTCCTTTTATAGCTTTTCTAATTTCCTCGCTTTCCCTTGTAGTTGTATTGCCTGTGGATGCATCCCTGGTTTTACTTGTTTCTAAACCGTTTGAAAATGGAGCTCTATTGTATTTTTCTAGGTGACTTGCTTTTTTTTGCTCAACACTGCAAGATTCATCACATTGTTACATGTATCTAAAATACTCATTTTCTTGCTGTATGTGCACTATACGGTGAGCGTTTCGTTTTCTTCTGTTTCTTGGTAATCGTGAAGCACATTGTTATGGACATTCTTTGATTTTATCTTCATGCACACAATTGTGCAGATCTCATGGGAACATGTCCTAGATAATGCAACATCGGTTTTCCAAAGCATTTGCACCAACTTACCTTCTTGTCAGGGGTATAAGTTTCTGCATCTCCACATCCTCGCCAACTCTTAGTATCGCTAGTTTTTCCATTTTACCAATCATGTTGGTGTGTAACTCTATCTCATTGTAATTTTATTATTATTTTTACATGTTTGTTTATTTTGAGAGAGAGAGAGAGCATGAGTATAAGAGGGGCAGAGAGAGGGGGCGGACAGAGAATCCCAAGCAGGCTCCACGCTGTCAGCAGTGAGCCTGAAGCGGGGCTTGAGCTCACGAATTGTGAGGTCATGACCTGAGCTGAAGTCAGACACTTAGCCAAGTGAGCCACCCAGGCACCCCAATAAATAAACATTAAAAAAAAAATAGTTTCTCATAGGGACACCTGGCTGGCTCAGTCAGTGGAGTGTGCAATTCTTGACCTTGGGGTTGTGAGTTTGAGCCCCAGGTTGGGTATAGAGATTACTTAAAAATCAAATCTTAAAAAAAAGACATTTTCCTATAGTATCTGTGGAAAGCTTAGTATTTGGCCTTCCATATTAGTTCTTTAAGCCACCTGGAACTGATTTGACATACAGCATGAGAAAGGGGTATAATCTCAATTTTTTCCCAATATGAAGATCTTACTCTCCCATCACCATCCACTGAAACACTGCCCATTCCTACTGTCACCTCTCCCACAAACAAGCCCAGGCATGTGAGGTCTGTTGCTAAGTTCTCTGTTCTCTTTCACTGGCTAGTTTTTTATCTTTGTATAAATGCCACACCATCTTGTTCACTAAAATACTATAATGTCTTGATTCAGATTAAAAAAAAAAACAAAACACCTCTTACATTTTTCTTTTTCTTCAAAAAGCAGCTTGTCAACTTCTACAAAATAAATGTACGGAGATTTTGATTGGGATTGCACTGAGCCTGTAGCTCAGTGTGGGAGGAACTGACATTTTGAAAATATTGATTTTGTTCAATCCAAGAACATAGCATAGCTGCCCTTTAAACATTGCTCAGTATTTCTCGGCGAGCTTCACGTTTTTACTTTCAGAATCCTTGCACGTCTTTCCTAGATTTGCTCCTTAAGTAATTGATGCTTTTAAAATCATACTTTAATTCATATCCTTAAAAATTCTATTTTTAACTGTTTTCTGCTAACATAGAGAAATATAATGATTATTATGTTCTTTTTTTTTCTTTCAGTAATAGTTTAAGACCCTTTAGGATTTTTTTTATGTACACATGATGGTCTTTGAGAAAAATGACAGGGTTTTTTTTTTTTTTCCCTTACAATCTATGTGCCTTTTGTTTCTTTGTCTTCCTTGTTGCTCTGCTGGGACCTTGCATATACTTCAAGTGCAGACTCGCTCCTTCTCTTAAAAGGGAAATCTTCTAATGTTTTACCATTTAGCGTAAGGTTTTGTTGTTGATTTGGTGTGGACTGACTTTAACAAATTAAGCCTGGGAAAGCTCAATCCTCAGAAGAGGCAGAGGCATAATTTGGAGCTCATGTCTGGAAACAACAAATGTGTTGCTTGGTCCAGTCCGTCCACACTGGCTCCTCCCAGAGGAAGCAGCACTCACTCAACAGCAGCTCTTCTAGTTGGGACCCCTGCCTCCTGATCCTGCCCACACTCTTCGAGAGTGCATGCTAACATGTCAGACCACGTTACTCCTCTCTAGAAACCTTTCAAATACCAGGCTCGTGGGTCCAATGTCAAAGTCCTGAATCTGACAGAGAAGGTCCTTCGTGCTCTGGTCTCTTTCCACCTCTGGAGTCCCCCCATCCGGTGACTTCCCACACACAGCACCCTCACCCTTGAATCATCTTGAACCACTTAGAGTTCCCCAAATGTCCCCGTTGACCTTTATTTCCTACTAAATAGGCATGTTTATAGGGCTGTCATGAGAAGTCCATAAAATATGATATAGAACCATAATGAATTCCAGATGACCTGTTTATTGTCTATCAACATTACAGATGTTAAGACTGATGGATGCTGAGTGTATCAGTTGGCTTGGGCTGTTATAACAAAATACCGTAACTTGGGTGGTTTAACAGAATTGTTTTTCTCATAGTTCTGGAGGCTGGGAAGTCTAAGACCAAGGTACTGGCCAGTTCAATTCCTGCTGAGGGCCTTCTTCCTGGCTTGCAAATGGCATTTTTCTTTCTTTCTTTCTTTCTTTCTTTCTTTCTTTCTTTCTTTCTTTCTTTCTTTCTTTCTTTCTCTTTCTCTCTTTCCTTCCTTCCTTCCTTTCTTTTCACACGACATTTTCTTGCTGTGTCCTCACGTGGCACAGAAAGATGGAAGGAGGGAGAGAGAGGGAAGGATAAGGGGAGAACGGGAGAAAGAAAGGTCTCTGCTGTCTTCTTATAAGGACATGAATCCCACCATAAGTACCCCACCCTCATGACCTCATCAAAATGCAATCACATCCCAATGGCCCCACCTCCATCACATTTGGGGTAAGGGTTTCAGCATATGAATTTGGGGGGACGCCATCCAGTTCACAGCACTGAGCAAAGAGGGTAACGATTTATAATGGATCTTTGTCCATGTGTCCGGCATTCTGCTGCCATATAGCACCCACGAGAGCAGAAGTTTTATGTGCAAATCAAGATATCCTGCACATAAAACACTAGTATCTACACTTTGGGCCGAAGTGAGGGAGATAGAAAGTTGGGGAGGGTTAAAAACTGATGGGGAGAGACAGGAAATTCATGGAAGGGTCCTGTATTTTAAAAAAAAGTATGGGTTTTATCTCTTGAATGAGTAGGATCGAGAGAAAACAGATTCAATGAAACATTCACACACAGTTGGCTGTTAGCTTTAAGAGCTATAAAAATGCTCATCCTAATGATCCCATTTGGGGAATTTATCCTAAGAAAATAATCCAAAAGATAGAGAAAGGTATATGCATAGAGATATCCATTCCATTATGTACAATAATAAAACCGGGGAGAAACCCACAGAGGAATACTTAAGTAGTTATTAAAGAAATGTTTGTTGAATGAACCAACAAATACTGACTGCATATAAAGCAGCAATTAAAACAGGGAAGTCCAGGTTAATAGCGTGGAAAAATCATTGAAGTAAGCAACAGAAACAAAATATAATATTATAACTATGCAACACTATAGCTCTATAAATACAGTGACCAAAGATGGACCAAAGTAGATGCAAATACAGATAAAAAGGACAACAGATGACTTCTTAGGTTGGTGCAATTATTTGCCATTGACATATCATGTTTACAGAAGACACTGCCATTTTACAAACAAAAAACGACCAGTAAAAGGTAATCTGGCTCCCTGCCCTCACAGTCTCACAAAGTAGCTTTTGTGTATAGCCAGCCTGAAAAAAAAGCACTTGGCTTTCAGTGACAGTGAATGGATGAAATATTTGGGGTCAATATAGTGGAAAGCAGTATTTGTTTTACTGCAAAGCACGGAACAATGGTAACTTGGGGGAGCAGGGTAAAAGAGGAAAAGGATTTGGCCTGTTAGACAAACTACACGCTTGCGGCCAGAGCGGCCGTGATCTCTGACGCAGGATGGGAAATGGGGCCCTTGTGCTAATAAGCCAAAGGGAACCTGAACAGTACGGTGATGTCTGAGCAGACCTGTGCTTATTCTCACTTGAAACAAATACTCAAAAGAGAAAGAACGAGGTACTCGGCAATAGGTATGCCGTTACTGGTTTTGCCATTATAGTTCACCTGGAAATATGTTCTTCAAGGTAGAGTCGTCGAACCTCAGAGCTGGATGAAGAGAAGAGGTTGAGGGTGTGAGGCGATTCAGCCGACGTATGCAGTTGGTGTGCAAGAGAAATGCAGCCTTCAGTCATGTGGCCCAAGTCTCCACCTCCAGAACCACCACTTTCTAGCCGTGTCTCAATCATGCATTGCCTCAAACGACAATTAAGAGAGTGTGTGTCCTTGAACAAGTTACCCAGTCCTGCCTGGCACCCATCTTCTCACCTCTACAGTGTGGTAAAGGCCTCTGGCGTCATGTGTGCGTTTTGCTGCTCAGTGTCTGTGCACTCGACCTTCCTCGTAACTGCTCGCTCCCGAAGGACCATCTATTTCCAGCTCCTTAGTCCCCGTGCTCTGTGTAGGCCCCGGGTCCTCGGGCACATCACGTTCTCCCGGATGTGGGTTCGGAGTAGAGAGGGAGCGTCGTGACCCATGAGAGGTGCTGAGGGGTGAGGTCTGGGCAGGAATGGAGGGCGAAGTGAGGCAGGTCCTCTCCCACCCAGTGGGTGGAAGCTGAGAAGGAAAGGCTTGAGCTGCCGCCATCTTGGCCGACACATACACACCGAGAGCAAAGCCAGTGATGTGGGAGGCTGTGCTGTGAGATGGAAAACAGAGAAACTGGGTCTTGGAGACACCATTTAAGCCCCAGAATCAAGCAGTTCTTGAAGCCAGCCCTTCCTTCTGGTTTTTGGGCCAATACATTCCTCGTGCTTTTGTTTTTGTTGGTTTGTTTGGCTTTATTTAGTTTGAGTTCTCGTTCGCTTAAGATAGTTTGACTTGGATTTTCTTTCACTTGCTATCCAGCCTCTCCTAATAGAACAACCCCTCTTGCCGAGAGAGAATGTAGACAGAAGGCCAAGCATAGCACCCGGCCCTGAGTAGCTGGTTTAACAAGTGTTGGATTCACTCTCCTCTCTTGCCTACTCATTCCATCTCTTCCTTCTTCCCTCTTTCCTTTCCTCCCCACATTTCCTCCTCCCTTTGGGGCCCTATCCCTACAAGTCCTCTTTGGCTTGAAGCACAGGAACAAGGGGCACTCTCCTCCGCCTCCTCATAAAACTCGGCTACCCAAAAGTCTGGCAAGAGCCTCAGTGAGCTCCACCCTAGAACTCACGTCTGTCGTGCATTTCTTTCAAGTAGGACCATGTGAATGGTGACGCCTCACATTTGTACAATTCTATCATGGGCTCTCACATCCAGATTCTCACCTGATTTAACTTTAGCTGTGTGCAGTGGCAAGATGTTCTTATGATCATGCCCATTCCTCAAATGCAGAATCAAAAGTTCACAAAGGGGAAATAACGTCAACACAGTAAGTACACGAAGCTGGACACAAACAGTGAAACCCACTGTTTTTCCATCTTCCAGCCATTTCCTTTACTTAAAGTAAAATGTTCACGTGTGTGGACCCTGTGGCACTCCTCTGCAGGGTCTATGCAACTGATGCTGGAGACATTGGTGCTGATTGACAGCCATGTCCCTGGCTGGGAATTGCTATCAGGAGCAGGGACTGCCCCACCCAAGGTCACAGTGCCCATGGCCACTGACTGGCCTCCTTGCTCCAGTTTGGAACAAGTGAAAGGCCACTACAGCTCCCGAGCTCCCTGTAGGGTCCTGAAATCTGCCAGGATTAAGAGGGTCAGAGTAAGAGGCCAGTTTCTGTGCAAGTGGCCCTTAACTCGGGCCATAGAAACCAGTCAATCTGAAGGTGTTTAGAGCATGTATGGCGGGTAGGGGTGCCGGGTGGATGGAGCCTTTGGGTCGGCTGAGGCTTGTGACAGCCACATCCCAGGCCAGCTTCTCCCTCCGCCCACCCCTGTCCTCCTTATGGGAATCTCCAACACCTTCCCCAACAGACTTTGGACATGCAGCTCTCTGTCTCAGAGTCTATTTGCAGGGATCTCCATCTAAGCCAGCTGGTACTGGAGGTGGTCCTAGGAAGCAGACTCTAAGATGGGATTTTAGAGCTGGAGGACCCCTTCACTGGTGGGGGCGCAGGGAGTACCGACAGCCCTTGGCGTGTTTTCCTGGAGCACCTGGGAAAAATGTCAGTGGCGGTGAGCGGGGATGGGATCCCAGTGACGGGGGCCACACTCCTGGTGTGTTATTTCCAGCACTAGAGAAGCAGGAGGAAAACAGGAATTCAAAGGACAGCGGACTTGGTGGCTGTCGCAGAACACTACTGATTTGGCGCATAGAAATGACAGGCTCAGGATGGAATAAAGGGCTGGAGCTACGTTGGTGGCTGCTTCCTAATTTTGCTGGTCTCCCTCGTGACCAGGAGAGTAGTACTGAGGCTCCACAACAGAGAGTTCAGGGCAACAGCTGTGGCTTTGGTTACTGTCCCTGGAAACTCACCCAGACCTATTTCTTCAGCATTCCCAGCACGTCTGCAACCGAATGCTGGTCAATTCCAACCTAAGTCTGTCTGATTTCAAAGCCCACGTTCTGTGCTCAACACCACACGGTGACTAGGAAGACCAAGGTCCAATTCCCTAAAATGAATTAAATCGAGAGAAGAATGAGCAGTTGGAGGGAGCTGAAGGGAGAAAGGAGCTCAGCTTCAGGCACAAGGAAGCTGGCGAACTTAGTGGAACCAATGGGACCACCCAGCAGAAATCTGAGGGTGAAGGGACACACTCTTACTACATACAGATCCTGGGGCGAGAAATGTCGAGTTTTGAATTCCGTCCTAGAAGGGATGATTTCCCTAACAAGCATTCTTTGTCACTCTCCATATCCTTACTATGCCTTATTATTTTCTATGGCACTCATTGATTGATTGACTGCCATGTTTATTTATTTAGCGACTTGAATAGAACTTTACTAGCGTGTAAGCTCCACGGGGCAGGGATTTTGATACACTGGCTACTATATCCTTATGCCTAAAACAGTGACTGGCACACAGAAGTTGCCTCTATAATTCTCTGTTGAATGAGCGCATAAACGTACGAATGAATGGTCCTTGAAGCAGCCACATGAGTCACATGAGCCACATGAGCTATTTTCCCCTTTTATGACTGAGGAAACAGGAGCTTGGGAATGTCCAGCAGCTTTTCTCAGCGTTATAGCTAGTTAATGGCCCTGTACCTTTCTAATCTAGCTT
The DNA here is from genome assembly GCF_018350155.1 of Leopardus geoffroyi. Classification (NCBI taxonomy): domain Eukaryota; kingdom Metazoa; phylum Chordata; class Mammalia; order Carnivora; family Felidae; genus Leopardus; species Leopardus geoffroyi. The sequence goes on along the minus strand of NC_059338.1, from coordinate 78,059,849 downwards.
ACTCTATTAAGCCACACCTGGCCTAAGAGCTAGGCCATAGTGCGCCATGTCCTGGCTACGTGGAAAATGTTCTGGGTGACCTTGGGCAAATTAGGAAACTTGCATTTTCTAGGCCTTATCATTCTGATCATGCGAATAAAGGCAAAGGGTGTTCTTAAACCACCCAGGTTCTTACCAGCCTTCCCTTTACTTACATAGAAAATAATTCACACTTGTAAGTTAATCATAATTGGAACCTGTGCTTCTTGCCTTAAAACAAAGACTGCAGGAGAGAGTGAGCCTGATGGGGTTGTGCAGCCCCGTGATCTCACACTCACCAGCAAAGTGCACGCCGACCTTCCTTCTCCCCGGCAGCACACCAGGTGACTCCTGTGTTTTCTGGGCAGCTGCTGTCCTTGTCCTTGCAAAGCCCTCCCCTCTTGGGCAAAACACTTGGCCTCTCCAAACTTCAAATCTTATTTTGTGAAGATTAAGTGCAATAGTATACATATGACAGAGTTGAAATTGCTTGTTTCTCTGCAGCCGTTATAACGAATACTGCCGACATACAAATGGGCCATCCTGGTTTTAAGCTTTGGTGACTGTTCTGTGTAGCACCTACACTGAAAATATTGCTTATCTATAGAAATATACTAAACACAGGATCCATGTAGTTTTTCTGGAAAATATATCATTTAAACACGCAACCTTGCACAGTTCATTAAAGGCAGGAAGAATACAATCTTGAATACCACCCATAAAATTAGCATAGCTTTTGCTGGCCAGGGATAAGAAAAGAGACCGAGTAGCAAGTACCGTGTTAGGTGCTTGTAGATATACTATTATTCCATTTAATGCTCAATAAGTATATTTTTTAAATGTTTATTTTTTTGAGGGGGGAGGGGCAGAGAGAGAGAAAGAGAGGAGAATCTCAAGCAAGCTCCATGCTCAGCAAGGAGCCCAAGGTGGGGCTCAATCTCATGACCGTGAGCCGAAATAAAGAGTGAGACATTTAACCAACTGAGCCACCCAGGCGCCCCTACTGCTCAATAAATATTGTCGACACAAGAAATCCCTCCCCTCCATGGGCAGCCATCCAAATATATCTGGTGGACGCTTTTTTATTTGTACATCCTGGGGAAAAAACTCTATTGTTTTGTATGCATTTAAATGAATAGAATTGTGCTATAAATCTCATTCTGCTATTACTTTTTATCACTCAGCATTACGCTTCTATGATCGGTCCCCGTCCCGGAGAGACGCCTTGCTGCTGCTTCACGCGCGTGGTATCACAGTGTCCAGCCACATCGTACTTCTCCGGTGATGCGCCTGGTCAGAGGACCATGGGAGCCCTCAGATACCGCTGCTGGGAAGCCGAGTCGATGTGGCCATTCTGGGGAACAATCTGGCAGTGTTCTTGGTCACATTCCAGTCATACGTCCTGTGATGTGGGTATATATCCTGGAGAAATCTGCTCATTGCAGTGTTGCCTGCGAAATCCTAGGTGCTGGAAAGGGGCAGTTGTATGCTGGAAACTGGTACGTCCAGTTCATGAGGAATTTCAGGAATGTGGTGAGCTGGTTTCCATATTCAGCCATTATTAAAATCAAATTATACACATTAATATACTGTATTTGTTTTAGAAACAAAAGAAATAGATACTTACAGCTCACCACTTCCTATTATTTCACTATTGTTTTTTTTTCCTAAAGTTTCTTTATTTATGTTTGAGAGAGAGAGGTCAAGTTGGGGAGGGTTGGAAAGAGAGGAGAGAGAGGGGAGAGAGAGAGAGGGAGAGAGAGAGAATCCCAAGCAGGCTCTGCACCACCCGTGCAGGGCCTGATGCGGGGCTCAAACCCATGAACCGTGAGATCATGACCTGAGCCAAAGTTAGCCACTTAACCGACAGCCATCTATCTCACTATGATTTACCATTACCCGGGCCCCAGAGGTCACTGGCATCTAAAACACCTGTAGGCGGGACTACTCTTTAATGGTGTGCTACTCCTGCACATTTCTTCCTTACTCTGTGTCCAAGGACACAGCACTGGCACCTGGAAAGAGGCCATCGTGGGAATAATTACATCATGGACGTCAGCAAACGCTACAAATGAAGGTTATTTTTTTTCCCCTCGAAGAACCAACTGTTAAACATTTACCGGTTCGCTGGAGACTGATATTAACTCCCTTTTACAAATGAGGAAAATGAGGTTCAGGCAGGTTATAAAACTTGCCGAAAAGCATACAACGTACAATCTTTGTCTCAGACCTTGTACTCGGACACTCGGATGGAAGTTAAAAGTTGTACCACCCGGACTATACTGGTGTACCAACACCAGTACTCATGCGTTTTGTTTAAAAAAAAAAAGAAAGAAAGAAAAAAAAAATCTGTTGGCTGCCAGCACCTGGGTACAATCAAGACAAGCACAGTTTTTAGAAACATCTGTTTACCGCGTAAGCTTCATTAACTGCTCTTGAGGGCCGTGTCCCGAAGCAGTGTGAATAACAAGATAAGCTGCGTTTTCGTGAGGCCACGCACACCGATCAGGAAGCAGGACAGCTAAAGTATTTTATCCACCGTGTGACTTCACAACACTCATTATAGATCATGCTGTGTGACACCCTGAAGGTCTTGACCTTGTCTCTGCCCGTGTCGCAAGCCCTGGCGTGCGTTTACTTCCATGTAACTATGTAGCTCTGCTATTTCCTAAATATTTCTTGGAGAGCGAGTTGAAATTCAGCCATATTTTCTTCTACCAAAAATCTATTTTCTCGGGGCGCCTGGGTGGCTCAGTCGGTTAAGCGTCCGACTTCGGCTCAGGTCATGATCTCGCGGTTCGTGGGTTTGAGCCGCGCGTCGGGCTCTGTGCTGACAGCTGGGAGCCTAGAGCTGCTTCGGATTCTGTGTCTCCCTCTCTCTCTGCCCCTCCCCTGCTCATGCTCGGTCTCTGTCTCTCAAAAATGAATAAAGGGAAAAAAAAATTTTTTTTAATCTATTTTCTCACTTGTTCCATCCTACAGTTAGTTATTGATGAACATTTATAAAGCCCCTAACTGTGTACAGGACACAGGAGAAATAAGGTTGGGTAAACTATGTCCCTGACTTCCAGAAGCTAATAGGGCAGCACGAGAAGTACAGTTGAAACACGGATTCTGGCTGAGGCCCACATTAAGGCGTGTACAAAGGCCAGGGGCATGTCTTAGTCCATTTGGGCCGCCATAACAAAGTACCACCCACTGCTTATAGATGCCGGAAACTTACTTCTCACAGTTCTGGAGGCTGGGGAGTCCAAGATCGGGGCACCAGTGTGATGGGGGGCCAGCGAAGGGCAGCTTCTGGGTTTCTGGGCTTCTCGCTGGGTCCTCGTGTGGCATAGGGAAGCCACAGGACGTCACACTGCTCCCCCGAAGCCCCAACTTCTCATCTGGAGTTTCCACGCTAGAATTGCTCCTGACCTGGTTTTCCCAAGATCAACGAATAGGCATTTTTCTTAGAACACCATTCAGGTGGTCCACCCTCCCCTAAACAAAACAACAATTTACTCAAAGCCACATTCTGATACTTTTTTGTAATTTTGCCATGTCAGATTCCTTGCCTTCTTTTCTTCTTCTTTCAACTATGATTCATCAAGGTTTCACTAAGTGTCCTAAACAAGATTATAACCTCTGAGAGTGTTTACACTTAACCAATTTTGTTCTGATTAATTAGCTTATGTGAAGTGTTTGATACCGTGACTAGCAGAGAGGTTACTATGAATATTCATTTCTTCATTTACTCATACAGCCACACACAGTAGGTTGGACAGGCACTATTAATCAGATCCGGCACATGAACAAGACGAAGGACAGAGAGGTCGCCTTTCCTCAGCAGTTCTGTAAGATCCACTCCAGCATGAGGTCTCCTGGCTCGTGCTGGTGCAAACGAACCAAATCTTGCAATTCTGTGGGTGTATGCAACCTTTCTTCCTAGGGAAGGAGCTGGTTTGCTCAGCTTGCGCTGTGCTGGGCTGACTCCATTGGTCTGGAAGAAGCAAGGGAGGCAGAGATAGGTCTTAGGACAAACATCGTCTGGAGAGGCTTTTGCCTCCGGTGGTCTCTACAGTGCCTGCCAGCAGGGAAAACCCCTCTTCTTCCCCCAGGAGGTAGGAGGGCGCAGCCTCTTGGGGCGTTCAGGGGAATCTGTGTTCAAGGTTCTCAGGTCCGTCCGTCCAAATCTCCCGGTCCCATGTCTCAAGGTCTCCAGTTTCCTTATCTGGGCCTGGACTCTGACATCAGAGATGGTGAAGGCTTGTATTCATTCTCCTCGCCGGCTCTCCTGCACTCACAAGGAAGCCCTAACACTGAATGTCAGCAGCCTCGGCTGGCTGTGGGAAGAGGGGAGGCTTCCCTAGGCTCTGAAAGAGCACTTCTTGAGGCCGGTAGTTGGCTAACCGAGGCTGCCACTTTCTCTTCCTTTTACAAGACTTCTCAAGCCCAGTAACCAAACTCAGCTAGTTCTATGTTCCTTAGAGCGAACACTGACCACGTACTTTTTGTTACCACGAGCACGGAAGCCAAAGCTTCCTTCCGCCTACATCCTTCCTCTCACCACTGGGGAACATCTCAGTGACTGTGACGCTATCGCATGCCAGGGTTGACATCACTCCACTTAGCAGCATTCACGGGATCCCAACCCCTGACTGATCCAATAGCGGAATCCATCGGGAAAGCGTGTGCAGGGCTGAGGGTGGTATCCAGTGTCTTAGCTTGGGTACCTAAGTAGTGAGGTTTAGAGAGGTACTTGCATGAAGAACTTACTTTGGGATATGATCCCATGGAAAAAGAACAGGGCCAGGGAAGAGTAAAATAGGGAAGGAGACCAATCCAGTTCAAGGGCCCTTTATAGAGCTGACCACGGCTTACAGAAATCGGGGTGTTACTTTGTCGGGACTCTCTGAGGAGGCACGTGGAATGAGCCACTTGAGGGTGGATGTGGTGGATAGTTTTCTACTGGCTCTCATCTCCTAGTGGGTAAGGGTTGCCAACAGGATTTTAATGTTACAATCTCTACGTTTGTAGACTTATGTATTTCTCCTTGTGGATGTTATCAATTTTTGCTTTATGTGTTTCGAAGACCTATTATTAGTAGATACAAATCTAGAGTTTGTATATTCTGCTGGTGATTTGGACTTTCTATCATTATAAAGTGACCTTCCTTATTCTCAGTAATGCCTTTTGCCTTAAATTATATTTTGTGATAACACCTGCGTTATAACTTAATTCCATTATTTTACTTTCAAACTATCAGCATTCATGTGTTTTTGAGGTGTCTCTTGTAAACAGCTTACACTTTGATTTTTTTATTTTTAATTATTTTTTAATGTTTGTTTATTGGAGAGAGAAGGGATAGAGAGAGAGAGCAGGGGAGGGACAGAGAGAAAGGGAGAGGAGAGAGAATCCCAGGCAGGCTCCATTCTGTCAGCACAGAATCTGACGCGGGGCTCAAACCCACAAACTATGAGATCATGACCTGAGCTGAAACCAAGAGTGAGACACTTAACCAACGGAGCCACCCAGGCACCCCAACACTTAGATTTTTTTTAAAATTCAGTCTTACAATCCTTGTTTTGTAACTGCTGAAGCATTCATTCCACTTACATTTGATATAAATGATATATTTCTATTGAAATCCACTCTTATAAAGCGCATTTCCTGTCTCACTTATGTTCCACCACCCTCTAGACTTTTGCCCTTTTCAATCATTCCATTTTGGGCTATTAGTTAGAAGAAATACAATCTTTATCCTTGTAGTGGTCATGTGGAAGTTAGACATGCATTGTTGACTTATCAGAGTCTAATGTGAATCCATACCTTTACTGTCTTCTCAGTACATAGACATTAGGACACTTTTAACTTCATTTACCTTCTTCCTGATTTGTATCCCAGTGCTGTAATGTATTTTAGCTCTCTCTAAATACTTTTAACTCCATATTAAATTTATCAATTCCCTGTTTTTATCAATTTCTCTGTTCTTCATTCATACATCGCTAACCTTCAATCACTATGGAGATCATTAGAATTTCCTTTGTGCAGGTTTATCTGTGATAAATTCTCTTGGTTTTCTCATCGGAAAATGTCTTTATTTCTCTTTCACCCTCGAAGGGTATTTTTGTTAAGTGTTGAATGCGACTTTGGCAATTAATGTCTTTTGACCCGTGTCCACTGTCTGTTGGTTTCTCTTATTGCTGTTGAGATATCTACTTCTCATATTTAAAGTTTTTCTAATGTTAATTTTTGAGAGACAGACAGACAGTGCATGAGTGGGGAAGGGACAGAGAGAGAGGCAGACACAGAATCCAAAGCAGGCTACAGGCTCTGGGCTGTCAGCATAGAGCCCGACGCGGGGCTTGAACTCATGAGCTGTGAGATCATGACCTGAGTCAAAATCAAGAGTCAGATGCTTAACAGGCTAAGCCACCCAGGTGCCCCTATTTCTCATTTTTTAAAAGATAAGTTCTCTTCTGTCTGCCTTTAAGATTTTCTCATTGCTTTTTGTTTTCTACAATTTCATTATGTCATGGATTTCTTTTTATCTTGCATAAGTCCTGAGCATTGACTCTGTACCGGTAGCCCTAGAATGCCAAGAATATTTAGCTGTTACTTTCAGCTTCCTCTTTAGGTTGGCAAATACTCCTAAGACAAAAGCAATGATGAATGCTGAGCTTATCATTCTAAAGTTTGCACCTTTTCCTGGATCTCAGCTGGCAATTCCTTGCTGTCGTATTAGTTCTTTTTCATTTTAAAACATTTTGTTCCAGATTTTTTGCTTGTCTTCTCTAGGAAGATCAGTCTAAATCATTGAGTCTTCCATTAGCAAAAGAAGAGAATCCCTCCATCATTCTTCTTCTCCTTCTCCTTCTTCACTTCCTCCCAGTGTACTAGATGGTTAAAACCATTGAATAAAGAACTGTTCTCTATGCCAAACAAAATACAACAACTACACATCAGAGTACACATGTCCAACACTAAGGGCAGCAACAGGAAATGGAAGGATCCTGCAAGAAAGGATGGCCTGCAAGAAAGAGATGCTAGATTGTAGACTCAGCTTGTTCTGCCATCTTTATCATTATAATAAGGTAGCCAAAGCTATAACCTGAAGAAAGCATTTGGTTAAAAAACATTTTCCAATAAAACAGAAACTTGAAGATCTTTAAACCAACCCCTCCTACTCTTGATAACACTACCCCCATCTCTGCTGTGGATAGATCACACTTCCTGATCTTCTATGAATGTGTTCTAGTTCCTTCTCAAATTGCTACTCTGTCTCCTCACACAAAACACAAGTTCCCCCGTCCATATACTGTCTGACCTAATACGCTCAACAACACCGCGTGGTATTCGGATCCTCCTTGTACAGAGAAGGGAAGTGAGGCTTCAAGTAGCAGACTGCTTCTGTGGTCTTTCGAATCCAGTGTTCTTCCCATTCTGCCATTTGACTTGCTCACTTCGGGCAAACCATTTTCAGGCTCACCCTCCTCCTCCAGCTTAATTTCATTAACGAAGAATGAGGAAATGACACAACAGAGCCATTACAGTCCCCCTCCTATTCTGGCATCTTCCGGAAAAGTTCGCCCTGTTCAGCTGATGGACTTTTGTAGCAGTTGTGTAAGAAGTCGTAGGGAGAAAAGTAGGCCGGAAGCTCTCTTTCAGGGTGGAATTCTAAGCCTTCTCTCTCTGCTGTGCCAAGGACCACCCTCATATCATTTGGAATAAATAATGATGGTTTAACCACTTGGATGTGTTCTTCTACACCCATGTGTGGAATGTTTTCGAGAGTGGTATCGGCACATCCAGATAATTACAGCAGGGTATGGAGCGGCTTGTGAGTGCCTAATACATTTCATCCCTTGCAAGGATAAGCTGGTCTTGAGAGAAGAAAAGAAACAAATGGAGCTCTGGAGAGTGAAATCTTCTACATCCTTAGAGAAAAATCACACATGTTCTCACTTAAGGATATAACGGAGAGTCTCTGGAATCAGGAATTCTGGACTTAGTTAAAATTCCTCTGTTGTTAATTAGATATGCGACTTTGGGTAAGTCACAAAGCTACTCGGAGTTTAATTTTCTCTGTTGTAAGATGAGGACGAAAAGAGACGTCACAGACTCTTAAACTCTTCAATTACTATTCAAACGTACATTATCACCTTTTTCTAACATCAAGCTTGGCACTGAATAGTGAAGGGGGAGCCAGGGGTACAGGTCTGCTCATCCGCTCTAAAGGAGAAAGAATGAAAAGGCAAGAGAGGAGGACATGACCACCTCAGGGCACTCCCTCTGCTTCCTACATTTACTTGCAATAGCCAGATTTCTTACTGCATGGCCCGTGCACAATGAAAAGTGAAAAAAAAGTAAGAGACTTAGGTCAGGTGAACCTACCTGGGCCAACCCCTATCTGAGCCACATGCTGTGTGGGTGGTATAATGGCCTAAGCCCTCCAAGACTGTTATCTTTTTCTGTAAGGTGGAGAGAGCTTTTCAGGTTAATTGTGAGCATTTCCTGAGATACCTTGTGAAAAGGTGCCTAACAGTGTTTTGGACATGGTAGGTGCTCAATACATGCGCGTTCTATTCTCTCTCTTATCGAGGGGAATTGCTTGTGTTTCTGAATTTAATTCTGCTAATCGTTTATCGAGCGTTCACGGAGGCTCACTGCTGGAATTACATATGGAAAAGAAAAACTTCAGTAGGAAACCTCATAGAACGTTGTGCTCTGCCATAATTACCTGAGAGAAGTTAACGTGCCAACTAAGCTATAAGGAAAGGAAGCTTAGATATTATCTAAAAGTGATTTTGAAAACTGTTAGGCAATAAAATTATATTAAGTAATATTGCTACCAATTCATTCCAGTCCATGTTTTATTGACTCTCACCATCTTGCAGCACTTAAATGTAAAACGCTCTTCCTTTCAAGGATATGGTTTGCTGTTTAAAAGAAAAATTAAAAGCAAGCAAAACCAAGTATCACTGGCCTTCTTCCTGGCAGCTTTTAAATTACCCCCACTTAACCTCAGAACAATCCACAGAGTGGTTCCCTTAGCTGAAATTTCAGCTTCAATGTTTCTATAGCTTCCCAGTTGATCTGTCAGTCGTAAGCCTTTAAAAATTAATTATTAAAACCATTTCCATTAGTGTTTTGTTTGGCCTTCATGCAACCATTTTGCTTTTGCTGTTTAACAAGTGAAAACCCGTCAGCATTAGCTATAAATACACAGCACCAGATATGGCAGCAAGCACATGACTCGTGCTGGACTGTTCCCTAGGGCTAACCGAGTGATGGCTGCATTCTGGGAAGTGGTGTTAGGTCCATTAACCTACAGGCAAATTCCAAACCAGCCAGCCACGTGAAGAGAATTCTCTTGTCCGTTCCTCTTTCTTTTATGGCTCAAGGTATCGGTTCACTTGGTCTATTGGTAAATTCTTTCTTGTCTGCCCATCCATCCAGTGAATCTTATTTTTATTATCAGTCACGTGCCTAACATTGGAGGCAGACTATCAAATGTGTTCCTGCCCTCAAAAAGAGCACAACTGCAGTGTGGGAGGGAGAGTTGGACAGATACATTATTATAATGTAATACCTCCTATGGCAGAGGAATAAAATGAATGATCTGGAAGCCCAGACAAGGGTCTCGAGGAAGATTTCTAGGAAAAACTCCCATCGATGACAATTAACTGCCGTTGAAATAAAGGGTCAGTGGGCTGGGGGAACATGCCCAACAGAACAGCATAGGCAAAGGCACAGGGTTGCAAAACAGGACCCTCTGGGGAAGTAAACATGGTTAACGAGGGCTGGATTGGAGAGGTCATGGAGGCTGGTGGCCAAAGATGAGAGTAAAGAAGGTGGCCTTCCATCATGACCTTCAAACTGGGCCCTGCCCGTGCCATGAGGGGTACCTGGGGAGGCAGCTCAGCCGGTGGGCTCACGTGTGCCTCGCACGTTGGGCTTTGGTGAAAGGGTTCTTCTTAAAGGCTAGGTTCCACTATAATTGAAAACCACTGGTCTCTGTTCAGTCAAGGAGTTGAACCTTCTTCTCAGACCGAGTGATAAAGACTCTCGTTTCTGCTTCATTCCCCACAGGACGGTGGGTCTCACCAGGAGTGAGTTTAGACCATGAAAAACCTCTCCACTGCTTTAACTACAGACTTTAAGAAAGACTTTCTTTTTTTATGTTGATATTCACCTGTTTTAACTGTTGTGATTTTGATGTATGAAAATAACATAGGTTATTTATTTGCTACATTTTTAAATTTTAGACTAAAAGAAACTAAATCGGAGTCAACTGGCTGGAGGGAAATGGGTAAAAAATGCTGCACCACAGTGCTGTACCCGTAAACACAGATACACTGAAAGTGCAGGGGTGTATGTGTTTGGTGACTCTGGCAACCAGGAGGGAATGCGCAGGTAGGGGAAATTTACATCTGTACTTTTATTTATCTTGTTATTAAAAATATGAAAATTAAGAACAGCACAGTGTCTCATATCCAAAACAAGGTTTCCCTGGCCTCTGGTCACCACTTTATTTGAAAGTCTGGCTACAAGGACTTGGTTTAGTTCTCTTTAAGAATAATTGCCAACAGAAAAGAAAAAAAATATATAAATATTTATTTTATAAGTCTTTTAAAGCCAGGGGGAAAAGCCTTTAAAACTATATTAGAGCAAATGTTAGGATCAACTTCCTATTATAATCTTTACAGTAGTAATGATGTCAATGCTGCTTGAAAATGAAACTCATCTACACCAATCTTTATCTTTTTCAAAGTACTTCTATGTCAACTATCTTATATTCACAACCCAAAAGGTAGGTGGTTGACTTGAGGCTCAGTGTGGTCACGTTAAGTGGACGTATCAATGAATGGTGTTCGGGGACAAGGTCTTCTTAGTCCTACCCCAGTATATCAAAGCCCCAACCCCCTGTCCACCCTACCTCAATGCCTACTTTAAAAAGGATTTTTAAAAATCAGGTGGCGGCCACAAAATGTTTACACAGTTTCCTGATGCGGTGTGTTTACAAAATGGAAAATGTTACAGCATAGCCTTTATCCTGACCTTGGGGTTGGGTTTTCTTGAGTTCTGGAAATGAGTGGAATCTTCCATCATTTCCAGGCTTTGTCTCCCATCTCCATGCTGTGTCGGGAAGTCCTCCACTCCCACACCCCTAGTTCTGGTCCTGGGACCAAATGCCTCCCAGAGGCAGCACAGCCAGAGCGTGTGATCTCTAAGACATACACCTTTGGGCTCAACAAGGTAGGGACCCCAGGAACTGGTAACCAGTTATCACTTCCCCTTGCCAACAGTGTTCATTCTTCTTTACCCACGATTCTAGCTGTCCTTCAGGGCCTCCTTCAAGAAGCCTCCCCTACCTGCTACAGCCCACATTACTGTGTCCTTCCACTTACCCGCTACAAACAAGACTACTTAACACTCAGATCCTAGCTCTCTTGTAATGTTGATTGCTTTGTGCAGCGTATGTTTTTTAAAATTTTTTTTTTAACGTTTATTCATTTTTGAGACAGAGAGACAGAGCATGAATGGGGGAAGGTCAGAGAGAGAGGGAGACACAGAATCTGAAACAGGCTCCAGGCTCTGAGCTGTCAGCACAGAGCCCGACGCGGGGCTCGAACTCACGGACCGCGAGATCATAACCTGAGCTGAAGTTAGATGCCCAACCGACTGAGCCACCCAGGCGCCCCCGTGCGGCGTATGTTTTGAAGCCAGAAATGAAAACAGTGGGCTCAAACTCTAGCTCTGAGCCTACTGGATTTTAAGTTATTTAACTTCTCTGAGCCTCAGGTTCCGTATGAAAACTGTGGGTAATACCTTGTCAGGCAACTGTGAGGACACTTAATATATGTGCTTCACTCCCCTCCACCTAACACATAGTAGGTGCTCAATAAATGCTGAAATGAAAAAAAAAAAAAAGACAGGAACAATGTCTCATTCTTCTCCTATCTCTCATATAACCTGGTTTGGGCTACAAAGAAAAAGCCAGATGAATGTTACTTTTCCTTAGGTCTAGCTGACAGAGCTCACCTCTGGTCTCAGGAAACCAAAGACAGTATGTGTTTTTCCCTTCACAATGATAATTAGTCCACATGAGTGTCATCACAGAGTGACAGTAATACTTTTTAGAAGACTCATTTACATAGTATCTTAACGTTTATAAAGAGTCTCTCTCTCTCTCTCTTTTTTACATTTATGATCTCATTTGATTCTCCCAGTAACTCCTGGAGTGCATGTAAGAAAGGTGTCAGTAAATTTTATATACCAGAAATCTGAGTTCCGTGTGTTTAACATCAGCGGTACCAATTTTAGCCTAATTTACAGTTTACAAAGCATTTTAAAAACCACTGTCTTATTTGATTACTAAAATATCCTAAAAGTACTTACATTTTGATGCCCTTAAAATCTTCTAGATATCAAAGGGACACTAGCCTTGGCATCATCTCTGTGCTACAAAGAGCAAAGAATTGTTTTTTACAGAAAATACAAGTTAAGAATATTGACTGCATTGTAAAGCTACCACGGATTTCGTGGCCCCAGCTTGCAGGAAATTAACCCCTGAGACTGCAATGTTTTCCTGTTTGTAATGGAACCAGGTGTTTGAGTTCTCAGCAAGTTGCGCTTTCTTCCTTCCTCACCTAATCTCTCCATGTTCTTCAATTTACAGATTACAAAATTAAGAGAGAACTTGCTAGGTCTCTGGAATGTATAGTATACCCCTATGTATTGGTTTCGAGAATCAACTTTCAAGCCTCCACAGTTCAAAATAACGAAACCTGCCAGCACTAACAGATTTCCCATAGAATGGCCTCTTTAATCAAACAAGGATTCAGCATGACCTTGGGCAGTTCACCTGCCCAGGCCTGTTTCTTAGGGCATGAGGAATTTGTTTGAAGCAGCTTGAGTCTTCAACACAATCATTCTATAATTCTACGAGAAGATGACTTAAGGAAATACATCTAAAAATTAGTAAAAACAATTTTTTTTCATTTGTTTTATGAGGCCTGGGTTGTTTCCCTGAATCTCTTTTTAAAAATGGAAATGTAACAGATAAGCCTCACCTTCCGTTCATTTCCCCCCCCCCCCCCCCCCCCCGCCCAGAGCTCACCAGCATCCTAACGCCTGTGGATCTCCCTCCTACGGGGGGTTTTTATGTTTTTCATACATTTACTTGTAACAATATCCTAAATTACATAATACCATCAGATTTTTTCGCACAGATATTCACCCATTTTAACTGTTACGATCTCAACATATGAAAGTCACATAGGTTATTTATTTGCTACGTTTCTCCATGAGTTGGCAAAAGTTTTCTGAAAAAGGCCAGGTAGGCTTTGTGGGACACATTATGGTTTCTATTGCATATTCTTTCTTTTTTAAAAGAATGACCCTTTAAACATGTAGTGTTGGGGTCCCCAAGACCACCATCTACTTCAGTGACTCATAGAACTCAGAAAAGTGGTTACGCTGACGGTTAATTTCTTGTAGCAAGAAGAGTTTACAATCAGCAAACATAAAAGGCACATAAGGCAGAGTCCAGGAGATCAGGTACAAGCTTCCAGTTGTTCTAAGAGAAGGTGCATAGACAGAATTTCATTCTTCCAGATATGATGTGGGACAACACGTAGGGAATATCGCCCACCAGGGAAACGCATGTGAGACCTGGTGTCCAGGGTTTTTACTGGGAGGCCCATTCTCAGTGGCATGCAGCGACCACATGGCTGACCCGACCCAGCTTCCAGTCCCTCCAGAGATCAAACTGGTAACTGCACGGGACAAGGTCAGCACCACAAATCATTGTTAGCATAAACTATCTGATGTGGCTCAGAGCCTCTGGTAAACAAAGGCACTCACTCATAGGATGCAGGATATTCCAAGAGCTTAGAGGTTATCTCCCAGGAGCTGGTCAAGGGCCAGACTTATCTTTGGAATGTGCTGGATTTGAAGAAGCCAGACCTGCTCAGTCAATCCTTCATTGCACACGTCAAAACCAGTCTTAGTTCACAGGCCATGGACTGGATTTGACCGGAGACTCCAGTGCTAAGAATATGTAAGTTACTTTCTTTTCCCCTGTTAATTCAAACATTGCCATAGGAAACTTCCTCATACATGCTTTATTGTATATACATGGAGTACATTGTGGGAACAATGATATAGGTACCTTACCTCTCCTCAGAAATAAAAATGTGAAACTGGAAATATGTAAAACATGTGACTCTCTTTAAAACAAAATCAATCTACAATGTTAATCACAAGGACTTAAAAATCATTTATTCACTTTATTTAGTTATTAATTTTTTTTAACATTTATTTTTGACAGAGAGCAAGCGGGAGAGGGGCGGAGAGAGAGGGAGACACAGAATCCAAAACAGGCTCCAGGCTCTGAGCTGTCAGCACAGAACCTGATGCGGGGCTCAAACCCACGGACCGTGAGATCATGACCTGAGCCGAAGTTGGAGACTTAACTGACTGAGCCACCCAGGCGTCCCAAAATCATTTATTTAGATGCAGGACTATAAAATCTTTCTTAATAAGAAAACTGAATTTACAATGTGAATTACATAAAAGATCTGTGTCAGATTATTAAAGCAAAGGTCTCAAGAGATATTAAATTTGAATAGCACATTTATCATAAGCAGCAAATTGCTGTTGTGTTTCGCTATTACATAGAAAGAGAAAGGAATTTTATCGAATTGTTTTATTACACATTTTCTCCTAATCTGAACTGTAAACTGTGTGTGAATGAACGTCAAGGTTATGAAATGTCTTAGATAACTGTGGGAGTCAAAACATGACCGATGTCGGAGACTGTGGTAGCTCACAAACTGTGCTTAATATCTTCTAACGTGGCTCAATTTAAAACAAAATAATTGGATTTCTTTTCTATCTAGAGCCAAGACTTTGTTTTACAATAAAAATATCAATGTGATTTTCTAGTTTTGGGAAAAAACAATTCAGTCTTTTAAAAAATTACTATTAGTTTTGATTTTACAGAGTGAGTGAGCAAGCTGGGGCGGGGGGCGGGGGGGGTGGAGAGGGAGGGAGGGAGAGAGAGAAAGAGAGTAAGAGAGAGAGAGAGAGAGAGAGGGAGAGAGAGAGAGGGAGAGTTAGAGAGAGTGAATCTCAAGCAGGCTCCATCCAGGCTGAGCGTGGAGCCCCACAGGGGGTTCAATTCCACGACCCTGGGATCATGACCTGGGCTGAATCCGAGATGGATGCTTAACCAATTTTTAAAAAAATTTTAATGTTTATTTATTTTGGGGGGGGGGGGGGAGAGGGAGAGAGACAGACAGACATGGGGGGGGGAGGGGCAGACAGAGAGGGAGACACATTTTCAAAGCAGGCTCCAGGCTCTGAGCTGTCAGCACAGAGCCCGATGCAGGGCTCAAACTCAGGAACCGTGAGATCATGACCTGAGCTGAAGTCAGATGCTTAACCAAGTGAGCCACTCAGGGACACTAAGTGTTCAACAATTTGTATACCTAAGCATGATGCAGAACTTTTTGTAAAAAGGCTGTTAGAAGCAATGTAGGATTTCATTTTTACTAAAGTGCTAAAAAAAAAAAAAAAAAGTATAAGTTGAAAAAAAATACTTTTCTCAACATCTTTTTCAATCTTTGCTATTATGTAACTGGGTATGAAATGGTATCTAATTGCACTGATTCGCATCTTCTTGATTAAAGACCTAAACATATTTTTGTGTTTAACTGACCCTTTGGCCCTCTTTTGTATAGCTCCCCCCGCCCCCACAACCCCAGTAATCCTTTATGTCAATCGGACACCTCCTTTGTTGGTCACTGGTAGATACACTGCGAGTACACGGCAAGTCTCTGGCTTTTTTCATATTTAGTGTCTTGTCATACTTAACGATCTAAGTTTGATATAGTCAGACGCACTGATGTTTTCTTTATGGCTCTTTTTTGTTACATTCAACTTCTTCCTTACACTGGGTCACATTTTCCCGTCTGTCCTTCTAGAATATTTTTAGATGGTCTCTGATCCACTTTCTCTTTGCATGTGGTGTGAGAACGGTGTGTAATTTGACTTTTCCACACGGACATGCAATTGTCCTCGTATTTATTGGAGAGTCCTTGTGTCTCTATTCTCAGTCATCTCAAGGGCTTCTGCACCTTTACTCTGAACCACAGACCTGAACGTCTGTGTGCACCCACTGGAGTTCTACCATCACGGTCCTGTGGCCCTATGACAGGTGGTCCTCTCTTATTCTTCCTTTTTGAAAAATGTCTTGGCTCTTCATCTTCCCAAATTTGTTGGGCTTATCGAGTTCTATGAAATACTCTGTTGAGGATTTGATTGGAACTTCAGTGACTTTATAGATAACTGACGCTTTAGTATATTGACTCTCCCCACCCTCAAAACACGGAATATTGCCGCATTTATTTCAGCCGGCTTTGGTAAAATTCGTGCACATCTTTCACTGGGTGTATTGCTAGATACCTTAGAGTTTTCGTTGTAAATGAAACTCTCTTAAATGTTACCTGCAAGTAGACTTTTGAGTAGAAAGGGACACCACTGATTCTGGCATATTTGGTCTTATATCCAAATACCCCTCTCTTATTAGTCCTAATACTTTGTAGTTTCCCTTGGACTTTCAAAAAAACCCAGTTATCTTGCCCACTACTACTAACTGTTTCTTACGTTCCAATCCTTATGCTTATTTCTACTATTATTGCACTGGCCAACATCTCTGTGCAACATGGAACAGGTGCACAACAGCCCTCCTTGTCTTAATGCTGACTTTAAAGAAACTTCTCTAAAATTGTATCAACTTCTGATGTTAACCATGGCTTTGTAGTAAATTTTCACTTATCACATTAGGGAAGTTTCTGTCTACTCATAATCTATCAAGAGGATGCCTCATTTGATTGGTTTTTAAAGCCATGGAAGAGTATCGAGGTGCCTAGGTGGCTCTGTCAGTTAAGAGTCCAACTCTTGATTTTGGCTAAGGTCATGACTTCACAGGTTCGTGAGATTGAGCCCCACGTTGGGCTGGGTGCTGATAGCATAGAGACTGCTTGGGATTTTCTCTCTCTTCATCTCTGTCTGCCCCTCCCTCAAGTGCTCTCTCTCTCTCAAAATAAATGAATAAACTTAAAAATCATGAATGAGTGTTGTATTTTGTTGATTTTTTCCCTGTACATTGAAAATAATATGGCTTTTCTTTATTAATAATGTGGCGTATTACATGAAGAGATTTCCCAATGTTATACCAACTCCCATTTGGTCAGTAAACTTTACTTTGTCATAACTAATTAATTTAAAGGTGAATTTGAATTGTAACATTTAGGCTAATTAAGCTGTGTTCATAGAGAGACTGGCCTACCCTTTTCTCCCCCTTACACATCCCATTTGACTTTAGTATCAAAGTGGGGTTTTCCCATTTTATTTATTTATTTATTTATTTATTTATTTATATATTTTTCAACGTTTATTTATTTTTGGGACAGAGAGAGACAGAGCATGAACGGGGGAGGGGCAGAGAGAGAGGGAGACACAGAATCGGAAACAGGCTCCAGGCTCTGAGCCATCAGCCCAGAGCCCGACGCGGGGCTCGAACTCACGGACCGCGATATCGTGACCTGGCTGAAGTCGGACGCTTAACCGACTGCGCCACCCAGGCGCCCCTTATTTATTTTTATTCTTTAGAACAGTAATTACAAAGATTGTGTTTCTTGAAGGTTTAATAGGCCACACATAAACCATCTAGATCTGGTGGCTTACTGGAACATTTAAAAACACAGAGATGTATTTAATGAGAATTTGTGCATGCGTGCATACACACACACACACACAGATCCACATTTTAAAAAATATCTAGAATTTCACATTTATCCATATAAATTCACCATGGCTTTATCATTTCAAAAAATCTTAACTATACCCTTATTCATATCTTATTTCTTTCCTGATATCAAGTTGTCTTTTTTATTGAAAAAAATGTCAGGATCATTATAACCTCTATCCTGATTCTATCACCATAGGTTAGTTTAAAATTTTTTCCTTTCATGCTTTTATGTCCTTTAAATTATTGCCTGCCTCAAATCATAAAGATAGTCTATGTTTTACTATTTCCCTTTTCCTATTTAGACTATTTTCCATAGGAATTGCTTTTTCTATCTGATGTAAGGAGGTGGTCTCTTTTGTCCTTATGGATATCAAACTCTGCACTATTAATTGAAAAGACCATCCTTTTGCCCATTGCAATGGTGTCCCTTGGTCATAAATCTGGTGACCCATATATGTGGATTCATGTTTACACTTTGTATTGTTACATTAGTCTTTGTCCTTATGCCAACCGTTATAGTCTTTTTTTTTTTTTTAGATTTTTTTTTTTTTTTTTTTGAGAGAGAGAGAGAGAGAGAGAGAGAGAGAGTGCATGAGTGGGTGAAGGGGCAGAGAGACAGACGCAGAATCCAAAGCAGGCTCCAGGCTCTGAGCTGTCAGCACAGAGCCCGATGCGGGGCTTGAACTCACAAACCATGAGATCATGACCTGAGCCAAAGTCGGATGCTTGACCGACTGAGCCACCCAGGCGTCCCCCCTCACCCCATACAGTCTTATAGCTACAGCTTCGGTGAAAATTGTTCAGTTTTATTGTTGTTCAAGGTTACCTTAGATAGCCTTGGTCCTTTGCATTTCTGTCAGCTTGTTAACTTCTTCCCATACTGCTGGGATTGTGATAGTATTACACTGAAGTTAGGTAACAATTTACAAAATTGCCTTCCAAACAATCAACATAATATATCCATACCTTTATTTAGATCTTTTAAATTTCTCTCAATATTATTTTTTCAAAAATTTATTTTTAGGTATTTGATACTTTATGCTAGTATATACAGTATCATTTTTTTAACAATTTCAATTTGTTTCTGATATTTAGAAATACAATTTATTTTTGTATATTGACTTTGTATTCAGTGACCTTGATAAATTCCTGAATATTTTGTAGTCTTTTGAATCTTCTATGCACAGAACTAGTTGTTTAGTATTTTCTCCTTTCAAAACTTTGTCTTTATTTTAGGCCTATCTCACTGGTTAGGATCTCAAATTTAATGTTAAACAGCAGTGGGTATTCTTATTGACTTCAAAAAGCCGACCTTTGGCTTTGTTGACTTTCTCTATGTTATTTCACTGATTTTGTCTATTATTTCCTTGTTCTTTTTCTAGCTTCTTGAAATCAGAAGTTTAGGTCATTGATTTTCAGCTTTGCTTTGCTTTGCTTCTAACCTTCGCATTTAAGGCTAAATTTCCCACCATGCATTGCTTTCGCTACAACTCAGAAGTTTTGGGATCACCATCCACCTTGAAATATTTTCAAATTTGATTTATTCTTTGACCAAGGATCTGTTCAGAAATTACTACAGAATTTCCAAGCAGTTGAGGGTTTCTTCAGTGATCTTTTTGTTACTGGTTTCTAGCATAATTCCACTATGTTAGAGAATATTGGATAAAGGCTTTTGATCTTTTAAAATTTGTTGAGGTTTTATGACTCAGCGTAAGGCCAACTTTGGTAAATGATTCATGTTTACTTGAAGAAGATGTGAATTACGTCTTTTTTGATCAAGTGTTCAATATATGTACACTAACTACAGTTTAGAGGTTGTTATCAGCCAGATCATCTATTTCATTTTTGTTTTTTTCTTTCTTTTTTTTCCTTTTCCTTCTTTCCTTTTTTCCTTCCTTCCTCTTTCTTCTCTCTCTTTCTCCCTCCCTTCCTTTCTTTCTCTTCCTTCCATTCATTCATTCATGCATTCATTCATTCATTCTTATTTGGTCCGAGTACTCTATTAGCTATCACAAAAGCTGTGTAAAAGTTTCCAGCTATGGTTAGGGATTTATTTCTCTTCTGTCATTGTTGCTTTATATATTATAAATTTGTTTTGGCACATAGACATTTAGGATTATTTGGTTTAGGTGGGTTAATTCCTTTATCATTAAAATGTCCTTCTTTAGTTCTAGTGATGCTTCACGTCTTATCTTTGCTTGATAAAACTACAGTCCTATTATTCTCATTCAGCTGTGTATCTTTCCCCGTGCATTTACTTTCACCCTTTCTGTGACCTTGTAATTGTGGCTCTTATAAGGAGTACATAGGAAGGTATTCCTCGTTCAGCTGATAACATTTCTACTTTAATCCAGTAATGAATCACTTAAGGTGTTTGGGTTTATGTTTTGCAACTTTAGAATTTGACCCAGCTGTTTCATGTTTCTTTTACGTTGTTCGATACACATTCTATTATTCTTTGTGCTTAACTCAGAGGATATAACCTGCATCCCTGACTTTACAGCCTAATAACTATTAATTTTACCACTTACCCAGTGCCAGAACCTGTGGGTACTAACTCCATGTACCCTTCTTGTGCCTTATCATAGGATGTGTTTTAAGTCCACAGCTGTTTTAAGCCAACACTTTTAGTTAATGTATTTGCAGACATATTTACCATTTCCATTGCTATTTCATCTGGGGTCATTTTGCTTCTGCCTGAAGAATACCCTTTAACAACTCTTTCAGTGTGTGCCTACTGGTGACAAATCCTTATCTTTCCCTGAAAAGTATTTTGCCATCATATTTGAAGGGTATCTTGCCCTTGGCCCTTCTTTCCAGTTATCTGGAATGGGATCATTGCAGCAGCCATCTTTGGATGAGGACAGAAGCCACATGCCAAAGATGGTGGGTCATAAAGAACAGAAAAAGCCTCTAGCCCCACTGGCCTTTGGAGCTACTGTACTGAGCTCTTGACAGCCGACCCGACAGATTAAGCACCAATGTGACTTTGGTCTGTTCCTGATACATTGTCTTTGATCAATTCTGGAAACTTCTTAAGCCATTTAGCTCTTTCAATATAGCTGTTAAGGTATCTGCAATTTACACTGAAATACTCCAGTATATGTGGCACACGTGTGTCACTTATGTAAAGTCATCACTTGTATCCTGCTAACATTCTGATCAAGACAGCACTATCCAGGATGGTCAGCTCACAGTGTAGTCAGAATCCGTATTCCAGAGGAAACATTTCCAGGTACTGTGGTGTCTTGAAGAACTCTAAATTTGCTAATGTACACACTAAATGTCAACATTTTATTGATGAAATTAGTGGTCTGTTAACTAGAATGATGAACTTCAAAAACTGGCTCTGATGTTGAAATTAAAGGTGGTCAAGGTTATATGGATTGGCTAGGTGCTCACCCCGCCCTTGCAAGAAGAGGTTAAAGAATCCAGCTTGGCCTGCAGCCCTTGGCCTTTGGGATGATGTCCTAATCCGATCCTCTAAAAGATCCTCTGTCCAGGTTTCAGTAAGGGTAACAGAATTCTGTTTCCTGAAGGAACCTTTTAGGCAAGGTGGTGGTCAGAACATCTCAAAGGGCCAAGAACCACTTCCTTGAGCCTGCAAAAGAGGCTACAAGAACTGTTTTCTTGCTTAGTACAGTATCTGTACTTGTGACAGAAGTTGGTGTGAAACTGTTTTCATTACAATCTGGCTGTTGAGGGTGATTTGAGGGGAGGCGCGTACGTGGGTTTTTGTGGGGAGGGGTTCTGTGCGTAACAGTGATCTACCAACGGCTGTCCACAAATACATTAGCTCGAGTCAGTTCATGACAACTGCCTCATCCCGGCCCCTTTTCTATTTCCTGCCTTCTTTTTTTTTTTTTTTTTTTAATTTTTAATGTTTATTTATTTTTGAGACAGAGAGAGACAGAGCATGAACAGGGGAGGGGCAGAGAGAGAGGGAGACACAGAATCTGAAACAGGCTCCAGGCTCTGAGCCATCAGCCCAGAGCCCGATGCGGGGCTCGAACTCGCGGACCGCAAGATCGTGACCTGGCCGAAGTCGGATGCTTAACCGACTGCGCCACCCAGGCGCCCCTATTTCCTGCCTTCTTAAACTCCTGAAGTCCATGTGTACACTGGATCTTCCATGGGTTAGTCTTCCATTCTTTCCATCTCTTTTGTGCTGCATTCTAGCGTATTCCTTCTACTGTTTCAAAAAATTGGTCAAGTGTGTCTGACACATTAGTAAATTTTTTCCGATTGACATCAGAGTAGAGGCACCAAGAGGGCAGAAACCTCTGTGTTTTATTCATTGCTTTGCTACCAACCAGTAGCATTGCTTTGCTATTGTGCTCGCATATTAAGGAGATGCTCCCAGTAATTTTTAAGCTGAGCATGGATACCATGAGAGCAAGACTGTAACGGGCATTTTAACTCTTCCTCCTCCTCCACCTAGTCTTAGGTTCCAGGGGCTGCTATGTGGGGAGCTCTGCTCCCTGCTTCCTAGGGCACAGCACCTCCTAGGGTTTTGACTCCATGCAGGGGTCTCCGTCCCAGCCTCCCTGAGTTTTGTCAGGTCACGCCTCTTGCTCTTCAAGTCCCACAATCCGCTGGTGAGGCTAACAGCCGAGATGATGGTAATCTCCTGGGTCTGAGTAGCTTCCAGCTCCCAAGTTTACCACCCTGGTTTTGTTTTCTCTTCATTTCTGGCAGTTGAGACTTCTTTCTTTTGCAGCCAGCCGTGTGTAATTGTTATGTTTTATCTGACATCTCTAGGAGTTGGGGGCTATCAGGTAGTGGTGGCAGGAAGGTTTACGTTTAGCTAGTCTGCCATGACGCCAAGATTCCTGGAAATGTACTCTACGTGAGATGGGAAAAACCAAACCACCAACTTGTTTAAAGCTACTGTTATAGAATTTTCTGTTATACTGTAGTGAAATTAGATCACTGACACACTTTGAAAAGCAGATCAAACAAAGACAATACAAACTGAGAGAAGAAAATGTTTAGTAAAAAGGTATGAAGGTAAAAAGAACGGGGAGAGGGGAAAATGCAAGTGGGACATGTTGAGGGGTTCCTTTAAAACACAGGAACTGGGAAATGATCTGGACAAAACTCTCATAGGCAATGAAGGTTTATATACCCATAATCAATGGACTGAAAGGTACCTAATAACCAACTGATTTTATTTGTATTAGGAGTATTGAGAAGAATTCTTTCTACACTTCCACCTTTTATAAGGAGAATGCAACCAATAAAGACCTATACTGCCCTAATGCTTTCAGTGTCTCCAGTTATCAATGATTAACTGCGGCAAGCAGGATGAAGCAGAGACCTGCCTTTTTGTGTTGAGAAAATATTAACTTTTAATTATGGGACTTAATTCCTGGCTGTACCGTTGCCATTTGGTCTTTGTCTGCTCTCGCTTACGACATTAGCATGACGGCAGTAAAGCTGGTCACCATTTAACATTTTAGTTCCGTTTTTCAACATCTAACCTAGAGTACAACTAACTTAACGTTTCTAACGGCACACAATTGCATTTTGAATAAAATAGGTTGGCTTTTCTCAAACTTAAAGGGTATAGTAGCAATTTACACTAACTGAGACAGAACATCTCCATCAGGTGGCTCTAGTTGAGTTATCCTGTTGCAAGGAGAGTGGCTCAGGGGCCACCTTCCATCTCTCTGCTCCTACAGAATGTTTCCCCCCCAAACCTCCGCTTTCCCACTGGGTCTGCCCCCGACCAAAAGGAACTAACTCCAAGAGCTATGTGAGTGCCTTCCTTCAAGCAAGCACAGTGCTCGTACCAGATGAGAGTATTCCCTCACGTTAATCTTCTAACAACCGTAGCAAAGAGCCGTACTCCGGTCTACCCAGAGCACGGTCTCCAACCCTTCCTGTAGTCTATTTTGTCTGTTGCAACATATGATATGAAGCAGCCACGCCTACTTTGTGGAGAAAATAATGATTCCTGTCAGATGGCACAAAACAGCAGCGCTGCAACATGAACCCAGAGCTCTGATTCCAAGATCAATACTCTCCTTTACTGTCATTGTGATGCCATTAGACAGTTACCGATCAGAGTACTTTAGTTCTATTTAGTGGACAGCTGGCTCCACCCAGCAGTATTTTCTTTATATTCTTATTGGTAGGCAAACACTGTGAAGTAGTAAAACATCCTTAGGAATACAATGGCAATTCAAAGCTGTTTTAAAAAAAAAACTGTTAAAAATAGGGGTGCGGTGGGAGTGGGGTAGGTTGAGAACACGACCCAAGATTTTGAGAACATGTCTCCTTCTCAGCTTTGCTCCAGATTATTGTCCATTGAGGGGGGAGGGGACTCGACTTAAAAACAAGAATAAAATTTTATTCTTTGAACAAAATTTACCATGTCAGACACTGAACTTATGCAGATGAATAAACCGGTCTCTGTCTTCAAGGGGCTCATAATCTCAAAGGAGAAGAAGACACGTAGATGAATTAGAGATACGTTTAGTGCCAGTAACAGCGTTGGAGTTGAGTGCAAGACACGTTTATGGCACAAAGACAAGACTGATTTTACCTAGGAGGTCCAAGATCTAAATCCTGTTAAGACTTGACATCTGAGTTTTGAAGAAGGAGATATTTCCCGAGTACTTAATATGTGCAGATAGCGTGCTGAGTGGTTTATCTGGATTACCTCATTAACTCCTCATTACAATTTAGGAGACAGGTGACTCCAGTGACAGGTATGTCCGGGAGGTGGAACCTGGCACTCACTCTGCTACACACTGTGCTGCACTGACACGCCCACACCTACAGACGGACCCCCTGGATGCGGTCGCCCTGGGAAAGGGACTGATGGGACTGTAATGCTCTCACTTACACACAAGGCATATGGGGTCAGAATGCTTCAGGAATCAGCCAAAGGTCACATAATATACGGAGATACCCTTCCTTCTCTCGGGGGCCTGGCTGGTGTATGATCACTTACTCCTGAAAATTTCTTCTCTTCCTGCTTTCCCTTCGGCTCCTTCAAACACTCCACTGGCACGGAGAACTGTCTCAGATAGCTGACCAGAGGGTGAAGTCCTTAAATGAGTACAGCACAAGGACACATGACTTAACAGGGTTAGCTTGCATTTAAAACAAGATATTTACTATAAATATCGGTGTTTTATAAGCAATGACCTGAAAAGACTGAGAGACCAGTAAGACAGGTTTGCCCACTTTTATGAACACTGCTTCTTACGTACTCAACCTATCACATATAGAAATAAACACAAGGCATGGATTCAAATCCCAGGCCACCCCACACAATGTCAGCAAAGGCTCGTGCTCTGCCCTGTCCAGAGCACCAGCTCTCCCCCTTACAGTGACACGTCCCTGTGCAGCACAGCCACACGGAGTTTGCGAAGTGCTCGGACTGGTTCCTAGTGTCAGCACCCTTGGGAGCCTTCCACCTGCCGTGCTTAAGCTGCCTGAGGGATGTTCCGTCACTTTTTAATATATAACCAAACAGTGCAAACTATCCTGTCTGTTCAGTCTGAAGCTAAAAATCTTGACCACTTGTGTGAAAATAAAGTCCGAATAATGTCCTTTGGTCCATAATAAAAACTGTCGTTCTTACTGTACGTGCAGTTTTAAAAACATACTTTATGCTAAATGTTCATGGTAGGGGGCTAGGATTCCGATGCGGATAACATTGCTCAAGGGTAGCGTGCACTACAGTATCTTGTGCTGGTTTAGGTTTAACACACAAATACAGACAACGGTTCTGCAATTTCCCTGGTATCACTGCATTTGTTTCCCATCACAAAGTGAAGGTCCCATTCTAAATCCTACAGATTCCAGAACGAAGACAATATGAAAACTGACATGAACCAAAAAAATACCAGCAAACTTCTCGAGGACAAAAGCGAACATTTACCTGGCAGCACAGCACACGGTGGTTCTGTGAAGGTATGAAAGTCAGAATCACACGCTCATCACACACTTCTAAACGATTACAGATGTTTCATTCTAGACTGACTGTGTACTTGAGGGTAAACCGGCTCCGTGTATTTATTGTCTCAATCTCCACAAATGACTCAAAACCACCTCCTGAATACAAACCACAGCACGCCCTCTGCACTCAGGAATCTCCTTCACTTTAACTGCTCGGTAACTACAAGCAACTTAACTTCCTTGAGTCCCAGGCTCCTCAACTGCAAAATGCACTAGTAACAGTCACCTTGAAGGGCAGCTACAAGGCTTACAGGAGAGCACATATACCTAGATAAATGCCTAGATAAATCTCAGTACAATAGGTGTTTCACAGACACTCTGGTCTTTACGAATACTCAACAGAGTAATAGTGAAAGACATATTTCAATGAGTGACAAATTCAGCACACCCAAGGACTAAGGTTTTTTTTTTTTTTTTTTTAAATGTTTATATTTTTGAGAGAGTGAGAGAGACAGTGCGCACACGAGAGAGGGGGAGGGGCAGAGAGAGAGGGAGACACAGAATCCGAGGCAGGCTCCAGCCTGGGAGCTGTCAGCACAGGGCCCGACGCGGGGCTTGAACTCACGAGCTGCGAGATCATGACCCGAGATGAAGTCGGACACTTAACCAACTGAGACACCCAGGCACCCCAGGACTAAGGTTTGTTAATGCAAAAACGAACTGACAGACTTTTTAATATGTTTTACAATTAAAAAAATTAATCTGAATAAATGTCTAAAAGAGATCAAGTAACTATAAAATAAAATTTGAAATGTTGAGAAAGTACGTGGTCTGCTCCTCAAAGTCGTCTTCTTCTTTCTCAGTATATAAAGACTGATGTCATATAATCAATGGCATTTCTCAGCTTTGATGAAATCTAACTTGAAAAGATTAAAATGTAGTATATTTAGGATAATGTACTTATAATATTGAAGGTGGAAAGGGCCTACCTAAAGAAAGACAACAAAACCCAGAAGTCACAGAATATTATGTAACAGTTTAAAAAAATTTTTTTTTAATGTTTATTTTTGAGACAGAGAGAGACAGAGCATGAGCAGGGGAGGGGCAGAGAGAAAGAGGGAGACACAGGTTCTGAAGCAGGCTCCAGGCTCTGAGCTGTCAGCACAGAGCCCCGATGTGGGGCTTGAACTCACAAGCCATGAGATCATGACCTGAACCAAAGTCTGATGCTTAATCGACTGAGCCACCCAGGCGCCCCTACGTAACAGTTTTAAATAAAGTTAAAAAACATGGACAGATAAGGAGGAAATATTTGCAACGCATATGACATAGCAAGAAAAGAAATGTCCCAAGTATATTAAGTCTCTAGAAAGCAGTAAGAACAAATTAGGAAACCAGAAGAAATATGTGCAAAAGATAGGAATATGCAATCCAAAGGAAAGACTGAAAGAAAGAAGGCGGGTGGTGAGGAAGGAAGGTAAAAGGGAGAAAGAAAGAAGCCAACACAGGTATGAAAAGATGTTAACTTCACCTTTCGACGAGGGAATGCAAACAGGAGACACAACTTTGCAACTATCCATCCGAGCGGCAAAAATGAACAAAACTGATGACGTTCTGGCAATGATGTGAGGAAACGGGGGCTCTTTTATATTGTTAAACAAAGTATAAACTTGGCACAGATTGAGATTAACTCAGCAAGATGCGTTAAGTATTTTAAATAGACATCTTCCTTGACACCGCAACTGTACCTTTACCAGTTGCCCTGTAGAAACAGTTACGCCACGCATCAACATATCGGTATTTTGCAGGACTGGTGCAACAGAGCAACCAACCTCCACGTCCACCAATGGGGAAGCAAGTATGTTACGGCACATTTATATATGGAACTAAAAAACTAGTGACGCAGAGATGCGAAAAGTTCTCTTAAATGCAGGAAAAAAAGGCACATGCTACCAACAGTAGGATTCCATGATGTCAGAAGCCCCACCCACGCCCGTAGGGTGGATGTGTGTAAAAACACGGAAAGAATTTGGAAGGCCGTGCACTGCTCACAACCTAGAGTGTAACAGAGGAAGGTGTGCCACCTGAGTGTGAAGACAGCGAAGGGGCACCTGCACATTTTACTCTAAATAGACGGAATGAATGGCCAAACATTTAGAAAATTATCTGAAAACAAAAGATCTGCCAACACCCAGTTCCCAAACTCTATTTCTCATTCATACTGACAACCTCACCTAACAGTAATGCAGTATTCTGGCTAATATGGAATCTTCCTGTGCTACTGACTATGTGCAAGAGAGAATTTTAAGCAAATGACTGTTCAATACAAATTGGATACCCAAAACAAAAATTTTCACAGATAAGCTATAGAATAAGGAGAATTTATAAGGTCAAAATGAAGGCTAACGTATACCTTTAGGAACCTTTTATACTTTTTCAAAGAAACCTTATGAAGATCTTTTCTCCCCCCTGGGGAATTTGGACTTTTATAAAATTTGCATGGAGAACAAGTAGCAAAGGAACTTCCTCAAACTACTTTTAAAAAACAAAACCAACAGCTCAAACCCTGTCTTTAAATATTTTTACATGGACAAATACTGAACACAGCTTCATAGTCTTTAAAGAATCACTTTGAAATAAGCAAGGAAAAGGTCAGAACTTTTAAGCCAGTTATAATTACATCTGGTTAGTCCCAAGACAGTTAAGTAGTTGAACAGGTTCTACGGCTAAGATTTTGATTCGTGGAACAGTTTTACTTGGTCTCATAGAAATAATGTGTATTACATTATAAAAATACCCTTGGGACTGGTTCTGTTCCATAAAATTAAAGAAAGTTAAAAGTAATATAAAAAAGTAATCCTAATTTATATACTCATAAAAATCCTAAATGTGAAACTGGTTTCATAATGTAATGGCAGTTTTATGAAGAATTAAAAGTTATTAACAAAACCTACCTTTCATGTAATCCAGATTTTGTTACTAGCGTATTTCTAGTGTAAAAAAAAAATCTCAGTATGCTTTAACAATGAAGAAATTATATAGTTGGTTACTATCATTTTGCGTAAGATTTTGTACTGAATAACAGTTTGACCTTTATCAAAAAGTAAAATCACTTTTTAAACAGAACTTAAAGGAAAGCTCTCATATATCACAGATTCTGCATTTTAACTGTCATTTCTTGATTACTGAAGTCGATAGGAGACATTATTGGCTCAGAACCCTACATTTCTACTACTGGGAATCAGTGAGATAAGGAAAGACACAATGAAATCAAAGTTAAATAATTGATGCCAACTGCTTAGCAAATAATTGTGAGGAGATGGATCAAATCTTCAAACTGGACAGAAAATGGTCCAAGTTTAATGTCAGGTCATATTCAAATTTATCAAAGACATCCACCTCTGTATTATATTCCCTATCCATCAATTAAATAATAAATAGCAACTGTTAAAAAGGGGAAGAAATGGGGACATTTTCACATTTATCCAGATGCTGTGATGTTTCATACTTAAAAGCACATATTCATCACAATAGAACTTATATTACATTTCTAATAAATACATAGTATTTAAAGAAATCACAGCATGTATTTTCCTGTAAGGGTGGAGGACAGCTCAGTGCAACTTACAATGTTTCACTTTATTAAGTAAAACAAGATACACCCTCAAATCTTAAGTATAACTCATCTTTCACACAGAGTTTTTTCTAAGTGACAACATGGGACACAGCTGGCAGCCCACATGAGCAGAGGCTCTGTTATATAGTCAGGAAGGCAGGTGATACTCACAGGCAAACACATGACCATTAAACAAAGAAAACAAAACAATGAATTAAAAAGCACAGCCTAAACCACACGACATGCTACGTATTGTTTAATATCCGAGCATATAAAAGAAAAATTCTGTATTTTAGTCCCTGAAGTTCAAAGGTGAATTGATGGAGAACTCCCAAATACACCTTATTTGAAAATCACATTTTATAAAACTACCTTTAGATTAGACCATGCTTCCATAACACACTGCAAGGTTTTACCTGATTGTAAGTTATAATTGAAGCATTTGCCAAGTTTCAAAGGAACATGTAGCACTCACTGAAATATAGGTTTTGTATCCAAGTACATAATAGCTCTCAGTAAAAAATAATGAAAAATCACTCTATTATTTTGAATAAAATGTAATTGGACAAACAGCACTCATCTTTTCAACAGGTTCCATGCTTTAACTTCACATTTTTATTTAATTGTGAATTTCTCATGACAGGTAGATATAGTCCATAGGAAAAGCATCCAATGTGGATTCTAACTCAGGATTTAGGCAAAGACAAGGGTTTACAGACACCGGACAAGCTGCTAGAGAATAATGTGTACTTCTTAAGCAATTTTGGTTTTGGGGTTGTTGTTTGTTTTTTTTTAACTTACCAAGAAATGAAAACTTCCTGGAATTGAAAAACAAAGCTACAGAAAATTTTAAGTATTTTCAATAGAAGCATGAAATGTAAAAGTATCATTTAAACCAAGCAATACATACTTAGAACTAATTATTAGGTATTAGCTGATCTTTAAATTATTTGAAATATATGACACAATTATACTCTGGGGAAAATAACAGATAACAGACATATTTTTAAAGTAATAGTAATGGCTACCACTTAACGAAGAGCTCAGCAAGTACCAGGAATTGCTCTAACACTCTCCTGGTATTAACTCATTTGGTGTAACAGTCCCAGTAGGTAGGTACCGCTATAATCCCAATAAAGCAGACTGCCGCAGGCGAGGCACGGGGAGAGTCTTAACCTCGGCGCGGTGGCACAGCTGGCCAGCGGCAGGCCTAGAACAGGAGTTCAGGAGGGTGGGCTTCAAAACTCTGTACCACTAAATTACAGTCTTGTCAAAGATGCGAACCATTTCCATTAAACCAGAAAGTTGGTGTCATCGTTGCTGCTAAAATAAAAACGAGTTATGTCTAATTAGACATAACAGCAATTACTTATCGAACACCTAAAATGTGCTATGTACTATTACGAGCACTGTAGCTAGCATTAATAACAGCTAACATCTTAGCAATTATTCAGTGCTTAATGTGACAGGCACTGTCCTAATGAACCACTTTACACCCGTCATCTAGATCAATCCTTACAACAAATGGTCCTGTGAAGTGGATGCCGTACCTATTTTGCAGATGAGAAAAGCACTGAGGTGTGAAACAGTGCCTTTCCCTCCTCCCAATCACCTAGCAAATTCACTGGTACAGCCCAGATGGCTACAAATGTCTGATGTCAAGGCCATGTTTGTTAAAGCACACTGCAACACCTACAGATCTGACCCCAACTACCACACGAGGACATTTTTTTGTCCTTTTACCTAGAGTCTTATGTCATGTTAGAGATATAACAGCACAAAATTAAAAGACATGACAGCAATTTAAATTTATAGTAATTACACTAAAAAAAAAAAAAAAAAAAGAAAGAAAATCAAGCCTCTCTGTACTGTTCTTGCCAAATCTGACATCAATGTTAATGGTTGATATTCCAAGTCAGCTGAAGTAAACATCCACCTCCCAGCCAATCCGTGTATTACAGCTGAGTGTAGGATGTTTACATGAACTACAACTTGGTTTACGAAACCCTTTACTGTGTTTACATTGGCCCTTTACCTGACCCTCAAATTTATATTAAAGTAAATATGATGACTTATTATATGTTTTAAAAAGACAATTTTGTAGAATCTGTTGAAAAAAAGAATTGGTACAGTGATCCACATAAATGAGGCAACAGTCGGAAGGTATTTTGAGACGAAGTTTAGAATCCAAGGGACAAGGCAGAAGTGATATTCCTTACACTGAAATAATTTATGGCAATGTATGCAGACATCCTGTGAATGTTCCAGATCTAAATGTGGCTGATTTTACAGCTTCTCATCTTCCTATATCCCTCTCTTCAAAACAAGTGAACTTGCACTTATAGGAACCCATTTGATGGCCAGTACGATGGATCAATCACCCATTCTTTCTCATGAAGAAGAGTCCCATTTGGGGCAAAAGACAAAATTAATAAAACACCTCCGAGGAGTCCCAAGCTCACTGGTGGCCTTTCTCGTCCTCATTTCTCTTCCTCATTTCTCTTCCTCTCCCTTGCCTCTCTGCATCTCCCCCACGTTCACAATTCAGATACTTTCACCGCAGGAACATCTCTCCCACACTCTCGCATCTCTCCACCTTGCACTGTCCCAACTGCTGTGGAGTTGCCCACGGAAATCGCTTCTCCTCTCCCTGCATTCCTCTGATTAAACTCATATTACTGCAAACATCTCTACTAAGCATTAAAGTGGCCTTACCGACACACTTGCATTAAAGAAGAAGAAATCCTCACATTTGGAAGTAAAATGAAATTTAAGAGCCACTGCAGGCAAACTCTAAAAATCCTTGGAATTTTACAGGCATCCGAGGATGTTTTGGAACCTCCTGAGTCTCTACCTGGCCTGGCCTCTTGTCCCCTTCGGGCTACTTTTCAACAAGTATCAAGTCTCAAGATTAAACACACACACACACACACACACACACACACACACACACACACACACACACGCCTTTCTTCTTCCCCTCTAGGAGTATTGTTTTTCTGTTTCAACTACTCCTACTGCAACAGTATTTTTTTTTCTTCTGCTTTTCTTTGCAAATATATTCAAATAGCATTTCTTGGGCTGGGCAATTAACATGATACTTTCTCTGGGAGAAAAATGGGCCTCAGGTTTCTAACAAACCTGTTTAAAAAAATAATCAAATTTTTGGATTACTACAGATTTTTAAGTTAGGGATTTAATTTTTTTTTTTTTTTTTTTTTTTTTTACTCAGTCACTCAATGGGCAAATACCAAACAGGGAAAAGAATGTTAAGATGAGCCCCATGGCTCTGAAAGTATGGACCCAGAACAGCAGTGTCTGTAGCATCTGGGAATTTAGGGGGAAAATGCACATTCTCAAGCCACACCCCAGACCTCCTGCACCAGAAGCTCTTGAAGGGCCCAGCAATCTGTGCTTTTAATAAGCACTCTAAGTAATTTTGATACACACTAATATTTGAAAACCAGTAGACTAATTGTTTCACCAAATATGTTGCAAAGTCAAAGCAGAAACAGCAGGGAACGGCAATTACTTCGAAGTCTGTAACATGCTACAGATAAGAAAAAAGCCAACGTCAAAACATGTATCATATGTCCACACATAATTAACTAAGCTTAGGAAACTATGACAGAGACAATCTGAAACAGCATCATTTTAAAAAGTAATTAAGCTCAGACTGATATTCAAACTTAAAAAAAAAAAAAAAAATTCCTGAATACATACAGCCTGAGAAGCACATTCATTCACTGAAATTTTTGTCAGAGGGGTGAAAAGGAGCCAGATTTGGAATGTGCTCCATGCAAGGAAGAAGGCATGTTGGGAATTAAAGTCTACCATTCACTGCTGGGCCACCCCAAGCCTCTGACTCTGTGTGGAACCGAACTCAGATACAGAGACCAGTGAGGACCCATCCACTAATGTGTTGTTAACCAAGAAAATTTGTACACAAGCATATCTAATTGGAAATGAACTTGACACAATTCAGTAGTTTAGCTTGTTTGCTTAACAAAGTAATCCCTAATAAAACAGATTAAGGAAAAAAACCCTGTCATTTTCAGAATGGTGTTCCGTAACTACCAATGTTTTGCTTTTAATATTAATTTGATCAAAAATCTTAAGTAGTAGTTTCTGAGCTAAGACCTGTCAATAAAGACCACACACTTCTCCCCAAAAACCTAAATTAAAAGCTAGGGAAACAAGTTGTTACAGGTTTACCGGAAAATACTGACAATTTAACATCTTAAGGCATTTGTTCTAAATAATTGCTAAAGTTGCAGGCCAATGGGAGTTTGTGGGTCTTCAAAATTAAAACACGAAGAAGTCATCTGCAAATGACTAAAAGGCTGCACGCACGTACACTGAAGCAAGGGCGTCCAGGATTAAAACTGACATGGTCTCTGATCCACCTCATTAGGGCAGAATAATATAGAACAAATGTTATGTAACGATGATTGTACCATTAATCCTGCAGCATCACGGGATAACTCGACTAGCTGGGAAGAGTAGAACAACTCTGCCCCCCTTTTAGCTTGGATTTGGGCTATCATTTTGAAAAACCTGCCAAATGGAGCTGTGCAAATGATTAAAGCAGGCAGTTTCTATCCATCTTGCTGAATTTGAAAGCAATAACCAACTTTTTCATAGCAATTAAACAATGTCACCTGCTTTAACAAAATACTCCTGTTACCAGAAAACTCTTTCTGCCTTTGCCAGGGAGCACTTCTAGGGCTCTCAGAAATGGTCCTATCCATTTGCAGCTATCTGGAATCTAAGGCTCCCAACGCGCTAAAATGGAGAGTCATGGAATATGTAATAAACCTGCTTCATGAAGAGTTCAGTGGGGACGCCTGATGCATGCTAATTGTCAAGCTGGAAAATTATACTTACAAGTTGCCAGGCTACTTGGGTCTGAAGCAGCAAACTACCCTCCCTCCCTCCCTCCGCGCCTGACCAAATAAGTCTGGTAAACCACCACTCTAACAAAGAAGCCTTTAAAAATAAATGCTGTAGTATGGATACATCTGTAATAGCTGCATTTTGACCCAAACTTTCATTTGCTCATCTGCATTAAAAACATAAGAAATAGGGGCGCCTGGGTGGCGCAGTCGGTTAAGCGTCCGACTTCAGCCAGGTCACAATCTCGCAGTCTGTGAGTTCGAGCCCCGCATCGGGCTCTGGGCTGATGGCTCAGAGCCTGGAGCCTGTTTCCGATTCTGTGTCTCCCTCTCTCTCTGCCCCTCCCCCGTTCATGCTCTGTCTCTCTCTGTCCCAAAAATAAATAAACGTTGAAAAAAAAAAATTAAAAAAAAACAAAACAAAACATAAGAAATAGCAGATAGTTCTGCAATAATATAAGATTGTTATTAGAATCCTATACATGCAAGGTGCGTTACTCGATGGCGGGAAAACAGAGTTCTATGGAGTGTGTCCCTGCCCTCAGAAAGCTTGCCACACGAACAAAAAAAGACATGCATTTAAAATGAGATTAGCAAGAACTTTATCTTTTGGTTTAATTATGTACTGAACCTAACACGGTATGATGGTCAGCAGTAATAAATAATAAGTAGGAAAAAATACCAATGCTTTATTGAAGAGAAAAATTTCAATACAACACCTGTTTCCCAGGATCTAAAGGACAGATAAAAATAAGAAATCATATATTTAGAACTCGGAAAAAAAGCTGCTATAAAATTATACATGATCGATTAGTCACAATGAATGCCTTCTGTGAGAAAAGCCCTGTAACATTCAGCTCTGTGGGGAAACACAACACGTAGAGAGCGCACCTGCTCACACGGCATCCATCCATACTCGGGTGAGGAAAAGGCACGTGAGAACCTGAAAACACTTCTAACCACTGGTAAACGCTGTGCACAGGCTCCGTGGTCTGCAGTCATGCACACTTCCGACAGCAGTGTTCGGACAGGAGCTGTGACATCATTCAGGGTGAGGAGCGCAGGCAGTTGGTGGGAGAAGAGGGAGACCAAGTTCACGCACGTAACACCTCTTCAGTACAGAGAAACTGAAACTTCTAGGTTGTATGTCGCTGGGGGGTGGTCCTGATACATCCAATCTGCAGAATTTCTAAGGGAGGAGATCAGTCTCCTGAGCTGCTGGGAAGTTAAATTCCAGCCCACCTGGAAAGGCCATAAGGACCAGAAGTTCACGGATAGGGCAGAAACAAACCTAACGACCCCCAGCGAAAACAAAGTTTTCCCCTAAGTCCTCTCTGGCCCAGCAGCAGCCTGGCTCAGGCAAGCTTGGGCCTGCTGTGCTGCAGGGTGTCCGGTCATCAGGACCACAGCCCACACTGACCTCTGTCACAACACGGGCGGCCTCCCAGACAGCGGTAAACGGAGGAATCGAAACATTTCTGGTGTTTCCCATGCATTTGCCAGCCTCGCCAATTCCACTTCTTAGGTACAATGAGACCAAATGATGCCTGTGAACAGCCGGTAGCAGCAAACATCTGACTGAAAGCTTTGCTGTGTCTTACAGCTTCCAGTCGGGGATGTTTACAACAACAGGCTTTCTGAAGAGCAAATGCACAGAAGGAATAGACACGCATGTGGCCTGTCACCTTCTTTATCTAATGATTTACAGGCTCTTTAGCGCTGAATGACGTCTGTGACATTTTAGAAAATAATAAGGTTAATGTTATCAACTAGTTAGCAAGAGAATCAGCTGCAACTCTTCCCAAACGGACTAATTAACAAAGCAGATACACATTATAAATTTAACTGGGCAAACATGCAAAATTAAATATATTACACCCAGTTCCCCTACATGAAGATCTATGTTTCTACTTAAGACACGCAAAAATGAGTGTTTCTCTCTGTAAACCTGGAGTTTCAAAATCAGTAAGAAACACAGCAGAAGGACAATCCTAATAACCAGAGTGACCATCCATCCACCCAAACCAGTCTCAATTTGTACCTGTTGGCCCAATACTGTTATGAAAAGTGACTGCCTTCATTAATGGAAGTGTCCTGACGTAGACCGCGAATACAGAGGGTTTTACTTGGCAGGACATCTACACCAAGAGTCTAATGTTCTTCCCTATCCCCATTAGATTTAGGTTAGGGATGGACAGTCCACAGAAATGAACAAAGCGAAGTAGAAAATTAGAGGAACAACCTCATGAGCTTGGCTTTGTTCATAAAGCAATACATCGAAACCATTTTGTTTTCCACACTACTTACCTGAAAGAGAGAAGGAAGATAGGAAATCTGCATTCCATCAAAACCAGACTTGCTTGAGTCTAAAATAAGCATGTGTACATACATACATACATACACAGACACACACACACACACACACACACACACCCTTTAGGATAACTATTGAAAACACCAATATACACAAACGTGCTAATTCTCTAATATCAATTTTTGGAGTTTGGGTTTTTCTGGAGCAATGGTTACTGGTATCTACCCTGTGATAATATCTAAAGGTTGCTCTTAACAGTTTTTGTTTGTTTAAATATTATAAATAACTCTTCTCCATTATAGAATATAGAAATAATGAGGAAAGTACATGTGGTCTCTATGGATACAAGATGACCTTCTTTGTTTCTGAAGACAAATACTAAAAAAAAAAAAAAAAATCCAGTGACGATTTACAACAAAGACTATTCAAGCTGTTCTACAATTGAAAATTTGCAGATTTAAATTAGAAAAATAATTATTTCATGCCGAGGTAGGCACGGGATGCTTGACTAACGAGGATGCTGCACATTAAGTGGCCGTGAACCAGTTAATACCAACTCCCGCCTTCAATTTCCCTCTCTGTTCTCAGTTTAAGCTTTTGTTATTGTTGTTAATGCTTATTTTTGAGAGCAAGCAAGGGGGGGAGAGGCGGAGGGGTGGGGGGGGGGGACAGGGTATCTGAAGCTGGCTCTGTGCTGACAGTAGAGACCCTGACGCGGGGCTCGAACTCACGAACCACGAGATCATGACCTAAGCTGAAGTCGGACGCTTAACCGACTGAGCCACCCAGGCACCCCTCTCAGTTTAATCTTCTTGGAGGCTGATCACAAGAACGACACTTGTATCAGAGCTACTCTATTTAACTCAGACACATAACACATAGACATTTTTCTTCAGGGTTAGGAGGTGACCCTGTCAAGTGCCACACACTTGTACACGACGTAGTCTTGAAGGCAGCTGAAAACCGTGCGTAAGCGGGATAGAGAAGAACGCTACAAGAAAATCGATTACAAAATACCTTCTATAGACACCATCTTCAGTCATAACATATAACCTGTACTTTATAAATGTTCTTTAATTCTGTTCTTTTATTCACAACCAAATGCACGTACGCTGTGGCTCAAGGTTTGCCATTTTTGACACACTGACTTCCAGCTGTCGCAGTGTACTTTTCAGTAGCTGAGCTGCCCTTCTTACCACCAGCTCTGCCACTTCCACTCTTCTGTTCACAAATCTTCATAAAAACAGGCAAAGTATACACTACATACGTACAAAAAGCTATTTTAACCTCCAGAAGTTATCCATTTACATCTAATTCGAAACACTGTTTTCAAAAGCAGGAAATCTACTTAATACTGTACTTGAGAAAAAGAATCCTCTTCTAAAGATAAGAGGTGTAAATGACTCTCCTACTGCCTTTCGCAAAGTCTGCTTATTACATAGTCTCCTCAGAGGGATCACGTCTGTTCAAACAAATCCTTGCACTTCAGCTGACACACTAGCTGTGTGACCTTGAGTAAGTCACTTAACTACTCAGAATCAGTTTCCTAATCTGGAAAATAAGAAAACCCTATAATGGAATTACAAGCAATTTTCAGAGTGATTGTGAAGATTAAGTAAAGAAAATTACGTGAGTATAAAAGCATACTATACTGGAAAAATAAAGCGCTACATGATAGTAATAGTGTTTACAGGTTTGTACTCACACTTTCTTGGAAACCTTCCCCCTGAAAGCAAAAGTCTGCATCTCAAAGAGCTGACAACCGTGAGGGTGTTCATCTGTGTGAACACAAGAGTTCTACAGGATTCTACTTGACACGATATTAACTAACTCGGGCAAAAAACAAAGCAAAACTCGGGCAAGCAAACAAAGCAAACCAAACCATTGGCTTCCTCCACACCAGATAGGCTAACTGGGCTCATCTATAAGTGATGATATAACGACAACGACATTAGAAACACTATTGGGGCACCTGGGTGGCTCAGTCTGTGAAGCATCTAACTCTTGATTTCAACTCAGGTCAGGATCTCATGGTTCAGGAGCTCGAGCTCTTCACTCAGAGCGTGGAGCCTGCCTGGGAACCTGTCTCCTCCTTTACCTGCTCCTCCCCTGCTCACTCTCTCCCTCTCCCTCTCTCAAAAATACATAAACAGTTTTAAAAAATATTAGAAACACTATTCTTTCTTACTTTTCAGTTAAGAAAATCTTATTTAAAATGTTAATTTAAACAGCACTTTAAGAATTACTGTGCAAATTAAGCCATAACCAAACTATACTTTATCTGCTCAAATGCAAAAAAAAAAACAAAAACAAAAAAAACCCAGTTCTTTTAGTCATTCAAACAGTTGCGTTAGTTAAAATTACATTGTATTTAAAGATCCAAAAGGTCTTCTTTTTCATTGGCAAGTACTCATCAAAAATCCTTGTGATGCGTGAACAGGTCTCAAAGCAATCGGAACATTCTTGTATCAAGTTCAGATCAATGTGCATCTGTGAGTTAAAAATCACTTGCAGGTGAACCTATGGAGCTGGACTGCTCACCCCACAGCTAACTTGAATGTCACTGGGTGGGAATGGCAGCCACGAGCGCACCAAAAGTCTCCAAAGAACGCAAAGGCAGGCTGGAGACTTGTGTGGCGAGCTGGAAGGCCCTGGCTGGCCTCTATCGTGTCCTCCTCCCATTGCTGACTACTAACACCACATCGGCCTTGAAGGCTCCTCGGGCGTCAGGAACACAGATTCTCTGGCGCTCTGTGGCCCCCCCACCTGCAGGGGGCAGGGGCACGCTCTGAAGTGGGCTGCTAAAGCAGATAGGCAGGGTGTGGTCCGCCTTCTAGCCTGTGCTCAGCACGGCCCCGATCATCACGCAGAGACGTCAGACTCTGTCCACTCTCAGTGGAGCCCCGGGTGGGCCAGGCTGCCCCACTTGGCCATCACAAAGGTGGAGAACACCCACCAGTACTTCTCAACAAACCAGTAACCTATGAGAGGCACATCTTTGGGGAAGCCCTGGCCTCGACTATTTACGGAAAGAGTAACTGCTTTAGGCACTGATCCAGGTGTGGGGCAAGAGTGGTGGATAAAGCTGGTAAGGTACCTATTCTCAAAGAAATTACAATCTAAAGGAAGCTACAGGTCGGATGAGGTGGTGAAAGGAATTTACAAGAACTGCTGATGATTTTTAAGACACAAAATAAGATTAGATCCCTGTGTAAAGATCAGACTGCTGGTAAAATAGATGATGATCTGAAAGGCAGGAGCAGGGAGGTGGTAAGGATAAGCAACTGATGAGGATAAGGCTGTTGCAGTAGTCAGATCATGAAGACCTGCCTCATGATGAAGAGGATGATTAAAAAAAGAAAGTACAGATATGAGATTTACTTAAAGGTAGAAATCTTCATAGTTTCTCACAGTCTGCATAGCAGGTGTTAATAGCTTGTTGACAAATCCCGAATTTTTTTTTGTTTTTTTTTAATCTCTGGCATTTGCTTGTCACCATATAATGTTCTTTTTCTCTTAAAAGCAGAGGCAAGGATACATTCTAGGGGAAGGTACTAGTTCATTTAGGTCTTATTCTAGTTTCATAAAGGCCAGCACCTGAGTTGTTGGCTCTATCTTCTGGACTGGGGAGTTTTATAGTTGAAAAAAAGAAAAAAGGCATTAAAAATAAAAGAGGGGAAAACCAACTGTCAGCTACTTAGTGGAAGGCAGGAGTACATGGGAGACAGAACAATTAAAAATTTAAGTCAAGGCCAGTGAGATACTTGAGAAGAAAAAGTATAAGCACGAACTTATCAATTCCCTCAAAGTTTCAAAAGAAAGAAACTTGTCAAGTAGCTTGAGGAGGGGGAATAAACAGTAATAGAATTAAGATCACCTTAACTGCATTCCAAACAAACCCCATAAACAGGAATCCATACAAGCTGAAGACTGGGAAGCAGAGTTAAAGACACCCCTCTGATGTTGGGAACTGAAAAGGGTACTTATTCAAAGAGCAATCGATTCTAGGCAACCAAAATGTGTGACAAGCACTGAAGAGGTCAATCAGGATGCCACTGGGGGAAATTTGCATAATTCACAATAAGAAAAATAAAAACTTTAACAACCAAAATACTGTCATTCTCAGTTCAGAAAAAACAAGTACTTTCATGCAGCTAGAATGACAGGGGAAAACCGCTCAGCAGGCACTGGCACGCACAGTTCTCTTCCATCTTTTGAAATGACGAGCATACACGGTACACGGAGTCTCTGACTGTGACAAAATGATCACACGCATCCTAATACCGTAATTCTGTTCGTGTCTCTACAACTCCAACCATGGAGCCGTCACCCTTTTAAATAAATAAGTAAGTAAATAAATAAATAAATAATTTTTGGCATCCTCTTCCGATAGTCTGCTCTCAGGAAGAAGTACTGGACAATACTAGAGAAATGTGAGAGCTTTACGATCAGACAGAACTAGGCCAACATTTAACTCTGTGACTCTGGCAAAGTGACTTAACTTTTCTGTGGCTACTTTCCCATCCGTAAAACGAGAACTGAAAACACCTATCTTGCAGGGTTATTGTGAGGACTGATTAAAACAACGTAACGTTCGCCAAATACAGAGCTCAGCAGCAGGCACACAGCTAACATGCAATAAATGGAAGGAGAACAGGAGGGAAGAAGGGTCTTTACCTCCTCTTTCAAGTTTGTTCACACAGCTTTTCCCACGCTCAGTTCCTTAGATTTCCCTTTTACGAATCCTGCTTATCCTTCAAGGCCCAGTTCAAACGCCAAATTCCTCGTGAAACCTTCGCCAATCAAAGCAGCCACTTACACATACTACAGCTGTGCATCCGTACTGAGAACTGTTAACACGCACCCAGCGCTTACTGTGTTTGCGGCCGTGTTCTTAGGGTGTCACGTGCATGAACTTACTGACCCTCATAACAGCCCCGCCAGCGAGGTACTGGTCTTGTTCGGTTTTGTACACGAGGAGTTGGGGAGACAGAAAGCAGTCGGCCCCAAGCCCCACGGCAGCTGACGGACCGGGCCCTGCGTGCCGCAGCCTGTCCGCAGAGCCCATTCTCACCCAGGCCACATGCCTCCACGGTCAACCGAGAAGGAGCAGTAGTCATTACCGACACCCTCAGAGAGCTGGTAGTTTTATTTATTTATTTTTTAAATTTTTTTTATTTTTTTCAACGTTTATTTATTTTTGGGACAGAGAGAGACAGAGCATGAACGGGGCAGGGGCAGAGAGAGAGGGAGGCACAGAATCGGAAACAGGCTCCAGGCTCTGAGCCATCAGCCCAGAGCCTGACGCGGGGCTCGAACTCACGGACCGCGAGATCGTGACCTGGCTGAAGTCGGACGCTTAACCGACTGCACCACCCAGGCGCCCCGAGAGCTGGTAGTTTTATAGTTAGTGCAGCTGGAGATGTTTTCTACACCAGCTACAATCATTCACAATAGACAGCTTATTCATCGTTCGTAGGAAATGCCTCTATGGTTCAGCTCCTCAATCTGCACAAAATAAAGGGGAGGGGGGGAAGCGGTGGAACAGTTACTCACACAAGTTGGTTTGATCATTTTTTAGACTGTTAAGTCCAATTTTTTCCATTCATATGTCCAGAATTCTACCTCTCTTCCTCATAAGGCCCAGGAGACAATAGAAATGGGTCATTTTAGCCTCATGTGACCCAAGGGAGGGAGAAAGCCAGATCACCTACTATATTAGACTGTCAAAACCGGTTGTTTTCTAATATTCTGTGAACACAGAGTACAGTCATCAGGAACTCATCATCTAATATTCTTGACAACGTATGTGGTACCTGCAGGCTTTGATTTGACACACAGTCTCACACGTGCAGTGTCTGAAGGTGCCTCTCGCAGGTGAAAGATACGTTCTTCTTCACACGAAGGTAGGCTCAGGGGTATGGAACTGGATCTCATCAACGAATGGACGAACGAATGAATCACCCCCTGCAAATAGGCACATTCTCTTGTGTGGGAGACACAAAGTTCGCGTCTTCCCTTTTTAATCAGACTTTATAATACAGAGCCAAGGGCAAGAATAAAACATACCTGCCCAGGGCATATGTTTTGGTTATACAGAAGATAACGAGCTCTTGAAAGGGAAAGACTTAAAAGGAAACTACCGTTACTCCTGTAACTACCGCAGTGCTATTTTATCTACCTGTTCTCTCAATGCACGTTGGTGGCTTTATTTTAAGATTCAGAGCATGTTATAACCTCAACGACGAACTTCATATGCCAGTTTTCTTAGGAATGGCCACATTCCCAAATGAAATACAGTAAAAAGGTAAACGGGTCAAAATAAACAAAAAATGGTTGTTTCTATTTCCTTTGGGAATTTTTCAAAAATTAAGAATTCATGAAATCTGCATCACTTGAAGAGGGACACAACGAGACCGAGTGTTCCTATGGATTCCTGTGTGAAAGACACGCTGCCATCACGGTGGCTCCTCATGTCTGTCCACCTGTCCCTGGGTACACGCTGGGGCCTCAGTGCCCTCAGGGGCAGGAGCAGAGCTGTCCAGTCAAGTCTTCCTGGTCGGACAGGGCCTGCCTGACACTAGGCCTTCAAACTGGCTTATGTGTAGCCCACGGCTATGGCCGGAGGGCAAAAAGGACAGAAGAGGCCACACGGCTGGGACCACATAATGCATACTTTACGAAGGGGCCAAGCACCCAACCTGCACGTACACAGACTCCGCACTTGCAGTCGTTCAGACCCGCTCACCACTCACACCCACAGCCCACTAAGCTCCTCTTACGGTGGCACGTACCACGCATGGCAACTGTTCCCATAATAAGGGAGGGCCTGTCGGATCCGTCTCGGTTGCCTCAGTTCAGGGGTAAGTGGAAAACGGTACAGGTGTCAAACAAATAAGCGACAGAGAAGAAGACAGCAAGTGTAAAGCAAACCGATGTCACAGTCTTTCCTTGGTTCCACACTCTGCCTCAAGAATCTCTCATCCTGCAACTGGGGGATCATAAAAACCAGGTGCATTTTATTTCTTATGTTAACATAATGGGGCCCATTTAGCCTCTCTGGATCTGAGCTGCCTCCTCTATAAAAGGAATTAAGACTAAAAAATTCTTAAGGTCCGTTCAGCTCAATAAGTCCATGATTCTGTGAAGGAATCCTATATAAAGATTTGTTAATATTTACCAAAAGTTTCCATATGGTAATTATGCCCACGGACGAAACCAAAGATGTGCCCTTTCCTGCTACACTAGTCAACTGCCACTCGTACTTAAAAAGAAAAAAAATCCACAAAATACTATATTTGAAAATATATACAAGTGCACAAGGAATCTTAGTAAACGTTAAGAGATATAAAATAGTATTTGCTTTCGATAACCCAGACTTGGCTTTCATAGAATCTGGCTGGGATTTTTATATCAGAAAAGAAATAAGTAGTTTACTCCGATGTTTCTTGGGCAACTAGGAATCCCAGTCACACTAAAGTACACAGCTGGCTCAGCTAGGTTCATGTTTTCAAAGGTCCATGGAACATTTCCATCAAATAATCACGCTACTTTTTCCCTGAAAACCCTCCAGTGGCTTCCCTCTGCACTTAGAATAAGATCCAATCTCCTTACTGTGGCCCATCAGGCACTATGCAGGCTG
The DNA here is from genome assembly GCF_018350155.1 of Leopardus geoffroyi. Classification (NCBI taxonomy): domain Eukaryota; kingdom Metazoa; phylum Chordata; class Mammalia; order Carnivora; family Felidae; genus Leopardus; species Leopardus geoffroyi. Next base: position 78,015,647 of record NC_059338.1, on the reverse strand, counting down.
CCCTGACTTCTCTCCTGTTCTCCAGCGGCATCTCCGGGCTCCTCTCCGCATCCCCAGTGCGCCAACTCTCCCCCATTTTACAGGCCGTGCACTCACTCGTCTCTCTGCCAGACACGTTTGCATGTAGATCATACACCTGGCTCCTTCGAATCCTTCTGGGGTCTTTACTGAAACACCACTTCCTCTAACAGGTCTCTTTCCTACCCGGGCCTCTTGGAAGGGGGCTCCCCACCCCAGTAATTCTGTGTCACATCTCTCTGATTTTCTTCTCAGTTCTTATCACAACCTGAAATTACGTGGTTTGCTTATTCCTTTACTTGTTTACAGCCTGCCTCTCCTGTCATAACCTGCCAGACAGAAGCTTTCAAAGAGTAGGAACCTCACTTATCTTTTTTCCTCCTATAATTCTAGAGCCTGGCACAGTGGCTGTAGGCTTTTTTGGAGAAACTGACAAAGTTCTTCTGAATTCATAAAAAAAACCTAATACCGTTAAACATTAAATAAATAAAGTAATACAGTAATGGGAGCTGTTCTGTTTAAAAGGACTATTCCAGGCTCTTTATACAAAGCATCCTACTTTATGATGGCTCCATGAAATAGATATTCGTCCATTTTACAGACAAGGAACTGAGGCTCAAAAAAAGTTAAATGACTTGATCAAAGAATGGCATAAAAATGTTTCCTAAGATATGAACCTGTACCTTTTCTCCCAAACTTTGTCTTTCCTTTTTAAAAGGAGATCAGCACCTCCACTCTGCCAATTAACTAGGTTCTACATTCCAAATCCACTACATCCTTAATCGCTAAACTACGTAAGAATGGCTTAATCCTGTGATACTAAAAAGAAACTCAAATGAGGTAAGATTCTTACAATGAAACTGCCATTTCTGTCATGTGATTCTGACAAATAAGCAAAGTGGGAGGTTAAGTAATGATAGTAGGAAGTGTCTAAAATAATTCCTATTTTTACTTATTTTTTATTTTATTTTTTTAATGTTCTTATTTATTTTTGAGACAGACAGAGCATAAGCCAGGGAGGAGGGGCAGAGATAGAGGGAGACACAGAATGGGAAGCAGGCTCCAGGCTCTGAGCTGTCAGCACAGAGCCCACTGCAGGGCTTGAACTCGTGAACCGTGAGATCATGACCTGAGCCGAAGCTGGATGCTTAACCAACCGACTGAGCCACCCAGGTGCCCCTAAAATAATTCCTATTTTTAAAAGGATAGGTCTAAGGGTGCCAGGGTGGCTCAGTTGGTTAAGCATCTGACTCGATTTCGGCTCAGGCCATGAGCTCACAGATCCTGAGACTGAGTCCCACATAGGGCTCTGTGCTGACATCACAGAGTTGGCCTGAGATTCTCTCTCCCTCCCTCTCTCTCTGCCCCTCCCCTACTCACTGGTGCATGTGTGCACTCTCTCAAAACAAATAAACAGTTAAAAAACAATAAATAAAAGGATAGGTCTACAAAGAAGAAAGTAATCTTAACCTAGAATGAAAACACTGCCATTCAACTGTTTTAAGAATTGTGAAAAGGCTAGTTAAAAAAACAAACAACTAGTGAATTAGCAACAATCAAAAACTCACCTTTAAAACTATGTATCCTCTATAACCGTATTAAAAAAATAGAACACACTTAGCCGCTGTGAAGGTTAAATTTTGTGTCAACTTGGCTAGGTTTTGTGCCCAGCTATCTGGTCAAACACTAGTCTAGATGTTGCTGTGGACGTATTTTGTGGACATGATTGACATTTTCAATCAACTGACGTTAAATAAAGGAGATTATCCTTCATAAGGTGCCTGCACCCTATTCAATCACAGTTGAAGGCCTTCTAAGCAAAAAACTGAGGTTTCCTGGGGAAGAAGGAATTCTGCCTCAAATCAGGAACAGTAATCCTGCCTGAGTTTCCAGCCTGCCAGCCTATGCTACAGACTTTGCACTCAGGACCACAACATCAACTCTTCTGCCTGAGGTTCCAGTCTGCTGGCCTGTCCTACAGATTTCAGACCTGCCAGCAATCGTGTGAGCCTATTTTTTAGTGTCTCTGTCTCTACGCGCGTGCACACACACACACCCCTATACCTAACATAAGACTGATTCATCCACTCCACTCTTAGGTATTTACCCAAGAAAAATAAGGACATACGTCCATACGGAGACATCTACGTGGATGTTCGCTGCAATTCTATCTGTAAACCCCCAAACTGGAAATAACCCAATGTCGATCAAGAGGTGAATGAACACACAAACTACAATATACCCATACAATGGTATTCTACTTAGCAATGAAAAAGGAATAAACTACTGATGCATGCTACAACATGGATAAATCTCAAAATAATCATGCAGGGGAAAGAAGCTGGACCAAAAGAGAGTATATGCTTTATTCTAGGACATGCCAATGAATGCAAACAGTGGTTGCCTGGGGAGTAATGGGGGCATTACCAAGAGACTTCTGGGGATGATGGATATGTTCAGTATCTTGACAGTGATGATGGTTTATGAGGATACATATATGTCAAAGTTTATTAAACTGTACACTTTCTTTTATATATATGTGTGTGTGTGTATATATATATATATATTTTTTTTTTTTTTTTGAGAGAGGGGAGAGCAAGCAAGGGGCAGAGAGAAAGAGAGAGAGAGAGAGAGAGAGAGAGAGAGAGAGAGAGAGAGAGAGAGAATTCATGCAGGCTCTGCACTGTCAGCATGGAGCCCAACGTGGGGCTCGATCTCATGAACCGGGAGATCATGACCCAAGCTGAGATCGAGAGTCAGACACTTAACCAACTGAGCCACCCAGGTGCCCCAAACTGTACACTTTCAATATGTGCAGTTTACTGTGTAACAATTATATCTCAGTAAAATTGTTTTTAAAAAGGTAGAAATTTGTTAGAAGTGCTAAGAAAAATTTTAAAAAGACTTAAAAAATAACAAAGGCCGACTTCCTTACTTGGGATCAATTGTCAACAGACAACCTAAAAGACTGCTTCACTCCCATCTGGAGTCAGCCTTTTTAAACAAGAAGAATGATCTTTAATCTGGGAAGGGTAAAAAAAGATTAAGGGGAAAAAAGGAAGAAAGAAAAAAGTAACTCAAGCCCAAAATAAAAAGGAGACAGAAAAAGAAGAAGGAATTGCTTTAAATTCGTATTTATAGATCAAGAAAAATTGTATTCTAAGACATTAAATGTATCTGCAAGTTTGGTAACTTCTAAGGAATCATGAAGAAATACCATGAGGGTGGATGTCGAATTCATGCAAAATTCCAGAACAGATTAAAAAACTATGATTAATAAGGAGCTGGCTTCTGTAACATTTATTTGCTCCTGGTCCTCAACCCTTTCCAATGATTCCTTCTCGGCTTCCCTTCTGGGTTCTTGTCTCACCTGCTCCTTACATACGGGCATTTTCCAGATCTCTGTTCAACTTCTATTCTCACTCCACAACGGGGCTGGTAACCTGCCAGGGGAATCATGATTCCCTTTGATAATGTGATGAAAACTACAGCCCACAACCATGCATATTCACATGATTATTATTTCCAAGGCTTCAAGTGCTCCCCCAAACCCCGGGCACGTATTCCCCAGCTTCTCCTCGCAGAATCCCAGCTGGGCTCTGTCTCGCTAACATCCCCACGCAAAGGGAGATGTACAGACAGCTGTGAAAATGGGAAACCTGAAAGCTCGCAGACATAACTGACATGGAACCCGGGACCCCATCTCTCTGCGCATGCTGGGGAAACGGTTCAACCGGGAAAATTCTTGGGTTACTTCTTGAGTGCTGATGGATGCATTGATGAAAGAAGTTCCTGCTGACTTTCTGTAGAAGCCCATCCTCTTAAACATTTTCGTACAAAAGGTGGATTTGAATGAGGATTTAGAAAACATGCTGGTCAAATTCTGGATGAGAAGAAGTTGTGGCAGTGGTAGCTGGACCAGAGATGCAGGATTTACAACATGCTGACGGACTCAGCCTAGGGGTGAGGCAAAGGTCAGCAAAGAGCCCCAACTTCACAGACCTTTCCATATAGGTATTCTCCTTTTGCCCAACTACTGATAACCTGTGGACATCTAACGCACTCACCAAAACTGCATTCTCCTCGAGGACAAAGCCTGCACCTTATGTGTCTTCAGAGATCACCTCGAGTGACGTCAGCATCACACTGTTTGGGCCGTACTATCGTGTCACAAATGACTCCAACGTCACAGTGCCTACAACACGAGGGTTTCTCACTTACGTTAACAATGGCTGTCATGAATCAGCTTTCGCTCTGTTCCATCGCTCTGGGACCCAGTCCGAAGCCTCTCTCACTCTGGGACCGGCCCTAGCTAAGGCATACTGGTTCCATGACAGAGGGATAAGAGCCACTGCCAGAACCACAAGATGGAAACATCTGCTCACATAAGCAACATGTCACTTCTCCTAATGTTTTATTGGTCAAGGAAGGCCTAGTGCCCCAACCTGATGTCCATGTAGTGGAAAATATAATCCTCCTACGGAGAGGACCCTGGTAAAGATGGGCAACAGAGACTCTGAACAATAATGCTATCTACCGCAGTGCCTAACCAACACAAAGTGCTCAGTAATTGCCAGTAATTATTTATGTGCCAGGCCATGAATACCACAGGGCAGAGCCTGTAATCTGTCTTGCTCACTGACGCACCAGCCCCACATAGCACTGGCCCCATATTAAAGGGCATGCTAAATGCTTACTAAGTGAACAGTGATAAGATGACCATGGGATCTGGAATCAAAAAACCCGTGACGAAGTCCCCTATCTGCCAATTCCTGATTTAGTGGAAGGTCGTTTTCTCTTGATTCCCGGGTGGTGGTTATGAAGATTAAAGTCGACGTGAAAGCACCACGAAAACTGTTCTGCTGCACACAAACGTTAGCTCGTATCTCCGGCCAGTTAAATGGAATTAAATCTGATAGACAAATTCATTTAAACTGTTATAGTAATGCAAGACCCCATAGTCTGCATTTACTTTCAAAGCATCAGCTGGCAAATAAAGGAGAAAGATCAGACTTAGGGCAGCTCACATGAGAAGGAGACAGGGTTTTAGCTGACCAGAACCTCAATATGATCAAAGGGTAATGTGGCTGCCAAAAAATGTAATGCAAATTTCAGGCTGCTTTAACAGAAGTACAGTATCCAGATAACAGCTTCATTGTATTCAGCCATGGTCAGACCACATCTGAAGCAGTCGGTTCAGCTCTGGCCACCATATTTGAAGAGGTATGCTGATGAACAGACTTTGTCATGAGAGCGATGTGGATGGAGAAGGGTCTGTAAACCGGGTCATGTGCGTATCTTTTGAGAATCAGGGTTTCTTCCCTTATTGTGGCAAAAAGATGGTTCAAGTAGGATTTAATAGTTGTTTTCAGACACTTGAAAGAGTTATCGTAAGAAGAGTGAGTTTCACATATATAGCCCTAGATGGCCAAGAACCAGTAAGTGAAAGTTAGATGGGAAATGGACGGAGATCAAGGAGTTCTCTCCCAACAATGAGAAACTTTCTAAGTCAATGAAGGGTGAAGGTCAGCATGGGGGAGGTGCTATTGGGAAGACCCAACCAGGAAAGTCATAAAACCTAACTTACTCCTGCACATAACCAAGCATTTCTGAGGCTTCTGAAATGCCCAAATAGTATTTCTCTTTTCTGATTAAATACTACTAATAATATTAATACTAATAGTAACAATGAGGAACAAGAACTGAGATAATAAGTAAAACAAGAAGTTGTTTGGCCTGACAAACACAGAAAGGCATGCTGTCGAAGGGAAACGAAATTTCAAGGCTAGATAACATTAAACACGAACAGCGTCCTGGTTTGTACAGAGGAAATCGGTGTAGTCAAAATCGTATTTCTTCTAGAAGTTGTTTTTCCTAGCGTGACCTGCCTCCTGTAATTTTCAGGGAAGTGCAAAAAATATTTTAAAAGTTTCTACAATGGCACGTAAGCAAAAATTTGCTAACATTAAACTAGTGTCCTAACTACAAGATGACACGAAGGGTACCAGTCTGTACAAGCATCCAAATTTCCCACAGCACACGGTCACGCTGCACACCCCTGGCATTTAAAAACGGCCCCCTTGCTCTTGTCTTGTTTTGCTTGCTCACTCTATTCAAAACCCAGCACTCTTCCAGTCTTGTTTGCAGGGTTCAATTCCCAAGTCTTCTCTTCACCCTCTGGTCTCACCAGCAGGTCATAAAACAGTACATAAACACGATGCCTGATTTATCTTTACATCGTAGCTCCTCATCTGCAAATTACTCACAGCACAGTGAACACTCAAAATTGCTTGCTAAAGTCCTTCCTTTAGTGAGACGGTTTTTAAAAAGTTACCCATTATATCTTGCTACACGGAAGACAGAAAGTCAAGGACGCTGTAAGGACACATTGGATATTATTTGTTATGAGAATAACCACTCTTGGAGCATCTGTGCGGCTCAGTTGGTTTGGCGTCCAACTCTTGATTTTTGCTCAGGTCATGATCTCACGGTTGTGAAATCGAGCCCCGCGTTGGACTCTGTGCTGAGCATGGGGCCTGCCTGGGATTCTCTCTCTCCTTCTCTGCCCTTCCCCTGCTCTCTCTCAAAATAAATAAACATTTTCAAAAAAAAACACCCCCCTTTATAAAACATATTGGGATACAAACTTCTTCCTCCTTCAAAATTGTCTTTGCATCCTGCATGGGCATATTTAACGGGATCTCATAGTACCCAGCACTAACACAAATGATACCCTACTGATTTCCCTCACTGCAGGCATGTAAATGTAAAAAATGAACTTAAAAAACAGGCTCACTGACTAATTAAAGTAAATATGTATGTACCTTTTTGGAATAAATATATTTTCAGATTTAAAACAAATCTATCTTGGGGTGCCTGGGTGGCTCAGTCGGTTGAGCGTCCAACTTCGGCTCAGGTCATGATCTTCCATGTGTGAGTTCGAGCCCTGCGTCGGATTCTGTGCTGACAGCTCACAGCCCGGAGCCTGCTTCGGATTCTGTGTCTCCCTCTCTCTCTGCTCCTCCCCCATTCGCGCTCTCTCTCTCTCTCAAAAATAAATATTAAAAAAAAATTCACTATGAAACAAATCTATCTTTCCAAGCCAAAATAGTAAAGGAAAATGTAAACAAGGAAAAAAGCTGCTGCACACCCTTCCTCTACTAAGGAGTATGAAAGTTTACGACTTATTTGGTACAGGTTAAGGCTTGTTTAAGAACTTGCTGCTGGATTCTTCTACTCGCTGTTTCTCTCCCTCCTCTCTTGTGGGCACTAGCAAAAACTGCACAGGTCATGGGAACAAAAATGCTCTGCTGTAGAAATGAAGAGGACATCGTTTCAAATCTCCCATGTCTTCATTGATCCATCTGACAGAAACAGTCTATACTCCACTAGGAGATGGGAGAATGAGTCAGTAAGGAGATCAAACAGTTGCTAGGTTAAAGATATAACTAAAAATGTTAACTTTCTTTTCAATTAGATACTCCTACAGTAAAGCAATTATTTTTAAATGATGCACAGTGCACATTCATTTGTTTAAATAAGGAGCCACTAGAAACTAATTAGAGCTAACATTTATTGAGGGTTTTCTGTGTGTTGGGCATTCTCTTAAGTGCTCAACATACATAACTCACACATATGCTTCATCACAGCCACATAAAGCAGTATTATCAACACCCTCATTTTACAGAGAAGAAAAAGGAGGCACAGAATGGTTAAGTAACTTACAGAAGATCACACAGTATTGACAGGCAGGCGAGGGATAGGACTTCAGGCAGGGCAGCTCCAGGGCCCGTTTTTTAACCTCTATGAGAGGGTGTCAACACACTGTATACTTTGACACATGGAGGTCTTTTTGTGTCTATTAGCTTAAATCATAATGAAGAAATTGTTTCGTGGGCAATCAAGACTGTATGAAATTTATGGGTAAAATGCTTTCACACCCAACTTTTAGGATGAGATAACTGAATCCAGTATGACACTTCATTTAAGACACTAGAACTTAATCAATCTAATCTTTTCTATGTATCTTTTGGCTTTATTATACTTCATGGTAAGTGCAATGGGATGCCTTTCACATACTTAGCCTGACACTATGTCGTTCAAAATACTTTGCATGGACTAGATCTGGGATGTTTTATTCACGTGAGTGTGCATTAAAGTCATTCTACTACTTCTCAAATTCTAAATGCAATTATCCAACAGACATTTGAATACTTAATGAACACTAAATTGTATGGATACAAAGATAAATTAGATGGTCTCTGTTCTCGAGGGGGCCATAGTTAAAAACAACGAAATAAATGCTTTTATGGAGTTATGACCAAGGTTCCAAGGGAGCAGAGTGCTGCCTAGCATAAGAAGGAGAGCAGCTCCATGTGCAAAGGAATGGACCTGTAAAAGAACATTTTCTTCTCAGGGACTATCATGCAATTTAAGTAGGACTAGAATACAGAGTTTATATGGAGAGCGAGAGAAAGAGTGACAGAAGAGGTGAAGAATTAAGTTGACGCTGGATAAAGAAAAGTCTTAGAAATCATATTAAAGAGACCCAACCACTGTAATAATTTAAGCAGAACAGTGGTAAGATCAAATATGCTAACAATCATGGATATTACACTTTTTATTTTAAACAACAGAACCTTGCTCTCAAAAGAAACCTTATGCAAACTTCCATACTTAAAACTGATCAAAGTAAGACTGCACTAGTTGAAATTGGAATGAACCTGCTTGACTTCCTCTAGAACCTTTTACAGAATAGTGTCAAAACCACTGCTTTAGAAAAAAAAATTAGTATATCTATACAATTATGCTCTATTTACCTCATACCTCTCTCAATGTGGTTCTAGCTTCTCAAGGAATCATTCCCATAATTTCTCTTCAATTATAGAGCTAGGCGTACATAAAACTAAGCGAATGGTACTAGGCCTGAAAAAATTAACAACAGGGACGTCTGGGTGGCTCGGTCGGTTGAGCGACCAACTTCGCCTCAGGTCACGATCTCACGGTTTGTGAGTTTGAGCCCCACGTCGGGCTCTGTGCTGACAACTCAGAGCCTGGAGCCTACTTCGGATTCTGTGTCTCCCTCTCTGCCCCTCCCCGACTCGTGCTCTGTCTCTGTCTCAGAAATAAACATAAAAAAATTTTTTTTTAATTAACAAAGTGTTATAATACAGAAAAAAGATAAAGATTATCAGCTTTTTCATCCTTCAGTTAAACTCTAACTTTTTTTTAAAAAAATTTTAATGTTTATTTATTTTTGGGAGAGAGACAGAGCATGAGCAGGGAAGGGACAGAGAGAGGGGAGACACAGAATCTGAAGCAGGTTCCAGGCTCCGAGCTGTCAGCACAGAGCCTGACGTGGGGCTCAAACCCACAAAGTGTGAGGTCATGACCTGAGCTGAAGTCAGACGCTCAACCGACTGAGCCACCCAGGCGCCCCAAAACTCTACTTTCAGTGACCAATTTTCTAACCTAGATTAGGATTTATGTTTGGACACACACTAGGGTGTTTATGGCCACAGGATATTCAAAATCGGTACAGTGTTAGAAAATATTATAATTGATATAACGTAATTTTTTTTCAAGATTGGTAACCTTGAATTTTCTCGACAATGACTTCGAATCCGAAAATCCTTCCCCACTTTTCACCTGAGCATCTGTCCTCCGCCTTATAAAATTTGGAGCTCTACCTGTGATCACGGAAAATGATCATCAGTGTGAAACTGCTTATCCTCAGCCATCAGCAATATTATGTAAACTGATTAAAGATTCCCATATGCTTCTCCTGGCAGTTTGCTCTTCTCAACTCTTCATAGTCACAAGCGCTAATAAAAAAAGCCAGGTTACACCCTGAAGGAAAGGTATGCAATGATGAATTTAGCATGCTTTGTATCAAAACAAGTACATTCCCTTCATAGACCTCATCGAACTCCTACAATGCTTCCTTACAGTTACCCTCTCTGTTCCTCACAATAGAGTTAGGGGCCGGAGGAGGGGCGACAGGGAACAGAACCACTTATATCGTCTCAAGAATTTTTAAAGTATTTCCCCCTTTATACAGACTGACTGATTAAAACCAAACATTCACAACAATATTTAACATGTATTAAGAGTTACAGGACAATCTCCTTGTTCCCCATCAGACAAGGCACTAGGAAAAAACCACCACCACCCTGGGCCAATCAATCATGCATTAAAAGTTCCCTCATAGTATGTGGCTAAAGGCCAACAACTGACAATTATTAAAAGGCAGAAGAGGGGAGAGAAGCATAGGATATAAATTAAACCCTTCAATACATCACGTGAACAACACGTATAATATATTTACTTACAGACGTGTTTAAGAAAGCATCCTTAAACATACTACAAATGTCTTTATAAGGTAAATATCATTTCCATAGGATATTGTAAACTTAGTCCAACACTTTGCATTCAAAAGATCATTTCTGGGCACAGTCTACACTACCTAAATTTGCCCAAAGAGCCAACTATTATTCTATAAATTTGTTTAGGATAAAGACAACTCTCTGATTATAGTAAAAATAAACTACATCATATGCTCCAATTAATTAATGCATTTTATGGAAAAGGCTTAATAAATTACTCATTTCCAGTTCTTTCAAATATAAAAGTCTGAGGACTCCTGGGGCACCTGAGTAGCTCAGTCAGTTAAGCATCCGACTCTTGATTTTGGCTCAGGTCATGATCTCATGGTAGTGAGATCAAGCCCCATGTCAGGCCCCACACTGGGTGCGGAGCCTGTTTGGGATTCTCTCTCCCTCCCTCCTTCCCTCCCTCCCTCTCTCTCTCTCTCTCTGTCCCTTTCCCCTGCTTGTGATCTCTCTCTCTCTCTAAAAAATGAAATAAATTAAAAATAAATAAATAAAATAAAAGTCTGAGGACTCTGAAATGGTCATTAAGAATAAAATGCCTTTTTTTTAAAGAAAAGTTTTTTTTTAATGTCTGTTTATTTATGAGAGAGAGAGAGAGCACACACATGCAAGGGAAGGGCAGAGAGAGAGGGTGGCGGGAGAGGGAGGGAGGGAGGGAGAGAGTCCCAAGCAGGTTCCACATTGGCAGCACAGGGCCTGACCCAGGGCTCTATCTATACCCATGAATCAGGAGATCATGACCTGAGCTGAAATCAAGACTCGGGCGCTTAACCGACTGAACCACCCAGGCACCCCAAAGGAAAGCTTTTTTAAAAAATAAAAAGTACTTGAAAGTAATCCTAAAGAAACACACAAAAAATCCTCATATGTAAGATAACAATCAAAACAATGCGTGATATCAAACATTTACCTATATATTCAATTAGAAGATTTCAGGGTGAAATTTTCATCTTTTGCCTATTTAAGGGCAAGTTTTCTTGAAAAACATTCCACAAACAGATATTTTTAAATGAGACTGTATACCTACTATTACTGACTTTAATAATGCATCAAATGAAGCTAAGTTAGAACAAATGTTAATAACAGTGAGAAACACTAAATTATACATACTATGTTTAACTGTCCCTGCAGTAACATAAAAATGTTTATAAAATATCTTAAGACAAATTTATATTTTCTTCTAGTTTGTGAAAACTGCAATAACTTTTCTATTTAGTAGTAACTTCTGATTAAAGCACATTCGGTAAGTGAAATTCAAACAATCCTCAGAACAGCTGGAAGAAGATACAGAGAGCAGTTTTTACAAGTGAACTTTCTATTGATGGTATAGATACCATGATCAAACACTAAAAACTAGCATGATTGGCATCTAGAAAATACAAACAAGCAAGAGTGAAAGAAAATCCTTCAAGGAAAATGAGGAAAATACAATTTACAACATCATGGTGACTATAACTCTGAACTCAGCCTTTCTTATTTTTAAAATTTTTGTCCAAATTTTTGCAGATTATAAAGTCAAAACTTTTAAAAGTCCCATACAATAGATTTACACACACATATTAGCATTAGGTAATATTTTATGCTTAAGAAGTCTAGCAAATATTTAAAAACCCAATTTTACATAAAGTATGTTGCACTACTGATTGCACTTTATAGGAAAAGAAAACTGGGAACAGAAAAATAAAATATTTTTCAAGTGACACTGAGTTGAATAATGAAGTTAATAACATAAATTGGCCTTAAGTTCCAATTAAAATTTCTGATCATTACCTCTATTCTCACAGATCTTGGCACAAATATTTTAAATTTGCAGCAGTCTACTTACTTGCTGCATGTGTTTAAAAAGTTTTTTTTTTTTAATTACATACCCTTATTAATGATAAATCCAAATAATTTTTTTTAACTTCACCATACTCAAAAATTAGCAATCCTTTGAGACAGCATCTTGAAATTAAAAAAAAAAATTGAAAAAATTTCTTTTAATATCACATCTTCAATTCTCATTTTTACTCATTTGTTCAACAGAGGAACTAAGAGCCTGTACTAAGAAATCAATGGCATCATTCAAGCTGCTCTCTCAATTTTTATAATATTCAATTATGTTAAGAGGAACAAAACTGTGCCCATTATCCCAAAGTTGGGCTCTCAAGCCATATTCAGCATGAAAATAATTTCTTGCTTTCTGCCTGATGCACAAAAACAAAAACTATTAAAGCACTCAAATACTCTGATACTTTGAATGCTTCTATACACTTAGCTCTTATCTAAAGTCCTTCTCTAAAAATAAGACTTCTCTAAAATCGAGAAGGAGTGTCAGTCTTATGAAGCCAGGCATGAACAGTATAAGGCAAAGTAAGTTTGATCAGTTATCCTTAATAAAGCCTGTGCCCGGTTCCTTCCTTTACCCCATATCCCAACATAAAGTCTGAGCTAATCCATAAGCAAGTTCCACTCATATTAACTCACATTCCTTTTTTTGTTTTTACATCGCCCAAGCAAAATGATTTCAGAAAGACAACTCCCCGAGTACTTCACTCAATATCCCCTGTGATTCCAAATAAATCCAACTGCACTAACAAAAAGAAAAAAAAAAAAAAGCTCCCTGGAAAGTTTACAGAGTACGTAAGTTGTTCTTTTATCAAAATAGAATTTTTCACAAGTGACCCAAACAGAATTACAGCTTAGGAAAATCAAGCCTTTAATTCTGAGGAATAATTTGCACCTAGAGAAAAATTCAAGGTAATGGTTTTCACTGCATGTGGACTTTGGACCTAATCTATTTATTTTGATTTTGCTGAAGTCTGGGTATAACCACTTGTTGGCCTATGCTACCAGACCGCCGTCCTACTAACAGGATCCTATGACAAGGTGCTTTTGATGCTTCAGTAACTACACCACCTTGGATGGACTTCCACACAAACCTGACCATAACATTTTGACATTTTCACTAGGTTTCAATGTGCTCCTTAGATGGCACAGCACAAATCAGATGACAAGTTTTCCATTCAGTTAAAACATTAATAGGTAGCATACAAGCAAGCAATACACTCGAATTTAAGAAGCCCATAAATATTAACTTTGTCCTCACTTTTCAGAAAGGGACAATTCAAAGAACCCTGATAAATCTTACATAACGCCAAAATCCTATCCCTAAATCGTTGTATGCCAAATGATTTTTTATAAATCAAGTCCTGCTTGGTAATTACCATATAAAAGGGATTATCTGAAGGCATCTTTTAATGAATTCTTTTTGTAAAAATAGAGAATTCTCATATAACATAACTAACCACTACTTAATTTGTTATCTTATACTTGTAAATATCAAATTTCTTGGAGCACAGCTGCTTTCCCAGGCCAAATTCACCCCAGCATTACTGCCCTTCTCCCTAGTTCCCAAGCTTTAAAAAGGTCACCCCAAAAAACATTTGTCAGTGGTAGAATATACAAGCAATACTAGAAAAGTTGAAAAAAGAATTTTTTAAATGTAAAATAGAAAAGTATGTATTCTCCCAAAAGAAATCAATGAATTATTTTTGGCAATGACCACAATAAATTCCCAATAAAAACGACTTAAAAAAAAAATCAAGATATGCATATCTCAAATCTCTTTCCCATGTGTCTTTATCATTTGGTGGAAACTGTTCAAGCACAGTTTATCTCCATGAACACATGACCTCCATGATGCTACCAAGGTCAATGAGACTCACACGTGGGGCATATGCTGAGTAAGTGCTGATCTGCCCAATTCTACAGTTCCCTTTCAACAGAGAGAAGGAAGGATGGGCAATAAAAAATTATTTCTATAGTACAGGAAATGATGCTTTAGGTTGTAACAGTCAAACAGCCCATTACAGGACTGTATACAGACATATGTCAGCAACAGCCAATAGGAGGAAGCCCTTTAAAGGGTGTCACAGCACACAGCCAGGTACAAAAATTGCTGCACAGAAAGAATGAACAAGATCCCAAACTGAATGATCCTTCTTTACATCTCGTACTGAAACTCTTTGGTGCCTTGGGTTCATGCCACAACGACTCAATTTTGAAGTGAGAGTTTTCTGTCGACAGAACTTTCTGAAAATGACAAATAACCAAAGATCCACAAGCAACAGAAGTGGCTCCCACGTGTCAGAAATGCTCAAGTAAGGAGCAAGTTTGCAGGGGGGGGGGGGGGGGGGGACCTGCCGGTTAATATCAAACTCACCAGGTGTCCTGGGTGTTCTCTTATCCTTCACAGAAGACTCCTTCAGACATCTCCTCTGTGACGGCAGCTGTCACAACCTGTGCCGTTCACAAACCATAAGTTTTCTTGGATGAGATTTAAATTTTAAAACACGTCACCCGCTTGGTGTATAATCTGTTTAAGCTGGACTTATACTCAAAAAACTCCTTATCAATTTGAAGCTATTATATTTGAAATATCCAAACAACTTTCAAACATGGGGGGAAAAAAGACCCGTCAGAGCTAGCGCCTGAGAATTTAAAAGTGATTTAGTGGAGAGGAGTTCAACTGGGTAATTCATTGTAACGTCTGGTAAATGCAAGGTAATAGCGGAAAATTAAAGAGGAAAAAAATCCAGCCGAACCACTGGTAATTCACAATCAGCACAGTCCTGGGCTGGTAGCAGTCTTCCAAGTTACACTCAGGGAAGCTCCTGATTGGTGGGTGGCACTGGGTCAATGTGATTACTTAACCCTGGCAGTTACAACTAAACTCCCCTTTGATGGGCTCCAAAGCTTATTACAAAAAGGCGACTGCTTGAGCATATCAAGTACTACCGTGTCCTCCTGTTTTTCTCCCACGGAACACGGAGCCTGACACCTGAAACTCAGCTGACAAACACTGCCGGGTTTCGGCTGCTCCAGCGTTTTGTATTTATTATTGTTAAAGCCCACTGGGCACGGATTCCGTTGGGGGGTGGTAATGTGAAAGATTTACCCATTTCCTGCATACCCAGGGAAGAACTCATGACCATCCAAGCAGTTCCCTCTCTCCCAAGTAACTTTTTTTTTTTTTTTTAATCATTTAGTCCTAAAATAACCACAAGCAACAAACAGCCAAACATTGGCATGGCAACGTCCACACATCATGCCCCAGTGCTACCCACAGGCGGATTTCTTCATCCCTGGTGCCCATCCAGACGGGTCCTCCCGGTCCCTCTCCCGTCCGGTCCTGCCTGGCTTCCCTGAGTTTCGCTGTAAAATCCGCCACTTTCGCTGGCCCGGGCAAAAGCACAGCGCCTCGTCCCAAGGGCAGAGTTTCTCCCAACTGCCCGAGGACCACGTCCGGAAAGCTTCCCGCGGGCCCCCCGCGCGCACCTTGCCCGGCCCCTCGCCCCCTCCCCGCACTTTACCAAGCCCCAGAGAGGGGCCCACCTGCCTCCCGTCGCCTGTCCCCACGCCCGGGTCGCCCTGCCAACTCCTACCCGGCGGCTGCACTCCCCCTGCACGGAGCCCCCTACCATGCCGGGGCTCGACCTCGAGGGGCGGGGGCGCCAGAAAAGGCCCCCCGACAGGCTGACCCTGCGACGCCCCCCAGAGGCCGGGTCCCGAGAGCCTGTCAGCGTCCCCGGAAGGGGTCAGGCGGGGGGCTGAGCGCTCCCCGGTCCTCTCCTGACGCCCTCTGCCCCCCGCCGCCGCACTCACCTGGCGGGCTCTCGCCCAGGGCACGGGCGGAGGGACCGGGGGTCGCGCGAGGAGGCCGGCCGCCCGCCGCGGCCCCCACCCTCCCGCACCCGCGCCCGCGCCCGCGCCCGCCCGGCGCGCGCCCCAGGCCCGACGCGCGCCCGGAGCGCCGTGGGGAGGGGGCGCGGGGACGCGCGAGAGCCGGGGGGGGGAGGGGGGCACGGGGGGCGGGGGCAGGGGGCGCGGCGAGAGCAGCGGCTCGGCGGTGTCGGCGGCGAGAAAGCAGCCTCGGCCGCGTCCGTCATGGCGCGCGGCGGCGGCTCCCTCCGGCCTCCCCGCTCCCTCGCCTTTAGTTTGACCTTTCCCTCCAGTGTGTCTGAGGGAGAGCGGCGGTGCGCGCGCGTGTGCATGTCTCTGTGTGCGCGCGCGCGCGTGGGGCAGGGGCGGGTTCGCTCTCCGACGCCTGACGTCACTGCCATGGCAACGGCGGCCCCGCCCCTCGCCTCCCGTTTCCTGCCCCCTCCCCCTGTGCACGTTCCGGGCCCTCACGTGCTCACTCACACGCACGCACGCACGCTCGGAGCGCGCGCGCCCAGGGCGCTTGGGGCGGGGGGGTTGGGAGGTCATCTGCGCCTCCTCGTCTACTTGCTGAATTTGACCAATCCAATGAGAAGGAGCCGTGGGCGGGGCGGGCTCGGCCGCCCGAGCGGCGTGAAAAATTTCCCGAGGCCGAACGGAGATCCTTCGTGAGCCACTGAGCATGCCCGGTGGTGGAAGGGGCGCGTTCCCCGGGAGTTCAGGGAGGAGGAGGGGGAGGTGTCCGGTAGTCAAGGGAAGGGGACCCTGGGCGCCTTGGGGGGAGATTAACCCCTATGGGACTGGGATCGCGTGGTGTTCGAGTCCGGCATTTTCGGGATGCGGTCTGGCCCTGCAGCTATTGCTGTGTGACCTTGGACGTGTTACTTAAGCACTCTGAACTGAATGTCCTGAGTCAAATTGGGTTAGTAATATTACCGCGGTGGTTGTGCGGATAAAGAGAGAAGTGGAATAAACAGTATCGTCATTTATAATTATCATCATATGTAAATATTGTAATATCCTAAATGTTGTAATAATGTTATATGGTGACAGATGCTAAGTACAATTATGGTGAGCATAGCGTCATCACTGTTAATATACCTGAAGCTAATATAACACTGTATGTCAATTATACTTCAGTTAAAAAGAGAGGAAACGCCTGACCTGACATATGGTCAACCCTAAGTACTTAGCTATTAGTATGGTACCCACACAACCTTAGTTTACAAATGGGGACATGGGATGCAGAGACTGAAACATTAAATGTCTGTTCAGTGTTAGGGTCAGGTAGTGGCAGAGACCCAAGCTTCAAGTTCAATATTCTGTCCTACATGGCCTTCCCTTAGGGAGAATGGGGAAAAAAAACCCCATCCAGAAACACCTGTCAAGACCCTCCTTTGCTGTCTGTGGATCCCTTCATACTCCCCACCGGCCCCACTCTCACCCCTAAGAGGCTTAGAACTCTGGACATAAGGGCCGATAGCCTTTGTGCAACTTTTGGAGGCCAGTTATTCGGCTTCTTGATTTGCGCCTGAACAAGCAACAGAATGGCGCTTTACTCAGTTCCCTTCGGGGCCCCTACACTTCAAGCGAAGTTTTGGTTAAAGTGCGCACACGGTAGCAAGGAGCTCCAGGCCCTCACGATTTCTGGCTAGCTGAGGAAAGATTAACTCCATTAACCCTCGTCATTTACCCAGCATCGTCCCGGTAGGCAAGAATGCCTTTCCAGCCCACACGGAGCCTGTGACCACAGGGCTGTGCAGGCCCTTGCGATTCAGACACGCTGATGACCTCACCGTTCATCAAACCTGTGCTTCCAGCCTTTGCCTCTCGCTTAGCTCTTCATCGCTTACTACTTCATGGTATTTCTTGAATGTCGCGGTACTTTTTAACTCGATTTGCTATTAACTTTTTTTAACTTTAATTTTTATGATTGAAGTCTAGTTGATATACAATGTTGCATTAGTTTCATGTGTACAACGGTGATCGACAATTCTGTACATTGCTCAATGCTTACCACCATAAATCTAGTCGCTGTTTGTCACCATACGTTATTACAATACTATTGACTATATTTCCTATACTGTAACTTTTTAAAAAGTGTATGTCTGTCTCCTTGTGTCTTATAGCCCCAAACCTGATCTTAGTGAAGGACACCTCCCCATTCCCCAAACATGCCCTTATGTTTCCTCCTTTGCTTGCAGGAATTAATTCACTTGACCCTTCCAAGATCTAACTAAAATGTAGTGTCTTCCCAAAACTCTTGCTGGATCCACTGAGTTGGAATGAACTTGTCCCTTTTCCAGAGCAGTTGGTATATACCTTTCTTTGGACGCTATTCCTAGTAGACTTTGTATTCTGTGATTTATGGACATGTCATGTACAGAAAGCTTCTCTGAACATCTAGATACGGGTTGGCTGTTCCTATTCCGTGCTCCCAAGGCATCTTATGTCTAATATATCACTTATCACCCATTGCTTTAAGGCTTGATTTATTTGCCTTCTCCATCAGACATAAAACTCTTTAATGGCAGGAATCGTGTCTAGTTCCACTGCGCATTTCCCACGTTTCCCTTAGTACCACAACGCTACGGAACAACTAGCTATTGAATGGCTGAATGGGCTCCCTGCCTATTTCATAAAGTTCTTGGGGGCAGACTTTATCTTGTTTATATTTATAACTCAGACCCAAAGACTTTCTGGGAAGTTATGAATTCTCAATAAATCTTGGACTACTCTAAAATGCACCAGAAATTACATGGTCACACTCATGCAATGAAAGAAGGCTTTGGCAATAGCACAAACTATTGAGCAGAGTTGAGAAGTAGGAAGTCTAGGGAAGAAGAGGTCACAGTTTCTTAATAACTGCTGCTGTGGACCTAGAATGAGATTTTCAGCCGCTGTTAAGGGATAACAGGGAAATTACTCCAATGTGTATCAGCGAGGTTGCTCCCAGACAAGGGGGGAAATTGTGCAAAGAGGAATCTTGAAAAAAGAGTTCAAATATCGTTTGCTTAACCTGAACGGATAGCATCTGTTCCTTTGTCTAATTTGGCACAATAACCTAAAACCCAGTGGTGTTTTGTGTGTAGTACTGTTCTCCTCTTGATATGCTGTTTAACTCACTACATGTGTGCTAAGTCCTCACCAAACCCAGTCCTCTTATTCCTGATCATGTTTGAGGCCCTGCCAAACACCCAGGAGCATGAATCATTCTGTTTACCCCCATCTCCATTCTGTCTGTTTTGTGTTCTGTGATCTTTTTCCTAAATGGCGGTGGTAGCTATGGAGGCTCCCCACCGCCTCGGCCACTGCCTTGCTGTGAGCCCTCGTCTCTCTCAGCTGGACAAAAACGGTACTGGTCTTTTCACCTTATCTCAGGCTCATCCAGCCCAACTTCCACCCTACCCCAGACTCCAGCAGGATGTTTCCAAAAGGTAGAAAAATTGAGCACATCCCCCTAAGTAGCTTAACTGTCTTCTTGGCTCCTCTTTGCCTCTTCAGGAAAGAGACCTCTTCTGCGGTGGCTTTTTATGCTTCATCCTCAACTGGTTTCTTTGGCCATGTCTCCCACTGCTTCTGCAAGAACTGTTTTGCTCCACAGGTGTTGAAAACCCGCAGCTTCTCCTACCTATCATGTTCTTTGTGCACATAGGTTCACCTAGCTAGAATTCTCTGCTCAGGCCCCTCTACCGGGCTAATTGCATCTACACTCTCTAGGCCTATGGGAACAGCCAGGCTGCACGCCTCTGGTGTAACCCTTCTTATTGGGTGTTGTAAATACACTGTATGTATTGTCACCTCTTACCTTCTCCACTAGAATGTGAGCCACTTGAGGGCAGGGGCCTTGGCTTACCTTAGTCACGTGTGTTACTCTAATACCCACCAGGGTGCCTGGCACATAATAGACACTCAATAAACTCTTATTGAGCAAATGAGTGTATTATAAGCTCCATGAGGGAGAAAGCTATTGCATCTCTTCGAGTCTTCACAAAGCCATGCTCGGAATTACAGAAATAGTGAGTAGATACTTAAAATAATAACGAATGATGAAAGGATAGTAATGACGTATTAAAAACCAAGCATGAATCAGGGACTAAAGTTCATGTTTTCCGTTGATTCTCTCAGTTAGTCCGCCAACAATCCTATTTAGTAGAATGTTATCTACATGCTGCAGATGAAGAAGCCAAAACTTCAGGAGGCAAAGTGACTGGGCCAAGGTCACACACACTATTAGCTGTTGGCCAAGCCAGGATTTGGTGACCAGCTCATCTAATTTGGAAATAGACTATTATGGGAGGTATTCTGCTGCCACGGATGTGATGGTGGTGCTCCTGCTGGGACTTCGATCTTTCCTTATCTCACCTGTCTTGTCATGACCAAAGGCTCCTACTTTTTAGCAGACAAATTGGTACTCCCTTTGCTCCACCAAGAAGAAATGTGACTGCGTTAGGTGCAGTGAATATGCACTAGTCGGCCTAAATGGAAGGGCCGTATTTTTCCTTTCTCTTTGTTTTTCACACTTATTTTTCCATAACTGAAATCAAAATTCTTAGTTTTAGAATACACATGTTGTGCATATAAGGATAAAATGGTTGTTTTCTTTTTAATTTTTTTTAACCTTTATTCATTTTTGAGAGACAGAGAGAGATAGAGTGTGAGTGGCAGAGGGGCAGAGAGAGGGAGACACAGAATCCGAAGCAGGCCTCAGGCTCTGAGCTGTCAGCACAGAGCCCGACACGGGGCTTGAACTCACGGACGGTGAGATCATGACCTGAGCTGATGTCAGATGCCCAACCGACTGAGCCACCCAGGCGCCCCCTAAAATGGTTTTCTAAAAATTTTTTAACTTTTCTTTATTTTTGAAAGAGAGGGAGAGTGAGTAGGAGGTGGGGGGGGGGGGCAAAGAGAGGGAGACAGAGGATCCAAAGCAGGCTCTGCACTGTCAGTGCAAAGCCCAATGCAGGGTTCAAACTCACAAATGGTGAGATCATTTTGAATCTGAATTCTGAATGGTGAGATCACCTGAATCAAAATCAAGAGTTGGCCATTTAACCCACTGAGCCACCCTGGCACCCCAAGGATAAAATGTTTAAAGTTGGCCTTTGGGACATGACATCCCCAGCTAAGGCCCTTATGGAGGCTGCAGAACAAAAATGGCTATGAATAAGTGACATTGTCAGTTCATGAAAAGCTAAGGTGAATCTTGGCATCGAAAAAGGAATGCATAAAAAGTTGGGTTAGAAAAAAGCCATTGGGTGAGCATTTGTGTGTCTCATTACAAAGAGGAGAACATTCAGTTCCGATCTTGAGGGACTCTCTTGCTCCAAGATTACTGGGAGGCCCCTGGTGTGTGAGTAGGGCTCTACCCGGGCCATAAGCACAGCCTTGGCTGGAGAGCATGCTCCCCTCTCTGGGAAGGTCAACATCTTTGACCAGAACCTAAACTTGTAGGGAGGGGGGATGGTGAATGAGGAAAATGTGGGGGGGAAGTAAGAGCCCATGTCTCCCCAGTTGGCCAGACTGGCTGCATCAGTCCTGGTGATCAACAAGGTGAATTGGCTGTTCTGTCCTCACAGCCTGTTGAACGGATGCATTGGAGTCAGTGGCCGAGCTCTCACTATGCACTTCACAACCCTGGGGGGTGGGGGGGGGGGCTATTAATACAGGAGTCTTATGTGAATGAAACCCCCTGGGGCTGTATTCAACCTGCATAAACATACCTAGCAGTCCTGAGGGACATGTACCAGGCACATCTCTGTCTACTTTGGCAATATATGGTATCCCGATTTTATCTTTGATAATATGCATAAATAAATATGTATTGAATGGCTACCAGTTTATCTCAAAAAATTTCAATGAATTTTATCGTACAGAGTTGTATCTAAAGATGTGGGTGTATTTCAAAGTGCTTATTAGATCAACATCACTATCATGCATTTATTTATTCTAATAAACAACAACTGAGCATCTAAGTTCCAGACATGATTCAAAAGGGTGTATTCAACAAATGTATTGAACACTAATTATAAATCTTAGGAAAAACTATTAACTGATTCCTCCAAAAATAAAGGCTTAGTTTATTTATGACACTTTACATATGAGCATATTCTCCAAATCAAGTTTCATTCATAGACACTCACCCCCTACAACCTAGAGATGACATCTGGTTCAGACACTTCAAACAATCCAATATACTAGGATGTCCCAGTGAATATAAGGCTTTCATATAATTTTTTTCTTGTCTTTTTTTTTTTTTTTTTTTTGGTCTATTTAGCTCTATCAGGAGAGGTGCCAGAAAGTTAAGCTGGCTGCTTTAAGGGTGTCCTGGGAGCCCAAGGGAAACCACCTTTGGCAGGATAAGTCCATAGTCCATTGTCCAGGAAAGAGAGTGTAATCAGGCTTGGATCCCTGGATCACTCTATGGAGGAAAGCTGATCTCCACCTAGAAACATTTCTCTTGGAGCAAGAAATTCACATTTCACAGAGCAAGAAATAGGTGAACATTTAGGGGTTCATCTGTTATAGCAGCAAGCGTTACTCAATGACTTAATTGGAAAAGTAAATAACATGGCCATATTTGCACCCCAAATTTTTGGAGCTGCTCAAACAGGTAGCATTAAATTCTTAATTTTGGAACACCCAATTAAGTGAGCCTCTGTCACCAGAAGTCTTTATTAAATTGCTTCCAAGCCTTTGATGGCTTTCCTATGTGTGACTGTTGCTGCTACAGCATTGCTATGTGCAATTCTACAAGCTGGTAATTGGCTTAAAAAAAGCCACCTGGGAAGAACCAATACACAGATACATACATCGAATCACACACACACACACACACACACACACACAAACACAGTAGAATGCAACTTGCACCATTTTTATTTACTATTATCATTACCAGCATCAACGTCTTCCTCATCATTATCTTTTTAAGTTGAGAGGCGTAAACAAATCTGGACTATTTACAGCAACTCATGAAGAATGAATGAGCTGACCCCGGAAAGATGGTGGGCTGTTCATTCTATGAATCACCATCACGATCTCTTTGGATGCCTGTCCTATGAACCTACGTGGCATGCCAGGCATCTGTGTTTGACCGGCCCTTCAGTTCCTCCAGAATTCTTGTGGAGTTGGTGGCAGAAATTTCCTTTTGTTGTTTTACTTCCGAATCCGGATGAAAGGCTGAGCCATGGTCGAATGAGCCTTCCGTTCTCTTTGAGGATGGGGCTCAGGATCCACACCCTTCAGGCCAAGATTTTGCCCCGAGGCAAACCATTACAGTCCTTCCTGTTAGAAGGACAATTTGGGCCAAGCTTGAAGCCAGTAGATATAATGCATTAGCAACTAAAGAGGTGAGTTCTGTCACATGACAATGGTATCCAAGCTTCCAGGAGAGCTACAAAAGTCATTCCTGTCAGATGCATTCAAAATCAACGGTCAAATTACTCCTGCCAAGTTCTCTGAGGCTACAGAATTAAGGCCTGCAGTTTAAAATAGTGACTCAAGCTCTCTGGTCCCATGCCTCAATAATAATTATGAGAATGCTTATCAGTATTCTTAGTAATGTGTGATAATAAGTATTTATCAAGTGACCGCCGTGTACAAGGTACTCTTTGAGGTGCTTTATGTATGCCAGGTATTTAAACTTGATAACAGTCTTACAAGGTAGGAGTTGTTACCCTATCTTATGGGTGGGGAAACAGAAATTCAGAGCTTGCAAGGAACTTGCTCAATGTCACCATAGTGGTGATGCCAAGGTACTTAAAAAAAGTATCTTTGGGAAAAAAAAAAAAAAAAAAACCCACAACTTAGAGCCCACTTCCAAGCTCAGGGACATTTTCAACAGACAATTTACTGGAAAATTGTAAGCATATACAAAAATAGAGAGGAATACTCACCAAGCAGCTCCTATCAGGAGTCATTTGGAATGCAAGAGTTCTGAATGATAGCTACCTTATTTTTCTTGGAGGAGAGCCAAGTCCTTAATAAGAATTTCCGCAAAGGAGGAACCTGGGGCTGAATCTTATTTATAAAGGCAAAAGATGATTCTTATTTCAATCTCACGTTCTTCCTCTCCACTTGAATTTACCGATTAATTGAGGAATAGCAAATAACATGAAAACTTAATTTTGAGTGGACTAAGTCCTCAGCCCTACTGCAAATCCTTAGTTTTAGCTTCCATTCAGGTGTATGCTGAGTCAAACAATATTCTCCTTTCGTGCCTTCCTTCCTGTAGCCCACAGCAAGATTTCGTATTTGTATTGTGGCACAGGTATGACTGGACCGTCTGCTTAGTAACTGATATGAAAGGTAGCTTTAGTTCCGTGCAATTTCCTGCTCACACTACTCATGAGAGCTCGTTACACACACCTCTCCCTAATCCATTCAGGGACACTGGTAGCTTGAAATTGGCCATCGAGGGAGTATTTACACCATGGAAATCGGCAAAAGCTACAAGTCAAGGCTTTTATTCCCTAAAAGGCAGTTAAACGCTTACCAGGACACTGCTGGGTAGGTTGCATTATTTGCTTAAAAACATCTGCTGTCTTCACCATGCGTCTCTATGCTGCCTTTTCCTGGGAGAGAAGATTTTTCACCCATTGAAGTCAGGCTTGACTCTACAACTTGTTTGGGTGAATGGCATGTGACTGGAAGTACACACGCCATTTCTAAGCACAGGAACATGTGCCCGATTTTTCTTCTTCCTCTGCCACAGGCTGGCCTGTCCCAGCTAGTGTCTGTGTGTTCAGTCTGAGTTCTAGAATAAAGAAGACAGGAAGCAACATCACAGCCCATCTCCAGAGGACATGGGCATAAGCAAGGAAGAATCTTCCCTATTGTAAAGATTTGAGGCTTATTTGTGGCTACTCCAGCCTACTTAGGCGAGGCTGATTGATACAGCAGTTGGGACTTACAATTCAGGCGCTGCCATTGCAGAAAACCTAAATTATGGGGACATTACCTCTGGGGCTTGGGAGCGGGACACAAAAAACTATGTTATTGAAGGGTGGAAAAATGGCACCTCCTGTTATCTAGTGGTGAGGCATTGGTGAAAGTGTCCCCTGTGATCACTGAACAAGTTTGTGGCTGTAGGCCAAGAAGTTTTGAAACAGAATGTGACTCACACGCCTATGGTGCCATACGAGAGAGTTGGGCTTAGGAAAGAGTGGTCCATTTTGGGGAGATCGAAGGGAGCAGAAAGGTCCAGAAATGTGAGGACTGAGCAATAGGGGATGTTCTTGATTCTGATTTCCAAACAATGAAAGATAAAACTGAGGTCTTTAAGGTACAAAGTCTGATTAAAATTCAGCCTTGTGGCAAGGACCAGTAAAACCTCTGAATTGACTAAGGTGGCACCGATTAAATCTTTCCAGTCGGACAAAAGGGCTCAGGGAAAAAGAGATCGTAAGTGTGATTCTCCTACTGAAGCCAGACACATTCAAGATACTCACAATTAAGTCTAGAGAGAGTTGTAACTAGAAGAGAATTGTGGATGTGGCCATTGGCACAGGATGTTTGGTTTTGGATTCCACCACTTGCAACTAAAGGCATTCTGCATCATAAACTGGATCACAGGGTTATCGACAGGGTAAACGGAGGTTGTACACGTAAAGCAGTTAGCACAGTTCTTGGCACATAGTAAGTGTTCAGTAAGGAGAAATTTTTATAAAGTATGCTAGAAACTGAGAGTAGTTCTCACAACTAACATGAGCCAGAGAGCAGAGAGACGTAGCCAAGGAATCTCAGTTAAAAAGTTCGATGCTAAGCATGTCGGCAAATGGAGACGATCCCGGATTGGGTTGTGTGGTGTGGTGGTAAGAACTTGGGTAATAGAATCAGACAGACACGAGCTTGAAATCCACCTCTGCCGCCTGACTACCTGAATGACCATGAGCAAACGCACAATGGTTCTGGGCCTTGGTTCTCTCATGTATCACGTGGGGATAATACTATCTCCTTGTAATGACTGAAATAAATAACGAAGCAATGGTGCAAGAATGCATCACTCTTGGCACCTGGACATTCAGTAAACGCTGGATACTTCCTTCCTCCTAAAGCACCTGCTACCGCCACCGCGTGCGACCCCCCCCTTACCGAACACAATTACACCTGCCAAGGGAGAGCAAGAGGGCTTCAGCCCAAAAATACAAGGTTAGGAAGGCTGTTGAAGAGTTGGAAAGAGGGGATTATGGTTTTATATCCTAGCTGCTCTCTAGTGAATATTTTATGAATTTGTCAGTATTTTATTATTTTGCTAGGGTTCAAACAGATGAGGAAACTTGATTTGCTTTAGAAGAAAAGGAAGAGGGAATCACAACAAATAGTGGAACCCATTTGTCCTGGGTAGCGTAGAGTCCTGACTTGGTTGGCCCTATTCCTAATTCAGGGGTAGGTCCTGAGTAATCAATCACAAGCAATGCATAGTATTCCCCTTGATGGCCCCCTATTGTCTAAGAATGGCCATTTGCCTACATTGGTACAATAAAACTGCATTAAAGGACTTATATTCCAGTATATTCCGTGCTTAGGGCAAAGATTTCTCTTCCTTGTTGGCCACGAAAAAGACAGCACAAGGCTTTGAGACTGTTGGCCGCCATCTTGGAACTATGAGGGGGATCCAGCTTTAGGATAAACCCAGATGCTCAGGACAACAGCACACAGAAATGGAAAAACTTGTATCTGTGATGACACCTTTGAGCTGATAATTATGCTGCCCCTGGATCCCACCCTACCTCTGGACCTAACAGTCATGTGAGAGAGTGGATTTCCTTATTTTTAAGGCAGGCCTTTAACCAGTAGAAAGTAATCAGTCAGTCAGAAGAGTGGGGCAGCAGCAAAGGCTAGAGACACCAGAACAACTGAGGGGCCACAGCCCTGAACCCTGGTCACCTGGGTTCATATCCCACTTCTACCTTGTGCCAGCTGTGTGGTCTTGGGAAACTTACTCAACCTCTCTCTGCCTCAGCTTCTGTATCTGAAAAACAATGATAATAATAGCTCTTACCTCATAGAGTTCCTGAGAGAATAAATTTGCATATCACTCACAGTACAGCGGCTGGCACATAGTAAGTTTCAACATAATCTGGCTAATTATGATGATTACCTCCAGCTGTGAAGGTCATCTCAGGATCCACAGAATGAGCCCATGGAGGGACCTCTGTTCTCTCCCTCTCTGTCCTTGACTATGTCTCTTTATTCCTTTGCGTTCTGTGCTTTTCCCTTTCTGGATCTTCTCTCCTTCCCTTGTTCTTTTCACTAGCCATAATTGGCATTGATTTATAGCATTATTTGCTGTACTTTAAAATATGCAATTTTACATTTCTTCTTGTTAATTTAAGGAGTCAAACAGAAGAACATTTTATATTTCCTTCAATAAAAAAAATAACATTTTGATTTGCTTTTTATATATCCCCATTACGTTTCATCTTCTTGGCGTTTGTCCAGTATTCCACTCTGTCAAGATCATTCTGAATCTTGACACTATTGGTTATTGGCTTTGCCATCCTTCCTGGCTTTATATCATGTGCCTTTTAAGCCTTCACCAAGTCCTTGACAAAACCTGCAATTTAGGACTACTTTATCAGCTATCAGTTTAGATGTATGCGCTGGAAAACTCTAAATCGGTGCCTCTCAAACTTTAGAGAGCACAAGAATCACCTGGAGAGCTCGGTAAAACACAGACTTCTGGGCCCCAGAGATTCTGATTAGGGAGGTCTGTAGTGGGAACCAAGAATCTGCATTTCTAACAAGCTCCCAAGTGATACTGAGTAGGGCTGCCTTAAATAATAGTGGCCTAATCAAGTTAGTTCACTTTTCTCTTACGTTAAAGAAGTCCATAGGCAGATTGTCCAAGGTTGGCACCAAGAGGTCAAAACATAGGCCCCTTCTCTCTCTTTTCTGCATTACACGGCATGTGGTTTCCTACTCTAAAATGATTGCTTGAGCTCCAGCTATCGACTGTGCATTCAAGCCCGTAAGAATGAGGAAGGGGGGGAGGGTGTCCCTCTCTTTTTATGGACATCTCTCGGATGCTGTACGTGATGCTTCTGCCAATGTCTTCTTGGGCAACTTTGTCACATAGCCAAATCACACTACCTAAAAGGAATCTGGAAAATAGAGTTCTTATGTTGGGTAATGTGCCTAGCTAAAATTCAGGGTTCTAGGACCACACTGGAGGAGAATGCATTTCTTACACACTGATTTTCAGTGTAGTTACAACTGACCTTGTCTCAACTCTCCGGCTAGAGGTTTGCCATTAAACTCCACTGTATGCTAGGCAGCTAATGTAAAATTCTGAATTTCTGGTTCTGATCATCCCGTGTCAGTCTTCTTGGGCCACTATAACAAAATACCACAGAATGGGTGGTTTAAATAACAGAAACTTATTTCTTGTGATTCTGGATTCTGGAGAAATCTGGAGATTTCTTGTGAAGTCCAGGATCAGTGGGGTTGGGTTCCTGGTTAGAAGCTCTTCCAGCCCTTCTCACCTGTCCTCACATGTCCTCACCTAGTGGGAGAGAGTGAGAGGGGGAGGGGCAGGGGAGAAGGGGAAGGAGGGAGAGGGAGAAAGGGAGAGATTGTTCTGGTATCTCTTCTTATAAGGACACTAATCCTACAGGATCAGGGCCCTACCCTTATAATCTCCTTTAACCTTAATTACATCCTTATAAGCCCCATCTCCAAATATAGCCACACTGGGGGTTAGGTTTCAATATGATTTCTGGGGGGACATGATTCAGTCCATAATGATGAGGGAGCATAAGGCAAGTTGAGGGCAAAGCACAAGCTAACAACATCCCCTCCCCCCACGAGGTGTGATATGTATTTCTCAGACACTCCTGGCTACCCAAAAACAAAGGAAAAACTGATAGTCTCCGTCAATTTACAAATATCTTATCAATAGCCTAATCTCTAGGAACTCGCTACTGTCTTAATGCTTTCCTAGAGGGAAAAACAGCCTTAGCTTGGTGATAGCTAGGCCTTCAGGAATCTTCGAGTCTTCTTTAGCATATGAAAATCCCTTTTAAGAAACTTCCTTTTGTCTTTTCCTGCCCCGACTCCATAGTATACAACCAGTCACTCCTCACAACCCCAGTGCAGCTCTTTCTGCCCGTGGGTCCTGTCCCCGGGCTTTAGTAAAATCACCTTTTTTGCACCAAAGACATCTTCAAGAAATCTTTCTTGGCCGTCAGCTCTGGACCCCCATCACTCCAAAACGCCATCACATAGCATCCCCCTATAGGTAAATACTACTTTCGGTTCAGAGTTTAGGAAATCGAGTCTCAGCATTTTAATGATTTTCCTGAGATCCCAAAGTCACTAAATAAATGCCCAAGCCAAGATTCAAATTAAACTCTGCCCAAGCCTAGTCTCCTTCTAGTGCATCGTTTTGCATCACAGGGATTTTGTGCATTTGTTTGCAGGATGAGCCCTGAGCCACTCAACTACTGTGGCATCATATGCAATTACACAAATCTCAGAGACAGGCATTTATTCCACTCCTGTGTCTGTGCGTCAGCTGGGGACAGGCTGATCTAGATGGAGCGGGACTAAGTGCCTCTAGGCTGCAAGTCTGGGTCTGGGTTTGCTCCATGGGTGTCTCATCTCCCTTGGACCCAGGGGCTCTTTGGGGTAGCATCTTCTCTCGAAGGCAGAGCATGCCTAACCATGAAGGCACACTTCTGTCTCTGCCTGCAGGTCTGCTTCTACTTAATGGCCAAAGAAAATCACGTAGTCAGGACCAAGGTAGGCAGTGTACTCTTCCCAGGTGGGAGTAAATATTTTTGAGCCTATTCTGATCAACCTGAAGCCCTTAGGCGGAAGCATTGGTGTGGAAAGAGCTATAGACTGAGAGTCAGGAGACCTGAGTTCTGGTCCCAGATATGCCGTTAAGGGCTTATGTGACTTTGGACACATCACTAATCCTTTCTAGATCTCTCATGCGTATTCGGGCTTTGACTTAAGAAGCTGTGGCTCAAAAAAAGTCAAAAACAAACCAGCGCCCCTCAAACTTCCCATCTCCTCTGAATGTAGCTTAGTCTTTACCTATTCCAAGCAAAAATGCACTGCACGAGAGCCCCTTCCAAACTGCTGGGCTGATGTTCGTGACTGTTAATGATCAAACTGGAGCACTGTGTAACTGGTCCCTCTGGTCCCAGAAAGGCTCAGAAAGAAATGAAACCATCGGGAAGCCGTTGATGCTGTGACCCGCTCCTGGGGCTCCAGTGCAGGCTTCGCCTCTGCTCAGACAGGTGAGCTTTGATTTTGGTGATTGATGATAACGCCTCTGAGTGCAACGGTAAACACACCATGGTTTATTCTGCAGAATTAATGAAGTCTGATTAATTTCCCGGTCCCCAGCAGACTCTGTTCCGAGAAATAGGGCGAGACTGCCAGGCTTTTGTGTGAGTTAGGGAGGGAGGACTCATGGGATGGCAATCCTCTGGCATCCTCACAACCTGATCTTTCTAATTCCGTGGATCTTTGGGTGGATTCTTGGCCATTGGACCAGATGGCTGTTGACTAGTGACAGACCCTTCTAACAGCGTGGTTGTGGGAGACAGTAACAGCAGCTAAAGTTAACTGAGCTGTTACCGTGGTCAGGCGCCCTCCTTGGTCCTCCGCATACACCGTCCCAATCGCTGGAAACAGGCCACACTTTCCTCTTGGTTCAAATTCTAGCCTCACAATTGACAAGCTGTGTGACCTTGGATAAGTGGGCACTGTTGGTGTCCCTCCCCATATACTCCACCCCCGACTTTTCTGCCCACCCAAGTTCTGCAGCGCAGTTTCAACATTTTGACCTCTCACGTTTTGGTAGGAGAGATAAGTACGTAAAGCGACAAATTAAATTAAAAATAAAAACCATAGGAGGCTCTAAGCTTATCCACAATACTGGGGTTAATTCCCTCTTAAAAAGAATTGAAAGTTGTAAAGACCTGCCTCAGAATTTAGGGTTGCTTGCGGTCATTGAAATTCACAAATGGGGAAGAGCATGGCAACAGCAATCGGGAGCCTTGACTGTGAGTCCTGATTCTCCGGGAAAAGCCAGTAAACTTTCCAAGTCTCTGTTTCCTTACCTGTAAAGGGGGAATGACAATTCCTCTCCTGCCTGTTGCACAGACTTCTTGCAGAGATCCTAATAGATAAAAGCTGCTGATGGTTAGTCACTCCCTTTTACAGATGGAGAAACTGAGGACAAAATTATATAACAGGTGGCACAGAAGAAACATGGGTCCCTAGCATTTCTTTTTTTTTTTCTTGCTAAAATTTTTCCCATTTTTAAAAATGTTTATTTATTATTGACAGAGAGAGGCAAAGTGTGAGCTGGGGAGGGGCAGAGAGAGAGGGAGACACAGAATCCGAAGCAGGTTCCAGGCTCTGAGCTGTCAACACACAGCCCAACGCGGGGCTCTAACTCACAAACCATGAGATCCTGACCTGAGCTGAATTTGGATGCTCAACCGACTGAGCCACCCAGGCGCCCCCCCACCCCCCACCCTGCCCCCTGTCCCCCCTCCGCCTAGCATTTCTTTAAGCTCATCTTGTTCCACTATTTTCCCCACTCACTCTGCTCCTACCATGCTGGCATTTGGCCCTTTTCTCGAATAAACCAAGCTCATTCCTACCTCAGGCTCTTTCTTCTTGCTGTTTCCTCTCCCTAGAATTTCCTTCCCCTATATCTTTGTGTTCTTGTCATTCAGTGAAAACTGACCGATACAAAGTACAACTTGGAAATGGAGCTTCCATTTTATAGTAACTTGGCACTTCCTGTGGCAAATATTAAACATCTCCTATGGCAGTGAGAGCAGAGGACTAATTAAACTACAGTTGACCCTTAAACAATACGGTTTGAGTTGCATGGATCCAATTATATGTTGGTTTGTTTGTGTGGCCAATACAGTATAGTATTGTAAATGGATTTTCCTTACCATTTTTTTTGTTTTTTAATTTTATTTATTTATATTAGTTAATTTTAGGAAAGTTTTTATGGTTTTATAATTCTAGTTAGTTAACATACAGTATTATGTTAGTTTCAGATGTACAATATAGTGATTCAACTCTTCCGTACATCAACCTGCTCATCACAAGTGTGCTCCTTAATCCCCATCACCTATTTCACCCATATTCCCACCAACCTCCCCTCTTATCATTTTCTTTTTTCTTTTTTTTAATTAATTTTTTTTTTTTTATTTTTAGAGAGAGAGAGAAAGAGAGGGAGAGAACACTAGTGGGGAAGGGACAGATAGAGAGGGAGAGAGAATCTCAAGCAGGCTGCACACTCAGTGTGGAGCCTGACACGGGGCTCGATCCTATAACACTAGGGTCATGACCTGAGCTGAAACCAAGAGTCAGAAGCTCAACCAGCTACAACCCCCAGCCACACCCCGCCTTATCATTTTCTTTCTCTAGGTGACTTTATTGTAAGAATACAGTATATAATACATATACAAGCTGTGTGTTAGTTGACTGTTTCTGTTCTCGGTAAGGCTTCCAGTCAACAGTAGGCTATTAGTAGTTAAGTTTTTAGGGAGTCAAAATTTATGTGTAAATTTTCAACTGCATGGGAGGGGTCTCAGTGCTCCTAACCCCCTGTGCTGTTCAAGAGTTAGCCATACTCACATTCACTCTGTGTGGGTTTCATTGGTCCTTGAAGAAAGCATAGGAATAGGTGAGTCCTAGGTAGGGTAAGAAAGTAATACTACCGGAACAGCATGAGCAAAGAAGAAGCAATGTGCAGGACCTGTTCTAGGACCAGTGAGCAGGTCAGAGGGCAGGCCACTTGTTGAAGGGTATTGGACAGAGGCAGACGCTCAAAGATTATTTGAGTGAGAAAATACGGAGTTGAGGAAGGCAGGTGTAGCATTTACTCTTAGCTAGGGGCCCCAGCAATATAAGAAAGAAATATATGCTAGCTGATATAAAGGAATATTAGCTACAGGGCACCCTGGATGCTAATTGTATGTCAGCTACCGACTATAAGTTGCTGACATTCGGAGGTCAACTACAGAATGAAGATTCGATTGAGCGTGCCAAGTAGAAAACACTGGAAGATACTTTCATTCATAATTTTATTATTTCCATTTGGACCATCATTATTAACTAAGCTGTGTTTAACATACTTCCAGGCCACATTTTTGCTCCTTCAATATCATGTGAATGTGGCTTTGTCTTCACAGAAAATAGACATCAATTACAGCACTCAGAAGTCATCCTGAATGTGGCCTTGCACGTATCCTCTTTTTGGTAGAATTCATTTTAGACAATGATTTTGTGAGCAGTTACTGGTGTTTATCAAAGACTTTCTGCTAACATTCAGACATCCAGTTTTAAATATTTAGCAGCATGAAAAGTCACATAGGTGGGAGTTTGAATCCCACAGTCAGCACTTATTGGTTCTGCGACCTTGAGCAAGTTCCTTCATTTTGATGAGACTCAGTTTCTTCACCTATAAAATAGGGGAAATAAAATCCATCACATAAAGTTGCTGTAATGTTTACATGAGTTAACGTGTATGAAGCACATAGCATTGTCCCAGGCCCAAGGTAGGACTCAATAGATGCCATCTACTATCATTCAGTTAAATATTTGTTGAGGAGTGAGAACCAACCATGAAGCAGGTATGTGTGGGCACGGTGGAAGAAACAGGATCCTTGTCCTCCAAAATCTCAAAGATTAGGAATAAGCAAGGCAAGATTGGCTAAACAAAACAAGAAGTGAAATGAGGGATGTGCAGTTAGTGTAGAGGACCTCTGACTTCTGTCTGCCCGTTGTAGAAGGATTTCCAAGGGTAGCAGTCGTGCTTCAATCACATAGCCACCCTTTTGGCTGCCATATTGTTCCAACCCTCAAGGGAGATTGACCCAAGGGTGAGCACCTGATCCTAGCTGGATCCATCAGTCCTTCTCTGTGATTTCATAGTTATAATGGATGGCAAGTGAACTTAGTTCATGCTATAAATCACTCCATTAAAAAAATGTAATGTTTTGGTTAATAGCAGTCTCAAATGCACACCATGAAAACAGAGAGGATCTTTTGCCCCTGGTCCCACCTGTTTCTCCATGAAGGGGTGATGTGCATTTATGGGTTGGACCCCAAAGCACAGAGTAGGCTGGCTCGTTACCGAGTGGGTTCACTGTGTGTTAAAGGATGTGGATCAGTTTTCCTGACTGTCTCTCCACCTTCCTTTTTTTTTTTTTTTTTTCTCCCAGAGGCTGCTTGGGTAAACGGAGCCTTGCCTGACCCTCTGAGACAGACCATTTATTTCTTGTCCTGTTGCCTCCTCATGGTCAGTGTTGTACGATGTGACTTTCTGCAAAGATGAAAATGTTCTACATCGGCACGGTCCAATATGGTAGTCACTGGTCATGTGTGGCTGTCGAGCACTTGAAATGGTGGCTTCTATGACTGAAGACTTGAATTTTTAATTTTAATTAAACTTTAAATTTAAATATCCTCCTGTAGCTCATAGCTACTGTACCAGACAGCAGAGCTGTACCAAATAGAAAAGGCTGGCAGGCAACTTCATTTGTAAATTGTATTGCTTCCATTTAGAAAACCGGTATTAATGAAGCCATGTTAACATAGTGCCAGCCCCACATTTTGGCTCCTTACATGTGGAAGAAGCAGGTGGGAGAAGTCAAAAGTTGGAGGTGGATTTTTTGTGAGATGCTATACTTAGTTTCTGGTCTAACTTGTGTTTTAAATTCATCTTTAACAGAAAATGCTGAAATCAGCTGCTGGCCACTGGCCCCACTGATCATTGTAAGGTATTTAATTTTCTAGATGGCCACTCTCTCTGGTAGATCTATCTTTCAGGACCTCCATATGCGAGAGGGGTGATTGGCAGGGCAGACACTCGGGGGCTCCAGAAATACTACATTTGTATCTCTATCCCAGTTCCCAGCACAGATAACAGTGTGGCTTAGAGAGTGTCACTCCATCTCAGGTGTGGCTTTCTCAGCTGCAATGGGACCAGGCATGTGGGATGGAAGTACTGGCCCAGCTTGGGTTGTGCCCTGTCTGAATGTGGGTTGAGTGGGTCAGGCATCTTTTGTCACTGCCCATAGTGCATCTCCAAGTGAGGTGACTAATTTGTTCAAGGGCAAGCCTCTGGAGATGGTTACAGGTATGAGGTGCCAATATTATTATCTATATAATTTCTACCTCTGTTGTCTTAATTTCATCCACCTTTGCCAAGTTTGACATAAAAATTTCCCAGGATGGACTTCTGCCCTAGATGTGAGTTCCTCGAGAACAGGGATCTCGTTCTCCTTTTCACCTCTCTGTTGCTGGTGTGTAGAAATGTGCCCTGTGAAATGTTTGTGTGCACTTGAGAAGAACGTGTGCTCTTCTGCTGTTGGATGCAACATTCTGTAGATGTCTATTAGGTCCACTTGGCCTAAAGTATATTCAAGTCTAATGTTTCCCTGTCGATTTTCTGTCTGCATGGTCTATCCATTGTTAGAAGTGAGTTATTACGGTTGGCTACTATTATGTATTGTTGTCTATTTCTCCCTTCATGTCTGTTAGTGTTTCCTTAATATACTTGGGTGCTTCACTGTTGGGTGCATATATATTTATGATTGTTGTATCTTCTTGATGAATGACTCCTTTATCATTATATAATGACCTTCTTTGTCTTTTGTTACTGTTTTTGGCTTAAAGTCTCTTTTGTCTGTAAAAGTGAACTTACCCATGCTCTTTTTTAAATTTCCACTTGCATGAACTATCTTTTTCCACCCCCTCACTTTGAGCCTATGTGTGTTCTTAAAGCTGAAATGTGTCTCTTGTAGGCAGCAGATAGCTG
Source organism: Leopardus geoffroyi (assembly GCF_018350155.1). Classification (NCBI taxonomy): domain Eukaryota; kingdom Metazoa; phylum Chordata; class Mammalia; order Carnivora; family Felidae; genus Leopardus; species Leopardus geoffroyi. The sequence goes on along the minus strand of NC_059338.1, from coordinate 77,979,725 downwards.
GGTCTTGATTTTTAAAAAATCCATCTAGTCACTCTGTGTCCTTTGACTGGAGAATTCAATCCATTTTCCTTTAGAGTAATTATTGATATGGAAGGGCTTACTAATACCATCTTGTTTCCTAGATGTTTTGTAGTCCCTTGTTCCTTTCTTCCTCTCTTGCTGCCTTCCTTTGTGAATTAATGATTTTCTGTAGTGGTATGCTTTGATTCCCTTCTCTTCACTGTTTGTGAATCTATCTTTTATTTTTGTTTTGTGATTACCTCGAGGCTTACATAAAACATCTTACTAATACAGCGGTCTATTTTACACCGACAGCAATTTAACTTTGATTGCACAAAAACGTTACCCTTAAATTCTACCCTTTTTGTAAATGTACTCAAATGCCATACGTTCCCTAAATGGGACTGTTTCAAATAGATGCAAACACTCGACTGTATCTTCTGAAGGAACTGTTTACTTAATTTGAGAGACCAACAGAGAGTTAGGTGACTGAGAGTTTGAAGCTAAGGCTGCCAAGAATTCCATTCTGTTGCCAATGAAAAGTGGCCATTTTTTGGATGGATTGTTCTTGTTTTGTTTTACCCAAGAGATCAACTGTTTTTCAGGGGAGGTCCTGTATTTTTTTTCAATTTTTGCATCTCAACACCTACTGCAGTGCTGGCGTAGAGTAAGATATTTCATTTTATGTAAGTAATGTATTTATTTAATGGGGAATGAATATTGGAATAGTTGGGTTGTGTGTACTTCCTCACCATTGTTTTCATGTTGTAAGGCAGGGGTTCTCATCCTACTTGCACATTAGAATTTTCCAGGAGGCTTCAAAAAATACAGGGCTCGGATGTGCATCCCTGGACATTGGAGAGCCTGCACATGATGATCGTGAGTGGCCAGAGGTGAGCTCCACTGGGGAGGAGGGAGGTGTAAGGGTAGGCTGAGTCAGCAGAATCGATTCTGTTCCGTGTTCTGTCACCAACTTGCCATGTGATCTGAGGCAAGTTACTCCCTCGACTTGATTCTTGGCTTTCTCATCTGAAAAATGTGAGCATTGGATCAGAATGGTCAGTTTTAATCTTTTTAGTTCAGGAACTTGTTAAAAACACGGATCCTCTCTCTGGGAAAATATATCTATGCGTATTTATATAAAATTTGCATACTGTTTCAAGGAATTCATGAAATCTCTTGTACTGGGCAGGATTCTTTTGGTCTCAGGTGATAGAGACCCGGCTCACAGTGGCCTATACCGAAAGGCAATGTAATGGTTCATAGTGCTCAAAAGTTTTGGAGAAGCTCTAGCTTTAGGCACGGCTGGATCCAGGAGCCCAGAGGATGCCATCAGGAGCCTATCTCTCTCTACCTCTTAGTGCTGCTGAGTTGTTTGCTTTCTTTTCAGGAAAGATCTCCCCAGGTCATTGCAAATATGTCCATCTTCTGCCAGCTGAGCAACCCCACCAAGGAGAGCACAACCCTTTCTCATGGTTCTGTTAAAAGTCCAGGCCAGAGCTGAGGCCATCCCTGTGGAGAGATGGTGGGATGGATGCTGGACTGGCCACGTGCCTGTCACTGTAACATGGGGTGGGTAAGCCCCACCTGAACCATGTGGAGAGTGCAACAGGGATGGCTCCTCTCAACGAAATTAGGATATTGTTGTCATGAGAAGGGGCAATGGATACTGGGAGGACAAGTACTACAGGCATTCACCTCACATCTGAAGGCTGCTTGGCTTCGTATGGAACTTCTAGAACTGCTTGGCTCCAGGTTGAAACCTTCCAGACTCATAAGCCCTGAAGTCCCTCTCAGCACCAATAGTCCACAGTGATAGATAACATGGCACTCTTATATATTATATACATATATATATAATATATATAAAATATTATATATATTATATATTATATATATATATTTTATATATAATGTGTGTCTTCTATATAACATGTAAGAAGGGTATTGATTTTTTCCTTCTATGTTTAATTTTATATTCCACTCATATTTTCTGGAGTGCCATTTTTGCGTTAAAACTGTTAGCCCCATTTTTTTTTTTTTTTTTTTTTTTTTTTTGGTGGCAATAGTGAAGCTTAAGGTGGATTGGGAACTTGCAAAAAAACCCATGGAGGAGACGTAAGAGCCTGGGGTTTGAATCGTGGTCTCCCGGTTCCAAGCATGATGCCGTTTCCACAAAAATACTGCCTGGTAGCTTGTCTTAACGTATTTTTTCTGTTTTGAGAGATGGGCCCCATGTACTGGTTAACTCGAATGAACAGTTCCTCCTCCATCATTTAGGTAGAATTACCTTTCTAGTGTCAATAGCCTTGCACCCATCATCTTATGAAACAGGGTAGTTTTTGTTTGTTTAAAGCGGACTCTTTTATGTAAGAAAATAACACATACAGCGATTTTTACCTACTTCGTGGGTCTGTACTTATCTAGCTCATATTATTTCCTGTTATCCCGGATGTGAGCCTCAGGCCCGGGGACATGTCTGTCATCGGTGAGTGTGACAGTTAGGGCTGTGTCCAGAAAACCATGGGGGATTGTTAGGTTTGGAACACTGGATCATCCTGGGATTTCTGAAATACTAAGACCAGGATAAATGATCTGTCTTTTTTAAGAGTGTAATTTCAAAGGCAGTGGCCCATCCCAGAGGAAAAGACATGATTTTTGCCATAACTATCAAGTAATTTAATTATTTTATAATCTAGGACCTCTGATGGTGATCTAAGGGAAAAAATAAAAAGATTCATCGTTTAAGATACCAAAGATTTATTTCTTAGCTTCTACAGATATTTGGAGGGTGATTCTGAAGGATGAACAGAACATGCCTTCTTAATGTGTGCAGAAACTTTGCTGAAGAAAAGGAAGAAAGTGAAGGATCTGGCAAAAAATGCATTAACTAACTTTATTTGATTATGCTCCATGGTGAAATATGTGGCACATAATAGCAATAGCTTCTCTACATAGGTTCTCTGGGTCCACGACACAATTCCAGTCCTCTTGTCTTTAAACTCTTCAAGTGCTGGACATTTGTTGCCCATGCTGTTTCTCTAACAACTCACTCACATTCTTTCTACCTGGGTTTGAGTCCCAGCTCTGGCACTTAGTAAGCTGAGTCAATGAACATCTTGTGGTATTTCCTTCTAGTCTTTGTCTTACATATTTTTAATTATTGAGATATTATTTTGCATCCTTCTTTCTCACCTAAATTAAGCTCTTTGCTTCTCCATATTATGGAAAGCTCCTCTTTTTAAAAAAAGTTTATTTACTTTGAGAGACAGAGACCACATGAGTGAGGGAGGGGCAGAGGGAGAGGGAGAGAGAGAATCCCAAGAAGCCTCCACACTACCGGGGTAGAGCCCAATGCAGGGCTCAAACCCACAAAACTGTGAGATCATGACCTGAGCCAAAATCAAGAGTTGGACGCTCAACCAACTAAGCTACCCCGGCACCCTGAAAGCTCCTCTTTTACATCATTTTCTTTTATTTCTTTTTTTAAAATGTTAATTTATTTATTTTGAAAGAGAGAGAGAAAGAGAAAGAGAAAGACAGAGAGTCAGAGAGAGAATCCCTAGCAGGTTCCATGCTGTCAGCACGGAGCCCAACACGGGCCTCGATCTCACAAACCATGAAATCATGGCTTGAGCCGAAACCAAGAGTCAGACACTTAACCAACTGAGCCAACCAGGTGCCCCTATACATCATTTTAAATGACTGCATATTATACCTTTGCATGAACCCACCATGATTTTCCTGGCCCTTGCTCTACTATTGGAGGAGTTTCAAACAGTGAGTGAAATGATTTGACTTATGCCGGTATCTGTCTGGAGGGGGAATGGGGAAGGGTGAGGGTTGGAGGGACCAGGGTAACTGAGAACTATTCTTATTAAGTGATTATTTTAGGTGAAGTCAGAGCAGCATCGCTGAAGGGGACCCTAAAGTTATTTTAGTCCAACTCTCTCCTTTCACAGTTGAAGAGTTAGTGACTCAGGCAGGTAAGATGACTTCATCAGGGTCTCCCAGCCCCACCAGGAGCTTCCTATCACTCAGTCCGTTGCATTTTCTATTCTAGCCCAGTCTCTAACCACGGCCACGTGGTGCCTGAACATCAGCTAAAATCCACTCCTGGGGGAATGTTGCATTAGCAAATAGAGATCCAGTCTTGAAATACATTTGGCAGTTCACTTTTTACAAATTGTCAGTGTGATTAGTGATTACTGGCTGCTGGCTGAAAATAATTTCCTGCCTACCCAAACAAAGCAAATTAAGGGGAACAAATGATGTCACCCTGTTCAGAAAAAAAAAAAGCCATTGAAATGTTCCCCAAAGAGAGGAAGCTATTATTATCCCAGACTTATAAATGGGAAGATTAGAACAGGGAGGCTGGGCAACTTGTCCAAAGTAATCAGCCCAAATTAGAAGTCAGAATTCCTGATGGCCACCCAAGGGCAAGAACTATGCTGGCCGTTTGGCTTTGCAGGCTCTAGGGAAGTCCAAGTTAAACAGGATGTAATTGGGATAAAAGTTCCCATGCTTTCTCCTGCTCTGTGACCCCCTGACCAAGAAGCTCTTGCCAAGTTTCTTGGCTGCCATATCAACTTTCTGACCTCTGTGCAGTCAGTAAGAGGGGCAGAAGCAATTGGGAGTGGAGAGCCTTTCCACGGCTTCCCAGCCATGCCCTACTGGGCAAGTGGCTTCACCTCTTGGACTTTAGAAGTCCCATCTGGAAAGCGGGATGAGAGCTAATTGTCTACCCAGCTCAGTGATCTAAGAGGTCTCATGAGAAGTACATTTCCAAAAGGTGCTTGCCCGGGCTCTTTTGGTGGCAGGTGATAGGATAGGATGCCCCAGTTCAAGGGAGGTTAGGCAAAGGGGACTCAGTGTCAGCAGTCCTTCCCCTGCAAAAATTAGGGTAATAAAAAAAATACTTGCTTACAACCCTGCCTAGAGAGGGATTCCAAGCCTTGCATGACTTATCTCAAATCCTTGCACACTGTGACGTGACTTGTCTTACCGACCCCTGTTGGTTATTGGGGAAAACCAAGGTCTGAAGAGCAGGATGCCACTAGGCAGAACGGCAAGGCTGGTCTTCCTGGCTCTGAGGATGCCACTAGGCAGGCTGGTCTCCCTGACTCTGACCCCAGGTGCCAGGCCCCCGTGCCCCTCTTCCTTCTGGATTTGAGGAAGGAGGGACAGGTAAAGCGCTCGCACCCTGGCATTGTGACAATTGCCTGGGGGGAGGTATAATTACCCTGGAGAGCAGCTGAGAAAATGCGGCCGCCTCTGTGAGAAGAAAGTACCTGTCCTGGGTTAGGAGTTTGGACTTAAAGGAGCAGGTGCATCATCTTCCTTTCCTTGTGTCTATGGCTGGAAGGAGAGCAGCTTGACCTTAGTCGACTTACGCTGAAATCCTGCAAGCCGAGGACGGGGGCTCCTCAGGCCTTGAGTGTATCCGGCTGAATACATAAGCAAGGGGACACTTACTGAGTCCCCTCTGTGGGTTCAGCCCCCATGCAGTTCAGTCACATTTGCCGCCTCTTAGAAGACTCACAGCAAATCGGTGGGGTGGTATTATTTCCATCTTGTGCCGTTTCTCGGAGGCTTCATTTTCAATGAACACCGAAAGCTCATTCTAGGTCTCTGGTTGGTGGGAGCAAAATGACCCGCAGAAATGCTTCAGGTACCGCTGAGTTACAGACTAGCAGAGCAGGGATGGCTGTCCAAGCGCGGGGAATTTGGTGGTCCTCGCGTTTTTGTGGGGGAGGGGCTCCAAAATTCTTTGCCACTTTTCTCCGAAAAATGCACATAGCACAGATACCCAGAAATTGTCTACAAGTCTGGCGGGCGGGGGGGGGGGGGCGGATTGCCCTTTCCCTCATTTTCCTGAGCCTTCACATCAAATGTGAATTTAGTATAATGAAGGGAGTCGCAGTCAGTATATTTCGCAGCAGACTCCAAGTTTCTGTATTAGTTATAGTTCTCTAGACAGACGGAACCAGTAAGGTATGCGTGTATCCCTCTCCTCCCTCTCTGTCCCCCACCCCCTCCTCTATCTATCCATCTGTCTATGTATTGGGGAGAGAGTTATTTTAAGGAATTGGCTCATGTGACCGGGGAGGGACGGAAGTCCAAAATACGCAGGGGTGGGTGGAAGGCTGGAGATCAGGGAAGAATTGGTGTCGCAGATTGAGTCCAAAGGCAGTCTGGAGCAGTGTGTTTGTTCTCTTCTTTCAGGGACCTCAGTCTTTTCTCTTAAGCCTTCAACTGATTGGATGGAGCCCACCCACATTATGGAGGGCCTTCTGCTTTTCTCGAAGTCTATTGGTTTAAATATTAAGCACATCTAAAAAACACCTTCACAGTAACATCTGGCCTTGTGACTGATGACATACCCGGGCGCTGTGGCTGATCAAAGTTGACACATAAAATTGACCACCACAGTTCCTCGAAGCAGGGCCTGGGTCTCACTGGACTCTGTGTCCTCAGGGCTGGCCGCTGTGCCCTGCACAGTGGGTGCCCGGGATGTGGAGGTCCGTGAAGAGGTCAAGTTCAAAAGCTCTCAGAATGACCTTGGAGAAAGCAAGGGAAGGGAAAGAATTTTATGCTCAGCACAGAAGATCGAACGTGAGTCCAGGAAGCCACTGGGAATCATCAAAGAGTTTTTGCTTAGAGAGGTGAACGTGGCAGTGATGTGCAGGGACCTTGGCAGGTGTGTGTCATCGGGGCAACCCCGAGGGGCATTCAGGCCACTCAGATGCTGGAGAGCAAGGGCTAGACTGAGCCTGGCCCCCTAGAGGCCCAGTCCCTGTGCTGTCACCACACCAACAAGCCGTGTGTCCTTGGCAGGTGGCCTCACTTCTCTGGACTCAGACCTTACTTCCATGGGATGGTCATAAACTGGCTACCTGTAGGCAGGATCCAGCTTGCAGTCAGGTTTGTTGATTCAGGTAAAATTTATTTTATTTTATTTTATTTTATTTTATTTTATTTTATTTTTTACTTTTTAAATGTTTATTTAATTTATTTATATTAATTAAATGTATTATTAATTTATTTAATTTTGAGACAGAGAGGCAGAGCGAATGAGGGAGGGGCAGAGAGAGAGGGAGACAGAGACTCCCAACGCGGGGCTCGAACTTGGGAGTCCTGAGATCATGACCTGAGTTAACCGACTGAGCAGCCCAGGTACCCTTCAGTTGCATTTTAAGAGCAGTTTAAATAAATTGCCAATGTTTTTAAACGGGTGGATTTCAAAGAAAAGTAAGGATTTATGGCTTCTCTGAAAAATTGGGAAGAGCTGATGGCTCTGGGCCTTACTGTTCCCGGGAACAACCATGCTGTCAGGTCAGCTGCTGCTTCCTGAATTGGGCAAAGCTTCTGGGCTTTCCTCACCAGGCTCCCGATCTCTCCATGGGCTCCCTGACACCGTGGCCAGAGTCAGCCGCTGGGAGCCTGCGTGACCCACAAGGACTCTGATGGCTTGCAGCGGGTGGTCCTTGTTCTAGATGCCTCCCTCTGAGGTCTTTTTTTTTTTTTTTAGAGGTTTATTTATTTATTTTGAGAGAGAGAGAGAAAGCGAGCATGGGAGAGGGAGAGAGAAAGGGAAAGAGAGAGAGAGAGAGAGAGAGAGAGAGAGAGAGAATCCCAAGTAGGCTCCATGCCATCAGTGCAGAGCCTGACTTGGGGCTCAATCTCACAAACCAAACCGAGAGATCGTGACCTGAGCCCAAATCAAGAGTCATGCTTAACTGACTGAGCCACCCAGGGGCCCCGCTCTGAGGTCTTTTTACACTAATGCCAATATGTCCTGTTGACAGCTACGTAGTTGATGTGCGTCCTGGAGGCCGCATATCAAGATTCTTAATGAAAATGCTGAATGGGGGGCACTTGGGGAGCTCAGTCAGTTAGGTGTCTGACTTCGGCTCAAGTCATGATCTCACGGTTTGTGAGTTCGAGCCCCATGTCGGGCTCTGGGCTGACAGCTCGGAGCCTGGAGCCTGCTTCGGACTCTGTGTCTCCCTCTCTGTCTGCCCCTCCTCTGCTTGTACTCTCTCTCTCTCTCGAAAATAAACATTAAAAAAAATTGAAAATGCTGAATGGGCTCAGTATGGAGCTAGCACAAGGGGGGGCTGGAACAGGGCAGGGAGTGAATAACTACAGAGACAAACCTCTGGCTGATCAGATGGCTCGCAGTGGGGACAGCACTAAAATAATTTTCTCCCGTTCTCTGACCGCGCCGGAGTTCTTATATAACACGCTTTTTGAGTATACAACTAGGCATCTTACCTAAAAGAGTGTGGGAGAATTTCATTTATTTCCCCGAATCATTCACATGCCTGGGCTGGGAGTTTGCATTGACACTTAGCCACAACTATCCCCTTGAATGAGGATGTCCCAGCTGCAGCCGGCTGCGGGTGATCTTTTGAGCCTCTCTAGCTCAAAGATCTATGATTATTCAGTACGAAGCAAATTTCCAAACGGTGTTTCCTAGGAGTCTTTTGGTGGTGACAGAAACCCAATTTGAAATAGATAGGCACATAGGAAAATTTACCAGAAGGAGTTTTGCTCATGTTTTGCGGTGAGTAATTCGGGGGACATGGGATAATAAGACAAAGTGCTTGATCTCAAGGAGTGTAGGCTCTCTCCCAAGGGCAAGGGACCCCATAAGAAAAATGATTACATTCATGGAGATTAAGGAGCACACCTGTCTTGATGAGCACCAAGTGATGTATGGAATTGTCAATTAACTATAATGTACACCTGAAACTCATATAACACTGTTCGTTAACTATACTAGAATTGACATGAAATTAAAAAAAAAAATTACATTTGATTTTTTCATGGAAAGCACATGGGATCTGGACCCAGGAAGACCCTGGCTTCATTTGCTGTGCACTAGCTTAGCAAATAGTGTGAAGTCTGCTTTCTCGTCGTTAAAGTGGGGACATCTTTCCTTGCAGGATTGTTTTGAGACTTGCACAACGTATATACGATGCTTACCGTGTTCCCGGCACACAGTGAGAGCTTAATAAGTGGCTGATGTGGTTGTTATTGTTCTAATAACCCACGTGGGTTCTGGAGGTTCTGAGATCCCCGTGGTCTAGGGGGTCTGGGGAAGTTTCTGAAAGAGGACTGCAGCTGGGCCTTGGAGGGCGGGGAGGAGGTGGGTGGGCTGTGGGCAGAGTGGAGTCATCTCAGGGGAGGGCACAGCGTGTGCACGGGGAGGAGGGAGGAATAAGCACGGCGTGTTCAGGGGACAGGGCAGACCGGCCTGGCTGGAGAGGAGGGTTCGCGCAGGGGCAACCGGTTAGAACAACACTCAGCCCTTGTGACAGCTGGTTAGAATTGCCCTGTAATCCTCTCTGAAATGTCTGCCCCTGTGCCAAGTGGAAATTGGCATCCTTTGCTCTGGCTGGGGACTCTTTACTCCCCCGTCTGCTTACATGTAGGCTCGGGCAGTGGAGCCAACGAATCGTCCTCGCTCTCTGCCAAGTGTCCAATTAAGAGATTGCGTACCTGGCATTTCTGTGCAGCTGGCCTTAGGGGTGCGTCCCGGGAGGAGGTCAGCCGCGCTCAAGGAGGGCGATGTTCAGCGACCGTGGAGCGGGGACCCTCTGACTGGGGATGGCGGCTTCCCAGCCTTCTCTCCCCTTCTCTGAAGACGCAAGGGGCTAGAATATCAGAATGGGATTCAGCCGCTTTGGTGCCCAGAATATTTTTCCTGGGAAGAGCCCAGAGAAGCCCTCCAGTGCCTACCAATTTCACGCCCAACTGTCCCTGCGGGGAATGCTGAGGCGCTTTCTCAACAGACGGCTGCAGCTTCTGTTTGCAAACCTCCAGTGGAGGGGCTCACACCTCCCGCATCTGCCTTGCCTTCTGCTGAGAGCTCCTGTCATTTGCAAGCCTTAACATTGAATCATGTACCGACATTTTTTGTTTCCTTGTGCTGGTTTTTCTCCATTTTTATCACAGAGGTACGGTGAGGGATGGCATGGTCTTAATAGTTGGTAAAAGGGCTAAAATGTAGGAGGGCAGATGTGAGGGGGAGGGGCTGGCCGAGAACTGAGCACCAAGCCTGCCTCCCGGCTCCAAACCGGACACTTGTGTTCAGGGGTCTCTTCGATGCAAGACCAGAGGGAAAAGACCACTCAAGTCTTGGGACGGGCTTGCTGGAGATGGCTGTTCTTAGCTTTTCCTCCTGTGACAACCACCCTCTTGCTTTTCTCAATCTGGAGCCATAGAATGAAGGATTCCTGGTTGTCCGTGACACCTCTTCTCTCCTTCCGTGGGGTGAATAAGACAGTCTGTGTCTGCAAGGGGATCACAAATGAGTGAGGAAGAGAGATCTAGAAGGACAAGTGGGCTTAGTTCTCTACCCCAGGACAGGGGTGTCCTGCCCACCACCCCCAGCCCCACCTCTGGTGTCTCCTGGACTCGGCAGGTGAGATCAGTGTCATTTGGGTCTTTCCCACCACCAGCAGCTCTCTGTCAGCAGTACTTTACTGAATACTCACCACGCTGGGTGCTGTTCTAAGTGCCCTTCGCACATCACTCCAGTCAACAATGCACGCAGGCAAGGATCGCTCTTACCCTCCCTTCACGACCGGAGAAAGTGGGGACAGAGTTGGGGAGTGACCTGCCCCAGGTACACAGCTAGAAAGCACCAGAGTCAGAATTTGAATCCCAGCCCCCTGACCACACAGCCTACGCTTCTATCCCCATGCCACGCCATGTGCCCGATAGATAATACCGCATCAGGCCTCCCCTGACAAATGAGGGTTGGCTTTGGGAGGATTGTTCAAAAGGAGAAGAGACGAGAAGAATAGATAAAATATTGGAGGAAGTTGTGAAAAGCCTTCTAGTTCATGGCTTCCGTTGGGATGTGACAATGCAGGGAAGCATTGAGGTGTTTGAAAAGAGCAGCCATATTGGATTTGTACTTAAGGACTGTGTTTCCCGAAGTGCCAGGGAATCAATTGCATGGAGGAGAGAGGAGGCAGAGAGGCCCCTGGGAGGCTGGTCAGGTTTTCCAGGCAGGCAGTGCAGGTACAAGGAAGACAAATATATGATGGAGCTGGACTCACATTTCCAGACATGGCACTGAGCACTTTCCTAAAAACTGTATTTGATCTTTGCAACAGTTGTGTGAGGTAGGGATGACTGTCCCTATAATCGCCTGTGGTCTCCAAGTGTGGAGGTCACATTGTCAGCATCAGCACCCCTTGGGACATGCTTAGAAATGTCAACTCTCCAGCCCCACCCCAGACCTAGAGAATCGGAACCCTTCCAGGGCGGTGGGGGGGGGGGGTGTTCGTCCAGTAATTTCCGTCTTAACAAACCCTCCAGGTGATGGTTTGGAGCTCAGATGTGAGAGGTTAGGTGTCCCCTCTGACCTGAGAGTGGGTCACATTGCCCTACCTCCTTCTCCCAGTGAATGGCTGATTTGATGCTCTGGAGACTTCCACGGAGTTGCTGGACTCCTGAAGAAAATGCTGGAAGGAATGCTTCCACCAGGAATTTATTAAGTGCCATGTGAGTACTCAGTGTCTTGCTAAATGCTCTCAGGCATTCGAAGGCCAGGCTTCAGAGTTTAAAATGTTCTATTTATCTCTTCATTCAATGAACATTTCTTAAGCACCTGTTATGGGACAGAAACCGTATTGGGCGTGGGATGCCACTGTGACCAGGGGCAGACAAGCCTGCTGCCTTCAGCATCTTAATTGTAGGTGGGGCAGATAGAAAGTAAACAGGTCAAGAAATAAGTTAGAAACAGTGATACACACTGTGGAGATGAAGCAGGGTCAAGTGCGGAGAACCCGAGGGAGACGCGGAGAGCAGTGGTGAGTATCTCCCGAAGAAAGGAATTCGAGCTGAGACCTGAGTTTTGTAATTCAGGCATGCACAGATCGGCAGAGGGCATTCTAGACAGAGGGAAGGAGGTCTGTGCCGAGTGCCCGAGGTCGGGGGCTGGGTGGTGTGAGTGAAGTCAGCAGTGAGGACAGCGTGGGAAGGCAGTGGGGCCCGGCTCAGCAGGTGGGCTCGGGCATCCAGCTATGAGAACAGGAGGCACTCAGGTGTCAGCCTCCTCCAGTGCCTGGCAGGTACACCCAGGGCTGAGGGAGGATCCCCGGGCTGTGATCCCCCCCTGGAAATTGCACGACCTGTCATTGACCCTGAGATGCAGGGAGCCCGTGGGTACCTTTGATTCAAGCTCAGCCTCCAGGAAACCCATTTAGGTGTCTATTTCTCTCTCTCTCTCAAAGGAAAATAAACCAGGGGAAGACTTCTTTCTAGAAGAGGATACCAGAATCTCACTGAAGTCTTTACAAGGGCCACACACTCAGAAACTGCAGTGTTAGAGATAAATGCTCTAGTGCCCGAGGTCGGCGGTCCTGCTTTACAGATGAAATTGTGGTCCAGGGAGCAGAAGGGATTCAGCACGTTGGAGGGACATGGCTGACCCTGACTATAGCTTTAATACCCTTTTTCTGTTTTCTGGTGCTTGACATTGTTATTTTTTTAATGTTTATTTATTTATCTTGAGAGAGAGAGAGGGATAGTGAGCAGGGGAAGAGAGAGAGAGAGAGAGAGAGAGAGAATCCCAAGCAGGCTCCATGCTGTCAGTGCAGAGCCCGATGTGGGTCTCGAACTCACGAACCAGGAGCTCATGACCTGAGCTGAAATTAAGAGTCAGATGCTTTACCCACTGAGCCACTCAGGTGTCCCTTGACATTGTTATTGACTCTCATCTCTAACCCCCTCCCCTCCGCACTTTTCTACCCGGCTCTAAGAAGCAGGGGCTGAGAGTCTGAAAGCTACATTTCTGTTCCACCCATGCACGGTCTCTGCATGAGGTTTTCTAATGGGGGGGGGGGTGCTAGAGGGAGTTGTGAGGACAGGGGAGGAGGGAGTACTTGTGCACGTCTGCTTCCTACTTCCTAGCGTGACCCCAGCAGTTTCTCCCCCATTGTCACTATGGTGGCCTTCAGGAGGCACACAGGTTCCAGGTAGCAGGTGTTCCACAGCCCGGGATCAGCCCCATCATGTCCCCAACAGCGACCCCAGTACTAGCCAGCTCTAGCCCCTTCCTCAGATGTCTGTGTTCCAGCCCCACGGGGGCACCGCCTCGGAGCGTCTACATTTTGGGAATCCCAGCCTCTGCTTGTCCCCCAGCTCTGGCTGGTAGTGGCTTCTGCAGTTGCTGTTCTTGGGATTTCCCAGAGTCCTCTTCTCCTGCCAGGTCTCCCTTACCTGGTCAGTGATTCTTTATGTCACGTTTTCTCTGTTAAAGTAGCTGGGGGAATTCCTGTCTCCTGATGGGACCCTCATCGGCACACTACTCCTTAATTTCAAGCATAGTTTAGCCCTTTTGCATCCTTTTCCTCCTCTGGTCCCCTCCTTTGCTTCTTGTGGAGCAGGGTTTTTAATGTTATCAGGGAAACTGAGGACCAGGCAGCTTGGGCCATGCCTCCAAGGTCCCTCAAGTACTCCATTGTGGAGGCAAAACTTGACTCAGTGTCTCCTGCCACCAAAGGGGCTGCCCATCCTTCCGAAGCCTGGCTGCTTGCCTTGGCTACAAGCGAAAAATCCAGGATTCCACCTTGACTTGTTGAGGTTCAAGTTGAGGTTCTCATGCACTCTGTTACAAATATTATAAAACCTATGCTTCAAGAAATATATTCCTTGGAAATATGAAGGAAGCACTAGAATTGTTAATAAGTCCCATGATAAGTTCCACAAGGAACAAGGAATCTCAGTAAAATGGGATTTTTACATGAGGCTTACCATTCCAAAGGGGATTTACCGTGAAATGATGTCGTTTCTTGTTTATTTCTTGTTCTTCCCTATGTCACATTTAATGGGTTGCATTTTTTACAGAAAGCATTTTAGTTGTGCATTTTTCTCTATGTCTTGCATTTATAAGAATTTTGAAGTACAAAAAGTATTCATCCATAGTATCAGGGAACAGAGTTTCTCCTTACTTGAGGGTTCTGTTGCAAGGACTAATCTTTACACCAATTTATATTGATTGCATTAAAGACAGAATATTGTGGCAATGATATGATATGGCAAGTATATGATATTTACAAGGTCCCAGGCTCTGCTCTAAGTGCTTTATTACATTAACTTTTACAATGTCCACCACAACCCTAAAATAATCTCTGTTATCTCTTTTTCAATGATGTCATTAAGGCACAGAGAGGTCCGATACTTGTCCAGGGTCACACAGCTGAGAAGTATTAGAGCTGGGACTTGAACCCGTGGTATCTGGCTGCAGAATTCTTGCCTTTAAGTACACTGACTGTATTTCTAAGCTCGCTTCTGTTTTGACTCTGCAGTTGCCAGCATAGGCAGGCTGTGTATGATCTCCGAAACATGAGAGGAAGAAACCTGATCCCAGGTTGTAGAGCATGCAGTCGTGTCCGTGTGATGTCACTTTGACAAAGGGCTGCCTGCATTGGCCCAACCCCCTCTGGTGCTTGGAGAATGTGACCGATGGAGTGCCTTCATGGCCCCGATTCTTCAGGCCTCCTGGGGCTCATCTCAGAATTCTGCCTATCACATGCGTTTTGGCCAGTGGGATAATAGCAACTTTGACACAGGCAGAAGCTTGGAGGTGTGCTGGCTTGTGTCGGCGGCACCCCTGGGGGGCATGGGTGGCTTACTCTGAGGCCTTGCCTGGGCTAATTGGCTGCAGGGAAGTGTGAAGAGCTGAGTCATCCTAGCTTTGAAAGCTTAGACCAATTTAGAGCCAGTCCAACTCCCAACATATGAACGGGCTCAGCCAAAATCTGTGGAGTTGCGTGTCCAGCTTGCAGCTGCCTGCGGATGCATGAATGAGCTGTCAAGACCAGAGCTGTAGATTCATGAGCAAGAATGAATGGTTGGTTTAAGCTGCTGACCTGAGGCGATTTCCTAGGTAGCACCGGGGTGATTGATAACAGATACAGAGTAACCACTGATCGCATAACCAGGCTTTGCCAGGTGCCGTGTTAGTTTCTCCATGTCTGTTTCCTCCTTTATTCCTCAAAACAGCTCTGCTGGAGAGCCAGACTCTCGTTAGTATTTCCATTATTGATGTGGGTAAGGATATCAAGATTCCGATTCCTAATGGATGACAAGACACTCACCATCACTAACCATTAGGGGAGTACATATCAAAACCACAAGATACCACGTCACATCCGGTAGGATGGCTACTATAAAAACAAAACGAAACACAACGACAACAGAAAATAACAAGCGCTGGCAAGGAGGTGAGGAATTGGAACGCTTGTGTACTGTTGGCGGGAATATAAAATCATGCAGCCGTTACATAAAACAGTGTGATGATTCCTCAAAAAATTAAACATGGGATTACCACTTCCGGGTATGTCCCAGGAAGGACTGAACGCAGGGCCTCAAAGAGATTATATCTGTACTTCTGCGTTCACAGCAGCACGATTGACAATAGCCCTAATGAGGTAGAGACAAACCCAAGTGTTCGTGGATGGGCGAATAAAGAAAGTGAGGTACGTGCCTATCATGGGTGTTCAGTCTTAAAAAGGAAGGAAGTTCTGACACATGTTCAATTTTGGTTATATGTTTTTTTAGCATATTTTTTTTTTTTGCACGTTCCTTTATTTATTTTGAGAGGCGGGGGGAGAGGGAGAGAGAGAGAGAATCCCAAGCAGGCTCTATGTTCAGAGCGGAGCTGGATGCAGGACTTGATCTCACGGTTCGTGACCACGCCAAAATCAAGAATCAGACGTGCAACCGACTGAGGCACCCAGGCGTCCCTGGACTCAGGTATTCTGATACGGGCTACAACGTGGATGTACTTTGAGGACATTATCCTGAAGTGAAATAAGCCAGCCACCAAAGGACAGATACTGTAGGATTCCACTTGTATGAGGTGTCTGGATAATCGGGTTCACAGGGACAGACTGCAGAATGGTGATTGCCAGACGTCGGGGGAGGAGGAAATGAGGGATTACTCGTTCGTGGGCCAGAGGTTCAGTTTTGCAAGATGGAAAGAGTTCGGGAGACAGTTAACGGTGATGGTCGCACAACCCTGTGAATGTATTGCATACCCCTGAACTGTATGCTTAAAAATGGTTAAAATGAAATATCTTATGTTACGTGGGTTTTACCACCAACGAAGAAAAAAGATTATGCCTAGCGTCTCATCTGCTTGTAATGCAAATCCTGTCAAAATCCTACTATTCTTTAAGCCGCTTCCTGTAAGGAGACATCCTTTCTAGCGGGCTTTTTTTTTCTTTTTTTTAAATGCTGAAGTTTACCTTTTGTGACCTTTTATTTAAGGGCAAATGACGCGTGACAGGCACTGGTACCTCTGCCGGGGGACTCGCTGGCTTCACATCTGGCCTCCGTCAGCGATGCACCACAGCAGCGTGCTCCCGGCAACTTCCGGAGACTCTCGGACGTGCAGTTGTTTCGTTTGCCAAATCAAGACAGTAATAGTTCCTGCCTCCTGGTGTTGTCAGGACCCAGTGATGGGATGCGCGGAAAGTGCTGGGCGCGAGGCCTGGCAAGGAGGAAGCAGCCAGTAGATGTCTGCTGTTGTTGGTACTTGATGAATGGTAGCACCTACCTAGGGATCCTGAAAATAACACAATAGGTGCTCATGGGTTTGCAGAACATAAGGAACGTGATTAAGAATCTTGGCAACTGAGAAACATAGCATATGGTTTCGTACCTACTGTGTGATCATAAGAAGAAACGACTTGTTCTTTTCCTTTGGGTCAGCATTCAAAATGAAGGGAAAATTGCCCACAGTCAGAGTCTGGGCATGATAAAAATGGGGCACAGCACAACGCCTTCCATGGTCAAATGGTTCAATTAGTGTTGGAACTACCACCTCACAGCACTGGATCCCTTTCTCGTTCCCCCCCTAGCTTAGGGACACCTGTCTGCTCTGAAGCTCGTCTGGGAGGTCTTGGTGTGTGGCATCTTATATCCGTGGCGCACAGGCTTTCTCTAGCTCAAAACACGGTGGGGCCACATCTGATTCACCCTCCAGATATCCCTGCGCTTGACACAAAGAAGGCTCTTAAGAGGCCCAGAGGATTGAGCCATGATGTTGTGAGCATTTGGGGGACAGAGTTAGATGTTCCCCGAAAACTTGGAAATAAGTTTGCATTTTGAGAATTCAACTTTAAATGCCACGCATCATGGGTCATGAAAAGAGGTGCAAAATGTGGCTGTTTCACTGTGACGACGCTGAGGGTATCTAGACCTTAGTATCACCACCTAAAGAAAAGTGTGTTAATCAGAAGGCAGCACTGGCTGGTTGTGTCAGTGGTGGTTGGATCAGCTTTGGAGGAACCGTAAAGGGAGTCACGGAAGCAAATATTGCCCGGACCAGCCCCGCATTCACTGGGGAAGAAGTTACCATGGCGCTGGGGTCCGTTGGTGAGGGCGTGCCCATGGTGGAAGTGACTGTCTGGACACTGTGAGCCTGGCACCATCGTGGTTCCCCTTCATGCTCACCAAGCCTAGTGGGTAGGCTTGCCTACAGGAAGTAGTGTATTTGTTATATGGCCTTGAGTGTTCTTGTTCCCATGGGTGGTAGGCAGAATAATGGTTCTCCCCAAAGACGCCCATGCCCTAATTCCTTGAACCTGTGGATGTTATGTTACATGGCAAGGGCAAATTAAGGTTGTAAATAACATTATAAGGTTGGTAATCAGCTGACCTTGAAATAGGAAGATTAGCCTGGAATATCTGGGGTGGGGGGGCTCCGTGTAATCACAAGGGTCCTTAAAAGAGGAAGAGGGGGGGCCGGAGAAGAGTGAGGGCGGAGTGACGTGATGGGAGACAGACTCAAGCCAGTGTTCCCAGTTTGCAGGTGGAGGACAAGGACAGCAAGCCAAGGAATGCAGTGGCCCCTGGGAGCCGAAAACGGAAGGACCCAGATTCCCCTGTAGCGCTTGCGGAAGGGACTCAGCCTGCCGACGGCTTGACTGGAGCCCAGCGACACTCACTCCAGCCTTCTGGCCCACTGAATTGTAAGATAAGAAACCTGCGTTGTTTTAAGCCACTGAGCTGGCGGGGATTTGTCACAGCAGCAGTAGGAGACTAATACGCCACGGCAGTGATTTCTCAACTCGAATGAATAAATTGGCATTTTGATTTATGCTTCAGTTTCAGGGTATGTGGTTTAAACTCTCCACGGGCTGACAAAATCAGATTTCTGACTTTGCAGAGCTAAGCAGACTCTGCCCCCAGAAGCCCTCCCCCCTAACAGAGTGTGAGAATTATTACCGTGTCCTGAGAACTTCTGTTGCATCGAGTGCTTTGGGTACACAAGCTCGAATTCCCTCTCTCGCCCTACGAGCTGGGAATGGTTATGTCCATTGTACAGACGAGGTAACCGTGGTTCAAGTGCAGCCACACCACCTCAGAGGACGTGATCTGGATTTAAACCCTGTTCTGGGTGCCTAGACGCTCATGCTCTTTCCAGCACCCCTGGCTCTCCCACCAGCAGGGGGCGCCCAGAGAACAATCTGCCTGGTCACGTTGCATGAAGAAGAGAAGTTAG
Organism: Leopardus geoffroyi; assembly: GCF_018350155.1. Taxonomy (NCBI): domain Eukaryota; kingdom Metazoa; phylum Chordata; class Mammalia; order Carnivora; family Felidae; genus Leopardus; species Leopardus geoffroyi. The sequence continues at coordinate 77,961,190 of NC_059338.1, read as the reverse complement.
GGAGAAGTGGGACAGCAGGGTTCCCCAGCTTTGTGCTCAGCTGGGGCTTTTCCCATTCCCTAGGGACAAGGGGATGCAGAGAGCCCCCCCCCCCCAGTCTCCGCTGTAGCAAAATGTCACCTATATACTCCAAAAGTCTGTTAACTGTTTTACAAACTGTATACGGTTCCCTTTCCCTGCGCTGTGTGTTCTATCAAAGTCAATGCTTATTATTAAGTATTTCTCAATGGATGAGCTCCCTTAATTAATTTCGGCCAGGTGTGTTTAACCTGAACCAGGTGTGGTGAACCCGAAGGAAGACAAGGCAGCGAACAGATGGTCAGAGAAAGCGGACTAGGAGACTAACATCCCGAATAGCAGGGGGCCTCCTAGTCTACATAAAACCCTCCGTGGAATGTTCCTACCTGTGTGAAATCAGCACCAGCAAACTCGCTCAGTTTCTTCGTCTGCCTCCAGGAATGTGATCGATCTGCAGAACACAGTTGTTTTACCACGGTCTGCTACAGCGGGGCCCTATGACACGCCACGTGTGACTGCCACTCCCTGAATCCCCCCAACTCATGTGGTCACAGTGGGAGCTGGTCCCGAGGGTTGGGGTGACTTGCCCAGAATCGTGGGACTGCCAGGTGGCTGGCCTAGAATTCATACCCAGGCTCCAGGGGCACGCCCTTCCAGCTGTGCCCCCGCCTCCTTCCTCTGTACCCCAGCTGTGCACGCCCTTCCAGCTGTGCCCCAGCTTCTCGATTCTGCCCCGCGCTTGGCCCAGGGCCCTGCATTTCTGACAAGCCCTGTTGGTGCTTCCTGAATAAAGCTGAGGTTCTGCACATGAGAACCATGGATGCCGATCTTTGTTCTCCAGATGTTCTGCAGGGAATACACCCCACTTTCAGTGCCTGCCGAGCGGGGACATTCACCTCTGAAGTCATTCCATCACTTACGTTCGCAACCCGCCCAACGGGTGGCCTGCAGAGGCCTCGCAGCTTTGTTCCAGATTTTCCACTCAAACCACCACACAGGTGGAGAGGCCCCTCATTCCAGCCAAACCCCAAATTGTCCCCCTCTCTCCCCTAAAGGAAAGAAGGAAAACGTGTCCTGTACCGAGGGCTGCCTGAGCAAATGCTGGAAAAAATGCACTGACTGCTTTCAAGAGCGGGAGCTTTATAGCTTCCGTCGTTTCATTTTCTTGCCAGGCTTAAGGAGACTCAGGGTTTATTGCTTTATCATGAGCCTCAGCAGAGATTTTGGCCTCCGGATCTCCCCCATTCATGGTAGGTCCGGTGAGTTCGGTTCAGTCTCAGGAACACGGGTTATGTGCCTACCACGCGAGCCTCAAGCCAGGGGGCAGGAGTGCAGAGGTGGGGTGGGAATGTCTTGCCCCAGGGAGGGCACACTGTCTGGTCTGGGGGCTTGGGGGGAGGGCAGGGCACCAAACTCAAGGGTGCACTAGGCCGTTGCTGAGGGGCCTGCGGGCCCAGGGCACGGAAGGAAAGGCAGTGCCTTTCGGAACTCAGGCCACGTGAGCCCTGGTGTCAGTGGCCAGATGCTCTCCGTGTATTATGTGCACTGTCTTCCGCTCGTCCCCCCCCGGCAGGGCAGCATTCTTCCCATTGCACAGAACGGGCATTGAGGCTTGGAGAGAGGAGCCAAGGCACCTGGGCTCAAGCCCCTCCCCGCCCCCCATTTCCTGCCTGTGTGATTTGGGCCACTTTCTCAGCCCCTCTGAGACTTAGTCATTCGAAAATGTGACCATAAGGGCCGTGAAGCTCAGTGAGAAACGCAGGCTCTCAAGCCCTAGGCCCCGTGTCCACCAAGGTCAGAAAACCCCGGGGACGACGGAAGCTCAGGGGCTTTAGGCTGAGTCCCAGTTTCAAGAGTAAAGGCGGGTTCTCCTGTCCCCCAGAGGAAATGCCTGCACGGATTGTGTAGGGGTGTGTGTTGTGGCTGTGTTCTTCTTTACTAACGTCCCAGGAGGGATGAGCGTCCAGCCCCGGCGGGCTCTGGGGGGGGGGGGGGCCTGCACCTGTGCTCGCACAACCTTCCAAGCCCTGATCCCGTGCCCCTGTCCCCCGCTGTCTCCGGAGGATGTGGCTGGAAAACTCATTGCCCGGGCTCTAAGAGACCGTCTGGCCCTGGGTTCAGTGAAGGTGCCAAACGGCCTGCGTGCGGGGATGGATGTCTATTGATTTGGGGCGGTTTTTCTTTTACTTCTTTGTTTCTCTCATTTTATTTTGTTACAGCGATGGCTTTCTTTCCACTGCCTCCGAGAGGACCCTCGGGAGAGGCTGGCTCGGGGTCTTCCTTACTAATGCATGTCTAGCTCGGGGCTGCTTTGATGGATAGAGGCAATTTTCCTTGGAAATCGGCTGAGATATTGGCAGTTCTGAGGGACATACGTTCCGTTGTTCTCGGAGGGCTTTTCCACGGGGCCTGGAGAGGCGGTGATGCCGTTCATAAGGGGGTGGGGGAAGCCGAAATAACAGGCAAGGCAAGGCATCTATTTTAGGTTTCTTATAGAGCTGTCCCCGACCGTATGGGTCTAGCCCACCCTCGGGAAGCCGCTCCTTTTGGAACACAAGGGACCTTGCAAACGGCTTGTTACAAAGGAGGGTAAATGGAAGCTCACAGGCCCCCGGATCCAAGATGTCTTGGTTTTCAGCTGAGAGAGAGAGACTCCTGCTGATCGTCCCAGGCTATGCCACCCACTGTGGAAGGTGCTGGGCAGCCGGGAAGAGGGGACAAGTCCCCAGGCCTGCCCTCTCAGGGTTGACGGCTCTGTTAGGGGGACGTGCACAAAAATAGCCCTTTCGGGGCAACAGAGCAAGTTCATGGTAACACCTACCATGCAGGCGGGGCTTATTATATGGCAATAGTACCTAACAAGCATGTAGTAATTTAAGTTCCCCCAGAACCCAGTGATACAGATATTATGGTCATCATTTCCACTTTGCAGGAGAGGAAACTGAGGCAGGGGTGGTGAAGTAACCTGTCCAAGGTCATCACTAGTAAGTAGCGGAGCTGGGATTCAAATCCAGGCCCTCTGGGTCCCGCACCTACGCTGTTACTGCTCTTTTCTCTGGCTCTGGCTCACCTCGGGAAACCTGGAGAACTCGGAGCCTCAAGTGGCACATTTGCTGGTACATTTGCCGCCTCTTAACTCCCAGATCCTTGTTTGGTCCGTCTTGTGCCCTTGCCCCGCCTCACTTCTTCTTGAAGCTTCCTCCTCCTTGGTGGCTCACGTCGTTGTGGCTGAAGGCAGGCAGGCTCTGCAGTCAGCAGGGTGCAGGGCTAACCGCGGTCTTCGTCCCAGAAGCGTGCGCTCAGCACACGTGGGCCTCCTCTGGGCTGGGCCCTGGGGAGACACTGGGTCTTCCAGATCTTGCTGTGTAGTTGGGGCGTCAGACCATAAACCAACAGGCGGATGTGTAGATGGACGTGACATAGAGCGTTAAAACTGGCTCAGGTGGTCCACGGCGAGGGGCATCTGTTTTGAGTTCGATGACAGGTCAGCCCTCGCAGAGCAGTGATTTCGAAGCTGAGATCTGAATGTTAAAATGGAACCGGCCATGGGACGATCAGAGGGAAGGGCGTTTCGGGGAGAGATGCCTGCATGTGCCAAGGCCCTGCGGAGGGCTAGGTGGGCGTGTGGATGTGACAGTGGTCGGAGCATGGTGGGTGGGAGTGTGGCAGAGATGAGATGAGAGATTTGGGGGGGGGGTCATGCAAGGGCTCAGAGGTCATGCGAGGAGCAAGGGCCCTTTTTAAGTGCATTAGGAAGGCAGCAGGCAGGGGAGCCCCTTTGCTGCGTGTTAGTGGTTCCAGCACGTGTAAGGTAAGACTCAAAGGCCAGATAGTACAGCCTACGGATAGAGCCTGGATCCCACAATTGGAACAGGCATTCTACTCATTCACTTATTCTTCGTCCAGCAAACGTTTCTGGGGGCAATGGCCATGCTAGGCACTCTGCTGGGCACCAAGGATACAGAGTAGCCTGGGACACATCCCTGTCTTGAGAAGGTCCCATGCTACGGGGCCACGAGGAAACTACTGGCCAGGACCGATCAGCGGAGGTGTGAACGTCGGCTTCTCCCACAGGCACAGGACACAGGCAAGTTGGAGTCCTTTGCTTTTTCTTAAAAAAAAATTTTTTTTGGGGAGGGACAAAGAACCCGAAGCAGGCTCTGTGCCGGCAGGCTGACAGCAGTGAGGCCGACGCGGGGCTCGAACTCACAGACCGTGAGATCATGACCTGATCTGAAGTCGGACGCCCAACCGACTGAGCCACCCAGGCGCCCTTGGAGCCCTCTGCTTTTAACGAGATGTGCCTGAGACAACTTAGAAAATAAAAGTACTTTTTTGACGGTTAAGAATTCGTGATTAAAATAACAAATGATTACAATCCCGTGTAATACACATTAATGGAACCACTAAATTTGGTTGGGGGGGGGGTGTCTTAGAGACAAGGTTGTCCTGGAAAATGAATAGGTTGTCATGGGGAGAAAAGAATTAGGGGAGGGAATCTGGGCAGAGGGAACAGAGGGCTGCTTCACCTGGGTGTTGGGAGCCTCTTAGTGGGAGCAGGGGTGCAAGGGAGGGCGATGAAGTCAAACATGGGAAAGAATCCTGTCGTCCCTCCATACAAATATTACAGCCTTGCATTCCTGCCAAGACCCTTTCACGTGCAGGCCTGTGCGTCCTGAATGCGCACAACTAGCCAAGTCCCCAGAGGCTAGAAACTTAAAGAGACCTTTCTGACAACTGGACCCCCTAGAGAAAAAAACCAAACCCAAACCCAAACCCAAACCCAAACCCAAACCCAAACCCAGACCTACTTTCTTCCCTTCAACACCAACGTGTGTTATCCTGCCCTCTGGTGGCCAAATGGGAAACGGCACGCCCCCAGGCCTGGAACACCACGTTCTAGGCTTAGCTCTGTGTTCTTAGCAATGAACATGTTTATTGTGCTTACTTTCTGTACCTGCCATGGAGACCTGGAAAAGGTCACCTCTTTCACGATGTTCTCCTATATTTCCATCCACAAATAACTTCTGCCTCCCCTGTTATTACTCATCCACTCCTTTTTTCACTGATTCACCCAGAAACCACTTACTGCTGGGCTTTTCAACACCTGCCTGACACTCAAGGTGTCTGTGAGTAGTTCCCTTCTTCCCAGGCACACCATGAGTTTCCGGAAGGCAGAGAATCAGGTTGATTCCCATTGGTGTTTAACAGGCTTTACATCAGAAAAACCCAAAGGTGGCCACTTGGGTCTCCAAGCGGCAACTCACACAAAAGGGCACGTACATTTCTTTCCCGAACCTTTGCCTTTGCTGAGCTTAGTGAGGGAAGCAGAAATCGGGACGAGGTGGAGTGGGTGCTGCCGTTGCTGATGCAGAGCCAGCTAACAGGTATTGTGTGCGCCATAGACCAGAGTGCACCTCCTTTTTGCACTCAATGTATTCACCTGTCCAATGCAGATGATCGGACCTACCTCACAGCCAAGTATCTGAGCATCAGCTGAGTCACCGCGAATGACGTGTGGGCTTAGCGAGCAGCCTAAGACATGGCGTGTGCTGCCACTGCCTGGAAAGGGGAATATGGGAATTCCTTCTTTTGTGGGAATGTGATATTATAGCGACTGCCGTACCCGTTTCCTGTGCAGATTAAATTTGATAATGCCTGGAAAGTGCTGGAACGGGGCCTGACATCACATGGGTGCCATCAGCCCAGCTCAGTGAGAATGAGAGGGGACGGAAGAGCCGTTAGAGATCGGGACGCTGAAGATGTGTGGACTCTCCACTGTGAAAACACGTTCTGAGACATTTGGGGTCAGGTGAACACGGACCGGGCATAGGAAGATGGGAAAGGGAGACGCAGTCCCCGGGGCCATCAGCTCGACCCGGCTGTTGTGATGACCTTCTGTCCTTTGCCTTCGTGGCCACCGAAGTCTCGGCTTGGTCAGCTGCGTTGTCAGCCGCGAATCGGACAGTTATTTCCTGAAATGCCGGGACCAGTGCTTTTCCCAGATCACGCCAAAGGGCTCCCCGTGTGGGCTGGGGCACACCTGTAACCCCACTTGCACAGGAGACAACTCTGCCTTAGCCTTCGTTTCCTGCTTGCCCCAAACCCCAAGGTCAGCCAGAGGTGAGTGTGGAGGGTCCTCTCGGGTCTTTCCTGGGCCTGAGCACAGCCCTGTGCACACGAGTGGTCCTCTGGGTCTCCAGGGGGGAATCTCAGAACTTTTCGAAGCCATCTGTGAGCATCGAATCCCCCTGATTTTCCATTTAAGTTATATGGTCAGCGTGCTGTTTCCTCAACTGTAACCACCCCGTCAGGCAGCTATCACGTTGAACAATTGCCACCATTCTTTCCCACAAACGCCCCAGAGAAACGTTTCTCTCCACTCGGCAGCTCTGAGTCTGGTCAAAGTAAAGACAAGTCCTGGAAATGGAGAGTGACAATTCTCAGAGCTTTGGAGGAACTTCAGTCCCGTGCTGTCCCTCTTGGTGGCGTATGGGATGCTGCTTTTCACTGTGATTTAGGGCTGTTGGTGTTCAAACCTGCTGTGGAGCTGGAGGGACAGGGCGGGGACAGGGCAAGGTAAGATGCCACGTGGCCCCCCTTTTTTTAAAACTGAGATTCAGCCATTTCTTTTAAACACAGGCGTCTCAGGTTGTTGCGAGCCTTTGGTTATTTCCAGAGTTCCGAAAAAAGTAGATTCTGACCATTTTGCTGGTGCTCTCATTGCTTCTGTGGAGGGAAGGATATTGCCCACTGACGTCTCATCGTCCCAAGTAATTTTTAGGAACAATTAACTTATCCGTGTTGTGCTGGTGCGGCCATTTGTTTCTTCTCTCCTCAAATACCTAAATATTCTGCAAGAACATGCCCGTGCAAATAAGCCTCTTTGGACAAATCAAGAGGAAGAGTCTAGGGGGAACATCTCAGACGAAAGGACTTAAACAAGGGACAAGAGGAAAGTAAAAGCTACTCTTCTCTCCTTTGCTGCCCACCCCCTCCCCCCCCACCCCCCTTCTTCCAGATCCTTGGAGAAATTGCCGTAGATGCGGGGCTGAAACTAATTTCGCTTACATTTCAGAAGACCAAGAATGAGGCAGATATGGGGGAGATCCCAGAAGAACGTTTAACGAGTACACACTGTAGCCAGGGGGAGGGTATCCAGGGTATCCTCAAGCCGGCTCTTGAGGACCTCACGGCTTAGAAGTAAATTTAGAAACAAAGGTATGTGATTAGGGTACATGATGCAGGTGGTCTAACAGAGAAATCCTCAAGTCTCAGTGGCTCAACACACACACGTTGCTTTCTCCTTCACCTTTCTGATGCTGCCGTGGCGGGGCAGAGGCAGGCTCCTTCCACCTTGTGGCTCCTGGTCTCTGTGGGTCCTCTGAGTCCACTCCGTGTGGTGCGGTGAGTGGGGAAAGCGAGTCAGGACTGTGGGTGGGACGTCACAGTGGGTCAGCTCCCGAGGGCTGCACTCGTTCACTCACATGCCCCCGGCCGGAAGCGCATCATGAGGGCACACGTACGTGCAAGGGAGGCTGGCATTGCAGTTTGCATCTGTGGCTGGGAGAAGAGGAGAGAACATTCTCCGCCCCCTCGGGCAGGTCAGCACGTGGCGGTGAGGCAGGCTCCCAAGGGCTCAGTGTCTGGGAGGGATCTCGGGAGGTTCAGAGTGGGAACATTTTCTGGAGTGACCCTCCTTCCAGCTCTGCCTCAATGGCCCTGGGCTCGTGCTGTAGACAGGGTTACGGGACTTTAAAGTCCAGCTTAGGTATTGTCTTCTCTGGGAGAGTTTAGATTCACCCCCCTGAGCACTCATGGTGTCCAGGGCTCAGCAATACCAAAGCACTCTCAGTGATTTCTTTACCTGTGCATGGGTGCGGATCTCAAAGGCAAGGAGCAGAAGAGTAGACAGGGATGGGCGGAATGAGTGAAGGTGGACAAAAGGTACAAACTTTCAATGATAAGATAAGTCACGAGGTGTAACCTACAGCTTGGTGACCATACATAATGATACTGTATCGTGTATTTGAAACTTGCTAAGAGAGAAGATCTTAAAAGTTGCGACCACAAGAAAAAAGTTGTAACCACGTGTAGTGATGGATCTTAGCTAGACTTACCGCAGCGAGCATCTCACAATATGTACAAATATCGAATAGTTATGTTGCACACCTGAAACTAATAGAATGTTATATGTCCACTATATCCCCCCAAATATGCGTATATAGAAGAGAACCCCAGATCATTCGTATGGCACTAATATTTGGGAAGCAGTTATATAGAGCATTTGGGGCATGATATCTAGGTTTTTCTTTTTTTTCCTACTGCCATGGTCACGGCAAGTATAAACAAATCAAGTACTGTATAGGTGAATTGAAAAAAATAAAAGAAAGAAAGTACATTAAGCAAAGAGGGGATTTATCATGTTGTTGATACATTGTGTCAGGCAGGATACAATCGGAAGAGAAGAACCCAGCGCATATGAACAGGGCAGGTGTGATATAAACAAGCCTTCCTTGCAACAAGGAATTGGAGTAAGGGGGCTTGAGGAAAGTAAGAGAACCCGAAAGGGTGTAGCAAGAGGTCATATGAGAAGCAGCTAAGGTGCCTCATAAGAGAAGGACTCTTCTGTCTACATAATCCCAGGGAAGAGTAGCTGGCCCTGTTGGGCTGGACACCATCTGCGAGCCAGAAGCCAAGGTCTTCTGTCCTTATCATCTTCCGTCCATCCTTCTTTTTTTTTTTTTAAAGTTTATTTATTTTTGAGACAGAGGGAGACAGAGCGCGAGTGGGGGAGGCAGAGAGAGAGGGGGAGACACAGAATCTGAAACAGGCTCCAGGCTCCGAGCTGTCAGCACAGAGATCGACGCAGGGCTTGAATCCACGAACCGTGAGATCATGACCTGAGCCGAAGTCGGACGCTTAACTGGCTGAGCCACCCGGGCGCCCCATGTCCATCCTTCTTGACAGAGGATCTTAGATTCTAGTTCCATCCTTATATACACATATTGTTGGTAGATTTCAAATTGAATTCAATAATTCATGTTGGAATGATTAATTCAGTACTATCATGTGTCAGGAAGTTAGGGACTCAGGGGATTCAAGGACCCGGGCAGGCGGTCCCTGTCCCCATGGACTTGTGGTCTAGTCGGGAGACACGTGAACACAGACTTAGGACACAGGTAGGTTCTAAGTGCTGGAGCAGTCAGAGAGGGCTTCCTGGAGGAAGTGTCAGCTAAGCTGAGTCATAAGCAATGAATGGAAGTTAATCAAGAGCAGAGGTGGGGAATGACAGGACGAGCATTCTGGACAAGAGCAACAGAAGGTGCAAAGAGTTGAAGGTAAGAGATAAATAGGAGATAAACAACCTCATTTCTTTGCTTAAAATCTTTTAGGGGATTATCTGTGTCCTTACAGTTTGGTTCAAGTTCTTGAGCCTGTTCCCTGGGGCAGCTCACTCCCAAGAGGAAGAAGGGGGGCGAACTGAACTATGCATATCCGGTATTTCCCTCTAATTCACCAAGCGGGAGGTTCTCCCACAGCCCTCCCTCACCCCATGCAAAGAGAGGTGAGGTGAGGGCTTAGGAAAGCCCCTCTTCCTAGAAATCCCTTCCAACCAGCCTCCCCTCTGCCATCATCGCTTGGGCTCCCCATCTCCTGTGGGGGTTGGTTTGAACAAGGCACCACACACCCTCCCACACAACCCCTCGGGGAGCAGGGGGGCCCAGCCCCAGCTGAGGCAGAACCCGAACAGAGTCAGCTCCACTCATAACGAGGGTGGCTGTTAGAATTTGGTGAATCGCTGTGGCTCATGCTTGGTCCATTCCAGACAAGGATGCTTGTCCTACCTTTGCACAGACATCATTATCATCATTATTTTCATTAGTACGATTGCTCTTAGCATTTGGTGGCCGTCCGCTACCCAAAGAGCTACCAGGATGCCATCTTTAGGGAAACCCAGTCTCTTATAGTTTTGAAACAACAGCTTCCTCTCACTCTCTCCTTCCCTTTTCCCCCACCTTCCTTCCTCCCTCTCCTTTTTTTGTAATAAGGAAAATTTCCAAATCTGCAGGAGAGCAGAGAGAAAAACTTAATGAGTTCCCAGGCACCTACCAATCAGCTGTAACAATGATCATAGTCGTGGGCCTCATTTATCTACCCTTCGCACGGCTTTGTTTTTTACGCCCCATGCTGGGATATTTTATAGCAAATCTTAGACATCAAATTATTTCATCTGTAAATGGTTCAGTATAACAGATGAATTCTTTTTTTTTTAATTTTAATCTTTATTTATTTGAGAGAGAGAGAGAGAGAGAGAGAGAGAGAGAGAGAGACACAGAGTGAGAGCAGGGGAGGAACAGAGAGAGAGGGAGACACAGAATCCGAGGCTCCAGGCTCCAAGCTGTCAGCACAGAGCCCGAAGCGGGGCCCGAACCCACAAACCGTGAGATCATGATCTGAGCCGAAGTCAGGCGCCTAACCGACTGAGCCACCCAGGAGCCCCAACAGATGAATTCTTTAAAGGGTATAACCATGCTACCATCATCACTCCTAAAAATTAAAAATAATTTCTCAATATCCTCAAATACACAGAGAGCTTTCAAATTTCTCCGACGGACTACAAAGAAATCTTTTTACAATTGCTTTTGTTTCAATAGGTGCACACATCACATTTGTTTGACATGTTTCTAAGCTTCACTTCATCTTGGGTGATTCCTGTCTCTCATTCTTTCACTCTTATTCTCGTCAGTTTCTTATTAAGAAGAAGCCAGGTCATTTATCTTCTAGATTTTTCCATGTTCTGGATCTGATGGATTGTATCCTAACATATTCCTTTATCCTCCATATTTCCTATAAAGCGGGAATTAGATCTCGAGGTTTGATCAGGTTCACATTCAATATTTTGGCAAGATAAAATGACATCCCCTTTCAGTTCTGCCCATCGAGGTTTTGCACAGTGCACAGCATTACGCTGGTTAGCGCTCTCGAGAGAAGGGCGAATTGGGTGGCTGCTGCTGTATTTATGGCGGAGGTCAGTTTGTGTGAGCACAGGCTACGGGTTATACCAGGCTGGGAATGAAGGGCAAGGCCAGGGCTGGTGGGCCTGCCTGTACAAAACGACCATGCGTTTCCCTCCATGTGTGTCTTCTCACTGGGCATGTCTGCTCATGACCTCCTGCAGACCGCACTGGGGGGACAGAGGCAGAGGCGAGGCTGAGAACCGGGCGTATACATCTCCAGGGATAATCAGGCCTTTGCACTATGACACTGACTGAAGATCTTGCTGATGAAACGAAAGTTGCTGCAGAGACACGGGTGCCTGTGTCCATCACCATTTGAACGTTTTCCTTGGTCCGAGCCTGAGTTCCTCCCAAGTGTGGATCCTGAGCGTGAGCTTGTGTGCACGTAGTCTGTTTAGGAAAGTGATCCTAAGGGTCTGGAGTGGGGAGGTGATAAGACTAAAATGGGAAGAAGGAAAAGCCAAAGCAAGTGAGGAACTGGGCTGATGGGTGCTATGGGCCGTCCAGCTCAATCTTACTCCTAAGGATCCCCCTGGGAGAACCAGGTAGGGTGCATTTTGGAATTTTCTGCCCAAGGTATGAGAATAAGAGTGGTTTATCCACTGGCTGTGGTCTTCCATTCATGAAGGGTCAATACAAGGAAGGGGTGTTAACACGCATCTTCGAGGTTGCACGTGCACCAGAATGGCTAAGTCCTCAAACGTGCCCCCTAGAGGAGGACATACAGAAAACGAGAGTTCCATGGGTCAGCCGGGGCAAAGCGCTGTCCAGATGCACCTGTGGGCTTGCTGCTGTTGGCTACAGCGATGTCATGAGTGAAAAGGCGGGCCAACGCAATATGGTGGGTGTGTTGGGGAACCCCAAGGCCACCCTCAGGTTGGATGACTCATCGGAAGGACTCAGAAAAGGCGTTGCAGTCGCAGGTATGGGTTATGACAGTGATCACAGATTAAATCAGCAGAGACAAAGGCACCGAGGGCAGACACCAGGAGGGAGTTTCCAGTTCTCCTTTCCCAGTCGAGTTCCACGGACAGTTTAATTCTCCCAGCCACGTGTGATGGGGGACGACGCACATGCCCGCTGGCGAACCAGGGAAGCTCATCTGAGCCTCCGTGTCCAGGGTGTTATGGGGCCGACGCGCCTGCAGGTCTGACGTTCTCCGCGCACTCCCCAGCCCCCTGTGCTAACTGGACTCTGGCGGCTGTCAGACCTTCCCAGCCATTGTTCAGGTTTTAGAGTATTTTCCTGCGAGGCTTCAGGGTGGACGCAAAGTCCGAAGAGAGACAACCACGCTGCCTGCCAGGACTGCCACCGGGCTGCAGGAGCCGCCCGCCCCCCAGAGATTTCCTTTCTCCTCTAATTGTTGCCCTTCATCTGGCTTCAAACCTGCCCAGGTCGGGAGCCAGGATGCATAGTCATCCCCCCTCCCCTTTCCTTTCTCTCTCTCTTCTCCAATGCTATGCTATGCGATGGCTATGCTTGTATTTTCTCCCCCAAATGCCTCCCCACATTTCTCCTCTCCATTTTCAGGGGCAGGCCCTCCGGATACCCTCTAACCGGATCTCTCTTTTTCCTCAAACCCTCCTTGCTGGGGTCCCCGGGGGATTTGCAAACAGACCAAAGCATGGTTCTGTCTCAAAAGTTGCAGTGGCTTCCTACTGCTACCCAGCTAACTTCAGGTTCTTCAGAGAGCCTTCTAGGTCCTCAGCGATCTGGTCTTAATCAATTTCTGTAGGCTTAGACTCACTTCCCTCCCAAGCTTCAGTGAGAACAACTTGCCCTGTGCCTGAGACCCGTGCTTCATGTTGGCCACTCTACCTTCCCAGGCATCCGTTTTCTTCCAAGCCTGTTCAAAGAGTTGGGGGGGGGCGGGTCTCCCTGGTGGCTCAGTGTCGAACTAGGTTTCCTCCTGTGTGTCCCTGGAGAGTGTTGTCTTGTTTGTACTGAATTTGGACTTTAAAAGGAAAAAGCCACCCAGTGTTGCTTGTGTGGTTATTCTTCTCACCAGAGGACCCTGTATTGTGGGCAGGTGTTTTCAGAGCACAGAGCAGAGTTTGGGGTTAGCTCCGGCTGTGACACTGGGCTTTGCCACCTGAGCTCTCTGTGACCTTCCTCGGGTGCCTTGCCCTCTTGCAGGCTGTAGTTTCCTTCCTGGGAAGTGGGGAGAATGACCCGTGTTACAAGGATTCGTATCTGTATTTACATGCCCACCCTTCACTAGACCATGGGCTCTTCAGGAGAGAGACCGGGACCATTGAAACTCCAGGAACTTGTTCATTCCCACACGAGCTGCCATGCTTATAAATGGCAGGCAGAAAGGGAAATGGAGAATTGGATTAATCCATTGTGGGGCCATGGCATCTGGCTGCATTGTTCTGCCACGGCTAGCAGTGGGTGCCACACGGTCTGGCACATTGTTGCCCACTTCTGCAATAACCTCTCTGTGTGTCCAGGTCCCTGCGGGCAAGGGCACAGTGGTTTCACGATGTAGATGACTCACTCTCTCCAACTCGGGGCTCCCTGGAGGACGTTCTCCCTTGGAACCACGTTGCCCCAGCATTCCGTCACGCTGTACCTTCCTTTAACTCTCTTGGTGGCCTTTCCTGCCAGGAGATCCCTCTGCAACCACCCCAGTTTATCAGGGAAGTTCCAATGACGTGGAATCTCTAAAGGAAATGTGTGGGAATTTCTGGTCCCTTTCCTTCACGAGGCCCCTTTATTTCTGTGGCATTGTATACCTTTTCTCCCAGCCTGTCTGCAGAGAGGGGCAACCTTTGTGAGGTCACGAGGCAGTGCTGGGACATCAGTTCTCTAGGGACTCTTTGCATTACAAAGAACAAAGACCATTTGCCTCAGACCATCAGGCTGGTTCTGATGCCACCTGGACCACAAAGCAAGGCAACTGTTCAAAAGCTATCCTCTCTCTCATCCTCTCTCTCTCTTCAAGATCTACAGCTGGACTTCTCAAATGTTAAAATGTCTAGAAATTACCTGGGAATCATGTTAAAATGCAGATTCTGACCTGGGAGGTCTGTGCGGGGGCCCTGAGATCTTGCATTTCTAACGAGCTCCTGGATGACACTTTTGCCACATATCCTTGGGCCAAGCTTTGGAAACCAGAGTCTGGCTACCCAGCCAGGCATCTGGCCAAATCTGTGTCCTCAATACTTAGTATTTGTTGCCAGGTAAACAGTGGGTAGCGGGTAAAGTGTCGCTGGATGGATTAAAGAATTAATTTCTCCTAATTATAATGTTGACAATCAAAGCCAGTGTTTGAGCTCTTAGTATCTGTCAGGCGCTGTGACTTAAATCTAACTAGCGCCGTGAGAAGGACTTCTAATCATTTCTCCATTTGGCAGGCGGGAAACCCAAACCCCAGAGAGGCTGAGTGACTGTGGTGAGGGTGAAGCCAGCATGTGGACCCCAAGTCTGGGCCTTGAACATCTGTGGTATCCAGACTGTCATAGGAAGGGGGATGGGGTACCAAGTTGCAAAGGAGCATTTTCGAGTGCATTGTGGGTGCTCGGTCTTTTCTCTTATGTCACTGATGTCCTGCATCCACCTTGATGTCAACGATATAGCTCCCTAGGTAGAAAGGGTTACTGTTCTGTGCTAGGACATAGATTTCCAAGTGATCAGGAGGGGACAATCCTGGGGACCAGGGACTCTCAGTGGGGTGCTTGCAGGAACGTGGCTGAAGTGTGTGGCTGCATATGACATCGAGGGCGAGCCCACAAACTTCACCAGACTCTCTGAGGGCATGCGACCTCAGAAGAGCCAGGAACGACTGCTTTAGACAATCAGAACTGTCTCTATCAAGGGTTCTCCTGCTGGACAGAATTAATTCTTCAGAATTGCCAGGGAGAGGAAATAAGCTTGAACAGGTGGCAGGAGCTTGCTAAGACTTGTTGGCCTGGTTTTGGACTGTTGAGTCCCTGGGCACTGTGGCCCCTCTCTTCCCATCTCCATTAGATCCTGCTGACACCTTTGTGTCGCATCTCTTCTCCCCACGGGGCAGGAGCCACGTCCTATCCATCACCAATTGGAGGAAGTGTGCCTCTGTGTCTGGCACAGAGCAGGACTCTGAAATGCTAGTGGAATTGGTAGGTCTGGGTAACAGGGGCTAGAATTCTCTAGAATTCATTTCCCCAGCCGGTGGAGGCGGTCTCCTCTGCCGGGGGGAGCGGGAGAACCCGGAGGGACCAGGAGAGGAAGCTGTCGTCTTTTAGTTGGCCACGAGGCGGCGCTATTGGTCTGCACTCGGGTCCCGGCCATTGTCTCCGCCGGCTCTGCGACAACGCATTATTCAAAAGGGTGATCGCTACCAAGGGCTAGACTCACGACGTATAATGTCACACAAATGGCCGATAATGAATGGGACAGGGCAGCCGATTAGCTGCATCCCAGCCCCCTCGGACCTGCTTTTGCGTGGACGGTACCTGCAGGACCGACCCCGCCTCGCCTACGCTCTGAGGAGTCGCAGATCCTCGTGAAAAACCCACAGGTTGCTGCCAACTCTTTCCCAGGGCGACGCCTTCCTCGCTACATATGCGCATCGAGAGGCGGACGGAAAACGATCCCTCTCGCGCAGGCCGCACCAATTTCCAGCCTCACTTTTAGCTGGGCAACCGTCGATTGTGCCCTGGAGGGGTGTGCGGGGAGGTTTCGGCGAATTGGGCGGCGGCAGCCGCAGCAGCAGCGGGAGGCAAGGCCCAGGCGGGCTCGGCGGGGGGAAGAGGGGAAAGTCGCCTCCTCCGTGCGGTCCTGCGTCCCGCCGGACCTGCGTCCCCCCCTCCCGCGGGCCCCAGTCCAAGCTCGCGCCTCTAGGCGGCAGCACCGCAGCACGGAAGGCGCTCCAGAGCCAGGCCCAGGCCCGCGGGGTCGCAGCTAGTGCTGCTTTTGCCTGTGACCTCTGTGAGCACACCAGTGTGATTTGGGGCACGTGGCCTCCTGTCCTAGGCCCGGCCTCTGTTTTCCCCTCTGTAAAATGGGGACGTTAGCACCTGCTGCACCAGGTATGTGAAGGCTCTTCAGACGTTCTGACAAGCACCCTCAGGGGGAAGCACTTAGAGCATTAGGGGAAACTCAGGGCCTGGGTCTTAAGGTGCCGCGCGGGCAAATCTCTTAACCTCTCCGGGACTGAAGTGGCCGGTCTGCAGAAGATGAGGTTGGAGCGGGTGACGTTGGAGGTTTTTCCATCCTGCACCTCAACCTGTGATAAAACACGGCTATCCCGCGTACTACGCCTTCGAAGCCTCGATCTGGCAAACGATCAGAAATGATGCAAGCAAATGCATGAGCGGGCAGGTAGGGTGATCTGGATTATTCATCTCGCTTAGTTCATCTTTTCCCAGGGGGTGAAGGGTCCATGATACTTTCTTCTCCTGGCCTTCTGGTCTTACTATATATAAGCAGTCTCAGAGATCACCTCCCTCATCCCTCCGGAGCCTTCTGTAGCATCCCCAGGCAATGTCAAATCTTTCTGATTCTGCCCGGGCTCATTGCACCTGAGAACACAAAAACGATACTGTTCTTGTGCTGGTCTTGGAATTGAGTCTATTTCCCCTCCCCCAGTCTTCTTGGTCTATGTTAAGGTAAAATGGACTCTTTGTCGTGGTTGTGTGCACGTGCCTGACTCACGCTCTCTCTGCAAAGCAGGTGTCTGTAAGTTCTGCACTCTAGGCGGCTAACACAGTGCCTGGCCGGTGGTGATCAGCTGAAGAGACTCTCAGGTGAATGAATGAGGAGAGTAGATGGGAGATGGAATGGATAAATGAATGAATGGGGGAGGCATCTCTCATAACAGGGTTTCCCACTCTGTGGCAGGGTCATGGGTAAGGACGGATTTGGAGGAATCGTATCATACATTGGGCTGCCTTCTCTATAACACGGATGAAAGTAATCCTTTCTATGCTGCCCGAACAATGGATGCCAAGGTCATCCGTCTGCAATCCCAAACTCGGTCTTTTTTTTTTTTTTGTATTGTGTGTGTTCAAGTATAGACTTCATGTTCCCTTTTATTTTCCTTGAAGGTTAAACTCTTGCTTTTTTCATCTATAAAGATGTTTTAAAACCCCATCTTCAAGCTTTAAAGATTTTTCTCCCAGCAGCTAGCTATAGGTATATAAAATCCACCCACCTTACAAATGAAAATGATTGATACACATCAAAAAAGTTATCTGCATCAGATAATAAAACCCAGCTTAAGTCTCTCTTGAAATGCTCACGCTAGGAATTTAACTGAAGAGACAGGTTCCCTACCGACTCAGCGGTGGGGAGTTTAGGAGTGGGGAGGGTTCTAGGTGGAAAGGGAAACTCACATTTATGTGGGAGACATCCTAAGCACTTTATATAAGAGACATCATTTAATCCTCCCACTACAAGGAAGTTAGCACCAGCCCAAGTTTTGCAGGGGAGGGAATTCAAAGCTCTGGTGTGTTAAGCAACTTGTCCAAAGCCGCACAGGCCAGTTGGTGGTACTCGCTCCCAATTAGGTTTCTGAACACGCAGACCGCCCCCCCCCCCGACCCCAAACACACGCACTATGATCCCACCATCGTGGGACTCCGTGAAAAGAGACACTGGTAGGAAAATAACTTTATGTAGAAATTAAGTACATCTTGTGGCCGCAGACCGCTTCTGATCCCTCCTTGCCCGAGGCCGAGTCCTCGTGTACCCATGTCAGCAGCAGAGGTTCAGAGCAAGGACTGCGAAATCAGGCAGATGTGGGCTCAAATCTCAACTCCTCCACTTATCAGTTGTACAGCTTTGCACAAACTACTTAAACTAATTCTCGGTCTCTTTGTCTGTGAAATGGGGATCATGGTGTTGCCTACTTTATAGGGTTGTTTCAAAGGTTAAGAGACATAATGAGTATAAAGTATTTAGAAGGGTACCTGGGCCCAGTAGATACTAGTAAATGTTAACAGGACATGTTACTGAGGCGTGAACGGTGCTTTGACTTTTCACCCTTGGCTCTGTAGTGGACCACTCTCAGCCTCACCCGTAGCCCAAGAGAAAGTCCTCCCTTTCCTCAGGACACTTAAGTTTGGTCTTTTAGAAATGGTCTTAATAAGTATTTAAATCTGTGATGACTATTAGTATGAATGGCACCTCCTATAGTAACACAGTGCACAACGTATACAACAGCGCCCCGTGGCCCCGGATCTCTTTGGAAAAGAAAGAGAAGTACTTTTTTTTTTTTTTCCCTAAGAGGAAGAGGAAGACTTTATGCCTCTCAGGGGTGGACCGCCCTTGCCCCAGTGGGACACTGACCGGCAGATGAAGGCTCAGTCCTTTCCTAGTGGGCATGGGGGTGGAGGCTGATTTCACAGAGGGGAAAGGGGCAGGAGCAGGATCTCAGAGAAAGGTAACTGAAATTCCTGAGCCACCAAGAAGAGGAGGTGTGGGGGTTACCCAGGCAGTTGAACCTTGAGCTGGGAAGCAGTGGGAGGGTGCTGGGCGGACTGTGCCTCCGGTTCCACTGTGTCCTCGCGGCGGCCCATTTCTCTATGGGGAAGAGCTTCACTGTGCGGAAGGAGCGGTGGGTGCCGACAAAGCCCTTCTGCTCCAATGGACCACACGGGGCTTGACAGAGAGGACCAGGAGTGGCCGCCATGGTGCTTGGGAGACCAGAGACCCTTCCACGTTTCGACTGTAAAACCCTCCGATAAATTGCATTACGGTGTATCAGTTAAGAATGAGGGGTTCAGAGGCACACGTCTCTCTCCATCACTGCCTAGTTGTAAGATCTTGGGCGAGTTCCTCAGTTTCCCCATCAATAACATGAAAATGCTAACAATACCTAACCCAGTATGTTGCGGAGGCCGGATGAATTAATGCCCATAAAGTGCCTAGAATGGCATCTGGCGTGCAGTGAGTGCTCGGTAAAATGTAACCTGTTATCATTTTAGAGTTTCAAGAGAGATGGGAGGCTCCGCAAATCTCAAAGTGGGGTTTATTGCTGATCGTGGCTGACAAGGCTGAGGTGGACTTAATCGGATTTAGCAACATAGGGAAATGGGACGTTTCTTGTAAAAAATAAGATAAAATAAAATAAAAGAGAAACATGACATTTCTTGGACCAGAGAGTTAGCGAAGCAATTCACCTGCGTTGCGGGTCTCGTCATTGTTGTTGGCGTGGGTGGCGCTTCTGCAGGCCCGGGACCCCGGCTGGTCCTTGCTCAGTCGCTGTTGTGGCTGCCCTACAACGTAGTGTTGTCCCCTTACTCTCCCATCCCCACTCTTCCAGAATATGGCCCCTTCTGCCTCTGCACCTCCCTCCCCGTGGCCCTGCGAGGGGGTCTGTAGGTTGTTTTCATGGTGTAACATGACTTGGTGGGGAAAAGTCAGGGAGAAATCACAGGCAGGTAAACACGTTCCCAGAGGCTCATGGAATTATCTCCGCCATTTTGCTGGTTTGTGGTTCCCGATTCCCTTTCTAAGGGATTCGGTTTCCTGCTCCTCTTTCCTATTCCTGGACACAGGGCTCCGCAAACCTCCCGTCCCTGTCCTCAGCGACTTCTTCCCCCTGAATTCCCCTGCTGCCTGCAGATCCAAGAAGGCTCCTCCAGCGATGTCTTCGCCATCCAACGCAGAGCCTGAGGCAAAGGTGACACGCTCAAGCTTTGTGTGAGGCGCAGTCCCAGGGCAGCGAGAGCGAGGGGAAAGGGGGGTGCCACAGACAGGGGAGAACACAAAGGCAAGGGGATGCATTGCTGAGGCCACAGCGTCACAAGAGGACACCTGCTTGCTCGGTGTAAGACATCAGCTCAGAACAATCTACCCTGGGGAAGAAGGGACAGCTCCTTCTCATCTCCCGTCTCTCGTTGGCCAAAGTTGGCTCCGGAAGGGTGAACCCCTCTGCACATCTTCTGGATGTGGGGCGCAGACCCCGGCTGATGACTCACAGCACAGTGCTCCACCTGAGCCTGGACGTGGCAGGGAGCCGGAGCCTGGGTCTGCTCTGGTTGGACGTGGGTGCCGGAGCTGCTTCGGTGCCTGCTGCCGAGGGTGCGATGGAGCCTGTGTGGGACCCCAGACCTCGCTGCAGGAGAGCTGGCACAGACGAGAGGTTATGGGGACAGCGGCTGGCACTCTCCTTTGAGTAGATGGCCAGGTCGTCTTTGGGGGAGGCGGGTCAGTAGTGGCGATGTGGGTTGTGGGGCTCTGTCCTCTCTCTGATGACTCAGAGACTTCCATGGACTTCGTCTTGTGCCGTCACCATCTCAACCTGTGGCTTCCAAGGTCACTGCAATAGGGGAAATGAGGAAGGAACGAAGCTCCGGGGCTTTTTACCTCCTCCGCCATAAGGGGACACACTCGCTTCTGCCCATCTTCCATCCACCGGAAGGAGACACACTCGCTTCCGCCCATCATCCGTGTGGGGAGCTCAAAGGCCCCAGTCTGACTTCAGCTGGAGTGAGAAATGTAGAGCAGCACCTGCAGGGGTCTTGTGATCTCCGCCTGGCTCTCTGCACCCCCACCTCCTCCCGCTTCCCTCTCCGCATCCTGTACGGGAGGAGTTTACACAGGTGGGCAGTGTTTGCTGTTCACATCTGTTGGGATCCCCGGCGGCACCCCCTTTGGAACCAGCCCTGGATCAGGCTTCCTGCAGCTGCCCCTGGTCAAGGACAGCCCAGCGTGGGCACTGATTCGACCCCCTGTGTGATTGGATACCTTTAGTGGGGGACTTGGCTGGAGGGACCCCCACCCCCACCCCCAGTGTGGGCAAATTTTTCGTAAAGTTGACTTTCTGCCCTTGCAAGCGTCAGGGCGGTGTGATGGCTTCCCTCTGGCTCTGGCTCCAGCTCCCTCCCCACTTCCCTTCCTAGGTGTTTCCTCCAACAAATCTCATGCACATCTAATAGCACCTGTTCCTCAGGGAACCCAGACTAACACATACATCATGATGACGCTATAGATAATTTCCAGCCCTGCTTTAAATAGTGCACGGTATTTTTTTTTTCTATAAGTAAATATCATTTCCTGTATTTTATTTGTTTACTTTTCTAGGGATCTTTTGCTTATGTTTTTTTTTTTTTCAAATCACAAATGCACTCAATCCATTTTATTTTCCTGAAGAGGCCTCTCCAGAAGCGCTCTGATCCCTCCTGCAGCCTGGAGTAGGGGTGGGGGTGGGGTGAGGGGTGTCCCCTGGGTCTGGATGCCACATAGAAGCTAACTTTTTTTTTTTTTTTTTAGTTTTTTTAGAAGCTAAATTTTTTTTTTTTTTTTTTTTTTTTGACTCTGTAAATATTTTCAGGTAAAAAAGAACTGGAATCAGAATACCATCGGACTATTTCCACCTGAAGGTGGAAATAGTCCGATGGTATTCTGATTCCAGTTCTTTTGTGTGTGACCTTTCCTTCCCCTTTTCTTTTCTATCTGGAAGCTGGTCAGATCTTCTAATCACATGTCTTAGTGTGCGTCTTCTTTCCTTACTGTGCTGGGCACTTATGGCCCCTTTCTGTCTGAAGAGTTGGAAGTTACGAGACAGTGAATGATAAGAAGGGAGTCTCCTTCCACCCCCCATCTGCTGGCTTGTCGCTGTCTTCCCAAAAGACATTGTTGTTACCGGTTACTTGTGCACCTTCTGGAGATGGGCCGAGATGCAGGGGCGGCTTGTAGGCTGACATCACATTCCCGTTATCAACACTGCCTCAACCCCCTACCAGGTCTTTGGAAACATCCTTTTAATAGCACGACAGGATTCTAATACATGGATATACCGCGAAAAGGGTTTAATCGATTCACTCTGGTGAGGTTTTAGGCTGTGTCTACTTGTTGCATTGTGAGTAGGGCTGTGATAAGTGTGCTGTAAGTCTTTGTGGACATCTCCAATGAGTTCCTCATATTCTATTTCCTGAAGTGTGTTCACATGTTGCGTCTCGCTTCTGGATGAGACCGGACATGGTCTTGTGTGGTTTCCTATTCTTTCCTCCCCGTGGATGGTTGAGGACGGGACCCCGTTTCGCCGGTAATGAGGCATGAATGCCAGGGAACATTTGGTTGCCTTTTGCCCACACGCAGAGTACAGAAATTCCCTTCCTGCAAATCACTTTTTGCTAAAGGGAGGCTTTCTCACTCATGCCAGCTGACACCTTCAGGCCCAGCTGTCCACACAAACTCGAAGCTGTGAGCTTTGGAAGTCACGATTTCCCCGTCCCTCTCTGAGTTTCTGAAGCAACAAACCCAGCAGAAATTACACACCTTCTCCTTCTCCACAAGTCCTGAATGCATGGAGAGTTCAGATGCTTCCAGCACATTCTGCCCTCAGTGAGGCCTGATGCACACAGGAGAAACACCGCCTTACGTTGGTTGGACAGTTTCCCTCTTTAAACTATTTTTATATCTGGAAACATCCAATCCCTCTCCACCTAGGTGAGGTTTCAGAGTGTCTTGCGGTTCCTCTTGATGGTTAAATGGCCTCACAGGGGTCAAGGTCACACAGTGATTTCAGGGCAGATCTGGGTCCTGATCCTTGACCTCCCAAGCCAACCTAGAGCTGATTCCACTCGGCAACATGACAGGGCATGTTTTCAGAAAACCGAAAGAACCAGCAGAGAGTCAGAAGGAGATACTGGCGAAAAAAATGGAGGCACTGGAGTCAGGGGGACATGATTGTGAATCCCAGACACTTCTCTTCTCTGAATCTTGGGTTCCTCTTCTGCAATATGGGACTAGTGTACTACCCCTCAGTGTTGTCATGAGCATTAAAACATGGACACTAAGTCTGGGAGGCTCAGTCGGTTAAGCATCTGACTTCGGCTCAGGTCATGATCTCATGGTTCATGAGTTCGAGCCCCGCATTGGGCTCTCTGTCGTCCACAGGGAGCCTGCTTCAGATCCTCTGTCTCTTTCTCTCTCCCTGCCCCTCCCTCGATCACTTGCTACTCTCTCTCTCAATAAATATTTATTTAAAACAATTTTTTAAATGTTTATTTATTTTTGAGAGAGGGAGAGAGACAGACCGTGAGCAGGGGAGGGGCAGAGAGAGGGAGACAGAATCCAAAGCAGGCTCCAGGCTCCGAGCCATCAGCACAGAGCCCGACGTGGGGCTGAAAGTCACGGACCGTGAGATCATGACCTGAGCTCATGTCAGACACTTAACCGACTGAGCCACCGAGGTGCCCCTCAAAAATAAATATTTAAAAAATTAAAAAAAAAAAAGAAAAAACACAGACACAAACACATCGATCACAGGCTTCTGCACAGCAAGTTTCTGAGTACGCGAATAGAGCTGTCGTGTGCTGACTTGAAATGCTGTGAAGAGACGGGTCAGAGTCTCCAGAACCACGGATGGTCATGGTTAGATGGACCTCCAGGAGGACAGTCCAGATCTAGAAAGGGAAGGGGATGCTGAGGGCAGCGCCACAATTTGAATCAAGAGTCTGTCTTCCCGCTGTTGTTCTGTTTACAACCCCACTGAGACGGCCCCGCCCAGGTTCCCCATGACCTTGTCCTTAGCAGCACACAGCCTAGTGAGGAGCACCCAACTCGTGCTTGGGAAGACCAGCACGGGCAGCTTTCAGAGGCTCTGGAGAGACAGATCGGGGACAGCCCGGAGTCCGGGAGGGTGGGATGAGTCAGGGGTGCGCAGGAGGCTGACTCAGTGTGGGGGCCCAGTGACAAACTCCAGCAAGAGCTCAGGTTTGCCTGGGAACATCTCCGACAAGGCTTGGAGGCTGCTCAAGTCCTGGAACTCTTCAGCTGGGAGGGAGGGAGGTTGGATTTCATTCTGGTCAGTTACCTGTTTTATGGCGTCACAGCTCTTACGGTATCATATCTGCTCTGACCACATTAACAGCGGTAACAAGCCAGCCCCTGAGTCTCTCATGTTAAATGTTGACATTAACGTTAACATGTCAACATGTTAAATGTTTCTTTCTTACTCACACTAAGTCTTTTGCAGGGGGTCCTGGCCAGCCAGTGGCCTTCTATAGGGTTACTCAGGGTCCCGGGCTCCTTCCATGTTGGGGCTCTGCCCCCCCTCTCCGGACTCGGTGACTAGCCCCAGCTTTCTCTGGGTGAGTGGTCACCCTGGCTTTTCCTGTTTCTGGCTTCTACCCTGGCTCTGATCTCTCCACCTTGAACCTCAGCCCTGGGCCCATCCACCCCCTGCAAGGGACAGGAGGACCAGACAACCAGAAAGAATGCCTCCCCCCGTCCCTCCGCACCCTCAAATCACTCTAGTTCCTGTAGCTATGCCAGCCTTCTAGCTCGAGCAGGCCTCCACCCGAAATACCATGTCTGGAAGCTTTTCCAGCAAGAAGACAAGCCTGGCCTGTATCAGGGCTGTCCGTGTCGGATCAGAGATGGCCCGGCTGGGAACTGACCATCAGTCTGACCCACAAAGCTGACAGGGACCCGAGGGTCCCGCAGCTGCAGCCTGGGCCGGGCAGACAAGGTCCCTCCCAGGCCCGGGCCCGCGGGCAGCCTGTCCTCATGCTGGTCCCTTGTCAGCCTCGGATCCAGATAGAGCGACTCCAAGGGTGAGAACGAGAAAACAAACAGCTCCCAGCACACCGCCCGATGTTTTCCAGCTTGGAGAAAGAACGCCAGTTCAAAGGGCTGCCCTAGTTTCCAGCAACGAGCTTTCCCGCAGGGAGGTGGGAGCATGTTGTGTTGATGGAGCACAGGGGAACATCAAAAGGGATGTTTTGGAGACAGAGATGAGAGGTGGGCTTTTGATAAAGAACGTTGACTTCTTCTCTGGAAAGGAAAAATAGGAAATTTGGGATAGGAAAAGAATCAGGATGCGATAAATAATAATCGCCATTTTTTGGTCTAATCTATGCCAAGCACTTTACCTTTTCTGCCATCGAAGTCATCCACCGGAGAGCCTGTGAGGAGAGTATATTGTCGATATTTTATGGATGAGGAAACTGAAGCTGAGAGAGGTCCCGTAACTTGAGCGAGGTCACACGGCTGTAAGGGGTTGAGCTAGGAGAGAAACACAGGACTTTGCTGATGGCAAAGCTGATTTCTGCCCTGCTGTTTCACAGTCCTGGATTCCAGATTTTTCTGCCATGATAGCAAAGTCCCTGCCATCCCCGCTTAGACTTTACCATCTGGGGTATTTGTGCCCCAAACCATCTTGCATTGCTTCTCAGTTAAGGCTCACAAACATCGTATGAAAAGGGCATGATTATTTTCCAAGTTTTTTGAGGGGGAACAAACCCAGAGACGTTAAGTAACTTGTCCAAGGTCCTGGGGCCCGTAGGTGGTAGGAAGAGCACTGGAATGCCCCCGTCTGACCCCGAACCAGGGCTTGTTCCTCTCCGCCGGGGGGCTGGCACGCTACAGCTCCTGGGCCGGATCGGGCTGGCCGCCTCTTCTTGTAAGGGTCGCGAGCCCCCCCCTTTTTCTTTACATTTTTAAGAATTGTTGGGGCGCCTGGGTGGCTCAGTCGGTTAAGCGTCCGACTTCAGCTCAGGTCACGATCTCGCGGTCCGCGAGTTCGAGCCCCGCGTCGGGCTCTGGGCTGATGGCTCAGAGCCTGGAGCCTGCTTCCGATTCTGTGTCTCCCTCTCTCTCTGCCCCTCCCCCGTTCATGCTCTGTCTCTCTCTGTCTCAAAAATAAATAAATGTTAAAAAAAAAAATAGAATTGTTGTTACATTTTAAATGATTATAAAAAGTCAAAAGAAAAATGCTATTTGGTGACATGTGAAACTTATACAGATTAACATTTTAGTGTCTGTCTATAAAAAGGTTTTATTGGAACACAGCGATTTCTGTTGTTTCCTTGCTGTCTACAGCTGCTTTTCTACTCCCGTGGCTGAGTTGAGTCATTGTGATAGAGATCGTGTGGCCGGTAAAGCCTCAAGTATTTACTATCTGGCCTTTTACAGGAAGAGCCTGCTGTCCTCTGCTCTGCCTCGTCGTGTGGAAGAAGACAAAAGGGGGGCATCGCCACTGACTACAGAGAGCAGGGCGTCCAGTCTCCGTCTTGCAGGAGGAGCTGGGCCAGGCTGAAGGGAACATTGGCCTCTTTCCTGTTGATGGTACACAGCAGGCTCATCCTCCAGAGATGCCTCCCGGGAGCGCCCAGCGGGGGCAGCTCTGAGGTTGCCGGCATGGCCCAGCACATGGCCAACGCAGGGAATCAGGTGCCTGGGGACTCAGGGGCCGCCTCAAGGTAAGGGACAGGCAGGAAGGCGGTGAGAGGGCCTAGGACCTAGGGGGGACCAGAGTGTGCATGTGCTGAGTTGGCAGGAGTTGGGGGTGAGGTGGGTCGGGGCCGGCAGATGGCCCACGAGGCTGACTTTGGGTGGGTGATGGGGTTGTGGAGCAGACGTCACACTTTGTCCTCATGCTGACGGAGGAGGACAGGCTGACCATCAAGGCTTTAAGTCCAGTTGTAGAGCGTTCCGGAAGCTTTGGCCCCATGCCTGCAGACGGGTCGCTGGCCCGCACCAGGGCGTGGTGATCTGAACTTGGCCCCCGTCAGTCTCTGGCGGGGAGGGCTGTGAGCACTGCAGGGCACGGGTCATGCCGGGGCTCTGTCCTGCCCTTCTTTCGTGTGCTGGAAGGATGTGCCACACGTATTTCCTCTGACCTTCTAGGAGGGCTGAAGACGAAACGTCCCTTGCCCTCTGTGGAAGGGGACCTTTTCATTCCTGTAAAAGATTGAGACTCTGGGTATAATGAGTGACGAAAATCCCCACGAAAAAGTAAGAGTGAGGCTGGCGTCTGAGGGAGGAGACCATGCTCTTGGAGCTGGAGGAGCTGGAAGGGAGGGGGGGATGCCTGCCACCCACAGCACATCCCCTCGAGCAGGGTGCCGTGGGCACAGGAGGGGTCCAAGGGTCTGGGAGCTTTGAAATCTGGTCCTGTTCCTTGGCAGGGCTTAGAGAGAAGGCGGAGCGGGAAGGCAGGCGAGAAGGTTAGAAGAGGGGACCCCAGGTCTTGGGGGGGCTCGTGCTGTTCAAGGTGTCTTAGTGCCCAGGTTGTTCAGGGACAGCCCCAGACTGGAAGAGGCCCCCTGCTCTCTGGGAGCTGCCCGGGGCTCTGGGATTGTGTGCATCTTACAGTGTGGACGAGCCCCACGGTGAGCAGGAGGGAGTGTGCCACGGCCCCACGCGGTAGGGGCACAGAGTGCAAACTAGGCTGCGTGCAAAGAGTGGAAGAGTGGCATTTCCTAAGCGTCTGAATCTTTGGACTGACGGTCGTGTGTGCTACACAGGGGGAGTGCTCAGCACAGCTCAGCAAACACAGGACACTCGTGCTTGCTCCTCCCTCCCCATTTTCCTCCTCCCCCTCCGCCCCTCCCCCTGCTTCCCCTCCCCCCTCCTACTCCTCCCTCTCCTCTTCCTTCCCCTCTCCCTCCTCCCCATTCTCCCCTTCCCCTCCTCCCCCTCCTCCCCTTCCTCCCCCTCCCTCCTCTTCTTCCCCTCTTCTCTCTCCCCCTCCTCCCCTCCTTCTCTCCTCTCCCTCCTCCTCTTTCTTCCTCTCCTCCTCATTATTTATTTATTTAATTAAATAATTATTTATTTATTTATTTTGAGAGAGAGAGAGAGAGAGCAGAGGAGGGGCAGAGAGAGAGGGAGAGACAGAATCCCAAGCAGAGCCCGATGGGGGCTTGATGTCATGAACCGTGAGATCATGACCTGAGCCCAAATCAAGAGTCGAACGCTTAACTGAGCCACCCTGGCCCCCCCCCCCGCCCTTGTTTTCATCATGATGATAAGACAAGGCTAAGTTTTGACACCCAGTTTTCCTGATGATGTGACTCCTTATAAATCAACAGCTATTAAGAACTTTCTAGGTGCTCAGTTCTTTGGTCGGTCCTGCTGGGGAGAGCTAAATACAGACACGGTTTTGGGGCACAGCAGAAACTCTGGAGACCGGAACAGTGAGGAGTGACACAGAGAGTGTAGAATTGTGCGCCATAACCTAAGAAGCGGCTGTCACAGGAGGGACGGGTCCATGGGGGCTGGGGCAGATTCTCAGCATCAGGGACTGAAGAAAAAAGCCAGAGATCACCAAGTGCAGCTCCCTTATCTTATAGGTGAGGAAACTGAGGCCCAGAGACGCCCAGAAGGGCCTGGTGACTGGCCTGAGGTCACACAGTAACTTGGTGATAAAGGTAGAACTTGAGTATAATTGTCTGGATATTAGACTGTGATGCCAGTTAAACTAATAATGGAGATCATGGTCAACATGTACGGAACACGCCCTGTGTGTCATCCATCATGCAAAGCACTTTATTTGAATCGCTTTACGTGACTCTTCTGTGACTGCCCGTGCTTATGGACACAAGCCTGCTTTCCTGAGCAGGAGCCTGGCCGGCTGACCCCAGCCAGCCTGTGTGGGCGAATCTCCCTTCACTCCAACCTCTGCAGTCTTCACTTGTGTCAACTGTGAGCGTTTCCTTGCATACCCTCCTTCTTCCCCACGTCCCCCTTCATCCCAGTTTACTCTCCCTTTTTCAGCCACTGCCACCTGGGGTTGGGATTCTCCTTGGAAGCCTGTCTGCCACGACTTGGCACTTGGTCCCAAAGGATGTGTGGGACGCTGGTGGGAGGGTGAGTGAATGGTGCCTCCATACCAAGTGGGAAGGGGAGAGCCGAGGGCATGGGTGGGAGCCTACGGGGCCCCTGGGAGCTCGGTGGAGCACCCATTGTTCCCTGTTCATCATCTGCTGCTCCCCAGGTTTATTGAGCAGCATTGGCCGAGGGCCGGCAGGTAGGGCAGAGGGGCAATGGCACGAATGAGTATAAAGCAACGTAGAGAGTGTGTAGAACCGTGGGGAGGCACACTGGGCATGAGAGACGATGGTTATTCCCACCCATGGCCATCAGGGATGGTTTCTCATGGGATCCCTTCTGGGTCTGGAAGGCGGGGAGGTTGAATGTGTGCAGAGATGGTGGGAAAAGGAATCCATGCCCAGGGGGTTATGAGAGCGTGTGTAAGGTGAGAGAGAAGTTGAGAGGCAAGAAGGAAGACCGGGGGGCCGGCTTAAGTGTGAATAGACAGAAGGCATCTGTGGGGTGGGGGTGGTAACAGGGACCTCTAACCCTTACCGAGCACCTGCGACACGCCAGACTCGCTTCTGAGAGCTTTCAGTGCCGCGACTCGTGTTTTCCACGCAACATCACCCCACTTTACCACTGAGGAGACTGGGACACAGAGACGTGAAGTACCAGCCTAAGGTCACACAGCCCGGAAGCAGTAGCTCGGGAGTCAAATCTGCCAGGCCGGGTTTTGGCCTGTTTGACTCCGCTGCCTCTTGAGCGGACTGGAAGGGAACGGAGAGCGGGGGGCGAAGGGGAAAAAGGAACTTTGACCTGTGTCGAGGAACTTTGACCAATTCTCAGATGGCCAGCAGATAGATCTTCTCATCCACAAAATGCCTGGCCTGTTGTTGGAACCACGAGCTCACCTGTGTCCCCGAGGGGACGCTCCCAGCTTGCAGCCCTGGAATAAGTCAGGTGGGGTCTCCAGGGCCCGTGGGGCAGGGATGCCTGCAAGATTCTTCTGGGTCTCAGAGATCTTCCAGAAATGCAGTATCTGATGTAGCAACAGCCTTCCTCCCCCTGGTCATCCCTAGGCCCCTGAGTGTCTCCTTTTGTTTACGATTACTGAAGGCATTTGCATGAAAACAGGGTTTTCTTAGTCTTCTGAGGGTTCCGCTTCCTGCTGCCGGTTCTTACCTGAAGCCATAATTCTCCATTTGTGGCTCAATAACCATCTCCCGGGTGGCTAATTATGGGCCATATGCTCCTGGGGCTGGTGTGCTGGAGAGGCAGACTGGCCTGCTCGGTGTCCGTCTCCTGCACTTCTCTCTCTGTTGGACTTGCTGGCTCAAACCTGTCCCCCACAGCGTGTCCCCAGGGCCCCGCGAGACTGTTTTCCTCCTCAGGTGGTGTTCCGTTTTGCAGACGACCCCGGCTGGGCTTAACTGGGCCTTCACTAGTCTGCCTGCCAGCATCTCGGTGTTGACCAGTTGGCAAAAAACCAACAGAAGGGCAGATGACGTCTGCTGTTTAAACCCCCTCCAGGTCGGGTGATGAAGTGGAAAGAGCTCTGGCCTGGGATCAGGGGAAGTGGAGAGCTCCTGGCTTTGTTGGGAAATTGCTGTTATGACTTTGGAGAAATCTCTTTACCCTTCTGGTTCTTCGTTTTTTCCTTATGTAAAGGAGTGATTTCGGTTCGATCCGTGGTTTCTAACCTGATTCCTAGGTGTCTGAAAAGATAGTGATGGGCGCAGGGGGGCCTTAAAAACAGCTTTGAACTCCCTCTAACCACTAGCTCCTAGAGAGAAGGGATCGCTGCCTATTCACTGAGTCTCCGTTATCTAGGACACTGTTTGGCACAGAAGGTGCGGACAATGAATGTTTGTTGGAATATGAAGGCCTTTCAGAAAGCCCAACAAAAATTGTCCTTTGGTGCTGACGAACCTGGGCAGGCTAACAGAAACCTTGGATTCTTTAATGACCAGCATGACATTAAAGATGAACTACTCATTTTTTTTTTTTGTCTCTGCATAACTGCCTCTAACTTAAGCAGGGAAGGAATCTGTGGGAGCCAAGGCATCTGAGAACACAGGTGATTTCAGCGGTCAAGGTGGGAGGTGCGATCGGTCGAGCTGAGGTGATGTGACTGCCCAACTCACCTCATTTTCAAACACTGCACACTATCTAGCTCTCTTAGGCTTCCATGGACTTTGTCCCCACCAAGACTATCACAGACTTGGGGATTTCTCCAAAAACAGGAAGGAAATTTGGATTCCAGGCAGCCAAAACATGACAAAGGACCACTGTGCCTGTAACCCTGGTCCTGTCGCAGTTAACTGGATCTCTGCTCCGTAGCCGGTGGGTGGCTTTGACGAAGGGAATGAGAAAACAAACTTATGTCTGCATTTTGATGTAGAAAAATGTCTGTGTGCCCGCAGTCTATGTGAAAGAAATTATAACGGGATGCTTGTGGATGAAGATGGGCTTATCTCTCGTCTACAAAGCTGGGGTGTTCCACCAAGGTAAGTAAAGACATTCCTCTGTTGAGACACAGACACAGGTGCTAAGGGAGACTCACCTTTTCTGTATCTCTAGTTGTTCTGGGGGAGCTCCAGGGACCAGTCTTGTCTGGCTCCCCATCTCACCGGGCCGCATAGTCCCAAACTGGTTTACTTCACTGGGATTTTGTGAGCTCAAGTGAGATCCTGGGTTCGAACGTTATCTCTAACCTTAAATGTGCTCATGTTGCCAATAACAGTCCACAACAATGCCAGTGATAACCAATATCTGTCTTGGTGTTTATCTGGACAGTGTGGGTTGGCAGCCGTCCACGAGGAAACACCTTC
Organism: Leopardus geoffroyi; assembly: GCF_018350155.1. Lineage (NCBI taxonomy): Eukaryota > Metazoa > Chordata > Mammalia > Carnivora > Felidae > Leopardus > Leopardus geoffroyi. Next base: position 77,929,845 of record NC_059338.1, on the reverse strand, counting down.
CCTTTTCCTTCTTCTCGCTGGCGTTCTTTGCATTCCTTTGATCTGTGCAGTGGACATACATCATTTACAGCTGTCCGATAACCTTTTGGATAGTCTCGCTACCTCTTAACTATTTTTAACATTATGACTTCCGCCTTTGCATGGAAGAACCCAGAAAATTTGCGTCCCGAGGATTGCTTTGAGCCAGGATAACGGCAGAGGACCTAGGCCCCTGTAGTTAGGTGAACTTCTCTGAGACTTGGAATCAGAAATATGAGGTCCTTGTCCAGAAAGTGTGGAGCTATTTGGTTGTTTGGGGGCAGCAGTGGTGGAATTTCTGGCTGCTAGTTGTGGTCGTGGTAACTGCTCCATAGTGATGTTTGTTAGAGAATCCTCACAGGGGTGTTTGGACTCGGCAGAGTCAGATTCCATTTTTACTCTTCTCAAAGATATTCTGAGCTATTGGGTACGTTTCATATGTTCCTTTCCTGCTTACAGTAGGCAGGCTGTTTGCAGCTAAAAATCCTTCCCAGTGTTGGAATTGCATGTGGAATGGGTTCCAAAAGTTGCAGAACCTATGCTGTGTATAGAAGGGGCTTAGCGGAGGTGGTCAGGCATCAGGAGGCAAGGATTCACCCAAGGTCAGCTAGAGACAGGATGGCCTCGTGTTCCTGTTGGCAAATCCACATCAGCTGCGCCCTACACGGCTAACCTTTGCCAGCTCATCCTTGGGACACTGACCTCTGCCAGTGGAAGCGGCAGGGTTGAGGGCAGTAGTTTGGGCGTCTCCTTTGTCGCTTTGACTCCTGCGGATACCCTTGCCCTCAGGGTCTTTGCTTCTATCCCTTCATGGAGGCTAGTTGTGAGATCAATAATGATTTTACCTTTTCACAAGTAGATGTTACAAGTTTCACAAGTTGAAAATGTGTAGAAAGGTAAAGACTAATGGTGGAAACAAGTGACGGAGGGAGGCATAAAGATGGAGAGAGAGAGAGAGAGGGAGAGAGAAAATGACAAATAAGAAAGAGAGGGAGAGACAAAGACGCAAAAAGTGAGAGAGATGGAAAAAGGGCCTTGTCTATGTCAGGAATAGTCCCTGGTGAGTTGGCTTCTGTGGTAACCAGCCTCTGTGACGGCCTCCATGAGCCCCGTTTCTGGTTTTTCACTCCCCATGTAGTTCTTTTTCACGTTGTATCGGGCTGGCCTGTGTGACAAATAGAGGATGGTGGAAGTCACAGTGGTGATTCCCAAGGCTAGGTCATAGAATACATTGTCGCTTCTGCCTTGGCCTCTTGGATGGTTCTCTCTGCAGGAAGCCAGCCGCCATGTTGGAAGGACACTAACACGGCTCCGTGGAGAGCCCGCATGAAGAGAAACCAACTTGGCAGTTGCGACTTGCTGGCCCCGGGAGCGAGCCTCCTGGGAAGTGAGTCTTGTGGCCTCAGTCCATCACTGACATGGCTGGACACCAGCTGGTACCTGGCAGCAATCACCTGAGAGAGCCTGAGCCAGAGGCGCCCCACCAGGCCACGCTTGCTCCTTGATCTGAAGAGCTGAGGGAGCTAATGAGTGATTACTGTTGTTTTGAGCCATCGAATGTCAGGTTATTTGCCACGCAGCACTAGATACTCAATATAGTTCCCTTGCTGCCCTTCCTTTTGGTAAAAATGCTCTGGAGTCTGAGGTAGGGGCAGACAATGGACGTGTTCGGGAACCTCTCATCTTCTTCCATGGGTGTTATTGTTCTGCTTCGTAGACTCACTCATTCGTCACTTAGTAGAAATTCCTCTTGGGCTCTGGTAGATAACGGAACATTATTTCTGTTTCTCCGTATTATTGCACCTTTAATTCTCCTGGGTCTATTTTCATAAGCATTTCAATGGGAAGGTGGATAAAGATGAATCCCAAGCTGTTATCTTGCTGTTCTCTTAGCCAGGGAATCAAAAATCTATAACTGTTTCTACGGTTTTGCTTTTGCATTCCATCACTGCACATTTTTGAGCACATATTTCCAAACCATTTTTTTCTTGCTCGTTTCTTCATTTATTTATTAGTCACATGTACCATTGGATTGTTTTATCATACAGTTAGAAAGCCTGCGTAAAATATGCATTTAGAAAGTATGAGAGAAAAATACATAGAAATTCTAATATTTTCTTTTTTCTGCTTAAATGGTTGTCTTGGGCACCGCTGGTCAATGTGTCCCTTCTCCCACTTTGGACACCACTGGTCTCCCATACGGTTAGCTTTTTATGTTCATGTATTGCCTGTATGTTATTTAAGGGAAGAGGTTTTACTTTATTTATCTTTTCCAAGATTATAGGGTTCCTGCTTCATTCAGGCTTCTTTTTAAAAAATTTTTTAAACATTTTTATTTATTTTTGAGAGACAGAGTGTGAGCGGGGGTGGGGCAGAGAGAGAGGGAGACACAGACTCCGAAGCAGGCTCTAGGCTCTGAGCTGTCAGCACGGAGCCTGAGGCGGGGCTCGAACTCACGGACCGTGAGATCATGACCTGAGCTGAAGTTGGATGCTCAACTGACTGATCCACCCAGGCGCCCCCATTCATGCTTCTGAAAAGAAAGAATAATAAATGAATGAAGGCATGAATGGACGAATACGTAAAGACATGACCGAATCGTGGGATTTAATCTTCTCCAGGTTACAGAGCCCCTCTCTGCCACATTTGCTGAGAACAGCCTCTGTGCTAAGTACACCCTTGGAGGACAGGTCTGGATTTCTTTCTTTCTTTCTTTCTTTCTTTCTTTCTTTCTTTCTTTCTTTCTTTCTGTTTTTATTTATTTTTTTGAAGGAGAGCGAGAGAGAGAGAGCATGAGCAGGGGAGGAGCAGAGAGAGAGAGGGAGACACAGGATCCGAAGCGGGCTCCAGGCTCTGAGCTGTCAGCACAGAACCCGATGCGGGGCTCGAACTCACAAACTGGGAGATCATGACCTGAGCCGAAGTTGGACGCTTAACCGACTGAGCCACCCAGGTGTCCCTGGACTTACTTCTAAGACAAATTGTGTTCTGTTTTCCCTGTCCATCCCAACCCATACTGTGCCATACACAGGCCCCCAAATCACACCCCCGCACACCATAGTTTTCTCCCTTTCCTTCAAGCTGTCTTCCAGGCCCGGCTCTCTGGCAAATAGCCATCACCAGCGAAGACCTTTCTAGTGAGTACATACGTGGGGGAGGATTTTCCTGGCCCTTAACTAGCTTGCCTCACCAGGACTCAGGCTGTCTGGGTTTCTGTCTTCTAACATTTCCTGGGGCCAAGGAGCTGTGGCAGACACAATTATAACCAGTCCGTCAGGTCTCTTCATTTGGCTGGGCATCTCTCTTCCGCATCCGTCGGCTTAGATCCTCATCCCCATTTATGCCTTCCGAGTGACCCAGTGAGTTAGAGTCAATGTTGCTGCTTCCCTGCTGCAGCCCCATTCTCCACTGCACTGGCTCTTCTGGCCTGGGGTTGTGCAAGCGACTGGGCACGTGGAAGAAGGCGCAAAGGGCCAGCTTCTCTGGGAGCACAGCTGGCTTTGTTCTCTCCGTGTGCACGTGCGCGCGCATGCATTCAGAGAGTTACGAGAAGGATGTACTTAGCGGGAATTAGAAAGTCTTAGTTTGAACTCTGATCCCTGGATTCTTTGTTGTTGGGCCTTGGCCAAGACAGCTCATTCGGGACCAATGGATGGGAGTCTTTGGGGACATACCTGGGGACATACAATCACAACGGAGTCTTGTGCTGGACATGCTCCTGGCCGCCCTGAACTTTTGAATGCTGGGACGATCTCGGTTAGGCCCCCAAATCTCAGTGGTTGGAAACAACAAAATTTATTTCTCACTAATGTCTCTGTGTCCATCATGGGATATCTGGGGGTCTGCTTCGCTCTGAGACTCAGGCTGCCCTAGGGGCCACCAACCGCCAGGACAGAGAAGAGAGAGCGCAGACAAATCACACAGTGCCACCAATTTTCACAGATGTTTCAGTCACTTCTGCTCCTGTTTCGATGACCAGAGCAAATCACAGGGGATGGCGGCTTTCCAGGAGGGGCTAAGATGTACCATATTACCACATGACCAGAAGGGAAAACTGTGAAATATGTGAACAGTGCTCGTGACAGTCCATATCCTTTCCTTCTTCTGGAACCTTTCCTGGTTTCCGAATTCTGCACTTCTAAGATGGAAGTCAGAAACTCACCGTGGTGGACAGGATAATACTCCACACAAAGATGTCCATGTCTTAATCCCCAGAACCCGTGAGGATGTCCTCTATGACAGAAGGGGCTTTGCAGGTGTGATTAAATTAGGGGGCTTGAGATGGGAAGATTATCTGGGATTATCCCGGTGGGCCTGATGTAACCACAGGGATCCCTATAAGGAAAGAGGGAGGCGGGAGAAGCAGAGTCAGAGATGTGAGGATGAACACAGAGGTTGGAGCGATTGCTGTAAAGAGGCTTGTGGGCCCAGGAATGCAGGCAGCTGGGTTCTAAAGAAGCTGGAAGAGTGGAGGCTGGGTGGCGGTCGTGGGGCTCTAGAGTGACTATCGCTCGCTCCAGAGAAGTGACACGGGCACATCTCTACCAGAAGGCTGAACTGGGGGGGTGGGATAACATAGTTCACTTTGCTTTTATGATTACATGGAATCATTTCCCTCTTTTGCCCCATTGAAGACATACTTGGATTGCTTACCCAACACAGGATCAACAACCCCCTTTGGCCTACGTGGTAATGCCTCCGAGAGTTTCACCAACGTCATGACTTCGGATTCAGAGCATGGTGCCACGAGTTCACCAGGACTGGGCTGCCCCTACTGATGAGTATTTCAGTGTCTTTTGCTACGTGACACCCAGCGACATACGGCAACGGCATTTATCCCGTGTTCACCGGCCTTCCCGGGGACTGGGTGTACGATGGCCAGGCTGATCTGGGCTGCGCTCCGCTGGAGGTTCTGGTTCAGCCTGAGGGTCGGGCTCAGGTCCAGGTTCTGGGCCGGAGAGACGGCAGCTCCCGCAGGGATGCTCGGGTCACGGTGGATCACCGGAGCACAGAAGCCAGCCCGATGGCAGCCAGGCTCACTTTGTCTCTGCTCCTGTTATGACAGCTAACACCCCATGGACTAGGGCAGGGCACGCGGTTAAGCTGAAGCCGGGGTGTGGCAAAGAGGGGGATGCAGGGCTGGCACTGGGGGTGCCAAGAGCTGGTCCTAATTCAACTGTCACAATAGAGAAGGAAGTGTAGGCTCGGGGAAATTCAGGTTATTTTCCTGGATCTCATGGTAAGTCAGTCGTATGGGTTGAGGCCACTTCTCTATTCGTTACCCTACGTTGCCAGCACGGCAGGCTCACGGAAACTTCCGGCAGGTAACCTTCTGTGCACTACCCCCTCCTCTTGCTCTGGCCTTGTCTTTCTGTTTTGGGAGGCTTGTCTGTTTCCAAACTGCAGCGCGTCACCAGCTCAGCTGTCTGTCCATCCCTCTGGGGGAATGCTCTTTCTGTCTCCGATGAACTCCATACCCCTGGCTCGGATGATGTGTCTCTCTTGGGGCCTTTGTCTACTCCTCTGTAAAGAGATATAGTTGTCTGTCACATGATGAGGGGTGGCAGCGGAATTGCTTTGCTAGCAATTTGCAGGCCGTTCAAGCCCCTCTTCTGTGGCATGGAGCCCTGCTGGCCCTCAAGTGCTGGGGCGATGGTGTGGCCAGGAACACGGGCCGTGCGTCAGGCACATTCAGAGCAGGGGACTGTCTGTGAGGCAGGGGCCGGTCCTGCTCTGAAGACCCCAGACCGCCCAGACCCAACACGGGGGTCGGGTGTCATGGGGTGACCCTGTAAGTGGAGGCTGGTGTGGGGCAGGGGGGTCTGGAGGGATCGTGGGGACCGGGTGGCTGAGGATATTCTTGTCACCAGATGTAGTTCACTTGCATAAGCGTTTCTTGAGCCCGGCAATGTGCCAGCACCTCGGCCAGGAACTGAGCCCTTAGGACACAGGAGAGACAGTTCCTGCCCTCAGGAGGCTTCGGGGCTAGTAGGGGGAGCTGAGGACATTAAATGAACGGTTGCGTTCTTCAAATGTGGCAAGAACCATGCAAACGAGAGAAGAGTTGTTTGAGCATACTCTAACTATTTTTTTTTTTAATTTTTTTTTTCAACGTTTATTTATTTTTGGGACAGAGAGAGACAGAGCATGAACGAGGGAGGGGCAGAGAGAGAGGGAGACACAGAATCGGAAACAGGCTCCAGGCTCTGAGCCATCAGCCCAGAGCCTGACGCGGGGCTCGAACTCACGGACCGCGAGATTGTGACCTGGCTGAAGTCGGACGCTTAACCGACTGCGCCACCCAGGCGCCCCTATTTTTTTTAAGTTTATTTATTTTGAGAGAGAGAGAGAGAGAGAGAGAGAGAGCAAGCAGGGGAGGGGAGGGGCAGAGAGAGGGAGAAAGAGAGTCCCAAGCAGGCTCTGCATTATCAATACAGAGCCCCATGTGGGGCTCTAACTCACGAGCCGTGAGATCTTGACCTGAGCTGAAATCAAGAGTCGGATGCTCAACCGACTGAGCCCCCTGGGCGCCCCAACAGCTGCATTCTTCAAGCGTGGCAAGAACCGTGCAGACGAGGGCAAGGTTGTCGGGGGTACCCTAAACAGCTTTGGGGCTTGTCTGAAAGGGGTAAGTGATACTTTACCTGTCTTGCTGCAAATAACGAATCCCTGTGTTGCATGGGAACTCTTATTCCCCGCTTGTCGTGTTTCCGTAGGGGGAAAGGGAAATCCTACTTCCCAGGAGGGAAAGATTTGGGAGGAGCACTGCTGGCACCTTCCTCCATACCTACGACCCACTCGTCTCTCCCCAGGAAGGAGAAGGGATTCTGATCCGATTAGTGACTCTGGGGACCTGAGTGGGGTCCAGAGTTCCTGGTGTTGTAGGATCTCTGATGAGAACTGGAGCCTGTTTGAGACCTGAGGTTCAAGGAAGTGAGGGGACTTGGCCTCCTTTGTCCCCTGGGTGTGGCAGAGACCAGAGGCATGGCCATCGCTCTTGAGGCTGTGTCCGCACAAAGGGAAAGCCTGGTGGCAGGGTCCAGTTAGCGGCTGTGGTAATGACCGCGGCAGAGGTGGGCAAGGAGCAGGCAGAGCGGGGAGGGGCTGAATCAAGGCAAGGCCCCCGCGGTAATGGATGGGAATTCCAGAACTATCCAAAGGGATGGAACCTAAGGGAGGAGGGGTAGGTGGTAGGCTCAGGTTCCCGGCTCTGGTGAACGGGTGGGGTGATGCTCGCACCTGTTGCCTTGAGAGGGCGCCGCGATCACTCAGGTTTGGACCTGAAGAAGTCATGACCCTGGATTTGGGTTCTCCTTGAGCGGCCATGAAAACATCTCACCAGGAGATGCTAGAACACGATTTACCAAGTGGGGGACCTTCGGTCTCCTGAATCTCCTGGATTCTCCTGAATCCAGCCCGTCGGTGTTGTTTAACTGATTTTTAAAAGCTCCGACTTAGCTGGAGAAAGCACAAAGTGAAAGATTATAAGGGAAAATCTGGATTTCGATGTTTTCTTTAAAAAGAAAAAAGAATCAGGAATCCTTGGGCTCACCTTCTTCGAGAAAAAGTATTCCTCAGTTTCCTCGAAACGTGTCACTGGCAGGGGCACTTTGCAGTTTACAAAGTGCACGGCTTGTCCTCGCAAAGCGTGCGGTGTGCCCCCCGTCCGCCCCAGCTCGTCTGTCCACACGCTTCTCATCGCCCTCCCTCTGTGGGCAGCGGGGCAGGAGAATCGGGGTCCCGGGGCTCTGAGCGGTTTAGGTTGAGCTCACAGCCGGGAGTGGGGGCCTGGCCCCCAGCTCCGGCCCCCCGGACCCCCATTCTCAGCTCTAGTCTTCGTTTCCTTTCCATTGCCTTCCATTTGCCAGTCAGTTATAAATAGCTCAAAGAAGATTTTATTTCCAGCTTCCAAGTGACATGTGCTGTCAGCAACACCACAAAACACTTCATTGATGTTTTTAAGGGGGTGGGGGAGAGGAAATAAAATTGCTTATTTGCCCAAAGCAGTGTTCAGCGAACTGAAATCCCTCAACTCCCATGGGACTCTCTGCTTTTCCCGAGTGAATGGATTTTCAAATTTGGAACACAGGTGGCCTTCAGGCTGAATGGCCGCCGTCTGCCTCTCTGATTAATTCAGTCAATGCCGCAGCCCGAGGAGGGTTAGAGGTTGGATCTCCCCTCCCCAGCTCGGGCCGGGGAAAGCCAGGGGAACAGGCGTGGGGGTGGGGGAGGGGAGGCAGCTCCTAACAGCTTTGGGGGCCTTGTCTGAAGCCGGTAAGCAATTGTTTTTCTATCTCGCTGCTTGTCAGGGCGGAGACAGGAGGGAGAAGGCATTTCTTCCCAACAGGAGAGGAAATCACAGCCAAACGTTTGCAATCACAGAGCCAAAGGCTTGTGTCAGACATCGGGGTGAGACTGGGGTGCCTTTCAATGAGATCATGGCCAGGAATAGACAGGAACAGTGGAAGGACGGCCGGGTGCAAGCCCAGAAGAGGGAAGGGACAAGAACCTGTCCCTGTTAGCTGAGCCTTCGACATATAGCCTGGTGCAGAGGGCTGGTAAATGAAGAGATTGTTCAGGCCATCTTAATGGTCTAAGAAGCTTCCTTACCCTGAGCTACTAGAAACAGCCTAGAGTAGCCCGAGCTACGACAACAGCTGTTTCATGTACGCAGCAGTCTCTGAGCTGCTTCTCCACTACCCTTTGAAATGAAAATCATTGTTATGTGCCTGTTGGATGGACAGAGCAAACTGGATGTGCGAGGCTAAGCCATGTGGGGAGGCCACACAGCAAGTGCTAGAAGGCTGAACCTGGCAGTCTGGCTCTGGAGCCCTTAACACGTTGCCTTATTGCCTCCATGAGCAAAGCAGAACAGAGAGAGCATCGCCCCTGGAGGAAAAGGAAGCAGGGAGATAGAAAGGGAGACAGAGAGAAAGAGAGAGACAGAGACAGAGAGAGAGGCAGGAAGAGTCTGTCTGCACAGTACCTAGCTCTGAGTGGGCTCAGGGCACCTGACTGAGGAAGAGAAATCCTCAAGGGAGAGGAAGGGACGATGAGGCCAAGCTCAGGGTCCATCTTAGCTCCTGTCCTTCTGGATTCTCAGAAGGTGGAGGAAGGAGAGGTTTTCTGTCCTGACTCTGGAATCTTCGCTGGCAAGTTTGGCCCATTGTCCTGGCATTAGCCAACCAGATCAGCCTTTCTCCCCCTTGGAGAAGGAGGACAGGGCAGGAGCAGAGACAGACCTGGAAGGTAGCACAGAAACACTGTTTCTAGTCCTGGGCCTGCCTTCACCCCGTCCGGGAGACATCCTTCGTGTTAAGCCAGGGTAGGGAAGGGGAGGAATGACAGCGACTTCACCTCGCTCATTTGCCGGACGTTGTGCAGGCACTTCTGTGGGCTCGGCTCCTTCAGTCCCGACGTGGGGCTCGAACTCACGAACTGCGAGACCAGGACCTGAGCCGAAGTCGGACGCTCCACGGAGCCACCCCGGGGGCCCAGGGGCCCCGGAAGTGGTGTTTATATACTGGTTTGTTTGTATCCTCCACACTGGGATATGAGCTCCGAGCTCGTATTATTTGTCTTATCCCCGGCTGTGTCCCACTGAGTGCCTACTGCTCCCGGGCGTTCAGGAAAGCTCTGGAACGCGTGCGTGAAGTAATTGCCCGACACGGGGCCCCGTCACTGGAGCCTGGGCCTGTGTGGCTGCACAGAGAGTAATGAGCTGCCTGGACTGATCCCTGTGCGTTCATGACGGTGAGCCGGCCGGATGCAGGTCTGGAGGGCTTCGTGGAGGTGACCGCCAGCACGCCGGGAGCCGGCAGGGCGGGGGCAGAAGTCCGTGACCTGTCTCATTCAGTTCAACTCGGTGTGCACCTCGTGGGCTCTGACCGTGTGCTCGGCCCTGCCGGTGCTGTCTGAATCACACCGAAGAAACACAAGTCAGGGGATCGTCCTCGAAGAAACTTCAGACGTGACAAAGCCAGGGGCCATCCCAGTCTCGGCCGCCGCCACGTCGTTTGCCTCCTTCCCGTGAGGAAGAAGCGGGCAGACCGTGGGCCTTGGAGGCTGCGGTCATGGGACTCAGGGAAGCAGGTGCCATCGAGGAGGACTCTGTTCTGGGGCTGCTTCTCCTCACCGTGATCCCCGGAGAGATGTTTTCCTGCTCCGAACATGGCTCCATTGTTGGAACACGGACCCCATCACCTCTCGTCCCCCAGGGCTGTCCCGGAGACCAGAGTGCCGACGAATGAGAAAGTGCTTTTTCAAGGTCATGCGGGACGTGGGCACGAATGGCACTATTACTATTTGTGGTGCTGTTGGTATCCATGTATTTGGGGGCCTAGCAACCCTTACTTTTCAGTAACATCCCCCAGACTTTCCTCCAGACAGCAGCCCTCTCGCTCTCAGCTCATGAGGTTTGGGACAGGCTACCTCACCCTCCTAGTGGCAGGAAGAGCCCAGGTCTGGCCAGCTGCCAAATCCTGTTTCTCTGGACTTAGCAGTTAGCTTGGGGGTGAGTGTAGATCCCAAGCCAGTCTGATGAGGTCTTAGGTCTTAAGATGAGCCAGGTCTTAGGATGGAAGAGGCAGGAAGAGGGATTTTCTTCCTTCTGTTTTTAAAGTTTATTTATTTAGGGGTACCCGGGTGGCTCAGCCCGTCAGGCATCCGACTTTGGCTCAGGTCATGATCTCACGGTCCGTGAGTTCGAGCCCCGTGTCGGGCTCTGTGCTGACAGCTCGGAGCCTGGAGCCTGCTTCGGAGTCTGTGTCTCCCTCTCTCTCTCTGCCCCTCGCCCACTCGTACTCTGTCTGTCTGCCTCTCTCTCAAAAATACACAAACTTCAAAAAAATTCATAAAGTTTAGTTATTTATTTTGAGAGAGACAGATGTCATGAGTGGGGAAGGGGCAGAGAGAGAGAGAGAGGTAGGGAGAGAATCCCAAGCAGGCTCCGCACTGTCACCTCAGACCCGACACGGGTCTTAAACTCACGAAACCATGAGATCATGACCTGAGCCGCAACCAAGAGTCAGATGCTTAACCGGCTGAGCCACCCAGACGCCCCAGGAAGAGGGGTTTTCTGCTGGGACTCCAAGCCGTGAGGCTCACGTAGGGAGGTGGATAAGGGGTTGGTAAATTTGTGTGGACTGTGGCAGCAATCTTGGGTTCTTATTCCAATTTTGCCATTTTGTAGCCGTGTGACTTCGGGTCCAGTGCTTGACTTCTCAGTGCTTCGACTTTGTCATCTATGGAAAGGGGTTAAAATAGCACCCACTTGGTGGTGTCATTGAGAGGTTTAAATGACTAGATGTTTAGAAATTATTTAGGATCCCGTCTGGACCAAGGGAGCAGTTAATAGTGTTTGCTAATACCGGCTGTTGGGTTAGACTGGAATTGCCAGCAGGCACCATGTGACGATGGTCTGTCTGACACTGAAGCCAGAACAGACACAGGAAGACTGAGTCCTGATGTGATCGCTTGAGCACCTGGATCCATCCATGCCTGAAGCCAGAAAAGCTCCAGAATTTATTTAAGCAGGTTAGAGTTGAGTTTCTGTTACTTGCAACTAAGAAATTATTATTGCCACGTAAAAATATTGGTGGCGACTGGCATAGCTCGGCTTTTTGTGATTCCCCTTTCTCTCCAGGCTACAGTTCAAATCTCTCAGCTAGAGCCTCCAAGAGTTCATGACCCATCCCCTGCCTAACTCACTGGCCTCCTTTTTCTCTGCATTCACTTGTCTGCCACTTTTCAGCCTTTCCAAACGTGCAGGGCCCTACGCCCGTCCTGTTTGCTCGTCCTCCTCCGCGACTCTGCACATGCAGTTCCCAGCCCTGGAAATACCCTTCCTCACTGGGTTGCCCCTTCCTCAGGTGTCTTGCTCTGAGACTGGATTAGGCTTCCCTCCTGTATCCTGGCTCAACAGGCCGTGGTGCCAGCAAAGCTCCCCACCCTCACCCCAAGACTGAGATTTCCTTGGGGGCAGGGACCCTTTAGACAGGAGTAAAATAGCTCTGTATTCCCAGGGCCTGGCATGGAGTCTGCTACATGGAAGGTGCTCGGTACCCGTTCCTGGAAGAACTCCCAAACACCACGTGAGTGGGGAAGAAACGACAGGCAGAGACGTGAGGTGCCAGCATTGTGATATGCTAAGAACCCCTAATGTGATTTGTTAAGAAAATTAAGCCTTAAGGGGGCCAAGGGAGGCAGCCCTTTCGAAAGCTCTCGAAGTGGCTGAGGTCGGATACCTGCTGATGGCTGGTTGGCCACATCATTGACGGTGAAGTAAACTTCCTCCTGACAGGTGCTTGATTTAATAAAAAAACCCCAAACTCATATCAGTCTTGACATGCCCAGGGAATAAGACGGCAAATTAGAGAAATGGAAATCCCACTCTGGTGCAAGCCAAGATTTAAAAGGCCCTGGTAGCCCTTATTTATGGAGTTTAGGTTTTCCTTTAGCCCTTGGGTGAAAATGGGGGGTTGCTGGGGCCCTAAGTACTAATGAATTTTGTGCTGTGTTCTGCCTCCTGGCATGAAGTGCTTAATAAATGTTCCCATCTTTCTGCAGGGAAATCTCTCTCTCCGCTAATTGCTGTCAGCATCCATCAGGATCACAGAGAGAGCAACATCCCAGCCAGAGGGCCTTGGGCTTGAGCTCCATCACCAGGAGATGGTCTCTTTGGAAAGGCCGAGCGACCCGGAAGGGGCTGCACCTACCGGGCATCTCCACCAGGAGGCGCACACAGAGGGAGTCTGGACCGCCAGTGGGCAAAGGGTGCCCTGGAGCCCTGAGCGGCCGCCTGGGGGCCTGGGTGTGGCTGAGCTCTGGGGCTCCGGATTCCATCAGCCTCGGAGACAGGCCCCCCGTTGATGTCTTTCATATCTCAGACCAGCCCTAAAGGTTTGGTCACAGGGGTTCTGCTGATTTCAAAAAGAAAGGTTTGGAACACAATCCAGTCTTCACTGTTTACAGGTGACACAGCCCTGAGGCGGGAGGGCGGGGGTTGGGGGGTGGGCAGTGTGTGAGGAGGGGGGCACCGCAAGGTCAAAGCCGACAATCAGGTTCAGACCTGGGACGTGAACCCGGGTCTCCTGATCCTGCAGGCAGTGTTTCTGTTCTGTTTGTGCTGTAAATTTCCCGCGGCCCTTGTCTGTCACCGCCTGTGCTAGCCCCAGGGCTCTGTGTGTAAACCTCAGAGACTGTAAATGAGGGAGAGGTGTGGGGTAGGAGGGAGCCCCCAAAGGGCAGGCCAGCTCCCACCTGCCGGGCCCCGGTTAGGAACCTCGCACGCCTTTTTGTTCCGGGAGTATTTGCTGAGTGCATAGCAACGTGCGGGGGAAACAGGACACAACGAGACTCGGGTCCTGATCTTAGAGAGCGTGTATTCCGGAGCGGGAAGGGTGAGGAAGCAAACAAGTGAACACGGAGATGCGTGCTTATCTCCTTCTGTTCTTTCGCCTGCACTCACGGTTGCCCCCCGGGCCGTGGTCCTGTGCTCCCACCATCTCTGGAACCTCCGTTTGGCCACCACATGCTTCTAGGCCACATCCTTGGTGTCCTAGCTCCCAAATGGAATTCGTTCTGAACCTGCTGTTTTTTTTTTTTTTTTTTAAATGTTTATTTATTTATTTTGAGAGTGAGAGAGAGCGAGCGAGCGGGAGGGCCAGAGGGAGAATCCCGAGCACTGTCAGCACAGAGCCTGATGCAGGGCTCCAACTCGCGAACGGTGGCATCGCGACCCGAGGCGAAATCAGGAGTGAGGCACCGAACCAGGTGAGCCACCCAGGTGCCCCCGAACCTGCTTCTGCATTGCCCTTGTTTCCCCCTGTGTCAGCGGGTGGCGGTCCCCACTTCTGTCACTTCCGCTGCGGTCTGGGTCATGGACTCTACTCCTGTCCTTGGATGATTCGTGTTCTGATACCTCCCCCCCCCCCCCCCCCCACCGCCACATCCACGCTGGCTTCTGCGCTGTCCTCTGCTCTCCTTCATGGGGTCCCTTCCCGTGTCCTCCTACTTCCTCACCTGCCATCTCCTCTGCTGCCTACTCCCTTTGGGCTGAAGCCCTAGCCCCACCCACAGCATCTGCCTTGCCTGGTTGCTGTCAGACCCCAAGCTGGCGGGACCGGGGCCTCTCCCCTGCCTGCCCCTTTCTTTGCTAGTCACCATCATGTGGCTGGTTACTTCTTCTTGAGGCGGCTCTGGCTTCACTCACACTCCAGCTCTTCCTCCTCCCGTCCCAGGCTGCTTCCATCCCTCTCCTCTGCCGGGCCCCCTCCCCTGCCCTGGGTCTGACTGTCAGACCACCCCACGGCTCCGTCCTGGTCGTCGTTCTCTCCTTACGTGACCTCATCCACTTCCACGCCGTTAAACATCATCTTCACGGTAATGACTTCCAAATTTCTATCTCTAGCACTAACATCCTGAAGCCGCACGCTTGTACATCCTGCTCCTTGACATCTCTACTTAGATGACTAATGGGCACCTCAGCTCCAGACCACAAAAAAGTCTTACTTTTCCCACCTTGGCTCCAAAGCTGTTCCTCCCTCCCTTTTTTTTTTTTTGCCATTTCTGTGACTGTCACCATCTTCTCCAGGCTGCGGAAGCCCAGGTCCCGGGAATCATGTTGAGTGCATCTGAATGCTTCACCCCGTGCCCAGCCCACACGTGAGGCCGGTGGGCACCTTCCTGAAGAGAGATCCTGAATCCGCCCGCTTCTCTCCCTCTCCCGGCTGCCACGTGAGCCCCCCACCCCTCCAGCTCCCTTAGCTTCTCGCAGCCATCCCCACTCGTCTCCATGGTGCCTCTATCACTTTCTAGGATCTAATCTGTCCTTTACACAGCACCTGAGTGCTCTTTCGAAAACATAAATCGGATCTCATCACTCACCCACTGAAGGACTTCCAGAAATCCCCGATTGCACCTGCACTGAACATTTGCTATGCCTACCAAGTCTCTATGCGAGCTGGCCCCTGCCTCCCTCTGCCTCTGCCTTCGTCCCACATGGCACTGCCTTCTCTCACATTTTGTTCACGGTGCCCTTCGATTTTCCTCCGTCCCTCCCTCCCTTCCTTCCTTTCTTCCTCCTCTAAACACAAAGTCCATTTCCACCTGACAGCCTGTGTTAGTTTTCTGTTGCCGTGTAGCAAATTGTCACAAACTTATCAGCACGCACAGTGGCTCCATAGCGCTGGCTGCCTCCGTCCCCTCCTTCCCAATTTGTCAGGGGGAATCAGCCATCTTGGGGGTGTCAGGTGGGGACAGGACAGCCTAACAAAGGAAACTGGGAGGGAGCAAAAGAAAGCCATCTAGGACCTTTGTCCTGGCCCAGCCTCTTCAGCAAAAATAGGATCCTGCGACTGATCAGGGGCTGGAAGTCACAGGGCTGTGGAGGACACAGGGAAATATACATGTTCCAGAAGGACAATAGCGCTGATCTGAAAGCCCCACGGTGAGGAGGAGTCACTCTTACCCTGTAATTGTCACCAGCCAGTGCCAGCTCGGGGCAGGGAGTCACTTTGGAGGGCCTGACAGGAGGAGGGCTGTCACATCCGCGGGGATTCTTGCACACGGGTCAGTCTGGAAGTGGTGACAGGGCCAATTCTGCCACGGGCGCAGCTCTGTGCCAGCGGCTGGCAGGAGCAATGGCATGGGGAAGAGGCGGGAGGGAGACCAGCCTGCCTGGCGCCTTCGGGGGTCCCGCAGGGTGATGGGCGTGCCACCTAAGTCTCAGCCCCCGTGCTGGGTGATGTGCGGCTCTCTGACGTGACCTGCTGGCCACCTGCCTGGAGGACACTTCTTCTCCCCGTCCTTGGATAAGCCTGGTGCGTTCTTCTAGCCTTGGCCTTGGCTCAGATAATGTAGCCTCCAGAAAGCTTTCCTCTTCCTTGCCAGCCTAGGAGAAGTGCCTCTCTATGCTCGCATTTCCAAAACTTGCTTCTCTCTTACGACAGCATACTTGGCTGCATATGCTTTCTGAGCCCTCGGAGACCAGAGACCATGTCTCTGTTTTCCCATCCCTATTGCACCAACACCAAGCCCATCGCTTGGCAATTAGCAAGCACTCACGAATCTCTGACCCAGCTCTCATGGGGAGCCTGACATACAGCCTGTGAAATAAACATCGTAACCTTCACATTTCCACGGAGGAACCGACATGACAGCTGTGACATAACTTGCCCAAGGGCGTGATGCTGATGGATCATAGAGCTTGGTTTTGAACCATTATTATTATATTGGTAGTTTCAATTTACACGCAGAGCACCTACTGCGTGTCAGGCACTGTACTCGGTTCTTCGTAGGGATCATCTCTTAGCCATCTTCTCATTATTCTTGGAAGTTACGTATTATTCTCATGGTATGGATGGAAGATTCGAGAATCGGGGAGGGTTATTACTTTCCCAAGATTATTATGGTGTAGTGATGAGAAGGGTCAGGATCCAGGCGTGTGACCCCAATGCATTTCACTGTACATACCTGCTCCCAATCTACTAATGGGGGGCCAGGTGGATACAAAAAGGGAACAGTAGAAGATGTGGGTGATGAGTTCACACTATGACAGCTACGTGTCCTGTGATGTGAAGAAACAGAGCGTCAAATAATCTTTGCTGACAATGACTTGACCGTAGCTAATCATTAAAGGATGCATTCCTCAAGGGGGTTGGGTGGCCGCCACAAGAATAATGGAGACTCAGAGAAACAAAATTGGTCAGTGCGTCGGGCTGAGACATCATGCTTTCGGGAGAGAGTGTGAATGCTGTTTTATTGTCGTTTCTCGTGGACTTTCTCTGCTGGAGTTTGGGCTACCAAGGGCAGGGCCTTCATTGTTTGTCCCCAGCATCTAGCACATGAATGGCCGACAGTAGACAATAAATAAGGTTTAGGGACACAGATGCACAATTAGCCACAGTCTTTCTGGTCACCACAGAGGTGTCCTTTGGTCTGTCACCAAAATAGTCTAGTGGGTTTTTCCAAATGGAGGTGAACTGCTTTTGACCTCTGGTAAACCATTCTATACTTGGTGGTGTTTTTCCATGCTCGATGTTGCTCAAGTAGCTTAAAAAAAGAGAGCTTTACTGAGGCATAATTGGCATTAGTGAACAGCACATATTTAAAGCATACAATCTGATAAGTTTTGACATATGTATACACTGGGAAACAATCACCACCAATCAAGATAGCAAGCATATGAATCACCCCAAACGTTTCTTTCTGCCCCTTTGTCATTTTTCTCTCCTGCTCCTTCCTGTCATCTTTCCTTTGCCAACCACGGATTTGCTGTCCGTTACCACACATTAGTTTGCCTTTTCTCAATTTTTGCGTAAACAGATCATACAGTACGTGCTCTGTCTTGTCCGTCTTCCTTCGTGTAGCAGACTTGCTTTGAGATTGGCCCATGCTGTTGGGTGTATCAACAATTCATTCTTGTTCATTGCTGGGTGATATTTCATTGTATGAACGTACCACGATGCATTTATCCATTCAACTGTTGATGACCAAGCGTTTGGCTTGTTCCGGCTTTCAGCCATACAGGTCAAGCTGTGTAACGTCCACACACAAGTCCTTGCGTGAACGTATGCTGTCATCTGTCTTGGGTAAACACCTAGGAGTGGAGTGGCTGGGTCACATGGTGTGCATAGGTTTCACTTTTTGAAAAAAACTGCCCACTGTTTCCCAAAGTGCTTGTGCCATTTTACAGCTTCACTAGCGGTGTGTGAACGTTCCGTTCCCCCACCTCTTCACCAACCCCAGCAAGGGTCGATTCTCACAATTTTCTCCATTGGAATACAAGTGTGGGGGATCCCACTGTGGTGTTAATTTGCGTTTCCTTACTGACTGGTGCCATTGGCCATCTTGCGACCATGAGGGTAGCTAGTAGGAGGGACATGCCATCAGAATGAAGATGAGGTGTTGGGAATAAGGGGACATCTTGGGGTCCTTGATGAGGTCACTGAACTGTGACTTAACCAGGTCTGGAAAACCTACCTTGGGACTTTGGTTATCTGGGTGGATACACTTCCTCGTTGCCTGTGCTGTCATGACTCTGTTCCTTGTAGCAGGAAGAGCTGTCACTGGTTTGCTGGGTTGAGCCAGCCTCACGCTCCACATCTGGAAAGCATGGAAACAGCGCTGGCCTTCAGTGTCCCTGGTGAAATGTCATCCTGAGGAACGTCATTTTTTTTTTAAGTGTATTTATTTTTGAGAGAATACAAGCAGGGGAGGGGCAAAGAGATAGGGAAACAGAAGATCTGAAACAGGCTCTGGGCTGTCAGCACAGAGCCTGATGGCGGGGCTTGAACTCACCAACCGCGAGATCATGACCTGAACTGAAGTCAGATGCTGAACTGACTGAGCCACCCAGGCGCCCCCTATGACGAGCGTCAATCCTTAGATTCTGGTAGCCCTCTTCAGCCCCCTCTCCTACATTCTGCCATCATATATCTTCACTCTGCCAAATTGTGGCATTATCTTTGTTTTATAGATGAAGAGACTGGTATTTCATTCACATCAAGATGTAACAGCTTTGAGATAACAGCTTCTCGTCTGACTCTGACCGGGGTGTTTTTTTGGAGCCACACTCAAAGCTCTGGTGGAGAGACTTCCAGCATGAGCCTGCAGGGGAGGTGGAATTTGAGGGAAAATAGGATTATTTGTGAGTCCTTGAGAACAATTATCGAGGACGTTGTGTATCATGCTATAAAGGTGGCTGGGGGCGGGGGGGGCAGGAATCATGGGGATTTTCCCAGCTCCTTTTAGGCTCTGTGGAGAATGATTTTTTTTGTAATGTTTTAGACTGTAATTTCACAGAAAGCCTGAGGATCTGGATCAGAAAAGAGGTTGCCTCTGACTTGGGGAGAGGCAGTCCAGTCTGACCATGCCTCCTTTGTGACGCTATTTCCAGCACCCATGAAGGGGCTTTTGGGGTGAGGGGGTTTAGGGACACAAATGCACAGATGCACCAATGCTCAAGGTTCTGCAGTTGCAGACCTTGAGTCAAGGACTCGTGTGCAGGTGATTTATTAGGAAAACGCTCCCAGGAGAAGCCCGTAAAAGAGTCAGGAGGCAAGCCTGCCTGGGAAGGGAAGGAACCAAGTAAAGGCATGATTTCAGCAAAGTCCTGAGGAGGGCACCACGGCCTGACCCCTGGTACAGCTCTGGAGAGGGAGGGTGACTGCCCTGGAGGGCTCTACCCTGACACCCCCTCGCCCCCCCCATCCTGGCTGAGGGCCACCTGCGGGGAGGCACGTGCTCAGGCACGTCCCGTTGTCCTTGTTCTCTGGGTAACGTTCTCCAGCACACTGAGCAGGGTCCTCAGTGAACAGTTTCAGGTTTGAGGTTGAAATCAAAAAGCACAAGAAGCCAGGGAAGGGGGAGGGGCACCGGAAGGAGATCTGGGCGGACCCCCTCCTGGGGGGTCAGAAGACTGGGAGAGACGTGCCCCACTCCCCTTGCAGGTGTGAGGTGACAATTCAAGGACAGCTGCACCTGGAAGGTCGAGGTCAGTGTCTGAGCCTTGGCCCTCTCACTCCGGAATAGACCTTGGGCCAAGTTTTTAATCTGAGCCTCAGTCCCTTATCTGTCAAATGGGGACAGACACATTCACCTCCTGGGGCTGCTACGAGTATTAAGTCAGGTTAAGAGCCATACGAGCCATTGTTTAAATGTTAGGTATTAATGTGTTCCAAGCAAAAGACATCCTTCCTGTGATGTTTTTGACCATTTCCGGGGGGAACGTCTGGGTGAAGGGGTGTATTCTGATTTGGAGCAGACTCAGAGAAGTGCAGAGTATGGGAGAAAGGAAATGCAGACACTGGCTCAAGTCACGTGGCCAGAAGAGCTGGGGTTGAGCGTGCAGCTCAAGTCCCTCTTTATGTCTGTGCTTTTCCATGACACGGGGGGGACTCGGGTCTGGGCTGGGCCCGGTCGGCTGTCAGCACACCGATGAGCCAGAGAAGACCGTGATCCCGGGAGTCCTGTTCTTGTCTACACCTGACGTGTCCTTAGGCCCAATCAAAGTGGGGGAAAAAAAAAATCATTCGGGGCAAAGGAGAGAAGGCCTGGATGGGACGCAGTGAGTGTGACAGATGGCCTTGCCCGGGTCCCATCTGTGAAGCACACGCCTTCCCGAGAAGGCTGCCGAGTTCTGAGAGGGGGATTCCCTGGGGGGAGGTCTGCCGGCTGTGGGCATCAGCGGCTGTAACAGCCAGCTGACCTTTGCAGGGAGCCCATCAGTCAGTGCAGGACGTGCCCACCCTGGCTGCCCTGCCCCGGGTGAGCGTCCTGCCTCTGGGGTGTGCTGCGCTGGCGGGGGGAGCGCAGCACGAGCAGGGGTGCCCAGGGAAGGACTGGAAGAGGCCGTGCTCCGCATCCGGAGGACTGTGTGTAGGTCCAGATACCCAGGAGCAGGGCCGAGCAGATCAGGAGAGCCCCAGGAGGAAGGCTTAGGGCCTTTCTACTCTCTCATTACTTGAGACCCAGCAGGTGTCTTTGCCCTTCAGGGAACATTCCCTCTGCACAGAGGAGGAAAAGGGATTTTAGGGGCTAAGGGAACGCTACCACCACCTAATGATGCTGGTGCAAACGTATCTATTTTTTCAGGGCGGAGTTTCTCCCCCTCCTTGAAGGGAACTAGCTTTGACCTATAAAACAGGAACCGAGTTTATGGGTGTGCATGGAGAGGATTTGCAGAGGGGCGGGGAAAGAAGAGACGCGACGACGGAGGAGGGGGAGAGAAGTGGACAGAGAGAGTGGCAGAGGCCAGATGGCAAGGACCGGGATGGTATAAAGGTACTTGTCTGGGCGGGTGTCGGGGGGGAGCTGACCGTCCGCGTGGGGAGGCCCGGAGAGGGGGCTGGGGTCTCAGGCGGGTAAGCCCAGCCCGGGGCGAATTCACCGCTGGGACTCTCAATTTATCTGGAAGGGAGGGGCCCAGAAGACCCCAGGAGAATATTGCTAAGAGCAACTTTGTAAATTTGATTTCCTGAATGGTTTGGCAAATGTCGCAATTTCTTGAAATGTCACACACCCCAACATTTTGTAAAGGCACTCCCTGTCCTTTCACTGTGCATCAGCTGAGAGAGGGCAAGTTAGAGGCAGGTATCACACGTGAGAAGCCACCCGGGCTCTGGGCCTGGCCTGAGGCTCGGGGCGACCGAGTCTGGGCAACCTTGGACTAGCTGCTTAGTTTCTCTCAATCTGCTTTATCCTCAACACTGGGCTTCATGAAGAGACACCTTGGGGTGTAGCTGCGACAAGTGAGGTTGTCGGTTAGGTCCGCCGGCTCCCTGGGAGGGGATTATTCCTCCTTGGGGTTTTGCGGGTTCTGTCCTCATTGCCCCCAGCCCAGGGGGAAGCACGAGACAGAGCAAAACGGAGGCCAAGGCTGGAACACTGAGGCACCGTGCAATGTGTGTCTTCCCTCGTCTCTGCGGTTGGGGTTCTGACTCCGTGTACCCACGGAAACCAGAGGTCGAAAGAGAAAGCACAACTCTGTGACTTGAGGCAAACGCTGTATGATTTTGAAAATGGTTTCTAGCATCCGTTAAACTGATCTGAGGATATGGCTTCTAACTGAGGCCAAAGCTGGTCTTCCTATCCCTCTCCCCTGAACTGAAGAAAATCAGGCCTTCAGAGGAACTGAGTCCCGACATGTGTGCCCTTTGGGGGGCAGGCAGAGGACCCACCCAGGGCCGGCCACCTCGGGGAAGGGGGCCTGTGCATAGGCCCCCTTGCTGGCTGCCGTCACTTGGTTCCCTCAGTGTCCAGACAGAGGGTTAGGGGTTGGGGTCTAAATCATTTTCTTCTCAGGAGACTCTTGGGTCCTTAGGTCAATGTTCCCGTGTCCCTAGAGGACCATGGCGGCTTTCATTAAGGTAAAAAGCCCCCGTGTACCCTTCCCCGAATGTGGTTCCTACTTGCTCTGTGTGCATGCAATTCAAACGACCACTGACATGGTTTATCCAGGTTGGTTGTGTTCACTCTAAAAACAGAGAAAAGCAGCAGACAACTCTCCAACACTAACAGCTTCTAACATTTGCACCTCAAGATAAAAAACATAGACAGACGCGGAGGTGCCCCCATCAGACCCCGGGCCGCATCAGCTCTACACGACTTTGGCCGGGAGGGGGCCACAGGAGGATCTGGAGGACAGAGAACTGACGTCTGGAAGGAGACCCAGGTGGGATGGGCGTGCCCCAAGGTTGGCGTCCTCTGCGGCAATTCTCAGAGCTGTGAATGCTCGCTCTTGTCCAAAATGGAGGGTTCGGGGAGGTACAGGCTTTGGTGCTGACGCCAGAGGGGCTGGGGGAGAAGGACCTGTAGTAGTCCGTGACCCCTGTATCTTCCACCTGACTGATCCACCTGGATCCACTCATCCCCAAAGCCCGAGCCAGCCCTGCACCTTCCGGGCACAGGGGCCCCTGAACACCCTTTCCGTGTACCTCGCTTGGGTTGAGTTCATTTTCTGTGCAACTGGAGTTTTTTGAATCATTTACTTATTTAATGTTTATCTTTATTTATTTTGGGGAGAGACAGAGCGCAAGTGGAGGGAGGGGTAGAGAGAGAGGGAGACACGGAATTGGAAGCAGGCTCCAGGCTCCGAGCTGTCAGCACAGAGCCCGACACGGGGCTCGAACCCACAAATCCGTGAGATCATGACCTGAGCCGAAGTCAGACGCTTAACCGACCGAGCCACCCAGGCGCCCCTGTTCTAATCATTTAGAAACGACTGTAGAGTGCAGGGAGGTTATGAGGGGGCTTCGTGGTGGTGGTGGGGGGGGGGTGTCCGTCTTTGGGTGCAAACGGCACACAATTCTAGGAACATGGAGTTCATTTCCAATCTCCCGGAGTCCCAGTGGGGGCTCCCTGGGGAAGCCAGTGCCATGGTAGAGCCTCAGTTTCCCCCTTTGTACAGTGAAGGAAATACCGGTAGTGCTGGGGGTCCGATGAAATGACACGTGTGAGTGAGCCGTGTGCCCGCACAAGCACTAACCCAGCGGGCTCTGCAATTTCCTTCCCGGTAATACCTGCTGTTTTCCATCCTGTTTTCTCCCGTGGTAATAATGGTGATTACACCTGACACATTGGAGTTTTACTCACCTCAGAATGCTATCATAGGCAGTGTCTTGTTTTCTTCCAGTGCATTTCCTTTTGGATTCAGGGGGCCGCTGTGCTGAGGGCAAGTGGCTGGGGAGACACTTAAAATCATCTGTTCTGGGCCAGGCTTGGGGCACCCTTGAGCTCGTTTAATTGTCTCAACGACCTTGCGAGGCTGAGACGGCCATTGCCGTCTCTAGACGGGAAACTGGCTTTCTGCGATGTTCGCAGCCTGGGGTCCTACGGCTGGAGGAGGGTGGGGCCTGGGTTCCAGTCCAGACTGGGATGGTAGCAAAGGCTCACCTGCTCTGGGAGCCTCTGGGCTTCACCCTGAGGGAGCCCCTGGCAGCGTATCAGGAGAATGATCACCTTCTGCTCTGTCTTCAGCCCCGCTGGGCCCCCTCCCTGGTGCTCCGATGTGGGGTTTGCATTCCTCGTCGTCCTCCTCCTCCTCCTCCTTGCCTCCACCTGTGTGTGTCTCCTGTGTGCCTTCCCGGAGGCAATGGGAACAGCCCAGGCTCTGGCTAATTCAGGCTTTCTTTTCTGAGTTTAGACCCTGGCACTAAACTGCTTCCTCTTCCTCCCACCTCTCAGGAAGCCTGCTTAAAAGCAGTTGAGTTGACAAGTCAGAAGAGAAGACGAGTCAGGCAGCAGCCAAGTCTCCCTGGCAGCTCCCGAGGGGCTCGCAGCCACACGGCTGTCTATACCTGTAAGAACACCACATACTCTCCAATGGGTTTTTTTTTTTCGTTTTGTTTTGTTTCTTAAAAGAAGGGCTTAAACAAGCCCCCGCACATCCTCTTCTTAAATGGCATAAAATTATAAATGGATAAACTTCCCTTGGGGGATATGTTGGTGGAGTCTCTTCTGTACTATTCATACCAGAACCATTTTTCTAAGTTGGGAAGTGGCCTCTGCCATATATAGATATACACACACAGATATTCTAATATTTTATGTACATGTACTGTATCACCTGACTACATACTGGGCATTGTGGAAGATATTGGGGAAACGAAACGGAGTAAGATTCAATTCCTGCCTTTAAGTGGCTGCTAGTTCCTGGGGCTGTGGATTAAGAGACCACGAAAGTAAGTGGGAGCTGCTAGTGAAGAAAGCTCTGAGGGTCATACAGGGCACCGTGGGAGCACAGAGGACAGGCGAGCGTGTCCCCCTGCCCTGGAAGGGAGCCTGGGGGAAGGGGCATCTAAACAGCAAGAGCATGAGAATCAGGACACAGACAGGTGCAGGGCTTGGGGCAGGAGGAGAGAGAGAGGGTTATTGTAGAAGAGGCACCCTGTCCAAAGCTCAGAGACAAGAAGCACATTGCTCCGGGGAGACCTGGAAATACCTTGATTGGTTTTCAATGTATCACTCTTTCTAAATAGGGGTGATACTGACTCTGGGAACTTTGTGGTTAAGTGTGTATGGAAGGCAATGGGATGATGCTATCAGCCAGCAACTTGATGGCATTTGGCAATTTGCAAATGCTTTTGCTGCTGATACCCCGCTGGGGTCTCCCAACCAGGAGGTGTGTGTGTGTGTGTGTGTGTGTGTGTGTGTGTGTCTGATCTTGTTCTAGTTCTAGCTTTACGCCTGGGAAAACCAAGGCTTCGAAGAGGGCCATGTCCTTTCTGAGCTTACAAGTGGGTTGCCTCACACTTTATATTGGTTTTTAATTGCACAACAAATGAGTACACATTTGGCAGCTATAAACAACACGTTTTTTTATCTTCATGGTTTCTAATGGCATAGGAGGCTGGGGCACAGCTTGGCTGGGTTCCCTGCTTCAGGATCTCACCAGGCTGCAATCCATGGGCCGACTGGGCTGCACTCTCATCTGAAGGTCTGACTGGAGAAAGATCTACTTCCAAGCTCTCGGAGTTGTTGACAGAGTTCATTTTCTTGAAATGGCAGGAGTCACAGTAGCTGGCTGGTTTGAAGTCAGCAAGGAGAACAACACCCTACAGGGGAATCTGCTGGCAAGACAGAGTTCTATGTGACGTAACACCGTCATGGTGGCATCCATCCCCTTTGCCATGTTTCGTTGGTAGGAAGAGGTCCCGCCCATATTCAAGGGGGAGGATATTACACGAAGGCATGAGCGCCAGGAGGTGGGGGTGGTGGGACTTCCTTCAAGCCTGTCCCCACACACTTGTGGCCTTTGCCCACCGGTGCTCCCTCCCCTGGCTCTGACAAGTCCCGCCTACCCTCCAAACCACGGCTCAGATGTGTCCCGCTTCCCTTGGGAGGCCTCCCGGAACGCCTCTTGCTCCTTCCCCATGCTGCTGCCCTCCTCTCCCCGCCTGGACCGCAGCGGTCACTGTGAGGTATTGAACCCTCACCCCTGATTTGCAAGCCTCTTTCCCTCCAGGTGGGAACCAGAACTCCCCACTTTTGCATCCTTGGCGCCCGATGCATCGTGGGTGCTCAGCAAGTATTTATAAGGAATCAAACTCATGAATGGAGCGATGTGCTTCGAGCCCCAAGTCTATTCAGGAACGTGAGCGCAACTCCGGGCCTCATTCCATCATACCTCTCCATTTTCTCAACAACCCAAGACTGAAACCAAATTAGCACTGTGCATATTCCTGTTGGAACCAATTCGGTTTAAAGGACCAGCTCCCCCTAGGACAGATGGATGATAACACACAGCATTTTAATCAGGTTTTTTAATTTTCCAAAGCACTATCATATTCAATATTCCCACTAATTCCTTCCATATCCAATTGGGCTTGGTCTCCTTACATACACTATAAGTAACTGGGGTTTGGAGAGATGAGCTAATTTGCTTAAAACTCTGCAGACCGGGGCACTGGGTGGCTCAGTCGGTTGAGCGTCTGACTTAGGTTCAGGTAATGATCTTGCGGTTTGTGAGCTCAAGCCCTGCGTCAGGCTCTGTGCTGACAGTTCAGAGCCTGGAACCTACTTTGGATTCTGTGTCTCCCTCTCTCTCTGCCCCTCCCCCATTCATGCTCTGTCTCTCTCTGTCTCAAAAATAAATAAACGTTAAAAAAAATTTATAAAAAAAAAAAACCCTATTCAGATAAGACAATTGCAAGGCTGTGACTCGATGCAGGGCCGCTGATTCCCATTGTCCAGCACATGTTTACCGCGGGCCAACGCTGTGTCTGTCAGACCTCCCTGGGGATGGGGACATCAACAGGATTGCCATCGTACCCACGGACAGTTCGCGCTGCCATGATGGAAGCAGAGAGCTGAGATTGTAAATATAAAATGGACTCACAACGGCACTGATAGAGTTGTGTGCAATAAGTTTTGGGGAACTAAGAGGAGAAATATATCACATGGGGTGTGGGGGACGAGGGTCCTCAAAGTGTGCGCAGAAAGTCACTAGGAAGTAGCAGGCAAGGAGAGAAGGAAGAACGTTCTTTTTAAAAACTTTTTTGATGTTTGTTTATTTTTGAGAGATAGAGTGAGCGGGGGAGGGGCAGAGAGAGGGGGAGACGCAGAATCCCAAGCAGGGTCCAGGCTCTGAGCTGTCAGCACGGAGCCCGACGCGGGGCTGGAACTCACGAACCGCGGGATCACGAGCTGAGGCGAAGTTGGATGCTTCACCGACTGAGCCCCCCAAGGCGCCCCAAGCACATTCTCGACAGAGAAGAGCCAGCACAAAGCCTGCAGAGGAGAAGGCCAGGACGGCACATCAGGTTGCCTTATGAGCAGCGCACAGTGCGTTTGAGACTGGGGCCAGGAAGGGCGCGTAAGGGCACCCTCTCTCCTCTCTCCTGTGCTCCTGTGCTCCCGTCTCTAGAGCATGTACCTCTCCTCAAGGGCTCCTCCCTCTGCTTGTTTTCTGGAACCTGCTTCTCACAACTTCACTCTGCCGTGTTTCCTAGTTCTTCCTCATCGTCAGCCCGTCCCTCGTTCTCAGGGACCCCCCACTCGGCATCCCCACCGGCCTCAACCCCCTTCGCTCTCCGGGACCCCCCCCCCCCCCGGGATCAGGCCGGCAGCGGCCTCACAGTGTGCAGCTCACTGAACACTCACAGAGCCCTGTCCCTTGTGACCACTCATCAGGCCGTGGGGTCCCTTGGCCCTGCTTCCTCACATCACACTTCCCGTTGTTGGCCCACATTTCCAGCTGCTCGCTACTGTCCCCTTTGTTGTGGGCCTCCCACTGCTGGTACGAATCCTTCAGGGTTTTGTCTTCTACCGTCTTCCCTTCTCTTCATCTGAGAAAGAGGGAAAGGCTGCCAGTGCAAAGGCCCTGCGGTGCCAAGGATCTTGTTGTGTTTGATGAGTTAGAGGAGGCCTGTGTGATGATGAAAGGGGCTCTCCTGGCTGATGTGGGCAGAAGCCAGGCAGTGAAGGGCCTTGCAGGTCATTCATAAGAATGACATTTATTTGCTGTAAGTAAGTAGAAGTCTTTGAAGAGCAGTAAATGGGAATGACACGATTCTCTTTGCATATCTCAGAGATTGCCCGGATTCTGCTGAGGAAACTAGACAGGACAAGGACAAGAGTGGAGGCAGAGAAACCAGATGGTATAATTTTAAAGATATACATGACAGTATTTGCTGATGAATTAAATGTGGGGAGAGTCAACAGAGCGCATCTTTCCTTTTTAATTTACTTATTTTGAGAGATAGAGAGAGGATGCAAGTAGGAGAGGGGCAGAGAGAGAGAGAGAGAATCCCATGAGGTTCCGCACTGCCAGCACAGAGTGCAATGTGGGGCTCGAACTCATGAGCTGCCAGATCGTGACCTGAACCGAAGTCAAGAGTCAGACACTTAACCGACCGAGCCACCCCGGCGCCCCTCAACAGAGAGGCTCTTAAGGTCCCTCCTGACACGGTCAGTCCCTCTGTTCTTCTGTTAATTGTACAAAACACTTTCCTTCTCTTTGTTAAGCACGGGGCCAAGACTGAGGCCTGACAGATTTGTCCAGTAAGGCTACAGCGATCCCTGTTTAGATGGAGCTGGTTCGTTATGCACGTAGACAGTGGAAGGAAGACAACCCAACGGTACCAGCTCCCCAGGTCCTCGTCCCACACCCCGAAAGGAGAATGTCGAAGCCACCGGGGCCAGAGGACCATGCAGCACAAGTTGTGGGACGGGCCTGCTGAATGCAGCTGTGTGGTTTTACAATCTCTTCTACCCTTGGGGGTGGGTGTGTGGAAAGCGTCATACCTCATCAGAACTCCAGAGGTCAGGAGAAAGTCTTTCCTGACTGGGGACGTGGTAAGGGGGTAGCGATGGATTTGCAGTGGCTCCTTATATTCTGGGAGGATCACGAAGTGTTCTACCAAGACTCAGATTGGCGACGGTTTGAGGCTTTGTCTTCCAGGTTCATGTGGATGCGTGTCAGGTCACCAGGCATCCGGGAAGACCCCATCTTCCTTAGTGCCACTTGTTGATTGCAAACACACATGTCACTTACTGTGACCACTTACTATGTTCTAAGTACTTTATACATATTAACTCACACATGTAATGTTCACAACAATCCTCTGAGGTAGGTGCTATCTTTGTCTCGATTTCTCAGGGGAGGACCCTGAGCCACACAGAGGTAAGCACCTAGCCCAAGCTAGTAAGAGATGGCACTGGAAATTAATTTGAACCCATGAGGACAGGCATCGCATCCATTTTGCCCACTGTGCTCCCCAGGGGCTAGAATGTATGGTGCATAAAAAGAACTCAACTCAGAGGCGCCTGGGTGGCTCAGTCGGTTGAGCGTCCGACTTCGGCTCAGGTCACGATCTCGCAGTCCGTGAGTTTGAGCCCCGCGTCGGGCTCTGGGCTGATGGCTCAGAGCCTGGAGCCTGCTTCCGATTCTGTGTCTCCCTGTCTCTCTGCCCCTCCCCCGTTCGTGCTCTGTCTCTCTCAAAAATCAATAAAAACGTTAAAAAAAAAAAAAAAAAAAAGAACTCAACTCATATCCAGGAACAGATTGAAGACCAAGGCGAAAAAATGGAGATTTAGGGCTGATGGATGTAGGGCATGAAGGGATTGGAGGGGTCAAGGGTAACCCCTTACTTTCTCCCTTGGTGATTAGGGTGTTTGTGGGGCCACCGATCGAGTTGGGTGTTAGGAGGAGGAACAAATCTGAGGGGCAGGTAAGGAACTCACTCTCAGACACTTTGATTTAAAGATGTCTGCAGACCACCTGGGTGGTGACGCTCAGCAAATTATTGAGAAAATAAAGAAAAATGAGATACATGGCCTTCCTTCCAGACACTCAGAGAAGTAGCAGAGACATAATCGCAATTCGACGGTGCAATGATGTTGGGGGGAGAAGAGGAGGAAGGTGAGGACAAGCAGAGCGAGCCTCACGTCGCGTGTAATCCTTTATCATCCTCCCCCAGTGCTTCTTCACCGTGTCCTGGAGGAAGTGGAGTCATTGATCAGGTCCCCGGGGGACTATTCTGGTCTTGACACTTGAGCGGTGGGGTGTTGGGAATTGAATCTATTCTGGATAATAGTTCTTCCCTGATTGTTCTCCCAATGAGGCGATGTTTCAGCTCTGTCATACCGGATCTCCTTAGTTTTTGAATAGTCTCCCCATAATAACCTGCTTTCCTTAATCACCTTAAAAGGCTGTTCATCTAGCCCCTGGCTGATGTCGATGTGATTGTGGTAGTCAGTGTACAATGAGGGTGGCTGTCGGGGGGCGGGGGGGGGCAAGAGGCCCACTGAGGCACAGATGGAGACGGTCCTTGAAGGATCCCTGGGTGGGCGACAGTTGTCATAAGAGATCAGACCTCCAGGGACAAGAGAAGCCTTGGAGGATAAACTGTCTGAAATTAGGGTGAGGATTGCATGTGCGTTTACGCCTGCCGTCCTTCCTGTGTTCTTTTCCATCCTTTTCAAAGGAGGTGGGTTTTTAGGACAGGCGATTTGGAAATGGGGAGGGAGCTTGGAATAGTTAAAATGGGTAGACACAGACTGTTCCTATGGATCAGGCTCCAGAAGCTCTATTTCTGTCTCTGTGTTGGTTCCTTGCCTCTGGGAAGATCACAAATTCTCCCCTGTTACTGCAGGCCTGATGACTATTTATCTTTACGTATCACCCTGGCGACCCTGGGGACATCATATGATAAGTGGGAATAACGTTTCCACTAATGTACAGAGTTCCAAGTTCTGCCACACAGGAAACCTGTGGGGTGAACTGCCGTCTATCCGATTTTATTGCTTTAGAGATTGGAGGCTCAGGGTTGACAAGACCTCCAGGATCATACAGCCAGTGGGTGCAGAATCAGAGCTGGTTCCCAGATTTCTGGATTCCTGGTCCAAAGCCTATTTCCACCACACCGTAGTGCTTTGGGGTCTGCTCGCTGACGAAGCCCTCCCTCCCCTCTGCATCCACATTTTCTCTTTCCTTGACCTCCAGGGCTTGTTTATCTGAGCGGGTAGGTCAAGTGTCTGATACGCGGTGTGGCACTTAAATGACACAGGAAGCCCTTCCCCGTGCCCACACGCAAATTTGCCCGAGACGACCTGACACGTGGGCAGGTCTCATTCACACTGCATGACAACCGGGAGACAAATGCACGTCCGAACCATGCCCAGGAAAGGCAAAAAGAACACTGGAAAGGAAGTCAGCAGACCTGGATCCAGGCTTGTTTCTTCCCCAGTTCTAACTGTATTTGTAAGCCAGGGAATCTCCCTGGGGCTCAGTGTCCTTGTCTGTCAATTAGGAAAGCCGCCCTGCCCGTCGCCCAGGCATGTGAAAGAGTTGGGTAATGTGTCAGGCTCAATACAACTCTAAAGCCGTGCTGTAATTATCCGAGAGGCCCTGGAACCTGAAGCCTGATATATAATTACTTCTCTCCACATGGGAAATATGATGAGACACTTGCTCACTTCTTTCCCCCACAAGGGAATAGCAGTTATCTAGGGGGCATTTGGTTTGGTTTTTAATCATGCACAGGTGTAAGATTCCAGCAGAATAGAGCCTCTTCGGGTGCCCCTTTCCAATCTCTGCAAGTAGAGACAGAGATAAGATTATTTACACCCCCTTCCATTATTCACAGCCTCTTGGAATGTAGCATTAAATAATTCAGAGACCATACAAGCTTGAGGATTGATGGTGAAGCTGATAGTTCTTACCAACACAGCATGCGGCAGCTGCAGAAAAGTCCGGATTCCGGCTCAGATGCACGTGGGAACAGTGGCTGGATGCCCCACACTCCTCAGGACCCTGGAGAAGGGCCTTCCTTCTGGTCTAAAAGTGACTCTCCATCACAGGGGTGGGGCGCCCCATCTCTGGGTAGGAAAATGTCTATCCTGTGGCTACCTTCTAATCTCATCCACCTTCTTGAAGACCACTCTACCCGTCATAGGTCCAGACCCACGGTAGGTGTCTGATGACTAAAAAATAAAAATGAATGCTCTTGATTTGTTAGCATCTTGTTGTCTATACTACAACATATATAGATCAGAGCTATTGGGAGTTGGAAGACCTGTGTTCCAATTTGTCCGCTGATTAGCCTTATTGGACACGGAAATGTCGAGGGAGTAGAGGAGAGAAGCTTCAGACCGAATCCAGGGAAGAAGCAGATAGCTAGAGGGATGCGAAGAGGGGGAATTTCCAGGGAGGAAGTGCAGTGTGGCATTTGAGGATGGAGAGTCCCTGGAAGTGGCCGCTGGGTGTGACAGTGAGGAGGTCGCCCAAGTTCATCTCTGGCCTCTTGAATCTGGCCTTCTTTCTCGGGCAGTCCACCGACACAGGCACACGGGCAGCCCGTCGGAGCCCAACACCTAACTGTCTGGCCTCTGACTCCCTGCATTTGGCTCCTGGGCCCTGGAATCCCTGGTCCATGTTCTGGCTCTGGAATCTTCTCCTGGCCCTCCCCTCTGCTGGGCAAACTGTCCAGACTCTCCTCTGGCTCACAGAGTGCTGTTCTCCTTCCTGCTTGACTCCAAATCTGCTCTTGCTTTCAGAGCTGCCTGTAAGTCTGGACGAGGGGCCCTGCTTCTCTGTCACTCTCCCAGCCCTGTGGAAGCTTGCACGGCCAGGATGGCTCCTTGTTTCAGGCTTCACGTGGCCATCACTGGTGACCTCCAGAAGGGAAATTTAGGTGAATCCTGAGTTAAAATGCTATGTTTTAAAGAAGTAGGAGTATAATAGCATTTTAAAAAAATGTTTATTTATTTTGAGAGAGAGAGAATGTATGAGCACGAATGCATGCAGGGGAGGGGCAGACAGAGAGGGAGAGAGAATCCTAGGCAGGTTCTGAGCTGTCAGCACAGAGCCCGACACTGGTCTCAAACTCAACAAACATGAGATCATGATCTGAGCCAAAATCAAGAGTCAGACACTTAATGGACTGAGCCACACAGGCATCCCAAAAGTCAGCATTGAAAAAAAAATTTTTTAAATATTTATTTATTTTTGAGAGAGAGAGAGAGAGAGAGAGAGAGCAAGCATGAGCCGGGGAGGGGCAGAAAGAGAGGGAGACACAGAATCTGAAGCAGGCTCCAGGCTTTGAGCTCCGAGCTTTCAGCCCAGAGCCCAGAGTTTGAGGCGGGACTCGAATTCACCAACCATGAGATCATGACTTGAGCCCAAATCAAGAGTCAGACGTTTAATGGCCTGAGCCACCCAGGTGCCCCAATAGTCAGCATTTTTAAGTTACAAGTGCAAGAATCCTGGCAATGGAAGAGGGTCCTGGATTAAGCACAAGAGCCCTGCTGGGACTCTCCTCACAGGACACAGGGACTCTGCCGGATATGTGTGTTGGGGAGTGGTCAAAGTAGGCTACGGCGTCCTGAGGCCAGAGGAATTGAGCATTTCGGCCAGGGTGAAAGATGGAGACAGAAAGGAAGAGGCTGGAGGTACAAACCCAGAGGAATTCGGCTGAGCTGCGAGAAGCAGGTTCTGTTGTTAGCAAATAAGCTGCAGTTGGGGAACTTGGAAGGAGATGGGAACTTGGAAGGAGGGGCCTCTGAGAGAATGTCTGCCTCCTGGCTGGCTCCAGAGGACAAACCAGAGCAGGTAGAACTGGTTTGAACGGGCCTGGCCTGAGAGCACTGGCTGAGGGGACTGGTCCTCCCCAGCAGAAGGGAAGCCTCTTCTGAGATGGAGAAGGAGCCCTGGGGGGCCCAGGAAGGAGACTGAGGTTGGAGGAATCCCGGAGGTGAGCATGATTCCTGGGAAACACTTGGCTGTATGAGGTCCCTAAGAAGCTGGGGAGTCAGGCTTCCAGATGGGCAGGCAGGGAAGCCAGTGTTGCTCACCAGATGCATGGCTTTATGGGGCTCGTCCGATGGTTCAGACACCCAACATGGGCCGTCTCCTTAACTCCTCAGAGCGCTGTGCTATGGAGAGTGCATCGCTTTTCCCCATTCTGCGAGGCTCAGGTTCATGAACATCACCAAGTCCACACAGCACAGAGTGACTGAGATGGGATTATACCCCTGGTCTCTCTGTTCTGCCCACAGTAAGGGAAGCACGCGTGACTTTTTCATCAGCCCGTCACCACCACGATTTATCATAAACTCCATTTAAAAACGCGGCCCCACTCCGACGATCATAGTCATGACTGTTGGAAGAGCAGTAATCACGTCCCCCCGGATGGCTTTCCACTGCTTGTAATTGACTTGTTTCATCAGATTCTGATCTTCACAGCATTTATCACCACGGGACAATTGGAGTAAATGCGACTATCCTGTTGGAAGGTGGAGATAAAATTGGCCAGAGAGGCCGAGGGACGCATAGGAAGTTGGGCCCCTGGGTGTGGCCAGAACCAGATTTTTTCTGTATTTTCATTGCACCTCTTTGCGCCTCCTCCTGTGTCCTGCATGCTGTTGGGTTTGCTATCCTTGCAAGGGACTGATTAAGAGGGAGGGGCGACTCAGTAGCTGTGTGAGTCCCAATACCTCTCCAGGCTCAGGCCTTGTAGTGAGACGCCAGTGTTGTCACCTGTCCTCATGGACTCAGGACAGGTGCAGTTATGGACTGAACACCTACTATGTGCCAGATTTGGGACAGACATGCCCTCATTTAATTCACAAAAGATACAAATTCCAACAAACCTGGGAGGTAGTTCCTGCTAATATACCCATTTCACAGGTGAGGAAACATATGTCTGATAAATGGTGGAACCTGGCCTTGTCTGAATATAAAGTCTCTCCTCTTTCTGTGGCCTCCTGATCCTGATCACGCTGATTCCAAAATGCTCTCAGGCATTGGCTATAGAAGATCTGCTTTCAACATCCTGGATAAGAGTTAAAAATAGGGGTACCTGGGTGGTCAGTCGGTTAAGCGTGCAACTTCGGCTCAGGTCATGATCTCACAATTTGTGGGTTCGAGCCCCACTCCAGGCAGTATGGAGCCTGTCTGGGATTCTCTCTCTGTGCCTCTCTCTCTGCTCTTCCCCTGCTCTCTCTCTCTTTCACACACGCACACACACACACACATACACACACACTCTCTCTCTCTCTCAAAATAAATAAATAGAAATAAAAAAAAAAAAAAGAATTAGAAATATCACCCCACCACCCCGGCTCTAAGATCATTCTTCCTCTGACTGAATGCTTATCAAACTGACCACAGAGGTTGATTTCATTGCTTTCTTTCCTGCTAGATTGTAGATTGTATGAGGCGAGGACCAGCTTCATTTCGCTGACCATGAATTCTATGTGTCTGGCACAGTATAGGTGCTCAATAAATATGGTGTTGAATGGATAAATCCCACTTTATAGCCAAGGGACCTCTATTCCCGAGATGTTAATAAAATGTGACCTAGGGGTTCAAATTCCCTCCCCACTGCAGAGTCGGTCCACTTTCCACTCAAGGAGATTTAGGGGTGGGGTGTTGTCGGTGTTTGTAAACGGCGAGGAAGAGGCAGAGGTGGGGATAAATAATTACATTAAAATGCCCCGCGGAGACCCTTGTGTGGGCCGGTGTAGGAGGGTAGCGCTCGTAAGGAGGAGAATTTGCACCCGTGCTGCTGTGTGGGTTGACAGGCAATCCCCAGGCCTGTGTGGAGGGAAGGGGAGAAAGCACAGGTTGGAAATGTCACTTGAGGCTGTGTGGGGCTGGCTGTACACGGCTCACTGGGGCCACATGGTGGAGCGGAGAGAGCCAGAATGTTGGAGAGCCCCACCTCCAGCCACCAGTTTGGATGCAGCCTGGTATTCTCTGTGCCTTTTGGCAGGGCGGGGTGGGGGGGGGTGGTATTAACTCTTAGAAACTGTGTTCTTAGCTCCAGCCTCCACTGTCCCTGGTTTCCACCCCGTCCAGCCCTTTCCGGGAGGGCAAAGCAAATACATTTACCACGAGTATGCCGTTGGGACCCTTTGGGTCATCACTTTGGACCTCAGATGCCCCCTTGGTCTCCTGGGGATTCGATTCCCGTCTTCCCAAGATCCCATGAATGTGCTTTGCTCAGCACTGTCTCCTGTGGGTGGCATACGGATGGTAAAGAGTGTGGTCCTTGGAGTCAGGCTGCTGGGGTGGGAATCCTGGTTCTGCTCCGTGACCTGGGGCAGGTTAGGAATGGCTGCAGCCTGGGACTCCCATTCTGCAAAATGGGGACAGGAAAGATATTTCCTGCAAATTTCTGGTGTGAAGATGGAATGAAATTGCGAATGCTGAGTACTTACCCGAGTGCCTAGCACATGGCGGGTACTTAGCACCAGTACTGGCTTCACGGGCTTTGGGATATTTTAGGGATCGAAGGAGACAGAGAGACAAAAAAGCACTTTGCACGAGATCACAGGTGCTGTTCTCCACCCTGTGGACCACAGGACCCCATCGTCGATCACACAGGGTCGCCTGAGGGAACCGGAATTTTCACACCTGCGACCAAGTATTACTTGTGTTCTCTGCTCATAACGACAATCCACTACCCTGTCTGGGTGGCAAACTCCTACTCATCCTTCAACATCCATTAGTGTCACCTCCTTCAGGCAGACTTCCTTGACTGTCCCAGGTACTCTGGCTGTTCCCGCTTCTGCCTCCATCGTGCTCAGTGTAGATGTCCAGACTTACATAGAGATGGATTGATCGTTCTGTGATGATCTGGTTCAGTGTTGGCTTCACCACCCACAGGCTCTGAGCTCTTGGAGGCCTCACTGACCGATCCTACTCCCCTCTGGACCCTGCGTGGGGGCTGGTGCATGGACAGTCTGAAACTCACGTGGCCTCGAATTGAAGGTCTGGTGATTCGCAGGAGATAAGATGTCATTTGTGAAATTTGAAAAGGGTATCTGATCTTTGGCCAGGCTCAACACGGAAATATAACTATGCCATGAATTGAGATTTAAATTCCTTACTTTGTTTTTTTTCTTTTTAAAAACCTTTTAATAATGGAAGAAAACCCACCAATGAGTTGCGTAGATGTATGCAATTTCTTCCTCCAAGAATTCATTTTCTGCCTCATTAATAAAAACTCTCCCACATGTTGCAAGAAACTTTCTTCCCCTTTGCAGGGAAGGACGGTGAAGAAATGGCTTGTGCTTGATTTTTTCATGGCCTTGGGATAGATAATTGCTTAAAGCTGACTTTTGGACCGCTGATAATCCAATTAGGGTCTCGGGCATAATTGTTTCTGTGTAACCTGGTGCCTCTTATCTTCCAAGGTTCTGACTTCTGAAGCCGGTTCTCCTGGCAACAGCTTATCTTCCTGTGTGAGACAGTGGCACGGCCATTTGGAGGTGCACTTTGCTCAGCAGGTAAGAGGGAGGTCGCACCTGAGAAAATAGACAGGGAAACTTGGGCATGATCGGAATAATGATTGAGGCCTTTGCGAAGATGCACATATATGTCAATGTCTGAAACAGAATGAAATCTCCCCGAATCTGGGAGGTGAGTCCAGTGCCCTTTCCCCCTCACTGCCTACCCCCCAGACAGAAGACCAGGAGGTGAATTATCTCTTTTGTGCCTTCTGTGCTGGCCAAATGACCCTGCCAGGGGTGGAAGCGGGGGGAGCTGAGGCTTGCTGCTGGCTATGTTGAATTTATAGTCCTCCCTTTCCGGCCCACTCTAGCGAATCAAAGGCAAAGCAGCCAGGTGCTAGGGAAGAGCCTGAACTGGGTAACAGGACACTTGGATTCCGGTCCTGGAGGTGACAGGCCACTCCATTAACCTGCCACTCCATTAACCTCACAGAACCTCAGTGTCCTCATCTGGGATGGGAGGGAGATGGTTCAGAATCAAGGGTCTTGAACCATCAGCCCAGGGCCAAACCCAGGCCTCAGAAATGTCTGTTTGGTATCCAGAATGATTTGAGTTAATTGCCAGCATTTAGAACCCTGAACAGGTTTCATAAAAAATAAAATTCCTGCCTTCTGTTGATAATGGGAAAAATCTAGACGTCTTGGGCCTACATTTCTGCACCAAGCTGGAGCTCGACAATTCTTTCAGTGAGGGTCCTTCCTTCACCACAATCCCTACCACCCCCTATTGTCTGACACGGGGTTTATTTCGCCCACAGATACCATCTGCCTGGCCCCTGTTGGCATCTGAGTTTATGACCCCCCCGACTTGAGGGTCTTGAATTTCCTACCCTACTTTGTTGGTATCTGGTGAAGACACTGGGGGCCGATACTATTTTGTCCTTATTTGAATATAAGTCCCATTGTATGGATGCAGAAATTGAGTTTCAGCAAGGTCAATGACGGTGTCTGTGGTCACGAGGGGTACGTGTAGCGCAGCCAGGAATGGGATGATGGGCTTCCCGACTCCCAGTGAGAGGCTGTCTCTAGAAGGTGTATTTCCCACTTGCTGTGCAGGACCTCGTTGGTCCAGTGAGTGCCTGTGCCAAGACCATCAGATGCTCTGTGTGCTCAGAACTATAGTCAAGTGACCTTTAGAAACCGCCTGGAAGGAGTCTGAGTTATCACTTTGCAAAGTAGTCTAGAGAAGAAACTGCTGACTCAGATTTCAAATCTGAGAAAACCCCCAAATACAGTGGATATTTAGGAAGAATGGTAATTCCTTACCTTTTGACCACTTGGCAGTTTTTGTAGCGCATTTACTCCTGATTCTAAAAGTATAAAGAAGCAATCTGGGGGTATTATAGCGTTCAACGGCTCCAACTCCTGATTTTGTAAAACGTGTGCATATTTTGACCCTGCAGCTTTCCAGCGTTGTTGCTTTGCCTTCGAGGTCTCTAACAAAGGGACAATAGCAACTCCTGACCTCTCGTTCAGGGTGCAGAGACATATGACACGGGGGTGTCACCTGCTTTGCACAGGGTGTGACATATATGGAGATCTGATCACATGCCTAGCATTTGCCTGGTATTTTCCAGACATTCACTCCGTGGGACATATTACCCCCATTTACATTTGCAGATTTGAGTCTCAGTGGTAAAAAGACATTTACGTGGCTTGGAAATGCTGGGATTCTGTGTAATCTCAAATCATATAATATTTTTCACTACACCCCCATTCTTCTTCCTCGCTTTTGTTTTTGTGTACCCTCCTTACTAAATTCTGACCCAACTCAGAATTGAGCCTCAGTTTCCCTTCTGCAAAATGAAAGGACTGGACCAGAGGAGCTTGTAGACCCCTTTCAACCCTGTGATTTGATGATTCAACAAATGAATGAAGGGAAAAGGTAGCATTAAAAAACAAAAACACAGGGGCCCATGGCTGGCTCAGTTGGTTAAGCATCTGCCTCTTGGTTTTGGCTTAGGTCATGATCTCACGGTTCATGAGTTCGAGCCCGGCGTTGGGCTCTGTGATGACAGCACAGAGTCTGCTTGGGATTCTCTCTTTTCCTCTCTCTCTGCCCCTCACCTCTCTCTCTCAAAATAAATAAAAAACTTTAAAAAAAACTTAAAAAAATACAAGCCTTAACTCCATTTTATTCCATTGCTTAGACACGATCAGATAACTAAAATGCTTAGCTTGAGTATAAAGAAAATAGGTTTTCCCCCTGACGCTGACTTTTCATTTTCTTTCTCTGTCCCCTTTGAAAGTTCACTTGTGCAGGACAAACACTGGGGGTTGATCAGAAATCCTCCTCCTTTTCCAGGGCTCCAGTTTTGATTCAGA
Source organism: Leopardus geoffroyi (assembly GCF_018350155.1). Taxonomy (NCBI): domain Eukaryota; kingdom Metazoa; phylum Chordata; class Mammalia; order Carnivora; family Felidae; genus Leopardus; species Leopardus geoffroyi. Next base: position 77,890,764 of record NC_059338.1, on the reverse strand, counting down.
AAATAGTTCCGACAAACCATTATCGATGAAGATAAGTCCAGGGTCATGGGAACAAAAGCCCAGCTCCTGGTATTAGCACCCAGCCGGCAGGAGACAAAAGGGGAGTGAGTATAGAGGGGAATTTGAGCACATCCTCCGATTGTAAAATTAGTCACAGGATCTGTTCTTTTTTTCTTTTTTTCTGGGGAGATGATTACAGGGCCAGCGACAAAGGGTCCTCAGTGACTTCCTTTCTCTTCCTTTTCTTTGTTCGGTGGTGACAAAGCCGGACCAGATGATCCCAATGTTGGCGGTAATGTCCCAGGCACCGTAGTCAGGGGCCCATGGAACATATTCCTCTTTGCTCCATCAAACCCCATCAGGGGGTTGACCTTGGCTGGTCAAGTTCACTGAGCCTTGTCACCGCCGTTTGAGCCAGGGCTTGCTGGCCTGGACGTCCACAGTGCGCAGAGCCCAGAGTTCTCTTTGATCGTCTTCAAGGCCGAATCTGTCCTCAGGGGAGTTTGAGGGCAGAATGGTGATAAAGCTTGTCCCATTGGGAGGTGCTCTAGAGGGACGCCAGTGTCTCATCTGCTGGAATCTGGGTGACTTCCAGGTCTTTTTTTTTTGTTTCCTTTGGAGTAGAATAGATGCCTTTCAGCACTGTCTTCTTGGCGTTCAGAGTTGTTGCTTTGGCTTCGGTTTTGGGAGGGACAAAGACTTCCTTCTTTGCTTTTTCAGCACTATCTGGGAGAAAATGTCTTTTTCTTTTTAAAAAGAACCTTCTCCCTGAATAAAAATAAATAAATAAAATACTATGTGCGGCAGACATTTTAGAAAACACCGAGAGTTATTTTAAAAATTGTAACAGATATACACACCGTTTTATATATATTATGTGTGTGTGTATTTCATTCCCCCCCTAATGAGTATATATATTTATGCTGAATATAGACTTGTATCTAGTGTTTTTACTTAACTTTCTGTGTGAGCATTTCTCCCACGCCATGGTATATTTTTCAAGTGACATTGATGGCTGCATTCTCCGCGCACGGATCTGCCGCTCGGAACTCGCTCTTTTGTCCTCATTTAACTTGTTTGTGGTCTTTCCACCTTCACAGATGACGCTGCCCTGACTCTCCTCATACGCTTATCAGGGCTCGCATCTCTGGCTCTTTCGGCTGGGTGGCATTTTCCAAGACTTTTGAAGTGTGGGACTGAGTGTCCCATTTGCTCCACCCCAAATCCTGACCACCTGTCTTCTCCTTGATGCTCTGCCCTCGGGAGAAATCCCAAGCTATTCAGTAAGTCTTCGAAGCCTTGCATGATGTGGTCCCTTCCGGAGCATCCAGACCCTTCCCCACAATGGCCCGACATCCTGTTTACAACTCTGCCTGTTTAAATTGCTGCAGTATTTCCCTGCCCTGTCCTGCTTCCCAACACCACCCCCCCCCCACCACTTCCAGAACTTTGGGTATTCAGATACCATTTTCACAAATTTTCCATTTTTCCATACCACCTGTATCATCATTTAATCTTTATTTTTAAGATTACCTGTTACTTAAAAAGTGGATTTTAACTTAGCTCTAATGGGTAGCTATGAAAACCCATGAAAATATGGGTTTGAGGGGCTGGACACATGTGCATGGGTGCATGTGTGTGTTTATAATTTTTTTCGAATTCACATGAAAATAAATTCATAACTATTGAAATAAGAAAATAAAGATTCTCCCAACATTACCTGAAATTATCTTCCATAGTGACACATGTTCCCTATTTTGGGAAACACTACATTGGTTCCCTTTTCCTGGTACATGATTCCCTCCTTTCTGATAGACTAACCCCTAGTCATCTCTTGAGTCCTAGGGAGACTTGATTATATAAAACAGCAAAAATAATGTCTTGTGCAGTTAAAAAGACAGAATAAAAAAACACAAGCATGATAGAATATAAGTTGAGAAGGGAGCAAAGGGAGAAAAAAATGTCCCAAGAACTTAGACTCTGAAATGCTAATGTGCCAATTCAGCATGCTGGAATTTCTAGGAATGGCCCTTGAAGAATAGAAATAGAGGCTACGATTTCCAAACCAGTAGATGGAATATGTATGGAATAAGAAAAAACATCGGTTGAAAAAATGCAAGTTAATATAAGAAAGAAGGACAAAAGCAACACACACACACACATATATATATATTTAATTTTATTTTTTATTTTTTAAAATTTATATCCAAATTAGTTAGCATCTAGTCAACAATGATTTCAGTAGATTCATGAATACCCCTTCCCCATCCCCCTTCCCACAACCCCTCCAGTAACCCTTTGTTTGTTCTCCATATTTAAGAGTCTCTTCTGTTTTGTCCCCCTCCCTGTTTTTATATTATTTTTGTTTCCCTTCCCTTATGTTCATCCATTTTGTCTCTTAAAGTCCTCATATGAGTGAAGTCATGATTTTTGTCTTTCTCTGACTGACTAATTTCACTTAGCATAATACTCCAGTTCTATCCACATAGTTGCAAATGGCAAGATTTCATTCTTTTTGATGGTCGAGTAATACTCCATTGTATATATATATACCACATTTTCTTTATCCATTCATCCATCGATGGACATTTGGGCTTTTTCCATACTTTAGCTATTGTTGATAGTGCTGCTATAAACATGGGGGTGCATTTGCCCCTTCGAAACAGCACACCTGTATCCTGTGGATAAATGCCTAGCAGTGCAATTGCTGGGTTGTAGGATACTTCTATTGTTAGCTTTTTGAGGAAACTCCATACTGTTTTCCAGAGTGGCTACACCAGCTTGCATTGCCACCAACAGTGCAAAAGAGATCCTCTTTCTCCACATCCTCGCCAACATCTGTTGTTGCCTGAGTTGTTAATGTTAGCCATTCTGACAGGTGTCAGGTGGTATCTCATTGTGGTTTTGATTTGTATTTCCCTGATGATGAATGATGTTGAGCGTTTTTTCATGTGTCGGTTGGCCATCTGGATGTCTTCCTTGGAGTAGTGTCTATTCATGTCTTTTGCCCATTTCTTCATTGGATTATTTGTGTTTTTTTGGGTGTTAGAGTTTGATTAAGTTCTTTATAGATTTTGGATACTAACCCTTTATCTGATATGTCATTTGCAAATATCTTCTCCCGTTCTGTCGGTTGCCTTTTAGTTTTGCTGATTGTTTCCTTTGCTGTGCAGAAGCTTTTTATTTTGATGAGGTCCCAGTAGTTCATTTTTGCTTTTGTTTCCCTTGCCTCTGGAGACGTGTTGAGTAAGAAGTTGCTGCGGGCAAGATCAAAGAGGTTTTTGCCTGTGTTTTCCTCAAGGATTTTGATGGCTTCCTGTCTTACATTGAGGTCTTTCATCCATTTTCAGTTTATTTTTGTGTTTGGTGTAAGAAAGTGGTCCAGGTTCATTCTTCTGCATGTCGCTGTCCAGTTTTCCCAGCACCACTTGCTGAAGAGACTGTCTTTATTCCATTGGATATTCTTTCCTGCTTTGTCAAAGATTAGTTGGCCATACGTTGTGGGTCCATTTCTGGGTTCTCTATTCTGTTCCATTGATCCGAGTGTCTGTTCTTGTGCCAGTACCATAGTGTCTTGATGATTACAGCTTTGTAATACAGCTTGAAGTCCAGGATTGTGATGCCTCCTGCTTTGGTTTTCTTTTTCAAGATTGCTTTGGCTATTTGGGGTCTTTTATGATTCCATACGAATTTTAGGATTATTTGTTCTAGCTCTGTGAAGAATGCTCATGTTATTTTGATAGGGATTGCATTGAATATGTAGACAGCTTTGGATAGTATTGACATTTTAACAATACTTGTTCTTCCTATCCAGGAGCATGGAGTCTTTTTCCATTTTTTTTTTTTTTTGTGTCTTCTTCAATTTCTTTCATAAGCTTTCTATAGTTTTCAGTGTATGGATTTTTCACCTCTTTGGTTAGATTTATTCCTAGGTATTTTATAGTTTTTTGTGCAACTGTAAATGGGATCGATTCCTTGATTTCTCTCTCTGTCGCTTTACTGTTGGTGTATAGGAATGCAACCGATTTCTGTGCATTGATTTTATATCCTGCAACTTTGCTGAATTCATGAATCAATTCTAGCAGTTTTTTGATGGAATCTTTTGGGTTTTCCATATAGAGTATCATGTCATCTGCGAAGAGTGAAGGTGTGACCTCCTCCTGGCCAATTTGGATGCCTTTTATTTCTTTGTGTTGTCTGATTGCAGAGGCTAAGACTTCCAATACTATGTTGAATAACAGTGGTGAGAGTGGACATCCCTGTCTTGTTCCTGACCTTAGGGGGAAAGCTGTCAGTTTTTCCCCATTGAGGATCATATTAGTGTTGGGTCGTTCATATATGGCTTTTACGATCTCGAGGTATGCTCCTTCTATCCCTACTTTCTTGAGGGTTTTTATCAAGAAAGGATGCTGTATTTTGTTAAATGCTTTCTCTGCATCTATTGAGAGGATCATATGGTTCTTGTCCTTTCTTTTATTGATGTGATGAATCACGTTAATTGTTTTGTGGATATTGAACCAGCCCTGCATCCCAGGTATAAATCCCACTTGGTCGTGGTGAATAATTTTTTTAATGTATTGTTGGATCTGGTTGGCTAATATCTTGTTGAGGATTTTTGCATCCATATTCATCAGGGAAATTGGTCTATAGTTCTTTTTTGGTGGGGTCTGTCTGGTTTTGGAATCAAGGTAATGCTGGCTTCATAGAAAGAATTTGGAAGTTTTCCTTTTGTTTCTATCTTTTGGAACAGTTTCATGAGAATAGGTGTTAACTCTTCCTTAAATGTTTGGTAGAATTCCCCTGGAAAGCCATCTAGCCCTGGACTCTTGTTTTTTTGGCAGATTTTTGATTACTAATTCAATTTCCTTACTGGTTATGGGTCTGTTCAAATTTTCTATATCTTTCTGTTTCAGTTTTGGTAGTTTATATGTTTCTAGGAATTTGTCCATTTCTTCCAGATTACCCACTTTATTGGCATATAATTGCTCATAATATTCTCTTATTATTGTTTTTATTTCTGTTGTGTTGGTTGTGATCTCTCCTCTTTCATTCTTGATTTTATTTATTTGGGTCCTTTCCTTTTTCTTCTTGATCAAACTGGCTAGTGGTTTATAACTTTTGTTAATTCTTTCAAAGAACCAGGTTCTGGTTTCATTGATCTGTTCTACTGTTTTTTTTGGTTTCAATAGCATTAACTTCTGCTCTAATATTTATTATTTTCTGTCTTCTGCTGGTTTTGGGTTTTATTTGCTGTTCTTTTTCCAGCTCCTTAAGGCATAAGGTTAGGTTGTGTATCTGAGATCTTTCTTCCTTCTTTAGGAAGGCCTGGATTGCTATATACTTTCCTCTTATGACCACCTTTGCAGCATCCCAGAGGTTTTGGGTTGTGGTGTTATCATCTTCATTGACTTCCATATACTTTTTAATTTCCTCTTTAACTGCTTGGTTAGCCCATTCATTACTTAGTAGGATATTCTTCCGTCTCCAAGTATTTGTTACATTTCCAAATTTTTTCTTGTGGTTGATTTCAAGTTTCATAGCGTTGTGGTCTGACAATGTGATCTCAATCTTTTTGTACTTACTTAGGGCTGATTTGTGTCCCAGTATGTGGTCTATTCTGGAGAACGTTCCATGTGCACTGGAAAAGAATGTATATTCGGCTGCTTTAGGATGAAATGTTCTGAATATATCTGTTAAGTCCATCTGGTCCAGTGTGTCATTCAAAGCCATTGTTTCCTTGTTGATTTTTTAATTAGATAATCTGTCCATTGCTGTGAATGGGCTGTTGAAGTCTCCTACTATTAAGGTATTACTAACAATGAGTTTCTATATGTTTGAGATTAATTGATTTATATATTTGGGTGCTTCCACTTTTGGCACATAAATGTTTACAATTTTTAGGTCTTCTTGGTCTATAGACCCCTTGATTATGATATAATGCCCTTCTGCATCCCTTGATACAGTCTTTATTTTAAAGTCTAGATTGTCTGATACAAGTATGGCTACCCCGGCTTTCTTTTGTTGACCATTAGCATGATAGATGGTTCTCCATCCCCTTACTTTCAATCTGAAAGTGTCTTTAGGTATAAAGTGGGTCTCTTGTAAACAGCATATAGATGGATCTTGTTTTCTTATCCATTCTGTTATCCTATGTCTTTTAATTGGAGCATTGAGTCCATTGGTGTTTAGAGTGAGTACTGAAAGATATGAATCTATTGCCATTATGATGCTTGTAGTTTGGAGTTTCTGGTGGTGTTCTCTGGTCCTTTCTAATCTTTTATATATATAATCTTTTATATATATAATATATAATATATATAATATATATAAATTATATATATTATATATAATTTATATATAAATATATATAATTTATATATATAAATTATATATAATATATATAATTTATATATATATATTATATATATATATTTTTTTTTTTTTCATCTTTTCTCCCCTCAGAAAGTCCCCCTTAATATTTCTTGCAGGGCTGGTTTAGTGGGCACAAACTCCTTTAATTTTTGTCTGGGAAGCTTTTTATCTCTCCTTCTTTTTTGAAAGATGGCCTTGCGGGATAAAGTATTCTTGGCTGCATATTTTTCTGATTCAGCACACTGAATCACCACTCCCTTCTGGCCTGCCAAGTTTCTGTGGATAGGTCTGTTGCAAACCCGATCTGTCTTCCCTTGTATGTTAGGGACTTTTTTCCCTTGCTGCTTTCATGATTCTCTCCTGGCCTGAGTATTTTGTGAATTTGACTATGATATGCTTTGTTGATGGTCGGTTTTTGTTGAATCTAATAGGGGTCCTCTGTGCTTCCTGGATTTTGATGTCTGTGTCTTTCCCCAGGTTAGGAAATTTTCCCCTATGATTTGTTCACATAACCCTTCTACCCCTATTTCTCTCTCTTCCTCCTCTGGGACCCCTATGATTTTGATGTTGTTCCTTTTTAATGAGTCACTGATTTCTCTAATTCTTACATTGTGCTCTTTTGCCTTAATCTCCCTCTTTTTTTTCTGCTCATTATTCTCTATAGGTTTGTCGTCGATGTTGTTGATTCTCTGTTCTGCCTCGTCCATCCTTGTCGCCGCGGCATCCATCCATAATTGCAGCTCAGTTATAGCATTTTTTATTTCATTCTGGCTATTTTTTACTTCTTTTATCTGTGCAGAAAGGGATTCTAATCTATTTTCGACTCCAGCTAGAATTCTTATTATCGTGATTCTAAATTCTGGTTCAGACATCTTGCTTGTATCTGTGTTGGTTAAGTCCCTGGCTCTTGTTTCTTCGTGCTCTTTCTTTTGGGGTGAATTCCTTCGTTTTGTCATTTTGAAGGGAGGAAAGGAACTAATGAGGTAGAAAAATTGACATTAAAAAAATTAAAATTAAAAAAATATTAAAATTAAAAATTAAACACACACACACACACAAATCGAATAGATGATGCTAGTTCCTAGGTGTATTTTGGTCTGGGTGTTGAAAGTGGTTTGACAAATTAGAGAAAAAAAAGTGGGGGGGAGAGAAAAAAAGGAAATCGTTTGAGAATTTGAAAAAATGAATACACTGAAGTAGATTAAAATGAGATGAAGGGGTAAAATAGAATTTGAAAAAATACACACAAAAGTAAAGAATATAGTAGAAAAAAATTAAAGAAAAATATTTTTAATTGAAATTAAAAATAAATGAATTTTTTCATTTTCTCTATTTAAGAAAAAAGAAAAAAACGAAAAAGAAAAAAGATAAAAAAAGAAAAAAATCGTTTGAAAATTTGAAAAAGTGAATACCCTGTATTAGACTAAAATAAAATGATGGAAGTAGAATACATTTTGAAAAAATTTACGTAACAGCAAAAAGTATAGTAATAAAAATTAAATAAAAATATTTTAATAGATATTGAAAGTAAAAATGAAGTGTTTCTCTTTCTGCATTCAGTAAAAGAAAAGAAACAAAAAAGAGAAAAAAAGAAAAAGAAAGAAAAAAAGGAAATTGTTTGAAAATTTGAAAAGGTGAGTACACTGAAGTAGACTAATATAAAATGATGGAAGTAAAGTAGAATTTGAAAAAATTTACAGAAAAGTAAAAACTATAGTAATAAAACTTGAAAGATATTTTTAATCAAAATTGAAAATAAGAATGAATTTTTTTATCTTTCTGTATTCAAGAAAAAGAAAAGAATTGTAAAAGACAAAAAGGAAAAAGAAAAAAAAAGAAAGAAAGTTGAACAGATGAACCTGCCAACAGATCGAAGCAGGACTGAAATTGTTTGGTTTTCTCTTAGAAGTCAGTCCGTGTAACTCTTTATAGTCCATAAAGTAAGCAGGCGGTAAGACTTGTGTTCCTGAAGAGCGAGGTTGGCCCAGTTGGGCGGGGCTCAGTGTAAGGGCTCCGCTCTCCACTAGATGGCGCTGCTAGCCTCCTGGGGTGGCGTGCTGCGGGGCTCGTGGGTGCGCCTGCGCTTGCGCGGGAGCGGTGAAAAAATGGCGCCACCCAGCCACCCAGTGTGTTCTCCCGGATCAGCAATCGCGCACCGGTCCTCCGTCTTCAGCTCTCGTCCACTCCCTGCTTTTTCCCTCTCCGTGACCGGGCCCTGGCAGTACCTCCCTCCCGAGTTTTGCCTGGGATGTGGCTGTTTTCCCCGGCCCCTTACTTCCGAAGGACTGCGGCTTTGACCCGCTCCGCCCCCTCTGTATGAGGGTCTTACCGAGCAGCGGCCGAATGAGCAATGGACGAATGCCGGCTGCACCCGGGAACGCCCGCTGGACCCTGTTGTTGCCGGTGCCCCGAGACTGCGGCCAGGTGCCAGCCCGTCCCAGGAAATGTTCACGAGACAGTGTAGAAGCAGCGTCTCAGGGATGATGGAAAATCACAACGCACGTCTGGCACCGGGCTTCACCCTTAACGGCCTTGTTCCAGCACCAGCGAATGTGGCCTCCTTCCGGGGTCTGCCGGGACCAGAAGGCTTCCACAGTCTCCACCAAATGTCCTTCCATCAGTGGAACCGCTTTTCCCCGTGTGGCCCGAGAACCTCCCGGACCCCACTCTGCTCCTGGGGATTCGCCCTTCCCACCAGAGCACCGCCAGGTAGGGAGCTGCGGGGTTGCAGCCTTTATGCTCCCCTCGTTTACAGTCTTAATGGAATTTAAACCCTCTCCTTTCTCCTTTCTCCCTTTTTAGTTTAGTCCCTGCGGCGGTTTCCAATTTTCCGCTTTCTCTCCAGCTGCTTTTGGGGAGGGGTGCTTTTCCCATATTCTCCCCCTGCCCCAATTTCTGTCCTCTCTCCACCTGCAAAGGCGGCTCCCTGCCCACTTGTCGCTCCCCAAGTTCACCTCTCCGCGCCGCGTACCTGCTGAATTCTGTGGTTCAGGTTGTGCAGATTGTTGTGTTAATCCTCCAATCAGTTTTCTAGGGGTGCGGGATGGTTTAGTGTTGGTCTGGCTGTATTTCATGGACATGAGACCCACGAAAAACTTCCATGCTGTTCCGCCATCTTGGCTCCTCCCCTATATATATTTTTTTAATGTTTATTTATTTTGAGAGAGAGAGAGAGAGAGAGAGAGAGAGCTTGAGAGGGGAAGGGCCAGAGAGAGAGGGAGACACAGAATCTGAAGCAGCTCCAGGCTCTGAGCTGTCAGCACAGAGCCCAATGAGGGGCTCGAACTCACGAACTGCGAGATCATGACCTGAGCCAAAGTCGGACGCTTAACCGATGAGCCACCCAAGTGCCCTGACAAAAGCAACATACAAAAGAGGGTAAATAGGGGGCACCTGGGGGGCTTTGTTGTTGAGCGTACAACTTTGGCTCAGGTCATGATCTTGCAGTTTGTGGGTTTGAGTCCCCCTTCAGGCTCTGTGCTGACAGCTCAGGGCCTGGAGCCTGCTTAGGATTCTGTGTCTCCCTCTCTCTCTGCCCCTCCTCTACTCATGCCCATGCTCGCTCTCTCTCAAAAATAAGCTTAGAAAAATAAAAATAAAAAAATAAAAGAGGGCAAATAGTATAGAATATGATGACAGAGATATCTGAGGATCTCAGCAAATGTAACCCAAGTTGTTCCTGATAAACGACAGCGATTATCATCCTGGCTTTAAAGAAATCTATCTACATGATATTCATGAGGTTCTCAAATATAAGGACATGGAAAGGTTGGAAAAAAAAGTCAAAAACTACATTCTTGGCAAATATTAAATAAACAACAAAAACTGGGTGCCTCTATCTCAATGTCGGGTCAAAATTAATGTAAGGCCTTGCATGTTATGCCTTATAACTTTCAAATTGTTTGTGAATATTCTTTAACGTGTGAAAAGCAGATAATCTAAAAATAAAGTGGTCCCATTGTAGTGATCTGGAATATGTATCTGTGAGGTAAATGAATTAGAAAAAAAGGCTGGTATGCGATTCCATGCCAACACCATTCATGTGTTCAGAAAGTCCCATGTCTCAAGCAGCCTCGCCATACGGAAGAGGATGTGTTTGAGCATGCTGTGATCAATGGGTCTTGTGAGGACGGAGAACTGATGCAGGGGGTGCTTAGGAAGAGTCTGTATAATACTGTTTCATTAAATATGAGAGAGGATTAGTGGGTGTTTGTTTTATACATGATTTGAAATATGTATACATCACTGAATGTGTCAATCTTAGAGAATGGGTAGATGTGTGCCTCTGTGTCTTTATCAGAAATTTACATGTCTTTGTTGCCTTCACCATTCTGTGGATGTGGTCATGGGGAAATAAGTTAGAGGCGATGGGATTGTCCTACATTTGGGCACTTGTAGCATTTTGTCTTAAGTCACATGGTTGCTGAGAGATAGAACCTGATGCCAGAGACTGGGAGCTTGGCACTGACCACTCTCCCCTTGAAAGGGCCCTTGTTGGGAGTCAGGAGGATGGAAACAAGAAACTGTGAGTCTAAGTGATGCCTGTAGGGCAGGATGTGGCTGCGGGTTTGGGTTCGGAACTGCAGCCTTCGGAGAACTCGGACTTCAACCAGCCCTGTGGCGGGAGGTCCTGAGTAAGAAGCCCGGGTTCTAGCTCTCCACTCATGGGCTGTGTTATTTTGCCCATAATTTAATTTCTTGGACTTTAATGTCCTCACATGCAATAAAAAGGGCTATTTTAACCACCCGAGTCTGTTATCTCTGTAAAATGGGAATAATATGCCCTGGCCTTACCCCCCCAGTGGTATCCAGGTAAGCATTTAAAACCAGCTTTCTGGAAGCAAACAGACAAGTTTAAAACAAAACAAAACAAATTAGTTTATAGAGTTTTTAGCACTTGCCACTTTCTGTGATGTAAATACGTCAACCGTGGCCAATTTCAGCCTACCAACAAGAAGTCACTGACTACAGGATTGGCGTGAAATGTGCTCAGCCAGGTGTCACGAGCTGCTTGGGGCCAGATGCGTCTCTTCACGCAACTGTCAGGGACCAATATGGCTGCTAGCAGCTCTCGCTTCCAATGGCATAATAAGGATCGCAGAGTTTGAACCTCTAAGTCAGACAAAACTGAGTCTGAATTTCGGCTCTGCCTCTCCCTAATTGTATGATCCTGGTTAATTCATTTTGCTCTCTAAGCCCTAGTGGTCAAACCAAGAAACTGGCAATAATAGTACTCACAAAGCAGAGTCCATTCAGAGTCATTCATTCATTCGATTCATTCATTCGACAAGTGTTAATTAATCAAGATGATGATTACGTCTAAGAGCTTAGCTAAATGCCAGATGCCTTAACTTCGGTCCACTAAGAGAAGATTTTCCCTATATTTTGTCCTTGGCTTCTTATGCTGCAAGTTTTTTCCTTCTTATGCTGCAAACTTTCCTATGTGGGGTCATCTCCATTGCATAGTCTGGACCTGCCTAGACTCCCTAATCACAGTCTCCCAAGGACCCTTCTCCTCTGAGCTCCAGATGCTTGCATCCGTCATCTGATGCCCACCTCCTGTGAGACGTGCCATAGACTCTCCAACTCAGCCTGTTCCCAAATAAACTCCTTAGCTCTTTCCATCCCCTGCATCTGCTTCTCCTGTAGTCCTTATTCCTTCTCTCGGAGGATAGGGCCACCAGTCTCTCAAAGGCCAGGCCTTCTATGGCTCGGTGCTTTTCCATACGAGGAGCAGCTCCTCCAGTGCTTTCTCAGGTGGGCATGCTAGACGGGGTCCAACTACGACTTCGAGTTTATCTCATATGCTTCTTGTCACAATCAATATTTGTTGAATTAAATGAGTAAACTAATGGTGAGAATTTCATGCACCATAATGGGATTTGAGGGAAGCTATTTTGGGGCGTGGAGAGAGTTATTGATCTCTCTGAAATCACATCACTCAGACAACTATACATTTTATCATTCCTAAGCTGAGAGCTGGGGCTTAATAGATGATGAGATTGGCTCAAAACCGATTGATTGATGGATTGACTGATTCTTTCATCACATACAATTTTGAATACCTGCTTGGGTGCCAGACACTTTTTCTGGGGGGATACTAAGATGAACAAAATATAAGTCCAAGCATTTCACTATCTACTTGGGGGAAGACTTGAAAAATGTACAATGAAATGTGTGCTTTGAATGAAGGGTTGTAGAAAATGCTCTGGGTGCATGGGAGACAGTGGGACAGGCTCTGCCTCTGAGAATCAGGGACAGCTTCATGGAGGTGGTAATATTTGTTTCAGGCCTTCTTTAGGGAAGCAGAGTTTGGCAGTGGAGAAAGGAGTGGGGTGGAGGAGGAAAAGTAGATCCTAGGCAGGGACAGCACGTGTAGAACTGAGTCATGGGCAGCGCGGTGGAATTTGGGCACTGGTGAGAATTTCTGTGCCGTTGACTCGTTAGACATGGTGAGTGTCAGGAACACTGTGGTACAGCACTGTTGGTCCTGCCCCCTCCTGGACCCCACAAAGGGACCCCACAAATGGACACAAGTACTGATGGCCTCGGAAAGGCAGCGACTTCCCTTGTCTGTCTTGATGTGAGTGCTGCAGCTGAACCCAGAAACTGGCATGCTCCCCAGCCTCACGGTTCCTTGGATAATGACAAATCCCTTTCATTTGCTCCCCATTATTTCACTGTAAATGAGAAAGTAATAAGGAGAGCTGGCAACGGGACTAATTAAATTGGCCATTTCGGTGCCATTGATCCAGGGCCGGAAGGGAGTGAGGCTTCTGATGGAGGATACATGGAATGTATTTCTGTCACAATGTGGGGGCTGCAGGCGGCGCAGCAGCCTGGGATCGGGGTTGTGAGCTGTGCTGGGGACAGGGGCTGTGCCTGCGGATGGAGGGGCACCCCACCTCTCCTGGAGGACACCTCCGGGGAGGCTGCCCCTGGAACTTGGGGACAAAAACCCCTTGTTTCCTTCTCTGGACAGGAGGCAGTGTGTGAGAACAAAGGTTGGAGGTGAGAATGTCAGTCTTTGTTCTGGGAAGTCAGTGGTGGGGCATGAATGGTCGGTGCCAAAGGTGGCGAAAATAAATACATGAATGAATACATAAGAACTTAACAGGAGCCCTGCAGACGGCCAGCTGAATTGGACTGACCCAACGCTTGTCAGCACTGTGTTTTATGAACCGACCGACTGACGCCGGTCAGCACTGTGTTTAGAAGTTAGCTTTTCCATCCTATTCTGTGGAAGTTCACTTTTGTCGAGCAGGTGGATGAGCCCAGTTCCTCCCCAGTTGTGGTCCCTGGGTCACCTCCCTGTTTTCCCGTCCTAAACTACTTGCATTTCCTAACAGGCACCAGAGTGATCCCACCTTCTTGCCTTTATCCATGTTACACCCCCTATTTACACCCCCTATCCTTCTTCCAGAATTTCCCAAAGTGCCATCTGGGCACCATTTGCCTTGGAAAAATGTGGGGACTTCACTAGAAATGTGGAAGCCAGACCCCAGCACGTTCCTGCTGACTCACTCTCTCGGGGCTGGAGGTCAGAACTGGGATTTTAGCAAATACAGTGGGAGATTCTTCACACCATTGGGGTTTTAGAACACTGGCCGCCTTTTTCTCTCTGTGTGGGAACACCCATTTGTCTCTCTCTCCACAGGGCTAGTGTGCTGAAATATGAACGGGGCTCCCTGTTGTTTTAGGTTTAGACATAGCCAAAGGCTTTTTTATTTATCAAGATTGTTGTAGACTTCTGCAGAAAGGAGACAATTAATTGCAAAGTCCATCTCAAAAACCACAAAAATATCAACCACTAACAGACTTTATAGTGATTGGAGAATAACCACCTAGAGAAGAAGAAAAAAGAATTTATTTTATTTTATTTTATTTTAATTTTTTTTTTCAACGTTTATTTATTTTTGGGACAGAGAGAGACAGAGCATGAACGGGGGAGGGGCAGAGAGAGAGGGAGACACAGAATCGGAAACGGGCTCCAGGCTCTGAGCCATCAGCCCAGAGCCCGACGCGGGGCTCGAACTCACGGACCGCGAGATCGTGACCTGGCTGAAGTCGGACGCTTAACCGACTGCGCCACCCAGGCGCCCCAAGAATTTATTTTAAACTGGGCAAGCTTGAGTTCAGTTGTGCCTGAAATGAATTAAACAGTAAGTAGAATTTGTGAATGATCATTACCTCTGACCTTAGCCACATTTTATGACTTTTCAAAGTAAGCTAAAACATTTTATGAATTTTGTAAAATGGTTTCCTCGCCTTATGAGTTTCCTATCCCCAGTGTAGAAACCAGAAATCTCAAATTCATAGCCTCCCTTGCAGCGAGGATGCAGACCATCTGTCCTTTCAACAAGTTGTGTTGGTTACTAGCACCCACACAGATATGATGCGAAGGTGAGCAATTGGGGCGGTTTGACTCCTGCAGTGACCCATTTTGCTACAGAAGTTGTTTGGAGAAGCACCCAGGTTTGAGAGGGTCTTGGGAGCAGATCAAATTCCTGGTGCAGAGTTTCTTTGCCCTGGAGGCCATCATTTCCTAGCAGTTCATAAACTATGGTACTTTTAATGAGCTCCAGGGCTGGTGTCCTTACCAGTTAGGGATGTTGCTCCTGAAAGCTGAAACTCATGTCTGAATCACCAGCTGTCCCTGCAAGTCTCTGAGCTACCCAGCTCTCCACTTTTTCTAATATCACCCTTAGTACAATGACCAAAATTGCAAAATCCACACCAATATAGTTCTATTCACCCAGTCTACAGAGCTTAATCCAATCTCACCAGCTGAATCACTAATGTTTTTGTGCAAGAGACGAAAACATTATTTTTTGGTCCAGGATCCAATCTAGGAATACACATTTTATTTAACTGTCATACATCATTAATCTTTTACAATCTGGAACAGTTTCTCAGTATTTCTTTTCCGATCTTGACCTTAACATTTGCTAAGAGAACAGACAGGCATTTTAGTTTGTAGTAGGTGTCTCAGTTTGGGTTTGTCTGATGTTTCCTCATGATTAGAATGATGTCATATGCAGTTTTGACAGAAAAACCATGGAAGTGCTGTTGTGTCCTTCTCAGTGCATCATATCAGGAGGCATGTGATATTAATTTGTCTTTTACTCACGATGTTTCTTTGATCACTTGGTTAAGCTGCTGACTTCTAGGTTTCTCCACTGTAAAGTTACTGTGTTTCCCTTTGTAATTATTATGCACCCCGATTCCTTTAAATCATTTCTTTCCTGCTTTATCAGTCAGAACAAGCTTCTGTTTCTTGCAACTAGGAACCCCAACAGTGACATCTCTGTCCATGCTTTTCATATTCATATTCACTCACACAGTGAGTCCTCCAAAATACTGTGGTGATTTATGCAGGAAGTAGCATGATTGTGTCTCGGTTTTAGGCAACATCTTTGTGGCTGATTGGAGGAAAGATGGGAAGAGGCAAGACTTAGGCAGGAAGCCCATTTGGGTGGATCCTTCTGTAGTTCAGGTATGAGGTGGAGAAGGGCAATGAAAGGAAGGGATTTTTTAGAAGGTAATAAAAATGCTACAACTCATCAGTGACCCACTCTGTATCAGGCTCTTGTATTTTTATTTCATTTCATTTCATTTCATTTCATTTCATTTCATTTCATTTCATTTCATTTCATTTCATAGAGAGAGCAAGCACATGCAAGTAGGGGAGAGGGGCAGAGGGAGAGGGAGAGAGAATCCCAAGCAGGCTCCATGCTCAGGGCAGAGGCTGACGTGGAGCTCAATCCCATGACCCTGGGACCATGACCTGAACTGAAATTAAGAGTTGGATGCTCAACTGACTGAGCCACCCAGGCGCCCCTGTACCTGGCTCTTGTATACATTGTTTCTGTTCTTCATAACAGCCCTCAACACTGTGTTTAGCACTGCCTCTCCTCCTAAGGAAATGGAGGCTGCTGGATTTGTCTACAAACACAGAGCTAGTGAGGCCGGTGTCCCCAGCCAGGAGCATCTGGCACTACAGCGCAAGCACAGTCCTGTGAGCTTTACACCTCACCTGGATGTTGATGCAGTGGCCTCACTTGTGCCTCTGCAAACCCCAAAGTGGCAGTGACAAAATAGATGCAGCTCTTCCAGGCGTGCAGGTCCTGAGTCGGCTCACAGAAGGGCAAGAGCTCATGAATTGCTCATGCATTGCATGCATTGCAGCTCATGCTGCTGCTGAGGGAGAGGAGTGCACCTGAGGAACAGGTCTGTGGCATTGCTTACACAGGACGACAGCTGGGGGAGGATCTCTGCTGCTCATCTGCCTGGTGGAGGGCAGGTTTTTGCAAATGTGGCCGATCGGAAGTTGGGTGGTCTCTGCAAATCCAGATGTACTCTGTGAGCTGAGGTGGAGCCTGGGGTTCTTGCCTCACGGTCGTTCAGGCTTAAACAGAAGAAAGAAAAGAGAGAATTAGATACAACCTCCCACATTTTGTCACCCCTGCGAGGGCTGGGAGGGAGGTGGCTCCGTGAGAGACACACTCACCCTCCTCTGCTCCACATCGCCCAAGAGTCTTTGCCTACAGGGCTCTCGGCGGGACTCGCAGCCCCTGGGGCACACTATTTAAAGAGCTCCCAGAGTTGGAACACTTGGGTGGCTCAGATGGTAAGTGTCTGACTCTTGGTTTCAGCTCAGGTCACGATCTCACGGTTTGTGAGTTCGAGCCCCACATCTGGCTCTGCGCTGACAGTGCGCAGCCTCCTTGGGATTCTTTCTCTCCCTCTCTTTCTGCCCTTCCCTCACTCTCTCTCCTTCTCTCTCTCTCTCTCAAAATAAATAAATAAACTTTAAAAAAGGAGCTCTAAGGGTTGGGGGCCTCTTGGATCTCTCTTAGTCCAGGTTCTGCTGGACTATCGCCGTAACCTGTGCCACGGGGTTAGGGACAGACATTCTGTAAAGTCCCTGCCAGTCGAAATTCTAGAATTCTACAGATCCGCTTAATGTCTCCCCCTTCATTTCCCACTGTATTGCTTCTTTTTCCAATGGTAATTAATATTTCAGGAAACCTTGGTGTTTGAAGCTTCACCTTGTGATTTTGACTATTTGGCAGAGTCTCTGAAGATCCGAGTCGTATGTTAATTTGAAACTTCGTTGAAGCAAAGTTTGAATTTCAAGGGCTGCAAGACCGCCTTGCCAGAGCGGGCCCTTAGCTGGTGCGCGAGCCGCGGGCAGCCTCGTCCCCCCTCCCCTCAGCCACGTGGCATCTCTGCGTTATCATGTTAATAATTCAGAACAGCCGCCACTGGCCCTCAGGGGTGTATGCTCGGCCAGACACTGTCTTCTGTGCTCCTTGTGCATCGTGTCATTTATCCCTCACAAAAACTTTGTGGAACGGTGTCTCATTTTGCGGAGAAAGGGGAGTTCAGCTGTGTTAGGTATGGTTCCCACGGTGTCACGGCACTAAGTGGCCGCGCTGGGATTCGAACCTAGGTCTGTTTCCCTTCAAAGCCCGTGTTTCTCACTGCTGGAGAGGTCTCAGAGGTGAGGTAGACATGCACAGGCCCGGACACGGTGCCTGGAGGGTTCACGGACAGCCAGGAAGCCTGCACGGCCGGGGTGCGAGCCTGCGGGGCAGCTGTGAGGGGAGGGACGGGGCCAGCCGGGCCGCGGGCACAAACCACAAGAGTTTCCACTGACTGCAGTTTCTGCTCTGAGGGGGATGGGAACCACCGGGAGGGCTGCAGCAGATGCGTGACTTGCCCTGGGGGCCGTTTGGAATCACTCCGGCATGTGGAGAATTGACTCAGGCGGGGCAAGGACAGGAGGGAAGCGGGAGTCCCGGTGGGACGCAGTTGCCGGCATCCGCGTGAGACACGACGGTGGCCTGGACCCGTGCTCTGGTGGAGGTGACGTACTGGGCAGACTGTGCGTGTATTTTGAAGGCAGAGTCAACCCCCTTCGCTGACCAGTGGATGCCGAGAGCGATGCTGAGTTTATTTCAGTGGCAGAACTTATTTAAATCGCTTTTTAAATGTCCTTCGTGCTGTCTTAAAAGGATCCCTAAAGGTCTAACAGAGGTTCCTTAGATATTTTGATTATACCGCATTTAGAGGAGGAAACCACTTGCCACCACAAATGTGGAGATTAGCCAAGATCTTGGCTTGGGAGCCTCACAAACGTCTAATGCGTATATGACTCTTACCTGGTCCTGGACTTGGATTGAGAAGGTGCTGCTAGAATCTTCTCATCTCTGCGGAGGTGAGAAGCCAGAAACCTCCCTGGGAACAGGCTGAGGTGGTGACAGCAGCCTTCTGTGCTGGGAAAACCAGGAGCCCGTTGTTCCAAGGAGAAGGTGCCTGTGGAGTGGGCGGGGGGGCCCATCTTGGCAACACAGGCCCGCAGATGTCTGCAAGTTTCAGAGAAGCAGACTGAAGGAGAATCGTGAACCTCAGAGCAATGAGGGCAGTCCCGGGGAGCCCGGCTCTCAGTTCTGCCAGCCAAGCTGGCTGGAAGGAAAGTCCTCGGAAAGGGTACTGTGGTTGTGGACTTGCTCAGAGCGGTCAGTACATGGAGTCCCTGTGCGCAGAAAGTGTGGGTTCTCCTTGGCGTCTGCTGTAGCATTTCCAAGCCTGACGGGCACCTCAGTTCACTTCCGGTCATGACAGGCGGGTGCTCTAGACTTAGAAGTGGAAGCCTTATTCTAAATCTTGGATCGGGGCGCCTGGGTGGCTCAGTCGGTTGAGTGTCTGACTTCGGCTCAGATCATGATCTCATGGCTCGGGAGTGCGAGCCCCGCATCAGGCTCTGTGCTGACAGCTCAGGGCCTGGAGCCTGCTTCAGATTCTGTGTCTCCCTCTCTCTCTTCCCCTCCCCTGCTTGCACTCTGTCTCTCTTTCTCTCTCAAAAATAAATAAACATTAAAAAAATTTTTTTAAAAAAAGAAATGCCACTGGTTGCTTCTGGGTAAAAGCATTGAAGAGTCAGTGTGTGGCTTTTGGCATGCTTTCCTCCCCTTGTCCCTGTGACTGTGGACGTGTGGCTCTAGAGGGAGCCTCCCTCAGCCTGGGTTCCAGAGGAGTTACCATGTGCAGAACCCCTAGTCCACCTGTTGTGCGTAAGTAAGCCTGAGAGAGAAACAAAGTTGTTCTGCTTTGAACCTTTACAAATTTCTGGGTTGTTTGTTCCTACGGCGTAACGTAGCCCGTCCTGACTAACGGAGATGGAAATGATAATCTCTCTTCATGTGCATAGCACAGGATTGTCCTGATGATTGAGTGTAATTCTTCCCTCTCTCTGGAACCTTCCCTTTCCTTCTCCACTTCAGGCTAACTCTTATTTGCTTCCTAGGTGTCAGCTGAAATGGGGCTTCTTTAGAGAGACCCTTCCCTGGAGCCCTCGTGGAGTTACCCTCTTCTGTTGTTAGAGCTTCTATGTAGTACCTTCCTTCTCCTTTTCTGACCTTCATCTCCTCTCTAATCCCTTCTCGAACAGCCTGTCACACCGCTGTCTTTCAACCCTGTGAGGGCAAGCCCTTGCCTGCCTTGTTATTTCTGTACCCCCTCCTTGAACAGCGCCAGGAATAGGGTGAGTGCCTGGAGACAAATGCATAGGACCAAGAGAGTGCCCGGCACAGTAATGGTGGCCTTTTTTTCTCTCTTCACCACCAAAGAGCCCTTTATAATATTCCTCTTCTTCCCTCAGGGGCTCCCCTTTCGGGAAGATTTCTGTCCACCGAACAATCTGCATTTATACAAAGCAATTCATTTGACTATTTCCCATTACTCAAAGACACGTGTAGCTGCTGATAAGAGCTACTGATCAGCAGGAGATAATCACTGTGACCACATCAATGGATTTGATTCCAGCCCCAGGCAAGGCAAGCACATGTTTGTGTTTGTGCCGCTTTACAGAATCCTTAACAGTCGCCTCAACCGAAAGGGCTCATAATGTGCATTTAACAAGAGGCCCCGAGGGAGGCACTTCTGAGGTTGGTCAGGCCGCTCATCCACGACATCAAGGACTTGGCTCCTCCTGTCTTTTGCCTCTGCCTTTCCTCAGCCTTCTTTTCATGCTATTGCCTCTTTATCTGCCCAAGATGTCTCCAGCTGGTCCAGGGATGAGGAGGGCACTTAAGAGGGGGTAAAGGGATCACGCCAGCCGACTCTCCCTTCCTGCCCGTTGCCTTCACCGGGGAAACAAAAGCTTCCTCGGAAACTCCTCCTCATGTGTCCTTTGTCAGAACTGGACTGCATGGTCTCCTCTAGAGGCAGGGGATGCTGGGAAAGTGAGTATCCATCAAAGGATCCTGAGAGTCATTCTGGGCCTGGCATATGGCCATCCTGGGTGAAATGTGGGTCCATCAACAAGAGAGAGAGTGGGGAGAGTGGCTTCTGGGTAGCAATGAAGTGTCTGCTGTGTCTCCTGTAGGTAGTGAGAGCTCATGGCCACATTACCTTTTTCTCATTCATTTAGTCAAGCCCACTTCTTTAACAGAGGAAGAGAATGAATACCCAACATGGGAAATGTCCAAGGTCCCATCTTGCTTTAAAGGCAGATAGGGGTTCGAATATAAGTCCTCAAGATCTCTTCACTCTTTTTATTTATTTATTTATTTATTTATTTATTTATTTATTTATAATTATTATTTTTAAAATTTTTTTAAATATTTATTTTTGAGAGAGAGAGACAGAGCACGAGCAGGGGAGGAGCAGAGAGAAAGGGAGACAGAATTGGAAGCAGGCTCCAGGCTGAGCTGTCAGCACAGAGCCTGACGTGGGGCTCGAACTCACAAACCGCGAGATCATGACCTGAGCCGAAGTCGGATGCTCAACCGACTGAGCCACCCAGGCGCCCCTCTTCACTCTTTTTAAGAAATAATGTAAAGGGGCCTGTAACCCCGGCAAGTGGTACAGCAGAAGCAGAGGGGCTAACCTTGAATGTCTGTAGGCAGGTGACCTGGATTCTGCCCCGATTTCCACCTCCTCTGGCCTGTCTTTGGGCAAGTTATGTACTCAGTTGAAGGCTTGATTTTGTTTCAGCCATCTTTATTTAATTTGATTTTCCAGATGAGGAAATTGAGACCCAGAAAGGTGAAGTGACTCGGTCAAGGCCAGACAGGTGTGAGTGGCAGGGCAAGGTTGGAGAAAAGTGGGAAACCTCCTGACTTCCTGTCTGATGCTCCCTCCCTGACAGATCTGTCTGGAAGAGTTTCAAGTGCTCCCTGAGTGAGGGGTTAGGGCCGTGCACCCTCTCTGTTGTTAGGACATGACAATTTACTGTGTTGGGGGGGATTGTTGACCAGTTTTAGCTATTTAGTCATGGACTTACAAACTTGGCTCTCAAGTTGTGTCTATAAAGTGGCTCTTGGTAAGTGAATAAATCTGGATGTCATGTGTTATTGCAAACATCGCCCCTGTCAATCTGTGAGTCAGTGCATTTACCCACTGCTGTGGTAACAAAGGACGGTGAGAACAGGACCATTTTGATTTTCAATAAGAATAAAGAATAAAGAATCATCCCTAACCCTGGCAGTGATTCCCTCCATTGTACCATCATCCCAATCTCATGGAGAGATTTAAAAAAAATACAGATTTCAGGGCCTCATCCCTTGGAATACCTGGACAGGTCCCTACAAATGTGTGTCTTCACAAAGTTTTCTCGGGAGATTCTGGTAATCGGCCTAGTATTTCAGTCACTGAGTGGACAGAATGGGATTTCTTGAGGCAGCCTCCGGACATCTTTGAAGTGTGGCTTATTTGCTTTGCTTTCAGACAACATGTGTGTTAGTGCCAGATGGACGGATATCACTCAGTGATGACCAGATGGTCCAAACTGTTGAACTTCTCAGAAGCACTATTAACCTGTGAGTGGTTTGCTTTTGCCTTAAAATATATAATTTGAAAAATATATGTTGTTCATTATTTAGGAAACTAAAGGTAAACATCGAATATTGTTAGTATTCCAGTCAACTAGAAGATGCCATTAACGCAACATTAAAAAACAACATGGGGCGCCTGGCTGGCTCAACCAGTTAAGTGTCTGACTCTTGATTTCGGCTCAGGTCATAATCTCACGGTTCAGGAGATTGAACCCCATGCCGGTCTCTGCTCGGAGAGTGTGGAGCCTGCTTGGGATTCTCTCTCTCCCTCTCTGCCTTTCCCCCTGCATATGCACCCCCTCTCTCAAAAGAAATAAACTTAAAAAGAAGACAAAGACTGACCCCATGAGGTGTTGTCAATCATCACTTTAGATCAGTAGTTCTCAACAGCAGTGGGAGGTACATTTCATAATGCCTGGAGACACTTTTGGTTGTCCCACTTGACAGGGATTGGGGGTCCTGATGTCCTGCAAGTAGATTGGGATGCTGCTATACATCCTGCAATGCACATGACAGGCCCCCCCCCAATAGGGAATGATCGGGCCCCCAATGTTGATAGTGCTGGATTGAGAAATCCTGCTGTAGAGGCTCTAACTCAGGCTTGAATAGAATTCCTTCATTTATAATCTTTTAGCTTAGCGTATGTGTTATATACATGTGTATGTGTGTGTGTGTGCATATTGTGTATGTGTATACCTATATGTGATGGGGCCAAGGCGACCATGATTCCAGGACATTCTTTCTGTGGATGCCTGTGTGAATCTTCTGCCATCTTTACGCCCTGCTGGGGAAGACTTTCAGGCACTCCTTCGTTCATATGTGTCCATCATAACCACCAGGTGAACAGTTGTCTCCTCTTTGGGTCCCTAGAGCTGCTGAGACCCCCAGGACCACAGTGCGCTCCTTGGGCTTCCCCACCCCAAGGTGGGTCACTAGCTCTCTCTGACTCCTCCTTCTCCTCCATTATGCCGAGAGGCCTCGCTCTTGCCTCGCCTTCTCGGGCACGGTCAGTATCCACTTACAGTCTTATCAGTCACCCTCTATAGGAAAACCCTTCTTATGTTAGAAAGATTTAGAAGTTGCACGGCAGAGTCAAAGTTGCTCTGCATGGGGGGCGGGAGTCTCAGGTTAGAGCCCACCTTCACCACCAACTTGCTGTGTGGCCTTAGGCAATTTGCTTCCCTTCTCTGGTCCTCACTTTACCCTCTGTGCGATAGATGGTTAGTTAAGAAGGGTTCTCAGGTCCCTTCCTGGTCTGACACTGGGAACTCTGAAGTTGGCAAGGCCTTTCCCTCCACACAAGGGCCCGCAGATTGACCAGACAGAACACATCTTGCGAGCCACACCTGCACTCATGTTTTTTCCCTAAATGCTAAGCGGAATGTTCAAGCTTATCATTCTGGGCAGCATCCTACACCCACACTGACGGATGTCAATTTTGGCATTTATTAGAATGCCAGTAAATCTTGAAAACAATAAATATCTCATTACTTTGCTAATGATGTGTCTTTAAATGCTGCTTCAAAATGCCTGTCGTCACTGTGCTTGATTTATAACAAGGACTCGTTTTAATCTTGCAGTCTCTCATCTTTTGCAAGCACCTTGCTGGACCCTAATCAGATTTCTGTAACTTCCTTAGAGCAAGTGGCCAGGAGGCCAAAGTGGGTATTTCAGAGATGATGTGGTTTGGAGTCTGATTTCCTGACCTATGGTTGCCAGTTGAAATGATGCAGACTTTGAGGTCCGACAGCCTCCGATTAGTGTCCCATGCCCCATCCTCTCACAGCTGGCTGGGTCATCTTGGACAAAGCAGTGCAACCTCCATTCGCCCCAGTCTCCTCGCCTGTAAAATGGGGGATCGTGGTCCCTTTGCAGAATCGGGGTTAAGAGGGAGCGAGTTGATGGATGAGCAGCACCTATCCTGGTTTCTGGACTAGAGGAAATGCTCTGACGATGGTGACCTATTAAAATGATTATTACTTCGAAGAAAGCCCTGGAGGCCAATGTCAAGGGCTGTACATCAACTCCTCTTCTGTTTTAATACTGAATTAACAACCAGGCAGGGGGAAAAATGGGGCATTTAAATATTTAAACCAAACATTTAATTTTTAAACACGAACATTCTTTTTATAACTTGGACTGCTCTTCAAGGCCTGTGGAAAATTCCCCGAGCCTCTGCTATCTGCCCTCCTTCCAGGGTGTGTGCTAGGAGAACACTGCTAACCTTGGATGCCTCTGAACTTGGCAGGGAATGATACATTTGTTTTATTCCGAATAAGGTACATTTGTGTCCCAATAAAGATATTCCTGACAAGTTTCTATAAAGAAAGAGGAGCTAATCCCTGTTTAATAGAAATGAAGCTGAATCTAACAGGAAGGGAATGATCTCACATGATTCTGTTGATTCGTGCTCTCTGCCAGACCCAGTTCCAAGCGTTGTTCATGTTATCGCTTTCAAATCACACTAAAAAAGCCCATGGTGAGGTTTTTGCTGTAATTGTGTGTTCATCCGTAGGAAAGTGAGGTTCAGTAAGGCTAACCAAGGACCCCGGAGTGGACATTTATGCTTCCACATCCTCTTTTTCTTGCAAGGACCCCTTGTTTTTGCATGGAGATCCACCGTCTGCCCCCACCCCCAGGTTGCTGCTGTTGCTTATGGATTTAAATCCACCTGCACTTTGTGTGTGCTCTTGGTTTCATGACACTGCTGCTCACAGTGGCCACAGCCCCTGGATTATACGTGTGGACCAGTAGAGGCCATGCAGATGCATCAAAATGTCCCTAGGATCCTGGAAGAGGATGTTGATGCCCCAGTTGGCAGTCTTGCCACCAGGAAGGGAGAGCCTGCTGAGAAAGAAGCTGGTGGAAGAGATTATAGCTGGTCTGGTTGAATCTCTGAGGCCATCACTTCCCTTTAAGGAAAGAGGTTTGGGGGCACCTGGGTAGCTCAGTTGGTTAAGCATTGACTCTTGATTTCGGCTTTCAGGTCATGATCTCATGGTTTGTGGGTTCGAGCCCCGTGTCAGGCTCTGTGCTGACAGTGCAGAGCCTGCTGGGATTTTCTCTCTCCCTCTCTCTCTGACCCTCACTTTCTCTCTCTCTCTCTCTCTCTCTCTCTCAGAATAAATAAATAAAATATTAAAAAAAAAGAAAACAGTTTTCTCTCCTCTTGATGGCTTGTTAGGTATTCATGTGTTACTTTCACCTTGTTACTTAACGCAACAAACTCCCTACGAACACTGATTATGTTTGGGGTGCTCTACTTGAGCCGTTGTGTCCAGTCCACCCCAGGTCTCACCCGTCTCTGACCACAAAATGCTTTGACACTTTCCATTAATAACCAAGCCTAATCAGCCCTTCTCGTATGTCTTTGGTCTCCACCAAAGATCCACAGGCCATCACCACCCTTGGGGTGCAGTGCTCCTTGAGGCTGATCAGCACAGATTCCTATCACAGCCCTCCTGCCTGGGTTCCCCCTTGAAGAGTAGCACAAACACTCCATTGATGCCCGAGGGCACTGTTCTCGGGGTCCAGAGACCTAAATCCCGTCTTAGGATCCCCGATGCTGCTGTTTCCCACCTCCCTTCTAGATGCCCTACAAGGCAGGGGAAAGCTCCCCCAAACCTCCATCCAACTTCTTCTTAGCTCCTCCAGGCATCTCTGAATCTCCTGGACCCTCGTGAGCACTAAGCATAGTTTTTGTGAGAACAGTTGCAAGACCTAAACTTGCAAATCTGTGAAGATCCTTCCAGAACCGGGGGCAGTTTGCCCCAAACACAAATTCAACGCTTCAACCTAGAAGGTAGGAATTGTTCTAAATTTGAAAATCGGTCTTGATTGCTTCAAAACAAAAGTCAAAAGAAGAAGGAAACTAAACCAAACAGCCACAGACATGAGAAGAGGCATAGGCAACTGTGGTCCAGTTCCCAGCTTTGCATTAACACCCACTTTTCTCTGTGGATGGGACTTCTTTCCCTCCTGTGACTTTCTACACCTTTCTTGCAAGGTGTCCCCCCAAAGTGGTGTCTGAGACGTAGGCACAGAGCTGCCTTCTGTGAGTATGGTTCTCTCAGTGTATCATACTTCCTTTCCTGCTATAAGTCAGTTTGTTGCAAAACATCTTTGATCTCTGCCTCCCCCAGGGAGTTTTTGGTAGCTCTTTAGGCCTTAATCACATTGGACCTTGATTTTGTGTGTGGCTTTGCTCTCCTCCTCGAGCCTGAGTATCTCCAAGCAAGGGCCATCTTGCTGGTCTTGGGGACGCTCCAGCAGGCTAAGCAGGATGCTGGCTATTTTGGACTTAGAGGGAGGAGTCCAGGATTTCTGTCCCACCACTTCTCCTCATGTGTCGTGTGGCCTTGGACAAGCCACCCACCTCTGGGAGCTCCAGTCTCCTCAGCTACAGAGGTAGGGTGACATCACTGTGGCACAATGCAAACCAGCCATTGTTGTTCTTCCTCCTATGTATTCATGCCTTTTGAAATGTGACTTTGCAACTTTTCCCTTCCCAATTAGAGTCCATTTCCCTACCCCTCGAGTAGGGGCAGGACCTCTGCCTTACTTTTGCTAACAGGATGCAGTGAAAGTGACAGTGCACCAGGCAGGGGCTTAAAGTTCAAGGAGCCTTGCATGCTTCAGCTAGCTCTCTTGGACCCCTGCTTCTGCTGTGTGAATAAGCCCACATGACCCTGCTGGAGGATGAGAACCCATGTGGAGCAGAGGCTCCTTATCCCAGGGGGAGCTATCCTAGGCCAGCTAGCTCCCAGCTGACTCTGCAGCCCACTAGGCTCAATGAGGGCACCTAATAAAGACAGATGAGCCACTGAGCTACGTCCAGTCCAAACGGCCAGCCTTCAGGCTCATAAGCTTAATAAATAGTTGTTGTTTTAAGCCATTAAGTTTGGAGTGGTTTGTCACACCGCAAAAGCTAATACACTCACTCACTTCTCAGATGGTTGCATTAAATGGGATGATACATGTGAATACTTCGTAAACTGAAGCATTATCTTCCCCATCTCTCCCTCCTCACTCTCAGGTATCCTTGCTTACATCAGTGGACTCGTAGTCCCCCTTTCCTTAGCACTGGACAGCATCTCTGAACAGAGGGAGACATGGCTACAGAATCAGGGTGACATCAACACCTCCTTCCCCTGTTGCCAGGAGCCGACTTCTCTATCGGATGGAATTTTGGAAGCTCTGTCGCCTCCAGACTCTAGAAAATGCTCAGTCTTTAATATCTGCTTTGTTGGACTGATAACCCAAAACTCTTGCCTGTTCTTGGACCCTGATAACTAATAGCATAAAAAAAAAAATTCCAAGAAGTATACTCCAGAGACTTTTGTTCAAGTTTGCAAGCTTAGGTGGTCTTACTAGCCAGCTCTGTGACCTTGAGTAGCCCTGAGACTTAGTTTCCTCATAATCAAAAATGGTAACACACTTCTTACCCATCCTGCACAGGGGGGGCTTGGAAATTGTGAGGTAATCCTGTATGTGAAAACACTTTCTCAACTACAAAGCCCTGTACAAATTTACGGTACTGCTGGCCCATTTCACTAATACTTATTGGGTGCTACTGTCTCCAGGCACTGTTCTAGAAGCTTGGGAGATTTCTTTTTTTTTTTTTTTTTTTTAATTTTTTTTCAACGTTTATTTATTTTTGGGACAGAGAGAGACAGAGCATGAACGGGGGAGGGGCAGACAGAGAGGGAGACACAGAATCGGAAACAGGCTCCAGGCTCTGAGCCATCAGCCCAGAGCCCGACGCGGGGCTCCAACTCACGGACCGCGAGATCGTGACCTGGCTGAAGTCGGACGCTTAACCGACTGCGCCACCCAGGCGCCCCCAGAAGCTTGGGAGATTTCAATGAGGGAAGCAGAACAATCTCTGCCTCCCTGTGATTACGCTACATTATTCAGGGCTACCCAGCCCTGCCGTGACCCCATGACCTTGATGTGTTTGTTACTAGAGCTTACCTTTGTCTTAGCATGGGTTTCTTAGGAAATAGAGCCTGAGGAAAATACACGTGTTAAGGCTCTGTCGGTGGGTAAGATCCCCAAGAGGCAAGATTATGGAGTAAAGTGGGAACTGAGGCGGGAGAGGGGTGACAGGGAGCTGCCTGCACTTCACTCCAAATAGCCATTCTCTGGGTCCTGCAGGACCGCTTTGAGGAGGCCAAGTGGAAACCCTGTGTCTTAGAAGAGCCCCCTCAGGGGAGATGGGGAGAGGGTTCGATGCCCGCTCCTTCGCGTCTGCCATCTCTCAATGGACAAAGGTTGTGCACTGAGAGTTAGTTCTGCCTGATGGGTTACCTAGAGAGCAAGGGCCATTGCATCAGTGGCAGCGTGGAGTGGGTCCTGTTGGGCGAGCCAGCGAGTATGGAAACCTGCTGTCCTGTGCTGTACGTGTTGGTGTTGACGGGGCCACCCTGCACATGGGGCACAAGGCCGGTGGTATAAGGCTGAGGTGGGGTACCACTGGGCGCACCTCACGACACGGGGACCTGCGGAGGGCTTGGCTGGTTGAGCGGGGGAGTGCATCCACAGCATGCCCACTGCCGGAAAGCTGGTAAGGAGCACACAGCCTCTCTTGAATGAAGCCAGACGTGTCTTCTGGTCTCCAAGAACATGACTGGGGCCAGATGACCTTTCTAGAGGCAAACCATGGATGACAAAATTTGGGAAAGGCATGAAGAGGGTCCATTTGAAGAAGACTTCAAATGTCTTGAAGAAGCCATTTGAACAGAATTTCGCAAAGCTGGGTGCAGCAGAAGGAGGAATGGCTTCAAGCTAGGAGCCCCCGTTCCTCCTGTCCCACTAACCTGCTTTGTGACCTGGAGCATATCCCTAAAGCTCTCTGTGCCTTGGATTTCCCCTGTGTGAAATGAGAGCAGTCTCTAGGCAGCTCAGCCGTTCTGGAACCCTGGGGCCATACGCAGATAGATACAAAGCCATTCTTCCTCCCCCCCACCCCCACCTGTGTCCCCTGCTCTGTGTGTGCAACAGGAAGCACCGGTGACCAGAGGAGAGGCAGGCTCACCAGGGGAGAGTCACAGAGGGTAATGAATAACCAAGGTCGCGGGCAACTTCCTCCTGCTGGCACTGTTACAGTCCGTGTTATATATAGCCATCAAGGACTCCCATCCGGGGCTGACCAGCTGCAAATATTTAACACATCCCGTGGTGGAAGGAATGGCCACCAATCACCAGCAGTATCTCGGCAGTGACTCTGAAGGAAGCCAAGGGCGAAATCTCACTGGTGTCAACCTTCTCAGTTGGCATCTGTAATGACCAAGAAATGCCTGAAGCCCCTGCCGACTGTATGTTTAAAGGTGACCCTCGATTTATTTATGAGGCAGTGGAGTCCTTTAACTTTTGAACTTTTTGATGGGTTGAGCCTGCCAAAATGTGATTCCAGAAGCATTTTGAGTAAGTAATTATTTTTCCAAAAGAACTAATGTCACTGACTAATGATGATTGTGTGCTTGCTGTGCTGGGCATGCATTTAAAAAAATATTCTTAATGTTTATTTATTTTTGAGAGAGAGAGAGAGAGAGAGAGAGCGCGCAGAGAAGGGGAAGAGAGAGAGGGAGACACAGAATCGGAGTCAGGCTCCAGGCTCCGAGCTGTCAGCGCAGGGCCCGACGCGGGGCTCGAACTCACAAACTGTGAGATCTTGACCTGAGCTGAAGTCGGACACTTAACTGACTGAGCCACCCAGGCGCCCCTAGGGTATGCATTTTTATGAGCATCTCTCCTTCACCTTCACAATGACCCTGTGAGGTGGGTCCTAATTTGTCCTTACTTTGTAGATGAGGAAACTGGAATTCAGAGAGACTAAGTAGTTGGCCCACGGTCACGCAGTTATGAAGTGACCAAACTGTATCAACTCAGATTCCAGAATTCAAGCTTTTGACAACGTCATGATTCATTGTCTCTTCATCCAAACCCTGAGCAGGTCTGTCTGGATGGAGGGCGATCAGATAGCTTATCATCCAGACCAGAACACCCTGAGGAGTAAAGGGGGGACCATTAACTGTCACCCCGACATAGCAGGACTGAATCAGGGCTGTCCCGGCAAACAGACACATCTCGTCACCCCAGGACTCAGGGCAGTAGAATAAAAGCTGGAGTCCATTTATTCTGACCTTATCCCTCCTTCTCACTTCCCAGTTGGGATTAGTCTCAGGCCACCGAGGTCCGTCACTGGAACTGGAACCGATAGGACGTGACGTGAAC
This sequence comes from Leopardus geoffroyi, assembly GCF_018350155.1. Taxonomy (NCBI): domain Eukaryota; kingdom Metazoa; phylum Chordata; class Mammalia; order Carnivora; family Felidae; genus Leopardus; species Leopardus geoffroyi. Next base: position 77,860,315 of record NC_059338.1, on the reverse strand, counting down.
TGATAGGACGTGACACAGTCCATAGGAACTGATGTGGACGTGAATACCCAATGTAAACTGTGAAACACTACCCAAATTTGATTAATGCATGCAAATTGCATTGATTAACCCTGGGGATATGCTGGGCATGGTCACTACACTTTGCCTGGCTTTATTTGCCTGGGAATAGTCACTTATTCCTCACAGCAGCCGTATTGTTGTGCCTCAATGCTAACATTTGATAGGTAAAGAAACGGAGGCTAGGACAAGTTATAGTGGATGGAAGGGGTTGGCAGCCGTCTGAGGCAGTTTCCTGTGTAACATCTAGTGCGTGTTGTCTGAATAGCTCGCGCTTATTGTTGGAGGGGACTGTTGTGTTTGCAGTCGAACAGCCCGGGCCATTTCCAAGAGCCTGGCTTCTCTGACCCGACGGTGGTGCCTGCATTGGACCACGAGCCCGTCCCCACCAGTGTGTGGTGGTCCCTTTGCCTTTCCCGGGGAGCTGTGTGTTGTGAGGCTGAAAGATGGCTCCCAGCCTGACATTGGCTGGGAGGGTTTCAGGAAGAGGCGAGAAGCTATTGTGTCCTTCACATGGGAGGTGGCGTTGGACTGAGGCTCTGACCCAGTGGAGGGAACTGGCTGCCCTCCCGGCCCCATGGCAGAACGGCCCTCCGGTCTCACAGATCTCATTTCTTCCATTGGCCGCAGGAACATGGTGGCCGCCTTTGCACAGAATTTGGGCAAGAGCTGTAATCGTTTGTAGCCCTTGACTCCATCACTTGTTTCCTGAGCATTTACCCCACGGGGATAGTCCTGACTGTCGAGGTAGTTTTCGGCACAAAGAGGGAGAGGAGGCCAACAGCGTGCAGGAGAGCAGGGGGCCCAGTGATCTGGGTGACAGGGTCCTATTGCAGTGGGAGCGAAAGGGCCCTGGGGTCAGCCAGACGTGGGTCTGAATTCCACTGCTGCGGATGATACTTGTGGGGTTTCATTGAGACTCTTACTCTTTGTCTAAAATGGAGACAATGATGCTTTCTTCCTGGGGTCATTGGGAGGATAAATGGAATTACTGATGGATCAGTATCTACCTTTACTTCACAAAGTATTTCAGGTATTCTGTCAGGGTTTATATAGTAAAAGAGAAAAGGAAAACAAAGAAAAAAGTGAGTTTTCTATGTGTAACTCACATAGAGTTCTATGTGTAACCTGCGAATAGTGGAATTTTTACTTGGGTGGGGGATGGGTGGGACGGGAAGGGGGTAAGGGGGCCCTGATCACCATGTGCGCCGTGTGATGTATAAAAATGTTGAATCTCTAGATTGTACACCCGAAACTAATATAACCCTGTATGTAAATTACACTTCCATAAAAAAAAAGTGAGGGGCGCCTGGGGGGCTCAGTCTGTTAAGGGTCCGACTTCGGCTCAGGTCGTGATCTCACAGTCTGTGAGTTCGAGCCTCGCGTTGGGCTCTGTGCTGGCAGCTCGGAGCCTGGAGCCTGCTTTGGATTGTGTGTCTCCTCTCTCTGCCCCTCCCCTGCTCATGCTCTGTCTCACTCTCTTTCTTTCTCTCAAAAATACATAAGCATTAAAAAAAAAGTGAGACAAGTTGAAAGAAAGAAAATATGTAAATAGGCAAATGTAGGGATCCCAAGCAATCATTACAGTGGGGCCGCGATTGGGTTGTTTGCCTCCTGCTGGCCAATGCAAGTGAGAAACACCTCACTGTCATGACTCCTTTATTTGGAGGGGGACATAACAAACAAGCATGTGCCTGGCACAGAACCGGTGCCTTTGATCGATAATTTCTCCTCCCTTTTCCCTATCTGGTTCCCGCCTACAAACACCTTGTGACCACCGGCCTATTTATAATAGATTAGGGTTCTGTGGACACACAGTGGGGCAGGGAGACTTAGGAGGGTTCCCCGGGTCTGTTTTCTTCCATGAGCCTGCCTGGGATGCCTAACAGAGGAACTAGCCTCACCTCCCACCAACAGGGAGGCAGGGATTGCTGTCGTGTATTTATTTTTGTGTGTTGAGCTCCCATTGATGGAGCCCCCACCCTGTGTCAGGCTGTAAGCTAAACCAGCAGACGTACTCTCCTTGTTACTCACAGCAATCATTTGAAAGAGGCACTTTTATCTTGAAGAGAGTAAATAGCACATTTAAAGTCACATGGCCAGTGGATGACAAAGCTAGGGTTCCGGTCCAGGACTCCCTGGTCAGAGGCCCTTATGCTTAGCGTGTGAACTACACTGCCTGTCTTATGTGTTAATTTGTTGAAGGCAGGGGAGGGAGCCTTACTAATGGCATATCTTTTGTGTTTCTAACCTACCCCTGGAAAAAAAAAAGAACCACACTCGTGCAATCCATTACTCCAGTGACCTAACAGTTGTCTATCCATTGATAAAACAAATGTTTATTGTTCTCGATATCCAGGCTCTGGGAATACAGCAGTGAATAACACAGACCAAGTTCCTGCCCCCTGCACAACTCACATTCTATTCAAGAGACTCATTTCAGGAATGGCTTTCAGGAAAAGTCATTCTTGTCCGTTGTTCCTTAGAAAATACCCATAGCCCCTGCTTCTAATCACCACCTCTGTTCCCACACTGGCTCTGTGAATAGTATAAAAGTTATCTTCTGTTGAGTACCTCCAATGTGCCAGGAAGTCTGGTAGGTACAATATATATGTTATCTCATTTAAATACCACAATGACCCTATAAGGAAGGTAAGCCAGGGGGCACCTGGGTGGCTCAGTCGGTTAAGCGTCCAACTCTTGATTTTGGCTCAGGTCATGGTCTCTCAGTTGGTGGGATCAAGTCCCACATCGGGCTTTGTGCTGGCAGCACAGTTCCTTCTTGGGATTCTCTCTCTCTCTTTCTGCCCCTCCCTTGCTCTCTGTCTCTCTCTCACCCTCTCTCTCTCTCAAAATAAATAAATAAACTTAGAAAAAATCTTTAAAAAAAAAAAGGTAAACCAGGGCTTTTAAAAAGATGAACAAACTAAGGCACAGAGAGGTTGGGTATTTGCCTAAGGTCACACAGCATAACGGTGATGTGACTGGAATTTAGGTCAGGTTTTGTTGACTTAGAGACCGTGCCTCCTCTGTTACACCATGGTGCCTTCATCCAGGTTCCAACCATGGTTCTGTTTCTCACTAGCTCGCAAGCTTTGGATCAGTAGACTTTTTCTTGGGACTTCAAGTGTCCCTTCTATAAAATGGTAGAATTGGATGAGGTAAGTATTCAGGTCCTTCTGAGTCACACGTTCTCTGAGGATATCTCTGAGAGGGGCGAAGGTGGGAGTTTCAAGGGATGCCCCAGGGGCCCGTTTGGCTGGAGAAGTGGAGAAACCTGATTCTTTTTATGTCAACCTGGGCCACTCACTCCCAGAAAGTGAAGGAAATTACAGTCTCTCCAAGAAGAGGCCTGAGGCCCCCTGAGTGACGTGGAGTCACCACCTTTCTGTCAAGGTCAGCCGACATTTGGAATTCAAAGTCAGCTACCTGACAACTCAGGTGGAGGCAGAATAGCCATCACCCGGGTAACCAGGAAGCTGAGTCTGTTGCCAACAACGCCTGGCTCCTTAAATTACTCAGCTTTTGGGTTTGTTGTGACCTAACATGAACCATGCATCTAATTAGAACTAATTAGGGAGGTGACTCCATGTCTGATGAATGAATCCTGGAAAGGAGCAAAATAAAGCTGTTTCAACTCTTCAGCAGCCTTGAAGATGCCTTGGATAACGAGGGGGGAGAACAGAAGTTGTCCATCCATTTGCCGACTTGAGGAAGTTTGCATTAAGATGTTTTTATTGATTTCATCAAAGCTGTTTTTATTTTCCTGAAAAGCAGTATTATGGCTCCTCAAAAGAGCTCTGATTTTGACGTGAGTCAGGTCTGGAATTGAATCCTGGCTCTGTCATCACCATCTGTTTGTGCCTGTACTAGTTAAGGTGACACCAGCTGCTCTACTGTAGACTGACTGCAGAAAGGGCTCGACTCTCAACCCCTCCCAATGTCATCTTTCTTCTCCTCCCATTGAGAGACGGCTCTGTCCCCTCACCCCACGAGTATGGCTGGCCTCATGACTTGCTTTGGTTAATAAATGTGGCAGAAGTGATGTTGGGCAATCCCAGTCCCAATCCTGGACATTTAAGAGGCCATACTTGCTTTTACTGGGTCCTTGGACCTCTGTCACCACCATGAGAACCAGCCTGGACTACCTGGCCGGAGTAAGAGCACCTGCATGGAAGAAAGTGGAATTATCCCAGCCCAATCCATTCCAGACCATCCAGATCACTGCTGACACGGCAACTGACCTCAGATGAATGACAGAGCTGAGCTGAGATCAGATAAAGCCGTCAAGATAAGCCACAGGCGCACAGGACCCATTAATTGGGGAGAGAGAGCAGACGGTTGTTTCGAGCCACTGTTAGTGAGTTTGGACTGTTACAACAAGATACCACAGACTGGGTAGGTTGTAAACAACACAAAGTTATTTCTCATGGTTGTGGAAGCTGGGAAATCTGAGGTCAGGGTGAAAGGATGGTCGGGTTCTAGTGAAAACCTCTTCGTGGTTTGCAGGTGGCCGTCCTTTTGCTGTGTCCTCACGTGTCACAGAGCAGAGAGAGAGCTGTCTGATGTCTTTTATAAGGGTACTACTGCCATTATGAGGTTTGCAACCCCCATGACCTAATACCATCCTATAGAAGTTGTGTGTGTGTGTGTGTGTGTGTGTGTAATTTATTCCATGGCAGTCACTAAGTGTGGAGTGGTTTGTTTTTTTGCAATAGGTGACTGACACATGCAACAGAGACAAACTTCCGAAGCTCAGTGGCTCAACCACATGAGAACACTTCTTGTTCATGTGGATCTGGTAGAACTCCCTATACCATGTAGTCAGAGGCCCAAGCTGAAGCCTTCCAAGGTTGCAGTGAGTATTTAGGGCAGAAGATGGGTGTGAAAAAAGTGCAGAGCAGGTCACGGGAGTTGTTTACGGGCAGCACGCATGTGGTCTGCTCGCTCCTTTAACACAGTCCTCTTACCTGGTTTTTACAACACCTGTATGAGGTAGGCATTGTCTCCATTTGACAGACAAGGAGACTGAGGCAAAGAGAGTTTCAAATAACTAGCTGAGGGTCTACAACCACCAGTTGGCCCGCCCATCTACCCGATTCCAGAGCCTTGTACCGCTGCACCTCTCTTGAGGTTGACTAGGCTTTGGTCCCCACCCTGAGTGTCTCAAAGAAAGAAAGAAGGGAGGGAGAAAGGCATTGGTTTGTTCCTTCCCCCCCCCACCCCCCACCCCCTCCACCCCCACCCCGCCCATAACAGGTAAGGTGGAATCACCTGACTTGTGTCCACAGGACCAGAGCATATTGAATCTGTAAAACCTTCTACAAATAGTATCTGGGAAGGTGCTGTTATTAACCGGCACTCATTCCTGATGAAGGCACTGGGGGGAGCTTAGGGACTGTCTGGCCTTCTGGTCAGACAGACTGCCTGGCCGCCCGGCAACGCCTGCTAGACCCACAGCCTCCGATCCCAGCAGGGGCAGTTGGGCCTTCCTCCCTTGGGCAGAAAAAGTGATACTAATGCACGGCATGCAGCCGGCCTGGGATACGGCTGGGATTCACCCCCAGGTCTGCTGGACCCCAAGCCTCTGCTCTTTCACTCCATCGCACTGGACTTGGACAAGCCGGTGCCTTGGGAACCGGGATGTGACTCCTACCCGTGGCCGCCCCGCGCCTTCAAAGCCATCTTGGTTTCCCCTCTCCGGTCTCCTTGACACTGTCTACCTGAGTGAGGCGTGGGCGGTGGGAGAGACCTGCCTGAAGAGTTGTCACTAATGTTCAGAACTACGGTGGGGATGACGTGTAAATGTCCTGAGAGTTGGAGGAACCCAAGTCACCTTGGCGACGGAGGGCCGGGCAACTCGCAGCGAGAATCTTCACTCCCAGATAATTAATGATTTCAGGTGTGTAGCCAGGAGAGGGCAAATAGCTCACTGTGCTCTTGCTTCTATTTCTTTCTATGTCCGTTTTCCTACTTCCCTTCTTCCCGAACCTTCTACCCAGAGAAGAGTGGCTCCTGCCACAGTCAGTTGGGGCTGGAGGTGAGAGGGGGAGGAATAAGCTAGAAACTCTCTGTGCACATTGTCCTAAATATGGTCTCATCTGTGGCTCATCTGCTCAGTAAGGGCTCTCCTGCCGTGTCCCCAGGAGGCAGGAAGTTTGCAGGCATTTTGCTGCACTAGGCAGGGACAGGTGCCAGCAAAGTGTTGTTCAGAGTTAGGGCAGCTTTACGAGTTTTTCATCCAAACAGGAACAGGACTTTTTGAAAACAAAAGAGGGCACTATTACTAATTATACCAGGACACAGGTATAAACTAGGACTGTCCGGGGCAAGGTGGGACATATGGTCACCTTCTTCACGCAGGCTTCCATGGGCCCAGGACTGAGACACCTTGCTGAGAAGTGGGAACATCCCGACAGGTTCACAGTGAGCTCTGCTGGGATGGACAGGAAAAGTTCCGGATTTGGAGTCAGTCCTAATGCCTGCTTAGGTTCTTAGCAAGTCATGCGCCCCCTATGAACCTCGGTTTCCTCATCTGTAAAATGGGGTTATGATAATTTCCACGTTAGGGCTGTTGTCAAGATGAGGAGAGAGGAACTGAAAAAATATTTTGTAAATGTAGCTACTCTCCAAATATTCTGTCCCACCTTGAGGTCCTCTCTGATAAAATTATTGCTTTCTTACTTTCTGAAATTCCTTTAGCATTTTCCAAATGGACTACGAGGTAAGGATTTGTATATATATTGGCCCATATTTTCCCACAGTTCACCTCACATATTTTTGGCTTTAATAATAACCCTACAAACGCGATAACCCTTTTCTAGAGTTTAGACAGCATCTTAAGCCCTATTATTCTGATTAATAGTCCTTGCTGCTTAATAGCTATGTTACTTTCAAGAAGTTACTTAATCTCTTGTGCCTCAGTTTCTTCACATTGGAGGAAACAATAATACCTACCTCGAGGGTTAGAGGGAGGATTAAATGAATTAATACATGTAAAGCACTAAGCACAGTGCCTGCCACAGGATTCACACTCAAGATATCCCGGCTTTGGTGTTTGCTGTGAAAATGAGATGTTCTCGTCTAGAAGATGTTCTATCCCATGACTTCCAGGACGCCCGTAGCAAGCTACATGATCTCCAGCAGTTCCCAATTTGAGAATGACCATTCCACATCATGCCTATGCACTACACAATCTCCTACTAATTTGCATATTAGCAGGAAATATGCCACCAGAACCCAGTGACAGAGGAATGTCTGCAAAGTCTGTTGCCCCCTCACAAGCCTGCCCTCTTTGTGAGGTACCAAGTTCGTAAGTAAGGAGACCGGAGCAATGAAGGACATGACATTGGAGGACCAAGTGGGACCTCACAGGAGTGATTTGGTCACCAGCAACTGGGGGTGGTATTGTGATTATTTGGATGCCAAGTCCCAGCAGAAGAACCCATTTGGCTGGTTAATTACCCTTGAAAGAGTAAGAAGGTCGGAGGAGGGCATGGCTGACAAAGTCCATTGAGCCTGCTGGATGGAGGCCAAATCAATCCACATTGACCTCCTCTTTATCCTCTGGAGGTGTCAGTGGCTGCTTAGGGGGTGGGCACCAAGCAAGCATCCTGATGCCTTAGAGAGACCAGTCTGTTGGGGAGGGCTCTGACCTTGGAGCCAGCAGACCCTGGTTCTACTTCTTTCTTTTCTACTCCCTCAGTGTGTGACTTTGAGCAGGTCCTCTCTTGATCCTAACTTTCTCCCTTAAAAATGAGGGGCTCATCCCAGATGATGCTGGGGGGCCTTCCTGCTCCAACACTCCTTGGCTATTAATTTTGGGAAAGCTGAAGCAGCTCATTATCAACCATAGGTTTGGGATTCATCTCTTAGAAATCTGCCAAGAAATCAAGATTGACCATATGCTGAAAATTATTGAAGTTGGATGATGGGTACATGGGGGTTCATCATGCTTTTTGCTTCATTTTTACATATGTTTGAAACTTTTCTATAATAAGGAAGGTTTTAAGAATCTGCAAAAACCTTTTAAAGTTAATGGCAAAATGATCAGATTTAGTTCACTTGTGAAAGACCAGAATTTCTCATGCATCAAGTCTGGTAGAATGTGGTATAATTTAAGGAAAGCCCACTCGATAAAAACCATCTCTACCACCCACTTTCATACTGCCTGGGAGCCTTCCAACATCAAATCCTTCAAGAGGGAGTATAGTGTTGTGGAAAAGAATTGATTTTTGTCTCATTTGGCCTGGATTTGAATCCTGAGCTTCAGGTTTTTTAAATCTGTAAGATGGTAATAATTGTGCTGACTTAGTGGGTGTTCAGTGAGGATCAGGAGTGGTATATGAAGTGCTAAGAAAATAGTAGCTCTCATTATGACATCTTGGCTTCCAGGACATTCTTTAAAATGCAGCCACTACAGGGAAAGGCTCAGCCTTATGAATGAACTTTGATGAATGCATTTGCAAGCCCAGAAAACGGCATCTCTTAGTGGGATTGGGGTCCCTGATTTCTAGGAGTGGGAGGGCAAGGAAAACCAGGCAAGAGAAGAGAGAAGCAGCCAGTGGGTGAGGGGGTGGGGAGGCTTTAGAGACACTTCCCAGCACCTGCTGCTGCCTCACACCTCCTTACAACAAACATTTATTTTAATGCTGAGCCTGCGTGTGCCTCTGTCCCTTCGATCCTGAAAGAGCCTAGAAGCAACAAGTCATAGTGTCAAAAGACGTGGGTTTTGGTATCAGAGATCTGAGGTTCAAATCCCAATATACCATTTCTTAGTTCTGTGAGGTTGATTGAAAGCACTTAACTCCTCTGAGACTTACCTCCTTGTCTCTAGAATATGGAAGGGAATGCATTTTTGAGAGCATGAAATGGAAAGTGTTATACTATCTGATCTGTAGTAGGTGCTCCGTGTTAGTTCCCTTTCTCCTTACCTATAATGGGAAGCTCCAGTGTTTCAAATGTTCTTCCTTTTGCATCATGTGACTTGTGCCATTACCATAATACTTCCATTTGCATCTATTCAGAACATACACAATTCTTCTTATCCATGATATCTCCTTAAATTCTTGAAACCAGTGGTCATGTTTTATGAACCCCCGATTTCTTCTGCCATCTTCTCCCTGCTGCATGCCCCAGTCTCGACTTTTCACAGCAAAATCTCAGTGAATTTAAGCTAATTCCCATGTGTCTAAATGTGGTAGATAGTAAAACTGGCCACAAAAATTTCCACTTCCTGTGTCTTCATATTTGTATCACTTTTTAAAGCTCCTCCCCATCAAGAAGTGGGGGTCCTTCTCCATCCCTTGAGTCTGGAGTGACCAAATGACGTGTTTGGCCAATGGGAAAATAGCACCATGAGATTTGGAAAAGCATCTGCTCATTGGCACTCACTTTCTTGGGATCTCTTTTACCAACATCTGAACACTCCTGGGCTGTGGTCTATGACATGTACAACTAAGATTAGCCATTTCAGCCAAACCCCTGCAGATGAGAGAGTCCAGCCAAGTCCAGGGGAACCATCCAGGTACCCTGACCCAACTTGCTGGCCCACAGAGTAATGGGCTAAATAGGTGGTTGTTGATTTAAGCCACTAAGTTTTGAAGGGGTTTGTTTTGCAGAAAATCTGATAAATCAGGCTTTCAGAACATTTATTCTCCTCTGCCTCCTTGGATATGCCCATTCTGCCCCCAATTGCTTTTTGGCAATTTTGAACCATCCATTTTCTTGGAACTTTCTAAATTACTGGGTGCTTGGCACAAGCGGCTCATTCTGTCTGTTCCTGACTTCTTCCTACTAAATTCAAACCATATGGTATAAAAGTACAGATCAATGTCCAAAAAGTCTTTAGAACCTCTCTGGAAGCTTAAAAAATCCCACCGAAAACTTTTGCACGGAAATCGTGCTTGGCCAAAAAGAAGGGAGCTTGAACAGCTTGAGTTCCGCTCAGTTCTTCCTGCAAATGATAAATAATTCTATACTTAGAAGAATTTCTTCTCTAGCTTTGAATTAATAAGGTGGCCTCTGCATGACATTCAGTGGGTCTGCATAGAATTTTGGAGCTGGAAGAAGCTTCAGATTTTCTTTGGTCCGACTCTATCTTTTTATATACGGAGAAACTAAGACTATGGTAGTAGACTGTTGGAGTGACACTGTAGTGGAAGGACCACAGATTTCCTGAGGCAAAGATTAGTGCTTACGATGGTCATATGTGAGTGTCTTTTGATGTAGCCTCCTACTTTCTGGAGTAGTAGATGCAACTGTGTACGTAAGGGTCTGGGAATGAAGGCATGGAGGGAAGGAATATGGCATTGCTGGCATCCTGTTGGCCATTGACAAAGCCACTGGCCCCAACCATGAGCTGTTTAAGAGAAGGGGTGTGGTTTCATTTTTTACTGCATCTTAAGGTCTGTCAAAGCACTTGCCAAAACATAGATACTCAGAGTGTAGAAAGAAGATGTAGGTTATGGGTCTAATTCTGAGGGTCAGAATCTTGGAAAGGTCTTGGTAATCCTTGGATCAATAGGTCCTTTTCATTTACTCTGCTTTAGACTCTTTGTAAGTCAGGTGGAGACTCATTCTGGATGCAATTATGCTGTGGATGAGGAGATGAATAAGACCTGACTCTTGACATGGAGGAGCTCATACTCTACTAGGGAAGACAGACGTATGAACAAATGATTAAAAGGGACCCTTGACAGAAATATTGCATCTGAAACCTTGAGAGTAAAAATCTCTCAGGGGAACTGGTGAACAGCGGAGAGCTGTTCAGCCCCTCTTTCCTATATGTAGGTACTCCCATCATGTCTCTGAGACATCAGTGAGGTCTGGGCGTTTGGACCTGACGGAAGCCACCATAGGCTGGGGAAGCATGAAAAGGAGAATGAGTGAACTCAAAGGCAATCATAATGCCATGATTGTTCTTAAATCTCTATTCCCATAGTGGGTTAAATATCATTCCTGAATTTATTTAAAGAAGCACTTGTTTTTGAGACAAGTCTGAATTCGAACCTAGATTTTGGTATACACTCTCCATCTGAGTTTCCTGAGCCTTGATTCCTTTTTTAGTAAAGTGGATGTTGATGGTTGGCTTAATCAGTTCTTTAAAAATGTGGTTAATGAACCACCATCTATCTGTTTTGATATCCAAATTCCTGAAAAAATGCCTGAGAATTTATTAATAAAGAATAAAGATCCTGAGAACACACTATAGTTTAAAAACACTGTTGTGGTAATGGTTTTATTGGCTGAAGAAGAAAGGATAAAGATGGGTCGGATAAGAATGTCTGCTTACAAAGGAATGAATATCTGGATGAGGAAAGGAAAATTCACGGAAGAATTACCAACTGTACTATGATAAACTGTGATGGGATCAGGGTCCATCACCAGGTTATGAACATGAGAGGGACGTGGTGATATTTGTGCTTTAGAAGGAGCACTGGGATGGAAGGATGTGTGGCAGAGAATGTTGATACACATCAAATATCCACAAGCTATTCTATACTTCTAGCCTTCTGTGAAATTAGGTTGGGCCATGTAATGGGGTTCTGGCTGAAAGGATGTGGGCAGAGTGTCAGCCACTTCTAAGATTTACAGTTCTAAAATCCTCCTTCTTTTATGAAGAGCTTGGAGGTCATGTGTTCCAGAGGACACAGACAGAAGATGGAAAAAGCCAGCCGACTCACATGAGATGATGGCATAAGTGAGACTACTCATTGATTCTGTTGAGTCACAGACATTCCAGCATTTATCTGTGGCCACAGCAGGGCCTCTCCTACCCTAACTCAGGGTACCAGACTAGAGACACAGAGACCAGTTATGAAGCTCTTGTAACAGCAAAGTCTAGCAATGACAAGGGCTTGGACTGTGAGAGAGACAGTATAGATGAAGCCTCAGCAAATCCAAATACATTGTGGAAATGGCACAGCCAGGTTCCATATCTCCAGGAAACTTGCCTGCATTAATAGCTCCCAGATCGCACCCCTGTTTCCACCTGTCCTCTTTGACAGGCTATTTTTTAACTCAACAATAAGAAGTATCTGGTGATTTCATTGCTTTCACTCATATGTGGATCTTGAGAAACTTAACAGAAGACCAAGGGGGAAGGGAAGGGGAAAAAATAGTTACAAACGGAGAGGGAGGGAGACAAACCACAAGAGACTCTTAAATACAGAGAACAAACTGAGGGTGGATGGGGGGGTGAGGGGAGGGGAAAGTGGGTGATGGGCATTGAGGAGGGCACTTGTTGGGTGTTGTATGGAAGCGATGAACCACGGGAATCTACCCCAAAAACCAAGAGCACACTTTACACACTGTATGTTAATCAATTTGACAATTTCTCTATAACATGCAACACTGCCTAGAATATTATATTTCTACTTATTATTTTATTTACTATCTGCCTCCACCCACTAGAACGTAAGCTCCAGAAAGGCAGATTATTCCTTCTCCTCCCTCTCCCTCCTCCTCCCCCTCCTCCCCCCTCCTCCCCCTCCTCCCCCTCCCCTTCCTTCTCTCCCTCCTCCTCCTCCTTCTTCCTCTTTCTTCTCCTTCTACACTGTTGTATTCCTAACGTCTACAACAGTGCCTGGTACACAGTTGGCACTCAGTACTTACTGGATGAATGTGGACTAAATGAAGACACAAAGTCCGAAGAATGTTGTGGGCATTTAGGCATAGATAAAAGAAATACACCTTATAAATACAGAATACACAGGGGGTAGGAAAAGTATAGGGCAACACTGGGAAAGCTTGGTTGGCCTTCAAGGATATTATTTTGACAATTTCTGTCACTCAGCTCTACTTCCTCTCTTGGCCATTTTGGGCCCAAGTGGCCAAGAGATCAAACCTGTTACTCCCTTAAGTTTCTTTCATCTCTTCCTTATATTAGCAGCTCCAGAAAGATCACTGATAATTGGTGGTGGTGGTGGGAAATCTATATGAGAGAATGTATGGAATCTCATGCCTATAACACGAGACCTGTTAACTTCCATTTCCTTCCTTCACGCTTTCCTTCATCATTTCTTCCTCTCCATTGACCTTATTCCTGGTATTATTTCATCCACTTCTGGAGTGAGTGAATGGATTGGAGTATACTTGCTCCCAGATTAAGAATGGAGGCTGACGAGGAGGGAGAAAGGAGAGAAGAAAGGTTGGAGGGGTAATGGGGGTGTTGCTCATGATTAACAGTTATTTGAGTGTCGTTTCACTGGGTTTAGCTGAATTTAAGCCATACAGTCATGGTTAAAAAGACTTGCTTCCAACTTTAGGAAGATGGCTGTATATTCCCCAATTGCTGTGACACTCAGCCTGCTCAGACTATTGAGAAACCCCACTGCAGTGTTCATTGAATTATCCCAGTCCTGATAAATTCTGCCACTCCATCCCAGATTCAATTTGGAGGTTGCAGATGCAGAAAAGATGATGAATGGGGGGACGAATCTAATTTCATTAACTGAAGCCTTCATATTTTGCGCTTCCAATAAATATCGACATAGGGTGTGATGAGAATGTGTGTAGCTGGTGGCATTTTCCCAGGCTTGTTTTGTCAGTGCTGTACAGAGAAGCCACAAGAAAAGAAGCCATGCTGGATCTAGCTCAGGAGGCTTTGAGTTCAAGTCCCGGCTCCATCAGTTACTGGCTGGATGACTTTGTATGACAGAGCCTTAATTTTTTCATCTGTAAAATAAGAGATCATGTCAGTTCATCAGCAGATCCAGTGACAGAAGGGTGAAAAGTACCAGAGGTCTTGGTACCTCGTTGCATCCCTTACGATGCCTTCGATGGTGCCCACTTCATCTTATGTTAGCTCTTTTCTTGGCCCCAAGGTGGATGCCTCTACATCTTAGGGCTTCCGTTCTCCTTATGTACCTCCAGCAAGAGAACAGGAGGCTCACTCTCCAGGATTCCAAGGAAAAGTCATACAGTCCAATGCCTAACCTGACTCTAGGGGGTTAGAATGTTCTGAGTGGTTTAGCCTAGCTTACGTCTTCCACACCTGGAGCTGGGGTCGTCTTCCTTGGAGTTGTCAGAAAGAAGGAGGGGAAAATGGGGAGGCCACCAAAATGGGGAGACCACTAAAAAGTCTCTACTGAAGACATTAAAATTGTTTCCTTGTCTCTAAGTACCTGGTTGGGGTACAGGGAGAGGAGTCACTGCCCTTCTCCACCCCCATCCTTTCCTTCCCTCCCACCTGCCTGTTGGAAGGAACTGCCAAACAGTGAGGTCCAGACAAGGAACGTCATGGGAAGGCAAGGAGGTAGCCTGTGTGGACCGCTTTGGTAGGCTCGCTGCCCTCTGTCATAGGGTGGGGCTTGGCCTGAGGAAGCTAGGCAGGAAATTCGAGGGCAGGAGGACAGTGAGATTGGGCACTCATTGGCCTGGCAGTCTCCCTGTCAAGTTTGCACACTCACTGCGACCTCTGTTCCTGTGGGGAAACCCTCTCCATGTAGCTCGCCCTTCTGGATTCCAGTAACTTCTGCCCCCTTTGCCTCTTTGGAGTGGTAACTGCCCCCTGCTTCCATTAGCCCTTAGGCTCTGCACTACCCCTCGCTGGTTTCCTTCCTGAAGGTAGTTCTGTTATGAAACCCTCATGTGTCCATCCAGCTTGTATGTGCCATGGCCTCCCCTTCAGGGCCCTGACTGACACACACCTTCATTGTTTTATAGGGGTGTCTCAGGCAGGTTGAACATGTGCCGTCCATTGCTGCCTTCTCCCTCTGCCTCGGGTGTTGCTCTCCTGTCACTTGGTCTATCCCCTTTCTTTGTAGCCTTACCGACACTGCAGTCTTACTCGCACGGGATCTTAAGTTACAAGCTACAAGGGTGCCACTTCAGAGAATGTGCCGCTCACGTCGCTGTGATTACTGGAACCCAAGCAGTTATCCATGACTGGCCTTCAATGGCCAGGGAGGCTCTGTGATGTGAGTGGTTGTCCACTGTGGCCAAGTGGACCCAGGAGACGCACATTTGGATATTTCAAGCGTTGAGATCCAGCTAAAGCCTGTGCAGTGGGAAGGCAAGGCAGCCCACGTCAAGGATGGGGCCTCCGGTTTCAAGCTTCCAGTTTAACTGGTTTAACTGCAAAATGCTCATTTAAAGGAGCAAGACTTCCTGGGCGGGGCAGGGGGCCGTGTGGTGAGAGGGGGAGGCCAGGGAAGCCGCCATCCCACAGATGAGCCTGGCGGGCGCAGCCGGGGCCCTCGGAAAGGTGGCACTTGTGCCTTTGATGCTCGGTCCCTTGTCACCAGAGCTCGTTATCTGCTTGGTGTGAGTCACTCTGTCCCACTCAGCGGCCCCCACACCCATCACTGAGGAGGCTCTAAGAGCCCTTCCTGGTAGAAGGACGTGGAGCAGGGAGGGCCCCAGGCCTAAGCTTCCCGGGACCCAAGGAGAACGTTGACTCTCTCTTTTCTCCTCTTTGGAGAGGCCTGTGGAAGGAGGGAAGGCAGAGGTGTGCTTCCGAGTGGCAGGAAGGGGTTGGGAGAGCAGGTGGCCTGGTCCCAGAGACCACAGGCCTGCCTGGACCCTCGTCACACTGCTCACTACAAACACAGCCTTGTCTCCCACCCCATGTCCTGGTCGCGTCCTGCCTGGCTGTCCCCAGCATCCTTTCCGTCCCCTACAGCCTGCCACCCCACTTTCCTGTCTGGGCTGTTCCAGATCTTTCACCAGCCCCACCCTGCCTGTCCATCAATGTCCCCACTGGCGGGCACAGGCCCATGTCCTCTCCTGCCCGGACCATGGCTGCCACCTAATCCCGCTGCTTGCTAGCTGACCCCTCCCGGCCAGGGAACGCACTTGGCTAGCAGCAGATTATCCCACGGGCCGGCTGCTCTCCCGGTCACACTCTTGCCTAATGGAAGTATCTGTGCCCTTAGACTGGGAGCTCCTGGGACAGGCCTGTCCCATCCATCTCTGCATCTCAGTGCTTGACATACAGTTAAACCTGACCTTCTTACCTGGTGCACCTGTGCCTCCCGGGGACCCTGGATAATGTGGGGAAACATATTTGGTGTTAGAACCTGAGGTGGGGGACACTGGCATCTAGCGGGTAGGCCAGGGATGTGCCAATCCTGAGTGCACAGGGCAGTGCCCCCTTCCCCCACAAAGGGTCTGCAGCCCCCATGTCAACAGTGCCAAGGGGGAGAAGCCCTGCCTGAGCCCACGGTGGTTACTCAAGCGATGTTTGCTGAGTGAGTCCGTTATGTAAAAGGCTGCGAAATATCGGGTGCTTACCATCTGCCACGTGCTGTGCTGAGCACTCGCCCTGCCTGCCTTAAATCTTCCCTTCAACCCACAAAGTTTTAATCACCGTGAGCACGTGGGTGTATCCTCCTTACACCCTGCCCGCCCCGCATCTGGCACTGTGCCTGGCACATACAGGGGCTTAAGACGCGCTGGGAGAAACTGAAGCCCAGAGGGGTCCTCTGCCCTGAGAGTGGCCCGCTGGGGCTCTGACACTGTCGTGTTCTTCCCACAACATCACTCCAAACAATAACTGCCTGCAGTTTCCAATGTCTTTTACACCCGCAGGTTCACCGACCTTCGGCAGTGCAGGTAAAGCAAGTTTCATTCAGCCTCTTCAGTGATGGGGACGTTGAGATACGGGGGCCTCAGTGACTTGCTTCAAGGACTGCAGGAAACGACAAGCGGGCGAGTGGGTGGCAGAGAGGGGGTGGGGTCTGTACGTCTTGATGTTCAGAGGAATAGCACTTTGTCCTTTGCCGAGGCCTCGTGACGAGAATCTAAAGTAACCGCGCCAGGGGCGCCTGGGTGGCTCGGTCGGTTAAGCGTCCGACTTCGGCTCAGGTCATGATCTCGCGGTCCGTGAGTTCGAGCCCCGCGTCGGGCTCTGTGCTGACAGCTCAGAGCCTGGAGCCTGTTTCAGATTCTGTGTCTCCCTCTCTCTGACCCTCCCCTGTTCATGCTCTGTCTCTCCCTGTCTCAAAAATAAATAAATGTTAAAAAAAATTAAAAAAAATAAATAAAAAAATAAAGTAACCACGCCAGCATCTGTGGTTAATGTGTTGGGGGGGCTTTATCAGTTAACTGGGGTTTCATCAGCATATCACGCCTCAGAAGTGATTTAGAAAGACTCCTGAATTGGAGTCAGAGATCTGTGGACAGAGGGTCCGGCTTTGTCACAATCCGGGAGATCGTGGCCACATTCCGTAGACGTATCTCATCTGTTTCCTCTTTGGCTAAGAGGACGTGTGGGGACACGAGGCTTGGAAATGCCCCACCTGCCGAGAGCTCTAGTCCAGTGCCTGCACTTGGCGTGATGGGGTGGCCTTCGCATTAAACGTGCTTGTTGGTTACGCTAAGTGAAGGAAGCCAGACACAAAAGGACGAACGCTGTGTGATTCCACCTCCGTAAAAGTCTCTAGTCAAATCCACAAGCCAGGAAGCAGAACAGCAGTTTCCAGGGACCGGGGGCGAGGGAGGGAGGATCAGTGTTTCATGGGTACGGAGTTTCTGTTTGGGGTGATGACAACCCTGAAAATGGGTAGTGGTGATGGCTGTCCAGTGTTGTGAATGTACTTAGTGCCATTGAATTGTACACTTAGAATGGTAAATTGTATGTTATTATATTACCACAATAAAAAGAAAACAAATTAAAAATTGATTCCTGCTTTTTCCAAAGGATTTGTGTGTTTGATCTCATCAAATCAAGTTCTTTTTTAAAAAAATATTTATTTATTTATTTTGAGAGAGAGAGAGAGAGAGAGAAAGCACATGAGCAGGAGAGGGTCAGAGAGAGAGAGAGAGAGAAAGAGCGAAAGAGAATCCCAAGCAGGCTTTAGACTGTCCAGCAGAGCCTGACTCGGGGCTTGAGCTCATGAACCATGACCTGATCCCAAACCAAGAGTCAGGCGCCTAACTGACTCAGCCGCCCAGGCGCCTCTCCTCAAATCAAGTTCTTAATCCAACTTTGCTTTTACAAACGAGGGCATCCAGGTAGAGAGAAACCAAATGACCAGCTCAGGGATCCATACATGCTAGGCTGGACCATGAGGAAAACAGGATCCAGGCTGTGTGAATTCCACCTGGCTGCTTTTTCTCATTGTCCCATGTGAAGCCTCTTAGCTTTGGGTAGGTGGCCGGGGGTCAGAGAAGATGCCTGCAAAGATGTTGGGACACCCTTCTCGCTAAATAGGAATCGGGGCAAAGGGAAAGGATATTCACACAGTTCAGAAACCAAGCAGATACAAGTGTTTGGGGCATCAATGCACTTGCCGCACAAAGCGACGTGCACCTGTTTCTGTGTGCGCTGCATCCACACTGGGGTGTTTGGATCGGATGAGCGATGGCTAGACAGGGTGCATCAATCCCAGAACCACATGTCGGTCCACCCCAGTGTCAGCGGCACCCAAGGGTTTGCTGAGTGAATGCAAAAATAAACAATCACATTGAATAGAAGGAGCTGGTGTCACACCGAGTATCGATTCCCAGATTTGCCACTTAATGCCCGAGGCCTGGGTTCAAGCCACTTTCTCTTTCCAACCCTCGTTTTCCAAGCATAAATAATAATGGTGCTTGACTCAGAGGCTTGCCTCAAGGAGTATGGGATGTGATAAGCTTACAACAACGTATTGCTCATCACGTTATTACCAGGCAATAACAATGTATGAAGCATGGACTTTATACTCTGGAGGAGAGAGAGAGTCTTCTCTGTTAGATGAGTATCAAAGCTCCGAGGTGCTTCAAGTAGACTGGGGCAGTATGACACCCAGAGACGGAATGGGTGGGACGTGATCCAGGACCTCACTTGACCATGGCCGTCTGAGGTGATGCGTGCAAAGGGCCTTTGGCTCTGTGATTTCAGGGGCGTCCCTCTTATGTAACTCTGCCCAGCGTCGGTGTCCTTAGCTGTCAAGCAGGCCCTATGTTCCTCTCCCTGCTCAGGCTGCCCTTTGTACACTGTTACTGCAATTTCCACAGGGATAAAACCTGCCTTTGTGAAGGGCGAAGTGTTGTGCAGGGTGAACTGTAGTCCCATTAGGCGCCAAGTTAGGGGCCAGGCCATGCGCCCCTGCCCGTGTGCCTCTGGCATTGTATGCTAGCCGTAGGAAATGAGTGTGCGCCCCCTCCCCCCGCCGGGGGGTGGCTGGGGGCCCAGCTGACATCATCCCCTGGGGGCTGCTGGCCCCGAATAGCAGTCTCCAAACTTCTCGGAGAAAGGCTCTGACTGCTTACAAGACAAGTCTATAATTATAATTTTTGATTTAGAAAATAGCATGACTCAAGCTTGAAGTGGTAGGCCATGTGGGCAGTCACGCCTTGGTTTCCTTCCCAGAAAACCCTCAGCTAGGTGAAACACACCTTTGATTAACGGACGCTGGAGTTTTCTCTTTAGGTGATTTGGAACACCTCATTAAGGCGTTCAGAATATTAATTCGTTCTATTTTCAGCCAGGAGAAGCTGAAACTTTTCTGGATCTTTCCCACTCCGAGTGACTTTCTTTACCGGCCATCCGCAGCTCAGTCATATCAGCACAGGTGAGGCTGTGTCACCAGGGAGGGGAGAGGACTCACAGGGAGGGAGGGCCCGCTGGCCATGTTATTTCTTAAACTCGCAAGCAGCCTGGAAGATGGCCGTTCTCATCACCGGTTACAGTCAGGCAGGCAGAGCTCAGGGAGGTGAAGTAACCCACCCAGTGTCACATAGATGGAATGGCCTGGAACGCGGGGTATGCCACACATAGGCCACACCCTTTTCGCTGCACCTCATGGGCTCCCGGGCCTCTGTGGCAGGTGCAGGCGGGGATGGGGGGTGGGGAAGGGACGGAGGGGAGGATGAGGAAAATGGGATGATCTAAATGAACGGCTGGCAACAAAGTAGAAAAGCACCCCAGACAGTCTGGGCTCAGCTGCTTAAAATAGGCAAAGAAATTCTTTGGCTAATGTATAATCACCACAGGGATTAATGCAGGTCTGCTCCTTGGGGTTAATTTATACTCCATGAGCCCCCATTAGATGAGATTTCTAAAATGCGTAAGAGCACAGTGCTCGTTAGGGACTTTCATAAAAGCATGGTTCGGGGAGAGGAAAGGGAGCCTGGTGCCATGATGCTGGCCCAGAATAACCGGGGCGAGGCTGCCTTTGGGGCAGGTGCCGCAGTCAGCTGCTGACCCGTGGGGCTCTGCCTGCAAGCGGGACCCTCGCTCCTGGCCCTGTTTCGCTTGGCAGACAAGCGGCAGCGGGTGGAGAGCGAAGAAGCTGGGGGCCGTCCTCAAATCCCAGAATAGTGGGGGGAGAGGGGTCTTGGAGAGCCTCTTGTCCAATCCTCCTCTGCCACCCGCTGCTGGGCAGGTGGGGAAACTGAGGTCCGGGGGGGTGAAAGCTCATTGTCAAGTACGTTTCTTCTCCCCCACTTCTGGGTACAAGCAGACTCCCTCCAGTTCTGCTTGTAGTTCCCCGGCAATGTCTCTTACTACCCTCTTCCTTCCTTGGTCAGCACTGATCCTGTTCTCACTCTGGAGAGGGAGGTTTTGCTCATTACCTCCTTTCTCACTTGGAGTGAACATACCCACCACCTTCTTGCCCGGTGCCGGGTTCGGCTCTGGAAAAGGCATTACATGCTGCATTTCCCCTGAAAGGGCTGTCGGGTGCAGGGCAAAATGACAAGCTGTGAATTCTAAGCTTTCTTCTAGCTCTTATTGTCCAATGAATCTCTGCTGAATAATGAAGGAATCTCCTGATTGGTCACCTCCTCCAGTCTCTGTCTGTCAGTTCAAGAAACACACCCCGACAGATAATTCTTCCAGAAAACAACTCTGATCGCCCAAACCCCTCGGTGGTTCCCGTTGCCTTGGCAAACTCCACACACCCAAACCCCTTTGGATTGCTGATCACTCACATCCGGACAATGTAGAGTCGGGGTCGGTTCTGGAAACTGCCGTCTGCTGTTATGCCCTCGACAGGAGCGGTGGGTTCCTGTCGGTCCACCACCTGGCAGGCCTTCCTCCTTCGTGTCTGCTGCGGGAGTCATACTTTTTAAGACTCTCATGCCATGTCACCTCCTCCAGGAAGACTTCTCTGAATGCTTGCCAGAGGCAGGGTCCCTCTGAACTCCTCTCAGAGCTCTTTCCAACTGTCGGTTTTGTAATTACTTTGAGTTTTAGCTCATGAGTCAGTCCCATGTATTACAGTTTCCACATCTGTAAAATGGGACCACACCCATCCCGCCCGTTGCAGAGACTGAGTATATAGTTACGTAAACTAGCCGATCGACTAGGTCAATAGATGTTAGTTATTGAAATGATTTTTTCTATCACTGTCATGGAGCTTTTTGATAGAGTGGTATCTCCATTTACTATCAGACTCCATAGCACCTGTGGCTGTTCCTTCCATATAAGTGAGACCTGGTACCTGAGTGTTCAGTGAACTGTGTTATTCATTGAACACAGGTGTACTGGTTCCTTCTGAGGTCTCAGGTCCCTGGAACACAGAGGAGGCACAGGCCTGCCTTCCTGAAGCCTGTGGTCTGCTGGGGAGACAAACACAAGGGTCAGAGAGGGGGACGGAGGCCGGGGACCCATGAGTTCAAGTGAAGAGATTCGTTGTGCTCTGGCTAACCTAATGGGAGCTTAAACAGTGTTTTTCTTCCTTAAATTTTGGCCAAGCCTCCAAAGTTGAGAACAAAGGGTGTTAATGGTTTATTTATTTATTTATTTGGGGGGGTACGGAGAGAGAGAAAGAGAGCATGACTGGGGAAAGAAGGGACATACTGGGGAGAGAAGGAAAGAGAGGGAATCCCAGGGGGGCTCTGTGCTGTCAGCACAGAGCCCAAGGCGGGGCTTGATCCCATGAACTGTGAGATCATGACCTGAGCCGAAATCAAGAGTTGGACGCTCAACTGACTCACACGCCCAGGCGCCCTAAGTGGTCAGAGATTCTAAATAATGAAGGTGGATAGCCTATGAAAAACTGTTAAGGTGTGGCCTTCAAATCAGTCCAATGGCCCTGGCCCTTCACTCCCTGGCAGAGGGTCAACAGGCAGAGCGTGGAAGGTGGCATTTTCTGAGACAGAGAGTGCCAGCATGCTGGGGCATCCTGTGTCCTCCCCCATGGGTAGACAGGGCAGGTGAGAGAGGGTGGGCTTCCTAAATCGCACCATTTCTGAGCATCGGCATGCTTGGCCTGGGACATTTGGGGGAATGAAAGGGTCACTGGGTGTGGGGTGAGTGACCCAGGAGGCTGCAGGGCAGGGAAGCCCGCCATGAGCTGTCTGGCCACGGCCCCGGGGTGCGTGGGATAGTCAGCTGTAAGCCAGGGGCTCCGGCTTGTGGCGCTATAAGCCACAAGCCAGACACAGCCTCACCCAAGCTAGGGGACTGCAGTCAGAGACCCCCCGTGGAGCTTCTTCGATGGGGGTCCCAGAAGAGCTCCACGCAGAAAGGGGTTAGCATTTAGACACCTGCACGCCCGTGGGATGTCCCATGCTGGAGGACAACCTCAGGAAATCAGACAGTTCCAGCCCCTCGTTTCGCCCCCTCCGTCCTCGCACCGCACCCTGGAGGACCCAGAGGCAGGCTGGAGGAAGGAGGAGACAAGGAGAGCTAATGATGAGTCCCCTCCCGGGAGCAGGAGTCCCAGCTCAGGACAGGAGGATGCTGGCAGAAAGACGCTTTGAATACGGTGAGGCTTTAGGCTTTGGAGTCAGGCTGAACTGCACAGTTTAAAACTGCAACATGCTAGCACCTAAGAGTTGTCTGGAAAGTCAGAGTCCTTCCTTCTCCCAAAGTGGGGAGGCGAGATTCAGTCCAGGGGGGACGAGGCACGGGTGGGGAGGAATACAGCTGCCTTCTGTGTCAGGGGTGAGGATCCCCACAGAATGAGCATCCAGGAGCTCAGAAAGGTTGAGTGACTTGCCTAAGTGGACAGAGCAAGGAAGTGTGAAGCAGGGTCTGGAGGCCAGGAACGAGTCCTAAATTGTACTGCACACGGCAAGGAGACAGGACCACACGATTCCCAGGGAAAAGCCGGCTCCTTCTGTCAGGCTCAGAATAGGACCCGGTGTTGGCATCAGGCATTGGAGCAGAGAGTGATTGCAAGGTGCCCGAACAGCAGAACACAATGGGGGCAAAGGTTTGAATGGGCTTTGGAGGAAGAGTCCTGGAGCCCTTGGCCTCTGCAGTCAGGTCGGCAGGGTCCCTGCCCAGAGGCCCCCCGGAGAGAAATTTCCTCTTTAATGCGGGGAGCTGGGTGGGGGCGGCGGCTTCTGGAGAGCGATTTCCAGGGATTTTCTAGCACTTCCCTCGAGCGTTTTCACTCGAGCAGCACTTGTTGACCTGATACTGTAAGCACTCAGTGCTCGGTGCTTGGGAGCCCAAGTGTCAGAATCTGGGAGAGCAGAGGTAGAAGGAAAAATGCCCACGAAAGATGCAGCTGGCTCATCCTGGCGGTGCTGAGTCAAGGGCTGCATGTAGAGGCGGCTGGAAAACGAGGCTTCAGAGGGTGCAGGCAGGAGGGGTGGGGTGAGGGGAGCGGCTCCCGTGCAGGGGCCGGCGGGGACCAAAGCCTGACACAGGTGTCCCAGCCAAGCAGGAGACAAAGGGGCTGGAGGGGGAAGACAGGCCTTGAGGATGAGGTGGGGAGTCAGGAAACTGAACAAAAATTACAGCCCAGAGCCAGAAGGATCCCCATAGCCGGGGCTATGGAAACCCAGAGGAAGTGTAATTAAAACAGAGGAACATAAACAGTTCTCAGCCCTGTCAGCATATGAAAATCACTGGGGGAGCTTTTAAAAAACAGTGTTGTCCAGGTCCCAGTCCTAGATCAATTAATTCAGCTTTTCTTTTCTTTTCTTTTCTTTTCTTTTCTTTTCTTTTCTTTTCTTTTCTTTTCTTTTCTTTTCTTTTCTTTTCTTTCTCTCTCTCTCTCTCTCTCTCCCTCCCTCCCTCCCTCTTTCTTTCTTTCTTTCTTTCTTTCTTTCTTTCTTTCTTTCTTTCTTTCTTTCCCTCCCTCCCTCCCTCCCTTTCTTTCTTTCATTCTTTCTTTCTTTTTCTCTCCCTCCCTCCCTTCCTCCCTCCCTCCCTCTCTTTCTTTCTTTCTTTCTTTCTTTCTTTCTTTCTTTCTTTCTTTCTTTCTTTCTTTCTCTTCTTCTTCTTCTTCTTCTCTCTCTCTCTCTCTCTCTAAATATTTATTTATTTTTGGGAGAACACAGCAGGTGAGGGCAGAGAGAGGGGGACAGAGGATCCTAAGCAGGCTCTGTGCTGATAGCTGATGTGGAGCTCGAACTCACAAACTATGAAATCATGACCTGAGTCAACGTCAGAAGCTCAACCGGCTGAGCCACCCAGGTGCCCCTAATCTGGTCTTTCTGGTGGTGGCACCCGAGTGTCAGTATTTTTATTTTTAAAGCTCCCCACGGGGTTTTGTTTTGCAGCAGAGACTGAGAACAAGATTGGCCTGGGGATCTGGGAGAGCTTCTCAGGAGGGCAGAGTGGGTCTTGGGCACGAGTGGGGGTTGGGTGGGGCTTTCCTGGAGGAAAGGTGAGGCAGAGTCCAGAGGACATGGCGGGGCATGTAGAGGGGGACAGGCGGTTCTGTGTGACTACAGAGAAGAGCCCATGGTGGGGGCCCGTGGGAGGCTGGACCTGCACCAGGAAAAGCCTCGTGCTCAGCTCAAGGTGAAAGCTTCCTCGAAGCCATGGGGACATGACACGTGTGTTTTCGGCTGGGGATGACTTCATCAGAGTGTCAGTGAGGGAGAGAAATGGTGGGTAAACACTCCTTCCTCATGTCCCCCAAGGGGAAGGTTCTGGGAGGAATTCTGAATACATCAAATCCAGCTCCTATTAGCCACAGCAGCACCCCGAAATGTACCCTGACATCGACTTTCCCCCGCCTTTATCTCATTCTCCTGGAACCCTTTCTCCTCCTTCCTGGAATCATCTCCCAAACAAACTTCCTGCACCCCAGCCTTTGTTTTAGGCTGTTTTGGGGGATCCTACACCAAGATAAGCCTTAGACAGCACCCAAACATTGTCCTCAAGGGGTTTGTGGCCCCTGATGGTGAAGTCAGATGAGGACAGAGGTAAACTCAACCCATGAGACATACCTGGCAATGAACTTCAAGAAAATAAAGGAGGGGCAACAGGACCTCTCCTGGGCGTTGTGGAAGGCTTCCTGGAGGAAGGGTTATCTATGGTGAGACCTGAAAACCAGGAAGATAGTGGCCTGGCAAAGAGCATCTGTGGGTGTGGGGAGAGGCCAAGGATGTGAGGATGAAAGTCAGCGCGGGCAGGGTGGCAAATACCCCAAGACCGTCTGCGGACAGCACGGCATCGGTGGGGAACTGGGAAGAGTTACGTGGGCCCGGAGTGCAGAACAGGAGGGCACGAGTGGCCCTAGGTTGCGTGCTGGGCACTGCTAGGCAGGGGCCAGCTCGGGCATGGCTTTCTTGGCCACGGTAGGGGTCATGACACCACTTAATCCTGAAGGCCACCGGGGAGCACCACGCAAGACAATAATCCTGTGTGCGAGCCCTGTTTGCAGCGCGTGAGGTTCTAGAACAAGGCCTGCCCCAGACACCGCCTAGTAACACAACCATCACTTGTCAGTTTTCATCCCGGGGACCCTTTTCCCTGTTCCCTTTGCCCACCATTCTTTTTCCTCCTTTACAGTGTCATCTTTGTCCTCAACCTCTTCTTTCTGCTGCCTAGAAACACCCAGCTGCCTCCGAGTACTTAACAAAGACAAAAACTCATCTTGCCTAAAGAGAGCGTCTGTGTATTCTGCCACCTGGTTCCTGGCTCCTTCAAAAGCAGACAGGATTGGTGGAGAGAAAGGAGGTCCGTCTCCGACAGGGAGGTGACATTTTATGGGGAATAATAAGAGGACTTCCGTCGAGCAGTCGTGATGGGTCCTAGCACGTCGGGGTGTTTATATTTGGGCGAGTATAGTTATGGCAAAGTCCCCAGGCATGTGAAGTTTCTGGCTGGCCGTGGGGGGTGGTAGGCATGTCTAGGGCAGGAGACTCTGGTTTTCCTCAACAGGTGTGATGCGCTGGCAGCTAGGGTTTCTGGGTGGGCGCCCGACACCCATAGGTGCGCATCAGATGTTACTCTAAGCCTTGTTATATCACTTCTTTCTCTTGCCCGCCCAGGGGGCATCGGTTCCAGCGAGCAACCACCCTTCGCATCCATTTCGCCATGACTTTGCCCCATCCCGAACCTTGAAGGCACCTACTTTGCTTGTCAGGATTTTCTCCTCACGCTGGCTTTCAGGGTGCTCCGGAATCCCCCCGGTCCCCCTGGAAGAGGGTCTGCTTCCTTCTTCTCCCGGGGACCCCAGGTTCCTTCTTAACTCTGTGCCTCCATGATGGCTGACATAACCCCCCTCCCACCACCACCGGTTGGAATCACAGGATCCCCTCCCATTAAGGTGGGTTTGCACTGGCTGTTTAGGGCTGATGACGATGCCCTGAAAGATCCAGGTGTCGACTGCTTCTCTACCCTCTTTTCCCGGGGCTGGCCCCCTCTTCCCATTAGGAAGGCCAGATGGCCACACTAGCTTCAAGTGTCACATTCTGACAAGACACTGTTTAGAGGAAGAAGACTGTTCCCACGGCTCTCTCCCACGAAAGAGGAAGTTTTGCAGAAGCTTCCCATAGGCCCCTTCATGTTTCTGTGGCCAGAATTGGGTCCTGTGCTCATCCCTGCGCTTGGCATGGGGCTGGGCAGACCGTGCTTCTGGTCCAGTGCTGTTTACTCTTCAGCCCCTCCCTTCCCCCGAGCTCCCCCGAAATCCTCCAAAGATCTTCCTCCTCCTTCCCGATCCCCCGGTGCTGAACTGAAAGGGGGCCGGGAGAAAAAGGAAATGAGGATAAGGACATCTTCAGAGGCAAGACAGTTTTCAGAAAGAGGTGTTTTTCTTTTTTCCTTCATTTTCAGGTGAAGTAAAGCCAGTAAAAGGTGAGGTGGGGAAATGCTTAAGAGTCACTTAATATCTTCCTGGGGGGTGGGAGGGAGGTGAGGGTCGGTGATGGGGATTGAGGAGGGCACCTTTTGGGATGAGCACTGGGTATTGTGTGGAAGCCAATCTCACAATAAATTTCATATATTGAAAAAATAAATAAAAGAATTACATGAGAAAAAAAAAAAAGAACATCTTCCTGACTGTTTCCATTCTCCAGAGGTCTGTGCACCAGGAGAAAATGATCTGTTAAAAAAAAAAGAAAACAACAATAACAAGTAAAGAAAAAAAAAAAAACACCAAAACTTTTAGCTTCAGTCAGAGCTATGAAGTGCTCATGCTCGGTAGCTGGCAGGAAGCTGGAAATGTCTCTAGAAAAAAACTTGAGGCCACTCAACCTTAGGAAACTGGGGACTTGGTCAGGTTGATCTTTTTTTTGTTTGTCTATGAAAATTCTCGAACCATTGTAGAAAATTGGTAATGCCTTTAATCCATAACGCAAATTTTTATCCCCTGCTTGAGTCTGGGATGTACTGAACTTGAGTTGTCGCCTCATCTCCCGGCGTAGGGCTGGGCCCATCACGGGGGTTAGCATATCGTAAATGCGCAGTAAACGTTTCCTAGGAAATCAGATCGAGGAGAAGGGATAGGGCTTGGTACTCCCGACCCCAGCCTCTTACACGTTCCTAGTTCATTGGCACCTTCCTTAAACCCGTCGGAGGTTCTCTGTCCTCCGCCCCACCTCTCCTCCCGCCCCCCAGCCCTGCACACAGCCCCACGGGAAACGTGCACCTCATGATGGATTCAAAGCCACTTCACTCTAAAGTATAAATGGCTGGGTGTAGCTTCTGTTTGTCCTTCCTACTGTGGTTTGCGGAGCTATTTGGAGAAGCGTGTTCTGTGAACTCTGGGAAGCAGCCACTCAGTAAGCAGGGTATAGACTGGGCGGGGTTGGGGGGCGGCACATTTGGGCTCCACACCGGTCTGGATGTGAGCTGTGAGGTTATGCCCAGGTCTCGACCTTCTCACCTAAAAGTTGGGTGCTTTCCTCCTCTGAATCACTGCGATACATGGGTTTCCTGCATTCCCCAAGGAAACTAGTTGCGCTCAAATTGTAGCTTCAGGGCCTGCCAATGGGACGATGCTCATAAAAACCCCGCACGCTGTTACTAATGCAGGTCAATATGGCAAGCTGCACTGCTGACGTCTTGATTGGGCTTCAAGGCCTGGTCTGAGCCAGAGGCAACATGGCATGTGAGAAACACTACAAGGGTCCTGGGCTGTGGCCTCTCTGCTCTGTCCCTCCTTGCTGAGTCATCTGGGACTTTCTGCTCAGTATCCTTAGCCGGTTGGATTCACGTCGAGGCCCCCTCTTCCAGACGGTTCGCTTGTGTCAGTGAGTTCTGGGGAGGAAGCGTCCAGTGAGCCTTCCCTGGGGCAAGACAAATCCTTCTGCTCCTAGGTGGCAGCTCTGGGACCCGGCTCGCGGCAAGGCTATGGGACAACGTGTGCTGAGATGAGCCTCCAGAGGGTGAGCCAGAGTGAAGGAAGAAATCCGGCCACCCCCGCTGCCTCCCACCTCTGCCTCTGTCCTAACTGGGAAAGGCACAGTGGCAAGGCACACTGGGATCTCCACCCTGCTGGCCATCTGGGAGGGAGAAGAAGAAAGCCAGACTTTAGGGCCAGGAGGGCAGAAAATGCTTCCCTGAAGGCTGGGAAGGGAGGGCAAGGGGAGGAATGTCCAAACAGAGGTGCAGGAAGAGAGACGTACCCATAAACAAGTGAGCAAACAAATCAGTCTGTAATTACAAATTACGAGGTGGCGTGTGAACAAGAAAGGGGGTCTTTGCAGAGGAAGTTAAATTGGAGCCCGGGCCCGAAGGATGAGAAGGAGGCATCCACGCATCTGCTTTTCCACACACGTTCACTAAGACCCTGGGCCCGGGGTGGGTGTGGGTGGGGGTGGTGGTGGGGGGAATGTCCCAGTTTGCTCCATGAGCAAACTGCCTGGATGCCGGGGCGGCAGAGCTGATGGGTGTTAGAGCCAGAATTTGTCATTGGTTTCCTGTTCCTCCCGCTCTCCCTGCATTTCCTCTAGAAGGTGTGCTGCGGGCAGATGTGCACACAGGCTCCATCCAGTCTGATGGTACCAGGGGGCTCCTTAGCAGCTTCTCATCATGGCTTGTCACACAGCCTCCCTGCCCCTTTGCCAGGGGCCCAGCTTTCTTCCCCACAGCCTGCTCTCCTGTTACTGTCTCCTCTCCCCTCCCAGAGCTGTCTCCTCTCTGGTCCTCAGGAGTCGGAAAGGGATGGAGAGAGAAGACCAGGTGTGATAGAACAGGTGGCGATAAAGGAAGCCTCACCTGGAATGGCGTGGGGAGCCCTGAAGGGGGCGCTGTCACGCAGGTACCGCTCCTTGAGGCCCACAGGACCAGCTGGCCAAGGAAGAGAAGAATCGTCTTCCTGAGAGAGGGCCCTCTTCACATAGGTGTCTTATCTCCGGCCTTTAAGAAGGGGCAGGAAGGGCTCTCCTGCCCCAGTAACAAAGCAGTAACCACATCTTGCAGCCAGTGAGATACCACCACTGCCTCGCACTCCTGTTCTTCTCCAGTGAACTTCTGTTCAGAACCATCCTCCCCAATCTCTTCCTCAAACCTAATAAGAGCTGACCTTCCCCTTGTCCCTTCTGACTTGCCTGTGGTTCCCCATAGTTTGCTTGTCCCGAACTGTATTTCTTCGGCTAGTCCGGAATGAACTCCTTTTGCTGGTATCATAACTGGCTGTTTTATTTTTAAGGTTGACAGGTGTCACGGAGATAATAATAACTGTCCCTTTTGGAGAGCCTGCTAGGAGCCCCCTGAAGGGCTTCTTCTCACTGAATCCTCAAAGAACCTGGACGGGGAGTTATTGACACCGTGTGTTAGCTTTATCTCCTGTATGTGCAAATTGTAGAAGTGAGGTCGAGTTAATTTAAACCCCAGAAAACGTGGGGGGTGGTTATTATGAAAATAAAGGGGCATCTCATGCAGCCCAAGAGCCAGAGTTAGTGAACTTCAGTGAGGTTCTCAAACCACCGCCCGCAAAGCTGAGCGGATTTTCTCCCTGTTGTACCACCTCTGGTCCTGGTGTGTTTGTGCCTCTCTCCCTTTCCCTCCCTCTTCCCGTCTTTCCCTCTCTCTCTCACCCGCCCTGCACCCCACTAAAATAAACATGGCAGCAACGAAGCTGTCCCAAGCTTCCACGTCATGGATTCAGTAACTCAACAGACCCTTTTCTCTGTTCCAATTCAAGCCACCCAGGGAAAGGGACCAATCGATTGCAGCTGTGGGAGAAGATACTGCACCAACTATGTGATTTCTGTAAGCCTCCTGTGGGCGGAGGTGGCAGGAAGGGGGAGGCATGCGGTCATTCCCGGGGAGAGTGGACCAGGCAGAAATGGCAACAGGTGTCCATTACGTTCATTATACAGGGGAGAGATCTGAGCCTCAGATGGGCCAACTTTGTAATATCATACAGGTGGTCTGCCAGTGGGGTGGGGATGGGAACACACGACCATCTGATTCCCCAGAATATTTCCTTTGTGTCGTCCCAAGGTTTCTCATGGTGTGAGATGTGTGCCAAATGTGGTGTTTGAGGTGATTTTTGGTGCTACCTAAATGGACATTTAAAATTTAATGTGTGTTAGAAAAAGAATAACCACGTAAAACAATATCGAATTTCTTTAAGTTTATTCATTTATTTTTTTTTGAAAGAGACAGAGACAGCACAAGTGGGGGAGGGGCAGAGAGAGAAGGGGAGAGAGAGAGAGAGAGAGAGAGAGAGAGAGAGAGAGAGAGAGAGAGAATCCCAGGCAGGCTTTGTGCTGCCAGGACAGAATCCCAACGTGGGGCTCAAACTCACAAAAACATGAGCCCATGACCTGAGCAGAATCCAAGAGTCAGACACTTAACCTACTGAGTGCCCCTGGCACCCTTAGAATTTCTTTCTTTTTTTTTGTAAGTTATTTTATTTATTTATTTATTTTTCAATATATGACATTTATTGTCAAATTGGTTTCCATACAACACCCAGTGCTCATCCCAAAAGGTGCCCTCCTCAATACCCATCACCCACCCTCCCCTCCCTCCCACTCCCCATCAACCCTCAGTTTGTTCTCAGTTTTTAAGAGTCTCTTATGCTTTGGCTCTCTCCCACTCTAACCTCTTTTTTTTTCCCTTTCCCTCCCCCATGGGTTTCTGTTAAGTTTCTCAGGATCCACATAAGAGTAAAAACATATGGTATCTGTCTTTCTCTGTATGGCTTATTTCACTTAGCATCACACTCTCCAGTTCCATCCACGTTGCTACAAAGGGCCATATTTCATTTTTTCCCATTGCCACGTAGTACTCCATTGTGTATATAAACCACAATTTCTTCATCCATTCATCAGTTGATGGACATTTAGGCTCTTTCCATAATTTGGCTATTGTTGAGAGTGCTGCTATAAACACTGGGGTACAAGTGCCCCCATGCATCAGTACTCCTGTATCCCTTGGGTAAATTCCTAACAGTGCTATTGCTGGGTCACAGGGTAGATCTATTTTTAATTTTTTGAGGAACCTCCACACTGTTTTCCAGAGTGGCTGCACCAATTTGCATTCCCACCAACAGTGCAAGAGGGTTCCCGTTTCTCCACATCCTCTCCAGCATCTATAGTCTCCTGATTAGTTCATTTTAGCCACTCTGACTGGCGTGAGGTGATATCTGAGTGTGGTTTTGATTTGTATTTCCCTGATGAGGAGCGACATTGAACATCTTTTCATGTGCCTGTTGGCCATCCGGATGTCTTCTTTAGAGAAGTGTCTATTCATGTTTTCTGCCCATTTCTTCACTGGGTTATTTGTTTTTCAGGTGTGGAGTTTGGTGAGCTCTTTATAGATTTTGGATACTAGCCCTTTGTCCCATATGTCATTTGCAAATATCTTTTCCCATTCTGTTGGTTGCCTTTTAGTTTTGTTGGTTGTTTCCTTTGCTATGCAGAAGTTTTTATCTTCATAAGGTCCCAGTAGTTCATTTTTGCTTTTAATTCCCTTGCCTTTGGGGACATGTCAAGTAAGAGATTGCTATGGCTGAGGTCAGAGAGGTCTTTTCCTGCTTTCTCCTCTAGGGTTTTGATGGTTTCCTGTCTCACATTCAGGTCCTTTATCCATTTTGAGTTTATTTTTGTGAATGGTGTGAGAAAGTTGTCTAGTTTCAATCTTCTGCATATTGCTGTCCAGTTCTCCCAGCACCATTTGTTAAAGAGACTTTTTTCCATTGGATGTTCTTTCCTGCTTTGTCAAAGATTAGTTGGCCATACGTTTGTGGGTCTAGTTCTGGGGTTTCTATTCTATTCCATTGGTCTATGTGTCTGTTTTTGTGCCAATACCATGCTGTCTTGATGATGACAGCTTTGTAGTAGAGGCCAAAGTCTGGGATTGTGATGCCTCCTGCTTTGGTCTTCTTCTTCAAAATTCCTTT
The DNA here is from genome assembly GCF_018350155.1 of Leopardus geoffroyi. Taxonomy (NCBI): domain Eukaryota; kingdom Metazoa; phylum Chordata; class Mammalia; order Carnivora; family Felidae; genus Leopardus; species Leopardus geoffroyi. The sequence continues at coordinate 77,827,838 of NC_059338.1, read as the reverse complement.
GGCTATTCGGGGCCTTTTGTGGTTCCATATGAATTTTAGGATTGATTGTTCTAGTTTGAGAAGAATGCTGGTGCAAATTTTATTGGGATTGCATTGAATGTGTAGATAGCTTTGGGTAGTATTGACATTTTGACAATATTTATCATCCCAATCCATGAGCACGGAAAGTTTTCCCATTTCTTTATAACTTCTTCAGTTTCCTTCATAAGCTTTCTATAGTTTTCAGCATACAGATCTTTTACATCTTTGGTTAGATTTATCCCTAGGTATTTTATGCTTCTTGGTGCAATTGTGAATGGGATCAGTTTCTTTATTTGTCTTTCTGTGGCTTCATTATTAGTGTATAAGAGTGCAACTGATTTCTGTACATTGATTTTGTATCCTGCAACTTTGCTAAATTCATGTATCAGTTCTAGCAGACTTTTGGTGGAGTCTATCGGATTTTCCATGTATAATATCATGTCATCTGCAAAAAGTGAAAGCTTAACTTCATCTTTGCCAATTTTGATGCCTTTGATTTCCTTTTGTTGTCTGATTGCTGATGCTAGAACTTCCAACACTGTGTTAAACAACAGCGGTTAGAGTGGACATCCCTGTTGTGTTCCTGATCTCAGGGAAAAAGCTCTCAGTTTTCCCCCATTGAGGATGATGTTAGCTGTGGGCTTTTCATAAATGGCTTTTATGATCTTTAAGTATGTTCCTTCTATCCCGACTTTCTCGAGGGCTTTTATTAAGAAAGGGTGCTGGATTTTGTCAAATGCCTTTTCTGCATCGATTGACAGGATCATATGGTTCTCATCTTTTCTTTTATTAATGTGATGTATCACGTTGATTGATTTGCGAATGTTGAACCAGCCCTGCATCCCAGGACTGAATCCCACTTGATCATGGTGAATAATTCTTTTTATATGCTGTTGAATTCGATTTGCTAGTATCTTATTGAGAATTTTTGCATCCATATTCATCAGGGATATTGGCCTGTGGTTCTCTTTTTTTACTGGGTCTCTGTCTGGTTTAGGAATCAAAGTAATACTGACTTCATAGAATGAGTCTGGAAGTTTTCCTTCCCTTTGTATTTTTTGGAATAGCTTGAGAAGGATGGGTATTATCTCTGCTTTAAACATCTGGTAGAACTCTCCTGGGAAGCCATCTGGTCCTCTTATTTGTTGGGGTATTTTTGATAACTGATTCAATTTCTTCACTGGTTATGGGTCTGTTCAAGCTTTCTATTTCCTCCTGATTGAGTTTTGGAATGTGTGGGTATTTAGGAATTGGTCCATTTCTTCCAGGTTGTCCAATTTGTTGGAATATAATTTTTAATAGTATTCCCTGATAATTGCTTGTATCTCTGAGGGATTGGTTGTAATAATTCCATTTTCATTCATGATTTTGTCTGTTTGGGTCATCTCCCTTTTGTTTTGAGAAGCACGGCTAGAGGTTTATCAATTTTGTTTATTTCTTCAAAAAACCAACTCTTGGTTTCATTGATCTGCTCTACCATTTTTTTTAGATTCTATATTGTTTATTTCTGCTCTGATCTTTATTATTTCTCTTCTTCTGCTGGGTTTAGGCTGTCTTTGCTGTTCTCCTATTTCCTTTAGGTGTGCTGTTAGATTTTGTATTTGAGATTTTTCTTGTTTCTTGAGATAGGCCTGGACTGCAATGTATTTTCCTTGCAGGACTGCCTTCGCTGCATCCCAAAGCGTTTGGATTGTTGTATTTTCATTTTTGTTTGTTTCCATATATTTTTTAATTTCTTCTCTAATTGCCTGGTTGACCCACTCATTCTTTAGTAGGCTGTTCTTCAACCTCCATGCTTTTGGGGGTTTTCCAGACTTTTTCCTGTGGTTGATTTATTTATTTATTTATTTATTTATTTATTTTTTAATTTTTTTTTCAACGTTTATTTATTTTTGGGACAGAGAGAGACAGAGCATGAACGGGGGAGGGGCAGAGAGAGAGGGAGACACAGAATCGGAAACAGGCTCCAGGCTCCGAGCCATCAGCCCAGAGCCTGACGCGGGGCTTGAACTCACGGACCGCGAGATCGTGACCTGGCTGAAGTCGGATGCTCAACCGACTGCGCCACCCAGGCGCCCCTCCTGTGGTTGATTTCAAGCTTCATAGCATTGTGGTCTGAAAGTATGCATGGTATGATTTCAATTCTTGTATACTTATGAAGGGCTGTTTTGTGACCCAGTGTGTGATCTATCTTGGAGAATGTTCCATGTGCACTCGAGAAGAAAGTATATTCTGTTGCTTTGGGATGCAGAGTTCTAAATATATCTGTCAAGTCAATCTGATCCAATGTATCATTCAGGGCCCTTGTTTCTTTATTGACCATGTGTCTAGATGATCTATCCATTTCTGTAAGTGGAGTGTTAAAGTCCCCTGAAATTACCACATTCTTATCAGTAAGGTTGCTTATGTTTGTGAGTAATTGTTTTATATATCTGGGGGCTCCTGTATTCAGCACATAGACATTTATGATTGTTAGCTCTTCCTGATGGATAGACCCTGTGATTATTATATAATGCCCTTCTTCATCTCTTGTTACACCCTTTAATTTAAAGTCTAGTTGGTCTGATATAAGTATGGCTACTCCAGCTTTCTTTTGACTTCCAGTGGCATGATAAATAGTTCTCCATCCCCTCACTCTCAATCTGAAGGTGCCCTCAGGTCTAAATTGAGTCTCTTGTAGACAGCAAATAGACGGGTCTTGTTTTTTTTATCCATTCTGATACCCTATGTCTTTTGGTTGGCGCATTTAGTCCATATACTTTCAGTGTTATTATAGAAAGATAGGGGTTTAGAATCATTGTGATGTCCGTAGGTTTCATGCTTGTAGCGATGTCTCTGGTACTTTGTCTCACAGGATCCCACTTAGGATCTCTTGTAGGGCTGGTTTAGTGGTGACGAATTCCTTCAGTTTTTGTTTGTTTGGGAAGACCTTTATCTCTTCTTCTATTCTAAATGACAGACTTGCTGGATAAAGGATTCTCGGCTGCATATTTTTTCCGTTCATCACATTGAAGATCTCCTGCCATTCCTTTCTGGCCTGCCAAGTTTGAGTAGAGAGATTGGTCACGAGTCTTATAGGTCTCCCTTTATATGTTAGAGCACATTTATCCCTAGCTGCTTTCAGAATTTTCTCTTTATCCTTGTATTTTGCCAGTTTCACTATGATATGTCATGCAGAAGATCGATTCAAGTTACGTCTGAAGGGAGTTCTCTGTGCCTCTTGGATTTCAATGCCTTTTTCCTTCCCCAGATCAGGGAAGTTCTCAGCTATTATTTCTTCAAGTACACCTTCAGTGCCTTTCCCTCACTCTTCCTCCTCTGGAATACCAATTATGTGTAGATTATTTCTCTTTAGTGCATCACTTAGTTCTCTAATTTTCCCCTCATACTCCTGGATTTTTTTTATCTCTCTTTTTCTCAGCTTCTCCTTTTTCCATAATTTTATCTTCTAGTTCACCTATTCTCTCCTCTGCCTCTTCAATCCGAGCCGTGGTCGTCTCCATTTTATTTTGCAGCTCATTAATAGCATTTTTTTTAGCTCCTCCTGGCTGTCCCTTAGTCCCTTGATCTCTGTAGCAATAGATTCTCTGCTGTCCTTTATACTGTTTTCAAGCCCAGTGGTTAATTTTATGACTATTATTCTAAATTCACTTTCTGTTATATTGTTTAAATTGTTTTTGATCAGTTCGTTAGCTGTCGTTATTTCCAGGATGTTTTTTTGAGGGGAATTCTTCCATTTTGTCATTTTGGATAGTCCCTGGAGTGGTGTGGAACTGCGGGGCACTTCCCCTGTGCTGTCTTGAATAACTCACGTTGGTGGGCGGGGCCGCAGTCAGACCTGATGTCTGTCCCCAGCCCACCGCTGGGGCCACAGTCAGACTGGTGTGTGCCTTCTCTGTCCCTCTCCTAGGGGTGGGATTCACTGTGGGGTGGCGTGGCCCATCTGGGCTACTTGCACACCGCCAGGCTTGTGGTGCTGGGGATCTGGTGTATTAGCTGGGGTGGATCGGCAAGGTGCACGGGGGTGGGAGGGGCAGGCTCAGCTCGCTTTTCCTTTGGAGATCTGCTTCAGGAGGGGCTCTGTGGCACCGGGAGGGAGTCAGACCCACTGGAGGGATGGATCCACAGAAGCACAGCGTTGGGTGTTTGCGCGGTTCAAGCAAGTTCCCTGGCAGGAACTGGTTCCGTTTGGGATTTTGGCTGGGGGATGGGCGAGGGAGATGGCGCTGGCGAGTGCCTTTGTTCCCCGCCAAGCTGAGCTCTGTCATCGGGGGCTCAACAACTCTCCCTCCCGTTGTCCTCCAGCCCTCCTGTTCTCTGAGCAGAGCTGTTAGCTTATAACCTTCCGGATGTCAAGTCCTGCTTGCTGTCAGAACACACTCCGTCCGGCCCCTCCGCTTTTGCCAGCCAGACTCGGGGGCTCTGCTTGGCCGGCGGGCCGCCCCTCCTCCCCGGCTCCCTCCCGCCAGTCCGTGGAGCATGCACCACTTCTCTGCCCTTCCTACCCTCTTCCGTGGGTCTCTTGTCTGTACTTGGCTCCGGAGACTCCATTCTTCTAGTCTTCTGGTGGTTTTCTGGGTTATTTAGGCCGGTGTGGGTGGAATCTAAGTGATCCGCAGGACGCGGTGAGCCCAGCGTCCTCCTACGCCGCCATCTTCCGAGAGAACCCAGAATTTCTTTTATAAAAAGATTGTAAATGATAGAAAAATGAGCCAATTAAAATATGCATTAGGTAAATCATAGCATAGTTAGCATAGTACATAGATATGACAAAAATTGTGAAGGTCATTTGCAAAGGACTGGAGTTTGATAAGTATCAGCAGGGATATTATCATTCTGCTACTGAGGCATTTTTTCCCCCAAAGTCCAAGGATCCTACCATATTATTCCCTAGTTCTCCTGTCTCATCTTCTCTCCTCAATAAAAACAAAGTGTAGGGACTCAGTTATCATTTCTGCTTGTGCTTCCAAAGCAAAACGACAGAAATGTACTGAGCACCTGTTCTCTGTTCCTCTGTCCACATACAGCATGTCCTGGCAGGACAAACCTCTGTGTAGACTCCATTCTTCATAGGAAGGGTTTGGCTTGGGTCACCAGCTGGGGTGAAATATATCTCCCTATTTTCGTGGTTGAGCATGAGAGCCCCCACACTTCTCAGAAAGTCTGTAGTCCCTTACGAGGTCTCCAGAGTCAACCCTGGGGATCTATGCTGTCCTGTGAGGCAGATCTGCCCATGAATTCCAGGGAGAGGGAGAACTAGGAGGCTGGACTCCCATCTGCTTCTCCTGCCACCATCAGAAGGTGCCATCAACAGAAACTTGTATCCCCTGTCATCATGGCTTCCTGGCTGGTCCAGATCTCCATGGGAGTCACTGGGGCAAACACCCAAGGGAGCCAGAGGCAGTTGCTGGGAAAGCGGATAGTGGTGACTGATCTGGAGTGGCCTCCATGTGTAGCTATACTGTGGCCCCAGATAAGCACCTCTCAACTTCCCCTTTCCAGGCTCTCTTCAGGACACTCGTCAAGTCCTTTCTGCTGGCATCCTTGGAATGAGAATCCATCTCAGAATGAGAAGGCTTCCTTATTGGTCAGAAGACACTGGCTGGGACTCTTCCATTTTAACCCAACACGTGTCTTTAGCTTTTTATTTCTAGCTGGGGTGAGAGTTTGGTTACTTCCTTCCAGCTCGTTGTGCGAAATGTCCACCTTCCATCCCAGACTTATGCAAACTTCAAAGTGTTTAAAGCGGTCTCTCGTTCAACTCAGTGAAAATCCATTCGCTGAGATACAACTCCATGGTTGATCATCTTGTCGGAGGATCACTTTAGTAATTTACGAAATCTCCTGATTAACCAAATGCTGGTTTTAACGGTTTGAAGTGGTTTGTGGTGTGTGTGTATGTGTGTGTTTGATGGGGGCTGGAGGTGTTGTCTCCAAAGCTTGATTCTTGGGAACCTTAGTTAACTGGTCTCTATCTGGTCTCAGAGCAGCATTTCAAGAAATGTTTTATTGAAGGGGATTAATAGGTACAAACTTCCCGTTATAACATAAATAAGTCACGGGGATGAAAAGCACAACACAGGGACCGTAGTCAATACTACTGGACCACACTTATCGTGATGGATGCTTCGTAATGTATATAATTGTTGAATCACTGTGTTGTACACCTGAAACTAATTTAATATTACATGTCAATTCTACTTCAAAAATAAAAGAAAATTTAGAAACCGTTTCATTTATCCAAAGTTTAGAGCTGGAGGTCAGCTCAGACTTCTTATAGGCACATTTACTACATGACCTTTTCAACATTTAGCTTCAGCTTCTAAATAGATCTGGGCCAATCTGATAGGTTTACAAATACAAAATAAAAATACCCTCTTCTGGATGGAGACTCAATCAACCCAAACCATGGAACCGAAACTATGTACTCTGTGGTTTTTCTCACTGAAACATGATCCTATACTTGGGAGTATATTCATATACATAAAGCTCGATGTCAATTGGCCCAAATGTCAAATATGGTTTTTTTTTTTTTAATACAAAGTATCACTTGAGTTTGGCCCTTTCATTTTGTGAAGATAATACAAGTAACACAAGGCCACGTGAAACGCATAGAACAGCATCGTTTGTTTTTTGTTATGTAATATACACTTCCCATCACCGTAGAAGGCTGATCCCTGGGGAGGGATGAGTCCACCTGCTGAGAGGGTCTGAAGCCAACACTTGCCCCTTTGTGGCCAGCACCAAATATTGCAATCAGTCAAAGAACCCTTTCCTGCCAAGCCTGGAACAACTTTAAAATACTTCTCGAGCCTTTGATCCAGGCAGCGCAGACCAAATGGTGAGCTTTGAGATGGGATAAAATCTATTTGCCATCTTAACTCTGGTTCTGCTGGATTATAATCTTTCATTGACTTGGTTCTGTTTGCTGACATTCTTCCCCACTGTCCCACATGCTATTTTTCCCTCTGCTCTAATGGATGCTTTCTGGCTTCAGACTAGGTATTCCTATCACAGAGAATTATCCATCATTCTACCAGCTAATCCTTCTGAATTTACCTACAGAGAGTTTACCACTCTATTTCCCCCCTTCTTCCTAACCTGTTCCTGAAAAAGGCAGACCTGACCTCTTCCCCCAGCCCAGTGTGGGAGCAGGCTGGCTCAGAGAGCTTACCTCCACCGGTTTTATGACAGGTTCATTACCAGTGTGTCTTAGCAACATCCAAAACCAGAGGTCTCGGGACACTGCTAAGCCGTTAACTTGGCCACAGCCTACACCTTGGATCCCATTGCGCTCCAGGCTCTGGACCTTTGGTATTTCCATTTACCAAGAATCTGAAGCAGCAGAATTACCTGCCTCAATGTCCAAAGAGTCCCCTCAGGGGTAAACAATCTTAGGAGACAGGGATTTATTTTCCTGGTCCTGTAGAACTACCCACCTGCCCTGGGCAATCTGTCCTTCTGGCAAGCTTATGAAAGTCTTCAAAGCTACATTCAAGGTTATTTCTTTATAAAATCCCAATGCTTTATACATACCTCCAAGTGTGAGGTGGTACACTATGATTTTATTTCCTTTCTTGTGTAGTTTTTGTCTTGTTTCTTTATTCCTAAAATTTCTAGTTCTTGCAAATCTTCTTTTCATACTGCAATATCTTCTTTATAATTTTCCTCCATGTATTTTTTTTCAAGAGCCTCAGCCAATCCAATATTCTCCTTTTTATTAAAGTCATTGTCCTCCCTTCTAGAATGAGTCAATTTCTGTTCTGGATGGCATGGCCACCATCCTGGACATTCTTGTACCCTCACCTGGGTGGGGGCCTCTTTTCCTATATTTTGCATTTTCCTCTTTCTTGGGTTACTCTCTTAGTTTGCTAGAGCACACCCTTCTTTATGTCCTGAAAGGTAGATATGTTTTTAGAGCTCTTGGATGTATGGATTAGGTAAAGGCTGGAAGTGGTTTGACTTCAGTATTTACAACAAGCTCTCTGATCTTCCAGCATTCAGTGTTTCTGGTAAGACATCTGCCACCATTCTGAGTACCCTTCCTTTGGGGGGAGGGGACTATTATGCGTTGGATTGTGTGCCCTCAAAGTTATATTGAAGTCTTGACCACCGGTTTGGTGGAACGTGACCTTACCTGGTAAAGGAGTCGTTGCAGACGTAATTGGCTACAGGAAGATGAGGTCGTCCTGGAGTAGAGTGACCTTAATATGATTGGTGTTCTTAGAAGAAGGAAATTTGGGACACAGAGACACAGAGGGAAGGCCACCATATGAACATGGAGACAGAGACTGGACGTGTACTGCCCCAAACCAAGGAGTTCCTGGACCCCCCCAAAATGGAAAAGGCCGGGATGGGTCATTCCCTGGAGGCTTTGGAGACTGACCTTGCCAACACCTTGATTTCAGACTTCTGGCCTCCAGAACTGTGAGATGAGAAGTTTCTATTGTTTTAAAATAATTAATAAATTAATTAATTAAATTCCAGTACAGCTAACATACAGCATTATATTAGTTTCAGGTGTAAAATATAATGATTCAACAATTCTATACGTTAACTCAGTGCTCATCATGATATGTGAACTCTGTTTTTAAAAATTTATTTTAAGGAGTGCCTGGGTGGCTCAGTCCGACTTTGGCCTAGGTCATGATCTTGCGGTTTGTGATTTCAAGCCTCGTATCGGGCTCTGTGCTGACAGCTCGGAGCCTGGAGCCTGCTTCGGCTTCTGTGTCTCCTTCTCTCTCTGTCCCTCCCCAATTTGTGCTCTGTCTCTCTATGTCTCTCAAAAAATAAATACATGTAAAACAAATTTTTTTTTAATTTTTTTAAATTCCAGTATAGTTAGTATCCAGTGTTACGTTAATTCAGGTGTATAATACAGTGTTTCAACAATTCTATACTTTATTCAGTGCTCACCAGGAGAAGTGCGCTCTTAAGCCCTTTCACCTATTTCATCCATCCCTCTCCCCCACCTTCTCTCTGATAACCACCAGTTTGTTCTTTAGAGTTAAGAGTCTGTTTTTTGGGGCCACCTGGGTGGCTCAGTCAGTTGAGCATCCGACTTTGGCTAGGGTCATGACCTCACAGATTGTGAGTTTGAGCCCCACAGTGGGCTCACTGCTGTCAGTATGCAGCCCGCTTTGGATCCTCCGTCCCCCTCTCTCTCTGCCCCTCTCCCACTTGTGCTCTCTCTCAAAAATCAGTAAAACGTTTTTTTTAAAAAAGAGTCTGTTTTTTGTTTGTCTCGTTTTGGCTTCTGGAGTAGAACTTGGTGAATCACCTCATATGTGACACCCAGTGCTCATCCCCAAAAGTGCCCTCCTTAATGCCCATCACCCATTTCACCCCTTCAGCAGCCCTCAGTTTGTTCTCTGTACTTAAGAGTGTCTTATGCTTTGCCTCCCTCTCTGTTTTTATCTTCCTTTTTCTTCTTTTCCCCTATGTTCATCTGTTGTGTTTGTCAAACTCCACATGAGTGAAATCATATATCTGTCTTTTTCTGACTGACTTATTTCATTCTTTACATTCTTTGAATTCCACATATGAATGAAGTCATTTGGTATTTGTAAGTTTCTATCATTTCAAGCCATCTTGTTGGTGGTATTTTGTCATGGAAGCCCCAGGAAGCTAGTACATGGAACTTTTTTTTTTTTTTTAAGCTCTTCAAAAACTTGTACTTTATTTAAAAATTTTTTTTCTAATATTTATTTATTTTTGAGAGAGAGAGAGAGAAGGGCACAGAGCACGAGCGAGGGAAGGGGCAGAGAGAGAGGGAGGCACAGAATCTGAGGCAGGCTCCAGGCTCTGAGCTGCCAGCACAGAGCCCAATGCAGGGCTTGAACCCACAAACCACGAGATCATGACCTGAGCTGCAGTTGGACACTCGACCGACTGAGCCACCCAGGCGCCCCTAGAAACTTGTACTTTAAAAATGAATTATTGTTATCAAAGTATTACATTTAGACAGTTTTAAAAGAAAAATAGTCCTTGATTTGGGTCAAGTTCCCTAGAACTCTAGAGGCAGAGCCCGAGAAAGGGATTCTCCTGCCAGTGATTTACTGAGAAAACGGCTGCCAGAAAAAGCCGCCAGAAAGTGAGGGAGGCAGGAGGGAGCAGGGAGGCACGGGGCAGGTGTTTCAGCTGGAGCCTAGGCTCAGCCTGCTCCTCGGAGAGGTTGGCAATGCCCCAGAGCTGGTCCTCCCAGAGGCAAGCATCTCTGTACAAGTCCGTCTTTGGCTGGGGTCTGCCCCCTGCTGCCGGTGGGACCTGCATCACCTCCCAGGTGCTTGCAGGTGAAGCGGCTTTTACCAGCTGAGAGCAATTCTCTCTGCAGGGGTTCAGCTGGGACTGCTAGCCACTGGCCATGATGAGGATCTGGGCAGAGTACCTCCAGCATCCTTCCCGGTCCATGTTTCCTCTGCCTAGACGTGTTGGCTTTTCACAATGGATTTACTTCATCCATAAACAGCTTTTCCAGCACTCTGGTTGTGATTTCTGGGGAGACTTCAATGAGGAAGGTCAGTGCGATGGACGATAGTTTTCCCCCTGTTGCAATTGGACCCAGACCGTATGGATACTCATCGCCCCTTCTCTGCCCCCTCTAGATATCCTGTCACTCAGGTAGCACTCCTGCTGGGCCAAGTGGTTTCCTCAGTGGGGTGATGCAGACACCCGACTGTACTCTTTCTGCCCCCATCTTGTACCAGCGCTTCCTCCTTAAGGCTAAAGACCTCCATTTGAATGGTCATGCTATGCTCGTCTCCTGGCCTACTATTAGGAGCTCAAACTGACCAGGCAATAGTCAATGCTTTAGCTTTAGGAGGATCTTACTCTGTTCTTATCTACACGTATCCCCTCCTCCACTTGGGAAACCTCTAGTCCCACGGAGCTTAAATTTGCAGGGATTGGCAGTCAAATCCCCAAGTGGGTCACTGAGCGTGATGCTGAATGGGGCCACTCTTACTTCCTCCACTTGGTTTCCAGCCCACGTATTTGAACTACTGGGGACACACGCCACTCAATGGCCACTGGTGTACGTGTACCTCCCATCCTCACAGGGTGTCGTCTCCAAGATGGTGTTTTAGCTGCTCCTTCAAGAGGCCATTCCACTGGCATATCTGGCAGGCAGCTATTGGATGGTATGGTACATGGGATACAGTGGGTCTGTCATGTGGGCACCATAACTTCTCTACTGCATGGTACGTCTCTTGGCCTGAGGCAGTGGTATGCAGAAGCTCCCATGTCAGCAGTTCAGGCACCCCGTGAGCCCTCAGACAGTGATTCTAACCAAGGCCCTGTGGCGTGAAAGGCAAGCTCGTACTCAGCATACATGTCCATCCTGTGGGATGCATATGGAAAAAAGGACAGGATAAATCACTGCCTTTTCCAGACTGGTGGGGACTGAGGTGTGAACAATTATCAAGAGTTTGGGGGTGCCCGGGTGGCTCAGTCGGTTGCGTGCCCGACTCTTGATTTCAACTCAGGTCACGATCTCATGGTTCACGGGATTGAGCCCCACATCGGGCTCTGCGCTGACAGCATGGAGCCTGCTTGGGATTCTGTCTCCCTCTCTCTCTGTCCCTCCTCACACTCTGTCTCTCAAAAATAATTAAACTTAAAAAAAAAAAAGAGTTTGGATGGTCCCCTTGAGGTTCTATCAAGGACTCAGCATGAGTCTCTGCCGTTTGCAAGACAGACTTCCAGCGTGCCCGTAGCTGGATCAGGCTCAGTGGGCAGAAGCCAGAAGCCCATGCTGTTGGGCCCACACGTACCTCCATCTCTGCCGCTGAGGCTCCTTTGTTCACGTACACATCTCATAGAACTCACACAACCCATAAAACTCAGCCAGAGGCAGAGGCTGATTGACATGTCCTGGCAAGTCATCCTTTCCCACAGTTGTTGTTTAGTGTTCTTCTTCAGGGTTCTCTCTAGCGGGCTGTGACAGACTTCGTGAAGATTCTCTCCCATACATTCATCCACATGCCTCATCTCTGGACCTCTTTATCTCCAGTCTTCTAACATTGCTCTTTTTTGGCCCTTGACAAGCCAGCCAAACCATCTACCCTTGCTACGAATTTGTGTATGTACTTCCTCTGGACACCTTTCTCTCCATGCTAAGTGGACGCACTCATCCTGCAGCTTCGTTGATGTATAATACCTCTCCTTATGTAGTGTATGGAGCACATCCCATCCACTAGAGTCAAGAAGAGATGTGATCCTAGTTATAGGTCTGGTGGCCAGGAGGGGAGGGGGAAGGCAGGGACAGGTTTTGTGGAGGGCAAACACTGTCTTATGAAGACACCAGGACCCACTGAGCGTTTAGTAGAGTGGTCAAGCAAGTGGGGGCTCTGTCCTTTAATAAGGAGGTTGGCCCTCTTCCGCAGGCCTAGTGGATCAAGGGAAATCTTTTAGTTCAGCATTTAAAAATGTGTCTCCTACCAATATTCCACCTAAAACCAGTGATGGCCGGTTAATAGCTGGCAGGTGGTCAAGTGTTATCCGTGGCTTCACAGAGCCACTGGCACCAACTTGTCGAGGCTGAGTTCCTTAGAAGCGGAGCCTGAGACAGGGATTCTTGTGCAAGTGATTTATCAAGGGAGTATTCTCAGGAGAAGTCTGTCAGGAGGTGAAGGAAGCAGGACAGGGCAAGGAAAGTAGTTGACAAAGGGTAGCTTCTGCTGAAGTGTAAGCACAGCCTATCTCAAGAATGATTGGAACCCTGGCGTTTTCTCACCTTGAGGAAAGGGGGACAGGATTTGTGCTCCATGCCAGGCAGCCATCGGCTAATGGCTGTCCTCAGAGGGAAGTCACAGCTTCCCCACACATTTCCAGATGAGGCTGCTCATGTCGGCTGAGTGAAATTTTCTGGAAAAGGATGCATTTGTGATCATTAGCGACCACTGATTAAAGCAGCTATGGGATGGATGTACTTCCCAGGTAAGGGGGTCTGGGCAAAGGACCAATAGTATCTATCATGGCACTAAAAAGCGTATGTCAAACCCCCCATCTATCCCCATCCCTGCAGGCCGCCACTTCTAATTCTTTTAGTCATTTCTTCTTCTTCTTTTTAATTTTAATTTTTTTTTTTTTTTTGAGAGAGACAGAGAGAGAGAGAGAGAAGGCGGAGGAGAAGGGCAGAGGGAGAGAGAAAGGGAGAATCTTAAGGAGGCTCCATGCTGAGCGTGGGGCTCCACCCCAGGACCCTGGGATCATGACCTGAGCTGAAATCAAGAGTCAGATGCTCAACTGACTGAGCCACCCAGGCGCCCCTAGTCATTTCTTCTAATAGGTAGCTTCATAATTCTAAATTTTATGTTTATTTATTAGGTCAAATCTTAGGCATTTTCTACTGATTTTTCTCTTATGGTAAGTAAGGAATTGTGCTATTTCTAAGCGTTTCTACCTTATTCTCTCAAGATAGTCATGTCACATCTTAAATTCAAATTTATATTAAGTGTTTTATTACTATAATTACATAAACACTGTCTACTGCTGAGCCCAGTAGTGTGTGCTGACTACACTTATTTCTTTCTTCCTCTCTTTATCTTTTTCTTTCTTTCTTTCTTTTCTTTCTTTCTTTCTTTCTACAAAATTTTAGGGTTTTTTTGAGTTAGTAATTGCCTATTTTTTATTTACTTAGTTTCATATGTGTAAAGTGATTGGAACAGTGTCCAGAAAAGCACTATTTATGTGTTTGTTCCTATCATTTGGCTAAGTTTTCCCACACCCTACTAAACTTCCCACGCTGTGAAACCTGTCAAGTTCTCTATCCATTCTACTTTTCTCCTAGAGCCTCCTGGTGCCTCCATCTGTCTATCTTTCCTATCTTTCCTCCATCTTTCCTATCTAATGCTAATCACTCTGTAAGTGAGCTCCTTAGTATCCCCAGACACCCGCCAGCCATCATCCTTGCCACTTTCACCCCCACTCCCCTGCGGTAGGTTTTCCATTCTCTGGTTTGCTTCTCTGTTGTGTTGGAATCCTTCCTCCAGCAGCTTCCTGAGGAAGGGTGAGTGAGTGGGATTCGTGTTTTTGAGACTTGACATTTTTTCCACTTTATGCTCACACTAGATTTACAGCCTATGGAGCTATAGATATCTCAGGGGTAAATTATTTTCTTAGAATTTGAGGTAGTTAGTCCATTTTCCTAGCTACCTATATTCCAATGGTAAAGTCCAAACCCATGCATCACCCGTACCTTTTTATGTAATTTTTGATGGTTTGTTTTGAGATTTCACAGTGATATATTTTAGTTTGAGACTTTGGACTTTTATAATTCTTCTTATTTTCCTGAAAACTCAGAGAGAATTTGTGTACCTCCATTCTAGGAAATGTTCTTGTATTCTTTTTGTGCGATAATGTCCTCTCTTCTATTTTCTCCGATCTCTCTGGAAATTCTTATTAGTGGGATGTTCCACCTCCTGGATTGATAATTCTAATTTTCCTTTCCTTTCTTTTCTACTGCTGACTGCTTATCTTTTTATCCTACTTTCCGGGAGATTTTCTTGACTTTATTGTCAAGCACTTATTTTGAATCAAGTATTTTTTTGAGTCATCATATTTTTAATTTCTAAGAACACTCACTTATTCTCTGAATGTACTTTCTTATGATTGTGTTTTTCTTGTTTTATGGGTTATAATATCCCCCTTTATTTCTCTGAGGATATTAATTACATTTTCTTTGAAGTTTCTTATGCTCCGTGCATTAACTCTGTTGCCTCTGTGTTCTTTGCTCTTTGTTCATTCTTTTTTATCAAGGAGGGTGACTTCTCCAATTTTTAGTAATTCTTAATTGTTTGTTCATATTAACAAGTAAGATGCTTAAAATTGGATGCAACTCCCGAGTACATTGGTGGGCTCCACTGTGGGGCAGCAGAAGGCCAGATGACATTTTCATTAGAGATTTGTAGGTCTTTTCCTGGTATAGGTTTATTTTTTTTGTAGGAAGATCTTCAAATCACAGGGCTGTGGATCACCACCCCACCCAGCTATATATAAAGGCTTTCACTTTGAACTTGTTTTCAGTGAAGTACAGAGTCAAAACTCAACTCAGCACTCCAGGAGAATAAACCTAGGGAGCCCTGGAGGGTGGGACAGGGGTTGGGATGGGGACCTAGGGTTCCAAGTTGTTATTTAAAATTTTCACATAGGTATTTGGTTTGCTCCCATCTTCTTTTATCAGCGCCTGGTTTATTTAACTAAGTAATACCCCTTCTGTTGACGAGCTACCGAGAGCCACAGTACTTTGTTTTCAGTCTTGTTGCATTTGAGTGGAGACAAACCTCTTGTCTGTAAGATATATGAAGACTGTAGATGCAAAACAAGAGCAAAAGGTCCTCCCTCCCAAGACCTTACAGTAACCACACTGCCTGAATCCCCAGGGACATTCCATCATTGCAGTAGCTCAGATTTGTGTTCCCGTCCTTTTCTTTGCACACCAGCTCTACTCTTTATAAACTGTAAAAGGCTGCCATTATGGACATTAGGTATCCCAACATAACCATCTGGGTTGTGTTCAGTTTGTTCTTCAGTTTGTTTTTATTTGAAGCCTGAGTTTTTGCATGAAGTTGCATGATTGTGGACTTGGCTGTTTTGAGATGAATTTTTTTTTTCACTTGTGTTCTGTGCCATATTGTTAAAATGAACCACTGCTATCGCGAGATGGATTTTAACTGACCTATTAAAGATTTCTTCCGAATGGCACTACTTTAGGGACCTTCTAGTATTCTCTTCTATTGTTTGGGCCTTGTGGATCATGCACAGATTTAAAAACAGATCTTGTGGCTGATTTGTCCATTTCTTTCCCTGCTTTTTGTTACATCTGGGGCACAGTCTAACTCATCTGACTTAATATGCATTAAAAAATGCCATAACTATTAAACACATTCTTTACAGACAGATGAAATAAATTTACCCCAACAAAAAAAATGTGTTTTTTCGACCAGTTTTCTGTATTCAGCTGCCTGCTCCACTCTTCCCTCCTCTGCCAATTTTGATACCTAGTACTTTCAACTTCTTGGCCTTTCTCTGTTGCAAATTGGGTTGATTCCTTCTTTGCAGGCACTGAAGGCTGAAATGTTCTCTCCGCTAGGTCATTTTTTTCCCCCTCTGTGGTCCACTTCAGCATATAGTGTGTTCATATGTCTCTCGGTTTCCTTGAAGAGGAAAAACATTTTTTTTTTTTTTTTAGTTCTTCTTGTTCCTGGAGGACATTTGGGGAAGGAGAAGGCAGCAGAAATGTATTTACTCTGCCATCTTAAAATGAGAAGTTTTCTGTAGAAACTTTTAGAGACTTCTGTTTATTGTGGTGTTTTAAAACGTAATAGCGTGGTGGTAAACTATTAGACCGCGTTGCTATGTCTCTCTTCTTTCATATTTTCTCTGTTTTTATATTTCTAGATATTATGCTTAAAGGAACCCAAATTCCCAATCAGGGATCCCGTGAGAGGGTCACAATGTCTTCGGTTAGAAGGAACACCTCAGATGTTCTGCTCGAAGTGGAGGAATGAGGTTAAGATGGCAGGTTGCACACCCGGCTGATGGTGCTCACATGGCATGTGTCTGGGGAGGAAGGAAAACGACTTGGGGTCTGGTTTTCCAGCTCATTCCCATGCTTCTAGGCTTCTCTCTTGGTGAATCTTTGTTGCAGCCCCTCCCCTAGCCAGGGGGTGCCCTCCCCTGGCACCCCAGAGTCTTGCACCTCTCCAGAGTTTTGTGTTACAAGATGCAAAATTTTCACGCACATCTCACACGGGACTGAGGTTCCAGGTACCCTGTGAGGTTCTCTGTGCTATTTTCCGGAATGTGATGAAATTGTCTCAGCTGCTAATGGATTTTCTGCAGATACTATCTTCATTTTGGGTTCATTGCTACTTTTTATACTTTTACAATCATCAGTTTTAAGAGCACAGGGTCCCAAAGAGACAGTAAGTGGGAAACGCCACTATGTTTTAACTGTATATCTTTGGGAAAGCTATTTAGTATTCCTCTCTACCTCAGTTTTTGAATCTGTAAATTGGTAATAATGGTAAGACTTTCCCTGTAGGATCTTGTGACCGTTAAAGGAACTAATCAGGTCAAGAGTGGTACCTGCTTTATACCGAGCTTGGTAGTAAGCTGACTTGTAGCAACCGTTTGAAATGTCATTCATTAGTATTTTAGTGCACTATTAGGATGGAGAGAAGAACCTTATTTCAATCCTCTGTTGCTAACTGGAAGTCTGATTGCCTTTCCTGAGATTTACCTATTTCATGCAGTTGCTTGAGGAATAAACGAGCTAACACAGCAGGCATACAGTTGTTATTAGTGGCAGGCAATTAGGAGGTATTTGCTGAAGAAAGACTGTCATGCTGGGGGGCAGGGAGAAAATCCCCAGCCTGCATGTGTGGTGAGCTGCATTTAGGACTGGTTGCTACTCTCTCTTTCTGTGACTCAAACAAGTCAATGAACCTTTCTGAGTCTCAGTTTCCTCATCTGAGAACCTGAACGATAATGGCAGGTACTTAACGATGATGTCTATATGTATTATACATAATAAGGCATATGTGGGAGCCTGGGAGTCAAGCATTCCAAAAGACAAAATGAGAAGGGAGACACCCACATGCTGTTGTCGCATGGATGCCAGGAAATTCCCCAGTTCTCCAAACTGTTGCATTTTGTGGATGTGGTAACCCAGGTCTCTGTGGCCCAGAACAGCTAATTGGTGCCAGGGTCTCTGACATGCAGTTCTGTGCTCTCTCGTTGGCTCTGGCTCCCTTTTAGTGAGTCCCATCAACAGTCAAAGGCTGCCCATCACTATCAGAGTGAAGACAGGTCACTTCCTGCCGAGTTGTTTCTTTCCCTGAAATGCACTAGACATAATTTTGATGAAAAGAAAGGGACAAGAGGCTGCTATCTTTGAGTCTTTGCGTGGAGACCCAGGATTACAAATCAGTGCCTCTGAACCAGGAGAATTCTGCCTTTTGCAGTGTTCCCAAAGATGGGTTTTATTTTTGTAATTTTTCTCAATCGGCGCTAAGCGATGTTCAGGAATGGCGGGTGAGAGAACAAGAGAATGAGTTGGAAATCAAATCTCCAAGCAGCTCCCACCAAACTGCTCTGAAATGCTGCTTATGTTGACTTCTGAGAGATCCCTTCCTCACCTGCCCCATCCCTCTCCCCTCAGACAGACCCGTGCACTGACTTGCTCCATGGAACCTGTTTACAGGGAAGCTAATTATTTCCCATGGTGAAAAAGCCCCTCTTTTGACTTTGCAGCTGGGCTCAGCCTCCTGGGGAAGAATGGATCGGAATTTCGGTGCTCCTGAATGTACATCGCACAGACTAAAAATACTCATAAATTGGTCTTCACTTTCCTAACCAGGCTGGGCTCTAATCGAAAGGCAAATCTTCTGAGAATTCTGGGGGACTATTACTTCCCACGGATGGCATCATCTATAAATAGCAGTGCCTCGCAGGTAGTGAGCTGCTGGCTGGCAAAGCCCTGTGCTTGCATTATTCCAGGGAAGATTGAATGCTGCCGGAGGATTCTGGGAGCAAGAGGGCTGGCTGGGGACGGAGTGCTTGCAGAAGTCACAGGAAGCCTCCCCGGAGTCCATTCTCCATACCAGATCCTCCCACCCTGGGCCGGCACTGGGGGGACAAATATACGTAAGATAAGCTTGAACTTTTCAGGATCTGATGGTAGAGAGCAGCACTGCCCAACAAAAGTGCAATGCAAGCCATCTATATAATTAAAAATTTTTTTTTCTAGCAGCCATATTTTAAAAAGTACAAAGAAACAGGGAAAATGCATTCTAATAATGTACGGCATTTAACCCACTAAATCCAAAATATCATTTCAACATGGAGGCGATATAAAAAAAGGCAAGGGATGGGGGCGCCTGGGTGGCTCAGTTGGTTGAGCATCCAACTTCGGCTCAGGTCATGATCTCATGGCTCATGAGTTTGAGCCCCCCGACAGGCTCTGTGCTGACAGCTCAGAGCCCGGAACTTGCTTCAGATTCTGTCTCCCTCTCTCTCTGCCCCACCCCTGTTCATGCTCTGTCTCTCTCTCTCTCTCACAAATAAACATTAAAATAACTTATTTTGGGAGAGATGAAGAGACAGAACACGAGCAGGGCAGGGGCAGAGAGAGAGGGAAAGAGAGAGAGAACCCAAAGCAGGCTCTGCACTGTGAGTGCACAGCCTGATGCGGGGATCAAACTCACAAAACCGTGAGATCATGACCTGAGTCTAACCAAGTTGGATGCTTAACCAACTGAGCCACCCAGGTGCCCCTAACATTTTTTTTTTTAAAAGGCGAAATATTTTGCATTCTCTTTTTATACCAAGTTTAGGAAAGGCATGTATTTTATGCATTTAGCACATCTCTATTTGGACTCTAACTTTTCATTGGAATGACCCGATTTGTACTGAAGTTTCGCAACATTTGCTGGAGACAGAGTGGATTTACGACAACTCAGGTTGTTCCAAACATTCTTAAATGTTTTCTGATAACTGAGTTGAATGCTGGGTTTTAAATTTGTATTTAAACTAATTAAAATTAAAAAAAAATGTAGTTCTTACAAGAAAAGGGAAGCAAAACTAATGTAAAAGCAGGGAGGGGGACAAAACATAAGAGACTATTAAAGCTAGAGAACAAACAGAGGGTTCCTGGAGTGGGTGTGGGAGGGGGGGTGGGCTAAATGGGGAAGGGGCATTAAGGAATCTACTCCTGAAATCATTGTTACACTAGGTGCTAACTTGGATGTAAACTCAAAAATAAAAGATGTAGTTCTTCAGTTGCACTGGCTCCCTTTCAAGTGCTCACCAGCCATGCCTGGCTGGGGCTCACTCCCTGCACGGGTGCAAGGAGAGGCTGGAGCGGGGAACCGCTTGTGTGGGGGCACACCTGCGTCTTCCCCCGGCCTCCCCGGTGCAGACACATGCTTTCTCCCTCACTTTGCCCCAGCCACGCTGGTTCTAGAAATTTCTCATATTCCAAGCTCACAAGCCCTTTGCCACCTCAGACCTTTGCATACACTGTGCTCTGGGCCCACGCCCCTCTTGCCGTCTCCACCTCCCACGCCTTCCTTCTGCCTCTCAGCCGCTCCTCGGGCCACATGGCTTGTCCAGATCCCCGCCAGGCCAGGTCCCCTTTACAGATGATTCTCAGCACCTGCTTCCTCCTCCCTCTGGCTCATTTTCACTTCACAAGCCCAGTGACTGCCTCCTGCCAAGGGCCAGGACCTGTTCTTGTGCTTGGGACACCTTCAGGATATGAAAGGGACAAAAATCCCCACCCCCATGGAGCTTAGGTTCTATAGGGGGAGACAGAGAACAAACAGTACATATAATAAATGAAGGTGTCCGTGATCTATGATTGGAGGAAGTGCAGGGTGCCGTATTTAAAACAGCAAGGAAAGGAGGAAGGGGAAGGTGGAGGGAGGGCCGGTGGGCATAGAAGAAGATGGCTGAGCTCACGTGAAGGAGGTGAGGGAGGAACCAGCGCTGAAGGGCTGGGTGGGAGGGCTTCTGGCATGTTCCAGGGGCAGCTGGAGGCCCTTGAGAGCCAACCAGAGAAGCATGGCTGGAGACGGGTCATGTGAGGCCTCTGAGCCCTGGTGGCGATGTGGGTTTTCTCAAGTCGGGTGAAGACCACGGGGTTGGCGGGGGGGTGGGGGGGGGTGGGGTTGAGCACATGGAGAGTTCCCACTGCAGGGTTCATTCACTATTTCCCCCTCCAGTCTCGGACTCTGCAAGGGGGCTGCTGGGTACCCCTGTCTTGTTCGCCGTTTTCATTCCTTAGCTCAGGCCGACGTACAGGAAGCACACTCAGAAAATATTTGCTGTGGTCGTTGAAGGTTTTTCTTTTAAACTGTGAAGCACCATCCACAGGTGAGGAGTGGTGGTCCTCCTGTCTGTGCCAGTCTACAGAGACTCCAAGAGCTGAACATGAGGGGTCATTGCAGTGGCCCCTGAGGAGCAGTTGGGGTGGATTTAGAACCTCCGGGTGAGTAGAAAGGACCGGATGAGATGGCAAACAACAGGAAATGAAAACTGTCAAGTGGCGTCAGCCTCACATTTGGGGAACAAACGTATTTCTGCCCCAGAAGCAGTGGAGCAGGGCAATGCAGCGGGAAGAACACAGGCTTTGCTGCCCCAGCAGTTGGGTTTAAATCCCGGCTCGGCCGTTGACAAGCTGTGTGACCAGGCGCAAGTTACTTCACCTCTCTGAGCTCCAATTTTTCCTCCGTGGAAAGGGCTAGAGGCCCATTTCATAAAGCCGCTGATGGCACATCTCACAGACCCCACGTGCCTGGTAATTCTGGAGTTAGGTACCCTGTGGGACGCCACCTGCGTCCCCAGCAGATGCTCTCCGCCTCCCTGTCCCGCCCATGCTCTGCACCAGCAGCACAAACCAGCTTCGTTTCCAGCAGCTGCAACCCAGCGTGGCTTTCTGCCTCTTGCTTTCTTTCTTGGTCCTTCTCTGGAAAGCCCGCGGTCACCTGCTCGAGCTGACATGGGCAGGCGAGGTGTCCCCTTTGAAGTTGTCTGTGATGAACAGGAGAGGAGCCAATGGTGGTCACGCACCAGAGGCCCTGAGCGGCGGTCAGTTTGGTGACACGCCTTGTAACAGCTTCTCCTCCTCCTGACTTTCATCCCGGGGCTAGTTACCCGGGGC
The DNA here is from genome assembly GCF_018350155.1 of Leopardus geoffroyi. NCBI lineage: Eukaryota > Metazoa > Chordata > Mammalia > Carnivora > Felidae > Leopardus > Leopardus geoffroyi. The sequence continues at coordinate 77,806,153 of NC_059338.1, read as the reverse complement.
TGCCATAGAAAACTGTGCAGGGCCACAAACCAGGTGACGGAAAGCCACAGACGTATGTTCCCTCAGAGGCTGAAGGCCACAGGTCTGAAACCAAGGGCGTTGCCAGGGCTAAGCTCTCTCTGAAGGCGCTCAGAGTGGATCTTTCTTTTTCTTTTCCTGCTTCCGGTGGTTCCCGGGGTTCCTTGTCATTTCGGTGTCAGCCTCCCTCTTCACCTGGTGTTTGCGGTGTGCCTCTCAAATTTCCCTTTCCTTTCTTGTATAAGACACCAGTCAGCAGATTTCGGGCCCACCTTAAACCCTCGAGGAACTTAACCTGATTACATCTGCAAAGACCTTATGTCCAAATAAGGTCACGGCACAGGCACGGGGGTTAGGACTTGGACGTGTCTTTATGGAGAACACAGTCCCGCCCGCTGCACCCCCCTGGCCCCTTATCCATTCTCCTCGGAATTAACTGAATGCATTTGAGTTGTTGTCTTGGGCTCTGCTTCCGGGGACCCCAGGCCCTGGCATTTAGGCTGAGGAGATTCCAGGTTTTCTCAAATGGACCACGGAAGACAGATTGCATCTACGTTGGTGTGCAGTTAAGGCCAAATTAACGGGAATGACAGAAAACAGTTTTTGTTCATTATAGATTCGTGCAGCAAGTATTTATTGAGCAGTTACTGTGTAACATGCACCATTCTAAACTCTGGGGTGTAATGATGAACAAGGAAGGATCAGCAACCCTTAGCCTTTTGAAGGAAAATTTCTCAGCATAAATGGTGCAGACTTCTTTAGGTGGCAGTGGGCTCGTCGTGGACATCATCCAGGGAATTCAGGCATAAGCAGGTCTTCAATGGCCTTTGTTCCTCATACCTCTGTTTTTGCTTCTTTGTTTTAAATCGCTGCGAGAGTAGGGCAAGTGGGTGTCTCGGAAGGAATTCCCAGTAAGAATCCTTTGTTTCAAGATATCTTCCTTTCTTTGCCAAGTTCCCAGAAATATCACCATTATTGTATTCTTCTTTAAGGTCTAAAAGATGTTTAGGCAATCAGGAAGCTTTTCTAAAGGCAAATGTTTCCAGTAGATGTTGGCGGGGGGTGGGTGGATAGAGGGCTTCCTCTTCTTGGTTCCTCTCCGGCATGTCAAGCACAGGGAATGGTCCTCGTGGAAGCTCGCTGATGAGCCGGGCTTGCAACCCGAGAAATTTCCTCTCACCTCCTTCCCTTCAGAGCAGTGGCCGTTTAGTGGTGGTGTGGTGCCTGAAGTTTGCTTCTCTAACAGTTCTAATCACAATACACTTTCTGCATAACATGTCTAGACTGGCTGTGTTTGTTATAAGTAAATGCAGATGGAAAGAGACATACAGTCTAACCTGAATTGAAGGATGGAGGAAAGGAAGGCTTCATGGAGGAGGTGATGTGAGTAGAATCCTGGCAGTTGAGTAGGTATTGGCAAAGGAAAGGAGGTGGGAGGATGTCCTAGGCAGAGAAGGATGAATGAACCAATGCTGGGGACTAGCAGAGAACACGGAGTGTGGCGTGTGGATATTGCCTATCAGTTCAGTTGTATTAGAGTGTAAAGGACGAGACAGAAACAGTAAGATATGAGCCTAGTAGAGCAGGAAGGGGAAGGATCATGAGCCCCATCATTTGGGGCTTGGGTCCTTCTACTAGGTAATTTCTATGGTGTCTAGAGTGAGCTGGCAACTCCCATATATGGAAAGGAGTCCATTGGCTTCTATTCTGGAACAGACCTACACCCACAGTGGCACAGAGACCTCAGTGTAGCTAGAACTCACCTATGGGCTGGAGATTTGAAATTCAGTATGCTTTCTGACACTCCTCCCTATGCCAGGGTTGATAATGGTCCCCGGGAATTTCAGAGACCCATCAGTGCATGACAAGATTCAAGAGCAGGAAGCAACCAGAAGACTTCACTTTTCATAAATGGAAACTGAGTCTCAGACAAAAGAATTGACTTATCCAAAGCCATGCAGCACTGGGGACCCAGGTCTCCCAATTTTTAGTGGTCTTTCTTCCCTGCTGTTTGTATTTCTGGCATCACTGTGGTTCTCTTCTAATCCTCATGGCCTTAGGAGGTAATTCTGAAGAAAAAGGTCAGGAACATCTGTTCATCCACAGATCCGGAGTGAGGGATATGTCTGACCCCCCCCTGACCCACTTCCCACTGTCCTCCTTCCATCTGCCCTCACTGCCTGATCAGGGGATAGCTCCAGTTAGCCTCCTAAAAAGGGCAGCATAGGGCAGAATGCAACTCAACTTCTCTCTGTGCTATTGTCAACAAGTCAATGAGAACCCAGTCCAATGGCAAACTGCCTTTCTTAATTCTTCCTTAAAAAAAGGGGGGGGGGGACAAAAAGAGTTTTTAAGAGACACATGGACCCTGGGAAAGCATCTTCCTCATGTCTCACTTTGAACTTTGATCATTTATAAGGACCTAAAAAGCTATGGCAAGAGAAAAAAACCTCTGAGATGAACTTGATATTTCATGAGCACCTGCTATAGGTGAGGGCTTGGGGAGCTCTTGGAGCTGAAGGGGACAAAGGAGAGTAAGACAAAGAGATATTAGCTATGGGGATCATGATAACCTTGCTCAATGCAGGGATTAGGACTGATGGGGAAGAAAGAGATCTCTGAAGATGTTATTGGCTGGCTATCAGTCATGTGGACCTCTCCCTCCTCCTTCTGTTGACCCAGTTGTTTAAGATATAGTTATTTTGGACCCATAAATCACATCTCAATTCTGAGGAAACATCCTGATTTTGTGATAAGGGTTTAATCTTATCGTATTTTAGGCTCAGATATCTCTAATCCTTCCCACTCTTCCTTCCTTGTTCTCTCTCTTCCTTATTTCCATCCATCAGTCCGTCCATCCATCCATCCATCCATCCATCATTCTTTGCCATTAGACATTCATTGCACCTGTGTGGCATGCCACACGTGTATGTGTGTCTATCTATTACAAGAGAAGCATGGTATGTCCAAGGACTAGCGCCCCCAGGACCAGTTGCACCTGAGTTAGATTCTGGCTCCCTCATTCACAGCTCTGTAAAATTGGGCAAGTTATTTAGCAATGAGCAAGACATAGAGTAAGACTGTGAGATTCTGCTTTCTTCCCTCCCTGCCTTGATTCCTTTGGAAAATAGTCTGAAGAACTTGAGGTGGTATCATCTTCTTGCTTGGGTAGAGATGCCAGCTGACTGGGGACAGGAAGGCCAGCTGGCAGGAGGGGGAAGCCGATGAGGGAGAGGTGAGGAAGGGGGACGGTCGCGCAGTCTGGGCATGCTGATTCTCAGAGGTGGGTGAAGTTTGGCCAAGAAGCTCACTGTGGATGTCCTAAAATGGCGAGTCCTTCTTATTCTGCCTCCAAGACATGATACAGTGCGGGAAAGCCTACAGATGGAGTCCCAGTCATTCAAAGAAAGGAAAGGGGCCAGAAATTGGTAAAATAGCTGGGCTGCCTCAGAACAGCCAGAGCAAATACCCGTGCTCCTCAGGAACCACTGCAGAGCCGCCTCTTTGTGGGGAGGGCACAGTTGAAGCCCCTTTTTTATTTCCTTTCCTTTGGCCAACTGAATATCTCCTCATAATTGAAGATGGAGCTGTTATTTGCTGAGAGTGTCAGGCACTTTATACTCCCTGATCGTATTTGTTTCTGTCTTTGCAATAACCCCAAGGCAGGTATTATTATTTGCATTTTACTGATCAGGAAACTGAAGTTAATAGCCACCCACTCAGTCAGCCAGGTTTGAATCCAGGTCTGTCTTACTGCACAGCCTGTGCTCTTTTAATTCATTTGTCCATCCATTCATTCACTCCCAGGGTTAAGGAAGACACAAATGTCCTGCTTCCATGGAACTTTCTTTAGAGTAGGACAGGTGAACAGACAGTAAACAAAAAGCATAGAAACATAGAAGTCAGGGCTGGGAGTAGCCTTATCTGCCATTTCATCCCATAAAATATCACATTTCTATGTAAGGCTTTGTAATGAACAATTGTCGTATGATATTCAGAAGGGACTTGTGAAGTAGGAAAGTCTGTATTTTCCCCCCGATTACCCAGCTAACAAAGCAGTAACAGAAAGATTCTCCTCCACCGACCTTTGACCTTTTCAGGGCAGTTCTTTGCTGTTACAATTCCTTTCCTACTGGACAGGGTCTGCACTTACATATTGTGCCTGGCAAAATTACACCAAGTTCATAGATACAGAGAACAGACTGACTGGATCTATGATTTCAAGAAGTGCGGGGTGGGAGATGAAAGAAATAGGCGACCTGGTTTCTTTTTATTTATTTTTAATTATTTAGCTTGAATAAGTTGCACACAAAATTTTGGAAAGGAAATATAGAGTAGGGACTCTTGAACAAGGTATAAGAGAAACCACATGCTAATCCTAAAGGAATTATCTCATTGTCTTTTCTCCTGTTGATGAATATGACGAGTCCACGTAAGACTAACCTCCACTTCTGTTTCCTGGATAGCATACTCCCTTGCACATTTCACAAATTCCTCTTCTTTCCAAAATCATCAATTTTACCTGTTCGGTTGGATCACTCACATCAGCATCAACTAGGCTATGATTTTTGCCACCTTAAAAAAAAAAAATCCTTTCCTAAATCTACATTCTCTTCCAGCCACGGACCCTTCTTTCTGATTTCAAAAAAGAAATCAACCCTGTTTAGTGCACACACATTTAGGATTCACCAGTTTCACTTTATGTAATGTCCCTTTTATCCCTAATATTTTCCCCTGTTTTGAAGTTGCCTGATATTAGTCAGATATTTGTCTGGTATTAATATAGCCACGATATATTCGTATATTTGTATGGTATATATTTTTCATCCTTTTAGCAATAATTTTTAAAGTAAGGTTCTTTTTGTAGACAGCATATAGTTGGGTTTTGCTTTTAGAATCGATCTGATAAAATCTGTTTTTAAGTTGTGTGTTTAGACCATTTATGTTGACATAATTGTTGATATGGTTGAATTTAAATCTGATAGTTGTTTTCTGCTAGCTCCATCTATTCTTTGTTCTTTTTTTCTGTCTCCTTTTGCATGAATTGAGAATCTTTTGTGTTTCCATTTTATTTGCACTATTGGCTTATTATTACAATCTTTTAAAAAATGTTTTAGTGATTGCCCTGGTACTTGAAATATACACCCTTAATTTATCACGGAATAATTTCAAATAATATATTTCTTCACATATTGTGTTAAGATCTTAAAACAATTATCCATCTCATATTTTGTGCTGTTTTGTCACATATTTCACTTTTACATGGGCTATAAACACACAATACATTGCTGCTAATTTTGCTGTAGATAATCAGTCATCTTTTGAGCTAGTAAATTGGAAAAATATCCTTTTATTTGCCTTTATTTAACAATCTCTAAGCTTTTCATTTCATGTATATGCAAATTTATGTCAGATATATGTATATGTATATGTATACATAGAGATATAGGTATAGATATAGATATAGGTATAGATATATCTTTTGTCTGATGTATTTCCTTTTACATTTCTTGTAGCACAAATCCCCTGGTAATGGATTCTTTTAGCTTTTTTTTTTAATTAAAAAAAATTTTTTTAATGTGTATTTATATTTGAGAGAGAGAGAGAGACAGAGCGTGAGAAGGAGACGGGGGTTCAGAGAGAGAGGGAGACACAGAATCTGAAGCAGGCTCCAGTCTCTGAGCTGTCAGCACAGAGCTTGACGCAGGGCTTGAACCCACGAGTTGTGAGATCATGACTTGAGCCAAAGTCAGACGCCCAACTGACTGAGCCACCCAGGAGCCCCTTAGCTTTCATTTTTATTAAGAAATCCTTATTTCACCTTCACTGTTGAAAAATATTTCCACTAGGTATAGAATTCTGGGTTAACAGATTTCTGTTATTCACGGAGTATTTTAAAAGGGTCATTCCATTGCCTTCTGGATTTCATAGTTTTTGATGAGAAGTTGGCTGTAATTTATATCTACTTCTCTTTATATAATTTGTCTTTTTTTCTCTTTATCTTTGGTTTTCAGCAGCTTGAATGTGATAAGCATGGCTTTTTAAGAAAACATTTACATTTTGGGGCTTCTCTGAGTTTGTTAGACCTATGACTTGATATAATTCACTATTTTGAGAAAGTTCTTGCTGATTATCTCTCCTAACATTTTAAATATTCTCTTCTTTCATTCTTCTACTTCAGGAACTTTATTACACAAATATTAGACCATTTGGTATTGTGCTATAGATCTTGGATGAGTTGATATGCTTTTATTTTTTATTCACTCTTTTCTTTGTGTTTCTCTTTGGGTAATTTCTATTGACCTAACTTCAGGTTCACTGACTTTTTTTTTCTCTTAGCTATTGAAGTGCACTAATGAGCCTATCAAGAATATTCTTCAGATATTTTACTGTGTTTTCTTTTCATTTATAGCATTTCAGTTAGACCCTTTATTATAGTTTTATTCTCTCTGCTGAAATTTCTCAGCCATCATGTATATTGCCCAGTTTTTCTACTATAGCCTTTCACATATTAATGAAACAATTTTAAATATCCTGATGGTTATATCTGGCTCACCTCTGAGTCTAGTTTTGTTCATTAATATGTCTCATGAGAGTTGGCTGTTTTTATGTGCTGTGTGTGTGTGTGTGTGTGTGTGTGTGTGTGTCTTAAGTTTTGGTTGAACACCAGACATTCAGTGTAGCATAGGAGGAACAAATTTAAATAGTGTTTATGCTTAGGAATGGTCACGTCTTTTCTGCTAAGCCCTGGGTGTGTGGTATTGAGTTAATACAGTCAGGAGTTGTTGCCATGGTTACCTTCAAGGCACGAGTGGTTTCAAATTCCTCAGATATTAGTTTGTACTTAGGTTGGCATCTGGGATCCTGGAAGGTTTTTCTCAGTGTTCCTGTTGTATCATTAGATGTTGGCTTACCCTGTATGCTTATGTGATGAGGTCTCTTTTCATGTGCTTGTCTTTTCCGCAATGCTAGATTGCTGTTGTTTGTTACTCAGTGTTGGTTAGTCTGCTGGTGGATAGTGGGCCTATTATCTAGGCTCAGTAGGTTTTATATCCTATGGACCTGGCTTTCTGGGTCAGGTTTCTCACCTACCTGCTCTTCCTCCCCCTGGCAGCCAGACTCTGCCTGTTGTCTTTGGTGATTCTTCTGTGTCCATTTTCTGCTTTTTCCTCAGTGGTTGGTGGTCTCCAGTTGCATTGGTATAGCATCCTGGGCTCAGGACTATTTTCTGCCCCTTTCCCATGGTAGAAGTTGTATTATTTAATCTTTGTCAAGCAACAGAATGTCTTCATCTGTGCCCTGGGGCCCCAGGCTTGCTGTCTTTCTCCAAGGATCTCAAGGCTTTGGTTCATGGAAGACCTTGGGTGGAGTTTGGTTCATGGGTGGAGTTTTATGTCTTTCCCTTAAGGCAGTTGCCCTCTTCCTCCCACAAGTCACCATGGAGGAAGGCTTTCTCCTATCTTGTGCCCTTATTCCAATCTTTCTGTGAATACCCATTGAAGGTCTATGGAGAAAACCCTGAAAGTGGGTGCAAACTCCTCTTTTATTTGTGGTTTCCAGTGTTTAATACTCTCAAACTAGCTCACATTGAATCTTTAGCAATTTGTTAGACTTTTTAGCTGCTTGTATAGTGCCCAGAATCTCTTCCTTCTGTGGTCTGCCATAGGTAAACTAGGTTTTAAGGTTTTTCTTTTTAGATTTCAGGTTACTTGTTAGCCCCATGCCTTCAGCTGTCTGATAGTTCAAGCAAAGTGATAATTTTGTAGTTTACCCCACTTTTTCTTGTCGTGAAGATTGAAGTGATGTTCTTCTTAGCTTTTTACATTCTAGGCCTGAATTCTCTGATTGTTTTTATAGTGAAGCAATTAGAAAAGGGTGTCTATATTCATAATCTCCACAGTATCTTCCTTTGTTCGCTCTTGAATCCACTTCAGTAAGGCTTGTACCCTTATTTCTCCACCACAGTTTTTTTCAAGGTCACTAGTGAACTCTGTACTGTTAGTTCTTGTCCTCATCTTATTTCATTTATCACCATTATTTTGCACAGATGATCTCTCACTACTTCCTCAGTGAAATACTTTAACTTGGCTTCTAGAACACCACACTCTCTTGGATTTCCTCCTACATCAGTGGCTGCTCCTTGAACACCTTTTTGAGTTCATTCTCTTTTCCTGACCTCTAAACATTGAGTATCCAAGGCTCACTTTCTGGACCTCTTTTCTTCTTTAACTATACTTATATTCTTTTCGTGATCTCATCTAGTCTCAGGGTTTTAAATATCATCTATCCACTGACAACCTCCCCTGATCTCCAAATTTATATACTACTAGACATCTAATTTGAATGCCTAAGAGACATCTTAATTTAACATGTCTAAAACCAGATCTTCCCCCAACAAACCTGTTCATCCTCCAGACTTCCCAAACTTAGTAAATGTATTCTCAATAGAAGTCCTTCTATTTGCTCAGACCAAAAACCTTAAAATCATCTTGATACCTCCTTTCAGATCCCATACAGTGAATCTTGACTATACCTTCAGCATATATCCAGAGCTAACCACTTCTCACAACCTCCACTGTTACCGCCCTCACTGATGCCACAATCATCTTTGGACTATAGTATCAGAACTCTAGGTTTTTTCCTTGCCTGCTTTTCCTATCTAGTCTATAGCTGCTTTAGTCAGCATGAAAAAAGCAATAGCAATTATAACTAGTAATGTGATATTGGGCAAGTCATAACCTTTCTATGTCTCATTTTCTCCTTTGCAAAATAGAAATGTGGGCAGAATTCTAAAGATGTCTTCCCAAAGTTTCAGTTTCCTAGTTATTCAATAAAATATTAATCTAGGTATTTCTGTGAAGGAGTTTCGCAGGAATTAATGTCCCAAATCAGTTGACCTTAAGATATGAACATTAACTGGGTGGGCCTTACTTAATCAGTTAGGCTATTTATTTATTTATTTTTAAATTTTATTTTAGAGAGAGAAAGCATGACTGAGGGAGTGAAGAAGAGAGAGAGAGAGAGAGAGAAAGAGAGAGAGAATCTTAAGCAGGCTCCACACTCAGCCTGGAGCCCAATGTGGGGCTTGATTCCATGACCCTGGGATCATGTCCTGAGCCAATATCAGAAGTCAGATGTTCAATGGACTGAGCCACTCAGGCACCCCAGTTAGGCCCTTGAAAAGCAGAAAGTTTTCTCCAGCAGTGCAGTCATTCAGAGATTTGAAGCATGGGGGGAATTTGATGTGCCATTGCTGGCTTTGAAGATGGAGGGGGCCAGACATGAGCACTACTTGGAACCGTTAGGAGCTGAGAGTTAGTCTGCAAGCAAATGGAGACCTCCTTCCAACAGCCACAAGAAACTGAATCACCAATAACCTTAATGATCTTGGAAGTGACTGCTTTCCTTGAACCTCCAAATAAGATCTCAGTGTGGCCCATGTGTTGATTTTAGCCTCCTGAGAACCTAAGAGAGCTCAAATGAGCTGGCCTGGAATTATGACCCACGGAACCATGAGATGTGGGTGTGCTGTTTTAAGCCACTCTTTTTGAAGTAATTGTTATGCAACAGTAGACAACTGATGGTAAGAATGAGAAACGTCCTTTTCGTGATAATTACTCATTTTCAGAGATAAGTCTGATCATGTCAGTCGTCCTTTAAGAACACAGCTCACCATATCATATTGAATAAAAGCCAAAGATGTTACGGGGTTCTGTAAAGCCCTCCTTCATCTTGCTGTTTCACTTCCTTGACTTAATTTACTACTTTCCCTCCTGCTCACTCATCTTTTCCCAGATTAGAATCCATGCCCTGGGATGTTTACACTTGCCTTTACTACACCCAGAGCATTCTTCTCCTAGATATCTTCATGGCTCCTCCCTCAGCTATCTCACACCTTTGAGCAGGAATCTGTGCTTGATGTGTTCTGTTAGCTCCTGAGTTGTCAAAAATCTTTAGTCCTGATCTCTTCAAATACTGCCTTTAACTGATTTTCTCTGCCCTCTCTTTCTGAGACTTTAATTAGTGTTAAATATTTTGATCATGTGTCAGATGTATTGTATCCTAACTTCTGTGCTTTACACCTTTTGGTCTTACTATGATTTAGTCTGAATATTTTCTGCTGATCTATCTTGTAGTTCATTCGTCTTTTCTTCTCTTTTGCCTCATTTTCTGTTAAACGAATCCATTAAACACTTAAATTTAGATACCGTATTTCCAGTTTTAGAGTTTCCATTGATTCTTTTAAAAAGATACTTACCAGTTTTCCAGTCAAATTTCCATTTTAGTCATTTATTTTCTAGTACACGTTAATCAGTTATTTAAAAATTCCCTTCTGGATCTCTTTTGGTTCCGTTTCTGTTGCCTGCTTTTTTCTCTTGGTGTTGGTTATTTGATTCTGTCTCCTGGTATGCCTAGTAAATTTCACAGAATTCCAGCCATTATGCATGAGAAAAGTGTAGAACTAACATGAGACTCTGGGATGAAGTTATCTTCTGGCAGGAATCTAGGGTTTGGGAGGATAATAATGAACCAGTCTGGAATTGAGCTGAATTGAAGCTGTGTCTTCAGTCTTTGTGGAAGCTGATAAATATCCGGTTTGCCCTTATTTGGGGCATGTAGAACCTCAGTGGTCCCAACTTAAAGCCTGTGGTATTTACCATGTCCTTTCCTCTGTGACATGCCCTGAATTGCAATTTTTTGCTTCCACAGCCCTTTGAGATGGCTGAAGTCTCTACCAGCTTCTCCTCAGCTTCTTAGCCTCTTGGTCACCATTTACTAATCAGTAAATACCTCGAGTGAAGACAGAATCTAGGGCTCACTATTCTGTGCTTCTCTTATCCTTGAGATCTTGATCCCTTAAGTTAAATAGCTCTTTAACTCCTTCAAGCAGAATATTTAGAAGATTTACCTGGTTTGTTTTCCTTGTCTTCAGGACGAGGTTTGGTATGATCCAAGCTAGCTAGGCTATAGCTGGAAATGGCAGAAATGTCACCTTCTTTATGACACCTTTCCTGACACCCTGTAAAAATTGCAACCTGTCACCTTCCCTCCCCTATTCTGACACTCCAGTTTCTCTTCTCTGCATTTTTTTTTCCTGTGTAACATTTACCAGTATTTTATATGCCATATTTGTTTATTATTTATGTGTACTCTCCACAAAATAGAAGCTCTAAGAGAGAAGAGATGTATATATATTTTTCTTCCATTCCATTCTCCCTAGCCCCTAGAACAATGCTTGGAACAAAAGGTAATTAATCAGCCAAATTAAAAAAAATGTGGTTAATGAGTGAGACAATAAATGAATGTAGGAATGATGTTTTTGAATCACTTAGAGTAAATTTGGTTTAGACAGTTTTTGGGGGTAGAGACAAAAGAAACTGTGATGGACTGAAATGCTCTTATTATCTGTTAGAAGAAAGGATACCCATTATTAAAGAAGATAAACTTACTTCCTGTCACAATATTCTTTTTTTTTTTTTTTTTTTTAAACTTTTGATCTTCAACGTTTATTTATTTTTGGGACAGAGAGAGACAGAGCATGAACGGGGGAGGGGCAGAGAGAGAGAGGGAGACACAGAATCGGAAACAGGCTCCAGGCTCTGAGCCATCAGCCCAGAGCCCGACGCGGGGCTCGAACTCACAGACCGCGAGATCTGACCTGGCTGAAGTCGGCCGCTTAACCGACTGCGCCACCCAGGCGCCCCTCCTGTCACAATATTCTTAAAGGAATTTATTACCTGATACTGTTTGTAAAAGCCTTTTAATGATATAATAAATAGTGCATTAAATAGTACTTTCATAGTAAATGCAGAAGTGATTTTGGTTCAATTCTTTTGGTTCAATTATCAATAAAAATTGAGAGAAACTAATTTAAGCCATAAAGGTAAGGACTGAAAAAAAAAACCCCAAGGTAATTATAATGGCAACATTTGTATTTTATAGGTAATTCTCAGAAATGTAATGATTGAATCCAGTAACATCAGCAACCATAAAATGTAGCAGTGACAAAGGGCAGGTTAATTGCCTGTCTGAGCCTCAGTGTTTTTCTTTCTTTCTTTTTTTTTTTTTGTTTAAAGGGTAACAATAGGAACCTTACTCTTTCCATAAGAATTGTAGTGAATATCAAAGGTAGAATTCAAAATGCTAGCTAACTGACAGCTGAATCAGTTTTCCACCGATGACAAAATTCTTTTAAGAGCATTTTCACACTCACATAAGCGGTCTGTGATGCAAATATTATCATCACTCTGTTTTCCAGATGAGGAAACCAAATACAAGAGTCCCAGTTGGCATAGCCAACAAGCAGCTGAGATATAACTCATCCCTTTGTCTTTTGATTCATGTGCTCTGTCTCCAGAACCATATTGTCTCTCCAAAGGAAGGATCCTCAAGTGGTAGAAACTCAGATATCAGGGCAGACATAGGGTCTGGTAGCCTTTCTAACGCGCCTGTGGTTACCTCACATTGACCGGATCGTCTACTGTTGGAGATGTGGAAGCGGATAAAATTCCCAAGAGCTGGTTCCACTTCAGTACTAAACTCCAAGTTCTTGGGACCGGACAAATTCTCCAAGTTATGAGAAATCCAGACAACTTCAATTTTTTCTTAGGTATGAGGAAAAACATTTCATTTTTTCCCCTTAAAAATCAATATTTGGTCCTTATCTGGAGCTGCATATAAATCCCCTCTTAATGTCTGACTCAATAAATTGACTCTATCCTTCAAACTTTGGAATGGCCTCAGGCTACCAGAGTGTGAGAAATGCCTTCACGAATATCAAAGACACAGTAATTGTATCTCTCTAAATGTTAAGACTAAAATAGCTACTACCTTGGGGGAAGAGACTTCCTTGCTCTCCTGTCTCCTTGCTAGAGGCCATGGTGCTACCTTGGGCTAATGGACTCGTCTTTTCCTGGAAGGAAATGGGAGGTCGTGTAGGCCTGGAGCCTTCCAGGAAGATTTTGAGCTCAGGATGTGAGACAGCACATACTTAGAGTTTTCTGTAACACTCAGGACCTCATCCATTGGCATTTTATCTCTTGTCCTAAGGTCTAAGAAACTGCGAGCAGATGAAACATTTATTTTATGGTCTAAAAGATTGGCCAGTATCTTAGACAAGCCAATTCCTTAGGAAAAAAAAAATATGCCAAGAAAATGCAATTACATTTAGCTGGAGCTAAAACCCCACACAATGCAATAATGATACCAGCATTTATTTTTCATCTTCCTTTGTGCCAAATACCACATGTGCGTTTTGTATCCATTATTTCATTTATGTCACATAGTTTCTGTACAAACCTTCTGTTTGCAAATTAAGAACAGAGATTTTAGAGGGTAAGTAACTTGTCCTATGGACCCATGTTAAGTGAATCCTAGAGTTGAGATGTGAATCCTTATTGTCTCTGATTTCATATGGATCACTCTTTCCCTTCACCATTATTATCATTATTTATTGGTAGTAGTGATCATTAGTACCTTATCTTTTGTGATAGGTGGCCTTTAAGATGGCCCCAGTCATTTCTGCCTTATGGTGACTGTGGGCTGGACCCAGTGACTAACTTTTAACAAATGAAATACAGCAGAATTATGGATGTTACTTTTGAGATTGGGTTACGAAGAGGTTGCAGCTTCTGTCTTGAGTGCTTGCTCCCTTCCCTTGTCTCTCTCTGGGTGAAGCAAGATGAATGTTGGAGAGGCCCATATGACAATATATGACATGAGCACATGACCTGCCAACAGTGGGTTGAGCACATGACCTGCCATAGGAGTGGGCTGGGAAGCAGTCATCCCCCAGATGAGCCTAGAGGTGAACACAGCCACAGCTGAGCATTTCACTGCACTCTTGTGAGAGACCCAGAATCAGAACACTCCAGCTAAGCCCAGATTCATGACCCACAGACACCGTCAAATAAATACATAAATATGTTATTCTTAGCCACTAAGTTTTGGAGTCATTTATTATACAGCAATAGGTAGCTAATACACCATTTATCAAATACTCCTTTTTTAAAATGTTTATTTTTGAGAGAGAGAGCGAGCATGAGTGGGAGAGGGGCATAGAGAGAGGCAGACACAGAATCTGAAGCAGGCTCTGCAGTGTCAGCACAGAGCCCGACATGGGACTCGGACCCATGAACCAGGAGATCATGACCTGAGCCAAAGGCGGACACTTAGCTGACCGAGCCACCCAGGTACCCCTCAAATACTCTTAATACTAACGCTGCTGTAACAATACTCATTACTTTTTAATATTTTACAATGTAAAAAGCACATGCTAGGTGCCTCATAGGTAACAACTCATATTATCTTTTCAACGATGCTGTTGGGTATCCATATTTTATAGATCAAGAGCAGATGCACAGAGAAGTTAGGGCACTGGGTCCAGGGACTCATACATCTGAGATCCATTTCCAAGAGTGAACTTGTAGGTGGTCTGCAAGAAAGGCCACAGTGAAAGGAGCCAATTGTGTCCCAGAAACCACCCCGCCATCCCTTGCTTGTGCTGTGCCAAGGGCAGGGCTGGGCCCCACGCTTCAGGCTATAATTGTCGTGACTAGGTCTTCTCCGCGGGTCTCTTGTCCTCTCCGGGACGGTGGCTACTTAGAGAAGACGGCTTCCTCTATGGATCTCACTCTCAAGTCAAGCTGAATGGATGGCGGAGCATGTTCTTCCAAGGAGGGAATTGGAAGTGGCCACAATGGCGAGAGGAATCCCATGAGACCTCATGATATCTGCCCTTGGAGCTGGCACGCTGATATTTGTGTCCAGGTCCCATCGGCCAAAGCCAGGTCTTGAAGGATGAGATGTTATCTAGGCAGAGAGGAGTGGAATGAAATTTTAGGAGGAGTCAGCATCACGAAGGCAGGAACTCCCGTGGATTTTTTGGGGGGCTGCATGGCAGATGGGGAGTGTGTACGTGGCATGATGAGAGATTCTGCGAGGGAGGTAACCACCCACCTGAATGATTAAACCAAACCTCCTACTCACACCTCTCCCTCACCCCTGCAATCTGGGGAGCCAGAGGGAAGAGTCTAGGAGGAATCGTTTAAAAGAAGGACAACTTTGTTGAGTTTGGTGGTCATGCTTGCTGAATTCACTCCTTCTTTAATTTATTCTCTCAACACACGGTTTTGAGCCCCTATCGTATGCTAGGTAATTAGCCAGTAGGGCGGGAGGATTTAAGCCCAACAAACGGGATGCAGGTCTTTGCCGCAAGGAGCCCAACATCAAATGAGGAAAATATATGCAAGCAAACAGTAGAACGTACGGTAGCAGGTCCTGGAATAGAGGTGAGTACAGAGTGCTGGGGAGGAGTGAAGCAGAAGTGAGGGAGAGTTGCTGGAGGGATCCTGGAGGAAGTGACTGACAGAGAGCCCTTGCAGCTGAGGAAAGGTGTGCCAGGACATGACAGCTGCCAAGGGGAGGGCGTTGCAGCCAGAGAACACAGCGTGCAGAGGCATGAGAGGTCAAACGTGTCGCGAGAGTGATAAGCCCGGTGATCCCGACCAGGAGATAGGGTCGGCGACTGAGTGGCAGCAGAGGAGCAGGAGCAGGTGGGAAGGACAGCCGTGTCCCCTTCTGGCCTCCCACCCCTCCGCCCCAGGATTCTCCTTGTGGCCAGTGTTCCTTGCTTTCCCTTTTGCCTGTGAGTTTTGCGGCTGCAGCCGAGTCCCTGGATTTTTGATGCACCTTATGGCTGATGGTCAGCATCTGATCTGATATTCCGTCCCACACTTTAAGGCAGTTATGAGGCCCGCTGAAGCCCTCTCTCTATTGGGTTAAGTAAAGCCAATTCCTTTCATTTTTCCTTGGGGCTTTCGTTTTATTAGAAATATTAATGAAAAATATAGTTTTTTTTTAAATGCAAATGTCCTCTTCCCTGGGCCTTATGACTCTTTCAAAGGTAAGATTTTATTTTAGTCTTGTCTCCAACATGCAAGGTCGGCCCGAGGGGGTGTTAGGAGGCCTGAACGACTCAGGAAAGGGGAGCCTTGAGGCAGAGGAAGGTCATCTGCGGGGCTGCCTGCGAGGTCCTTGCAATAAGTGATTCTCCATAATCCTCCCCAGCATCTTCAAGGGGGACCCCTCTCCCCATTGGCAGAAAAGCAAATGCAGGCTCAGGAAGGTTTGTGTGATTTTTTTCAAGGTCACATAGCTAGGGAGGCGCTCAGAGGTCTGAACCCACGTCTGTCTGAACTCAGATCTAAGTTCTCCTCCTCAAACCTTGCTGACTCTCCTTCATTTGTCCAACAAAAGCTGATGTAGCTTCGAGTCACTGGCTGCTGTCAGGGGCTCACAAGTATGGGCCGAACAGTTGCCGAACAGCAATCATCACGATGGCGAGGGAACACATCCATGGCCATCGCGACCTATATTGCTTTCCTTTTGACAAGAGGCCGCCCAAACCACTTTCATTTTGCACCTCCCCAACCTTCTGCAAAGATACCAGGGCTGTGATAAATATTTATTTTGGAGAAAGAGAGAGAGAGAGAAACAGCGCGCAAGCAAGTGGGGGAGGGGCAGAGAGAGAGGGAGACAGAGAATCCGAAGCAGGCTCCAGGCTCTGAGCGGTCAGCACAGAGCCCCACGCGGGGCTCGAACTCACGAACTGCGAGATCGTGACCTGAGCCAAAGTTGGACGCTCAATGGACTGAACCACCCAAGTGCCCTTGTATTCGGCGACTTTTTAAAAAGTAGGTTGAGGTCACAGGACCTGCAGAAAGTAGCCTATTGAGAGCAGTGTGGGCTAACAGAGAGCTGAAGTTTAGGAGCTGTGTGATCTGTGGTTAAGTCACTGACCTCTCTGATCCTCGAAGTCCGCATCTTGTAAAGTGAGTATAAAAATAATTCCTACTTTGCATCCTGACACACTCCAACAGGCTTGTGAGGCCGGCAAAGAAATCTCAGCCCACCTTGGACCGGAGAAGGAACAGAGCTTCGAGTCTTTCTTTCAATGGGCAGCACCTGGGCACCTGCCTTCTCCGCTTCCCCAAACTGTTCTAAAACGAAAGTAAAGAAATTAAAAAAAATGCATAAACCCACAGAAAGGAAGGTCAGGAGAGGTGATGACGTGAGGTGAGAGATGACAACCAATGTTTAGACATTTAAAAGTTGGTGAAAGAATGAGTAAAACAAAGGGAACCTCGCAATAGAGAGTAAGTCACGTTGTTTCCCGGAGACTCAGAAGCGCCCTGGAATTAGAGGCACGAGGCACAGAGAAAGGTGAGGCCGAACACGAGGCACCGGTGAGTGTGCAGGAGGACCAGAGACCCCCTTCCCGGTGCCGTCCCACCCACACGGCCAAGTCACCACATCCCCCTCCCTGGAAAACAGGTCTATCCCGCTCTAGACTCCAGCCAGCAGGGAAAGCAATGTGGGGAATAAAGGCACCAACACCCACACCTCCTCCATTGTTGGGCTCCAAGAAGGTGGAGGAAACTAACTGTCCCAAAAGGAAACCCCCATGGACGCCGGCATCCTCAGTCACCCAACATGGTTCTGGAACTGGACTCGATCATCCGATTCTCGAAGTGGAGAGACACAGCTGTTCCACCAGCCCTGTCCACCCCCACAGAACTGTCAGAGCCCCCAGGGTCCCTTCCTTTTTCAGTATGAATGGACAAGGGGCGCCTGGGTGACTCAGACTTCAGCTCAGGTCATGATCTCACCGTTTGTGAGTTCAAGGCCGGCATCTAGCTCTGTGCTGACAGCTCAGAGCCTGGAGCCTGCTTCAGATTCTCTCTCTCTCTCTCTTTCTCTCTCTCTCTCTCTCTCTGTCTCTCTCTTTCTCTCTCAGAATAAATAAACATTAAAAAAGATAAAAAATAAATAAATATGAACAGACCGGACAGAATCGCCATGCACTCGAAGAAGACCCACAATGGGAAAGAGAGAAGCTAAAAAACAGACCAATAAAGTAACTCGGGGGGAAAAAGAAACAAGAAAAGGAGTAGCATCAAAAACAGAAAACAAAAACCAACCCCCAAAAGCCCAGCTAAAGCAGAAGGTTTGGCTGTGCATTGGGAGCCCCTGAGGTTTAAAAGCTCCTGACGCCCCAGGCTTATCCCAGACCCACTGCACCTCGGTAGCGGTGTGGGGACGGGGGGAAGGGGGTGTTTAGGACCCAGGGTCTCCCCAGACCTCCCCACATGATACTTAAGTGCAGGCAAGGTTGAGACCCGCTGCCCCCCCAAAAAAACTGAAGACATACAGAAGTAAACAATTTCAAATCCTGTTAAGTGTAATGTAGGCAATTTAGCTCCAATGACAATTAGAGACAGACATAGAGAGAGAGAGATCTAGGCAGTCCCAGGCAGGAGGGCTTCTCTGAGGAAGTGATATTGAATCTTGTACCCAAAGAGAAAGGATCTAGAAAGAGCCTTCAAGGAGGAGAGAGGACAGAAGGTCTGTGAGGCCCAGAGAGGAGAGGTCTTGCCTGGGCCTGGTCCCCGGAGGCTGCAGGGTAGTGAGCCTCTGTCTTAGGTATGCAAGGGGCTCCTCTGGGGATTGTAGAGATGGCTTTACAGATGAAAACCCGGAAACTTGATTTATACTCTGGAGAAGGAGAAGAAAGAAGGGTGAGGGAAGGAAAGAGACAGAAGGAACCACACTGGAGGAATGTGGAGGCAAAGCTGTGGAAAAGGCTGAGGGACGTCCCCCCCCCCCCATTCTCTCCTTCTCCTCCCCTCGCCCCGCTCCCTCACCTTTCCTCCCCCTTTGTCTCCCTTCCCTTCTTTTTCTTTTAACAATTAGCACATCAAATGGGAAATTTTAAGGGATCTGGGCCTCTGTGGTGCCAGTCCCCTGACTCCAGCAGGCCTCTAGCACAAGCACACCTGCGCGGGCTCTGGCTACTGCCGGGCACTACCTCTGGAGGGATTCACGAGAGTGCTGTGGCTCCCACTCGCTCCCATGCCAAGTGGACAGAGCCAGGCCCGGAGGTGAGCTAACCCCGTAGACACAGGGACTCCCAGTGGACGTGGTCAGCAGAGCATGTGCCTGTTGGAAACACACAGGACTTACAAAATCCAAGATTTACAGAAGGCCACGCCACCCGTGGAGGGGTTCATCTCTCCCCTCTAGTTCCCCCAGGGCCCTGACTTCTCTCTCACTCAGCTCTTTGTGCACATTCTCTCTCAGTCTCCAAACAGCAGCCAGACAATCGTCTAAAAAGATTGACACGATCATGTCTGTCTCCTGTGGAAAATTCTTCAGTGAGTCGTCCGTGTTGGGCAGGTGAGATTTACATTTCTTTCCTGGCCCACAAGCCCATGCGGGCAGGTGCACCTGTCTCTCTACGAGCCTTGCCCGCCTCTCCCTCCCCTCCCTCCAGCTCTCTCTGCTCCCTTCCTGCTGTCCCTATAAGCGCATGTGGGAAGTACATGCTTTTCTGAGTCCGATAATGCTCTCAAATTACTTAGCCTCTTGGTGTTTCAATTTCCTTGTCTGTGAACTTGCAGCTGTGACAGTCTGTAAGGACTGTGTTGGACCTCTTGGGCTGCCACGAAACCCCAGACAATGTCTGGAAATGTGTGGATGGATCCTGAAAGGGGAGGTACTATCAGAGGTATTGTTATACATCATCCGGCCTTCCTCAACTCTGCTGTGAAACCCTGAAACAATGCATTGTCCAGCTGGGATGCCATATTGGGCTACAGAGGAAAGTCATGTCCTAGGTAAGCTTCTTATCTCTATGAAAAGAAGGAAGGAGAATAGTAATTCTTAAAACTAAAATAATCTTATCTACTATAAAATTACTCTAGGACCATCATTAAAATGTTTGAAACCTTAAAAAAAAGTCAAAGAAATACATACATACATATATATATATGTGTGTGTGTGTGTGTGTGTGTGTGTGTGTATATATATATATGTGTGTATATATATATATATATATATATATATATATATATATATATATATAAAAGCTACCCTTGATCCCACCTGCAAAAGGTAACCATTATTAAGACATGGGCTGTATTCGTTCTAGTTGTTTTTCAGGGCATAGACTTTTAGTTTCCTGTTTTCTTTGGTAGTTTTCAATAGTGATGATCAAACTGTCCAAAACATATTATCCCTGATTTTCTTTTTTTTCATTTACTATTATAAGCCTGTGCTTCTGTGTGTTTGACAGTAATAATAACTAGTATTTATAAGATGTTCACTACCGACTGGGAACTACCTTGAGAATAGTATGTAAATTATCTCATCTCATTTCAAAATCATCCTACAAGGTCTGTGGATATTATCTGCAGTTTGGAGTGGATGAAGTTGAGGCTCAGAGAGGCTCAGTAACATGCCCGTGGTTTCGTGGCTTATAGGTGGCGGGGCTGGGTTTGAAGAAAGGTCTGACTGAAAGCGGAGCGCCCATTTCCTGCCACCTGCCCCCTGCTCTGGTCTCTCGTATGCGGGGTCTCACAGCGCAGGTCCAGAAGAGCACATAGGGAGCTGGGTGTTGCAGAGTTCCAGAGAACAGCCCCACTTCGTTTCCCTGGTTTCCCTGGCTCTTTCTTTCCTCCTACATTCCCTCTGGGTAAATTCCAAAAGGAAACATTCCTTTACAGCCCTCCTTTTCTGCTGCCTGTATTGAAAATTAGAGCTCAATTAATGGTAGGTAGTGGGGCTGATTCGAAAGCATGGTGCTTTTACAATTATTGCTTTTCTGAGAGTTCCTTGAAAATGTCACTATAGAGGTGCATAGACATTTTCTGGATCTCTGGTGGCCCAGGCAATGCCTTCGATGTGGTCATATCGCCTGCTGGTGTCTGTTGTCTCTGGTCTTTAAAATATATCTGGCCCTTCTCCACCCACATGCAAAGGATCAGGGACAAAAGTCAACTGCAAGTCAAAGTTCCTGTCTTGTGTTCAGGACAGTCCCAGGACAGGCGGCTTGTCTTGTACCTACTCTCTAATGACCCTCATTCTGAACACACACCATCCACCACCGCCTTGGTTTATTAGGGCTCCTTTTGTTGAAAGTGACAGAAAAAAACAACCCAAATGAGCTTAAGCCAATAAGGAACTTATTAGGCTACATAACAGTAAAATATAAAGCCAACTTCAGGCACAGCTGGATCCACGATATCAGACAATGTTCTCAGGGCCTTTCTTTCTCCTGGCTTCAGCTCTAGATAGCCTGTTCTGAGAGTCAGAGTGGCTGAAGCCATCCCAGTTCTGGGTCTAAAGGAAAGAGAGAGAGAGCTCTTGCCCAAATTAGGGTTAGGAAACTTTTCCCTTTTGGTAGTAAGAACATGTGTTATGTAAGCACAGCTGTTGTCTGTAACTCCATTTGTATTTTGAGAGAGCAGTAGAATTTGCTTAAGCTATGGCCGGGACCTTCCCTAAAATGTTCTGGACTTTCCAGATATGGCATCATAAGTTTGGGATCTCAAGGAGCTTCCTAATTTGATCCCATTGCTCTGAGGGAAGAAGGAGAGAGAGAGAGAGAGAGAGAGAGAGAGAGAGCAAGGAGGAAGGGTAGGAAGAGAGGAAGAGGGAAAGAGACTCGGAGAGACCAAGCTTTTACACTGGCCAGGCTTCAGGTGCCTGACTCATGTCCTTACATTTAACCCTCCTGGTGACTGTGGGGGGGAATCATCATCATCTTCATTTCACACCGAGGAAACCAAGGCTTGGCCACGAGGTCGAAGAGCCTAGATTCGAACCCATAACTGCCAATGCCGCAGCTTATGCTCTGAACAGTGGATTTCCCGCTACATGGGAGCCTCTTGGCTTGAAGAGCAGCCTCAACAGAAAGGTGGTTACTAGCTTCAAAACGCGACAATGGGATAAAGATGTGTGGGCCAAGGGTGGGCTGGACACGTTATTTACTCTCCACGCTTGGGCAGCTCGGGGGCTGAAAGGTGGTGCCTCTCATGACGTTACCAGGAGAACAGGCATCTTTGGGGACCGTCAGGAGCAAAACTGGGTGCATGGACTTTCTAAGCAAAGGCGAGTGTTGAAACCTAGGAGGGCTATCTTGGGCTCATTTGTACAGACGAGAAAGCAGAGCCCGCAAATCACAGAGCTTTCTCACCCAAATCTGTAGGATTCTGAAGTTCGTGCCCTCTTTTCCTTCACAACATCCTGCCTCCGGAAGCCTTTGAATTCCAGTTCTTGAAAGTACAGCTCTCCGCGGGGGCTGGTGGGCAGAGGTGGGCATTGCCAACAGCACCCGGCTGCCAGCGCATTAGGGACACCGCTTTCTCAAATCTGTTATTCCCGGAGACATCTTGTCCTCGCTTCCCCATATGGAGGCTCCCTCTGCTCCCAGCCCTGGGGACTGGGCAGGAAGAGGGGTGCTTTCCTTTTGCCAATGCAGGAAACTTCTGCAGATCGCAGGGTTCTCGTTCCCATCTAACTGTCCCATGTCTGTTTTTCCTTCACCCAGATCCCTGTTGTCGCGTTCATTTGTCCATCTGTTCCGATAACAGTTTATTAGTTGTTGCTTGAATTCACTTCACATGAATTGAGCAATAACTCTGGGCCAGGACCTCTGTTAAATGTTGGGATGAAGCAAAAAGGCACACACTCTCTGTTTTCAAGGAGCTCGCAGACCACTCTAGAAGGCCAAGAGTCTCCATTATCCAATCAAGAAAGTATCGGGAGCGCAAGGAAGTCATGGCTATTGCCGCCTGGGAATTGAGAGCCAGGGACATGGTCTTGGATGAGGAGGTAGCAGTGTTGGGCAGTTTATCCATTTATCTGCCTGTGACTCACTTGTCTATGCATCCAACAATTGTGCTTAAATCCATCTGTGCCTCACGGGCCCTGACTGCTCAATGTAACGATTTCCCAAATATTTAGGGTTTTCTGTGGATCAGCTTCTGCGCCAGGCAGTTGGAGGAGGACTGCACATGTTTACTTGGAACTTGGGCATCTCCTGAAGTCTGGTTCCTCATGCTGTTGAGCATAAAAGTCACCTGGGGGTTAACAATACAGATTCCCAAGCGTACTTCTAAAAATCTGCATCATTGAGTCAGGAGAGCAATCCCGGAACCTTCACTGTTATGAAGCACCCAGGCAAATTCAGATAGATCACACCTTCAGAAACATTGGGGTCTCGTGGTCTTGAAAGGCGAGAAGTTAAGAGTAAGTAGCAATACAGCATTAAAAAAGTAGAGACCCAGAAGTACAGACATACAGGGGGTGTTTAGGGAAAGGAGAGCTCTTATTACTGGATAATAGGGTGAATGGGCTTGGGGACAAGCGGTGGGCAGCGTGAGTTGAAAATTCTGGAAGGTGGATAGAAGCTAGATTTTGACTGCAGGGTCAGGAACAACGAGGAGTTTCAGCTTTATCTTTTTTTTTTTTTTTTCAACGTTTATTTATTTTTGGGACAGAGAGAGACACAGCATGAACGGGGGAGGGGCAGAGAGAGAGGGAGACACAGAATCGGAAACAGGCTCCAGGCTCTGAGCCATCAGCCCAGAGCCCAACGCGGGGCTCGAACTCACGGACCGCGAGATCGTGACCTGGCTGAAGTCGGACGCTTAACCGACTGTGCCACCCAGGCGCCCCTCAGCTTTATCTTATAGGCAACTGCAAGTTGTAGAAGGTACTTTAAGGAGTCAGGGTTTTAAAATAAAACAAATGTTTTTTAATGTTTATTTTTAAGAGAGAGAGAGAGAGGGAGCACGAGCGAGCACAAGCAGGGGAGGGGCAGAGAGAGAGGCAGGCACAGAATCCCAAGCAGGCTCCAGGCTCTGAACTGTCAGTACAGAGCCTGACACGGGGCTCGAACTCACAGACTGGGAGATCATGACCTGTGAAGTTGGACACCTAACTGACTGAGCCACCCAGGTGCTCCTTAAATTTTTTTTTTTTTTTAGTGTTTATTTACTTTTAAGAGAGAGAGCACGAGCAGAGAAATGACACAGAGAGAGGGAGACACAGAATCCGAAGCAGGCTCCAGGCCCTGAGCTGTCAGCACAGAGCCTGACCTGGGGATTGAACCCACAAGCCGCGAGATCATGACCTGAGGGAAAGTCGGACACTCAACCGACTGAGCCACCCAAGCTCCCCAAGGTGTCAGTGTTTTAAAATCCCCATGAAGTTACACAGCTGGGACCTCACAGTCTTTTCCCAAATTTTTACGAGTTTTAGTGTCTCGGTGAATGGCAGTTTTCTTCATTTGGGAGAAGTAATGTCTACCTGTTGGGGCAATGTTAGGACCTGAACGAGATAAAGTGGCACACAGACAGCACTTAGTAAACAGAAGTGGCTTTATTCGTACTGTCATTTGGGTGGGCATAGAGGTGGTGATCACTCCCGCCGGACACGTGGGACCCCAGTGACAAGACGAGAGGGGCTCGGGGCATTAAGTGTAGTCAGAGGAGCTAGAAACCCGGGAGCATTCTTGCTCCCAGGGCCCGGTGGTGAGAAGATGATGAGATAGAAGAAAGTCAGAATTGGGGGGCACCTAATCTACGCTGGGCTGTTTGTACACAGGCTCAGCCAGTCTTCCTGATGTGACTTTAGACTTCATAGTGATGAGCCTTCCTAATAAGAACAGCCCCAGTAAAAAAGAGATCTGCTCCCAATGCTGGCCTTTACGCTGCCCCCTCCTCTCTGTCTACTGTCTCCCTGCCCCATGATCCTCCCCTTCCTTCCACACCTTTCCTGGCCGCAAACCTGTTCCAGGCAAGGTCCCCCAGGAGAGCTGGCTGGTGCGCACAGTCTCTGAGCCCCTGGAGGGCAGGATGGCCTCCCGGGAGCCTTCCCTGCCAGTTGGCCTCCAGAAGCCCTACCTTTTCCAGCCTTGGCCACCTCTTCCTGGCAAATGCCCTGCGCTCTCCTTCCCCGTCGACAGGGTTCTGGGCTCTGAGAACAGCATCCTCGCTTTTAGGGTCTGCTTCTCTCACTAATGAATGAGTTGGGTGGGTGCCTAGAAGTCTATTACAGCTGTTGATTCATTAATTTCTTTCCCTCTCCCTTGACCTAAAGACTCCAGAATAATCACAGTTTGATGTGGTGGCTGCACCTGGGCGATTCAGTGAAAGGGGGAAACCTGGATGCAGGGGGCAGGGCAGGGGTGGGGAGCTCCCGCTGCGGGACGTTCGGTACAGTCACCCTTCCGCCCCTCCTTTCTCTGGAGTCAGGGGCCACCTGTGGTGGGCCGAGCAGAGCAGGTGCAGTGTCAGGACATGGTCCTTGCTCCCGTGGAATCCACGGCCCCATGAGAAGTCCAGGTGAACGGGTGCACGAACTCAGGCATGAGTGAATACCTACCATAGGACACGGCCGGTGGCACCTAGATGCTCTGGGCATGCTCCCCTCCCTCAGCCAGGACCTGTCATGCCTCAGAGAACAGCCCTTGGGCTACTGGAGATGTTTTGCTTCTCATGCTCAGGGGACTGGAAAGGACTGGGCATTTAGCTGCCCTTAGTCTGTGACTGTGAGCCCAGCTCCCTTGTCTCAGGTTGGGAAAACTCTGAGCCCACCCTCCCCAGGACTTGGCCTGGGATCACACCCTCACTTGCTCCTTCTGGCCCCTGTCTTACCTCCCTTAACTCCAAGCAGTGTCTCCTCAAAGTGCGTTTATAAATGACCCCTCACGTACAAGTTCTTATCTCAGGGTCTGCGTTAGGGGAGCCCAGCCGAAGACAGTCACAGCCAGGCATGCAGACAAGTACATAAATAAGAAGGAAGGAAAAAATTCCAGAAGAGGCAGCATCCTAGCCCCATCCTGGGGAATGACTAATATTCCCAGGAGGAAAGACCCTATAAGGCAGATTACTATTTCCAACTGTGTATTCTTAGTATTTTCTCTTTTTTTAAAGTTTATTTATTTATTTTGGAGGGAGAGAGAGTGTGAGCATGAACAGGGGAGGGGCGGGGAGAGAGAGGGAGAGAGAGAGAATCTCAAGCCAGTTCTATGCTATCAGCACGGAGCCTGATGCAGGGCTCGAACCCATGAGCTGCAAGATCATGACCTGAGCTGAAACCAAGAGTCGGACATTTAACCGACTGAGCCACCCGGGTGCCCCTGTTCTTAGTATTTTCCATTCTGAGTCCCACCTTCTCAAGGTCAACACCGGAGGTCAATCTCCGAGGCTCCCTGGAAGCCTGGCCACAGGTGACCTAGATGTGGCCAGTCCATCTGACCTCCCATTCCCATGCTGGACTTTCCCAGGAGCAGGAGCCACAGGAGGCAGGGATGGGGTCTCTCTCCCTCTGGCTGTGCTGGCAGCAGCTGTGGTCTCTTCCTCGGACCAGTCCCACTGGCACGAGCCTCTCCTGCAAGCCAGACCTGAGCCTAATCCTCAACTGTGACCATTTGCATAAACTCTTCTTCCGCTGAGTTATTCAGCTTTCATTGACTGCAAGCAGGTTCAGAGGGAGAGAAGGAAGGAAGGGATCCAGACAGGAAACAGTCTGGAAACAGCGGGTGCAAAAGCCGAGAGGTGTGCGAGAGAGAACTGGCAACACAGAGGGCAGCTCAGAATTGCCAAACCTGGGGACGCATGTCCAGGGACCAGATTACTGTTCATTGTTCCGTGCTTGTCCCCGACTCGGCCATTTTCTCCCTGTGTGACCACAGACGAGTGGTCCCTCCGTAGGTTCCAAAGCAACATGTAACAGGGCTCACTGCGTGCTCCTTGTCCAGGGCAATTCCCCCTCTGAGCTGTGAGTTGTGAAGCTCAGCCCTCACCTGTGTCCTTAGCTCCGGAAGGGCAGGATTCTGCTCTGTGGCCAGAGAAATTCCCATCTTTAAATTTTTCTTTTTTACGTTTATTTTTGAGAGAGAGAGAGAGAGACAGAGCATGAATGGGGGAGGGGCAGAGAGAGAGGGAGACACAGAGTCCCAAACAGGCTCCAGGCTCTGAGCGGTCAGCACAGAGCCCGACGCAGGGCTCGAACTCACGGACCGCGAGATCATGACCTGAGCTGAAGTCGGACGCTTAACCGACTGAGCCACCCAGGCGCCCCGAGAAATTCCCATCTTTAGATGATTAGGTGGATACACCCTGTCCAAAAGCTGCTGCAAAGAGTCCTTAATTCTCCCCTCACATTGCCCTTCCATCCGCGTGTGGGATGGATATTGGGGTCACCTTCCCCTTTCTCTTCTCTACCGTCCCCAGCTTGTGCAATGCCTCTGTGTTCCCCTGGCGTCCTGCACCTGCACCTTCTCACTCACTTCCCTTCAACCAGTTCCCTCCAGGCTCCTCTCAACGGAGCTGGTGGCAGGTGAGTCATGGAGAAGATTCAAGCCCTTCAGTCCCTTCCTAGGAGGAGGGTGTACGGGGCAGGACTGGTTCCGCAGCACGTGAGAAAGCCAAAGGGATGGTGACTCAAATGAGGTGGGGCTCGCTTCTCTCTCATGGGAGTGTGCCCTGCAGGGATCAGTGCAGGGTCTGTGTGCAGCAACCCGGTCATCGGAGACCTGGGTTCTTGTCTGGCCATTGTTCTGCCCAGCTTGGCTTGCAGCTTCATGGTTCTAGAGAGCTCTTTGGGCTCCAGCCATCATGTTTGTATCCTTGCCAGCTTGAAGAAGGAGAGGCTTAGGAGGTACACCCTCTTCCTTTGAAGACCCTTCTGGGAAGCTCCAGAGGACAGATCTATGGTCAGAATTTAGTCACACAGCCACGTGTCAAAAGGGAAATGTAGTCTAAATGTTGGGTGTCTCATGCCTACCTAAAAGTCAGAGGTACCCCTAAGGCAGGAAGAGAGAGTAAGATTCAGGGCCAGTTCAGTCTCTACCACAGTGGGGGAGGAAGGATAATGTTCTTCACTGGTCTAGCCTCAGAGTGAAGCATTCACCCAACAGAGAGGCTTTTTCTTGCTCATGCTAACCAGCTCTTGCTATGTGCCTGATGGCATCATGGAGACAGTTCCTGGGTCTCTCCCCCAGTGACTCGAGACTTAATCCATCGGCTTGGCTGGGCATTGGCCAGGTTCTCCACTGGGGTTGGAGGCAGGTGCGAAGTGTCCTGCACCAAGAAGCATTTGGAGGAGGGTTGAGGAAGGAAGAGGCAAAAACACATCTTATCATCTTGAGACGTGATCACTGTAGTCCTTCCACACAGCAGCCCAACCTGCCCTCCTTGGACTTCTGGGCACCTTGGCTCCACATACAAGAAAGCCGAGTGCACTGTTCCCTGCTCCAACCCAATTCCTGGCTGTTGTTTTTAATCTGAGTGAGGGGGATGGTTTCTCCCTCATCCAAAGCGTAAACCTAGGCACACCTTCCCTCCGCTCTCTTCCTGAGCCCTCTGTCCGCCCAACTCCCACGCCATTGGACACCAGGTTATGTCTGTGCTATCTCCACTTATTAGCTTCCCGGGGCTGCCACAACAGAGCGCCACGAATGGGGTGGCCGAAAACCACAGAATGCCATCGTCTTTCAGTTCTGGAGATGGGAAGTCCAAAACCGGAGTGTCAGCAAAGGTTGTCCTTTCCAGAGGTCTGAGAGTAGGGTCTGTTCTGTGCCCCTCTCCCAGTTTCAGGGGACTGCCAGTGGTCCGTGGCCCTTCTTGGTTTGCAGATGCATCACTTTGATCTCTGTCTCCATTGTCACGTGGCATTCTTCCCCGTGGGTCTTCACGTGGCCTTGGTATAAGGACATGAGTCATTGGATTTAATCCAGTATGACCTAATTTTCAGTTAACTGATCACGTCTTCAGAGACCCTATTTCCCCATAAGGTCCCATCACTCAGGGCTAGCACTTGAACACACCTTTTTTTTGATAACACTCTGCAATGACACAGTGGAGTCTCCTCTGCCCGTCCCTTCTGCCTCTGGTCTGTGAGGCTTCTGTCACACACTGCCTGCGCAATTCTAAGAGCCTCCTGCCAGGTCTCAGTCCACAGCCTCTCCTACCTCTATTTTATACTCCACGAGCATTTCATTCAACTTTTCAAGGCACGTGTGACCATGTAGCCTCCTGCGGAAAACCCCGTGACGATGTTCACAATCAAGTTCAGCATGAGGTTCAATCCCTTCTTTGGCAACCGGACTTCGACTCTGCTGCCCGGCATATACCCTCTCCTGTTTCCCTTGAGCCTATGTTAGGTCAGTTGCTCATCATGAGACTGCTCTTCCTTCTGAGCCAGCCCCTGGTGCAGACATGACTCCACACCTCCATCTGAGGTGCTTTCCACCTTCTCCAGACAGCCATCTCCGTCTCAACACCAGAGCCCGGTTGTGAGGCCACCTGCCATCGTCTCAACCCCGAACAAAGCAAAACGCGATTCATACATTTTCTGGGTTCCCCTGAGCTGTGCGCATCCCTGATAAAGCTAATGCTATGCACTATGAAATGAATGCCCATCTCTGTCTGGCAAAGCACGGGCTCCTTAATTTCAGGGACTGAAGCGCACTCATTGCTAAATCCCCGCTTGACACATGACAGGCACTGTGGATGTTTAGGGTATGAATGAATGAGCAAATGGATGGGTGGATGAAGAGAGTCCTGAGCAGTTTGACCCATTCAAATCCTACGTTTACAGCACAGATTATGACTTATGTGGTGCTGATATCATTTGTTACCACTTTCATCATTTTATTCAACATACAGTCATTACACACAGGTCCAGTAGATCCCAATGTAGAAAAGTTACAAGACAAGACACAAGGTGACAGTCTTGGGCAGCTCAGTGAAAGCAAAGATAGTCTGAAATTCCAGCCACTTCTTGTTCACTTAGAACAGTGTGAACAGCGCCCAGTAGCCAGGGTGATTTGGAAGCTCCTGGGATTCACTGATGAGAAGTTCTGGAAACCTCCCAAGGGTGAGTGACGCAAAGTTTGAGCACTCTCTACCTCGTGAAGTTAATTGATTCAAAGTCCCAGAAACCTCAGGAGGCTAATTGCTGGCAAGAGCTACGTCCACTTCCAGCCTTCAGAGGTCTGATAAGCAAGGAGAAATATTCATGACCAAAAGTGTTCATGAGAGAACTAATGGATTGATTGAGGGGAAGGAAGGATAATTAAGGGGTTGGAAGAGTCGTCAGCAAAAGGCTTGGAATTCAGCTCGAGTGAGATCAAGGAATCAGGAAGAATAGAGATGGATATACCTTCTAGGCCCTGCATGCCAAGAGCAGAGGTCACCTGATGAAGTTTGAAGGAAAAATTGGAGTTTATTAAGAGGGAACTTTTCTCAACTTCACAAGCCCCTGGAGATCTCCCGGGAGAGAATATTTCAAATTGAAATTATATTTTTTCCTTTATGAACATGACTCGTTCTATCTAACAGTCCCCCCTCCCCTTCCAATAACTAATTTTCATTTTGGCTTTTCCAAGGAACACTTACAGATATTTTCAGATATTGTCCCCATGAAGAAGCTGAGGTATGGAGGTGAGGTGGCCTAGCCTGGGAGACCCAGCCAGTTTGCAGACTGCACTCTTCCTGTTGGCCAGTCAGATCCCTTCCAACTTATTCTCAATGAGACCACCGTTCTCAGAATGATTTGGCTCCAGACAGGAATATGTCTTTTTTTTTTTATAATGTTTTATTGAAATCTGGTATACCTATAGAAAAAGGCATATATCATAAGTGTGAAAGTTGGGTGAATTGCACAACCTGAACATACCTCTGTAACCAGCACCTGGATGAAGAAACCGAACATAACAGCACGATGAAGCCTCTGGTGCCCTTGCCAGAGTGACTGCTGTCCTAATTTCTAAATTAGTTTCTCTGCCTTAGATATATTGAATAAGGCGAACCCTTTTGCTCAACATTATGTCTGCGAATTTCTTGCGTGTGGTTGGTAGGTTGTTCCTATTGTCGATAGTATTCTACGATATGAATATGCCACAATTTATCCATTCTACATGGATGAGCATTTCGGTTGTTTCCAGTTTGTGTTTACTACAGATGGTACTACCACGGAACACTTTCCTGTTTCTTTGGGTAAAGATATGTACGCTGTTCTGCGGGCTTCACGCTTGGAAGTGGGATCACTGGGTCGTGGGGTGAGCCCATATCTTCCTTCGGTAGACGAATCCAGACCGATTTCCAAAGGGGTTAGACTATATATCCCCCCCGGCAGTGCATGACCATTCCCATTGCTTGACCACCTTCTTAACATTTGCTATTTTGCATTGTTTTAGGTTTAGTCAGTTTTGTAGGTTGTAGTGGTATCATGTCGTAATTTTAATTTGAATTTCTTTATGACTAATGAGGCTGAGCACATTTCATATCTTTATTACGTCCTTGGTTAGTGTCTTATCAGCTGAGGCTGCTATGACACAATACCACAGGCTGGGGGGCTTAAACAAGAATTTATTTCTCATAGGATCAAGGTGCTGGCAGACTCAGTATCTCATGAGAGTCCTCTTCCTGGCTTGCAAATGGTCACCTTGCTGTGTCCGAGAGAAAGAGAGAGAGAGAGAGAGAGAAGTCTAGTCTCTTCCTCTTCTTATAAGGACACTAATCTCATCATTAGGGTCCCACCCTCATGACCTCCTCTAAACCTAATTACCCCCAAAGGCCATCTCATCACATTGGAGGTTAGGGGTTCAACAGATGAATTGGGGGAGGGACATAAACATTCATTCCATAACAGACAGGAAAGGGCCTAGTCTACCTTCTCGGGGCACCAAAGTCTTGACTGCAGTCGTCAATGGGAACCACCCCTTCCAGTTAGCAATCCATACGTGAATTTGTAGTAATTCTTCAACAGAGGAACACAAAAATGTAAAATAACTCATCAAATTACCTTTAGGAACATCAGACTCATCAAATGACCTTGACTCAATTTGCTAACATTTGTTTAGCCTTGACTCCTCTCCAAGGTGCTGGGTGGGAGTCTTTATTTTGAGCTGTACCACAAAATGGACTGAGTGCAGCTTGTTAAACAGGGAAATTAAGTAGATACCGTGTACGTGTCCACAGGCAGGAATATGTGCATTTGCAGCATGCACTGCACGTGCTCTATTCCTAGTGCTGGCTCCCTCTCTTCCCCATCTGTTCTCTGACCCCACTCAGCCTCTTCCTTCCATTCATCCATCCATCCATCCATCCATCCATTCATTCATTCAACACAGCATTGGGCACTGTCTGACGCTAAGCAGGATATAACAATCAACAGCCCAGGCAAGGTCCCATCCCCACTAACCTTAGTGTCTACATTTTCATAACTGTAAGAAGAACAAAAGTGCATAGGAATGATCACAGAAGCCAACCCAGGCGCAGCGCATCTGAATTTTCCAGGAAAGCGTAAACCTGTAAACAGCCAACTCCAAATGAAGCTAGATTTAATCTCACTTTCATGGTGTGGGAGGTGACTCATCCGCCATCCCTCCTCCCAAACCTCTTCCCACTAAGCCAGGGCTCCGCTGTGGACATAGGTCTTTCATGACTCTAAATTTATGTGCTTTTTGTCACAGCAATGAAGTAAGTACTGGAACAAAATACCGTTTTGTTTTCTTTTTAATATGCAATTTATTGTCCAATTGGTTTCCATACAATACCCAGGGCTCATCCCAACAGGTGACCTCCTCAATACCCATCACCCACCCTCCCCTCCCTCCCACACCCCCATCAACCCTCAGTTTGTTCTCAGTTTTTTTTTTTAATTTTTAAATGTTTTTATTTATTTTTGAGACAGAGAGAGACAGAGCATGAGCAGGGGAGGGGCAGAGAGAGAGGGAGACACAGAATCTGAAGCGGGCTCCAGGCTCTGAGCTATCAGCACAGAGCCCAACATGGGGCTTGAACTCACAGAGTGTGAGATCATGAGCTGAGCTAAAGTTGGACACAAAACCGACTGAGCCACCTAGGCCCCCCTGTTCTCAGTTTTTAAGAGTTTCTTAGGTTTTGGCTCCCTCCCTCTCTAACCTTTTTTTTTTTTTCCTTCCCCTCCCCCTTGGTCTTTTATAGCAACATGGATGGAACTGGAGAGTGTTATGCTAAGTGAAATAAGTCATACAGAGAAAGACAGATTCCAAAATACCATTTTAAGGTGAAGCCGTGTTCACAGAAAGAGAAGTGACTGATGGCGGGGAAACAGTCTTAATGTTTCTGAGGACCTGCGGGCAATTATTTATGGAGTTCTTGGAAATCTTCCTTTGCTAATGAACAACACAAGGAGGGAACTCTCATAGCTCATCTCCAATGCAAGGTAACATCATATTTTTCCTAATCAAATGCTTGGGGAAAATAGGTAAGTTTCATTTTTAAGAGCTGTAGGATTTTAGAGGGGGAACTTAACCCAATCTTGGGAGAAGGAAGCACGTTCTGTGTGGGGACCCATATGTGTTATAAATCCGTAAATGGAAGGCCATATCCTCTCTGCAGTCCCGTTCAAATACCATGCTGTTTTGTAGTTAGAAGAAAAAAAGCTTTCCATTGCTCAATTTCCTCTTGGACTTCACTAATTCGAGTGTTTCGTGAATTGGGTCCTCCAACCCCTCCCTCAGAGACCTGCCATGACTCCACTTCGCCCAAAGAATAAAGTGCCAACTCCTTAGAGTCACATCTGAGACCCCCAAAGACTGACCTGCACCTGCTTTTCTGCCATAACCACCTGCTGCCCCACATGAACATGGGCATGGCAGAAGGGCAGCTAAATGCTATACCGGCTGGAAAATTCCTTCTGGCTTCTAGTCACTGTACCTTCGCACGGGCCCCTCTCCCCACGTGGGGCAGCCTCCCCAGCACATTTGCCATTTGTTTTTTTTCTGCCGTGCTTTGTTTGGGATCTTTCCTGTGTTTCCCTCTTCTGCTTATAATCTGATTGTGAACTCTCCGAGGAAGGCGTTTCTCCTCTGTAGGATCCAAATAAAAATGTCCCGCAGCATGTTTTGGTAGGAGCGCCTGGGATGGCTACAAAGCCAGCCAGAACGGAACTTTAGTCGGGGGTTTTGACCTTGGGAGAGTTCTTTGACAATCACAGAGCCTCAGTTTCTTTATCTGCAACAAGAGCACAGTAATGTCTTGTAGCTCTTGTGAGTATTAATAGGCCAGAAACCTGCAGTATTTACCACAGTGCTAGCAGGTATTAGTGGCCGTGGTGACTTCTTCACCGAGACCCTGCATAGAAACAGGTTACGAGTGCTCTGGGATGTAGTCATTTACCTATAGTACAATATCCAGAATAAAATTTTACATTTGTATTTATTTTATTTTTTTTTAAGTTTATTTATTTGTAGAGAGAAAGAGAGAGAGAAAGACTGAGGAAGGGGCAAAGACAGAGAGAGAATCCCATGGGGCATGATCCTATGAACCATGAGATCATGACCTGAGCTGAAATCTAGAGCCAGACACTTAACCAACTGAGCTACCCCGGCACCCCTACATTTGTATTTATTATTATTGCTTATAAAGAGGAAAGGCATTATAGAACAGAAAGTGGTGTGTGGCATGTGGGTGGGGTGCCATACAATTTGAAAATTAGACAGAACCCCTGAGCTGAGAAAACACTGCTATGCTCAGAGAATCCAGATTCCAGTGACTGGAGATAAAACTCTGCATTGGGGGAGCAGGAATTTTCTCCCTCATTCTTCTTCAGGCTTGAGTCTGTAGAAATGGCACTTCGCTGAGGAACCAGGGAGCGCCGATGCTTTGGAGGGTTTTCAAAATGTTCTCACGGGCTGTGAGGGTGGGGGGCAAGGAAACCAGCCCGAGAGCACATT
The DNA here is from genome assembly GCF_018350155.1 of Leopardus geoffroyi. NCBI lineage: Eukaryota > Metazoa > Chordata > Mammalia > Carnivora > Felidae > Leopardus > Leopardus geoffroyi. The sequence continues at coordinate 77,771,559 of NC_059338.1, read as the reverse complement.
AAAATCATCAGTGCCTGGGGCCTCAGCCAGGCGGGGCTTTTGGTCTCGCTGGATGAGTTTTGATCATCCAAAGGCAAGAACTCTGCCATTTTGCTAGCTTGGGAAAGATGTTAGGGGTTTCACCAAAGTCGAAGCAGAAATAAAGACTTTCTTTGCCTGACAAGGAAGAGTGACCCACAGAACTGAAGACGGGAGGTGTGCTCTGCAGGGGGCATCACGTCTGGGGGCAAAATTGGGAAACTGAGCAACTTTGACAGTGGCTCCCCACACCCCATTTAGAGGACACTGTCAGAGCTAATTTGAGACCAAGCCTGTGGGAAACTATGTGCTATATTATTCCATCACTGTGGGGAAGGGTCTCCAACCAACGTACCACCTTCATTGTGGATTTCCATCATTGTAAGTCATGCCCTTGATGCCCATGTGATTTAGTAACTCATTTAATAAATGTGTTTGTTCCTGCCAGGCTGCATCCCATAAAGAATGTTAAGTACCTAACCAGAAGCTAAGGCATAAAGAAGAATTAGAAGGGAGCAAGTAGAAATAAAAGGTAGACAGTTACAAAGAGAAGTAAAGATAATGTAAGTGAGAAAGGCACTGAGGGTACAGCTAGTGCTTTCATTGAATCTAAAATTTGTCTCTTGGTTGGGAAAACAGAATAAAAGACCCGGTCAGTGACATAGTGTTTACCCTCTGGGAGGAAACACGTGCATGTCAGCATGGTAAAGGCTCTGGGACGTCCTGCAGCAGATAAGAGCAACAGCAGTACAGGAAGGCAGTGTTGTAGCACATTGCACCTGTTAGCCTCACGATGACCCAGCATGGAGTGCTGGCTGTGGTCAATGGGCACTTGGCACCTCTGACCCCTCCTAGTTGTGTATCTTCCTGAAATGCAGAGGTTGGGACTCTGAAATGGCCTGTCCATACCTCCTACACACAGGATTCTAGTTAGGAAAAAAGTGCCACCAGCAAGGTGCCCTGTGGTGAGATGGGGAAGGTTGAAGCTATGCTCTTGAGTGTTGGCTATTTTTACTATCCAGTGGGCCTGGTTGTGGGGCTGCTGGTGTCCAGTGACCGACTTTGGGCACAGGGAGGCTGGGGTGCTGGGGTTAGTGGACTGACTTTTTCATAGCCAGGTCAGTGCAGCAATGGCATTGGAGGCTTCCTGGGCATGGCCCAGGCTCTTCAAGCATGGCCCAATGAACCCTCACTTTTCTGATTGTGGTTGAGGTTGGCAAGTCAGTCCTGGCAAGTCAGTCCCGCTTTCTTTTTCTTCTAGGACTCACTCCTGTAGGCACAGCCCAGAATTTTCTTCTCCAGCCTTTTCAGGGAATTTTGTCAATACCTAAATTCCCCATGTTGAATCCTTTCCACTTAGAGAGGATTTCCACTTTTCACATTGTTGTCTGTGTCCTGCATCGAACCGTGACCGACCCAGGCAGCTGCCAATCATTCCTATTTCGTGATGAGGAAACCAAGTCACAAAAAGCCTAAAAAGTTTGCAAAGTCACAAAGCTAACAAATAGCCAGGCTGGGACGCATATTTGGTTCAGTCAGGTGGCAAAATCCACTCTCCCAGCTACTTAATTTTGTTTAACTCAGAATTTTCCAAACTAAGGGATTCCAAAAACTTCCTATGCAACATTGGTGGATAGTCTATGGGAATAATTTCTAACAAGACCACCTTCAGACACTGTTTCTTTCAGGTAGTACATTCTGGCCGGGCGGGAACTGGCTAAATCAGTGGTGGGAGAAGAAAGGGGGTGTTTCCTTAACTGGAATCTGGAAAAATTGGAGCTTAGGAGCTGGGCAGAAAAAAGCACAGTCTCTTCAGCACAGCCCAGGAGCCTTGGATGGGCAGAACACGAGGTCATCGTGGTGTATGTTTGAGGACAGGACTAGCAGCACGTCCTGGGGGTCCTTAGTCACTTTTCTCCATCTGTGAAATAAGACCAACCATGCCATCGACTCACTGGTATTTTGTAATGGGATGTTCTCATCAGAATTCTTCCCGTTGTGACCTCAGAAGTCCAATTCAAACCAGCTTTAGCAAAAGACAAACATTTGGTTTTCAGCCTCCACCTCACACCCTCATCCTGTCTGCTAACTTAAGGCAGCATCATTGTGTTGGTCCAGAACTCTCTCATCCTTCAGAGCAGTTCAGGGGCTGCTTTCTTCTTCCGTGGCTCTGGGTCTGAAGTAAGTCCATTCACCTGGAAGCCTTAACTCTGAAATCTGGAAAGAAGAGACAGGGTCTGGTTGATCTCTTTCAAGAGGCATCTGGACGCGTGCAAATGAACTCCCTTCTCCCCAGAGCTCTGCATGCCCAGAGGAGGAGCGGACTTTGTTAAACTACGCACACTCATGCATCAGCACACATGTAACCACACGCACATGCACAGTCCTATAATTCATGGGACATTGGAGATGTCCCACAGAGATGGGCTTTTTCTTACTGAGGGTGGAGGTTGTTAGGAAGGGGTTTGAGGGGAGAACGGAAAAGGGGGCAGATGTGTTGGCAAAAGGGGCGGAAGATCCCCTCCCCTCCCCCCAACCTTGGTCTTGGGAGTTTCGGTTATAGGGATAAGACTGATGTAAATCAATGCTCAGTGATAGAGGAATTCTGAGGAGGGCCACCTGTTTCCCTCTAGGTCTTCTAGCCACCCCTTCACACCGGTTGTGTCTGCTCTCCCTCCGTCCTTTATACCTTCTGGGATTCATGGTCATTATGTTTATGGTAAGTGCTTCAGGAGTTTGCAGAGCTTGACCCAGGCAGGAAGAGCCATAAAGTCTGATGCTCCCTCTGGGAAACTGGCCCACACTGGTGCCTCGAACCTTCTTGGTGGCCTCAAACCTCTGCCAACTGGCTGGCTGGAGCTGGGGCCTTGGGGGCTCCATGGCAGAGAGATGCCTGATTTCCCATCAAATTGGAACATGCACTAGGACATCTGAAATGAGGGAAAGAAACATGCGAGCATGGCAGGGTGGGAGGAGCACCGTCCTAAAAGGAAGGAGACCTGAGCTTGCTCTGTCATCTGCAAGTGGTGTGACCTTGGACAAGTCCTTTGCCTCCCTGGGCCTGGATCTGCTCCTCTGTGAGATGATGTTGTGGTTGGAATGACTGAGGTTCAAAGTGCCCTTCAACCAGAGGCAGGAGAGATTTCTGTGAAATAATGACTCTATTTTGGACCCTTCAAGAACATAGCCTCCTCCAGACTTTGCAGAGAGCACCTGAGCTTCTGGATCCCTACTTCTGAGTCTGTTTCTCTGTCTCAGGACACCAGGCCAGTGCATGAGTCGAGAAGGGTTCACAGGGCCTTGCAGGATCGTGGGGCCTGGTTATTAAGCAAGGACTCAGCACCCCCTGGAATACTCCTAAAGTCCCACATAGGCCTTGCCACATATCTCAGTGTCCTACACTGTATTTACTCAAATGTCTCCTCATCCAGACTGTGACTGATATGAGGAAGGAGACCAAGGGGAGTAGAAATATCAGGGTGTCAGCACTTTAAAAAGTTTCCATGGTCTGTCTTGCCTGTGGCACTTGGCTTCCTTTTGCCACAGTCCTGGGCAGCCGTGTTCTTTATTTCTGAATGTGAGGTTACCACCTCTCCTACTCTCTCTGGCAGGCAGCACAACAGTCCCCCAAAGGTGTCCGTGTCTAACCCCCAGAACCTGTGTATACGTTAGGTCACATGGCAAAGAAGAACAAAGTTGCAGATGGAATTGTTTATGAATCCGCTGACCTTAAAATGGCAAGATGGTTCTGGATGATCTGGGTGGGCCCCCTGTAAATACAAGACTCTTTAAAAGTGGAAAAGAGAGGCAGACGAGAGGGTGAGAGGTGCAATGCAAGAGGAACCGGTCCCATCGTTGCTGGCCTTCAAGGTAGAAGAAGGCGTCACGAGCCAAGGAATGCTGGACGGAGCCCCAGACTCTGGAAAATGCAAAGAAATGGATTCACCTCTAGAGCTTCCGCAAGGAACACGGCTCTGAGACACCTTGATTTTAGCCCAATGGGGCCCATTTTGGATTTGTAAACTGCTGAATTATAAGATGATAAATGCGTGTGGTGTTAAGTTGGTGCACTTGTGGTGATTTGTTACCGCGGCCACGGGAAACTAATACACTCTTCCTGCCCTGCTCCTGACAGAGCCTGGCCTTCCTCTTCCCCTCTGCACATCCCCTAGCATGAAGCAGTAACTGGACAGAACTACCTTTGGACCACCCCAGGAATGGTGTCCTCTGGGCCTGGCCATCAGGGCTTCCTTCCTTCCCATCTTGCTGCCCGCCCTGGAGAGTACCACCATCACCCAAGGCTCACAGAGTCTACTGCTGTGTCTGAGTCCCGCTTCCCACCGGCAACCCGACAATTTTGGACAGAGGAAAGTTTTGTCAGAGGAAATCTATAGGTTTTTTTGTCACAACTCATTTGCCTTTCTCTTAGTGTCACCTTTCCAGATTCTCCTTTTCTTTTTTTCTTTTCTGCCTAAGATAAACATTGGGCTTATATGACTGGCAAATTGCATGTTGTCTCAATTTCTTCATCTTCACCCCCTGAAGCAAGGAATCCTTAGAAGGATGATCACACCTAGGCCAGATAGACTTTTTAAGAGTATAAGTCAATTAATTTAAATGTCAGTGTCAACTTCATGTCAGGCTGCACAGTTGGTATTTTTCTCCATTCAAAATGTCAACCACTCCTTCCAGATGATTGGTAGGAAATTGGAAATGACTTAACTAGATAAACAAGCATCCAAGGTAAACTCCTAGAGAATTCGATTTAAGAGTGGGGTGTCAGCACTCTTGTGTGGGGGGGTGCTCAGCCAGAACTATGACAGAAAGTGGGGTAAAACTGAATGTATCAAAGTCATGGTGATTCTGTGTATTTGGCATGTAAAGGACAATAGCCATTATTGTAGGGAGTGAACAATTCCACCCCTGGTTTCCGTGTGAGTTCTAGAGTTGCCTGGAGTTGCTGACTGGGTCTGCCTTCAGGCAGAAAGCTGTGAAAATGGGAAGCTCATCGATGTCATTCCCCTTTGCTACATGTAGACTCCTGTCTAGTCTCTGCCTGCTTTCAGTCCCCTTCCAGCACCTTCAGATAGTTGTTTCATATACATTTTGCTTACGTGTGTGTCTGTATCTGTATCATCTCTGTCTCTGTCTGTCTATCTATCATCTGTCATCTATCATCTATCTATCATCTGATCTCCAGAGGATATAAACTATAGGAAGATTGATCCAACATGAGCTACTTCACCATTTTCACTCAATTTTCCTGGGCAGCAAAATGTTATGCCTATGCCAGGAAAGGACCAGTTATGGCCGCGCGCATGTGTTTACTTACTGCTTGCGGTTATTCTTATGTGCCAGCAGCAGAGCTGAACATCTGGAATAGAGATGTGCAAAACCAAATGGTCCACAAAATCGAAAAGATTTACAGTTTGGCCCTTTGCAGAAACAGTTTGCCAGCCCCCAATCTACAGGAATGGATAAACTGTGTAATCCTAGGCGATCATCCATAAATATCATTTCTCGTTAGTAGGATTTTGAAAATAATTAGATGGGAGGATGTTTGATATTCTATCTTCTGGCAAGAATTTGGGCTAGAAACAGTATGTGTGGTTGGCCGCATGAAGGTCTGTGCGCACTGATGTGCTGAATTACAATCAGGGGTTGAAATTCTTCACCAAGTTCACACACTAGTGAGGCCAGGCCCAGTCAAAGCTTGGACATATTGCTCTAAGGGTTTTACGCTTTCTACTATACCCGCAGAACTTCCCCGACCTCAGGGAAAACATTCTTCTAACTCAGCCTTTTGTGAGGCTTTGTGGAGAGACAGCAATTAAGATTCTGACTCAGAACTACCCAATGCTCTGTTCTTTTGAATCATCTTCAGGCTCAGAACCTCTTAAGGTCAGAGGCCAATTGACTGGTCCCTTCCCTCTGCTTCCTTTTCTTTGTCCGTTTTCCTCTTTTAAGATGGCAACACGGCTCTTCGCCTCCAGCACGGAACTTTCCACTCCAGTCAGGGCTGCCATGGAAGATGCAGGCTGTTATTCAGGTATGTGCAGCGCTGTATCTGCCAAGCCAGACCCCGCCTATCTTCTACCCCCTGCAACGTTTTCTGCTTGTCCGTGAAGTGGGGTCAGCGACTGCCCCCGTTTAAGATCAGGAGTTTGTCCAAATTGCCTTGTTCTTACAAAGCAAAGGAGTGTTTTCCAGAAGAGTAGGCACACAGCTGAAGTTACCGGTCCACTTCTTGGCAGTCTCCATTCTTTCTCCGGAACTGTGTTTCTTGATACTGAAATACGATTCGTAATTTAGCGCTAATACTGGTCCTTGATGAGGACGACAGGAAGCAGAGACAGGAAGAGGGTGAGTGAGGTGGTCGCCGTCATGACTTCACCTATGGCTGTAAGAAAGGAATCTCAAAAAGCAGCCGAGTTGAATCAGTGAATGGGACGTTGCATTAGGAGGGTTTCTGCATCTTTATGTGGGAGAAATATTAGCATTTGTTAACTCTGGGTGGGGGATGCGTGGTTGCTGTATCTTTCTCTGTTTTTCTGGGTATGTTCCATTTTATTTATTTATGTATTTTTTAAATGTTTATTTTTGAGAGAGACAGAGCGTGGGGGAGGGGCAGAGAGAGATGGGGACAGAGGATCCGAAGCGGGCTCTGCACTGACAGCAGATGTGGGGCTCGAACTCATGAACTGGGAGATCATGACCTGAGCCGAAATCAGATGCTTCACCGATTGAGCCACCCAGGTGCCTGGGTATGTTACAAATTTATATCCCCAGCCAGGCACTGTGCTCTGACATCCAGTCTTGTGCATACAGCCACCCATTAATCTCCACTTGATATACATCTAGCGTAAAATCAACACAAGGAAAAAGGAGATGAGAGAAAGAAAGAATGGAAGGAGGGAAAGAAAGGGGGAGGGGAATATTCACTCATCTGCCACCATTTATAAACTGTTCCACACCTTTTCTCTGGGTGCCGTCTCAGGGACTGTGATGCCTGTCCCCCCAGCTGCTGGGGGATCACCTGTTACTAAGCCCTAAGAGCTAAGCAGCATCAGGTATGGAATTCCTAGCTTTGCCACCACATCCTGGCCTTGGCACATGGAAGAGGATATTCTGCCAACATGCCTGGTCACTCTCCCCTCCTCTAGCCCTCCTTTTGCGATGCGGGGACGCTCAACCGACCGAGCCACCCAGATGCCCCCCCCCCCATCCTTACATTTCTAACAAATAACATGTGAAATACCTGAAGAGGAGAAGAAATTCACCCCTGCTGTGAAGCTGCTGTGTGCCAGGTACTTTATACACATTGCTTTGTTTAATTCTCAAATAATGCGTATCTCGGCTGTGTGAAAGTGTTTTTCCCATGGAACGGAAAAACTTAGCTTCATCTCATTGCTAAGGGCAATAATTCTCATATACGTTTAGGTAAAAATGGCGGTGGGCGCTGTTCTTGTCCACTGTACTCTGAACATACTCACCTTGTGTTTTCCAAATGTGTCCAGCAAATCCCCCCCGTAGGACCTCCGTGCTGTGCTCCTCTCTGGCTGATCCCCCAGAGATTCTCCAGGTGGGTCGCCCCTTCCGATCTCTTTCTCGGGCCTCACCATCTCTGCAAGACCTCCTTGATGGGCCTCTGTAAAACTGCCAACCGCCTGCCCTCCTTTGCCTATCGTGACAAAGTTCCTCCCTCTTAACCTACTCTGTTTCTACTGTTTTTCCATGGCATTATCACCTTCTTATACACCATATCATTTATTTATTTCAAGTTTATTTATTGTCTGTCTGCCTCGTCTGAAACGCAAGCTCCAGAGGAGTTAAGATCTTTATTCTGCTTACTGATGGATCCTAAGTGTTTAGCACAGTGTCTATCTAGACCATAATAAGTGCTCAAAAATATTTGCTGAGTGAATGCCTGAGTGGCCTCCCCCCCTCTCTTTGGACCACGAGTGCTGTCCCCATCTCTCTGCTGTCACTTTCTCCCCACTTTGACTTCATCTCCCACTTAGGCCGTGGATGACCACTTCCTGATCTCCAGAACCACCTTCTTTCCCTGATGCTGTGCTGGGACCATCCCATGGACTTTACAGAGGGAATTACGCGCATCCCTTCACCTCCGCACCTTGGGCATGTACGTCTGCAAACTTTAATTCCTCCAGGGCACCAATAATCCAGGTTTGCTGCATATAGGACTGTAAGTGACAATTGGAGGAGGATGGCGGTAACACAGTCTGTAGAAATCAACTTTAGATCAAATGTCCAAGTTTATTCACTGATGCTAAACATTGACCAGTCATTCCTGGTACACAGGAGATTTCTCTTTGCTGAGTTCTCTTAGGCTCCAGCCTTCTGCCATCCCCTCTTCTTTTATTTATTTATTTTTAATTTTTTTTAAGTTTATTTATTTATTTTGAGAGAGAGAGAGAGAGCAGAAGCTGGGGAGAGGCAGGGAGAGAGGGAGAGAGAGAATTCTAAGCAGGTCCTGTGCTGTCAGTGCAGAGCCCGACGTGGGGCTCGATCTCATGAACCTAAGATCATGACCTGAGCTGAAGTCAAGGGTCAGTGGCTTAATCCACTGTGCCACCCAGGAGCCCCCTGAGTCCCCTCTTCTTACGGTGATTATTCTCTCCTCTCTCCTCTTTCCTGGGTTTTCTGGATCTGCCAAATGTCATCCTCTGGAACGATCAGCAGACAGCTCCCAAGTTCATCTTACATTCCTGTACAGAATCATTTCATTTTCGCTTTTGATGTAGTCACTATCTTCCCCATCATTGCAGGGCTTCACTGTCCATAATCAAAACGCCACCTTGCTCAGATCTTCACCCAGTGACACGAGGAATAATAGGAACTTTGAAGCTCCAACTTTGTTTTCTGAGTTTTGGCTTTCATAAGGGCCAGGTCAAGTGTTCAGCCGCATTTCCGAAGCATCTCTCTAAGAGGAGAGCGTTGTCGGGATCCTTGCTAGATGACCCAGGAGCAGCGAGCATTAGTGTCTTCCCTTTACATTGGCGGTTCTTAACCCTGGCTGGACGTGAGGGTTACCTGGAGAGCTGTAAGAAATCTTCATGCTCTGGCCATACCCCAGGTCAGCGACATCAGGGTCTTAATAGGGGGACTACTCTGCCGTTGGGTTGTGGGCCACTGTTTTACACTCATGTCAATGGCAACATGGAAATCTGGTTTAGGAGTGTGGAAACAGAGGCGAAAGAAGCCTGAACTGCTGGTTCCTCGTAGAGGGGGTCACACATGGGGTCCGCTCTCCACACTCCAGAGCCCAGGTCCTTCCCCGGGGAAGCAACACCTCATCTCACGGGGCGGTCACACATGAAGACAAACCATTTCAATTTGCGGTGACAGTAGAGGCATTAGAGATGCTTCACAGTTATGGAGGGAAGACCATCTAACTTTATGTGAGAGGTCAGGAAAGGGGCTTTTGTAAACTTTTCCCTGCTTTAGGGCAGCCCGGGGATGTTCTGCCCTAACCTGGTTTTACCTGGATAAGCAGGTTGGGAAGCAAAGGGAATTGGGGACATAAGGAATGAATTAGTGCAAGCCTTCATCCCTCAAGAGAAACATTCTCATCAAACTCCCTATGAGCTTGTAATTCCTCTCCTGTCATTAACCAGGGAGGGGATTTTCCCTGCTTCTGCTTCTGCCCTTGTAGAACGGTCCATTAGTTCTAAGCAGTTCTCCTTCCCCGGGGGTCTGTTTCGAGATGACTCCATCAGGCTGGGGCCTGACTTCTGTAAATGGCCACTTGGGAATATGGGCAGTCAGTGGCATTGGGGGCTTTTCACTCTGCCAGCAGGTCAGGGAGGATGCTGCTAAGTTCTGTGGAGGGTTGTGTTTCTTTGTGTGTGTGTGTGTTTGGTGGGGGGGGGGGGGGCGGATGGGTGGTGTTGCAAATAGAAGAGACAGTGTGGTAGGGGCAATACTAGCTGATTTCCAATCTGTTTCACTTTCTTTTTATGACTATTATTTTTTAATGTTTATTTATTTTTTGAGAGAGAGAGACAGATGGAGAAAAAGCAAGGGAAGGGCAGAGAGAGAGAGGGAGACACAGAATCCGAAGCAGGTTCCAGGTTCCGAGCTGTCAGCACAGAGCCCGACACGGGGCTCGAACTCACGGACCGCGAGATCATGACCTGAGCCGAAGTTGGATGCTTGAATGACGGAGCCATGCAGGCACCCCTTGTTTCACTGTCTTATGTCTTGGCACACAGCAGTTCTCAGTCTCCACTGAAGTTAAATCACAGGGTCAGACTGCATGTCCGTCCATGGGATATTTAGAAATGATGAGCCACTTCCTTAAAAATGCCCCCTTCTGGCACTCCTGTTCTCCTTTCCCTTGTTGTAGCAGCTTCGCAAGTTGTGTATCGGGATGGTGGCATCACAAGACGGGGGAATCTGGATCCCTCGAAGAAGAATTGTACCAAAGACTCACCTGGCCTGATTTGACTTCACTGAGATTTTGGGGGCAGCAGGAAGAGGTTACCTGTCCTGATGAACTCTACATAGACATAACACACTTCAATTCATGCGTGCAAGGACAGATAACCCTGAAACATATTTGCACACACACACAAATACAGAGACGAGCTCAGGGACATGGACTGAAACTCACACACATGTGCAGAGGCACGCACACGACACATTCTTCGTGCACACACAGTAGAGTTCCTCCATCCACGTTTTGCTCCACTGTGAGATGTACACGTTGATGTGGCTACAGAAGGAAGGATATTCATGCAGAGCGAGCCTGACCAGCTGCATCATCTGTGGCCCAAAGCTTCGACGGCTTTAACTCCCTACCAATTTACTCCACCTCAAAACTCTGCCAATCTCCCTTGATTGGCAAAGTCTCCATCATAGGAGGTAGAGAGACCTCAAATTTTTCTTCTGTGGTTTCTTCAGGTTGAAACCTACCTGGGACATAAATGCGCTATGAGGCCACATCTTATTCACGGTGTGAAACGTGCCAGGCTGAGGGACAGAGGCTGCAGGATGTCCTCAGGGGCAGCACAGTTGCCCAGAAAGGGCTTATTGTCTGACATCAGAAGACCTGGGTGGGATCTCCGGCTCTCTCATTTACTGGCTCCGGTCTTGGGTACATCACTCAACTGTCTGAGCTTCAGTGTCCTCACATAAAAGCAGGGATGATGGGATTCCTAGCTCATAGCTTTGTGAGGATACACATAAATCATTTTTGTGGAAGTCCACTGTTAGCACTTCGACTCGATAAGCGTGGCTTGAGTGCCTCCTGTGTGCTTATCTCTGTGCTAGAGACTGCGATTACAGAGGTAAGGAGGCCCGTTTCTCGAGCTCAAGGGGCCTTCAGTTTAGGGGAGAGACGTATGTGTACGTCAATTGCCACATTGGAGGCTACGCAAGGTACAAGGCACAAAGCAAGTTTTGGAAAAGGGCACTGATGTGGGGGAGTGAAGGAAAGTTTTGCAGGGGAGAGGATGTTTGAGCTGCCTCTTGAGAGATGAGGAGGAGTTTGCCAAATGGACAAAGAAATGAAATTGTGAGCAGAGGAACAGCATTCACAAAGGCCCAGAAACGTAATGGTATTGCCTGCTCTGTGGGTCTTTGTGGCTAGTTGGTCTTATCTCCTCAATTTCCAATGCATGTTTTTCATATTTTAGTATTTTTGAATCCCATATGGATCTTAAAACTAAGGAAATACACTGTAAAACATAAAGACCTGCATTCCCAAGTATAAGTTAAAAAAATGTGCCTTGCAAATAAAATAACAAAGATCGGTGACCCAAGAGGTAGAAATCCCAATTTTTCTCTGACAGTCCATTTGATGTGCTTTTGAGGCCGATTTTGCAGACTTGGATACTTATACTTTTATATTAAGCTGTTGAATAAAGGAATCATTTCTCGACCACTCTAACACCTAACTTAAAATTCAGGACCACTTTTTCCATAAGCTCAAGGATTTAAATTTCAAAGCCTTGATTTGTGAGTCCCTTCTATTGGGTATAATTCTTGAGAAGGAATATTAGAGAGTTTGCAAAATAGCAGCTCAATCATGTCAATTTAGCAAATAAAGGTATGGCTTCACTTTGTTATTGGCATGAACAGTTATTTCTTCAGACAGAAATAAATGCCATTATTTCTCACAGATTTTTGACATTTCCCAGTTTTTTTCTCAACCCACTGTCCATGCTAAGCACCCACATTCCTCTGCATTTCTGGAACCAGGGCGGGACCTGGGAGGCAGTCAGGACCTTCAGGGTATAAATTTCAGAAATGCATTAGACATTCACATAAGGGAGCAGGGCTAGGGTGAGGGGGGTAACGGGAAGGCCTCCTTCATGTGAGTGTTATCTGTAAGAAAGCCTGAAACATTTTTGAATATTTCACTGGAATTTGGGAATATGAAATCACTGAACATTTTTCAGCAAGGAAAGGTTGTGAATAGTATAGATTCATTAGAACAAACAGAAGAAATGTCGTCTTTTTTTGGTATGTTTTTGGTGTACTTTTGTGAAGTTAGCCTATTTGTTAGGGTTCTCATGGGCTCACTGGGATTGCTGCCTCCTCCGGTCGTCCTTCCTCACTGGTAGACCCATTCCTAGGGAACGCTCGCATTACACCGTGATTCCAGAAACTTACTTTTTGGATGGAAAGGACTGATAACATCCCAAACTCCTGGTCTGTAGCTGAGAAAATTCTTTTCATACTCCTCCCCACCCCTGACAGTTTTGTTGTAACTCTGTTCTCTTCCCAAGAGCATTGGGCATGGCCATATTTTGATAAGATCTGAGTCTGCTTGTTTTAAAATGCCAAATCCAGTTTGCCTGTGCCCTTCTTCCCATTCACACGATCTGTTTTGCTTTTGGCAGTGGACCATCACCTCCTGAAACAGGAATTGTCATCTTTCCTCATTCTTGACATCTTCCAGTTGTCTGGCAACCTATTTGGATTTTGTCTCACTTCTAAGCTATGACATGAGCCTGAACACTCCTTCGTGTTGTGACGTGTGTCTTCTCTGAGGAACTTTGCTTTGTGACAGCCATCATAAGAGAATCATTTTAAGAGAAGAAGCACTTGACATTAGCACAGAAACTTCTTGAAGGCTGGGGGAGTCTGGGCATTGGCAATCATTTGCTCATTTTGACTTAGATAACTTGATTATATTTATTTTTATGGACTTTTTTTTTCTTCAAAACTCCAAAGTAATGAGCTGGGGTAAGCACCTATGTACCAGAGAATTTACAAACAGAATATCAGGTATCGTTCACAATAATGATCTTGCTGTGTTGGTATAATTATAATAACCTCCCTTTATGGATGAGGAAATCGAGAGCTACAGAGATTGGCGATCTTGTCTAATTCTCTATCCACAGCCTCTGATTAAAGCATCAGCAACTGAAGGAAAGGAATCAGCTCTCGAGTTTTGGAAAGAGTACCACAAGTCCTTAAATGACAGCTCCTCCTTACTTTCATGTTTACTTGTGCTGATGACTGCTTCAGTTTTCTCTTTTTGTAGTAGTTACAGTAAATGTTAAGGCCAAGTAACAGGAAGCACAATAAGAACAGAGTTTAGAGAATGAAGATATTTCCTTCTCATTCGTGAAACAGTTTGAGGAAAGAATCCTACTCAATGGTTCTTTTGCTCCACGGAGTCATTCGGGTACCCAGGCTCGTTCCATCTCGGGGTTCCTTCACCTCCTACAGCACTGCCCTCAGCTGCACAGCCCATCTGGGTCACTGCCACATCTCAGTTCCAGCCAGAGGGGAGGAAGAATAAAGGAGGTAGAGGAGGTACCCTGCTGTCTTAAGGCACAGCCTGGAGATGGCATGTGTCACTTCCATTGTAGAGCCAACCCCGTGCTTCAGTATACTTATTACTACTGAAGAAGAGAGAATTGATTCGGGGGGATATGTAATATTCTTATCCTAAAAAATATATATATATATGCTAGCACTGAGCGCCTCACTCATTTACTCAGAGTGGGTTAACTTTAGAATTCATTTTTCTGGTATGTTTCGCCTGTGTAAGTTCAGTGAAGGCAAGGACTGTGCACCCCATGTCTAGGCCCCAGCATGATATCCTGCATATAATAGACATTCAATAATTATTTGGTGATGATCCCTGAGCCTAAAGAAGAGGAGAAGTCAGCATTGTCTTTTCAAGGGCAAAGTTAAGGTAATGTCCACTTCCTTTTCAATCTTTGGGAGAACGGGGACAGATGTGGGTACAAAGTGGTTGGTATCAGCTACCCCCTCCCCTCATGCGGGATTTGAGAGGAGGCCCTGGGGCTTCAGGCTCTATTTGAAAGGAAATGGGATGACAGGGTTTTCCCTTAAAACTCAAAAAGGAAGAACAAGAATGAGACGAAGGTCACCAACACCCAGATATATGTTAATTATGAATGCCTGAGAATTCTGCCCTAAACGGCCAACTCAGTGTCCTGGCTTCACAGCCATTGATAACCCTGGAGAGTCTGCCCTTGTTTGGCAGATGAGGACCCCTCTGACGCTACAGGTGAGAGCTCCGCAGGGGCCTGGAGTCAGAACTATTAACTGGATTGGTCTTGGCCTTGAGGTCTCTAGAGATCATCAGTTCAATCTTAAACTCAGAGTTGTTTTTTTTTTTTTCTTGTTAAGAGAATTGTTTCACATTATATTCTTTAGGTTGCAGCTGTGTTTGTTGTAAAAGCCTCCGGATGCTTGGGAGAACCAGCTCGTTCCTGACTGTGCTCTCCCTGCATCTGCGTTAAACTACAGAGCTTGAATTGTAGCAGGTACTAAATAAATATTCATGGCATTAATTAACTGATTACTTACTGTGAGAACCTGACAAATATGGAAGGATGTCTCAGTTGAAGTGCATCTTATTCAACCCTCTGGTTTTATAGATAATCCCGAGGAGGCCTAAGGACATCAGGGGTCTTAGCCAAAGCTTTCGAACAGGGACAGGGACCCAGCTTCTCTGGATTCTCCAGCCCCAACCTCCATCCCTCTGTATCAGCAGCAAATACTGGTGATTTGCCAGCAGGATTTTAGTCTGTGGAAACTACATTCACACCCGCTTCTGGTGTCATTGTTTATAATGACCTGTCTTCCTACAACATGGCTTCTCCTCACCTGTGCCTTCCAGGGACCCCCTTTACCCTCTCTCTATGGCATCTGCTCACTGCCTCATCCTTCTTGATTCTCTCTCTCCTTGGACGTGGGGTCTCTCTCCTGGTTGATTCTTAGGGTTACACTTGCTCTCTTCTCTCTCACCACCTTGACTGTTGGTGTTTTTGTTTTTGTTTGTTTTGCAGGGGGTGGGGTTGGATTATTGAAATGCATGAATGACAAGTAAAACAAAGGATCAACTAGATCAAATAATTTATATCTGCGTATGTATTAGTGTCTGCTTTTATGATGTGAATTTAAGCACCTTCAGGACAGGGACCGCTTAGCACTGGACTAAGGTCATGGTAACTCTAGCGATTTGTTGAAAACGTGACTAAGCGAATATGATTTAGAATTCTCTGAGTGCCTATTGTTGATAGCGTTTATGGACATCTCTCATTTCACCTTCCCAGTTTCATACAAAGGAGACAAGTCTCAGTGGGACTGTGTGGCTTAGACTCAGTCGAGTCAGGCCGACAGTGCCTGAATCCACAGCCCCGATGGGTCTCTCACTTCCCATCGGCAAGAGAGAACAGAGGAGAATCAACAAAACAGGGGCCACCTCTTGCATATTCTTGACGAGCACACCAAGCCCCATGCTCCAGGGGGAATGATTAGGGAAGAAGCGAGCATGGGGTCCTGGCTGTTTCTGAATCTATAGGCTCAGGGCCTCTGTTTCTGCAGTCTTTCACGATCTTTGCTGGGTGGCTGCAAGGGTGGGGCAGAAGTGTACTGAAAGGGAAGATAACGATCTCTTCATGCTCAGCCACTCCATTGCGGAGAAAAGAGGCATCCTGGCAAGTGGGATCGAACAGAGCTTTGGAGGGTTCGAAACCAGACCCGCAATTTCTGTTAAGCTAATTCATGTCATCAAACCTTTGCTTCTCATCTCGAAAACAGGGGTTATCACAGCTATCTCTCAGGTTTGTTGGGGAACGAGATTATGGACGTAAAATCTCTGGAAAAGTGGCTGGCTCATAGTAAACTATACATTATGGCTGTTACTATTATTACTCCTATGCATTTTCCCAAACTTTTGCAATGAATATGAATTAGGTTAGTCAACGAGTATGTTTGATACTACAAAAGGGGTGTATACATCAGAACAGAACCAAGCCTTACTATACGGAGTGCATGTTCTAGTTCCTACAGGGGGGACTTCCCTTAAGAAGTTGCGTTGCTGAAGGAAGTCTGAACTTGGCTTTCTCCTGCCTCCCTCCCTCCTTCCCTCCCCTTCCCTCCACCCTTTCGTCCTTCCTTTTTGTGCTCTCTTCATTTATACCTTATATTCACCTATTTTTGAAAAATTCAGGCAGTTTGCATCATAAAAGTAAGCATGTGGTGTGTGGTTTACCCAGAAAGGAAGACTGTGAATATTTTAAGAGACAAGAAAGAACTGGACTGAGAACATAGGTTAAGAGTCATTCACTCATCAGAACTTTCAACATTCATTGATCGTTTTATCGATATAGAAAAAAAACAAAAAACAAACCAGGCGTAGGTGAAAGAGTCAGGCAGTCTCTGCCTTCCAAGAAGATACTGTCTAAGGAGAGACAGAAAGTCATTAAAAAACACTTATTGCCATTTTAATATATGCAAAGTCCAATGCCCGGGATTGCAACTGCGTTCTAAATTTAGCTGTGTTTCCTGGTAGCCAAGGTAAAAATGTGCATAGAACATAGTTCAATCCTTCCTTTATCCAATAAAGGGCACATGTGAACCCTCCTGGCAAGGAAGCTAGACCTGAGTTCACACTTTGCGTTACCAACTAGCTGTGACTCCTGGTTACTGTGCATATGTCGCTTATGAATAATCTCTATCTCAGGACTGGTGGTTACAGCATGTTCTGTGGTCATGGATGAGGTTATGCAAACGTAGTGTGTGTGTGGAGGGGGCAATCATAGCGTCTAACAAAAACATTGGCAATAATGACTGGTTCTAAGTAGTCCAATTTGGCCTTTGGAGTATTTCCGTCCTCCTTTCCTGGCCTCTCTTTGCCTCTACTTTGGCTCCCATCTTTCTCTAAGCTGCCCGTCCCCTAGTGAGACGCCCTCTGATTTTCCAGAGCTGCCCCCTCCGCTGCCCTTGTGGGCTGCTTTTAACAGTCGTCACGTTCTCAGCCTCATTAGTTCCTCTCAGGTCCATCGAGGTAGCCTGGTCCCCGTTGGGTTCTCTACAGTGTGTTCTTTCCCCGTGCTCCTTCCGGAAGGTGGCCAGTTCCACAAAGAAACTGGATGGGTGGACACAAACGGGCACGCAGTTCTCCATCTGTGCCCTGGGTGGTTTCTTTTCACAAGCACCCACTCTTCGTAGACATCCAACTGCCCTCTGACCACCATATCACGGTCAGAACTATTCTCGACAGGTACAGGAGGCTTTGCAGTTTACAAAGCCCTTTCACACATTTCATACATGCTAACTTGGTGAGATTGTGTATATTTTTAAATGCTGCTTTTTTTTCCCCACTTGACTTTATATAGTAAGTATTTTTCCATGGTTTTCTTTGGAAACATCACATTTGAATGTTTCTATTATAAATATGCGGCAAAAAGTTCTCTATTGTTGGGCAGCTAGGGTGTTTCCAGTCTTAATTTGTAAAGATACCTTGAGAATCTTTGTGCAGAAATCTGGACTCCACACCTCAGATTATTTCCCAAACTTAGATCCCTATAAAGGGGATTTCTGACTCAAATATTATAAGGTAGTTCAAGATTCTTGAGAAGTATTTGATCTTTGCCTTATTGGTTGTATTTTCAATGGGTCCCCATCCAAATATCTTAAAAATATCAGAAGGAGTTCTCATTGAGGAATTGGTAAACTTTCCTGTCAAGCTTGCCCAAAGAAAGTAACCTCATCCTTCCAGAATTCTTTTCTTTGTTCGCCTCTGTATTGAATATTAGTCTTCTTCCTCATTCAGTCTGTCTCACAGTCCAGGATTGTCTGTGTTTTAATGGTTTCGCCTTGACTCAAGGATTTCATGATGTTTCATATGACTCTTCTCTCTGCCTGCCTAGAGTACAGGCTGTCCCGCCCCTGTCCCTGGCTGTGTCCCTTCCTAACTTGCTTCGGCACCCGTGTGTGCAATGATGCCACCTAAGGAGGCCTGCCACCTGCGGGGAGGGTGCTGCAGAACTCCTGACCCTGCAGTCTGTGTCCGTGAGAAGCCACTCTCCCAGGGTCCCGTGACTCCGTGTGTGTTCTGAGACCCTCTCCACTGGTCCAAATAGCTGATAGCTATCCCCCTGTGCATGTGCCCAAGAGGCTTCTCTCCTCCCAAGTACGTCCTGTCATCCAACCACCTAGTGGTTTGCTGTGAAGCTAGCTCACACTCACAGGACTTTGCTGGTGGGGAGCATGTTTGTATGAGCCATGTTTGTTTTTTTCTTTTCTTTTTTGATTACTTTTTAAGAGTTAAATCCAAGTTAGTTAACATACAGTGTAATAATGATATCAGGGATAGAATTTAGTGATTCTTCACTTACACATGACACCCAGTGCTCATCCCAACACGTGTCCTCCTTAATGCCCATCACCCATTTAGCCCATGCCCCCCACCTGCCTCCCCTCCAGTAACCCTCAGTTTGTTGTCTGTATTTAAGAGTCTCTTATGGTTTGTCTCCATCTCTGTTTTTATCTTATTTTTGCTTCCCTTCCCCCATGTGTATCTGTTTTGTTTCTTAAATGTGAGTGAAATCATATGATATGTGTCTTTCTCTGACTTATTTCACTTAGCATAATACACTCTAGTTCCATCCATGTTGCTGCAAATGGCAAGATTTCATTCTTTCTGGTCTCCGAGTAGTATTCCATTGCGTATGCATACACCACATCTTCTTAATCTATGTGTCAGTCAATGGACATTTGGGCTCTTTCTACCCTTTGGCTATTGGAGATAGTGCTGCTATGAGCCCTGGGGTGCACGTGCCCCTTCGAACCAGCCTTTTTGTATCCTTTGGATAAATACCTAGTAGTGCAAAGGCTGGGTCGTGGGGTAGTTCTACTTTAATTTTTATTAGCTGCCCAGTTTGGGGGTACAGGTAACTTTAGCACAGGGACACGGTATCTTACCAGTTTTTGTGATCCTGAGTACTGGGACACGGTTGTTTCTTTGCATTTTCCGGCATTTCTTGATAATGCGTTTTGACCGCCTCCAGGTCTCGGGACAACGTGAATGTGTGAACGTCCGGGGACTGCAGGGTTGGGAGCGGAGCAGCAAGTGATAAAGATGTCAGTGCCAGCACCTCTTATTTTGCGGGGGGCGGGAAGCACAGCATGTGAGAAACCGAGGGGAGAATTTAGCTGATATGTTTGGAATCTGTAACAAGCTAATTTGTTCCCCAAAGACAATTCTGTGAGAAAGAAAAGTCGGTCTGAGCAGAGGAAGCCGATTTCTAGGAGGTAGAGCTCTTTGCTCAAGTAAAGTTGTTTGAGAAGAAACCTCTGGTGGAAACCAGTAAACACTAGCTTTGCAAACACCACCTCCAGCTCGCTGCCCGCTCAGGGCTGGAGACACAGAGAAAGGCGGGGGGCAGCCCCCTGGGCCGCTCGGCGAGGTGCCCGCTGGAGCCCAGAGGGAAGGCTTCATTCCTTTGAGACTTCGTTGCCTTCCATGGGGAAGCTGAAGGGAAAAACACACAGAGGAGCTCATATGCTTTCATGCAAGTTTAATTCGCTTTCGTGAAAAGGGAGTGACTGGTATCCAGGCTTGCTGTGTTTAGTATTAAATAAAGCAAGGATGAGCGCCTAGGACATGGATGGAGCTGGTAAAACTGGAATCCCAGAGATAGAGGTGTGTGTGTGTGTGTGTGTGTGTGTGTGTGTGTGTGTGCACGTGTGTGAGAGAGAGAGGCGCCTAAGGAGGGGGTGGGGGGAGGATCAGGGGAGGATCAAACCCAGCAGTGGAGAAGGGGCTTGGGGCTCAGGCCCCGGATCCACAAAAGGCCTCAAATGTAACCTTTTCTCCAGATGACACCTAACAGACAAAATAGACAATCACTGGGACATCTTGAAAGGACTGACACCTGTCCGTTTCCTCAAATAAACTTCTATTTATTCATTTATTTTAAATGTTTATGCATTTTTGAGAGAGAGAGAGAGAGAGAGAGAGAGCTTGCAAGTGGTGCAGGGGCAGAGAGGAAGGGAAACAGATGATCCGAGGCAGGTTCTGTGCTGACAGCAGAGAGACTGACTCAGGGCTTGAACTCACGAACCTTGAGATCATGACCTGAGCTGAAGTCAGATGCTTAACCGACTGAACCACCCAGGTGCGCCAATTTTCTCATATAACCTTTTAAAACTCACCGGGGCCTGGGGCCTGGAGTGTCCTCCAAATTGATGTTTTTGTTTTTGTTTTGTTTTGTTTTCATGTGAAATTGATTGTCAGACTGGTTCCCATACAACACCCAGGGCTCATCCCAACAGGTGCCCTCCGTAATGCCCTTCGCCCACTCTCACCTCCCTCCCACCCCCATCAACCCTCAGTTTGTTCTCAGTATTTAAGAGTCTCTTATGATTTGCCTCCTTCCCTCTCTGTAACTTTGTTTTCCCCTTCGCCTCCCTGCTGGTCTTCTGTTAAGTTTCTCAGGATCCACATAAGAGTGAAAACATATGGTATCTGTCTTTCTCTGTCTGACTTATTTCACTTAGCATAACACTCTCCAGTTCCATCCACGTTGCTACCAAAGGCCATATTTCATTCTTTCTCATTGCCAAGTAGTATTCCATTGTGTATATAAACCACACTGATGTTTTAAAATAAACTATGTAGGGGAGTCTGGGTGGCTCATTCAGTTGAGGATCTGACTTCATCTCAGGTCATGATCTCATGGTTCATGAGTTCGAGCCCCACATTGGGCTCTGTGCTGACAGCTGGGAGCTCAGAGCCTGGAGCCAGCTTCAGATTCTCTGTCTCCCTCTCTCCCTCTCTCTCTGTAAAATAAATAAAAATTAAAAAAAAATTTTTTAAATAAACTGTAATTCTTCTATGTAAGTGATAACCATGTTGCTTTGTATTTTTGCATGCTAAAAGTGTTACTTAATTAAAAGCAGGGGCGCCTGGGTGGCGCAGTCGGTTGGGCGTCCGACTTCAGCCAGGTCACGATCTCGCGGTCCGTGAGTTCGAGCCCCGCGTCGGGCTCTGGGCTGATGGCTCAGAGCCTGGAGCCTGTTTCTGATTCTGTGTCTCCCTCTCTCTCTGCCCCTCCCCCGTTCATGCTCTGTCTCTCTCTGTCCCAAAAATAAATAAACGTTGGAAAAAAAAAAATTAAAAGCAAACATTCAAGACGCTTGGGTGGCTCAGTCAGTTAAGCATCTGACTTCAGCTCAGGTCATGACCACAGGATTTGTGGGTTTCAGCCCCTCGTGGAGCTCTGTGCTGACAGCTCACAGCCTGGAGCCTGGCTCAGGTTCTGTGTCTCCCTCTCTCTGTCCCCCACCCCCAAACTAAATAAATATTAAAAAAAAATTAAAAACAAACAAACACTTAAAACTGGCCACAATTTCTGTAGGCCCATTTTGGCGGTTTCCATCTTTTCAATATATTGAGAAATTCTTGAATGAGAAGCAGCCAGGGTTGCCAAGGTACCCCATCGGAACCAGAGCAGCTGTCAAAAAGCTAGAAATTGCTGACCAAATGGCCACCACAACGATAAAAGTAATTGCTAATAATAACAGTGATAAGAGCAATTACCAGTGAGTCTGTCAGTAGAGCACGACCCTTGATCTCAGGGTTGTGAGTTCAAGCCCCATATTAGGAGTGAAGCCTACCTAAAAAAAAAATCCTGCTTTCAGAAGCCCACCACACGCTAACCAGCAGGTCAGGGTAGTGGACCACTTTCTACTATGAAAAGGCACTTTTTACTACCATGTGTGTTTTATGCTTATTAAGAGTCAGGTGTGTTTGTTCTCAAACCTGTTTATGCCAGTTGTCCTTGTTATCGAATATTTAATTAACTACTAGACAGTGTGACAAAATATGATGGCAAAAACCAAGTTACTATTGCTATGAATGCCAACTTGAATGCTTTGGGAATAATTTATTAGGCACCTACGATGAACGATGCTCTCTGCTAAGCAGGTTGTATATGGATTATTTCCTTTTTTTTCTTATGGTAGCCATGCTAAAAGTTAGGCATTATCCTTACTGTAATGATAGTCAAAATGAAGTTCAGAGAGTTTACATAACTCACTTGAGGTTACACATCTAATAAATAATGGAACCAAAATATGAACCCAAGCTGTCAGACTCCAAAGCCTGTATGCCTCTGGCCACACTTTAATGACGAGCCAACCCCCTGTCCATGCCAGAGACTGCTTGGGCTTCAGGGATAGGGCTAAAACATACACAAGCCTTAACCTTGTGTAGCTCACAATCCCGGGGGCAGCTAGGCAAGGCAACCGATCACTACCCTGAAGAGTAGGTCCAGCTATAAGAGAAAGACCTGGAACTCAACTGGGAATGCCAATACAGAACATCTGACCTGAGCTGGGGAGAAGGAACTGGAGAAAGCTTCTGGAAGGGAAACCAGGTTGAGCCTGACAGCATGAGCAGGCAGTTACCAGACCCATAAGCTACAGATTCTGCCCCAGATTGCAGAAGCCCATATTATTAGAGTCTTTCCCTGGTGAAACTCAGTCCTCACAACCCAGCCTGGGTTGGGTGCTTTGGGCTCCTGCTGGAATGATGGAGGGGGCCTAGGGGAGCCAAGGTGGGCCTGTGCCCTCCATGCTTGTGGGTCTGGATGACATTGGTGTCCCCAAGGCCTCCCCACATACCACTGTATTTTCTACAAGGTAAATAGGGCTTTGTTGAAAAGCTGGAAATTGCTGACCTTGTCCCGTTCATCAGTTTAAAGGCACTGAGTGAAGGCGGGTAGGAGAGGGGGTGGGTGGAGGCTCCAGGGACTCTTCCAGGCTCATTTGAAGTGAGAAATGCTAAGCCTGCCATATTTAATGGCAGGCCTGGGAGTGTAGTTGAAAGCGTAGGCGCGGCACCTCCCCTTGACTCTTGTGTGCCCTGTAACACTGCCTCCGGGCCTTGCTAAGTGGTGGTTCCATCTCTCACCATGTACGGGGGCCAAGGGACCAGCAAAGATTCTCAGACAGCCCCTTACCTGCCAAGCCTGTGGATTTCTTTCTTTCTTTCATTTTTTTTTAAAAAAAGAAATTGGCTTTTCTTCTTGTGGGGTCTCTGAGGTTCTTTGGAGACTATGAAAAGCTTTAGCAACTGTTCAAAAAACATACACTGAAGGGAAGATAGGGGAGGAAGGGAACTGCCCTAATGGAACCTGAAGCCACAGTAACAGCTTGGGGGCCCCCAGACCTCATTCCCCTTATTTTCAGCTGCCTTTTGTACAGAAGAAATCTTAATGACTGGTCAATATGGCTAATTGGAAGTCATCCCCTTACACGACATTCCTGGATTAAAAGCTTTCTTGGTTCCCCAGGATGGTGGCGTGTTTTGATCCTTTGATTATGTTGGAGCTCAGTACCGGGTCTTCTGGGAAATGCAGAGTGCCTCACCCAGCTCTCTGAGATCTGGCAGCAGCTGGGGTCTGGCTCCAACAGGGAAGATGTTTGCTTCTCTGCCTACTGACATCTGATCAAAGTCTTGGCCATCAATTACTAAATAAATAAATAAATAAATAAATAAATAAATAAAGTAGAAGCTGCAGAATCAACACTTTAAAAAAGCCTTCCTCTTGCTTTTCCAGGATGCGTAATTAATGATGTGAGTGGGTAATTTGCTGTAGACCTTGCTGATTAATTTATCAAATGCCAAAGCCTTTGTTGTTCGCCTCTCAGTCCAATTAGTTAAGTGTTGGATGCGACGGTCAAGGCAGTATCTCTGGGAAGGCCCTCGCCACTCCCTCCCATCGTCCTCCTCCCACCCCGCTTCTAGGGTGCTACTCCTCTCCCCCTTTCTCCTGCATCTTTGCCTGAGGTAGGTTCCTAACAGCCCAGCCCCAGAGCTGTCCGGAGCAGCCTGTGGCTCAGGATGAAGCCAAAACTCATCAGCTGTCCCACAAAAGCCACAGTCAGAGACTTGCTGCTGGTACTTCCAAGCCCACCACTTGGTTAGACTCAATTTACCTCTTCAGAACAGACCAACCTTTGTTGTCCAATTAATAATAAGCAAGAGCTCACATGGGCCTGGCCTGTCATCGTTTGTGAAGTGGCTTTCACACCTGTTGTGATGAAGAGTTTAGGGTGGTAATTATCATAACCGCCACTTAGCAGAGGACAAAGTGGCTGCTTGGAGAGGTGGATGCAAATTGCCCAAGTTCACTGAATCATGTATCTAGTCGCTGCAATTGTGACACACAACACACTATCTTAAAACTCAGTGGTATATGAGAGGCATTTATAGAGCTCACTCACGTATGCTCACTCATCTGAGTCTGTTGGTGTAGAGTGGGTTTGGGAGGTGCAGTTTGGTTCTGTTCCTTGAGTCTGTTATCTTCCTCTGGGGACAGAGGGCTGTCCTGTGCTCTTCACATGGTGACAGTGGAGACATAGAAGCCTGGACTTGGAGCTGGCATACAATTACTTTCATCCTGTTCTATTAGTGAAAAGAAGTCATATGGTTAACTAAGTCAAGGATTGGGAAAATATACTCAATTCCTTGTAGTGGAGGTATAGCCAAGTCACATGACAAGAGGCACAGGTCAAGAAGGAATGAAGAATCACGGTCAACAGTACAATCTACTATAGTGACATGGGAGGAAGAAACAGCCAGAAATGTAACCAGGGTTTTACTTTAACTATACATTTTTCATGGTACAAGTATTTCGGGGGTAATATCAGTATGCCAGGAAGTTTATAAAAATGGGGACAGAGCAGCAAACAAACAAAAGACAAAGTCTCTGATGTTATGGCACTTAATTTCTAATGAAGAGAGACAGAAAAGTAGCTAAATCAGAAAATAATCAGGTAGAGACACGGACAGTGTAGACAAGGAGATAGATAATGTCTGTGAAGGACCAGGTGGTAAATATTTCAGGACTGGAGGCACCAAACCTGATCTCTGTTGCAGTTATTCATCTCACAGATGCAGCACAAAAGCAGCCAAAGACCGAAGACGTATGGTTGTTTTACAATAGAACTTTATTTACAAAGAGAAGTGAGAGTATAATTTGGCCCACAGGCTGCATTTGCCAACCCCTGATGTACAGAATTAAATCAGCACCAGGATACAATAATCAGGAGTGGTTACCTTATGCTGGGTGATCACAGTGATCTTTCTGGGGCTGTGATGGTTAGACTGGGGTCTAAATAACAAGACAGAGTAAGTCAGGTGGGAGTAGTGTGTAAGAAGGGCTAAGCAAAGGGAAGAGCCAGCACAAAGGCCTCCAGGTGGGAAGGATGTGATTGTGTGAAGAATCAACAGAAGGTCAGTGTGGATGGAGCTGGGGTGGGGAGAGGAAGTGAGAGGAGATGATATCCAGGTTAATAAATTCAGGGTTGGGGCGCCTGGGTGGCGCAGTCGGTTAGGCGTCCGACTTCAGCCAGGTCACGATCTCGCGGTCCGTGAGTTCGAGCCCCGCGTCGGGCTCTGGGCTGATGGCTCAGAGCCTGGAGCCTGTTTCCGATTCTGTGTCTCCCTCTCTCTCTGCCCCTCCCCCGTTCATGCTCTGTCTCTCTCTGTCCCAAAAATAAATAAACGTTGGAAAAAAAATTAAAAAAAAAAAAAAAAATTCAGGGTTTATTCTACATGTCATAAATACAAAAGAAAAACTTTGAACTGAGCATGTGTTCAAAATGACAAGACATATTTTATTTGAGCTACTACAGTAGGGGAGAGAGACTTTTCTATAGAACTGAACTCAATTCCAAATACAGCAGAGATTGCCAGGGATCTAGAGCCAAGGGACACAGTGTGGAGGTCAATGGCTGAAAAACTACTACGAAGATCTTGAGTAGACATCAGGGGTAAAAGGATTCTTGCTAAAGGCAGGTCAAGGACTTAGATATCAAGGGGTACAGATGAGGAAGCCAGTCATATATCAGGGTTGGGAGAATTCTCATTAAACCAACTCAGAAGGCTTTTTTGCTAACTGGGTTTGGCAGGCCATGTGGGGAAGCAAGCCAAGGCCAAGGTCAGTCAAGGGAGGGCACAGAAGAGTGTGACTGAAGTTTGGTCAAGGAGGGAATCTTTGTTGGAAGTCACTGCAGGGTGTTAAGCAGAGGAGTGACGTGATCTCATTTCTAGGTAATTGGATCAGCTGCTGTTTCCAGAAATGATTTCAAGGAGACAAGAGTAGAAGCAGGAGACCAGTTAGAACATCACTAGCCACCCTAGCCCAGGTGAGAAGTGCTGGTGACTCAGACCAGAGTTGTATTAGTGAAGATGAACAAAAGTGTATGGAATGGGAGGTGTCTAGAAGGGGGGTTAACAGAACCTTCCAGTTAGTCAGATATGGGAGGTGAAGAAAAAGGACAAATCCAGTATCTCCCCTAGAATTTGGATTGAGCACATAGTAGGAGGGCTATGATGCTCATTAAGATGGGGAAGACTGGGGTGGGAACAGTGTTGGGGATCAGGAGTGAATAGAATTTTGTGTAGTTCAGGTAAGTGGGAGACAAATAGTAGACATCTACCTAGCAACACAAAGTAGATAATGGCTCTAGGAGTCTAGAGTTCCCTGAAGGAAATCTTTCTAGAGATACATATTTGAAAGCCACCTGTGTATAGATAGCATTTAAAGTCAGGAATTGTTGAGATTGCTTAGGAAGAGAGCATCTGTAAGAAAGAGGAGTCCACCAAAGATTGAGCTCTAGGATGTCCTGAAATTTAGAGGTTGGGAAGAGAAGAGGAAGCCAAAATGAAGACTGAAAAGAACTGGCCAGCAATGTGGAAAGAAAAGCAGGAGAAGAAGATTGCTGCAAAAGCTAAAGAAAAAGGGGGAGGGGCACACCATCATGATTCCTGATGCCGAGAAATCTGGAAAGTGCAGCCAGAGAGGTTCTTCCAGCCTCCAGCCATCCGCTTCCAGTGAGTGACAAGAAAATCATTTGTATTTCAAGCATCCCACAGATGATAAAGGTGGAATCAAATCGGTATTATTTAGTGAAAGATGTTGGGAAAGTTGGCTCTTTATACATGACCAAATAAATTAGATCCCTACCTCATACCAAACAGAAAGCTTTTGTTTTCATAAAACCTGTATATGACAGGTAGGACTATAAATATATTAGAAAAACATGGGGTATTATCTTTAAGGTTTTGAGGTGGGGAATTATTTCTTTAAAAGTTCTTTAAAGGGGGGGACACCTGGGTGGCTCAGTCGGTTAAGTGGCTGTCTTCAGCTCAGGTCATGATCTCAGTTTGTGAGTTCGAGTCCCGTGTCAGGCTTTGTGCTGATAGCTCGGAGCCTGCAGACAGCTTCGGATTCTGTGTCTCCCTCTCTCATCCCCCACGTCCCCCCCCCCCCCACGCTGCTGCTGCTTGCTCGTTCTCTCTCTCTCTCTCAAAAGTAAATAAACATTAAAACAATTCTTGAAAGGAACTATAAAAGGAAAAATATATGGATTTGACTACATCAAGTAAAAGATTGCTCTTCAATTAATTAAACCATAGCCAAAGTTAAAAAAAAAAACTAGCAAAAGACTGAAAGACTATATTTTAAAAGTACACAACTGACCAATTATTTTATTTTTAATGCCTAAATTCTGAAAATCAGCAAAAAATGTCAGACACCCCAGACTTTCCCCTGAATTTTGGAAAAATAGAAACAGGTAATTTAAAAAATAGTTTCCTGAAAGGAAAGTATATGAGTATATGAGTATATGAAGGGTTGATTGAGTTAGTCAGATAAATGCAAATTAAAATAGTAGTAAGCCGTCCCTTTATATACCGACTCAGCATAAAAAGCACCACAATGGAAGCCTGCAGACTATTCAAAGCTGGTCCTGAGGAGGTGATCGGTTCCCTGTGGTAAGAGCAGGAAAAACCTACCAGGAAGTGACATCTGAGCTCAGCTTTGCAGGATATATGGAAATCCAGCAGGCAGACAGGGATGAACAGAATCAGGAAACGGATCGGAGAAACAGAGTTGTAAATGTGCCAATAGAAGGGATTGTTAGCAAAGGCTTTGACGTAAATTGCCGGTCACTAATAACTCCATCTCAGTGCCCTCAGGGACTAGTTGGAAGGCCAGCTGTCCAAGGATGACTTCTGGAAACAGCTAACACATGGAAGAAAATCCCAAAGGCAGATCTCCAAGGACTAGAGATGGTATTGTGAGTCCTCCAGCTGATGACCTTGAAACCACTGCATCCATGTTCCACCTTCCGGGAGACCAGGCAGGCAGATGATCCTCCAGGTCACTGGAAGGGTTGCTTAAACGATACCCCAACCTCTCCAAAATCCCGACAAGGCATTGAAAGTCTTCTCTGATTTGTGCCACTGTTTGATGTTAAGGCCCTGGTGCCCTCAGTTAAATATAAGCAATATCTAAAAGGAGTAAGGCAAGGGCCTGTTTCAAATTGTAATGGAAGGAGAGTGTCTGAATTTGATGGGATCTGTGTCGATGG
Organism: Leopardus geoffroyi; assembly: GCF_018350155.1. Lineage (NCBI taxonomy): Eukaryota > Metazoa > Chordata > Mammalia > Carnivora > Felidae > Leopardus > Leopardus geoffroyi. The sequence continues at coordinate 77,742,855 of NC_059338.1, read as the reverse complement.
GGCTGGGGAAGATCCAAAGCTGCTGCAGACACCGGGAAGGCAGCAAGAAAAACCTGCCACAGGGAGAGGAGGGGCTTCTGGAATGTTCTGACTGAGCGTTCTTGAGTAACAGATCTCTACCGACTTCAGATTCCTTCTTTATTCCTTCTCCCATTCATTCCTCAGTCTATCTACTCAGGTATCATGCATTTATCCAACACCTTCTGTGTTCAGGCAGTTTGTGAGGCATCTTGACCCACCCCCATAGGACTTGTGGTCTAGTGAGGAAGGTCCGTAAAGGTTGCGTGATTACCACCATGAATGAACACCTGTACCTGGGCTGCGTGACTGGGCTTCAAGGGCATCATTCTCACATGGAGCTCTCACCTAATAATCACTGCTATCTGGGAGGCCCCCATGAGGAGGTGGCAAATGAGCTGAGATCCGCAGGACGGGAAGGGCTTGCCTAGGTGAAGATGTCAGGGAAGAACCTCCATGCCCAGAGCAGTGTGGGCGAAGCTGCTGTGGCTAGAGGAAGGCTGCTGCTTACCAGGAACAGGAAGGAGACCAGGGTGGCTGGAGCAGAGGGAGTAAAGGATTATGAGAGAGGTGCAGAAGGAAAAAGGCGCTGGGCCCCCCGGGAGCATTGCGGGCCATGCAAACCCATCTGCATTTACCTCAAGCACCAGAAACCACCCAGAGAGCCGAGAAGTGACACAAATTCACGTGCATCTTGAAATGGCTGGTTTGCTGCTCTGCAGAGAGCAGCGAGGAGGGAGCCAAGCTGGGAGTCAGGTGAGAGGGCACCAGATTGTTCAAGGACAGAGGATCGTGGTGGTCTGAACTAAGATGGAGGCCGAAGAAGTAGAAGAAAGCAAGTGTGAGGAATGCTTCACGGGTAAAAGTCGCCAGGACGTGGGTACGAGTTGGTGAGGAGGAGAGAGGTACCAGAAGGAGGACTCAGAGCTTCCGGCTTGTCCAACCAGGTGGCGGGGAGCAGGGTGTCCTGGACGAAGTCTCATCATCTGAAAGTAGGGGTGCCCTTGCCAATCCTGTGTCCCTCACAGAGTTGCCGCGGAGCCCCAGGGAGACAGTGTGTGACAGCGCCTTGTGGGTCGCGTGGTGCTGCCGACCCCCTGCAGGCTGTTATTATTGTCCCCCCTTCTGTCCCTAATGGCAGGGCAGTGCCCCGCAACCATTGCTTTTACGGAAATCCAAGTTCTCGCTGAGGAGCAAACGACACAAATGCATCCCGTCTTGGCAAACGGTGGGAAAAATCAGGCATGATAAAAACCTTGGGACAGAAAAGCATCTTTTGCCAAAACTACAGCCCACTCAGAAACGTCAAGTTCCAAGTTTCCAACTTGGCTGACATCTCTCCCGTTTCTAATTCTTATAGTTGACAAATGGCCAAACAGTGAGCGGGGGAAGTGTCCGTTATTATTATTAGACTTTTTGGACCCTTTTGCTCTTGCAAAACAATATTTTGAGCAACAGCCAAGTGGTTCAGAAGTGTGAAGTCAACTGGTTTAGCGATACTGTGGATACAACATGCAACGTGTGCAATGGACCGTTCCTCCACCCTAATGAGACATCTCGCCATCGTTCCTGCCTTGGAATAAAATACGCTTAGGGATCTCATGGTGTCTTCCTTGTTTCCACAGATCATGGCATCTGAAGATACTCAAGGGCACAGAGGCCACCACTGGGTTATAAGCCTCAAATTTCCAAGTAGGTTTGTTACTTGCATGGAAAAGTCTCTGAGTCCACCTTCCGGGTCCTCTGGTGCCTCATGTTTCTGAGAACAAACACTAGACTCTATGGCATCACATGATGGGCCATCAGGATGCAACCCTGCCTTTTCCTCTGCTGTTCTCACTCAACACCCCCCACAGCTGCAGATATCCTATCCTCTGACCCTACAGAAATACTCTTAACCACAACCCATGCTGGCACACTGTCAGATTGGCTTCTGGATAACTTCATGTTACTCTTCCGGACTCAGCAAAGGCATTTGCCCTTCTTCTGGCTCTTTGAACAAGCCTAACTAATTCTCAACTTTGGGCCATCAGGAGCTATTCCCATGGCTTGGAATTCTCTTCTCCCATATTTCTACTTGGATGACTCCTTGTCTTCTTGTCATAAAGATTTGTACACAAATGTTCCTTTCTCGGAGCGCTCTTTCCCAGGATTGTTACCTATTATTGTCCATGTTGGGCACTGCACATCTCCAGGGAGCAGAGCATAGTTCCCATCACAGTTCATGTTAATGGCATCTGCTAGAGTTGTACAGACACAACCAGCATAGCCATCCTGGGTGGCCCTTGTCTTCTCTGACATGCAATCTGATAACCTTCCAACCCAATCTCAGTCATTATGTGTATATATATATATATATATATATATATATATATATATATATAACCTTTTAAACATTTTATTAATTGTACTTACCACTATCCAAAATGATTTCATTTGCTTCTTTACTTTGATTATGCTCACACTAGAATGCAACCCCCACAAGATCATTGGTCCTGACTTTCTGGTGCAAACGGTAGCCCTTGTGTCTAGGAGGATGCCTGGGGCATTGCAACTGGTCCATAGGTATGTACTAACTCCAAGGGCTGAAGTGTAGAGAGGCAGAAAGGACAGCGTCCAGGAAATGAAGAGTCACAAGGCCATAAAGGAAGCTCTGTCTGTGTCTCTCTCTCTGCTCCTTGTCTCTGGGTCTCCCCATTTGTCCAGGTAATTTTTCTTAGTTTTGTGGTCCACTTGTTGTGCCATGATAGCTGCTCCCACACTTCCAGATTCAGCCACAGGAGGGAAAACTCAAATGTCTCCTGAGCCTGATTCCAAATTTCAGCAGAGGGAATGTGATTATTTCAGTTTGAGCCACGTGTCCATCACTGGTCCAACTGGCTGCGGTCTGGGGAGAGAGGCCATGCTATAAAACACGACTGCCAGGGAGGGACAGCCTATGGAAATTCCTAGAAAAGAGGAAATTTTGTGATCTGGACAGACTGACGATTTCTTTTTTTTTTTTTAATATGAAATTTATTGTCCAATTGGTTTCCATATGACACCCAGGGCTCATCCCAACAGGTGCCCTCCTTGATGCCCCTCCCCAACCTTCCCTCCCTCCCACTCCCCATCCACCCTCAGTTTGTTCTCAGTTTTTAAGAGTCTCTTATGGTTTGCCTCCCTCCCTCTCTAACCTCTTTTTTTTTTTCCATTCCCCTCCCCCATGGTCTTCTGTTAAGTTTCTCAGGATCGATTTCTAATACAAGAAGATAGTGGAACCTCAGGTTCATGTAAGAGCTGATGAGCCCAAATGCTCAGTGAAGGATCATGTGATAAGGCTGAGATTCAGGGAGATTTTGGTAATCAGCAGTATGATACTGGACAAGCATTTAACGTTAGTTTTCTTTTTATCTCGGAAATGAAGGCACTTTTCAGCTCTGCCATTTTATGCCTTGTGACTTGCTAACTGCCCAGGTTAACCTGCTCTCTCACTGGGTTAACCTGCTTTCAGTTCGATTCTCTAGTCCTGATCTACCTAGTCCCACCGGCAGTGGCAACATATCTAGGAAAACTTCAACTTTTATACCATCCACCAGAGACCAGAAAGTGCTGACAACTACTGGAACTGGGTACAAAAAAAAAATCATGTTAGGGTCCACAAAAAAAAAGAGATTGCTGTCTCCTGGGACATAATAAAGACCACAAAGGAAGACCAATAAAGAATGTTTCAGACCTCTAGACCCAAATAAAGTGAACACCCTGGAGGGAAAAGTGGGAAACAAATTGTCAGAAATGGTGAACTGGCTGACAATGATCAAGTTGCTTGAATGGGGATTATAAAGTTCCCGGATGGAGACACTCGACAAATGGACTGATGTAATCCATTCCCCCAAGTTAGGAAGCCCCAGCCTTTAGAGAACGTGTTCTAAATCCTCCAGACATCCCCAACCATTACCCCATTAGTACCTTGGTGCACGTGAGTGGGCTTTGAGACATCTTTTCAGCCGAAAGACCATTAAACACAGAGAGCTTTGTGCAGCCTCAAGATCCGAGGCGGCTCTAAGGCTCAAGGGGGGCAGGCTGTGATCAGCAACTGTGCAGATGTCTGGAATCAGACACAAAATTAATTGAACAGTGGAGAATTGAGAGGGAATGGGGAAGAGGCACAAAGCAGGTGACATACTGGAGAAATGCTAATTCTTTGGTGAAACTTCCCATTTGTTTGCTCCCTAAGGACAGGGACTTACCATACAAACTTCATTTTTTTGTCCCTAACAGCCGCTGGCCTGATGCCTGGCACAGAGGGGGCATGCCTGTGTTTGCAGGCGGAATGTCCGTGTTGGAACAGGGAAGCTCAGTGTGTCTGCAGAAGACCTCAGATCTCCAGAGCCTTCCTTTGTCCCTCTCTTGGTTTTATGACTGCCACCCCCGCCCCCACCCCTAAGCCAAACTGAGATTCTCTAAAGGTTCACTAATTGACGTGCGCTACTAAAGTGTTGATATCTGGGATAACAAATTGCCAAAGAAGTTTCTTTTAACAACTTTCTCAGGTGTTAAACTTTCTCAGTTCTCTTTGGAAATGCTTTAATAGATCTTATTAATCTTCAGGGTAAAACCCAAATATCATAGTGTGGTGGCCAATGCCCGTCACACTCTGGCCTTTGGCAAACTCCTCCAGCTCAACTCATGACACTTTTCTGTTTTACACCTTGAAGTTCCCTCCACCTGCCACACTTCTCCTAGCCTCCAAACCTAGCTCGTTCTATTCCCCTCTTTCGAGGAATCCTCCCTCTCCTCCCTCACCTGCCCCACGCCTTGCTAATTCCTTTAGGATTTAGCCCAGATGCACGTTCTTCTCTGTCTTGTCATACACTCTTCATTTAGACTTCATTCCAGTGCTCATCATTCTTTGCCACAATCCATCCTTTCCTTTCCTTCTACTCTTTACTAGAAGCTTCTTGAGGATTGGACTTCCATTTTATTCATCATTACTCCCCTCCGTTCATCTGACCATGCCTTGTATTTAGTAGGTATTTCAGTATTTGCTGAATAAATGAATGAATACATGAGTGAGGTAATGGGCTAAAGATCAATCTAGAAAGATGGTGTAAGAATCTCCTTGTGTTAAGGACCCCATTCCCTTGACTTCTTCATTGATGGGCTCCAATGAATCACTATGATTGAAGCCACGCTCAACCTCAGAAATCCACAGCCATTATCACAGCTTATCCAGGGAAAGAATCAGAACCAACTGGAAAGCCCTTAGAGAGGGCTTTCTCTGTGCAATGTGGAAGCACCTTAGAGGGGCCACAGGGTAGCCTCCTGTGCAGGTGGAGGTTATTCTGCCACGGCTTTCTTCTCAACCCTGGACTCAGGCTACACACTGATGATACTGAGAAAGAATTCAAAATAAATTAAAGAAGTAGCTGATCTTGTATCACCTGTCGATGTTTGCCATTAATAATATACAAGTTAAAAAATCTCATACGCTGAAGCTCTTCCCATGATGGGGTATGGGGTTGGAGAGCCCAGCCTCTATGAAAGTCGTTTCTCATACAGTTTGAAGTCCAAGTTAGGCATTGGACGTCTGGGGTCTCATGGCTCATTATGGAAAGGGTGTTAGTGGTATATGGATGAATAGACAGACTGACAGAAGGATAGGTACATGCGTGTATGGACAGGTGGGAGGACGAGGGAGAGGGAGGAAGCACATTGAGATAGAAGAATTGATTGAACTCAGTATTTCGTTACATCCTGGGGAAAGAGGAGGCAGAAAAATTAAACACAATGAATAGTTTTCAGCCTAGGAGACTAGGAGAATATTGACAAACACCTAGTGGAGAGACAGGTGCTTTCAGAACACTTCCCTGCTTCAGAACAGATGAGAAGTGATTTTCTCTTCCCAAATGGAGGCATTTATTCCGAGTGTGGAGGCAGGGAGGTCTCATCGGAGAAGGTTACTACTGTATGTTGCCGCTGCTCCATCAGGACCTTCAGATTTGGCTTCCACAATATTTTACTCTAACAAAGGGCCAAAGATCTGAATTGGTAGTGTGTGTGCACACGGTGTATGAATATGTAACCTGAAAATGTCGCAGGTGGACAGGAAACCAAGAAGTCTGTATTTCACTTATTAACACTTTCTGGGGGCACCTGGGGGGCTCGGTCGGTTAAGCCTCTGACTTCGGCTCAGTTCATGATCTCCTGATCTCAGATCCTGAGCTCATGATCTTGTGAGTTCGAGCCCCATGTCGGGCTCTGTGCTGACAGCTCAGAGCCTGGAGCCTGCTTCGGATTCTGGGTCTCCCTCTCTCTCTGCCCTTCCCCACCTTGCACTCTGTCTCTCTCTCTCAAGAATAAACGAACATTCAAAAAATAAGATCAAATAAAGCTTTCTGGTTCCCAGACCACAGTCAAGTAGGGTAGCTGGTGTGAGTGTGAAAAGTGGGTAAGATTAACAGGGAAAACTCCTCTGCATTCACTAATTCACAGCCACTGTTACAGATATAAAGAATGATGGAGATAAAATGCTTGGCGAGAAGAGTGAAGGGAGGTATTCATTTGGAGCACGGAGATGAGGTAAGCGAGAGAGGAATTTGAGGGGAGGCCTCACTCGTTCTGTCATCCGCCCCCTCGGCCACCTACCACGGTTGGCAGGCTGGCTAAGAAGTGCTGTGGAACTCATGACATACGAGTGTGTGTCATGAAGTCATGAGGCACTTGTGTTCATCAGAATCCACATCCGTACCCACAGGGACTAAATCTGTCCCTGCCAACCTCCAGGGCACGTCGGTATGAAGCATAAATTCAGGGCTGAAATAGTGCCGAGGGGGAAATTACCTGTGATAAGAGCCGTTTGTCAGGTGAGGTGGCCCAGAGTACAGAGACGCGGTGGACCCTGTGGCCAGTGCTCTGAGGACCCACCAGGTGGGCCTGCCGTGCAGGCTGCTGGCTGTCACTTCCTGAGTCACCGCAGCATGGATGCTGGGGACATTGTGTCGGTCCCTCGAGACACCTGCTTGATGTGGCCAGCCAGCATGGTGAAGGGGCCAGCCCTCCAGCAGAGGACAGGGAAGTCAGGGCTGAGTTCCAGGGAGGCGGTGGCAAGTGGAAGCCTTGAGGCTCCGGAGAGTGACTCCGCAAGCAACTGTCTGTCTGCATTTCTCCCCAACCCCCTTCACCCAGCCTGTCTGGTGCCTATGCTGCAAGGAAACTCACCCCTCACCTGGCGGGAGCCCCAGAGACCCAGTTTTCAAGCATAAAAGGCAACAATTCTGTCTTAAAGTTTGCGGTTTTTTAGTGGGTTGTGTTTTTATTTTGGGGGGGGGGGTTGTTTTGTTTTCTGACAGATGAGGCAAGCTCCGTGCCTGGGGTCTCGAAACAACGTGCTGTCAGCTGGTAGGCATTTTCTGCACTGCTCTCCCCCCCCCCCCAACCCCCATCTCTGATAAGTAACCTCAGACCTTCTAAAAGTCGGTTCGGAATATTCTCTGTGACAAGCCCCTCTGCAGCCTGTCTGAACTCACCCCAGGGAATAATCAGAGGGACTAGCTGGACTGAGGGGCCCTGAAGGCAGAGAAAGACTCGCGGGAGAGCGAGGACTTAGATCCCTGTGGCCATTGTCCCAACAAAGGGCGAACATGCAGATGCGGAGAACGGTCCAGAGTGGAGGTTCTCCCCAGCAGTCTTGAGACCTGAGACCCTCACCACCTGCACTCACCACGCTGACCTTTTGGTGTGTTGGCATCTTCGTTGAACACGCGAAGCATGCCAGGTTCTGGAGCCACGAAGGTGAATAAAATGACCTCCCAGAGATTCAGACTTCCTTCGAAAAATATGTGCCAGCACAACTTGCAGGACTACCTACCAGGACGCTCATGAACTTGATGGCAGTCATCTTTGATATCCACCTGTATGGAGGGAGGGCCATCAGCCCACAGGTACCCTGTGTGGAGGGGCCGTCCACATGGAAGATGTGGAATCCCACACCCCTAGCTGATGTGGCTGTGAGACGGAGTGTTTTTAAAACGTCCACGAGGGAAGTTCATTTGCGCGTGAACGCTCACTTGTGGGTTACCTTGATTTTAAAATTTAATATTGAGTTCATTAAGTTTAAATTTTTTTTAATGTTTATTTATTTTTGAGAGAGACAGAGACACAATGTGAGTGGGTTAGGGGCAGAGAGAGAGGGAGACACAGAAGCAGAAGCAGGCTCCAGGCTCTGAGCCATCAGCACAGAGCCCTACGCGGGGCTCAAACTCACGAGCCGTGAGATCATGACCTGAGCCGAAGTCAGACGCTCAACTGACTGAGCCACCGAGGCGCCCCAATCATTAAGTTTATAAAATAAAGCAGTGTTCTTTCTTCAGCTTTGAAGTTAAGTTTCTAAATCTTATCCTGTTTGTAAAAGCCTAGCAAAAATTAATCACTTGTAGGAGATCTTGACGAACACCTAGCATCATTTATTAACTTTAGGATTTCCAACCGTCTTTGTAATTTTGATACATTCTGTTTTCAGCCTTTGAATTGTCTGATTACCAAACAACATTTCCCAAGTACTCAAGTCTTATAAGTCTAATAGATTACATTGAACTTGTAAACATGATGATTCTTATGATATTGTAAAGGTTCAAGTACTATATATAAATCAAGTAAAAATCCAACTTGAAACAGCAAGTCTAAATCAGTGACTAAATTACTCATTTTAATTGTGATCGTAAAGTTTAACTACTATCCCAATTGACCAAACTCTTAAATGCAAACATTTCTATATGAATCATACATTGCTTTTGTAATAATAATCAATTAATTAAAAATTATACATAACGATTTCACTTTTTTGGTAAAAATGTAAATGTTAACAACTACTAAATCTGGGTGGTGGGATCTTGCCTGATGTTTCTTTTTGCTTCTCTTTTTGAATTTTTTAATGCTTATTTTTGAAAGAGAGACACAGAATATGAGCGGGGGAGGGGCAGCGAGAGAGGGAGACCCAGAATCCAAAGCCGGCTCCAGGCTCCGAGCTGTTAACGCAAAGCCTGATGTGGGGCTCAAACCCACGAACTGTGAGATCGTGATCTGAGCTGAAGTCGGACGCTTAACCGACTGAGCCACCCAGGCACCCCTGATTTTTATTTTCTTGTTCAAAACTTTCATTTTCTAATGAATCACTTTTTAATCTAAAGAAGAACATAATTATAAAAAACATTGTTTTAAACATTTTTAATTTTTTTTTTTTTTTTTAAGTTTTGAGAGGCAGAGAGAGAGATGGAGCATGAGTGGGGCAGGGGCAGAGAGAGAGGGAGACACAGAATCCGAAGCAGGCTCCAGACTCTGAGCTGTCAGTACAGAGCCAGATGCGAGGCTGGAACTTGTGAACCACGAGATCCTAACCTGAGCCGAAGTCGGACACTTAACTGACTGAGCCACCTAGGCTCCCCATAGAAAACATTTTATAAGTGGCTTGTTCTGGGATGGATCCCAAGCTGGATCCTGTGGGATGGTCCCTGGATTCCTAGACCCCTTGTGCGGCCTCCTTCTTGGGCCATCTGGAACCTGGATGCGCTCAGTCTCTGCAATGGGCCTGATGGAGTGTGCATTTCCTGAATCTATTTGTGCGAAGATCTTTCTTATATCAGGCTCTGAGGTTTGTTATAATTATTTTTTAATAAAGAGAGGAAATGTATTTCAAAAGCCATACCCCATAGTGTGAGCCTTTGGGACCATCAGGCAAATGCAAGTTTAACTGAAGAGAAGTACAGCTTAAAGCTGGTTTCTCAGAACCTGGTGGGCAATTTGCTGTAACCAGCGAACTTGATGGATGTGCATATACTCAATTAGTTGACTGAATGGTGGCCTTCTGGAACAACAACATGGTTAAGTGACCACAATAAAGGAGAGGCTGAATGAAAGAATGAGGGACTGGGTTTGAAGGAGAGAGGGCCTCACTGTAACTCTTTTGTCCTTGAAGCTGTCCAGCCTCCATCTCAGTGCTACAGTCTCTACCCAGCTCCCCACATTCCCAAAGACCTCATTAGGTGCAATCATCCGGGACCCTCTGGTTTCCTTTCTGAGTGCTCTCTCTTCATTTTATTTTGCGGATGAAACCTGGCACCTGGCTTACGGCCTATTGTTCTCAGGATTTTCCAACCAATCTTGCTTTTTTTGGCTTCCTTCCTGTGGAATCTAAGAACATCAAGCCAGACTTGAGTCTTAGGACACCCTGGGAAGGATCAAGGTCCTAGGAATGCAAATCTCCCAGCCTCCGGAGGAAGACATTCCAACTCCAGATCTTAAGGTCTCTGTCTGTTGGGTGAGAAGTTCTACCACAGCAGGAAGTCTACTGGGAGGCCTGGATCTCCTGCTTCGCAGTGCATGGGTCCTGATGACCTGGTGGGCCTCTATTCTTAAGCCATGGGGATGCTGGGGAATGGGAGGCACTTACTTGCACAGCTTCCCGGCTGGCTGGCATTCTACTGAGGAAGTCTGACGTTTGCCTGCTCGCCATTTTACGGTTGACTCACCTGGTTTTGCCCTTATTTCTCTGGCTTGCCTGAAATAGGCTGATTCTTGAGAGAGATTTTGTTGAAATAAATTCCTCCCCAGTGACCCATTCAGATACAGGATCTGAGAAAGAAGGAGCCCACGCCTCTTGCGCCAGCTGAAGCTGTTTCCGTGGACAGGATTCGCTAAAGAAGGTGCTGGATGTTAGTGAAGGTTTTGTTAATTGGGAGCTCCCTGTACGTCTCTCGTTCATCAGTTTCAAATCACATAGTAGATCTGTTGTCTACTTACCTTGCTTAAAGGAGCATATCAGAGGAGTATTTATTCTTAAAGGAAGGCTCAGGGGTTACCCTTGAATTTCAGAGTGAAGATCTGCCAAAATCTATGGCAAAAAGACTGAAAATAGAGGCAGTGTTTACTTGTCAGCAGCCTCTCTTGGCGTGTTATTAGCTCTTGGCAGGAAGTTAGAACATCACCTGCAGTGACAAGCTAGAATGAAGGTAGGGGCTGCCATGACCACGGAGACAGAGCCTGATGAGCGTGTGAAAAATGGTCCTGTTTGGGTCAAAGCTAATAAACAAGAGAACATTCTTTTTTTAAAGTTTATTTACTTATTTTTGAGAGAGAGAGCACAAGTGGGAGAGGGGCAAAGAGGGAGAGACACACACACAGAATCCGAAGCAGGCTCCAGGCTCTGAGCTCCCAGCTGTCAGCACAGAGCCCAATGCGGGCCTCGAACCCATGAACCATGAGATCATGACCTGAGCTGAAGTCAGACACTCAACTGACTGAGCCACCCAGGTGCCCCAACAAGATGACATTCCAGTTAGAGGTCAACTCTTCCCTCAGGATTTGTAGAGTGGGCTTAACTTCTCAAGGACCTTCACCTGTGTGAATGCTCCCTTTGACTTGGGAGTAGGGTGGGAAATTAAACCAAGGCCATCCCTCTCTCTTTCTAGGGTGTTCTCTTGCTTCCTACCCTTCCAATTTCCATAATCTCCTAGATTAAAATTTCACATCTATTTTATTCACACTGTAGAGTGTCCGGTCCGTGATTGGTATTTGATAAATATTTGCGGATTAAATCAGTAAATGAATGAATGCCAAACTCGATTCATCCTTTAAGGCTGGGTTCAGATGCCACATCACCACATAATCACCCCTTGAACTGGCTTACAACACGCCACAACACAGGAGGAAAACCCAGAGCCTTGGAGGCAGGCCAACTGGATTTCACACTCCACTTCTTCCACTAATTAGTTGTGTGTTTTACTTCCCTCAGCCCGTTTCTTCTTCGTCATTATCACTGTAATCATAATCGCCATCATCACAATAATGAATGCTCTTGAGTGTTTACCATGTGGATTGTGAAGCATGTGGATTGCATCACCATTTTATCTATCTATCTATCTATCTATCTATCTATCTATCTATCATCTATTTATTTTTATCCTTTTAATCTTCACAAAACTCCATTCTGCAAATTCTAATATCTTCAATGGACAGATTAAGCAACAGAGGCATGCAGAAGTTCAGCAGTGGGAGTAGCTACCTCTTTGTAAAACTCACTGCTTGCCAGGCACTGTGCTGAACATTTTTAATGCACTCGACCATAGGAAGACCAACGTGTCCCAGTTTGCCTAGAATTGCCCTGGTTTTAACGCTGAAAGAGCCGTGTTCTGGGAAAACCCTCAGTCCTAGGAAAACCAGGGCAGTTGATTATCCTATTCAATCCTCCTAACCAAATATGAGAAAGGTATTATTCCTCCAGTGTACAGATGAAGGAATGAGGCACAGACAGATTAAGTAAATTTGCCAAGTCTGTAGAGCTGGTAAATGGAAAAGCCAGACGTTTTGGTTCTCTGAGTCTCCGGGTCTGCATCTCAAAGGATAACCACCACATGGTGCTTTCTCTCTGGAAGGAATGGGGAAATGATTCTGCCCTCACTGCATGGTTGGGGTACCAGATGCTTTCTAACATGTAGTAAGAACATAGTGTATTACTTTTCTACCCCTTGTCACTCACAGCTACTGCCTTATCTTCCCCTTTCTCTTTCCTGCAAGAGCCCCAAAGAATCACATCAGGTGGGCTCTATCTCATGACTTCCATATACTGCCCGTCCATCCCAGTCTGGCTTCTGTCCACATCCTTGTCCAGGGAAGAACTCTAGTCCAAGGTCATCAAATGATCTGTACATTGTTCTATCCATTGGTCTCTTCGTTAATTCTCACTCCACTTTCCTAGACTGCAAGCAGCAGTCCATCTATGTTTTTAAAATTAAAACAAATTGAAGTGAGTAAATCCTGAGGCATTCGGCACCTCCTTGACATTCTTTTCTGTCTTGGTTCCCAGGTCTAAGTTCTCCCACATATCTGAATGCACTTCTGTATCTTTCTTCTTAACTACTGCTGTCCCTCGGAGCCATTCCCTCTGGCCACCAGGGCTCTCACTAGGTAGACTCTCAGTAAGCCGTCTCATTCATTTCCCACATTTAACGGCCGTGTTTATGCTGGTAAAATTCCAACACATTTCCCTGAGCTTCATACACATACATCCAACCGTATGGAGCATGGGTCGTGATGCAGTAACAGTATACCCTCAGCTCTGGGGTTTCACATATCATTATTTCTTGGTCATGAGACAGGTCCAACACAAGTTGGTTGAAGAAGTACCATACAGTCACTCGGAGGTGGAAGCCACGTCTGAACACATGGAGCTCCTCTCCTCTGTGGCAGGGGAGTAGGGAGCTGGCTGGTTGTGCAATGGCTCTTAAATGTTTTGGCCTAGAAACAACCAAAACATTTAAGAGCCATTGCACATTGCAGATCACTTGGGCACCGGTCCATTAGCCAGAACTAGTCATGTGACCCTGTCAACGGTGAAGGTGCTGGGGAGGTAGGGAGGTGAAGGGATTCCATTTTAGAAAGGCTCTGTCACCACTGTTCTTCTGCTAGGTCCCACTCCTGAATAAACCACAGAAGCTGTGTTCCTACTTCGCGGGGAAAGCAAGAAAGTTCATCATTCTCTGAGATTTTTCCTAGGCTCCAAACACCTGATAACACCTAGGAAGAGCCAGATCTCAGACATGTTTCATGATATCAGCTTCAAACAAACGTCAGCTGATACTGGCATCAGTATCCCTACCTTCAGTAATTTACAGAATAATACCTATTGTTCACCTGACACTTGCCTTTCATTGGGCCCTACCTCGGATTCCTGAAGGAACACCTACCCTAGACCCCTTTCCGATGCAAAACCCTAACCCCAAGCAATGGTGAGACTCATCCTTCTCTCCTTTCTGAGTCTCCCAATACTCCATCTGCTATCCTCTCTCTGTTACTTGTGCTATTCAGTAAACTCTGTTTTCACTTTCTCTGGCTCGCAGTTGATTTCTATCCTGTGTGAAGCCAAGGGCCCCCTGGGCTGGTTTTATGGGACCTTCCCCTGGTTCTCAGACCCAGCGCATCTGCATCAGTGGGAAAAAGGAGACTTGTGGCCAGTAAATGTCTTGGCTACATCAACAGTCCCCAGACACTTTCACGTAGAGTTTACTAGGGCAGTTGAAGTTCATCGGGTTGCTCACAGAAGTCCATGTCTTCACTGACCACACTGCTCCATCTTCTATTTTCCTACTTGTCGTAAAAGGGCCGACATCCACACTGCATCCCGAGCTGTAAGCAAATCTGATGTGTACCTCCACTTTCCCACTTTTGGCCACTTGCGAAAGCTTGCTGACCTCACCTCCATGACTCCTCTTGTCCTTGGCCTCTTGGAACCTGCCTGTTCTCAACCTACTGCTCCAGATCAGTTTCTTTGCTTCTTTCCCGATTTTTGTTTTAGCTTCCAGACTGCCTCCTCTACTTCTGAGCATCTTGCTGTTTATACATCCTTTCCAATCTATCCTTCCTAAGGCCGGCAGAGAAGTTCAGCTTGGAGTGTTCATCCAATCGCACAACGTGCTTGCTTAAATACCTTTCTTTCCAGGCCTCCCAAACTCACTTCCTCCAACACCTAGCTTCTTTTGCCTCAAACGTACTCCTGAAAACGTCCCTCTTCAGGTACAGGACTTCTGCCTTTCCAGTTGCACAGCCAAAAATCTTGAAATCATCTTGAGTCCTCTCTTCTTCTCCGTTCTGCGTCCTATCTGCCAGCAAGTCTCATTGGCTCTGCCTTCAAAGTATGTCCAGAATCCAGCCACTTCCCACTGGCTCTTTTGCTTTCACTCTGGTATAGACCCCCAACATATTTCAGCCAGCCTAATGCAAAAGCCTTCTAATTAGTGCCCCTGCTTCCTTTTCTGCCCCCTTTGGTCTGTTTCCTACATATTAGCAAGAGAGATCCTTTCACAAGCAAGCCAGTCTTATCGCTCAGGTGCTCAAAACCCTCCAGTGTCTCTACATTTCACTCAGGCTATAAGCCAAAGACCTGGGGATCCGGAGGCCCTCTGCGATCCGGCAGAAGGTCTTCTTTTAGGAACATCCCCTGGAATCACTCCACCTGCTCACTGGTCTCTCTCCGCCTTCTTGAATGAACCAGAATCCTCTGCTCCAGGACCTTGCTATTGCCTCAGCTGGAGCCCCCATCCACAGAGCTTACTGGATCTCTTCCTTTGAAACTATCATCACATGTCATTTTCCACTGCCCAGCCCCCTGCCCAAATGATGTAAGATCCCTACCTCTCTTCTCACCTTCTTCCTGCCTTATTTTTTATACGTTGTGCTTATCATCACCTAACACACTGTATAATATTCCTATTTATCTTGTTTAGTGTCTGTCTCTCCCCAGAAGAAGGTAAGCTATATGGGGCAGGGACTTTTTTCTGCCTTGTTTGCTGATAGAGCCCCAGTGCCATAAAGAGTGCCAGGGATGTAGTATGTGTTTAATGAATATTTGGAAACTGACCCGAGGATAATGGCGAAACTTCTTAATCCAGCCCCCACTTACTCTTGTAATCTCTCTGCTTGTCGTACTGTCTTCTTTGGACTAACCCAACATTGTGGAAATTACAGTCTAGACAAGGCCAAACCTACTTGCGCATATACCTTAAACCACGGGGTATACTCTTGGCCCATCTACTGTGCCACCAAAATGGCCAAGATTTGTAATACGTATTATATTATAAAATGTAAGAAATACTACGGGCAGTTTAACTTTGTTTCTAAGCTTACTTATTCAATGAATACTTTCAGAAGATTTCTATTAACATCCTTTGCAATTATAGTTCCAGTTTGTGTTTTTTTTCCACTGTGTAGCAATATTGAGTCTCTTACAATTCCCAGAATGCATCAGACTGTTTGGATTCATTTTGTTGTTTCCTCACTCTTGAATTACTAAATGCCTTTCCCTCATCTCCTCCCTACCCTTACACACACTCATGTGCGCGTGCACATGCACACACACAGCATACAATGTACATACAACACACACCTAACACATAACACACACATATACACACAACACACACACATACACACATATACATGCACATACATACACAACACATACATACACACAACACGTAAGACACACACAACAGACACGTATACACCACACACATATACACACAACACACACATCCACACAACACACACACACATACATGCACACACATACACACAACACACAGTCCAGGGCAAAGAACGACTTTCCTTTCCTGCCTTGTTCAAGTAGTCACCTCCTCCCTGAAGCCCACTCTGATCCCCCACCCTCCTAAACTATTCTTTCGTGACCCCCACATGGCTTGGACAGATATTTATCAGAGTATCTGATTAGCTAATTTCAGATATGAAATCACACATCTATTTTACTCATTAGGTTTTAACTTCCCAAATGCCTGGGCTGTATCATTTCTTCCTGACTTCATGCAGCCCTCTACTTCACACATAGAAGACTGGGCCTCACCAACAGAATTGACCTTTTGGGCCTTCTGAAGCTAGGTCATAAGAAGCCATAAAAGCTTCTTTTTGGTTCTCTTTGAGTTCTTGCTTGTGAGACACTTCCTTTCATCCACCATCTGTAAGAAGCCACAAACACATAGAGAAGCCGCTTGTAGGGATTCTGGTTGACAATCACAACTGAACTCCGAGCCAACATCAAGTGCTGGCCATGGGAGTGAGACATCCCAGATGTCCAGCCCAGTTAGGCCTTCAGATGGCCGTGGCCCCAGCTGCCATCTGACTGCTACCACATGAGAGACTCTATGTGAGAACCATCTGGTCGAGCACAGTCAACCCATAGAATCAAGAAAGACAATAATAAATCATTCCATTAGCCCACTAATTTTGGTAGTAAATTGTTTTTGCAGTAATAGATATCCCACCTTGCCATGTACATTGTATGCAAGGCTGGTTCCCACTTCCCCTTTCTGGCCAACCCTGCTGTTCCTAATGAAGGAAATTAGAACCTGAAGCCTCTCTCTTCCCATTCAAACATCTTGTAAGCTTTTACATCTGCCTGTGAGTAGTAACCCCCTTTAATCCAATTACTGTGTGGCTATTATGCACATCTTGCTAGAGTCCACACAAAAAGACATCCCCTCCCTCCTCTTTCTTCAAAAGTTTCATTCCATTAGAAGAGAAGGATGTCCTTTTAGAAACCTCATTCTGTAAATATCATCTGCTCTTGAGCAGTATTGAAATGTGCTCTGTGAGCCAGTGCCTGGTGTGTTTAAATTGGTGGGGCGCATTATTCTTTGTCTGTAGCCAACAAAACACAGAGACTTTCTTTCAGTGAGCTCATTTTAAGACTCCTACATGGCACATTCTCACTTGGGGAGTCTCCCCAAATGTTCCAAATATTGCCTGCCTTGTCCCCACTCATGTACCTGCCTTCCTTCCCTAAGTGTGTGAGTTCCCAGGGGCTAGAAATGTGTTGTGTGTTCCTACACTGTGCTATTTACACTGCTGTTTTATTCCATCATGGCATTTGTTTTTCATGGTCACTTGGTTTTCAATGACTTTACGGTTTAATCTCCAGAGGTCCACCCTATTTTCCTAAATCACAAGTAGTTTGTGGGCAGTATCACCTCCAACAAATCTGATCGTCCGTGTAGGGGAAGGGGTCACTATGGGATTTAGGATCCGAATAATCAGCTCTGGGGCTTCCTAGCTGTGTCCCTATGCAGCTGGTGTGACCCCTCTGAGCCTCAATTCCCTCGCTGGAAAAGAGGCAAAATAGATGTCCCTCTTCTCCACGTCCTTGGGAATATCAAGCGACATACAGGATATGAAAGTTTTGGTGACCTTGCTAGATAACCTCTAAGTTAGCCCTCCACTGAGATTCTAGAGTAGGGCTTCCACCTCAGTGGGAGGTAGAACTGGAAATCAAAAGAACCTCAAACTCACTCTTACGCTCTTTTTGACCGTGTCTCTCCTTTTCCACTAAATTTGGAGCATCTGGAGGGCAGCAATACATTTGACTTATATTGAGCTCGCCTCCTCCACAGTGCCCATGTCAAACCCAAACATTTTGTAAATCCAAGAAGAAGTGGAATTAGACACGGGACAATTGGATCTATTGGCACAGGAGCTTTGGGAATAAAAGGGTAACTCCAAGACAATTGCTCACTTTTTCTGGATTCAAAGCACTCCATGATTTGTCAGATGTGTCCACTAAGGACAACCACCACCAGGAAATGAATTATTAGGTTCAAACCATTGAATAATTGAGGAAATCAATTATTAGGTTCAAAACATTAGAGTCCACACATGCATAATCTATAAATGACCAGTTATTAAAGAATGATTATTAACATAGCCATTAAAGATCTGTGGCCCTTACTTAACAATAAAACTAACTCTCTGTTGCTTTTGCCCACTGGTCGTGGTTCTGCCCATTGGAGACCCTGCCAAGTTCTCACATTCCCACATATGAGGTTTCAGACATTTTGAGTCCCTGCCTACCCTTCCCCACCACATCTTCTCTTTTGCAGCCTGAACATCCCAATCCTTTCTTCTGTTCCTCACGCAGTTGTTTCTGAGCTTGTTGCCATGGTGGATTCCCTTTGTTGGGGGTAGTTATATTTGTTCCCTCAGTCTTAGAGCGCATCTTCTTAGCAACTTTATCATTCTGTTGCATGGGTGTAAGTCATAGCTTACAGAGAAACATACGATGGATATATCTAAGCCCTGCTGATATTTCTAGGTGTCTCTACCTTCCAAAGAGGCACTATGTTTCATCTGTGGTCTGACCCAAAGGCCCATGTGGAAGGTCTACTTAAAGCCAGAACAACCCTAAGCTTACAGGGCTTCTAGGAGCTCTGCAGAGACAAAGACCTAGAGCTCTTGCTTGGACTGTAGCACTGAATGGAAAATCAGAGGAAGGAGGGTCAGGATTGGAGGAAAGGAAGGAAGGAAGGAAGGAAGGAAGGAAGGAAGGAAGGAAGGAAAAAAGGGAGGGAAAGGAGGAAGGAAGGAAAGAAGGAAGGAAGGAAGGAAGGAAGGAAGGAAGGAAGGAAGGAAGGAAGGAAGGAGATGCTATCTTTTCTCAGACGCCTTCCACATTTTCAAGGATCACAGGATGATTCTGAAGTTGGAAGACCTTAAGCCATTACATTTTTCTTTGTACAGGCTTTTACCGATTGTCTCTATTCTGCCAAACACTGCTCTAGTCATCAAGGCTGTAGAGATCAAAAATGCAGTTCCTGCTCTTTAATCTCAACACAGTACAAAAAATAAACAAGTAAATAACATTATTGTAAATGAAACAGTAACTCACAACTGTTGGGCATGAAGCAATTACATGATGCCAAACTGTGCCACTGTTGCCTTGGAGAGGGCTGAATGGTATTACCCAGGAAGTGAGTCTCCTCTGCCCCATCCCCATCCTTACTCAGCCATGGTCTCCAACAGTGAAGACAAGGCCAGTCTAGCTGGCAGTTGTTAGATGTTGCAGACTTTGTGAGACTTGCAGCCACCTCAGGTGTAGGTGACAGATATGGCCATATGGCCATAGATCCTGGTTTACCTAGGACAGACATGGTTTACACTCACTTTCCCAGCATAATTCTTTAAAAAAATTTTTTTATTAAAAAAAAATTTTTTTTTTCAACGTTTATTTATTTTTGGGACAGAGAGAGACAGAGCATGAACGGGGGAGGGGCAGAGAGAGAGGGAGACACAGAATCGGAAACAGGCTCCAGGCTCTGAGCCATCAGCCCAGAGCCCGACGTGGGGCTCAAACTCACAGACCGCGAGATCGTGACCTGGCTGAAGTCGGACGCTTAACCGACTGCGCCACCCAGGCGCCCCTAAAAAAATTTTTTTAAATGTTTGTTTATTTTTGAGAGAGAGAGACAGAGTGTGAGTGGGGGAGGGACAGAGAGAGACAGGGAGACACAGAATCTGAAGCAGGGTCCAGGCTCTGAACTGTCAGCACAGAGCCCAATGCAGGACTTGAACCCATGAGCCATGAGATCATGACCTAAGCCAAAGTCAGACGCTTAACCCATTGAGCCATCCAGGCACCCCTCCAGTGTGATTATTAATAGCACACCTATTCACTCTCAAATACACTACAATCTAGATGACAAATTATATGGTCACCCTAGTGATAAGATATCTTATTCCCAGCAAGCTTTGAAGGAGGAAACTTCTCTAAACTTTACACAGCCCTAAATCCCATTTTACCCTCAACATCTTTCCTAATTCCCTACTGGCTCTTTCCATCATTTTTGCCAATCACACCCCACCATCAAGAATGGAGGTAGACGTTGATAGTGATTAGAAGACTACACTGTATTTTAACTAACTTGAATTTAAATTAAAAAAATAAACAAATAAATAAATAAAAAGAAAATGAGAGTTTTTGATGTTTGTTTTTTTCAGGGACTGCATCCATAATTTTTCTCCTGGGGACGTTTATCACCTTTTGATAAGAGGCTCCTGAGAATCAGTGTTGGATTTACGTGTTCCACACTTTGCAGCACCAAGGATCCTGCTTAGTTTCATCCTTGTCCTCTGAGTCACAAAAGAGGACAGCAAAACATCCTAAGACAAAATGAAATGTAGGATGTCATCGGACAAAACAAACCAGAGAGGAACATTTCAAACAAAACAAAAAACCCCCAGGCTGTTTCAGAAAATGTCATCACCGTAGAAAGGGGACAAAGAGGAACACAAGGTAAATTGGTGAGGCAGGTCTGAGACGTCCAACTCCCTAGTCAAAGAAAGTCAGGGATAACAGAGGTATCAACCATGATGAGGATGTTATCCAAGGGGATAAAGAAGAAAAGCTGTTGCAGCTGCTAAGGCAACCATTTCTTGCCCATGTACATCTGTTCGGAGAATCCCCTTCCCACAACCCTACCCACGCTGTTTGTAACAGAAACCACTCTTGATTGGCCAAAGTTGGTTGGACCAAGGGGAGACCATTGACCCCAGAGAAAACAAGTCACAGCTGGGCTTAGCTGGTCTCTCTCTCATTTTCCTTTCAGTCATTTGGGGTATGTGATACACCAACCCAATTGGTTGGTTGCTTGCATTGTGAAATCATATGAAGTCACAGTGACTATTTCTGGTCTTTTTCTCCTCCACTGAGAAAGCCAAAAACAAACACCGTGATGACCAAGAGTAATAGAATAACTCAGACTTTTGGTTCCATTCTGTTATGAGGCTGAGCTGTACCTTAAGGCCTCGTGTGCCAAATGAACCCCTTCCATACTTAAAAAAAAAAAAAAAAAACAACTCTTTTTGGCTTTGCTATTTATGTGTTTCTGTTTCTTGTAAAGGAAACCCTGAACGAAGAAGAAGAGGGTGCATCAAAGAAGGTTATCTTATAAGCGAGACAGGTGAGTGACCGGTCGGGTTTCCCTTTGGTTATTTTGGTGTTGGCTGGCAAAGCCCATGTGGCAGGTAGCACAGCACCTTAGTGTCTCTGCTCGTCTCTGCATCTGTGAAATGGGGATCATATAATCTGCCTCTTGGGGGTTGTTGTGAGGGTTCGATGAGTTGAAATACGCAAAGCCACGGAACAGGTGATAGCACATCTGCCAAGATGCGGCCCTCTGCTCCCTCCTTGACTGCCAAAGAACACAGAACCCCTTATATACACAGGCATTTACGTGTCTGGGTAGTTTTACTGGAGATCTGGGGAGTTGGAGCTGAACACGGAGTGGGGGATGATCACAGAAATAAAGAGACCAGTGTTCCTTGGGGTCCTCTCCCCTCCACTGGCCCCATGATATCCCAGCTTCATTCACCCATGGCTTCTTTCCCCCTTTACTTCTCCATTAATAACACACCAGGCGGAGGAACCTGACGATGCTTTGCCAAAGGACAGTTTTCTGCTTTCAGGGGGAATCCCTGGTCCTATGTACCTCCTCAGGAGGGTGCCAGAGAAAAATACAGGATGCCAGTTAATTTGAATTTCAGATGAACAACAAATTACTTTCTTGAAGTATAAATACATCCCCCAAATTTCTTGGGGTATACTTAACACTCAAAATACATTTGTTGTTTACCTGCTGAAAACTTAATTTAATTGACATTGAAAATTTAACTGGGCATGCTATATACATTTATTTGCTAAATCTGGCAACCCTATCCTTCAGGCCCTCTATTTTGCTCTTCGCATGTCGTTTGTTTATTGCCTTTTTATTTCTGTCTCCTCAGCCCCTTAAGGGAAGTGACTGTGTGTTATTCATTTTTGTGCCCTCGGTGTCTAAACCGTCCCCAGCATTTAGTAGGTGCTCATTAATGTGTTTGCTGGACAAAGATTCCACAAAGGCTTATTTTCTGCTCTCTCAACACTGCACCTCAGGTGCCCCCTCTCAGAGCATATCAATCACGTTCCAAGTGCAAGTGTTTCATTCCGTGTCTTAGGCACCCACATGGTGCTTTTATGCTGAGAAGGCTCTGCCCCTCCTGTCCACGGCCTCATGTCGTCCCAATGTCTCAGCAAGGTCTTGAAATCGTGAAAGGTCAGAGCCCTCCGATCTGTGCTGATTTGGGTCACCATTTCCTTGAGACTTCCTTCGCCTCTTCTTTGATTAAAGCTGGGTTTGCCTCACCTCCTGCTTTTTTAGCAATTACACTAATTAAGCTAATTTTTCTTTGTTCTCTCTTTGCAATTTGCATAAATGGCAAATTTATATATAGTGTCCCTAATTCTCCTGTAACTGCTTTGTAATTAACAGGATGCTCAAGCTAAATATAAATAAGTGCAGAAGGAAAAACAGCCTTCTGCTAAAGTACCGATAAAGGCTGGGAGACAAGAAAAGCAGAGAGAAAACAATCCTGAGCCCTGTTCTAAGCTCATTATGCCTGATTGGGTCACAGTTGGAGGAGACTAGCTAAAGGTCAGCTGCTGCCAGAGTGTCTGAATGCCCCGCCTCCCAGAACAATTTCAGCACAGATTTGGGACCATTTACTTGTAATAATACCACTGCACAATATTTCAAAGGGGCGGAGCAGTGGGGTATGAAGGAAACAGTGGTATGGCGGTCAGTGGTGCTGGTCTGCTTCTAGCCAGCAGGGTCACGCTCAGTTAAGGAACACCAACACCGAATACCTGGGTTCCCGATGCTTTCCAGTCGCCACACTCTAGAACACTCAGGAAGACCATCATCCCGTCACTTGCCAGACGTGAAAGCATCCCAGTGATGGAGACATGCTTAAAAGATAGTATTAAATAAATACTGAAGACTTCCTTCCACAAATGTCCATTAATATACTACGACAGGGCTTATACTAGAGTCCTATGTGAATCGGTTTGGTATAGTGATTACAGAGGTGGTCCTTGGATCCTGGTCTTAATCCTACCTCTCGCTGGTGACCTTGGGCAAAGTCTCTTCTTGTGTTAAGTCAAAGTTTCCTTTTCTTCAGAGTGGGATACCACAGGCTCGTCGTGGGGATGCTTGGTGAGACGAGAGAGTAGCATTAAAGCACTTGGCCCAGTGCCTGAGCCCTGCAAGCCCTAATACAATTTGATGTTCAGTTTGTTAGGTCACATGACTCAGTCTGCATTGGTTTCCAGTGAACTTCATTGGTTTCAGAAGTATGTGGGCTCAAGACCTGGAACCTTGGGTGACCCAACCAAGGAACTATGGGAAGACCTGTCTAAGAAAAGAATCATCTTTCCCCTAAATCTTGGAATTGCGATCATAGTTATTGTAACAATGATGTCAATGCTTCATGTGTGTGTATTTCCAGAAAAGTCTATAAAGAGTCCCCTCTGTGACAAGTATTGCCCTAAGCACTGGGCGCACAGAGATGAATGAAACTCGGTCTTCGAAGTGGGGAGATAGATGGTTAAAGTGTCCATTCCAAAAGGGTGAGTAAGATCAATGCTGGTCTCAAGGACTCAGAAGAGGTGGTGTCCCTTTTGGTGGACCAGAGGACTCCAAAGAAGGGTATGTTCACACCGCGTGTTGACATCGTTTCACTGTGGAAAGACGGTTTAGAACTCCTCTTTCCCCATTTTTTTTTTTTTTTAATTTTTTTTTTTTCAACGTTTATTTATTTTTGGGACAGTTAGAGACAGAGCATGAACAGGGGAGGGGCAGAGAGAGAGGGAGACACAGAATCGGAAACAGGATCCAGGCTTTGAGCCATCAGCCCAGAGCCCGACGCAGGGCTCGAACTCACGGACCGCGAGATCGTGACCTGGCTGAAGTCGGACGCTTAACCGACTGCGCCACCCAGGCGCCCCATCTTTCCCCATTTTTTAATGTATGTCTTTAAAAATGCATTTTTATATTGCTATATTGTCCATTATATATTAGAATATGCATATAATTTATAAGTAGGTAATACATACACACAGGAGTGCCCGCTCAAAAATGTTTGCTAAGAGTAGAGTGAAATCAAAGGAAACAAAGAAGAATAAAGATCAAAGGAAGAAAAATGAATGAGGAAGTCTTCCCGGATGAGCAAGTTGAAAGCTGTAGCTCCATAAAGGCAGAGGCTGCTTCTCCCTTCTCCCTTACCACGTCCCCAGTATGTAGGATAATATCTGGCCTAGAGGGGGCACTTAGTATCTGTTGAATTTAATAGATGACTCCCTCTCTCTCTGCCCCTCCCCCGTTCATGCTCTGTCTCTCTCTGTACCAAAAATAAATAAAAACGTTGAAAAAAAAAATTAAAAAAAAAAAAAAAAGGGGCGCCTGGGTGGCGCAGTCGGTTGAGCGTCCGACTTCAGCCAGGTCACGATCTCGCGGTCCGTGAGTTCGAGCCCCGCGTCGGGCTCTGGGCTGATGGCTCAGAGCCTGGAGCCTGTTTCCGATTCTGTGTCTCCCTCTCTCTCTGCCCCTCCCCCGTTCATGCTCTGTCTCTCTCTGTACCAAAAATAAATAAAAACGTTGAAAAAAAAAATTTAAATAGATGAGGTAAGAGGGTAGGGGAACAGAGGAGACGCCCCCTGAACTGTCCATGTGCCATGATCTGAATGTGTGTGTCCCCCTTTCCTAAATTTATATGTTGAAGGACTAATCCCTAAGGTAATGGTATTTGGAGGTGTGGCCTTAGAGAGGTAATTATATTTAGATGAGGTCATGAAGGTAGGGCCCCCATGATGAGAGTAGTGTCCTTATAAGGAGAAGAAGAGACACCAGAGCTCACTCTCTCTCACATACACACGCTGAGGAAGGCCATGTGAGGACAATGAGAAGGTGGCCATCTGCAACCCATAAATCGAGTCCTACCGAAACCTGGCCATGCTGGTACCCCTAATCTCCAGGGTTATGGCCTCCAGTTCTGAGAAAATTAAAGGTCTATATGTAAGCCACCTAGTCTGTAGCATTTTGTTATGGCAACCTCAGTAAGACACCATGGTCACACGACCTCCAAGTGGCCATGACTTGTATGATTTCTTAAATCAGAGAAGGGGGAACAGGTCCCAGGAAGAAGGTTATGGGCTAAAGTGCACAGGCTGGAGACAGCCATGTGTTTGGGGAAGTGAAGCAGCTTGCCATAAAGTAGGAGGCAAGAATAAGGTTGAAGGTGCAGACAGAGCCAGGCAACAGAGGTCCCTGGGTCAGGCTGAGGGGCTTGGAAGTGACATACACGCCTTTTGGTTGGTCACTGTCCAGCAGAAGTGAAGAGTATAGGACATTTGCACTAACAAATGGCCTTCAGACCCCGAATCTCACTGGAACTGGTTTCATTTCCCTCAAGATGTATGACCGAAGGCTGGTCTGAGACAGCCCGTTGCTGTCTGGGATACAGGAAGGTGGCTATGCTGGGGGACCACCCCTAGATTTGATGATTCCCTAGAAGACTCACTCACTCACAGGACTCAGCATATAGTCTACTCACAGCTATGATTCATTACTGTGAAAGAACACAAAGCAGAATCAGCACAGGGAGGAGTGCAGGGGCCAAGTACGGGGGAAACCAGGTACAAACTTTCAAGAGTCCGTCCCGGTGGAACCACCCAGAACAAGCATGGTTCCTCCTGCGATGAGTCATACAACATGTGTGAAATATTGTCTACCAAGGGAGCTTCCTGCAGATTTAGTGCCCAAAGTTTTTATCGGGGCTGATTGCATAGGCATCCTATGTATCAAAATTCCAGACTCCTTGAAGGAAAGCAAGTGTTCAGCATAAACCACATTGTTTGTGCAAACAGGTTGGGTTCTGTGGGTCACCCTTATCAGTTAGGGGACGGTGGAACCCTCTTGAAATCCAAGTTCCTGGACACCAGCCAAGGGCCAGCTTTGCAAGCAGACCAAGAGACAGTAGGGATATCAGGTTCAGTCATGCTGTGTTAACTCCTCTTTGCAAAGTAGCCTTTGATGTTATCAAAAGATATACTGAGTATAAGGAGATACAAAAGAGAATATAAAAGTGGCAAAAGGCACTCTGACTTGGGTTAGAACTCCAACCTGGGTTTTTGGAAAATCGTAATAATGTTTTTATTATGTTTTATTCCTTATTGAATAATAGGTTTTATTGTGCCTTATTCCTTGGTGAAATGGGATGACGGTAGTTCACGGTGTATTAATGAGAGTTAAATGGGATGATGTATGTAAAATGCTGGTTTGTTCTGGCCTCTGTGCCCAGCATGGTGTTTGGCACAGGGAAGACTTCCAGTCAATGTTTATTGATTGGTCCAGACAACTTCAAGCAGATGGTCAGTCAGCAGGGTGTCTTTCAAAACACTAGAGTCAAGGCTGGCATTGGTGGGCAGAAATTCTTCTCCATTGGGTGGATGTTTCCAAGGATGTTTCTGAGAATCTCAGAGACACTTTCTCACTTTTCCTGTCTGATAGAATCCAAAGGTCCCTTGTTCCAATGTTACATCATTGGAAAAGTATTCCGTTACAGATATGTTGAAAAATCCAGAAAGAGTTTTTTTTTTTTCACTGTGGTTGGGAGGAATATTTTCAAAAATTGGAGGGGGGTGGGGAAATTTTTTTACGAACTTTTTTTATGAGAAATATTTTAATGGTGTCAGGACAGAAATGCCTTTTGTACCAAATGTAGCTCATTACTGGCTTCTCAAAGGAAGCCTTTGTTAGCACTCCCAGTAGCTGATGAGTGCCACTTCAGCGTGATGTGAGGAAAGAATACAGATTTTGTCTGAATTCCAGACCTACTTCAAATCCTGGTCATCCTTTGTGTGTGACCTTAGACGGGCCAGTTAAACTCTCTCTGAGTCTCAGTTCCTTCTTTTATCAATGAGAACAGAAATACTTCCTGCTGGGTTTTGTGAAGAAGGTGAAACAGGATTTATGCAAAGCTTCTATGGAGTAAGTGGCACTAAATGTTATCTCTCACTGGAGGTAAAATTCGATTATTTAGAATTCCAATTAAGTGACATTTTCCCCCAAAGGCCAACTAATTCCAAGAGACCCCCCAAGGAAATGCCTTTTGATATTTGGTTCAAAATCATCATCATTGACTCTTCCCCACTAAAAGACGAAGTACTCACACTGTATTGGGCAGGTTTGCTGAGTAACAAGCAGCCCCCAAATCCCAGCAGCTTGCAACAGACATTCATTTCTGTATTGCATCACGCACTGGAAGCTGCGGTCTGACAGTGAGTGCGTGCCTCTGCTCCATGTGTCTTCTCATCTGGGGATCGGGGCTGGAGGGGCAGCCCCTCTGAAGGACGTGTCCATCCCTGAGACCAAGGAGAAGAGCAAGAAGGTCAAGCCCAAATAAGCAATTGTGTGGGAAACTCCTACTCAGAAGCGATACAGCCACTTCTCTAGCCCGTTGGCCAAAGCCCAAATCAATGGAGCAGGAGAGCACACTCCTCCCGTGTGGGAGGGAACAGTGAATATTCTTGAACATTCATGTGATATGTTGCATATCTACTCTTCACACTCTTGGAAAATATCATCTTATGCTGCTCCCTCCTGATGTTCATAAACTCTTTTGGAGTGAATACAATTTGATCATTTTTGTCATCTGAATTCAGAGTAGGCTCTGGGGCCTTGAATGCTGGGTACAGTCTGGTACAGTAGCATTTCCCGAAGTGTTCAGTTGGACATTATTAGTGTTTCCTAAGCTTGTTATCTGCCAGATCCCCACTATCCTTTTTTTTTTTTTTTAATGTTCATTTATTTTTGAGAGAGACAGGGACAGAATGCGAGTGGGTTAGGGGCAGAGAGAGAGGGAGACACAGAATCCGAAGCAGGCTCCAGGCTCCAAGCTGTCAGCACAGGGCCCGACATGGGGCTCGAACTCACAAACTGTGAGATCATGACCTGAGCCGAAGTCGGACGCTCAACCGACTGAGCCACCCAGGCGCCCCTACCCACGATCCCTTTTTACCTGACCGTCTCTTAGTTGGAACACACTCTGGGAAACAGTAATGAAGAGTACATAAGTTGAGAACCTGCGAGGTACAGAAATCCCTCACGAAATAGGTAGACAGCCAAGTGGTTGGGATCAGGGTAGATTCACAGAAGCCAGAGGCGAACATAAGTAATCCCTCCTGGGCACAGCTCAGAGTGTCTTAGAGCCAGCAGCCACAGGAAGGTCAGGTGGAAAAGGACAAAGCCTGAGAAGTGGAGAGGCCACACCCGATATCAGCTCTTTGCCTGGCTCAGAGTCTGGTCAACACGTACTTGTTGAATAACTGAGTAATGAACGGAGCCTGGGACCAGTGGCAGAAACTAGGGTAGGACAGGTGTGGCAGAGGCAAACAACGACTGTGGGTGGGGAACAGAAAGAGCAGAACTGGGAGATGAGGGGGTCTGGACCCAGCTCCTCAGCCTCCCCACCCCACAGCCCGAGCTGTGGTTTCACCAGATTCACACAGGTGTGACCAGATGGCACCTCGCCTTAGGCACCTGTGATGTGTCATTTTCCTCATGTCCCGGGCTTCTCTGCTCCCAGGATGGACACTCTGGGCTCCCAGGATGTACTCCTTCTGAGATGCTTGCTACAGGCTTCTCAAATCCCACAGTTGGAGCATCCGGTTGCCCTTAGTGGCTCTCTTCATAACACAAGTGTGTCGGACTCGTGTCAGCTTGAACACGAGCTTGGGCTGCCCTACTTCTCCCACCCCCTCTGTGTCTAGCCTGTGTCCGTGCTCACATATCCAAAGAGGTCACTTCCTCATCAGCCTGAGGATCTGTTCTCAAGGAAGGCCAGGCTCAGACACGACACAGCCGGTGACTGAGCCCACTGTCCAGGAAAAGTGGGGGCAGGCTTTACATCACCAGGCAGGGACGCACAGCGGTCAAGGACACGGGCTGCAGCCCGGACCTTCCAGGTTTATATCTCTACAGTGTTCCTGCGAGCGTTGAACATGTTAATTGACGGAAAGCACCTAGATCGGGGTGCACACAGAGTGCTCTGTGAGCGTTTAGCTGGGTCCAGCTTGGGTGAGCCAGTGAGATAGAGATTAGTATCTGTATCTTAATCCACACGGAGGCTGAGCTCTAGGACTCCCTGCCGAACCTGCTGTGGTGTTCTGGTGCCGGGGGGCCTGGCCTCAGGGGACTTGTCCTTCGCCTCTGCTCTAGAGCACGTGTCATGTGCTTTGCGCACTTCCACGTGGCTCATCCAAGGATGAGTGGGACGCGCCAGCCAGCCCCACACGCGGGCAGCGTGGAGGCCAAGACACGGACGCTTCGCTGTGGCTTTCCGCTCTGGCTTCTGCCTAATTCACTCCCTGTTCGGTGGGGACTCTCTTGCCGTTTTCTCCCCAAACCCCGGCCTCTGCTATGCAATGCGCTGTGACAGCCAGCCTTCCGGGCCACCTGGGGCCGAGTCCTCCTCACTGCCAATTCCCAGCTGTAAACCTGTCGGCCTCTGGACCTGGTTGGGTTAACTCACCTATGACCTGTGGAGAGGGCCCCTTGTGAGTCTAGAGGCGGCCTGTGTCCAGTTGGTAGCGTAGCACCTGCAGGGACATAACGGAAGGTCGGTATGTGGGCTTCACGCCCTCCTTCCCCACCTGGTACCCAAATTTCCCCGGACATCCCAGCGACCAGTGACTTCAGCTCCTGACCCTCCCACTCATGCCAGAGATCAGTTTCTCTTTTCTCACCTGGCCGGCCTTAGCACAGCCGTGGTTGTCTTCAGACACCAGCTGGGATTGGCCCTGGAGTCTCCCGCAGGCGTCCCAGAACCCCACCGCTGCCCCTTCTTTGGCAAGAGCCCCGTGTCCGGTGAAACCGCTTCTTGAAGTTCAGTACAATACGAACAGAGTGCCTGTCAGTGCCCCTGACCCCTGCGCGACAGCAAATGGCCCGAGCTGCATCGAATGGAGAGGGACACCCATGGGTGGGAAAATGTATTGACTGTTCCCCTTTGCACGAGGTCGGTCGGTGGGAGTGGAGACCTTCATAGCGGGAGGAAGGAGGTCACAGCAGGGCCTAGGTGGGAACAGGACGTAACAGCTCAGTCCTGGCAGGAAGGACAGGACGCACACTCTGGGCGTGTGGGGCAGGGAAACGAAGATCCCATTCGCAGAGGCGTGGGCAGGGGGCAGTCGCCTGGACCTGGATGGGGCGGAGTAGGGGGGAAGTTAGCAGATCGCAGGCAGAGAGCGCCTTGGAGAGAGGACCATCCGGCAAGAGACGTGACTTTCAACGCAGGGACACCGTGGACCACGGGCAGCAGCTACGCAGCACAGAGGACCCAGCGCTGACATCTCTCTAGCGCCCCCTGCTGTCCTGTGTGCCCTGCCTCTGTTTCCAGGCTTCAGGGCTTTAAGGGGAGCCTCCCAGCCCGCTTGTAGCAGGGCCACCCACAAGTGCAGGACGTTTCACGCCCCTAGGCAAACTCTCAATCGATAGGCAGAGGAATCCACAAGTCCACGCTGCTGTTTTGCCGTGGACTCTCAGTGGGTCAGCTCGAGGTTCATTCTGCAAGGTTCTTCAGGAAATCCTGGTGGGGTGGGGGAGGGCTCATCTGTTCACATACCATCCCCATGACCTTTCTCTCTTCTTGTCCCCACTGCTCCCACGTGCTTCCTGAGACCACCTGCCCCATGAACTCCCTTCCTTGGGGACCCCGTCCTGGACCTCTGGGACGACCGCTGGAGAGTTGTCTGGAAGCGCACACGGGATCCGGATGGATCTGGAGAGCAAGCGTGCAGGGGGGACGTTTCCAGAGCCCAGGTCTTAGGGGCACAGGAAAGGGGAGGCCCAGCTTTGGAGGTGCAGGTGCCCAGGAAAGGCTTGGTGCAGAATCGGACACCTGAGTCCGATCTTTCAGAAAGAAGTTGTCTCTCCTCAGACTGAAAATCTTGTGGGGCCTGAAGGAGAGATCCTGTCCCTGCTCCTCTGCGGGAGAGGAGCTGATTGGACACCCACTCATTCCATCCCCCCCGCCCCCCACCACTGCCCTGAAAGGCTCTGATATGAGGGAAAAATATCCTCTCCAGGGAAGTCTTGCCCTTCATGCTTTGCCAAACGCCTCCTCAGTAAGGGGACCCACAAGCCTGATGCAAGGAACTGAGATTCAGAGAGAAAATGCTTCCAAAGAAAGGGTTGCAGCAAAGACTGTTGGCTGTGGCTCTGGGGCACCCTTGGCAATCCTCACTGGAGGAATCTCTGCAGGCACTGCTACACCCCGCCCCCGCCTCCCCTCCCCCCTATGCCCTGGGACAGGTGCCTCACTCAGGTGCAGACATCTCCGCAGGAATGGGGGAAGGCTTTGCATGGTGGGTTGGAAGCTGCCTGATGCACCTCAGGGCAGCTGCCCCAGATGGTTCTTTGATGCTTCTCTCGACACCTGCCATCTTAGAGGGGGTGGGGGGCTTAGAGGATGAGGGGGTATTGGGACTGTGGTCCAAATCTCTCATTTATGGTGGGGAACTGAGGTCACAGTGGGGGAAGGACGCACCCCGGGTCACCATGTGCAAACAGCAGACCGCCCAGTTCGTCATTTTCAATCCTGACAGCGAAGGAGCAGAGTCGCAGCTAAGGTTTCAAGCTTTGTTTCTTCCGGAGACCTTCAGATATCCTCCTGGATTCTAATACCCTCAAGGGCAGAGATCCCAATGACCAGTCTCCCTTGAAATATGTAAATCAATTACATTTCACATGCATTACTGAGTCCCAGGCATAAACCTGGCCCTGTGTTGCATCCTGGAAGGTGAAAGGTGTACAAGACAAAAACAAAACAGACACAGAAAAGCGAACTCTGCCCTCAAGACCTGGTACAGAAGACAGGCTGGGCCCCAGCTCGCCAGTCAGGTGGGCGTCCTGCCTACATTCCTGGCCTAGCCTCCTGTCCCCATCTCCACTCAGCCCTTCTCAGAGAACTCATGTACCGAACAGCTATTTTTATTATTAAAGGTTTTTAATGTTGATTTTTGAGACAGAGAGAGAGAGAGTCAGAGCATGAGCAGGGGAGGGGCAGAGAGAGAGGGAGACACAGAATCTAAAGCAAGCTCTAGGCTCGGAGCTGTCAGTGGAGAGCCGGACACGGGGCTCGAACTCCTGAGCCGTGAGAACAAGACCTGAGTCAAAGTCGGATGCTTAACTGACCTAGACACCCAGGCACCCCCTGAACAGCTGTCTGTTAACTCTGTCCATCAACAACTCTGGGAAGTAGCCACTGTTATTGCCCCATTTTACAGATGAGGACACGTCAGCTTCTGTCCTCCCCAAGCCACATATCAGGAATCTCTCAGTTCCCGTGGCTGACATCGAATTGTTATTAGGGACTTCATTCCAGGTGGGAAAGCCTGGCTATGTCTTATTTTACCTTCCCAGGTGATAGTTGCCTTCCAACAGGGGAGCCTGGACAGGTCGTGCCTCAATCTATTGCTTTGTGCCCTTGACTATGTGCTTGTATTGCCTTGGTGGTAAAGTCAGAAAAAGATAGTAGGTTCCAGTCCAGAGGCTCTGGTTCAGTAGACTCTATGAGCTGTACTTTTTAAAAAGCTCCACAAGATTTCGGAAGTACACCAAGGGTTGCCAAGAGCTTTGGCTCCAACGACCTCAAGCCCCGGAGCAGGCTACAGTTGGGATGAGAAGTTCTGGAACAAATGGGGCTCAGAGATGTTGAAAACGCACCATGCTGCCCCCTCACCACAGTCAGAGCTGTAACATTCAAAACAGGTGCTGATTGTTCAGCTCTTGCGAGGGCCAGGTGCTGTATTTGGTCCCTTAGACACATGATCGCTAATCCTCCCAGGGACTCCATGAGATACTTTATCTCCATTTTATGAAAAGGAACCAAGGTCTACAAAACTCCCCTGTGGCCCGCCAAAGGCTGTCCTCACCACATCCCGGCCCACGGCCTCTGTCTCACCTCCTGCGTTCCTCACTCAACGGGTGGTTTTCACCCAAAGGGTCTAGTGTGGACTTCACAGCTAAATTACGACTTGGCCCAAGTCTTACAGTTGGGGACGGGGAAGGTCGGAGCCCAGTGTTGTCTCTCTCCAAACCCGATGTGCTGTCCGTGAGCGCTAAAGACTTGCCAAATGCAGGGATAAAAGACATCGCTTGTGTACCCAAAGAAAAATGTACATCGTTGGGGGTACTTGCATATTTAATCAGCTGTCCTGGCTGTCCACGTGGAGGAAGTCCATTCTTCGATCAAGGGGCACCGGGAGGATGACCACTAGGTGGTGCTGTTCTAAGTACTGAAAACAGGAAGGCAGCTACGACCCACTGGGGTTGGCACAGACAGTATAGTGAGACAACAGACACCCTGGGCGCAGTGACAGACGGGTCATCGTGACAGCAAAGAGGGGTCGGCTTCAAGGGACCAACAGAGGCTTGCAGACAACGTGCCCCTGGTGGCTTCTTGAAGGATAGTGAGGGACTGACTGCCAAGAGTGCGAGGAAGAGTTTGCACAGAAGGGACAACAGGACGAAGGTTTGGAGCCAGGAATCAGGGCTATTGTTTGCACGGGTGCATAGGGGTGTGTGTGTGTGTGTGTGAACATGCGTGTGTGAACACATGTATGCCTGTGTGGTATAGCAACAAATGGTGCCTTGTGGACTGAGGACTGTGTCTGAGGTAGTGAGGAGACAGGGGCCAGTAACAGAGGATCTTCTGTCTAGCGCTGGTTATGTTTGGACTTCATCCAGGTTGTCATGGGAGATAGGATACAAGGGACAGATATTTCACTGTCCTGTTTTTATTGTGGAAAATTTCAAATATTTGAAAAATGATAGGTAGCGTTGTTCTGACAGATAAGCAAGTAGCCACCATCCAGAATGGACAGGGGTAAACGTTCATTCTGTTTGCCTTAGGGCTTTAAAAAAAAACCGTGAAAGCATCAGAGGTAGAGGTGAGGTCCTGCTCTTTCTTACTGCTTCTGATCCCTGCTCCTCCCCAGGGGGACATGCTACCATCAACCTGAGGTTGGGGGTGAAGTTTCCGTGCCTGCTTCAAACATGGCGCCCGTTTTCGCATACATTGCCTTGTATGTTTTTGCAGTTGTAAATATTAAATTCTAATATTCCGTATGTTGCATTTTGCCACCAATGTGAAAATGATCGTATTCATTCATATTTTCTAGAATAAGCTATGGAGGGTGTTTTGGGTTTTTTTTTTTTTTTTTTTTTGGTATTATTGAAAAAAATCTTGTGCAACCCATGTATCGCAATATGTTCCCGTTATTTTTACAAGTTTTAAATTTTGCTTTAATTCGTCTTAAATTTGTTTTTGGGTAATGACATGAGGCTGAGATCTAATTTTATTGTTTTTCGTATTAATCAATTGCTCTGTACCATCAATTGAACAGCCCTTTCTTGTCCACTGATTTGTAATCCTAGTTTATTTCTAAAGTTGTAATATATGGGGGCGCCCTGGCCGGCTCAGTTGATGGAACATGCGGCTCTTGATCTCGGGGTTCTGAGCTCAAGCCCCATGTTGGGTGTAGAGATTATTTAAAAATAAACCAAAAAATCTGAAAAAATGAAGTTGCAACATATGGGTGACTTTCTTTCTGGGATCTCCTTTCTTTCATTGATCTATATGGAAGACTGTTTGCAAAGTAGGCACCATTTAATGTAAAGGAGGCCAGAAGGGAGAAGGGTAGGGACAGCTGGTGAGTTAACCAAAAGTATTTGTCCATGGTTTTGCTCCTTAATCCCCTATGGTGGTAAATCTGATCAATAGGTTTTTCTAACACGGAACGTTTTTTCTTCATTGTTTTTTGTGTGTTTAAATACCTTGCTGGAATCCATTTGCTAATGTTGGGATTTTTGCATTATTTGTTCAAAACTGCTATTGCCAGGAATTTTTCCTTTTCACTATTATTCTCATCTCTTTGCTATTGAGTTTATTGATAAGTTTTTTATCTTGCCTTATGATTTAGGTCTTGCAGTCGCCCGCCAGCCGTGGTCTCAGTTTCAGCTGGACATTCTAGATCTGAGTAGGCCACATCTGGCACCAGGTCACTGGGAAGGCTGCAGGACGCACACCGCCCCTGTGGCAGGCCATCTCTCCGTGGTGGTGGTCTCTGTAGCAGGTGACGCAGCGGTCCACTGGCTATTCTCAGATCACCCAAGTGACTTCTCAGGTGCAGGGACAGTGACCCCAGGGGTAGATTTCGGAACCGCGGGCTAAAATCAGAACCAACGTGCCCATTTACACATCAACCCCATGCAGGGAAGCTCAAGTTTATAGCTTCCTACAGGCATTGATGGTCTTTCCAAGTCTCCTAGTTCACAATCATGGGGCTTTTCCCCCTCCTTCCTTAACCATATGTTATGCTGCCCGGAAAAGAGCTGACATTTCACCTTTATCAGGTGTCCAGGGTTAACCCCCAGTCGAATGTGTCCACTCGGAAATAGCAGGCTTTGCTTTTCCTTTTATTCTCAGCTGGTTGTCCCCTTTCTAGTCTCTAGAAGAGCCTGTAGATGATAGAAACTGTCCATTTCGAGAAGGTTTAGTAAAACTTGCAATTTTCACGTGCTGTGGTGTTCTCTGTAGGGGGCAGGTTTTTTTTTTTATTATAAAATTAATTTACAGAATGGTCATTTCAGGCTTTCTATTTATGCTCAAGTACCTTGCGGTCATTTTTAATTAAAAAATATTAATTTTAATCTGGTTATCACGATTATTGTGATAATACTATTCACTGCATCGTTTATTGCTAAAATTTCTCCTGAAACTGCAGTTATGTTTCCTTTGTCCTTCTTACTATTGTTATTTATGTCTTTTCTTTTTTCTTGAGCAATCTTGTCAGACAGCTATTTTATGAATCGTTTCAATGAACTAGCTACCTTTTAAAAAAAGAAATGTCTTTACATTTTTTTATTTAATTGCAGTTTGATTTTATTTTTATTTTATCATTTCAAGTTCCTTTCAGTATGTTCTATGGTTCTTTTTCCAGCTTTTGAATTAAATATATATCTTCCGAAGATTTAATTTTTTTCTACTACATACATCTAAGACCATATATTTCCCTCTAAGTATTCTTAAACCACATTACTCTAGTTTTAATGGATAATGCCTTTGTTGTCATTCACATCTAGATTTCCATTATGATTTCTGTTGTGACTCATGAATTATTAATTGTGCTTTTTTCAATTTCTAAACATATGTTTTGTTTCCTTGCACACTTTCCCTTAAGTAAGGTGGTGGCAGCCTATTCTCCTTACAGCAATAAAGCAGAAGGTTCCCAGAAAAAAAAAAATAATGCTGGAGGTAATAAACACATTAGGTTTATCTCACAGAAAAAAAGAGAGAGAGAGAAATAACTTTCCTAAATGAAGTATACAGCTGCACAGAATGATGTTTACTTACCAGCCATTTTTTCTATGGGCGTGTTATTCAACTAACATTTAGTGAAAACATGCAAGGGAACTGTTGGGGGGCGAGGAGGCAATCAGTGAAGAACTCTGTGCTGGGCCAGCAGGGAGCATGTGGGGCCAGCAGAGAGGGGCACCGACTCGGAGAGGTGGGTGAGGACCTTCCTCAGAGGGCATGGCTGAACTGTGCCTTGTGGAAGAAGCAGGGGATGGCCAGGTGGTGGAGAAGGCTCTCCAGGCCTGGAAATGGCCTGGGAAAATGCATGCGGAATCACCAAGGAGGTGGACTTACGTACGATGCGGGGATGGCTGAACATTGAGTCCTTTTCCAGCAGCGCCTACAAATAAGGTCAGAAACCCGAGTAGGGTAGGCTTCTGAAGGGATGGTTCGGAAGTTGAACTTCACCTCTGTCCGAAGT
This sequence comes from Leopardus geoffroyi, assembly GCF_018350155.1. Lineage (NCBI taxonomy): Eukaryota > Metazoa > Chordata > Mammalia > Carnivora > Felidae > Leopardus > Leopardus geoffroyi. The sequence goes on along the minus strand of NC_059338.1, from coordinate 77,705,813 downwards.
CCTCCAGCCTCTCTAGGGACTCACGCTGCTTCCTTTGCTCCTAGTGTTCACCTTCCTCTACGGGAGAATAAGAGCTGGCCAGTCTCAAGGCAACGAGAAAAGCATTCAACTCGCAGCTCGACAGGTGGAGAACAGAAATGATAGCACGACACTGACTGAGCTTTTCCCGCGCCGGGCCCTGGGCTGGGTGCCCTCAGTGAATGACCTCATTCAGTTCCACCAGCTGGACTCCGTCCCACCACTGGGCCTCCCATCACAGACGAGGAAAGGCAGTTTTGGGGTGGTCAGCGCCTGCCCGTGCACAAAGCAGCGGAGGCAGGATTCAGTCCCTTGAATGTCCAACAAAAAAGCCCAGGTCTCCCTCCTTGTTTCTCTGGAAAATAAGAATGTCAGTTTTTCTTGTGGGACTCCCAAAAGCAATAAGGCCGACTTACAGGCGACCTGAAAGCTTACCCACAGCTTTGTGGCAATTGTACAGGAGAGTGTCACAGGCCACCACAGCAATGGCTAACTCAGGGAACAACTCTATCATTTTGGACGCTTCCAGCTGACAGTAACAGAGTAACCCACTAAATGTGACCTGACCAATAGGGTTTTCTTTTCCTCTCCAATACCAAGGCGTCCAGCAGGAGTTGGTTCGAGTACTGACTCAGCATCTTGAAATGCCCTCGACAAGGACCTAAGTGTTCCCCTTCTCTGAGCTGACCTTCTCGGGGCATAAATCATCCCACCCTTCATGGTCCCAAGGTGTCAATGCCAGAATGAAAAGGGAGGTAAGTGCTTTCTTTCTTTTTATTTCTTCTTTGTTTTTGTTTTGTTTTAAATCTTTTTATCATGGGGTGGGGATGAGCATTTTCTGGGTGTCTCCCCTGAACCCTGAACACTGCATACTTCTCTTTATGCCTCATTAGCCCAAGCTGACCCCTGGGCCACCACTTGCCACAAGGATCTGGCACTTCCATCCCCCGTCGGGAGAGCTGAGCCCTGCTGGGACAGAGAAGGGGAAAGGCCACGGGCATTGGTTGAGCAGCCTACAGCGTCTGCTCGTATGGTTTGACTGCCGGTCCCTGCTTGCATTTATTGTCTGTGGATTTACCCGCACGTACCCCTGATTAGGAAGGGAAACCGTGACTTATTACTTAAAATTTATTTGGTGGAAACACTTTCAAAACCAGGAATTCATTGATTATTCAATCTAGACAGGAAATATTTGCTGCGAAACCTACTTCGTGCCAAGGTAGGTACTAGAGACAGGGATAAAAACCACCTGTCATTTCGATCATCCCCATTCTCATCTTCGTCATCATCCAGTGATTCCTTCGTAGTATAAAAATGTTAATAATCCCTGAGTCTGTTGTCACTGAGTCTCTTGTCAGAGATCTTTACCTCCAGGGGTGACAGATCTGTACTTATCCTCAGGCATTTTTAAGTATGGTTGTCTTCCCCTCGTGCCCCGGGCATGGAGGGAGCTGGAAGGACTGAAATGTGGGGCACTCCAGGCAGAACTCACCCCCAGGGAAGCAGTGAGCCTAAAGCAGGCAGATGCTATGAGGCTGTAATTCCAGGAAACGTTGGCTTCATTCGCTTCACAGTAAGCCTGAAACTCCCTGGTTGCAGCATCCCGGATTTTCTATGGGAGGACCCACGTAGGCTGAGGACCTTTCCCCATCTTCACAGGGGTCCCTTCCCAGGCCTTGCAGGAGGCAGAATCCCACATCCGGCTCTCAGGTGCTGGGTGGGAAGAAAGCAGAGGAGCAGGCTGGCCCCTCAAGGCCTGGAAAGGGTTGGCCATGCACGGGTCAGGTCCTTTCATCGGAGATGGATGGCGGACAGCAAGGCTCAGAGAGGAGAGTGAAAATAACAACGGCAATAACAGTGAGGACTATGGTGCAGGTGCACTCACTGTGAACTAGACCCTCAATCGTGTGACCCTCACTTCAGCGCTGTAAGGCAACCGAGGTGCAGAAAGTTTCAAAAAACAATTGCTAGAAAGCAACAGAAATGGGTTTCAAACCAAGACTGACCTGCTTCCCGAGTTTTTGCCCTCGCACCAGGGTGATTTGAGGATACCTTTTAGCTTGGAATGGGCTCTTCATTTCTATCATAGGCCTAATAGAAGATGAGAAGGTGAAGGAAATTTGGGGCCGCAGAGTAATGTATTGGGGGGATGGTGATGAGCTTCTGAGAGTGGGCGTGTGTTCCACTCAGCTTTTTTTCCCGAATGCCTGGCATATACTGGGTGTTTGATAAATATTTGCTTAGCAGGTGGATGCATGGAAAGAGGTATGTGATAGTGGATGGAGAGAGAGTCTAACAGTGGAGTCTGGACTTCAACCTCTGTGGTGAGTGGTGGTGGCACCAGGAATGTTTCTAGAGCAGAGGAAGTGACAGGAGAACAGCACTGTTTTAAGATCTACTGGGGGACATGTGCAGACCTTCACTCCCAAGTCCTTTAAGGCAGACGGTATCTGCTTGCTTCCCCCATGGGGAGTCCTGGGCCATCCCAGCCAGCCTTGCCCAGGCAGGCCCATCGGCGTGGGGAGATCTGACACAGATAATAAGGAAAGAAGAGTTGAGGGGCCAAACTCATCGCCCTTTAGCCTCCTCCCTGCCTGTCCACCTGTGGGCGAGGCCACTCGGTGCATGCTGGTGGCATTGTCTTGAGATGTTCCCTTAGTTCCCCATCCCATTCACCACCCTGGGCTGGCTCCCTTCACTATAAATGCCTCCCTTCCGATCTCATTTTTGCCTGTCTGCTTACCCACTTGGGCTTGGCCCTTTAAACTTCCAATTCTTTTTTTCTTTTTTTTTAATGTTTTAATTTATGTTTGAGGGAGAGAGAGAGAGAACAAGCAGGGGAGGGGCAGAGAGAGAGGGAGACACAAAATTCGAAGCAGGCTCCAGGCTCTGCGCTGTCAGCACAGAGCCCGACGTGGGGCTCGAACTCACAGACCGTGAGATCATGACCTGAGCAGAAATCAGACGTTCAACCGACCGAGCCACCCAGGTGCCCATAAACTTCTGATTCTTAAACCACATCGGCAACTTTTTCTGAGGTGCTCAGTTTATTGTATGTCTGAAATATGTTCCAGAGTTGTGACGCGTATGTTTTATCCTTTGCTCCAGCCTGGCTGTCAGAATCCCACCTTCCAGCTCAGCTGGGCGATCGCTAGGACAATGGGAGTACACATACTCTCCTATAGGAGAGCCAGTGTCCCAGGAAGATGGTGACTATGCAGAAGCATGGTGGTCACAGGGCCGGGAAGAAAGGATTAGGTGGAGACACACCTGACTTGCCATTAACCAAAATATGAAGTCCACGAAAAAGCATGGCAGGAGGCAGAAGATGTGTGTGTCTGTGTCTGTTTGTGGTTGGGTGTCCTAGGCAACCATGTCAAGTCCATAGAACACGCCTTTCAAGGCTAAGTTTGGATCAGTAACAAATGCTTTGGGATATGGCACTACCTAAAGATGCAAAATAGAATTGACTGCTGACAGTTCCTTGGAGACAGTTATCAAGAACGTCTCCAGAAAGGGCCGTTGTTGCTTCGGGATGTTTGCCAAGGGTAGGAGGGAAGGGGACACAGCACGTGGGCCATGCATTTCCCATCTCATAAGGAGTCATGGGGTCAGAGTTGCGCAAAGACCATGTGGACCCTCAAGAGTCCGGTTCACACTGTCACCCTGGAAAGAAGGCCCTTCGAAAGCTCTGATGAGTGACCTCATCAGAGCTTTCATCAAACCTGCCTCCATCACACTGCCTCCTCAAACCTCAGTGGGGCAATGAGGCCCAGCTCTTCTTGTAGAGAAATCCCTTCAGCTAGACAGATTGACCTGTCCAGAAGCTCCCCCTGCACCGGGCCCAAGTCTTCCCTCATTTCCTCACACCGCTGTTGGTTGTAGTTCTCTTCTCCTGAGATGCACAGGCCGAGATTTCTCTTTGTTTCACGTGGAAGCATAATGTCTCTCCAGGCCTTCTTTTTCTCTGCATTGTCAGCTCTTTGGGGGATTTGAGGCCCTTCACTCCATCCTCTCTCTCCTGCTGACCCATCTCGACCGCTCCTGCCCCGGGTGCTTGGTTAACCAATGCATGCGTGAACACCTCCAGTATTTGGAGAATACCCACCCTTTCCAACCAACTGAGTCCAGGGTTGAGTGGCTCTGACCTTCAGAAGCCTAACATTCTTCCCTAGTGATTCTCCCTATGGTTCTTTCTTCTCCCCTTCGGGGCCATCCAGGCAGTCTGAGGAATTATCGCACTCATTTCAGGGAGCCCTGGGGATGGTGAAGAAGACTGGGGTTGAAGAGATCTAAGACAGACACAACTGATGGGCTGTTCCCAGTATGCCCTGTTTTCCAGACGGGCTTGTGGCTCCTTTGGAGGTTAAGGTGGATGGTTGGGATCCTACTCTCCCTCCCCACATCGCCACCCCTGGCCCGTCATATATTACCCCCGAGTGTCTCCTGAGGATGATTAGTTCTGACTCCAATTTTGAGCCAGAAGAAGGTTCACTGCCTCTTCCTCTGTTGAACACAGGCTGTGTGGGCAGGGGTGACAAGAGGGGATGTCACCAGGTAAAATTAGGTAATAAAAACTAGGTGACATAGTTCTGTTGAAAATGCATCTCTCATGCAAAATGCAAGCGGTGACAGCTTTCCTCCACAGAGCTGTCTGAGGACCGAGTTTGTCATTGCTTAGAGAGGAGATGATTTTTTTTTTTTCTTTTGCTGGACTTTTTAATGTCGTGGTGCTTTTAAGTGGATATAGCTTTTTTATTTGTTTACTTCTGTATTGCTACCTTTGAAATCGTGAAGACTGATGCCCTCAATCTGAATTTATTCAGACTGCTGTTTGTAATGAAAATAGAATTTAATTTATTTCTCCAAATGTATTCTATTTTTCCTGCTCTCTTGCTTTCTTGAAAGTTTGCAGACATATTTGTCACTGGCCTTCACAAGAAGGTCCTGAATTAGGATGCACTCATGGAACAAATGCCTATATATATGTATATGTATTTACATATTTGGCAATAGGCTTTAATTTATAATTTTGTTCCATTCCTCCAGTTGATGGCAAGGAAACATGGCTCTTTGAGAATGCCCAAGTGTACTGAATTTGTGAACACAATTTACACACTAAAATAAGTCACCAGCTTCTGTGGGTTTCTGCATGTTTCTGCATTTTTTATTTTGAATAGCCTTGTGTGTGCAGTGCTTTGGTGAGGAGAGTGGATAAAAGAGAGAATGTGAGCTTGTTAGCAGGACCAGAGTCTGAGGAACTGGCGAAATTATTGCCCATATTCTGCTTGCAGAAAAGGAGGGAGAAGAAGCTAATATTTTTCTTGGGCTATCTGATTTCTCAAACATATGCCATGCTAGGAACTGATCTGCCTGTGAGGTCAGAGTTAGAGGGAGTCTGTCCTATTAACTCTTTCCCTCCCAGGAGGCCCCACAAATGCAAAGGCCCATTTCAAGGGGGGCTGGAAGCAATTCTTCTGGAGCTCTGGCTCAGCTGGCCAGTTTCAGGTCTGGGGTGCGGAGGCAAAAACACTCAGGAAAGGAAAATCCAGGGGAGATGTGCAGTCACACCCTAGAAGGAATCAACGAAGCCATATTGATGCTTATGACCCTCCCTTCCAGCTCCCATCACCCTAAAGTACCTGAGACCGCAGGAAGAATTTCAGTGGCCTGGGGCATGTCCAGGGCCAGCTGCCCAGGACTTGGCTAGAGGTGGGGCCTTTGTTCACAAGTCAAAGTACAAGGTAGGTAAGCAGATGGGATGGGATGTGGGAAGGAGGGTTTCAGGCAACAGAGAGAGATGGCAGCTGCTTCAGGCAAGGAAAAATTGAGAAAAGAAAAAGATGCTTAAAGAAGAAATTTAGAAGTTTGGGGTGCTGGTACATGTGACTTATTCTTCTTCTTTGTGACCTTAAGTAGCCTTCAGAAGTAATAAAAACAAAACAAAAACAACTCACTACTTTTCTCTTCCAGGTTGAAAGGATTGATTTGTGAGGTGGTTTTGGGTGTGCGTCTATGTGTGTTTGTTGGTTTGCCTTTTTGATGACTATGTGGTGAGGAAAGACTTAAGTGTAGATTGGGGCATCTCGAGAATTTTAGCTAAGTCCAGGTTATACAACAGACAGAGCTCAGAGGCCTTAAAAATGGCTCAGGATGAAGGTAGACAGTGGGAGAGCTCTTCTGCGATTTTCTCACCCCGTCGTGCCCAATCCTGAGGATTCTATTCCTGAAAACCTGCTTGGATGAAAATTTCAAGGTGACAAAATAAGGTTCCTAACAGGAAGTCATGACAGTTGATACTAAATCAAGAAAACACGAGGGGCGTTTTGCACATCCTAAGTGAATGCTAAGGGGCATGGTACAACTGATCTCCAGTTACCGTTTCTGATTCCTAAGTAATTTCTGACAATCTCTCTTCTCTGCAGTTTCAAAGGGGTGCTTGGAAATCCTTTAAAAGATGCAGGTTGAACGAGCACAGCTTGTGAAGCAATTAAAATTCACCTTTATTTTGTTCTCCTACCACTTCTTTAAAGTCTATACAAATGAGGCGATCTTCTCCTGCCCCTGGGCGAGAATAAGGCCAATCCAAGACTTTCTGGTTACTCTCAAGTAACTGGAAGTTCCATTGTTTTCTTATGTTCCAAAGATTGTCTTGATTCAGGAATGGAGTGCCCAGGCAAAGATACTATCCAAAAACCTAAACAAGATTTGGTAGTTAGTCTTTCTCCTTCCTCCAACTTAGATGTTTCAGGCTGGAAGCCTGTGGAGAGAGAGGTGGGGGCTTTGGGATTGACTTCTCTACTCCTTGGTCTTGTGCTCCAACAATTTCTCAGAGCCTAGCTTCTCAGAAGCTTCTGACTCTTCCAGGGTTGGTGTGGGGGAGGAAGGAGCGGTAAAAGAATAGGTAAAATCCTCTTTAGATGGCGCCATATCAGCTTCCCTTGTATCCCAGAACCTGGCAAAAGCATCGGCACTTTTAGGCTCTTCAAAAAATCTATCACTGAGAACCTCCCCCGAGGCTCCGGCCACATAGGTGGAATCGGCTCTATTTGGGAAGATGCTTCGTCTCTTCCTCAGACCCTAGGGTCCCAGATTCTTGATGATGGGATGTGTCCTGACTCCTGGAAAGCCCTTTCAATTGGAATATACCCACCATGGCTTTCTCTCACCCCAAAGAGTCCCACACTGGCTCATGGGAGACATTCCACACCTCTTGTTCTAAGAAACATTGGGTGTCCACAAAGAAGGATTCCCCAGTTTCTCCCCCCAACCCAAGTCAGTACATCAGCTCCCCTTTGAGCTCTACATTTCATGATCAGGAATCAGACCTCAAATGTAGGGAACACATTTCAAATATCTTGGGATGACTCCATTGAAGAGTCTCACCAAACGTGAGCTGGCACCCCAAAATATGGTGGTATCCCTAAAATATCTCTTTGATGATTTTCCTCCTTCTTTTCCCTAACCCTCTTCAAATCCTCAGTGGGAAAGAGGGTCCTTTAGCCCTGGGACAGGTCTTCTGAGATTTCCTTTGTATATTCCAAACATGGGAATCTGGCTTTGAATTTCTCATCTGTTATCTCTTGGTGCTTATCAGAACCTTCAGTTTCAACATCCTGCTCCAAATTTGTTTCAAGATAATTTGTATGCCAAGAGGAATTTTTATTTTTTCTTCCTTTGGTCTACCATCCAAATGTTCCACGCCTTTACGATTTTATGACTCAGTCTCTAAGACATATCCTCTAAGTCACAAGATGGGGAATGACTCATGCTTGGTCTGTACTATCTGTGAAGGCCATAAAATACAGGATAGCTATACTAAAGTAAGTCTGGATATTCTAGAATTCCAGGTAGAGAGAATTCAGAATACAGAAGGGATTTCTGTGCTAAGAATTAAAGGAAGAGACTTCGCATTGTTTTAGGGGATTGGTGACCAGGTAAAAAGTACTTGAAAATTAAGGTGAACTTGGGAATTATTTATTAGGAGTTGCCATGAGCTTCATATATAATGTGCCACCAAATCCTCAAAACAACCCTGCTTGTCCCCAAACTAGCATTCATTCTTCAGATTCTGATTTAGATGTTACTACAGAAAAGCTTTTCTGATGCCATATTAAATGCTCCTGCTCTATTGGCCCAGAGAAAATGGTATCTGACTATGTATAGCACTCTGTTGTCATTGTCTGTTTACTTCTCTGCTTCATTAGTTAGCTAACTGAAAGGTGAAGTCAGCAATAGTATATACTTGATAAATATTTCACCTGTGTATTAGTGAGAATAATTTAAGTTATGCTGTAGTAACAAACATTCCCCAAATCTGTGAAGTTTATCAGAGCAGAGGCTGAGTGCCTAGTCAGGCAAAGTCCTAGAGACGCCCCCTGGTAGCTTTCCTTCACGCATGGATCTCAGGGTTGCACTCCAAGGAGAGTTTTTATAGTGGAGACAAAAAGAACCAGAAGGTTGGCATCAGCGTTTCCGTGCTTCACCGGGGAGCAACACCAGTCACCTCTCTCGTGGCTCACAGGTCAGAAGTGGTCCCCCGAAATGCTGGAGACATGCTTGGTGAGCACCACTCCAGCCGCCCACCCTTGTCCCAAAGACTCAGTTGCATCCTTCCACGTGGAGATGCTAGCACACTGAGCCCCTGGGCTGAGCTCGTTTCATGGCAGTACAGAGTCGGAGGGTGGGATGCCGAGAAGTGAGAGGCAGGACCCTGAATGCAGCAAACCTTGAGCGCCGAGGCTGAGCAGTCGGGGACCCTCTTTTTTAAACAACATAAGCCATTTCTTGGATGGCTGCTGTATGCCAGACTATATTATTTCTGTGCTTTGCCACTAATCTACCAGGTGGGGAGAGCAGTAGCCATGTGGCAAAGTGGGGATTTGAGCTTGGGTCTGCAAAGCTCACACCCCTGTCACAGACCTAGGTGAGAGGGAAACCCTGGGCAGGCTGTGAGAGAGAGAAAGTTAGGAGGCTGTTGACATGGTGAGAAGTTATGGATGGCTGAACCAGGCAGGGGGCAGTGAAGGTCTCCGGACACACATCAAGGCATCTCCTGTTTCCGTCATCTATTAAATATCCCCAACCGCATCCCTGATATATGGGAAATAATGTCAAATTGTCAGTATCTAATTTCTTTCTTTTGTTCCCTCTACAGCAACCCGCCTTTTTTTTAAAAGATTTAGTTTATTTTAAGAGAGGGAGAGTGTGAGCAGGGGAGAGGGGCATAGGGGGAGAGGGAGGGAGAAAGACAGAGAGACGGAGAGAATCTTAAGCCGTCTCCACGCTCAGCATGGAACCTGATCCAGGGCTTGATCCCACGATCCCGGGATCATGACCTGAGCCAAAATCAAAAGATGGACACACAACCGATTGAGCTGCCCAGGTGCCCCCATCAATCCACATCTGATGGTCAGGATCTGAGCACCAGAATAGTGGAGGAGATGGTGGGGTGAGCTGTCACAGGGAGTGAGGGAGCAGAGCAGGCATGCGATCTGTGTGGCCAAAGGCTTCTTAGGATACTGTCTGGGTGATACACGTGTTAGTCAGTGACCTAGAAAGAGTCTCCTTCCTAATCTCAGCCCCAGCCCACCCAGGGATAATGCTCTCCCATCTTTTCCAGAGACAGTGAATTTCATGTTTTACAAGTGAACCATATGGAAGTCAAATTTCTTTTGATAGATTTAATGCTGGCCACACTGTTGAGTGCCTGTAGGAGCCAGGTGGGAGCTGGGTGACAGGAGGGCTTCCAGATGGAAACAACACCAAGTCCCTGCCCTCTGGGAATTCAGCATCCAAAGGGGAGCAGACAATGTTCAGGTGAGCGCCCCAAACACACTGTGTGACAAAAGCCCTTGGGAAGGTAGGTATCTAGAGGATGGTGGACACAGGGTGGGAGCTGCTGAGAAAGGGGTAGAAAAGAAGATTCCCCTTGTTGAGGGGGCTTGTGGTTGGAGAAGAGCTTGGGATTCAGAATCAAGGACTTTTTGTGCATGAAGGGTTCTGAGCTCACATTGGAGCTCTTCCTGAATTGACCAGTGGCACGAAAGAAAGATCTCAGAGAGTCTCCACCACTGAAGTGCATCCCTGTGTCCCCATTGCCTGGGCACTGGGGTGGCACAGGGCAGGGGTTCTGGGCTTTAGGACTCCCAGTCTTAGCTCTTACTCTGCTGCCAGTCTGATCCTGGACAAACGCTTTTTCCACTCTGAGCCTCAGCCTTCTCTTGAGCCTCTAGCAACTGGCCAAGTGGCAAAACAGGATTTATTTTCCTCATCTTGCAGAAAACAAAATTGAGTGTCAGGGAAGTGAGGAAGAAAATGCTTTGATTTGAGCATTGCAGTTGCCCTGGGAGGTGGATTATCTCACCATTCTCATTTCACAGACAAGACAACACACTAGAAAGACAAAGTCATTTCTCCAAACTTGTGCATCTGGTCTAGGTGAAAGCAGGTGTTCCAAACCATGCTGCTTGGCCTCCAGACAACGTGTCCTTCCACTTCTGCTGACACATCAGTGGTACAAAGGCTTGGGTGTGATTTCCGGAACATGTGAAACATCATCTTTACCAGAGTGAAAACTTCTCATACTTTAAAAAAAAAAATCCGTGAGACAGTCTGCCTCTCTACAGCTCTGAGGCCATTGGAATCCTATGAAAAAGGCCACTGATCTTTGTGTCCCCATGCCTTTGAGGAAGGAAGATTTTTTTCCTTTCTGAAGCAAATTAAATATTCCATCAGTGAAACATAATTTAATAAACCCATGAAACTGAAGCTATGGCTCTCATTAAAATAAAAGCCACTCATTTACCTTGTCATCATTTGGGGAAAGTTTCCATGACCTACTGGATCCCAAATCACCCCAAAGCCTACAATCAAAGCCATCTCATGCTATTAGACTCCCAAACACTTTCTTCTTCAAATATTATTAAATTCATAAACTCTGGAGTAGAATGGCTTTGATCTAGTATTCCAATATAGAAAAACCTCATTAACTTAGGTGTCACTAATTCACTAAAGGTGGAAATCTGGGCTTGAGGCAAGCTGAAGTTGACTTTCTAGTTTGTGTTTTTCTAAAAGTCAAATGTTTGCAGTTGCATGAATTCACTTTGCATCCAACGTTATGTTCTGTTGGCACCAATTCCCAATTTCCCTTTAAATTGGTCCCCTTTCTCTCTACCTTTTGTGCTTCTTCAGGAGCTCTGGCCATCATTTTGGCCCAATTGCTCAGTCTCTGAGTTTTGAATGCCCAAATCAAGTCTACAGAGAACAGCCCAATGATGTGTCTAAAGTCCAAATCTGCTCGTCACTCACCTGTGAAAACTTACACGCTCTGTTGCCTATGGGATGAAGTCCACTCTATTTACAAGTTCACAAGATGCCTGCCATTCTGCATGTGCCTCTTTTCTCCAGCCTCATTCGTCTTCCCTGTATCCTTACTCGGAACTCTACTTGGGGACATTCCCCACCACACTTTCCCCAACATGATCTGCATCCTTTGGATCTGCCTATGACGGTCCCTCTGACTGGAACAGTCCTCCCCACCCCGCCCCACACACACACCTCCTGATAATTCTGGCTGTCTCTTACTCGTATTCAGGTCTAAACTCAGACTACACCTTGAGACACTCTAGGAAGACTTGCCTGAACCCTCAGTCCTGAACAGGAATAACTCCTTTGTGTTCTCATGGTCCCCTCTTCTTTCTCCATCGTTGACTCATCACCGTGAGCTGTCATTGCCTATTAATTAATTGGTCTGTACTCCTTACGAGACCAGAGGCTTCTACAAGATTGGAATCATCAGAAGGTGCCATTAGGAAAATACCAGGTCCATAGTAGAGTCTCAGTCTATATTATTTGACTGAATAAATGAACAATCAGTGTATCTTGATGGGAGTTCAGATGGGCACATAAGGCACATAAGGAAACCACACCTCAGAGATTTTAGTGATTATCCCAACCAAACGGGTTTCTTCCCGCCATATTGGATCCATCTCTGTGCTTCCAACAGTACTACCATAGCACCTTGGACCTACAAGGTACTCAGGAAATGTTTTTACATGAAAAATAGCATAGGACGTGCTGTGTCTGGCTATGAGCATATGGTTTTCTAGGAGTTGGTGTCGAGTGTGGCCGGGGGGCCCGGCAGAGAGAGGACTCAGCAAGTTCCAACGACTAAAAAGCGAGTCCCACTGCCTCCATTTTCGTCCTCTTGTCTAGGGTCACCTCATGAAGGATTGGGAGAAAGTCAAAACAGCTGGGTGATTCCATTAACAACCAATAATCTGGGAATGCTGCTGAATGCTTTTGAAACTGAAGTAGCAATAACTCCCCACGGGTCCATTAACCTGCAGCCGAAATTAGATTATGTAGAAATAACATTAAATAAAGAGCCACAGTCCTCAGTTAATTGAAAGGCAAACTTGTGAATTATAAGATCATTCTCTTTGAAAGGCAGAATATTTCATTGCCCCAAGACCCTTGGGACCACTCTTGAGTGTCCAGCTTGAGGTTCATTTTAGGGAAAACACATTTCCTGTAGGGGCACTTTAGAAATCTATTTGTTGTAGAAAACAGTTTGAAATGGGAAAAATTAAAAGCTTTGGAATTAAACCAAAGTAAGATGGGTTTAAATCTTGGATGTTCCACATACAAGTTCTGTGACCTTAGGAAAGTTATTTAATTTCTCGGAGTTCCAACCATCTTGGCCATTCATGGGGGAGTGGGGGTGGTAATGACACGTATCGCCCAGTCTTGTGAGGGTGGCAGGCACATAAATAGATCGCTGAAATAGAAGGAAGAGGGTATGTTGAGAGAGAGAGTGTTACGAGAGCATCCAGGAGGACTATCTCACTCATCCAAGAAGTGAAGAATGACTTCTCAAAAAGATGCCACCAGCAGGAAATCATGAAGAATAAATAGGTGCAAGTAGATACAAGGGCAGGTCACTAGTATGTGCCCTGGAAGCCACCTAGACCCTGATCATTGAAAATTCAAGGAGACAGAGCCAGTTTACTGATCACCCTCCCTTCCGTCATCCCTTCTTTCTTTCTAAGCTTCCGTATTTATTTCCTTCTATCTCTCCTACCAAAATTCCCATATTCCTCCTCATCTTGGCTTCAGGGACGCCTGAGGAGAACTGTCAGTGGCCATTTTCTCAGGCTCAAGGGGAACAGATCCTTTTCTGTCTCTTCCTGATGGCAGCACTTCCTGCTGAGAACAGGACATTGTCTCCATTTCCCTCTGCCTCAGGCAGATGGCGGGGAGTGTTGTGTTTCCACAAAGCAGCACATTGTCCCTGCTCCTGAGTCTCTCAGAGGGCCTTGTCATGGAAGGCATCCAGGAGAATTTGAAACTCTGCGCCTGCCTTTTCAAAACACAGAAACTTCCATGGCCCTCACCCTCACAAAGTTGCGAGACCCTACATGAAGGGCCCCGTATCTGAGTGGGTCTGCAGCACTAGGGACCAAGGGCCTGGAGGACAAGTGGTTTATGAGAATCTCCCCCCCAACTGTACGCACTGGAGGTAGAAGGGGTGATAATCATCTCTGCTTTATGGATGAAGAAACCAAAGCTCAGAAGGGCTCGGTAATTTTCCCCAAATTACACAGCAAGTATTAGGTAGACACAGATTACCTGCCTGGTCTTCTGAGTCCAAATCCAGTGCCCTTTCATGATGATATACTTACTGCCTCTGTCTACTTACAAATCTCTGGATTTTGACCCAATGCCGAGAAATAACCCAGAGGTTTGATTAGATTTTGACTTTCTGGTTTTAGCTTTGCTTATACTCCAAGTGAGAGCCAAGCTCTTCCATCCAGACCTGCCCTTTCTTCAGTCCTTCTTTGCATCTTTGCATCAGATGGGGGCATGAGCATCGATCCGTCGTCCAAGCAAAAACCTGGCAATCATCACAAACGTCTGACTCCTCCAACCCACCAGCCCTGTGACTGCCTGCCCCCTGCACTGAACCCCAGGTTCTACAACCTTGGCTTAACAAACACCTCTTGCTTCTGTCCCTCCTCTCCTCTGCTCCCACCCCCACTCCAGCACCCTACCTGAGTCTCTTGCTCACCCAGGAAGGCACAGTGACCTTCCAACTGGTTGCCTTTCTGAGGAGTTTCCCCTAAATCCAAAGCCCATATATCAGCAAAGTGATCTTTCGACACCGTGATAGATATTTTCAAGGAGCACCCACTCGCTAAAAGAAGTGACTTTGGACGGTGGGACATCTCCAAGTCGAGCAAAATACCACGCACCGCCGTCTTTACATTCGACATCTCCCACCTCCCAAAACAACTCTGTCAAAACAGTCCCGTTGTGCCAATTTTACGGCCAGAAAGTAGCAGAGCTGGACCGTCAGCACAGGAGGCTCGAGCTACCGGGCTGTGCTCCGTTCACGCTGCTGCACTGCCTGCCAGGTGGGTTCCAACTCCTCAGGGTCAGCTGAGGCCGAGCCACCTGCCTCCGGGTGCCCCTCAGACACCTGCAGCAGATTCTGTGTTCTGTGCCCCCACACAGGCCCTCCCGTGGCCTGGAATGCCCTTCTCCTTCCCACTGTCCTCCCAAACCCCACTCAGCTGGCAGCCAGGGCCAGAACTCAGGATACTCTCCCCCCAGCCCCATTTCTTCTCCACCACGGAGCCCTGCCTCCTGCCCATGAACAGCTGTCCCTTCTAGGTTGGGACAGTGGCACTGGCTGGGTTGAGGATGGGAACCACCGCCGGGCATCGCTTCAGTGTGTGTGTGTGGTGGGGGTGGTTCACACAAAGGGCTAAGCCTCTGTTAGCCACTACTGGAAACTATTTCGGGTTTTCATTGGTTTCAAGGTAAAGGAAACAGGACGTGGTTTCCTAGTCAGACTAAGAGCCGCTCTCCCGTGTCATGCCGATGACAGGGTTTCGGAAAAACAAGGGTTCTCCCGCCGAGCTGCAGGCCAGAGGGTCCTCCCCGGAGAGGGAAGGTGCTCTCCCAACGGATGCATTGCCAGGCTGGAGTGTGCTGCTTCTTGAGGAGTAAAACTATCAGAATTAATCTGTTAAGCGTGCCCATGTGGTGAGGAGTCTCCTTCGTCAGCCAATGACCCAATGAAGGACGAGGCCTAGGTGGTATGAGTGCACCATTCTGTCGGGCTTGCAGATACCAAGTATTAGGACCCAAAAGAAAAAAAGACACAGAGTTTGCCCCTCTGGCATTAGGAAAGATGCTGACCGAGGCCTCCATGAACTTGGAACACAACACACTTGTGCTGTGTGAGAGGCTAGGACCCCGCGAGTGGAAGCCTGGCTCTGAACTTCCCAGGTGAGCGGATGTGGGAGACTGATGGAGTCAGGGCTGGTGGTCCACTTCAGGTTGGCTGCAGTACCAGCAGGGGACCTCCGGTGTCCCCTTGCCTCTCTGGGTCTCCCATTTCTGTTCTGTAAAACAAAGGGATCGAACCACTCCCTGTCTTCCTAATTATCGCTTTTTTAATGTGTTCATACGTTGCTCTCTAATTTAACGTTTTTCTTTTAAGTTAAATCAATCCGATTTTAGAGCTTAGCCATTTTCTAAGGAATAATATCCATAAAATCATGGGTTTGGTGTGCTAATTACATGTTTTCACACTCTATCAGTTAGAAGGTCGTTGGTTGAAAGCAATTGAGAATAATTCCAGCCACCATGAGCCAAGACGGGTCGCAAGGGAGGGGTGTTGGGTCCTCGGATAACTTTCAGGAGGCTGGAAGGTCAGACTTGAAGGCAGTCACTATCAAGGATGCTCGAGCTGACCGGCAGCAGAATCATGGCGGGATAACTATCATGGCCTCTGCAAAAAGCACCTTGCCCTGCCTCAGCCACTGCATGAGTATGACCACCAGCTCTTCCCCAGCCAGAACTGTGTTATGTACCCAGAATTCAAAGCCCTGGGGAGAGGATTTTGGAACCCAAATCCTTGGCCAAACCCGACTCACACCTATATCCTGCCTACCATGGGGCAGGGTTGGAGAATGAAAGTCTGATCCTTGGAAAGTCGGTCCAGGGATTCCCCAAGACGACACAAAATGAGAGATTCCCCCAGCATGAAGAGCAAAATATAGGTTGAATGGTGGGTCGTGCAGAAACAAAACATCAAAACACGAGTATCTATTACACCCGTGAAAATAAACACACTGCTATGAAAATAAGAAGGTCGCCCATGGACATGACATTATAAACTCATGTGCCGTCTGACCCATGCCCCGCCTTTAGGAAGCCCTGAACCAGTCTGTCTCTGAGGACCCTGCAGCTTTGGCCTCCATTGCCTATACGTGACCACCATCGTATTAGAATGTAGAGACTCATCTTGTACTTTCTGCAACAAAAATTGACCCTTGGATGTTTTTGACTTTGTCTTTTGTTTGTTTGGTAGCTATTCTTTACTTGAAGCTGTAGAACTTGTATAGAGCCATTGTTTTACTCTATTCAGTTGACCTTCGGCTTCCACCTTATTTTTGATGTGTTTAGACTCTAACGCACCGTCACAGTTTTGCATCTCACTACAGTAAGTAGTAGGTAGTTGGAAAGGAGGAAGGAATATGAGCTTTTTTGTTGTGCTTGAGGTTCTGCTATATTTTCTTAATGTTTTATTTATTTTTGAGAGAAAGAGAGAGACAGAGACAGAGTGCAAGCAGCAGAGAGACAGAGAGAGAGTGAGACACAGAATCTCAAGCAGGCTCCAGGCTCTGAGCTGTCGGCACAGAGCCCGACACGGGGCTCAAACTCGTGAACCATGAGATCATGACCTGAGGCGAAGTCAGACGTTCAACCGACCGAGCCACCCAGGGACCCCTGATTCTGCTATCTTGTGATTACAGCGTAGCTTCCAGAAATTCCCAGGACCATGCCAGAGAGCTCATGTTCCCAATGGTCAAGGTATAATCTCATGCTAGGGTTTCTCTGGGGTTCCAGAGAGAACATATTCTTCACAGAGCTTTAGAAACACTTAACTAAGTCAAAGTTTATTCCATTCTTCCTAAACCTGTGTCTGGTGCTACTCATTAAACTACCCTACATCTCAGCAAATCAATGTTAGCTGTGGAAGAAGTCTCAGACACAATATTGTTCATTTTTATTGGTAAGGCCCAGAAAGGCAAACGATCCAAAGAACTTCCAAAGAAATGGTGCCCTGGGCCTAGAATATTCTGCAAACTCTTTTGAAACCCATGGTACAAGTTCTAGTTCAAGTATTAGGTTAATTTTTTTCTAACAGAACCCCTTCCCCCTGCCAGGAAAGAATATTTCCTGGTTAACTGATACTTACGTAGAAAAATGAAACAGAATTCTCTCTATAGATAAAGTTACCAAAATTAATGCATCTTAATGCATAGTCTTATCAATAAATGATCGGTAATTCCCAAGCATATATGCGTGTGTGTGCACATGCACACACACACACACACACACACACACCCCACCAAAAGAAAAAGTAAATGACGTCCAATATCTGAACACTTCATTACAGAAATAAGTATTAGATACAAAGGTTGAAATCCGAAGTATGGCAGGAAAGAAAAAGGTTTACACCTGGTCTTTTGGCCATCCATTTTACCAGGGAGAGATGAATAAAGAAAAAATAAAAAGAAGAAGTAAATACAAGGTCAAACCTTGTCAGTATGTTACCGGTGGAATGATAGCAGAATTCTTATCAGTGGAATTCTTCCAGTAGGATACACTGAGTCACTGTAGGTTGCTTATGGTGAACAAAACTTGTAGATGAAATTTAGAGACTTCTGAACCATAGCCTGCTGGAAGATGTCAGTGGCAGGAATGCAACAGAACATAAGATGGAGATCCTTCATGCTGCAACAGTTTCCTCTTTGGGAAAGTGATGGCGCACCTGCATCACTTAGAGACCCCATATGTTAAGTCAGCGGTAGTCTGATTGGATGAGGAACAACCCACGAGGCAGTGGTGGCAATCCTGGACTTCCCATGCTTGGTCTACGTGTCACAATCACCCACATCATTTGAATTTTTAGTAAGGTTTAACAAGCTCTCTGATTTTCAAGAGTCTGACTTGATAATGCAACCCTTGGTGACATCTTACTAGCACATATGGTAGAAAGCAAAAAAAAAAAAAAAAAAAGAAAGAAAGAAAAATGGTCACAAAACTTCTTGCTTTCTCTGTATGGCCTCGTCTCCCTTCCCCACCAGACATTCTGCTCTGGGCTCAGCCACGAGACTTCCGTTGGCCAACAGGGTATTAGCCAATGTGACGTAAGAGAGGCTTGAAAAGCACGGGGCAGTAGCAATTATGTTCTCTTGCTGCTGGTCGGAACTCTGCCCTGTGGAACCCGGGCCAGCTGGCTGGAGGGTAGAGACCACGTGGACGAGAGACAAGATACCTTAGCTGAGGCCCTCGAGCAATCAGCCCTGGCAGGTGGGACTTGTCCGCTGACTAGAGATGTGTGAGTGAGTCCAGGTGAGCCCAGGCTAATCGCTGCCCTGCAGAATCATGAGTAAATAAATATTTGTGGGGTTTTTTACACATCTGCCTTTTGGGGTGTTTGCACAGAACACATTAATCGACACAGTTTATTCAAAATCCATTGTGATCAGACCCAAGCCGTCTTCTCACACCTTCTCCACCCCTACCTCTCATTCTCCTTTCCTTAGTTTGATAATAGGGCTCACCGTATGGTGGCTTAGGGGCAATCCAAATGTATTTCACGCACAGCCAAAGTTCTGCCAAGATTCACTAGAAAGGCCAGACTTACTGCTTCTCCGCAGTGCACATCTGATGTTTAAGCATCCTTGCCATACTAACTGCTAGATACTTTCAATATCAACCCTGGTCCTGTGAACACAAAGTGGAAATCAGAAGATTTTTCCATGGAAATCTGAATTCTTAGTACTCTAAAAACATGTTTTTTATAGATGCTGGCGAGGATGTGGAGAAACGGGGACCCTCTTGCACTGTTGGTGGGAATGCAAACTGGTGCAGCCGCTCTGGAAAACAGTGTGGAGGTTCCTCAAAAAATTAAAAATAGATCTGCCCTATGACCCAGCAATAGCACTGCTGGGAATTTATCCAAGGGACACAGGAGTGCTGATGCATAGGGGCACACATACCCCAAAGTTTATAGCAGCACTTTCAACAGTAGCCAAATTCTGGAAAAAGCCTAAATGTCCATCAACTGACGAATGGATAAAGAAGATGTGGTTTATATATACAATGGAATACTACGTGGCAATGAGAAAGAATGAAATTTTGCCATTTGTGGCAACGTGGATGGAACTGGAGGGTATTATGCTAAGTGAAAGAAGTCAGAGAAAGACAGATACTATATGTTTTCACTCATAGGTGGATCTTGAGAAACTTAACAGAAGACCACGGGGAAGGGTAGGGGGGAAAAGTTACAGAGAGAGAGAGAGGCAAACCAGAAGAGACTCTTAAACACTGAGAACAAACTGAGGGTTGATGGGAGTGGGGGGAGGGGAAAGTGGGTGGTGGGCATCAAGGAGGGCACCTGTTGGGACTGGGTGTTGTATGGAAACCACTCTGACAATAAATAATATTAAAAATTTTTTGAAAGAAATAAAGGTATGGGAATATTGGGCTAGGATTGGGCAAGAAGGAGCTAGATCTGAGAGGTGACTCAGTTCCCCAATGTCCTCATCACTCCTGGGCGTATTACACACATCCTGTTTCTCTTACTGCCCGTTACCTGATTGGCCTCAGGGGAATCTGACTGCATGTAGGTCACGGTGGCTGAGCCCCAGCTTTAGGATGTGACCAGGTACTGGTCATCTTTTTTCCACATTTTGGTCTCCCTGTCTACAGCGTTCATCTCCTTAGATGCTTCCTGAACCTCTGCATATTCTTCTGATCCAACTCCAATGCTCCTTGTTCTGTGAAGCCGTCCATGTGACTCTGGATAAGGCTGGTCTACCTTCCTCTGTTCCTGGGAGGACTCTGCACATAATCACTACTAGCAGCCTTATCATCACGTCCATCATCATCATCATTGTCTAAAAAGTTGCCTGTACCGGGGCGCCTGGGTGGCTCAGTCGATTAAGTGGCCAACTTTGGCTAAGATCATGACCTTGCGGTTTGTGAGTTCAAGTCCCGCATTGGGCTCTGTGCGACAGCTCGGAACCTGGAGCCTGCTTCGGATTCCGTCTGTCTGTCTGCCTCTCTCCCACTCACACTCTCTCTCTCTCTCTCTCTCTTAAAAATAAATAAACACGTAAAAAAATTTAAAAAGTTGCCTGCACAATTAGAATGTGGCCTCCTTAAACACGAAATTGACCTCTCCCCATCTTCTTCCCTTAGATTTTGCATATGGCAGGGCCCCTCAAGCCTGTGACAGAAGAGAGTCAGCCAACTAGACATTCTGGCTGAACTTCGGAGAATACATTTGGTGCAATTTGTGTTTTGTGTAAAATCAAACTTACGGTCCTATTTTTGTAACAGGCTCTGAAGATTGCTTTGTAATCACCAACATTCTGTTCTGCTTTTAAGGAGCCTCTTTGGCTTTAGGGCTCGCAGCTTATAAAGGCAGTAAAAAGCTGTTTGAAGTTTAAGAAAATCTGAGCCAAAGAGGTTTGAAGTGTAGTGGAAAGAACCAAAATGATATGGACAGCGGGGTGGTCATCAGAAGCTCCTAGTTTCTTGATAAAAGAGCATCCACACTGACCAGTGAGATTACCTAGTATGTCTATACTTCGGTATAGCGTATACTTTGGTAGCAATCCCCAAATATAAGTGGGTTAACAGCAAACGTTTATTGCTTTTCTTATGCCACATGAACACCATGGGTGGGTGGAGAGTGGTCTCTTCATCTTGATCACTCAGGGAGAGAGGCCAGTAGAGACTCTGTCTCAACCCACGCTTTCACGGTTAACTCACGCAGAACACGGAGAACCACCATCTGGAAGTGACACACATCATGTCTACTCCCATTTTGTTGGCCAGAGCAGGTCAAATTACCAGGCGTCACTTCAACAGGGCAAGGAGGAGCAAACGTCCCTGTGTCAAGAAAGAGAACGTGGAAACATTTGTGAACAAGCAAGTGACTGCCACAGTTAGTGACTTCGCAGAAGGACCTTCGTTTTCAAAACCCACGGTCATCCTCTACCTCATGGTGACCTTCACCACTGAGCTTGAAATAGAATTTAACATCAGTCCATTGGATTCAGGTGCTTCTCCACAACTGTTTCATAAAACAAGTTTCCTTTGTTTCAAACAGCCATAAATAAAACAGTAAATAAAAGGAAGAAGCAGGAGTCGGCCTCAAGATTATATCCACTCTCCAAGATGCATCAATGGGTCACGGAGGCATAGCGTGGAACCTGTTATGTTTTGTGGGAATGTTGGATGCTATGGAGGCACAGATTGGGCACATGGAAATTGGCAGAGGGCAGCTGAGAAGCGGGAGTGGAATCAAGGACCAAGCGTGCCTGAGCGGGATCTTGAAGTGTCCATGGGTGTCTGCCCAATGGACAAGGGCAGGGCGGGTAAGGGGTGGGGGGCACACGTTGAGTTCTTTAGGTACAGCAGGGTGGCTGTCCTGGAAATGAATGATCTGCACATTATATACACACATGTGACCTTGAATAAATGCTCTCTGACCCCTCTCTCGTCCTCTCTCTGACCTCAGTCCCCCTTTATAAAGTGAAGAGGCCAGAATCGAAATCCCATTTTTAAAACTAGGACTCAACATTCTGGTTATAGAATTCACCTACCTAGTAAATTGGTGAGAATCGCTAAGACTATTTAGAATAAGAAATGCCATAAGGTCAGCTTGCCCTATCAGAAATAAAATCATCTCCTAGGGATATAAGAATTCGTTTTTTCTCAAAGCCTGGCATTGTCCAAAGACCAGACAAATCAGTTAGAAAAACAACAAAGTTGAAGTTAAAATCAAATTAAATTACATTGAAAACTGTGGCTCCTTTTGCAAAACCGTGGATCGTGGTTGTCATTTGTTTGTTCACAAATATTTCCACTTTTCTCGTTCCCGACATAATGAAAAAGTACATGTTGAAGAATAGCTTTATTGCCTCAGGTTGAAAGTTTTCCTAAGGAAAATCAAAATTTTTGGCACCACTAAGAAAAGACTTTATATACTTGATGGCAAAACATTTCTTTCATTTCTTTGTGTGTGTGTGTGAGAGAGCCTAACAAATTCGAAAGAAAAGTGACAGTGTAAGAAAAATTTTGCAATATATATGAATGATTAATAATCAGAACACACAAAGAACTCTTTATAACAATTAAGAATCTTCATCGAAAAAATAGACAAAGAATATAAAAGGACAAATAACACGCCATATAAAAAGCTAATAAATGTATGAAAAAGCTCTCATTCCCACAAAATATCGAGGGAATGCAGACTGAAACCAAAAAGGTATAATTTATATTTATATTAAATTAGCAGGAAAAAAATCTAGCTAATTACCTCTAATGTTGGTTAAGTTGTTTGAAAAATGGATATTCCTGTTCAAAGACAGAAAATTCACACTTGGTGGGAACCTGGGCCGTGAAGCCAGACCACCTGGGACCCCATCCCACTCTGTAACTTTAGGCAAGTGACTTACCTTCTTTGTGCCCTGTTTTGCTTTGTTGTAAGAGTTTCTTCATTATAGAGTTATGTGAATTAAATGTAATAATCAAGGCGGCACGTGGGTCGCTCAGTCAGTTGAGCGTCCGACTTCGGCTCAGGTCACCATCTTGAGGTTTGTGAGTTCGAGCCCCGTGTTGGGCTCTGTGCTGACAGCTCAGAGCCTGCAGCCTGCTTCGGATTCTGTGTCTCCCTCTTTCTGCCTCTCCCCCACTTGCACTCTCCTAAACAATAAACAAATATTTAAAAAAAAAGGATAAATAAATGTAATAATCCATGGAAGATTCTGAGAGCAGCTCCTGGTAGATAGTAAGTGCTCAGCGGTAATTAGCTTTCACTTTTCCACCCTCAGTGAGAGTATCAAAGTTAGAAATGCATGTGCAATTTCATGTATAGGCATTAGCTCTGCAGAAATGACACCTATGAGCATACGTTCTTTTTTCCAAGAATATCCACCTCCACATTTTAATGGTTAAGACTTTGAAAACAACTTAGGTGTTAGTTAAGAGGAGAGGAGTTCACATGAATTAGGGCTGCCTCCCCTCTGTAAAATTTTATGCAGCCGTTTACAGAGAATGAGCTAGATCCCTATTTGCCGAGATGGAAGGATCACTAAATATATATTATAGAAAAAAACAAAGTAAGTCTGTGAACAATTTGAAGAGTACAATCTCTGGAAATCATTTAAAAGCATAATATTTGTAAATACCTTGACAAATTTCAGCAAGGAATCACACGAGACCTTTATAGTGGTTATCTTTTGGTCAGGGCGTGGCCGAAGATAGTAGAGGCTGGTTTGAAATTTTTATTTCAGTAGTATTTATTTTTTTATAACAGCTACACATTTCTTTCGGCACTTTAAAAATAATATTTTAAAATTCAATGCTGGATCGAGCTATATATGCACCCACTGGACAAGCTTCTCACTCAAGTATTTGGGTTCTCTACTTTTATACTCCAGGCAATGGGGAGCCACGGTTGATTCTTGAGGAGGACATTGACCTGGTCGCAGCTGCTAGAATCTTGTCCTGTTCGGGACAGTGCCTACACGCTCCCTTCTTTCCTTGCCAGCAGTTTGCGGCTGCTTTAATTTTCCTTTAATTTTCTCTTGGCCAAGCACTCAGCCCTCAAGGGTTTTTTTTTTTTTTTTTTTTCCCCTCTGTTTTCCTCTTTACAGATAGATATTGGCTTCTGAAACCATTTCTTCTCTGCTGCTGTTGAGCTACTGGAGAGGTCACTTACAGCCAGCGGGCTTTATTCTCTGCTTCCCAATGCAGTGAGGGGTGGTGGGAAATTCTGGCCAAGACTCAGGAGCGCAGGCTGTGGCCCTGGTGAGGCGCTGGGCTCGGGATCGGCCATCTCTGAGCTCCGGCTCCCACACTAATGACGTGGGGAGGTCAAAGCGGGGATCTTCTAAGACCCCATCCAGTCACGTTCGCCTAAGAGCCCAGGGCAATTATGGCACTTTGTTGCTGGGCCGATCACAGAAGAAGACCTTACAATCTGGCGTCTCCAGGCCTTTGGCCGTCTCGTCACCCCCCCGGGAATGCAGCTCCCCTCACCTCTCACCTAGCTCGTCCCTTCATCTACTCATGCACTTGTCAGTCACTCAAGAAAGCTGAGCACCTACTAAGTGCCAGGCACCACCCTAAGCATCGAGAATGCAACAGTGAACAAGACAGATATGGCCTCCACGTAGCTCGCAATATGGTGGAGGGGCCAGACATTACTGAAATAGCCGCGGAATAAAATGTGTATTAGTGACGTCTATTTGGTACAAGGAAGGAACATAAATGGTGCTATGGGGGAGAAGTCAAGTCCTCTAGACGGGGGACCAGGAACCGTCTCTTGGAGGAGGCGCCACTGGAGGGAATATCTTCCAGGCAAAGGAGGAAAGAGCTTGCCTTGTCTGAGGAAGAGGACCTTTGTGGTTGGAGCACAATGAACAGAGAGACGATGGGCCTGGGGAGGTGGGGAGGTGGCTTAGGTTCGTGAACCTAACGCTACTGTACTAACCAGAGCCTGAGGCTGCTACAGGCATCATGGAGGGCTGCTTCCATACTGGCAAAGAGGGCTTTAAAAAGATGGAGTGATTTGCCTAAGGTCAAGTGGCCAAGTTGGGGACGGGGAACCAATTCCTTTCATCTGAAGCTTTAGAGACACGGACCCCCCCCCCATCACATTTCCCCACTCACCCTAGTTGTGCCGTCTCCCCACATCCATCTACCCAGAGAGTTTTCTGGAGAACCGGCTTTGGAGTTAAACGCATCTACGTGGATCCCCTTGCACCTAGACTTACTCCTTCCGTGTATTAGCCAGGTTTTTGCTACAACAGTGCTACAGAACTAACAACTGTGTGTGTGTGTCAGAGCACATGGGTCAGTTGGCTAGAGTTGTATATTCTGTCTTCTCTTTTTTTTTTTTTACAGATTTTTTTTTGATTAAAAACAGTGTTTTAAAGATTATGTGTGTGTGTGTGTGTGTGTGTGTGTGTAGAGGGAGGGAGAGACTGTCAGTGGGGGAGGGCCAGGGAGAGAGAGGGAGAGAGAGAATCCCAAGCAGGCTCTGTGCTGTTAACGCAGAGCCTGACGTGGGGCTCGAACTCGCGAACCGTGAGAGCATGACCTGAGCTGAAATCAAGAGTCAAACACTTCCACCGACCGAGGCGTCCAGGTGCCCCTAATCTCTACACCCCAGATGGGGCTTGAACCCACAACCCAGAGATCAAGAGTCACATGGTCCACCGACCCCGGTATGGTAGTTCTTAACTAGGAGGACACAGTGGGTGATTTCGCCTCCCAGGGCCACTTTGCAATGTCCGAGGTATTTTTGGTTCTCACAGCTGGGACAGGGACAGGGGGTGAGAGCCGTTATTGTTGGCATCCAGTGAGGAGAGATCAAGGATACGGCTAACATCCTGCCATACACAGGATGCCTCCGAAGCAAAGAAGGATCCAGTACAAAATGCCAATGGTAGTGAGGTTAAGAAGCCCCACCCTGGAGGGAGAGGCTGCCAAGCGGCATAACAAAAAAGCATCATTCTAATGGCGTGGATATAGCATTATGCTACAGGAAAAAAGTGAAGAGTCTGGAACAATAATCCAACGGCCACACCCGCAGCCGGAGCAAAACTCATATTGCCTTGCATTCTTCAGCCTCAAAACCTTTAGCGACTCCCTGTGACTCAACTTCTCAGCCAGACTCTAGGTCCCAGGATCAGCTTGTCTATTTCACCAACCTCTTTCTTCTCTGATTTTATTCTCTGGCCACATGGAAAAAGGTCATTGTTTGATGTAAAAAAAGAAGACAGCTCATCTCTTCATATAAGCTGCTCTCAATCTCTGATGCTCTCCCTCTCCAGTGCCTGTATCTATCTTGCCTTTGTCCTTCACATTCCGATTAGGGGTCTGCTCCCCTCTTAAGCCCTTCTTGTCTCCCCCCACCCCCCAGGCAGCTTCGCCTGTCCTCCTGTCTTCTTGGTGCGCCCGTTAGTTAGCTCATCTCTCACACTGCACCACGGTGATCTTTTTCCCTTCGCCACCTCCCAGGTGAGACTGTGAGCTCCAGACAGAACAGAACCTTCCCTCATTGCTGTGCCAGCAATGGGCACAGAGTATGCACTCCAAGAAAATGAAGCACGAGATTTCACAACCCAGTACAAAGGGCAGGGACAGAGGAAAGGAGACAACATACTCAGAGCATGCTCCCTGGATTTGTAAAGCCCTTGGGGACGTGGAATTTATCCATGGCAGGTGCCGAAGCAGTGCTCTGCACAGGTTGTTGCTCTAAAAATATTAAATTAAGAGCTTCAGATGTGAGTTGCTCCTATCAGTCATTTACACCTTAGTATGAAGTTGACCTATCATTGCCTGCCTCTCAGGGAGGTTGGCATCTTAAGTTTTTCTCTCTGTAGAATTAAAAGCTTGTTCAGGATCAAGCACCGATAAACAGGAAAGAGCAGAAGAGGAGAGGGGGAGTCTGGAGGATGGGCTCACAGAGAGTCAGCTTCTGGAAAAAGACCAATCTCGCTCCCTGGGTCCATGCCTCAGCCTGAGAGGTTCTTTGCCTGTGCTTTCTACCCATTCTCTGATCTTCCGGGAGGCCAAGGATCTCAGCAAGACAGATTTCTCACACTGCTACTCCACTCTGGGCCTGCCAGAGGCAGTTTATTTAGTTGTTTATGTGCCCAGACGCACACAGCCCTTATTTGGAGGGAAGTGTGAACAAACAGACCTGAGGCGATTTCATTGCCCCACTGCCTCCCGCACGGAAACAACTGTCACTTCTTCCTCCCTCCCGCCCCCTCCCTGCAGCCTGCTTCAGTGCTGAGAACCCAGGGGAGCTCATGGCTCTGGATGTGGGTCCCAGTCTCCCTGCTGGCTAGCTCTGTCTGTGACTCTCTGTCTTGGTGTCTTCACCTGTGAAAATGGGCAGATTCTCTCACCTCTGCACTGTGCAGCCGGTGGATACAAATGCATCAGTGCAGATCATGAATTCAGTTGACCCATCGGCACTTTGGTGACAGCCGGCACTGCCGCTACAGAAATACCCAAGACGAAGCTTGTGGAAAACGTTCAGTGAAACCGTGTGAAATAGTGAGGCAGGTGTGCAGTGTTGTTTCAGAAGACATTGTGCCCATGTTCTGGGCCTACGCCTTCCTGATCCCCTGGGTTGGGTTAGTTTCCTGGAAAGCACTGCGGTTTGGGACGTTTCCCTCCAGCCCCGCGATACTGTGGCAGACATCACTAATCGAGCCCAGATGCACTCCCTCTCAGTGTTCTCCTCAACAGCGGGCACCTGGGAGCCACAGACGGCCGCTGAAGGCTGCGTGGGAACAGAAAGCGCAGCGTTGGAGTCCAGCCAATGTGGTTTGCCTCCTGGTTCCCAGGTGATAAGCAAGCTCAACGTTCCCCTTAAACCTCAGTGCCCCCCTGCACCTGCCTAGAGGATGCGTTTTCCGACTTCACGGGTTTCCCGTGAGAACTAGATTACATTAAATATTCTAGAGGCTATACGTAACACGTGGTAGGTTCCTGATAAAGACTCATTTTCTACCCCTTGTTTTCTAGCTCTAAGCAGACCCTTTCTCCGATCCTCACTTTTGCCATCTGTAAAATGGTATTTTTAGTGCCATTCTCACTGGGCTGTTTTGGGGGACTCAGAATGAGCCGTAGCTCATATTGAGGCAGGAGATGACGAATCAGACCGTGAGGACAGACTGCTGTCCTCACCGTGCTCCTCTCTCCAGAGCTAGACCATTTGGCTTCCAGCTGAGGGTCCATCCTGCCTCAGTTTCCTTCTGTCCTCTGGCCAGTTTTGAGACTCAGGGAAGTTGGGGAAGGGTCATTATCCTGAAGCTAACCAAAGTGCTAGATCTTGGCTCAAAGTGTGTGTGTGCATTGAGGGACGAGCAGCCCAGGGCCCGGGTGCTCCTCAGGGCTCCTGGGAGTCTGTCCTTTAGTATATCTGGAATAAGTGTCCCCACTGCATGTCCCTTTGGGAGGGAAGACCGCAGAAGGGGCCAGCAGCATCCCACCTACTCCCCACTCCAGTGACGCCTTCTTGCACAGGGGAGCCCAGTGGATCCCGCCAGGGGCTGGCCGAGGTGGATGAGGAGAGGCTCCAAGGGCCAACAGTTAAGGAGGCCCTCACTCTTGGGGCCGTGCAAGGCCGGTTGTGCGGGGAGAGTGAGGGCCTCCTTAAACGGAACACGTTCGGCTCCTTGCCACATGGAGTTCTGGAAAGGGATTTAGTAAGAGTGTCATCCGCCAGATGGGAACATGTGAGGGCGTGAAGGCCTCCGTGGAGTCAGGCCTTCTGTGTTCAAATTCCAACACCACCACTGGAGGGTGATACTTTGCGTAACTCAGCTACAATGTTTTCTTCCCCCGTAGATTACAGACCGTAAGTAACAATACTGCCTTGTAGCGGCCTGTGAGGATTCAATTAGGAGCTTCATTAATAGCAACCAATGGGGCATTGATAAGAATAAATGCACCAGTTTCATGAGGCTGCACAATATGGAAAGTAGCAGAGATCCTGGGAGAAACGACAGGGATCCGGTTCCTACCAGATGCAGGAATGTGAATGTGTTTCCCCACGTTAAGCCTCAAACTATTTTCTGTGGCACGATGACCCCCCCACCCCCCGCCGCCACATTACATGTTAGAAAACTCAAACCACAGAGGATGGGGAACTTAACCCAGGATGCTTCGTTGGTGTGAAAAGCTGACAGTTTGGACCCATGTCCCCGAAATTCCAAGTTCTTTGCTTTCCTTCCACCCGAAGCCATCGCTAACTTGAAACCCGTGGACCAGACGTGTGACTCCTTCAGCCACCGGTTCATTAGATCACCCACATGGCTTCTTAAACATGCACCTGCCAGAGCACTGACTCTGAGAAGAGTCAGCTGGGAATCTGTGTATTTAATAAGAAGCCCAGGGACTGGCATGAGATGCCAGGTTTGGGCACCACGGGGGGCTGGGTGACCTCGAAGGTCCCTTCCACCTCCAATGTTCTAAGTATAGCCTCAGGAGAAAGCGAGAGGAAAAGTGGTTATCAAATTGCAAGAATAAAATGGCTTGCTAAGAAAAGACTGGCGCTTTCTAAGGGACATATAATTAAAGCCCAATAGATTAAAATTCCTTTAAGAAATGAGCAATACAGAGATTAAGGCACATCTGATACGGCTTCTTGAAGGGCTGCTCAAAGATTTATAAGCAGAGGATAAATCGGCTCTGGCGAGAGAGAAGGGGATGTGCCTTATCGCTCACATCTCACAGCGGAAGGGAAAGTGTGCAGAGAAGGAGAGCCGGGGATCATCAAGCAAGGCACCAGAAGGGCTTCTGCAAATATATACCCCCCAAAGAAAAAGAAAATCCCCTTGAAGTGAGCGGGGAAGTCGGGGTTGTCAATCAGGAGTCGAGTGACATGGCCTGTCAAATCCCTTTCTTGGGCGTTTTTTTTTTTGTTTTTTGTTTTTTGTTTTTTTTTTATCACACACGTTTTTTGTTTTTTTGTTTTTTGTGGGTTTTTTTTTTTTTTTTTTTTTTTTTTTTTTTTTTTTTATCACACACAGAAAATGAGCAAAGGAACTTGGAGTAATTAGGAGGTAATGAAGTTGTCAGAATAAGCTATTGACCAAAGAGCAGACAAGGGAATAGATGAAAAATTTAAACGTTTCTAATTTAGCCGATCTGGAAGCTGGGCATCCTTTGTCCATATGGGAATTAGCCTCAGTGCCTAATGAATGAGTTCTTCTGGGCAGAGTGGGGAGCGTCTCAGAAGACGAAGGAAGGAAGGAACTGACGTCAAAGTCCAAAATGGTGACAGTGATAGTAATAGGAATGATAATTAATCCCTTACACTTTTATCCGGCTTTACAAGGCACTTGGACATACATAACCTCCTTCAATTTGCACAGAAATCTAAGAGGGAGGAAGAAACACCCACAGACATAAGTGTGGAAACTCAAGGGCAGAGAACGTAACGCCTCGTCTAAGGCCTCAGAACTTACCCTTAGAAGCAGAGCGCCAAGACTTGAATTCTGGTCCTTCCAACCTACAGCAAGTGTTATTTCCATTACAGATTAATCTGGGGGAGCCCGGGGGTAATTGGAGTTTAGAAATTGATAGACCAGTTAAACTCCATCTGTATAGCTAAAGTGGCCAGATCCTGATTCCTTTCTTCCTGCGTCCGTCCTTCTTTTCCTGTTCCCTGGCCTCTTCTTCCCTCTCTTCATTGTTCAAGAGTTTTAACTAAGGGAGTGCTCTTTCAATTTTTTTTTTTACATTTATTTACTTTTGAGAGACAGAGGGAGACAGAGCACAAGTGCGGGAGGGGCAGAGACAGAAGGAGACACAGAATCTGAAGCAGGCTCCCGGCTCTGAGCTGTCAGCACAGAGCCTGACCCGGGGCTCGAACTCATGGACCGCAAGATGATGGATGACCTGAGCCGAAGTCGGACGTTCAACCGACTGAGCCACCCAGGCGCCCCAGGGAATGCTCTTTCTAAAAAGAACCTGGCCTTCTTCTGAAAATTGCTCTGCGAAGTGTGTCTGATTGTGTCCTCTCTTATAGGTGTTCACACTTAGGAGCCCGGGGATCTCGACAACTGGCCCTAAGACAGCTGCCAGGTGGTACAGCCCCAGTGTTCTCTCCAATACCCACATCCATGTTCGTTTCCCTTTTATTTCCATTTGTCGGACCATCCTGGCTGGACGACCATAGGCCACGAAGATTACAGTTCAGCCTTGAAAGGAGAGGCTCAAGGGGAGGAATGAGCCTCCAGCTGTGGGTCTGAGAAGAGCCTTCTCCTCATTGGGTCATTGTTTTCCCGGGCTCTTGGCCTGTCCTATAGTGTGAGTCTCCACAAATCTGTGCTCAGCTGCTAGATCCACACCCCTCTCCGCTGATCTCATCTGTGTTGCTATAAACTGACTCCCCCTCCCCATTCATATGCTGAAGGTCTAACCCAAATGTCTTAGTGTTTAGAGATGGGGTCTTTGGGAGGGAATTAGGGTTAGATGAGGTCATGAGGGTGGGGACCCCAGGATGGGATTAGGGCCCTTGTCAGAAGAAACAGGAGAGCTCCCTCCCACTCTCCCCGTCTTGCTCTCCTTGTGGCACATAGAGAAGAGGTCGTGGGCAGACACAGCAAGACGGTAGCCGCCTGCAAATGGGAAGGGGGCTTGCATGGAGAGATATTAGGTATAACAATGGAATCGATACTATACACAACACCTACTGCAATGGCTAAAAAAAAAAAAAGAAAAGTATCAAGTGTTAGTGAAGGTGCACCACACCTGGAAATTGTATACGTGAGGGAATTTGTACATATGGAAACTTTATACTTACAGAAATTGTGCATGTGGGATGCAAGGTAGCACAGCCATTTTGGAAAACAGTGTGGCAGTTTCTTATCAAGTGAAATGTATACTTTCCATATGACCCAGCAATCCTACTCCTAGATATCGACCCCAGAAAAATAAAGACTTAGGCTCACACAAAAACTGTATACAAGTATTTATGGCAGTTTATTCCTGATTACCCAAATCTAGAAGTAACTCAAATACTCTTCAACAACTGGAGAATGAATAAACAGAGTGATGCAGCCTGACAGCGGAATAATACTCGGCAGTAAAAAGGAGCCAGCTACCTAACCCAGAGATATACACACGTCTCAGCAGAGACCACACTTTGTGAGCCCTGCAGCATGTACATGTGTTGTCCCTTATTTTCAGTTTGACGAGCATTGTGAAGTAGACAAAGATGTGAAATAGAATGTGAGAGTTGGGAAGGTGGTCCTCCAGGGAGAAGGAGGGCATTATCGCCCGAAGAAGCAGATAAACCACAAACAACCACCCCAGAGAGCTCCTGGGAGCTGGGGGAAGAGAAGGTTGGAGGGTGAGTGGGGTCCCTCTGTCAACCCTGAGCGCTAGGAGTCAGTGGTGGCAGGCTTCTGCTTCTGAAAGTCATTCTGATAGCAGGGAAGATGGACTTTGTGTGGGTGGGGGTAAGGAGGAGGTGGGAGTTGTGGCTTTTGTAATCATCCTCGTGAGTCATGCCTGGGAAAGCCTTGACTAAGGCACATTCAGGAGTTGGGGAGGATGGAAAGTACTAAAAATACTTAGATGTAGGGGTGCCTGTGTGACTCAGTAAATTAAGCGTCCGACTTCAGCTCAGGTCATGATCTCGCAGTTCGTGGGTTTGAGCCCTGCATCGGGTTCTGTGCTGACAGCGTAGAGACTGTTTGGGATTCTCTTTCTCTCCCTCTCTCTCTTCCCTTCCCCCACATGTGGACGTGCCCTCTCTCTCTGTCTCAAAATAAATAAATAGACTTAAACAAAATAAAATAAAATACTTAGGTGTAGCATACAATGGATGCGGAGGCCAGTTGGTTGTGGTGGGTGAGGGTGTGGGTCCATGTTTGCAGGTCATCGTTACTCATGAAACCCGAGGGAAGTGCTGGGCTTCTCCCGTGTTGGGTCTGCTGAACTGCCAACAGGAGACGCTGAGGAACACCATCTACCTGCCATACCCACTTCTAACCCTTGGCCCTGTTCCATTTTGTTTCCACACTTACTGAAACATTGCTGTATATTTATTTGTGTATTTGTTTACCGTTTCCCAACCTGTCAGACCCGTGTCTGAATTTAAAAGTCATGAGAACAGGACACACATTGGCTTTGTTTAGGGCCACAGGCTCAGAATAGTACCTGCCACACAGAAGACACCTGACACTTACCACAAATATCTATTCCTCTTTATCACAAGAAAAAGGCCTCAGTATTGTTAACATTGAAAGCAAGGCAGGAGAAGAGACTAGATGTACGTTACTGCCACAGAAACCGGATGTCCGAGAAACACAGAATTCTAGGACTGCGTCTTCACGGAAGCTTCAGGTTTGCAAGGTTTTCAAATGTCACTGTCTTCACTCCTACATCCCTGACAGGAATCAGAGGAAGTACATGCTCTTGTGGGTCCCACAGGCTTCATGCACCTTCAGCAAGCTCCCTCCAAGATGTGACTCTCCCCTCAGCTCACCACGCACAAGGCCTTCGGATACCTGTGGGCCAGCTCAGTGTGGAGGGTGACCCTCAGGCCCAGGAGATGCTGAGATGCTGCCTGGTTTGAGGACAGTAGAGGAAAGCCTGTAGGGAGCAGAGGAGGCACACAGATGAGCACCTATCAGGACCCAGGGGGGGGCAGCAGGAGGACCAGGGGGGTCTGTGGGCCCATGCCCCCTGTTTGCTGCATGTGAGTGAGGGATCCACCGGGACCACCCACTCTGAGATGGCAGCGGGACTCATTCAGGCAAAGGGACACCAGGCACAGTTACTGAAAGACAGGGAAGAGTACAAGCGATATCTCGTAAGAGATGTCTTGCTCAGGTGGCATTCTGTTCCGAGTTGCTGTTCAGTCCAGAAGCCCTGACTTCAGATGCTCCTTGAACCCCACTCCTCCTGTGATCTCGTCTGACGCCTCAACTCAGCCACTCACGCCCAGGGCATACACCGGAACTTTACTCACCCACGAACTTCCTGGATGTATTCCAGCCTCTGACCGCCTTCCAGCTTGTTCCTAAATGCCCAATGACAGCAGCTTTTCAGAAGGAACTCTATTCCATGTGAACACATTTCCCACCTCACTGGTTTCCTCCTGCCCCTTCTTTCCCGGCTGAAATTGCACACTGATCATCGTAATTCTTCTTACATTTTTGATTTCCTTGTCCCCCCCTCCCTTCGCTGTAGTCACTTGGAAACAGCATAACTGGTAATGCAGTTATGCCCTTATCCCCCTCACCGGCACCCAGTGGGGTCTGCTTGGAGACAATCCCACAGCTGCACTGACTGGTCTGACTTAACTCCATGACCATCGACCTCAGGTGGCCCTTTAGGGACGCCAGGAAACTTCCCCAGTATTTGCATTCTCCCCTCCTAGCCAATCACCTCACACTTCTCTCTGCCTCAAGCCCAAAGCCCCTCCCCGTTCTCACTCTCAGTGGACAGTGTGCTCCCCATTCACTAGGAATAGTGAGGGTAGAAAGAACTTCCCCAGACACCCCCTCCCCCCACACCTGTCACTTCAGCCGCATCTGCCCACCCAGGAGCCTTCCCCTGGGCTGGTCTTGGTCCCTCTGCCCCCCAGGTTTTTTTTTTCCTGACATTTCCACTGCTGTGCTCTACACAGAGAGGAGCTGACCCACATGCCTGTTTCTCAGGCCCCTGACTCCGTGGCTTCCATGTACTTCTGGGCAGGAGGAGGCACCGACTGTTAGGACGCTGAAGCATAGTGGGAGGGAGTGGCAGGGAGACCTGTGTCTTCCCCTCTGCCTGGGTGGGGACCCTGTAATGTCTGTGCCTCCTCTGTGCTCCAGCTGTGGCAGCCCAGGTCCTGGGTGGTTCTCATCTCACTAGTTGTCCCCAGACCCCAGGCCGTTTCTGCTCTGGGTCCCTCCACCTGGGGGGTTCCCGCTGCGGCTCAAGCAGGGGCCACCTCAGCGTCACCTGCTTGCCTTTTCACCTCTTCCGTCATCTGTGTAGCTAATTCTCTGTAGCAACTCTAGCCTCTGGAACGGTGTCTTACTCAGGTATCTGAGTACGTAGATCGTAATCTGAAATTGTTCTCAAAACTCATTCTGCTTTTTGAAGAGATGACCAGTTATGCCATCAAATCAATACCCCCATTCTTTTAGAGTACCAAGGGTGGCCTCGGTTTCTATCATTCTCCCAGGGATGAGACATAGGCTTTGAACCAATGACAAATGACTGAGGTTGTTTCTCCCAGAACCAGAACGCTCCGATGTGAGAAGCAAGGGATGGGATTGGCAGTGACTTTCTCGCTTTTGAACTGTATGACCTGCCCCCAGGGTCTCTGTGTCCTGTGCCCTCAACCACCGATCCAGGGGTCTTAATTCCCATTGAGTCCCAGGGAACGACGTCTTCCAGAGGACATAACCTTGCTCTCATTAAACTGGAAGTTGAGATTGCCAAATGGCTGTTTGAGGTTCCTCTTGCCATAAAACCAACAGGCTGAGAAGGGCGTCCCTCTACTGGATGGGTGGTGGATCCTGATTGGGTGTTTGTTACAAAATGGGGGCAGGGGGCACTCTGGCTGGTGCCCCGGGGATTCACTGGGATGCCTGTATGAGCTTCCATACCCAGTAGTAAAAATCATTAGCAACCAAGAAAGCAAGGCTCGCTAAAGATTCAGACGTTCGGGGATGAAAATTTGGGCCCACCTTTCTCAGAGAAGGGCCAGCTGAAGTGTTCGTTGAAGGCAAGGGGCACACAGAATGGGTGTGTTGAAGAAGGAAATGATAAATGTCAACAGCATTTTAGCAACATTATAAACGTCAGTACCAGCCTGGTGCTCAATGACAGAAACGTGAACCCAAGCAGCTAGGCAGATCTTCGCTAGGTATATAATAAGCTTTCTGTGGTTCTAGCTCTTTCCCTTCCCTTCTCCCTCCCGTTTTGTGTGAGGATAGTGGTTGATGCTTAACTTTTAGAACTCAGTTTTTAAGTCCCCGGACCAGGAGAAGCCATGTTCAGAGCTGGCGGCCATGACCAGACCTGGGATTGGATGACTGGCAGAACTTTGTGTCCCCCCCCCACCCCCTCTTATTAGGGAGAACATGAGAGTGCCTTCTTGTTAAACCAAGTGGTATGCTTCTGTCCAACACGAGGGGAAAATGCTATCATGCGATAGTGAAAACCAGACAGCAATGTGAAAATGGGCGTTGAATAACAGCTGGATGGTTTCGGTCTGAAACCTGTCCCCAGAGGTGGTAAATGGGACTTTGGTGGTTCTCTAGCAAATCGTACCTACACCTTGCATGCCCCCCCCCCCCTCTGAATTTAACCAACAGCAGGTGGTGGGTGTGATACGGTACAAAGTCTAGGGACAGGCCTGGCATTTCTGTTTTCACCTCTTGGTATCCAGCTGCCACGGAAGAAGTCTGTCTGTCCCAAGACCACCATGCTGTGAGAAAGTCCAAGTTAGCCGTCCAGGGAGGCCTCATGGAGGAAAACCAAGAGACCCGGAGACAAGGAGAACCAAGGCCCCCAGGCAGGCAGCATTAGCCGGGCTCCCAGCCGCCGTCCAGCACCGGTCTGCTAGCCAGCTCCTGTCCCAGCTTCAACTTGCTGGCTTAGCCACAAGCTGTGCTGGCCGGGCTCTGCCCAAGTTGTAGAAGAATGAGCAAGGACGGCGGGTGTGTTTGAAGCCCCAGAATTTGGGGATGCTTTGCTTTACGGCAAGAGATCCCTGGAATACCCAGCTGTGCACAGTTTACAGGAGGGTTTACCCTGCAGGTAAATCTCCCCCTGCATTGTTCGAGTGGAGTCTGGCTAATGGTAGCCCTTGACAGGAGACTGAGGGGCAGAAGGAAGGGAGAAGCCCGGGACAGCTCTCTGGCACAGGATGCTTCTCTTCTGTGGCTCTAGCTCTTTCCAGAAGGATCTTCGGGACTTCCAGTGAGCCCCGCCCCCGTGACCCATTGCACTGCTTGTCCCCCTTTGTCCCTCCAGCCTGGGGTTGGGCACGGCCTCCGGCTGTTGCTGATTATGGATCCTGCGTTCCCAGCTCTCCGGGCAGCGGTGTGATGAATGCCCGTGTTAGGTCTCTTTGTGGAAAATAACCAGTTTCTATTTTCTTATGTTGATTCTGATGGGTGTTCCATAGATTAGAAGGAATAAACCCTCTGTGTTCTTTTCTACATGCTCGTTCTTTTGCTCTGCTCTCGAGGCCCCGTGGGAGGGCAAACACACCTTCTCCCCAATCACTAGCCCCTCTCACCGCTCTGACACATCTCTGGCACACTCTCCTGCACTCTTACTTTGCCTCCGGGCCTTTGCACTGGCTGTTCTCTCCACCAGCTCAATGCTCTTCCCTCACACGTGTGGGCCTGTCCCGCCCCCTCCTCCAATCTCCTGTTCAGAAATCACCTTCTCACAGAGGCCCTCTCAGTTCCTATGTAAAAAAAAAAATCACCCCTATATCGCTGGCTCTCCTAGTCCCCCTTATCCTGTTTGGTTTTTTTTTTTTTCTATAGAGTTTATGGTCTTTGAACATACTAGGCAATTTTGTTACTTTTCATGTTCCCTTTTCATTGTCCTCCTTCCATATCAGCTTCCATGAAGGCAGAAACTCATTTGCCTTTAGTCAGTGCTTGGTACCAAGTCCCTTGGACGGGGCTGGCAGGTGGTAGGTGTTGAGTAAACGGTTTACTGAATAAACAGATCTGATGCAGAATCTGAAGGTCCAAAGCACAAAAAGCTGAATGTCTCTGGCGCCAGCAGAGGAAAGGGCTGAGACCCCGGCAGGGGGTGGGGGGTGGGGGCTGCTCACCCCCCACCCCCCACCCCGTGAGGTTCTCTTTAGCATCTAAAGAACACAGCCTAAACAGACAGACAGCCTCAGGGGACCCTGACAGCCTCAGATTGCTTTGCTTACTTACCTAGGGCAGGCTGGGTAACTTGTTACTGATCTGTTACAAAGTTTGTTTTACAAATACTTGCAAACGCTTCTCCCCAGTTTCCCCAGGCGCCATCCCCAGAGAAGGTTTGGTGGGCAAATAGAAACAGAGAAACAAGCACGTTTCCTTTCTCCTTCTTTCTCAGAGCCTTTTAATGTGCTCATGAAGGATGTGAAGTTCCAGGAAAGACGGAGAATATTTCCAAACTTACTTGACCCACAGGACGCTTTTTCCATGGAACGTCTGTTAAGACACATTTTGGGAAATGTAGGTATCAGCCTCCAACTTGTTCCTATGATCATTTTAATCACCATAACTATTTCACTCACAACTCGTATCTCGAATGCCAATACAGTTCATCACTCTACGTTAATAGCAAATCTTCATTCATAGGCTCTTAATCAATTAACCATTAATTATAACATGATTAACTGTAGGTTACCCTTGGCCCTCGTTCATTACATTTCCATCCTGAGAAGAGGTCAAGAAGGTAAACCTGTAGGTTGAGCACAGCGATGGGATTCCAACGGCAGCCTGGACCAGCCCTGGCTTTGTCACAAAGGTGTGTGGTTTGGGACAAGTAACGAAATTTCAAAGCCTCGGTTTCTTTTTTTTTTTGTTAACGGAGCTGCTTCGATCTAATCTGAGGGTTTAAGCTAACACGGTCCCTTGGATATATGGCAACGGCGGAAGGGACCACGCTTCCCAATCCCCACCCCACGAAGCTCTGCTGCCTTTATCAGTTGACATGCCGTGTTCAGTACCCGCCAGCCTCTGTCCTAACAGCCCCTGCCCTCCCGCCCACAAACATCAGTGACAAATGCTCTGAAGAAATCAACCAGTGATGAGGTGGAGAATGACTGGGGATGCTTTATTCTATGATGTTTCTAGTACACACAGAAGCGCACCACACGCGTGCGTGTCTGTGTGTGCACGGGTGTGTGGGAGTGTGTCTGTGTGTGTCAGGACCGAAAAACACTCTGTTGCAAGAACTTAAAATGCGTGCAAAGGACCAGGCCGGCAGGCTGAAGGAGCGGAGAGAAAGGAAAGGTTATTTTTTTTCCTAAGGAAGGTTGCTAAGTCAAGCAGCTCACGGGGTGTCCTCTCTTCAGCCAGAGTATTTCCATCTATAATGAGAAGCAGGTTCCCAAAGGTTGAGAGTGAGTCAACAGCCCAGAGATAGAATGTCAGTTGAATCTGCTCGGTTGTTTGGAGCTCAGACTGGAAAAGAGGCAAGAACGTTTCCTTCTCCCAACACTGCCTAGAGTTCCTGAAAAAGCAGAGACTGGTTTAATGTCCTTACACTCGGTCTGGTCCAGGTGGGACCACCAATGGCTGAGCCCACACGACTCAGTGGAGGAGACCACTTGACTTGAGGCAGGGCAATCTGAAGTGTTTCTGAGTCTGGAAGCTCCTCTGAATCCTGTAGGTGACCAAATACATCTAGAGACAAGAATCCAACACTGTATATTACATGCACATTTCTGGAGATTATGGACGATGCTTCCAGAAATGTTAAATCTAAGCGTGTAGATGAAATGGCCTCAAATAGAGACTTATCCAAGCTCCCTTTTCAAAATCCTGATGAGGTTCTGGCCAAGAAAGAAGGGAACCAAGGATGGAAGAAAAGTGAGCTGTCTTCCCTGAGCACCAGGACTTGAGGAGAGACTCGGAGTCGAAATTCTTAAAATGTGCCATAAATCGAAGCCAGGGAAATCAATCTCAGTATAACAGGCAAGTGCAGGGTCATGAACCTGAACCCCTTGACAAATGGGAATGGGAGAAATAATGCAACAAACTGAGGCGGGTCCTTTAGACAAGACCTGGGCCTCCCACTAATTTCCCTCGTGACCTCTGGCAAGTCCTTTCCCCAAGCTGGGCTTCAGTTTGCCCCTTTGTAGAGTTGGTACGAGATAAAATATGGTTGATGCTTGGCACGGATTCTTCCATTTGTCCTCTTGTTGCAAAGACAGGCATTGTTGTTCAGTCAGAGCAGTCTTTCTCACCAAGCCCAGGTGGTAACCTTTCTCCATACTGTGCTCCAAGGAACCATGACAGAAATAGACTGGGGATCGCTGAATCAATAATATCAAAAATTCCTGGGGCGCCTGGGTGGCACAGTCGGTTGAGCGTCCGACTTCAGCCAGGTCACGATCTCGCGGTCCGTGAGTTCGAGCCCCGCGTCGGGCTCTGGGCTGATGGCTCAGAGCCTGGAGCCTGTTTCCGATTCTGTGTCTCCCTCTCTCTCTGCCCCTCCCCCGTTCATGCTCTGTCTCTCTCTGTCCCCAAAATAAATAAAAGTTGAAAAAAAAAAAAGAATAATATCAAAAATTCCTTCCAGTGCAAATATGCTTTGTAATTCTATGAAAAATAGGCTTTTTGGCGTGAAGTGTTTTAGTCATTGTGTTTCCGCCTCACTATATTAGTGCCAGCTCCGTAGGCTTCCTTCCAGCTTTGAATCGCTACCCTGGATGACCCACCGTGTACCACACATCTCAAGATATTTGCACCTGAAGGTCACCTGTAACCTGAAGTCCTCGATGCCGAGAGCAATCTTCCTGATGAAGAATACATTCTGAAGGCAAAGTTGTAAGTGCTGATAGGCATCTTAATGACTAAATCTTGGCCGCTTTTACAACCAAACATGTTTTTAATTGGACTTCCTTAGAGACCACCTCCTCTGTGGTGTCTTGAGGAATGTTCTTGCCTGGCATCCTTGTGTGAAGGGCACTTCACAACTTTCAGTGCTAATTATCCTCTGGGGGAAAGAGGAGAGAGACCCCGGTCAGCAGCTGGTTCCATAATCTAGGTCAACTCTCCGGAGTTGGTCTTTTGTTATTTGAATTTCCTTAAGCTCGTTATCAGAAGGAACCTATAAACTCTTGATTAACTGGGCTCTCACTGAACAGAACACTCAATTTCCAGTAAACTTTTCAAAGCCCTCCTCACAGAAGGCAAGAGGCGAATAATAGCAAAACAAGTTGATATGACGGAACTCCGAACAATAAACGATGCCTAAGGAAAAGGCATGTGTCACCTTATGGCAGTTGTTGTATTATTGTGTGATTTTTTGGTTTTGCTTATTGAAAACATCAGCCATGTTCTTCCCCCATGCGTCTGTGGGTCAGGAGTTCAGGCCAGGCTCAGAGGTGATGGTTCATCTCTGCTCCACATGGTGTCGGCTCAGCAATTCGACTGGGGCTGGAGCATCCAAGATGGCCTCTCTCATGTGTCTGGGGTCCTGGTCTGGCTATTAGTTGGGAGCCTTGTTTCATCTCTACCAGGCATCTCTTTCTCTCTAGATGGTCCCTTATAAGTCAGGAATCTAGAGCAAGCTCTTGGCGTGGCGGCTGGCTTCTAATCTCAAAGCTTGCATTTGGATGCTCCCTGAAACATTGGTCTGAGGAGAACCACCAAGAAGTTGTGGACACCAATTATAGGATCAAGGGAAAAGAGTCTTTGGTTCTTACTCCTACCAATGGAATCTGATGACTCCCACCTCTCAGGCTTCTTCTGGTTCAGAGATTCAGAGTACGTAGGGTGCTCAGAATGGGAAAGCAACGGGTAACCCTCATTAATCTGCTTTCTTGGTGGATTGTGAGAACAGAAGTCTCCATGTGTCTCTGTGTGAGGTCTCTAAACTTCTCCCTGGCACATAGCGTCACGGAGCATAAACCATAGGTCAGTTGGATGCCCATCCTTCAAGTCCTCTGCCCACATTGACTGTCTCACAGTTTATTTCATTACCGACCTGGCTGCAGGCATCAGCTGTTCAATTCCCCCCCAAAGAATCCATCTGTACCAAAGCATTAGCGAGTGATGTGGATTCACTGACAGTTACAGAATGGAGAACATTCACATAGCACCACCCTCAGCAAAATTCAGAAAAAATATATATCCCCTGCTAGACATTTATCTTTCCCAAATTCTGCTCTCCTCCACAGGATCCCTGGGGGTTCTTCCCTCCTTCCCTGTCTTGTCCTGCTAACCCCAGGCTCCTGGAGTCCCATCACGTCTCTGCCACAAGTTACCAGATCCTTCAACTTTATCTTGCCTCTGTCATACAAACAGGGCAGTTCTTTTCTCTTAAATCCTTTGCATTTCTCAGTAAAAATTTCTTCTTTTCCGTTTTGAGAGCTCAGGCCATGAAAACCACAGAAAAGTGGAGACTATTCTAATCCAATCCTACCCACCCATTCCATCACTGGAGCTACCACAATCATCACAACCAAAACAACAACATGCCATGACACCTGAAGTCCATTCGGCGGCCTAGTTTTGTTCCCCAACAATTTTAGAGAACCTTACACTGTGTCAGACTCCCTGCCAGTGGCTCATACAAGGGCAAATGGTGCACGTCTACATGGATCTCACATTCTGGTGCATGAAATCAGATGATTTGAAAGCACACGTAAACGAAAAGATGCATCAGTGGACTTCAATGGTAGGAAAGAACTAGAACACTGTGACAGGAAGTAGGAGAAACTTTCTTAGATAAGGGGGGTGAGGAAGGGCTGCAGGCAGATGGGCTGTTTAAGCTGAGATCCAAAGGATGGAAAGAAGGACCCCTTCTTTTGCCAAACTCTTGCCTTCATCTTGCCATCTTCTTGCTCTCAATGGAACAAGCCCAAGGGATGTTCACTAAAAACACATCAGCCTGAAAGCCTTTAATCTGGGAAAGACCTTGGCGTGTTCTAGGGAGAGTGGAATAGAGGGCGGGTGGGCCAGGTGCCCCTCCAGGGTTCAGTCAGGGCAGTAGAGCTCCCGCCAACGTCACGGAAATAAGGATCGGTTGCATGATTCAGCCCTTAAACACATGTGGGAGGCACTGGGAAGTGACTGCCTAGAAGGAGAAAACTGAAGGACCAGAGAACCAGTCACAGAAGCCACAGGCAAAGTGCACGTGTCAGAGCTGGTGGGGAAGCCCAAATCACGAGCCCACCAGGCCTCTAATGGGAACTCCGAAGGGGGAGCTGGGGTCAGGTACCTGGGACCTGCCACCCCTGGGGACCCACGGAATTGGTTTAACCGCTGTCCCCTGTGGAGTTGCCTGAGCGCCCAGGTTGTGGTCAGCAGCTGGGAAGATGATGCAGGCCCGTTCAATTGCCAGCAGCTATGGTGTGTCTGTTCATTGCCAGGTACGACCACGACCGCCTCCTGAGAGTTATAACTGCTTTCCTTCCACCCTCAACTTCTCGCTGTGCCGCTCAAACCAGATCCACGGGGCAAAGGGCGTTCTGGAAAACACAGCTTCCGCTACTCCAGGCAAGGGTTTTGATTTCCTTCTCAGGGGCAGGAAGGCCCATTGACCTTTAGGGCTCTAAAGCCTCTCATGGAAAAACATCAGTCCTTCCCCCCACGTACCTGATCTCCTTTGTTGTTTCTCTGCTCCCACGTTCCTTCTATACTCCATTGTTACCAGCAAAGTTCCCAAGCCCAAATCCCTCAAGTGTCCTTTTTCAGGGAGACGACCCATATGTCATACATTCTCCTCTGGGGCATTTAAGCTCCCCTCTGCAGTCACAGAGGCCAGTGGACGTATGCCATGCCCCCTCCCTCCCGCTCAGAGGCTCAGGGGCTCAGAGGCCAGGGGATTCGAGAAGACAGACTTTGTCGACTTGAGTCAGGACATCAGTGTTCTGGCCTCTAGGGGGCAAGCAGGGGCAAGTTACCTGGCTGAGCCACGATCCCTCCACCTAAAGAAGGTTCTAGCAATCCCTACCTCAGAGAATTGTTGAGGGGTTCAGTTTGAAAGTTCATTCTAAGTAGATGGCATATATGCAAAATGTTTTATCCATAGCAAGTGCTCAGCTTATGTTCATTCACATCCCCACCCCCCACCACTCCACCCCCTACCCCCCCACCCCCACCCCCGCCGCTGTTGTGCTGCAGGGGCTAACGTTAATACAACTTGGGGGTCAGTCATGGCCCCATTGACATCACTTACACCTATTTCTGTTTATCATACACCCCCGATATTGTAGCCGCCAGTAAGCTTCTAGGCAGGATGAACCAATTCTTTCATTTCTCACCCTTCCCCAGTGTGGCAACACAATTGGCTTCTGCAACCTCAAAACAGGCATTATAATAGTGGTACCTAACTCAGGTTCCTGAAAAGACTGAATAGATAATGTATGAAAAGGGCTTAGAGCAAAGCCTATCTAGCTCAAGGCGAGAACTCAGGGAACGTGAGCTATTGTTATTACTACAACAGTTGTTGCCAGGTGCATTCTTGTCTCAAAGGTACTGGGTCAAGTCCCTGAGGTGTAGGTGGGGAGCACCCAGCACGATGCTGGATCACAAAGGTCCCTCTTCTCACGCAGTGAGTCCAATTAGGAGGGAAGGCCAAATACCTTAGTTGTTTCCTCTAGGAGAACTCTAAGCCCACCAGGGCACCCCAGAGAGCTCAATGAAGGGGACTTTGCTGTGTTTCCCCGTGATCTGAAACTCCGGATCCACTTGCAGAGGGCAGATTGGCAATTTCAAGCTCCATTAAAGAGTCTTCCCAGAAGTCCTCTATGTCCTCATGTAAACAGCCCAGAAATGGTAGCCAGAAAGACCCATCACGGTCCCTTTCTAGGATTCTCTGAGATATTTATAATTACCTTTCCAAATGCATATGCCTTGTTTCAACAACAGCAATAACGATGTCCGATATTTATTGAGCATTTACTATATGCCTGACACTATGTTCAGTGCATTAGACGCATTGTGTCTTTTATCTTCACACTGGCCAATGAGGTAGAAGCTGTTATATCAGTCTT
The DNA here is from genome assembly GCF_018350155.1 of Leopardus geoffroyi. Taxonomy (NCBI): domain Eukaryota; kingdom Metazoa; phylum Chordata; class Mammalia; order Carnivora; family Felidae; genus Leopardus; species Leopardus geoffroyi. The sequence goes on along the minus strand of NC_059338.1, from coordinate 77,661,472 downwards.
GTAGAGGATGAGACCGGGATGTGTATCTAAACAATATTCAAACACTGGCTACTTGGCAGTCTGCAATAATCTAGACCACTTTGAGCTACCTGCATACGACATACAAACGGAAATGATGGCTAAACTGTAATAATTTGAAAAGCAAAAACACATGCACATAGCTTCGTTTTCAAGTTACGAGAATCACCAAGTGCCAGAAACAAAGAGAGAATTGAAAGCCAGAGTGGTGAAGCGTAAAATCTCAAACCATGGAAACCCTGGTGGGTAGGGGACAGTATTGTAGGTAGAAAAATGCCCGTATGTTCGTAGGCTTGGATTCCAATCTCATCTAGGCACAGGAGGTAAGTCCTGGAGTCCAGAGACCAAACATATGAAAGAAACGTAAGGAGACACATTGCATGGAATGACAAAATCCATCCTTTAACTGCTAGGGATTGTAGAAATAGAATACGGCGGGATTGGGGGAAAGGCAATGTTTAAAGATATAACTGTGAACTTTCCAGAGTGGATAAGACACAAATTCCCAGAACATAAATCCTGAGCACAAAGGGTTAGATAACCTTCTCAAGGCCTTCAGATTGACTCAATCTTCATGCCAAGTCCTTCACTTTAACTAGCACCCCATGCTGCAAGCAAATCTTTGGTATTCTCCTTGGGGGCTTACATCATGACTAATTCATGGTACCTTAGTGCTGTAACAAATCTCAAATGCTATCTGGTCCCAAACGATGACAGTCACGAAGCTGTCAATCCATGATTTCCCAAAATGTGCATCAAAAACCCATTTTTACCATAAGGTTTCTTGGGGGATTGGTGAAGGGTAGGGGTGAGGAGGATTCTCTGGTCAGATAAGTTTGGAAAACACTGTATGTGCTATATCTTTTTATAGAGGCACAGCAAATATCAACGTATTAAGATTTCTGATAAGCCTGGAATCAAGACATCTGTTTGATTCCAGAGCTCTTTTCTCCCGAAATACCAAGAACTATTGACCTGTAGAAGACCGTTTGTTTCAACCCTGTTTAATATTGAAAACAAGTAACTATTCAACTTGGTTTGAATACTTCCATTATTAAGGGATTCATCACCCACCAAGGCACTTCCTCTCTATTTTTAGACAGCTTTTATTGACAGGAAATTCGTTTTTATATTGAAAGGAAATGTTTCATCCTCTACCCGTTAGTACTAACGCCACCCCTTAAGGTGACAAAGAAAATGTCTTGACCTGGCTAACTGACGCTGCAGTAACAAAGGGCTCCCAGATTTCAGTGGTTTATAACAAACATTTTCTTTCTTGCTCATGTACCTGTCAGTTCCAGTTCAGCTGAGTCTCTGCTCTCGGTTCGTCGTTTCCAGGCTGAAGGAGCACACTCTGTCTTTGTTCTGGGTTCAAGGAGAGAGTGTGATGGCGGGAGCCACACACGGTTCTCACGGTTCAGTCGTGGTCATCACCCTGTTCTCTCGCATTTCATTGATCAGCACAAGTCTCGGGACTCGGCTGCTTATTGAAGAGGCTGAGAAACTGGGACCTTTCTATGGAGAGTGATAGCCAATATTCAGGAATAGAATCAATATTAGCAAATCAATACCATAGAGTCAAATCTGTCTGTCAAAAATATTTGAAGATAGTTACTGCATCTGTCAGAAATACTTGAAGATGCTTGAAGACAGGTACCAATTCCAAAATGTGTTGAGGGGTTCCCAACACCGACAAGCAATGCCTGGGACACTTTCTGTGTGTCCTGTAATTCAAGTCAATTCTGACACTCTCACCAGAGATGGCATCAGAGGCCACAAGTAAACAGCTCAGCACTGGAGCATGTGGGTATTTCAGTTGGTCAAGCGTCCAACTCTTTTTTTCAGCTCAGGTCGTGATCTCCTGGTTACTGAGATTGAGCCCCACGTCAGGCTCTGCACTGACAGCACAGAGCCTGCTTGGGATTCTCTCTCTCTCTCTCTCACACACACACACACTAAATAAATAAATATTAAAAAAAAAACAAAAAACAAGCTCAGTCCTACAAGAGTGCCCCTTCCCCCCACCTACTTCAGGCTGTCTTCGCAAGTCCAGATTGTTACCCGTACTTCTGACCAACTGGCTGTAAATCATAGGCTCCCAAGACCCCTCTTTGAGTAGATTAATTTACAAGATCTGTTCACAGAACTCAGAGAAACATTTTACTTACTAGATTCCCCGGAGTTTTTTGTTTTGTTTTGTTTTGTTTTGTTTTTATGAAAGGACATAACCAGGGAACAGCCAGATGGAAGAGATACACAGGGCTAGGCGGGGAAAGGGCGTGGAGCTTCTGAACTCTCTCAGAGGCCACCACTCACTCCAAATTTCCCTGTGTTTACCCATCCAGAAGCTCTCAGCTCCCGGTCCTTTTGGGTTTTTAGGGAGGCTTCATTACAAAGGTGTGATTGATTAGATCATTGGCCATTGACAATTGAGTTCCATCGGTAGCCCTTCTGCCCTCTCTGGAGGGCGGTGGGGGTGGGGTGGGCACAGGGGAGAGGGACTGAAAGTTCCAGCCCTCAAAGGTCTGGGTTGTTTCCCCTGGGAACCAGCACTCATCCTTAAATCACCTAAGGGCTTTCCAAAAGTCACCTCCTTAACGTAACAAAAGGCAACTTTATCTCACAGGAAATTCAAGAGCTGTGAGCCAGAAATGGGGAGGGGTGCCACAGATATATTTCTTATACGTCCCAGTGTCACAGCCCCCATGTGTTCCACAGCTTGGTCTTCTCTGGTTTCTCCAATTTCCAGTTCATTTTCTGTTCTTCCATGACATGGTTCTGAGTCTCTCGGGGCCTCCCTTCCCTGAGTATGTTCCATTTAATAATAACAATTATTATGATAATAATTACAACTAATAATAATTATTATAATTTACAATTATAATTAATAGCAACTGGTGAAAGGAAGTCGGTTCCACTAGTTACCAGCATCATTTCATAATCTTCCCTGGGGACAGATATTATACTCAGGTACAACTGTGCAGATGGGGAAACTGAGGCTCAGAGAGTTTAATCCATTTAACAAAATTCACACGGCTCGTACCTCGCAGAGTCGTCTGACTATAAAGCTCAGGTCTTAACCCCTAATGCGCCCGTTGCCTCTCCGTGTGGCTCTGTTCCCTAGATGCATATGAGAAACTGAGCCTAGGCTGACTCCTTTCTAGTCTGAAGAATGTACCTCGTGGGGCAAAATGTCCAAAAGTGAGATAGAAATTCTATGATTCAACACTGAAGCAAGAACAAGAATATGTTGGCACCTCTTCCAGGATCCCTGTGTCCTTCAAGCACCTGGAGGTCTATTTGTGCATTTAATGTACATCAAAACCATCTGTGTGCACTGGGTGCGATGATCAACAGAGTAATTCAGGGACGTGATCTGGATCACAGATGGAAAAAATATTTTACTTTGTATGTCAACTCTGATCTTTTTAAATTTTTTTATAAATGACCACATCGAGGGTATGTTGAGAAGGATCCTGAGGGATCCTTAAGAAAGAAAGAGTGGCATCATCTATAAGCAATGTCTTTTAAAAGAAAGTAAGAAGGGGCGTCTGGGTGGCTCAGTGGGTTAAGCATCCGACTTCGGCTCAGGTCATGATCTCACAGTCTGTGAGTTCGAGCCCCACATCGGGCTCTGCACTGACAGTGAGGAGCCTGCTGGGGATGCTCTCTCTCTCCTCTCTCTCTGCCCCTCCCACGCTTGTGCGTGTGCATGCCCTCTCTCACAAAATAGATGAAACAAAGAAACAAACAAAAAAGCAAGAAGGAAGCTGCATACCAAGCATTTGTCACCCCAATCCTAGAGAATACCACCCATGGGACCCAGAGAACAGAGTTTCTTAGAAAAACCCTGAACTGATGTTTAATTTTGCAGAAAGGGAGGAGAAGAATATTGTTTTAGCACCTACCACTGGGCGTCTACTCTATTTCACTTGCTCCTCATGACATGGTCAAGAAGATGAAGGCTCAGAGATGTCAACTACCTCCTCCTGAGATCCAGAGCTAGTAAATGGTAGAAACAGAATCCAGCTTTACGTCCGATGGACGCTTGATGCTATCCCATGACATGCCACCTTCTAGAATGCTCAGAGTTCCATAAAATATCCCACTAGTTCAAGTTGTTATGCCAAAACATGGCCCAACTCCAGTCTATCCAACACACTTCTGTTCCTGTCTTTCCTTCTTCTCACTGGGTGAAGACTCACTCTCCAAACATAAATGGCTCCCAGACAAGATACTTGATGTTGGACCAGATCGTGCTTCCTAAAGGTGTAGGTTTGCATCACAATTTTACATAAACGCTCTTGGTGCTGACAGCCGGAGGCAGGCAGGAGTGTGGCTCTACCATGTGACAAATATAGAGCCGCTGTCCTGAAAACTCTAACAAGAGACTAACCCTCAAGGGAGATGCCACGCAATAAATAATTTTTGCCATAACACATTCTTTCCCTTTGCATAAATTTAACACCCGCTCTCTGTACAATATGTGATCTTCCTGCTAACTCCCCATAGACAGAAATAGCTCTGGTAAGATGTGATAAAGACAAGTGACAGAAAGGAAGGGAGACACGATACACTGGAGAACCTGGCTTTACTCTGGGCTCTTCTACAATGGATATTACCATTTGCATTCTTCATGACAGATAATATACAAGGGATGACCACAATGGGGCAGTAGTTTTGGACCGTAAGATGCGGGTTCCCTATTTCCTCTGCCAAATGTTACTTGGCTGCCAGGCTCTACCTTTCTTCCTCTCCCCACGGCGATGGCCACGTCTCGCTTCCCTTCATCTAAACATGCAGCCCAGGCACCAGCTTCAAGAGCCAATATTGCCTCTGGTGGAATGGTTCTAAGAAGGTCTACCAAATTCGTATATTGAGCTGGTATATCTCTGGGTTTTTGTCTCAGTTCAGATTGTTGTGGAGCTTTGAAGGGACCACGCAAACATATGTGAGGACCTTTTTTTTTTCTGGAGATCAGACCACTAAAAGCCTTAGATGTGTCAAAGCCAATTAAACATTTTCCCCCATGTCTTATCTCCCCTGAAGAGGACCTTTCAGTACCTGGAAAATCTTGAATTTGTGGGTAGTAGCCTATGTTCCCTTTGGGCTAAATAGCTTGTATAATTTTGGTGTTCCCATCTCTAGGGAGGAAGCAGACTAGAAAAAAAAGTCCTGTGTTCCCGCAGAAAGAGGCACCCAGATTAGGTAAGGGCGTCTGCTCAGCATTCCCTAATTTCCAGAATTCTGGTAATGGCACACCTTCCCTCGCATTGCCCTTCTCCCTTCTGCGTCATTTTGTTGGGAATGCCGATTACAGTAACTCATTTTTCTCTGCCTCCAAACTTCAGTGTGACCACATGATCTATAGACTCCATTCCTGAAAATTAGACAAGGAGTGTTCCAAGGGACAGGCACATTGCTGAAGTAGGAGCAATCAAACTGTGGGTATGGAATTGGCCAGTTTTCTCTGTTCCAAGTGACCAAATTGCCTACCCAAACTTGTTTAGACTGAGAATACTATATAGGGGTCTATGTGAATTAGAAGCCAAGAGTAGAGGTACTTCAGAAACAGTTAAATCAAGTACTTCAAAGGATGTCACCAGATATAGGTCTCTCTCCGCTGGCTGTTTGCTTTCTCTCACCCCCATGTCGAGGTCCCTGCATTTCTCTCTTTTGGCTTCACTGTCAGGCACCCTCTCCTGATGTGATGGCAAAGGTACCCACTAACAGTTCCATACTTAACCTCTGTCACATTGGCCACCTGGAGGAAGGAGAACCATTCTCTCCCAATGGATGCAACCCCGGGACTGACTCCATTCCTGATCCTAATCAAATAGTTGAAGCTATTTTTTGGTAGACTTGCATCAGATGCACCTGGAAGAGATGGGCTGAGACCAAGACTCCTTTCTATGAGCTGTTGACTTAAACTTCGGCATATCAAGAAGGAGATAAGGCTACCAGAAGACACCCCAAGATAATAAAAAAGGTGAATGTGGGGAGATGATAAACAAGACACAACTTGTCCCCAGCTCACTTTTCTCATTTCTCCACACAAAGGAACCAGCGGCCAATGTGGGAGAAGTGAGAGCTCCATCAAATGCTGCAGCTGGCTGGCCTGGTGCACGCCTCTCTGCGGTGATCAAATGGACTTGGGGTTCAAACGTTTTGCAGAAGTTGACTCCCGAGCACTGACCTTGATATCACATTGCCTCCTACCACAAAGCTGGCCAAAGGACTCGCCTGGCTACTGCTTTCTTTGTCTCAATGACCCAAGAACAGCCACAAATATTGAGTGGTAACACTAACAAGGGATCCCCTGCAACATTCCTATGACCTGTGTCCCCATTCTCATCACTCAATTCCTATCTAGGTTTAGCTTACATGTTCCGGTCATGGTTTGTCTGCTGGACTTGTATATCAGTGCCCCCACGACTTCATTTCCCTAGAAATTGAAGCCGTGTCCTTGAATGCCCCAGCGAGTCCTGGGGAGGTGTTGCAGGAGGCATCCTGCGTTGCTGCAGGACGGTCTAGTCTGCCACGCTGGTGAAGGTCATCGAGTCCCAGACTCAGTTACTAAACTGCCCGCTTGACATCTCCACGGATGTCACCTCTAGCTCAACACACCCCAAAACCATTGCACCAAATCTCTTGTCCCCAAGCTACTCTTCCACCAATGTTCTTGGTGTCAGTAGATGACATCACCATCGTTCCAGTTACCCAATCCAGAAATGCAGAGGTCATCCCTGACTCTCCCTGGCTCTTTGCTTTGCTTGATCCTCCTGTAGAATCACCACCACCCCCCCCCATCATATTGGTCCTACTCCCTTTAATGTGTTGGGGCCATCACTCATGCCCCACTTCTAGCACTTGGCCCAAGCCCACAGCATCTTTTACCCTCTGTTTTCATTCTTGCCCTGCTCCAGTCTGCTTTCACATCATAGAAAGAGGCTTCATTCAAGCCACAATTTGTAGTGTGTCGATTCTGCACATAGTGCTCTCCAGTTGTTACTTTTGCTTCAGCCCCTGTTCATCCTGTAGATTTTAGATTAAATGCAACTTCCTCAGGTCAATGTTCCTTGACCACTTTCATAGTGTCCTGTGTCCGATCTTCACAGTGTTGATGAGAATGACACTGCCTCAGTTATTTGTGTCACTCTGCATTTAATACCTGCCCTCCCAGGTAAATTAAATTCCGTAGAAGGTGAGTGCTCTCTCTGGTTTTCTTCCCCTGTCTCCCAGAACCTAGTTCCTCACATAGTTAATGCTCACTAAATAATGAATACACTTACGAATGAACATCGCAGCACATTCAAGCAGTGTCTAATCAAAGCCTAAATAGTCTTCATTCTGGAATGCTTCAAAGAGAAATCTCTGTTTTGAAGTTTGGACTAGATACTTCTCTCTTTTTTTAAGTTTATTTATTTATTTTTGAGAGAGAGAGCAAGTGGGGGAGGGGCAGAGAGAGAGAGAGGCGAAGAGAGAGAGAGAATCCCAAGCAGGCTCAGCTCAGAGCCCAATATGGGGCTCAAACTCCCGAACTGTGAGATCGTGACCTGACCCAAAGTTGGACGCTTAACTAACTGAGCCACCCAGGTGCCCTTCGACTAGATAGTTCTTAAATCTCTTTCCAATTGACCATTTAAAATTTTTTATTTTTTATTTTTTTGAGAGAGAGAGAGAGACAGAGTGCGAGCAAGGGAGGGGCAAAGAGAGAGGGAGACACAGAATCCAAAGCAGGCTCCAGGCTGTGCGCTGTCAGCACAGAGCCCAACGTGGGGTTCAAACCCATGCCTGGTGAGATCATGACCTGAGCCGAAGTCTGGTGGGTACCCGACTAAGCCACCCAGGCGCCCCCAAGTAACCAGTTTTGATTCCTTCTCAGATTCTCATTGTCCTAATGCTAAACCCTAGTCATCATTGCTCAATGTCATAGCCAAAACATGGAAAATACAAGGGGTAATCTTAGCATTTACTAAATTAACCCATCATAGGAGGTACCATTAGCTGTGAAAGTATATCTTTCGGTCATCTGATTCCCATCCTATTTTCAAATAGAGGAGAGGGGACAAAATTCTATTGGCCCAATTTATCATAGCCTTCCAGCCCAATAAGTTAGGGGATGGCTTTAGCCCTTAAAAAAGGATTCACCAGAGAGGTTCCTTGAAACAGCAAGCTCTCTAAAGGCATTTAAAATTGGATTTGATTTACAAAAATTTGATTTGCACATAACTATTCAGGAGCGTATCGATTGTTTAAAGTGAGGTACATGGGGACATAACCACCTTTAATCTTTTATAACAAAGGCAGCAATTAAAATTGCTTTTGCTAAGCAATTTTTGGAATGGAAGGTTCGATATCTTTGCTGGCTTCCCACTGCCCAGAAGACTCCCTCTCTCCCCACACACTCTGCTCCCCCTAATTAAATGAAGTAACCATGTTGGATTCTCTGTAGAATGCAGTTGCTGACAGAATCATACTCCCATCTTATGGATACTGAAAAAGCCACGCTAGGGGCTTAATTTCATTTCCATCCCTCTCTGTTAATACAGCCCTTCCTATTCTCACTTCTCGGAAGCTTTGTTAGGGAGGGATCGATTTGTTGGTTATTAAAAAATGGTCAATTACTGTGGTATTAGCTGGCCCTGTATTCCCCAATCACAGTGTCATTTTCAACCCACGAAAAAGTTTGCCCTTTGTGTGCGTCTGTTTATTTGCTTTATTTGGCGTGTGGTGCGGAGTGCCTAATAAGGAATCCTGACGGCAGTTTGCTCTATCTCCAGATTGAATTTCTTTATAGATCAGCCTCAGTAATTCATTTCCCAACTGGTTCTAATCAATACAGCTTGACTCGCTTAAGGTTAAAGAAACTAACAAAACGGTGTTACTGATTGGGTGTCTCGACTCACCTTCTTCGTAAAGGCTCTCTTTGATGATGACCTGTCCAACCGATCCACAGCCTCTTAGTGGAGTCAGGGCCTGTGCTCTTCCCAGGTCCCAAAGCTGCCATTGTCTTGTTTTCTTTGATTCTGTAAGCCAGAGAGGCTTTTACAAAAACGATGCAGTGTAACAGGGAGAGAAGTGCGGGCACATCCGTTGTCCTGAGGACTTGTCATTAAGCCTCAGTGAGTGGCTCGGCCATTCTGAGATTCCACGTCAGCATCTACAGAATAAGGCAGCTGGACCTGTTGATGTCTGATGTCTTGCTGAGCTCTGAAGTGCTAAGGACTCTGTGTGGAGACAGAGAGACATGCTGTATCCCCAAGCATCTGTCTCACTTTTTAGCAGCACACCCTGAAACGACTACCATTTGGAAGCCACTGTTTTGGGACCTCAAAAAAAAGTACTTGTCCTCTCCAACAGGATTCCAAGCCTGGCCTTCAGATCTCCCAGCTGTGTGGCCTTGCCAAGTCACATGATCATTCCCGGGCTGTTTCCATACCTGTAAAGGGGGCACATGCACTCCTGCCTCTTATCCATTCAGGGGACGCCATAAGGGTCAAAGAAGCTCACAGATGTGAGAAGCACTTTGGAAAGTGGAGCAGAATGCGTAACAGAGACTGGTGATCAGGTGTCCATTGCATTTCCGGAGAACAGAGGCTTATGCCCCACCCTGGACCTTCATAAATCTGGTTGCCTCTTGTTCCCCACTCTCCTGGCTGCCCCACTGCAGTTGTAGCTCATGCTGGGCCAGAAATCATGGCTTGTTTACAAGTTATTTGAGCCCAGAGACTCATTCCTGTCGGCAATGACACCGTCCTCAGGGAATGATGCAGAGATTCAGCCAAGCAAGCTCAGCCAGCCTGTCCACCCCACCGGGTGGCAGGGTTAATACCTCCAGCTCAACCAGCCAATCAGCCAACCAATGCTTTGCCAACGAACTGGCACATAGGGCTCATGAATGCTCCAGGCATAGGCTCTGCGGTGAGTGGACGTGCTGACCCCACCCCTTTTCAGATCAACAGTGGCATTTAGAAGCCACTCAGTGAAGTTCTAACATAAGGCATATTTATGCATTTTTCCTAAGATTCTACAGATTTTAATTTTTTTTTTTTGCTCACATGGAATATCTGTAGATCCTAAGACCTGGAATTGTAATTCATTTCAGCCGTCTTTTATTTTAAATATCTATAATGTCCTGATCCTTACTCAGAGCCAAGTTTTGTACTAATCACATTACACAGATGCCTTGATTTATTCTTCATGACATCTCTGTGTAGTGGATTTTTACTTGGCAACATGTTTTGAATGAATAAATGAGTGAATGAATGAATGAGTGATTACAGCTAAATAATGAATGTACATTGAGTGCTTTCAGCGTGTTAGGCATTGGTAGTCATTGGGGATTCAGAAATGAGCAAAACGGGCAAGGCAGCTATCATCATTGGGCTTATAGTCTAAGTATTACGATCCTCATTTGTAAACACACAAACACACAGAAGGTGAATTAACTTGCCCAAGGCCACACAGCGACAGAGTGTCAGGACAAAACATCAGAAGTAAGGCTGACACTGGCCCATAGTGGAATAACTAGTACAAACTTACCTTCCTGCACCAAACAATAAAAAAAAAAAATACAAATATATGAAGAAGTGTTTTGGGACATTGGACATCAAGCAGCACTGGACCGTGATCCTTCATTAAAGAGAGTCGTGCAAGACAAGCCTCATGGCTGACCTGGCTCTCTGCTTTGGAAATTCTAAAACTGAAAATTATAATAATACTTCAATAAAATGTATTTATTGACTTAGTATACTAGAGATGGTTAAAGAAAGGATCAATAAACTTGAGATAGATCAATGGAAGTGATACAGTCTGAAGAATACAAGAGGGAAAGCTTGAGAAAAGGGATAGAGCCTCAGTGGCATGTAGGATAACATTAGTGTCCAGCATATGTATAATTGAGGTCCCCAAATGACAGGATAGAGAAAATACAGCAGAGAAAATATTTAAAAGAATAATCCCACAGGGCACCTGGGTGGCTCAGTATGTTAAGCCTCTGATTTCAGCTCAGGTCATGGTCTTGTGATTTGTGAGTTTGAGCCCCGCATCTGGCTCTGTGCTGACAGCTCGGAGCCTGGAGCCTGCCTCAGATCCTCTGTGCCCCTCTCTCTCTGCAGGTCCTCTGCTGGTGCTCTCCCTCTCTCTCTCAAACATAAATAAACTTAAAAAAAATAATAACAGTGACCCAAATGTGGCAAATTTGGTGAAATATCAACTCCTATAGATCCCCAAAGTTCAGCAAACCTGAGCTTTCCTATTCTATGGCATAGAAGGCAGAGCATAATAGATCTTAAGGGTGTTAGAGAGATAATAAATTCCATAACTTAGAGGAAATGGAATAATTTCTTGTAAAGCATAATTTAATGAAAGTTACATAAGATTTTTTAGAAAATGACATTTTTATTTGGAAACTTATGTGCAAACGCGAAAGACCTAGAAAACAAAATAATCTTAAAGAGGAAAATTTGGAAGACATACTATCTGATTGCTAGATTTACTATAAAGCAACAACAGTCAATACAGTGTAGCATTAGCTTAAGGACAGACAAATAAATCAATAGAACAGAATTAGAGAATCTAGAGATAGACCTACACATTTGGACATTTGGATGAATTGATTAAAAAAAAAGCATGTTAGCAATTTAACAAAAAAAAAAGAAAATTTTATTCAACATATGAGGAGAAAAAAGCGATTCTAATACTTGCCTAATCGAGCACAAAAAATAATTTAAGAGAGATCACAGACATACATATATAAGACAGTTACTATTAATCTTCTTTAAGAAAAAGGAGACTATATTCAAACTTTAGCATGGCAAAGATTTCTTAGGAAAGACACAAAAATAGGAAAAAATTGATAAAGTGGACTTTATGAAAATTAGAGATTCCTAGTCATTTAAAAAAAAAGCCTATTAAGAAAATGAAAAGGCAAGGCACAGACTGGGGGAAATTATTCACAGTGCATATATCTGACAAAAGACCCATATCCATAATATAAAAAATCCCTTTAAGTCAATAATTTTTTAAGTAGTCATAAAAATAGACCAAAGACTTGAACAGACACTTCACAAAAGAAGATGTATTAATGTGTAATGAGCTTATGGAAAGAGCTCAGCATCCTTAGTCGTTGGGGAAATGCAAATTAAAACCACAATGAAATACCACTAGGGATCCACAAGAATGGTTGAAATTTAAATAATAACACCAAATATTGGCTAGGCGTAAAGCCACCAGAATCCTTATGTACTGCAGGTGGGAATGTGATGATACAAATGCTTTGGAAAACTGACAGTTTCTTACAAAGTTATACGTCTATTCTATGACCCAGTGAATTTGTTCATAGGTATTTTATCTAAGATAAATAAAAATATATGTCCGGGAAAAGATTTGTCTAAATGTTTGTAACAGCTTAGTTTAATATCCTCAATCTGGAAACAACCCCATCAAAGGAGAATGTGTAAGTGTATTATATTATATTATATATTATTTCAGGGAAATATTAATTAGCAATAAATGCTATGTATTGTTACCCACAGCAGCATGAACGAATTTTAAGAACATTGTACCAAGAGAAATTAACTACACTGAATACATTCTGTATGATTCACTTACATGAAACTCCAGGGCAGGCAAAGTTAATCCACGATGACTGAAATAAGAACACTCGTCTCGAGGGGCAGTGGGGATTGAATGGGAAGAGTTATGAGAGAAATTTCCGGGGTGATAAAAAATATTGTGTGTTTTTACTGCTGGTTTTTGTTACGTGGGAGAATGCATTTGTCAAGACTCATTGAACTGCATCTTTAAGATTCTATTCATTTCTCTATATGTGAATATCACTATATTTAAGATAATCCAGTCTGTCGGACTCCATTGACCACATGTTTTTCTGCCGTGCCATAATGAATAGCAGGCAAAAAGTTAGCAACTGGGAATTTTGCCGCCCTGAAGTGAGTCAGCACATTGTGGAGTAAAAAGAATGGATTCCTCTATCAGATGAGCAAAGCGAGCATGCTGTTTATAAACTGTGAAGGTGACAGAAATATTTATATTTATTTAAAAAATTATTATTATAAACTGTTAAAGCAGTGCCGCACCCTAGAGACTTTGGAAAAAGTGGCCATTTGTATGATCTATTGCTGTATAAGAAAGTACTACAGAACTGACTTAAAACAACAAATGTTATTCCCTCTTATTTTCTGTGGGCCAGGAAGTTGGGAATGGCTTAGCTGGGTGGCTGTAGCTCAGGGTGTCTCATAAGGTTGCACTTAACATCCTCAGTGGTGGTGAGTTATCTGAAGGCTGGAGGGTCCTCTCCCAAATTCATTCCATGGTTGTTGACTGACCTCAGTTCCTCACCGGTTGTTGGCAGGAGGCCTCATTCCTTGCCAAGTGGGCCTCTTCAGACTGCTGGGAGTCCACACAATAGTCCAAGGGAAAGAACACCAGACCAAAATGGAAATCATCATGTTTGCTATACCCCAAACTCAGAAGTGACCCGCCATCACTTCTGCAGTGTTCAGTTGGTCACCCAGAACCACCCTGGTACAAGTGGGAGGGGCTGTGCCAGGGCAAACACTGGGAGGCGGGAAGGGAGGCCATCTTGGAGACCGGCCGCCACAGTAACGTTTTATCCCTGCTCAGTAGATGTGTGATTTAGAACAAGTCAGTAATTCTGTCCCAGTTTCTTAATCTATGAAATGGGAAGCAATAATTATATTTACCTTAAGGGATTAAATTGGCAATGTTTGAAGCTTCTTAGGAGGGAACATGGAATGGAGTAAATTTTCACTAATGTTATCTTAAGACACTAGTAAATTAGTGCAGGGCATCTCTAGTAGCCGTCTCCTGGCCAGATAGTCTGCTTAACATTTTCCCACTGACGACACATCTGGATCAGCTTTTAAGGATGTCACCTTCTTCTAATGTGGGCCCTTGAAACTGGTAAGTTCTATAATCAACCCATACTCAGTGGTTCCTTTCCCATCTCTGCTTTACCTACCCTATGTGTTTGGTATCTTTTACCTTATCTTCTCCCATTAGGCCATGAGCTCTCTTGAAGGAACCTTGTGCTTTAATCTTCTTTGGATTTCCCAAAGCCACTGTTTGAACATTGTATTGATTTTTACATAGCTAGTGCTCAAACAGCGCTTGCTGGCTACAGATATTTTACAAAGCAGAATATCTAGAAGGGAAAAGCAACTGGCAGAGATAAAATCGATTATTGTCCCCAAAATGGTATAGGATAAGTTACCCTCAAACTCTAAGCCATACAACAGCCACTTAGTCTACAGGTCAGTGGAGAATTGGTTGATCTTGGCTGGGATGGATTGGGTGTCTCTGCTTCAGGCTGCATGTCAAATGGTTTGGGCTTCTCACCGCAAGTTAGAGGGAGGTCTGTGCCACCTTGGTTTATGTTGGGGATCTAGGCTCAGGAGAAGTGGCTACTCAGGGGCCATTCTTCTCAGGTAATGCTAGAAACACATGAAGGCATTTCATTGTATTTTCTTGCTTCATGAATGTGACTATTTCATTGGCCAAAGCAGGTCACATGGCTGAGCCCAAAGTCAAAGGGTGTATTTACTCTACTTCCACTGGGAAGAACTTTTAAGTCACATGGAAAAGGGCATGAACAAAAGGATGAAAGTTGGGGCCAATAGATCTGCCATATAGAATACAAAGTTGTCTGAACTATTTAAGAACTGAGGTTTGCTGGGGATAGTTGACTTTCTGAGAATATTTAGTATTATTCTTTTATGTCTAGAACTGAGAAACACTTGAGAAATGAGTTAAACTGGAAGCTGCATGAGGTCTCACCGCGTGAGAGTGATGTGATCCACAGCATGGATTTTCAAGATACAACTCTACTGTCCTCCACTTACTCCTTGTGGGCCCTTTCATATCTCCTTCAGTTTCTCTGAGCCTCTTTTTCCTCAGATGTAAAGTAAAGATTAAAACAAACAAACAAACAAACAAAAAAACTACCCAGGGGTACCTGTGTGGCTCAGTCGGTTAAGCCTTCAACTCTTGATTTTGGGTCAGGTCATGATCTCATGGTTTGTGTGATTGAGTTCCATGTTCGGCTCTGTGTTGACAGTGCGGGGCCTGCTTGGGATTTTCTTTCTCCCCCTCTCTCTGCCTCTCCCCTGCTCTCTCTCCCTCAAAATAAATAAATAAACATTAAAAACCTACCCAGGTTGCTGTGAAAATTAACATAGATAACATATGTGGAATTACTTGGCTTTTCTATGTGCCTGATGTTTGTTTCCCTGTATGTCCTGCTGGAGTGGCAGGGAGGGTGGAGGGAGTTTTGATTTTGTAGCAGGCTTCTGAGACCCGGACTCAGTCAGGGAAGGACTCAGCTTTCCCAACTGGAAAAAAAGATAATGACAGGAAATCATCACCACATCTCCCACTTGTTGCCTCAAGACAGACAAGCGATCAATTGTCACTTATTTTGAGTTCTAAAACCCTAAGTTATTGCCGTATAAACAGACTTATCATGAGTAATTAAGTAGAAGTGTTTTCTGAAATGTTTTTGAATTAAAGTTCTAAATTTCCTTGTAGAAATGTAGTCAGTTCATGTAAGCATCAGTCAAAAACTGCAACACACCTTTTATTTTCTTCCAAATCAAGTTAGTGAGTTACGTGTGGTAATTTTATCAAAAAGAAATGAATGAAATCCTTTCCAACCCCATTCTGAATGTGTGATTTCCAGCTGTTTCCTTATGAAGTGTCTTCTAGCCCACTGAAGCAATCTGGAATTTAACCTTGTTTTGCTTTTACGTCGGTAACAGTCAGTGAGCAGGTCAACAGCTGTTGAGAAGGCTCTTCTGTCAGCACTAGAATATATCCAGGCTCCCTTTTCTGGAGAATTCCCGAGAGGAACCCTTCAGGGTTTACAAGAGACCCATTGGCTCTTCTCTGGTCTGTCCCTCTTCTTCACACTCTACCCCAAACCAAGATCCATCCTACACGCCAAATACATTTCAGATCCATCTGCCCGGTGAAATGGGCTGTAACTAGATGCTCTCAAATCCCAGGTCATTTTCACTTAGCAGCCATAGTGGTCCTTGGAAAACCCAGAATCACATCCCTTCTCCCTCTAGGAGAAAGCCTTCCTATGCCTTCTGATTATAATTAAGATAAAGGCCCAGATTTGTCGGCAGGCCATCAAGGGGCCACATGGACCTACATGGTCTTGCCCTGGTCTACATTTCAAATTCTTCCCTAGTCACTTAGCCTCACCATACTGAATTTTCTTCTAGTTCTTTAGTATTCTAGCTCTTTCCTTTTCAGGATGTTTGCATGGATTGTTCCCTCCATCTAGAATACACCCAACTTTACTCTTCCCATGTTTCGTTCCTTCCCATCTTTCATCTCAGATTAAAGTTCAGCTCCACGAAGTGGTCTCCTTGATTCCCAGTTGCTGTCCTATTGTTCTCTGCTACCATATCAATCACCCCTTTCAGAGCACTCATCCCAATTTGTTATTATAAATGAATTTGAGCTTTGACTTGTTTAATTTCTGACTCATCCACTGGATGCAAGCCCCGTAAGGTTAGGAGCGATATCTGTGCTTTGTTCACTGGGTATAACGATACATTGCCCTGTGCCTGACCCTGTAAGGTGCTCAGTAATTGCTTCTTAAGTAGATGAATGAATCAATGGATTATTGAATCAATAAAGAAGGTGAAATCATCAATATTTACCAAGAAACCTAAAATATCTCTGAAGCCCCATCACATGACTGCCACAAGAGCATTGCCCATAGAAGCCAGAGGGTGGCTCTTAGAGGAAAAAGTACCAGCTTAAGGTCAAGAAAGCCTGGAACCTGGTCCACTTTATCATGTGGCCCTCCATCAATTTTGGAGTCTGTCTGAAGCACAGCTTGTCTGTAGTTAAAATGAGGGTTTGCAACCAAATGTTTAGACATAAGGGCCATGGTCCACTATGGACAGGCATTTAATCTTATTTCGGAGTAGTTAGCTTTCATCTAATTTAAAAATTCTTGACTCAAAAAATGTTAATAAACATTGTATTAGGTTAATACAATGAGAGTCCCATGTACCTCTGACGATCTCTGTTTCTACAAAAGGAAGATCAGTATACTGTCAAGGTCACATATGGCTGCATGTAGCAGAACCCCAGAATATCAGTGTCTTCAACAAGATGGAGATCTCCTTCCATCTTTCTCTCATTTAGTTCTGGAGGTAAGCATTTCAAGGCCAGGAGGCACTCTAAGCTCCCAGAGACTCAAGTTCCTGTCTTGTTTCTCTACCATCTCTTGGGAACGGCCCTTTTCTGAATGGAAATTCCACCACATGGATGAGTGGATATTACATCCAGCAAGAAGACTGAGGTAGGGGAGAGATAAGTAAGGGGAATGCCTCTTAGTTTTAAGGACAGCGACATCTGGCTGAAAGAGAGGCTTGGAGACGCAGATTTTACTCTGTGTGGCCATGTGTTCAGGTAAAAACCTGAGATTCAAATACTCTGGAAGACCAGGGCCATAAAGAATCTTTGCCCAAATCAGAGATTCTACACGAGTCTTAAGTAAAGGGATTAGAAGAGATGCCCACTATCACAAGAGATAGGCTGTGCCTCAAGGAATAGGCATGCACGCTGCCCTATATCGGTAACCACAGAATTTACAGAGCTCAGAACATCTTGCAGAATCTCAGGTTGCCAGAGAACTTCAGTTGTACAATCAAGCTCATTTTGTCTGCATGATTCCTGTAGTATCCATCATGGTTTCTTCCCGAATGAAATTTAGTGTACAAAAAACATATAGTTACTGAGCACCTATACTAAGCCCCTGTTGGCAGGTACTGCCTCAAACTCTCTATGCAGAGTGCACTGTCTGGTGGGGAACAGAAAACACGCTTCCCCATCGTGGTTTCAGTCAGCTCTCATGGGAGACAGTGGGAACAGAGAGTAGCGGACCCTACTCAACTTTCTTAAGAACCTTACAGTTCAAGAAGGATATTTTGGAGGAGGCCCCGGACTGAATTTTGAAGGATGAGCAACGGGCATAGTGCCTGGCATGGAGGAAGGAAAGGAGGCATTCATGTCATCTCTGAGGGATGATTAGGAAGGAAAGAGGGAAGGGGAAGGAGGAGGATGTGAGAGAGGAGGAAGCTTGGAAGAGATGCGAATACAGAAGTTATTGCACTGAGAAGAGTAACTAGAGGCTTTCAGATTGCTGATCTGAAACTGATCTTGGGCTAAAAATATATACTCTATAGAGTATTTTTATACTGAAAGATGGTGACAATGTTTTATGAAACAAGCAGGCTATGTTTCTCTTCCCTTGCACCCTTTTCTTGCACACCCCATGATGCCAGGGCTCTCACCCGTTCGATGCATATTTGCACGTCCATCTTGCCTCCAGATGGTGAGCACCACAGGGCAGAGGTCGAGTCTATTTATCTCTGTGGACTAAGACTCCAGAGTGGCTGACACAGTAGCTGGCCCAGTAATTGCTTGGCAAATGAGAGTATGAGCAGACGTTAGCCTGATGAAGAGAGGCAGACCTTCTACGCAGAGGAAATGGCATCTGGAAAGATGGGAGCAAGGGGCAGGAGGGTTTCATCCCTGGAGGGGCTGGTGTGCCCACTGGTGGGGGAGGGAGTGGGCAGTTGGTGGAAAGATCACAGCTCCCATACCACCTCCTCAGGGCAGCTTCTCCAAGCAACCCTCACCAGAAACACCCTGACAGTGGCTCAAGCCTTTCCATTATTGGCCCTATCACCAACTGTAACCACGCACTGGAGGAGTAGCACACAGTGGTTAAGAATCCAGGCTTGGGGCGCCTGGGTGCTCAGTTGCTTAAGTGTCCAACTTCATCTCAGGTCATGATCTCACTGTTCATGGGTTCGAGCCCTGCATCGGGCTCTGTGCTGACAGCTCAGAGCCTGGAGCTTGCTTCGGATTCTGTGTCTCCCCTCCCTCTCTCTCTGCCCCTCCCCTGCTCTCTCTCTCTCTCTCTCTCTCTCTCAAAAATAAACAGAAATATTAAAAAAAAATCCAGGCTCACTTCCGGTGCACAAATCCTGACCCTGCCACTTCCTAGCTATGTGATCTTGGGCAGGTCACTTAAACTCTCTGTGAGACAGTTTCTTATCTGGAAAGTTGAAATAAAAATGCCTATGTCATAGGCTTGTGGGAAGGCTTAAGTGAAACCAAACTATTTACAGTGATTAGAATAGTGCCTTTATCATTAGTGATTTTTTTTCTTCCTTTTTTTAAAGATTTAAATCCGAGTTAGTTAACACATAGTGCAATGATGATTTTAGGAATAGAAGCCAGTGATTCATCTCTTACATATAACACCCAGTGCTCATTCCAACAAGTGCCCTCCTTAATGCCCATCACCCTTCTAGCCTATGCCCTCACTCAACACCCCTCCAGCAGCCCTAAGTTTGTTCTCTGTATTTAAGAGTCTCCTATGGTTCGTCTCCCTCTCTATTTTTATCTTATTTTTCCTTCCTTTCACTTGTGTTCATCTGTTTTGTTTCTTAAATTCCACATATGAGTGAAATCATATGATATTTATCTTTCTCTGACTGACTTATTTCACTTAGCATAATACATTCTAGTTCCATCCACGTTGTTGCAAATGGCAAGACTTCATTCTTTTGATCTCCAATTAATATTTCAGTGTACATATAAACCACATCTTCTTTATCCACTCGTCAGTCAATGGACATTTGGGCGATTTGCCTATTGTTGATAGCACTGTTATAAACATTGGTGTGCATATGCCCCTTAGAATCAGTGGACAAATACCTAGTAGTGCCATTGCTGGGTCGTAGGGTAGTTCTATGTTTAATTTTTTGAGGAGCATCCATACTATTTTCCAGAGTGGCTTCTCCAGTTTTCATTCCTATCAGCAGTGCAAAAGTATTCTCCTTTCTCCGCATCCTCGCCAACATCTGTTGTTTGTGAATTGTTAATTTTAGCCATTCTGACAGGTGTGAGGTGGTATCTCATTGTGGTTTCGATTTGTATTCCCTGATGTTGAGTGATGTGGAGCATCTTTTCATGTGTCTGTTAGCCATCTGGGTGTCTTCTTCAGAAAAGTGTCTGTTCATGTCCTTTGCCCATTTCTTCACTGGATTATCTGCTTTTGGGGTGTTAAGTTTGAAAAGTTCTTTATAGATTTTGGATACTAACCTTTATCTACTATGTCATTTGAAAATGTCATCTCCCATTGCGTTGGTTGCCTTTTAGTATTGTTGATTGTTTCTTTTCGCTGCGTAGAAGCTTTTTATCTTGATGATGATGGCCCAATAGTTCAATTTGCAACCATTAGTGATTAATTAATATTAGCTATTGTTAAGAGGAAGATGAGGAAGAGGAGAGAGGTAGTTTATGGATTGTTGACCAGACAGATAACCTGTGTGAGTGGCTGATGATGGTGTGCCTAGCCCTCGTACATAACAAATGAGGGGCAGGGACACATCTTACTGTCAGGAAGCAGTTTAGGAGAGTGTCTGGGATGGAGAAGGTGGTCCATAAATACAGCACAAGGGTGACAGCTGAAGATACAGGTGGGCAGGAGGCAGGTGAGACAGACCATGTGGAGCCTTGGAAGCCATGCTAAGTTGGACTTTTCCCTCCGGGCAGTCTAGGCTCCTGCAGGGAAATAAAACGATCTGATTTTCAGCATCATGGAGGCTGGACTGAATGTATGATCCAGGCAGTTATGGATGAGAGAGGCTGCGTTGAGGAAGGGCCAGCACAGGAGCACAAAAGGGTTCTCTTCTGGGAGGTTATGCAAGCTCATTTACATCTTTCCATTTTAGTTTTCTTATTGGGAAAGCAGAGCTAAGAGCACAGTTCTGACGGGAATTTGGGGATGGGATATATAAAATGTGTGAAGGCTGACTCCCAGATTCTTGGTTTGGTAGATGGTGTTTCTACACCTCCCCCCACACCCTCCCTATCATGATCACTCCCTTCCCAGTACCACCTTCACCTCCCAAACACATATAAATTTCACTGGCCAATATGTAGAGAAATGTGGCCTTCTCTTCTAATCATTCACTTGTAAGAATGGAGGGACCCTTCAAGGTCAATTAGTCCTACTGAGAGAGTTTTCAGAAATGGAAAAGATCCTACATGACAACACTCCATACACGTATAGACACAAAGGATCAGAAACGTAAGGTGAATTGCTTAACGTCACACTGCTTGTAGGCTTTAGAGCTAGTCTTATTTGTGTCCCACTGTTGATCCCACAACTACCACCATTTTCTCTAGCTTCAGTACCCTGAAAGCTACCCAGTGTGCCATGGGATGTGATTGTCGACATCCAGGAATATGTGCGAACCGTAGTCCCAAACAGCAATCCCAGTTTGCCCAAGGCAAAGCAAAAACTCGGCAGCAATAATACCTATGACGTGTAACACACAGACCGCGTGCTAGGGACTGGGTCACTTTCCTTATTCACCTTAATTTATTGCATCCACATTATTATTCCCATTTTATGGATTAATAAATCTTAGTCTCAGAGAAGTAACACCCTTGCTTGTAAGGGATATAATTAGGATTCAAATACATCAAAACATCTAAAAAGCTTCATTAAGTGGTTATTATGTGAACTTTTATTGTGCGGCAGATACTCTGCCGGATACTGGACTCATCTGACTCCAAACCCAGCTGTCTTGCTGCAAAGTCCTTGCTCCCCGTTGCCGCTCACCCATGCAGAGCCGTTGACAAACACCACGCATTGAACTCCCGGGCCCATCTCTCTTTATCCTTCTGGTTCTTCTGTATTGATATTTTTTCATTATTTTCAACTATATTTTAATATGATTTAGTTTTATGTCTTGTCCTACAGCGTGTCAAAGTTCAAGTCCACGTAATCCAATAGATGCTTAATTGAATCATCACTGTGAGAAAGCAATACGTTAGAATAGAGGGGTGGTGAAATGTAAAGATTAATAAAACAGGATCCTTGCCCCAAAAGAAGTTGATAGTTTTATGCTAGGTAGTGGAAGGATTAAATAAAGGTGCTGAACTGGGCAGGGAAAGGGAAGAGAAAATAACATTTCACAAATGGCCATCTTGTGCCAGATGCTGTTTATTGGTGCTTTCCATGCATTAAACACATAGCTCTCAAAAGCGCTGCTTCCGGTGGGGAAGAAAAGAGAGCCAAGGGCTCAAAGTGATTGACTAACTGGCCTAAGTTTGCAATGCTAGTGCTAGTGAGAGTCATAGTGGAGATTCCCCACTATGCCACTCTGATGCACCCCAAAATGGAACCCTATTCACTCCATTCCCATCATCAGAAAGCAACCAGATGGGGACAGAGGAGGCAGCCATCACTCTGACTAAGAAGGTCTCAATTTTAACCCTTAACTAGTCTTAACCCTTAATTGTTCTCTCACTCCTGTGTTTGAAACCTGGCCATACAATATTGAAATCAAAAGGAGACTTAAAATTCCATGGATTCTAGGAAGGAAAGTAGATATTTACCTCATGGCCAATAGGAAAGGTAACTGCAGCTACCCACGAACTGATCTCTAACTTCTAAGATGAGCAGTCTGGAGCCCAGAAGGTCATCATCTTTGGGTGTAGTTGGGGATGATGGAATTAACCCCAGGTACGCAGATTGCTTCCCATCCACACAGCTGTGGGTGCAGTGTGAGTTGCACATGTAAGAGTAACCTTGGTTTGGGGCAGGTGGCTGGAAGGGCAACGGGACCAGAGGGGCTCAAGTGTGGACAAAGCCGGGGAGAAAACAGTTGAGAGGGAGCCGCCATTCTAGAACCAGATGTGGGACACAGAATGGAGACAAACCCAGGGCCAGGAGGGATGACTGAAGGAGGAAGCTCAAAGGACAGATGGAAAGACCCCAGGCACTGGAGACAGACCAAGAGGGAGGATCCATGTCCTTGAAAACAAGTGAGAGCAGTGACACAAAATCAAGACAGCAAGTGGGGCTCAAATTGAGGAATGAGACCCTGGTGCACAAGGCAGGTCGGTCCCAGAACCAAGAGGGAAATGACACCACACCGGTTATCTGGGGATACATTAAGCTTGTGATCTGCACAACTGCATTAGGGGGTAGACGTTCTAGCCCCCCAGTTATAGATGAGGAGACTGAGGCTCAGAGTGTAAACACATCGCACAGCTGCAACCGGACCCCTGATGTTTTGCTGACAGTAAAGAGCCACTACCCCCAGGGGTTCTCAGTCAGCGGTAATTTTGCACTCCCAGTGCTATTCTGTAATGAGTGGAGAGATGTTTTGTTGTCATTTGGGGGTGTCTACTGGCATCTAGCAGGTAGAAGCTAGGGATTCCGCTAAACATCCAGTAGTGCACAAGCCAACTCGCCACAGACCCAGAACTATCCAGCCCCAAATGGAAACCATGCTGTGCTTGAGAAGTCTTGCTCTGCACTGCCCATCTCAGGAACAAAGTATTTTGGAACAAGTGTTTTGTATTTGGAATTGTGCATTCATTCATTTTTCTCGCATTTATTGAGTGCCTCTGACCAACATCTACCTCCCCATTTCTCCTACCCTCCAGACCCTGGAAATTACTACTCGACCTCTGCTTGGAGGTCTATGTTTGGAGACGCTACATGTAAGAGAGATCATGGTGGATTTGTCTTTCTGTGTCTGGCTTATTTCACTTAATATAATGTTCTTCCGGTTCATCCGTGTTGTTGGACATGTCAGGATTTTATTTTTT
Organism: Leopardus geoffroyi; assembly: GCF_018350155.1. Lineage (NCBI taxonomy): Eukaryota > Metazoa > Chordata > Mammalia > Carnivora > Felidae > Leopardus > Leopardus geoffroyi. Next base: position 77,637,745 of record NC_059338.1, on the reverse strand, counting down.
AAGGCTAAATAATATTTCATTGTATGTCAAATATATTTTATATATATTTATATGGCTGTTGCCAAAAAGACAAAACAGAAGTGTTGGTGAGGATGTGGAGAAAAGGAAGGAACCTTTGTGCACTACTGGTGGGAAGGTAAATTGGGGTAGCCATATGGAAAACAGCATAGGGATTTATCAAAAACGCAAAAGAAGACATATCATATGATCCAGAAATCTCATGATCTCACTTCTGGGCATATATCCAAAGGAAATGAAATCCAGATACTGTTTTAGACTCCGAAGATACAGACTTGAATTGAATGGTCAAAGTCCCTTCTGTCTTGAAATTTACATACTACGGACTATAGACAATAAATACATCCGCCAGCAAGTAGACAGCGTGCAAAGCCAGGGTCTAAGTGGGTCCATCTAGTGAGAGAGAGCACAGGGAGAAGAGGAACAACGCAATCCTTGGCTCTCAACTTCAGAGATTGGAAAAAGGAACAGGATTGAGAAAAGGGCTGGAGAGGGAGTGGTCACCGGGAGGAGAACAAGAAGAGTGTGAGTTTCCTGGAAACCCGAAGAAGAAAGTGTTTCAACAAAGAGAGGGTACTGTGCTGGCTCAGAAGGCACAATTGCAGATTCTGGTCACACATTTCCCTCCAGCGAGATGGGCCACTAGGCTTCTGAGTATCTTGGGTTATCGTCCAGAGGCTCAATATTTTCTCCTAAAAAGAGGATCCCTGAATGTTATCATGAGAATAAAATCAGTGAATGAATGTGGAGTCCCTTTGTAAGTTGCTTTATGAATGAAAGAGATTATTATTACGTCCTCCAGAAATCCTGTGTGTTCAGATTTTGGTCTCATGTTTCTTTTTTGTTTTTGTTTTTTTGAAAGCGAAACGGACTAAAACTGCTGGTGGCAACACGAGAATCTTTTCTGTTGTGGCACATCTCGGACAGTGTATTAGAAAGACCCTGATAAAAGTTGGAGGGGGGTATTGTGTTTAAGTTTACTCAGAATGCTTTGGCCAAATACATATATTTTTTAAAATTTATTTTAAACGGATTCACTGAATGAACCGTTGCCCTGTCATTGGAGTAGAGCCCACGCGGTCTATAACAGTACTCCATTGTCACACAGGGGGAGAGCTTGAGGGTGTTTCTCCAAAGGATATTTAGGGGTTTCGGGGAAAGGGAAAATAGGGAAATGAACAATGTTAATGGGCAGCCAAAAATATTCACCAAGGTGAGGACTCATTCTTTAAATCTAGGAGGAAACTTACTTAAATAGGGATCCTCTGTTCTTAAAAATAGCAAATGTTTGCATCGCGCTTACCACGCACCAGGCATTGTTCTGAGCACTTTACACATATTGACGCATTTATCTTTACAACAACCTTATGAAGCGGCTCCTACGGAGATCCTCATTGTACAGATGGGAAAAGCGAGGTTGAGAAACTCCCGGAAGTCACCTACGCTCCTAAGAAGTTGGGCTGGCACGAAGGCAGTGCGTGCTTGTAATCGCTGTTTTGTGTCCCTCCTCTCTCTCTTTGTGTCCCTTCTCCTGGTGGAGATGAGCCAACAGCAGGACAGAGGAGCGAAGGGGCTTAGCCAGGCTTGGTCACTGGTTAGCGAGAGAGGAAGGGTAGGTTTTCAGTTTCTCTGTCTCAGCAGTCAGAAGGATCAAGCAACTCCTTAAAGCCTTTTGGAATTGTTAGGAAGTATACAGAGACATTGGGTGGATGGTGGGAGAGGGGAAGAATGGAGGTAGGGGCAGCATCGGCCTCGTAACCTCGGGAAGTGCGAAATCCTCTAGCCCCACAAGGCTCGCATCTGCTCTTCCCGTTTCTCCTCCATGGGCTTCTGTGGGTGAAACCAGGTGGACTGGCCATTCCTTGGAGACATCGTCAGCATGGCTTTGCTGTTTTCCAGAGGCTGAGCACCACTGAGAAGCGAATGTCGCTGCCTCCACCCATGCCGTGCATTAAGATTCCCTGAGTAGAGCATCCTGGGCAATCCTGAGGAAATCAGCCACCCAGCCAGACAGCCAGATGAGTGTGTTTCCCTCTGGAATCCACACAGGCTACAAAAGAATTAACGAGGACGAATTAAGGGTTGTCAGAGCTTGGGGAAGTCAAGCTATTTTCTACCCAGGAGCAATCTGTTAAGATCATAGAAATCTGTACAAATAGCTGGAAAGCACATCTCAGGGAACAATTTTGGGCCAGTGAGCAATACAGAATGATTGTCTGGCTAAGCCTTGTCCATCTCTATTATTTCCCGTCCTATTTTTGGCAGGTCTCTGTAGAACCATCTAGTCAATATCTCAGCAGGGCCCTACCTTGGGTCTGCCCTGGGGGAGGTGGTACTCTTTCCTTTCTCTGCTTCCCACCCCTCCCACCCTGCCCAGGGAAACTCCAACATGAGTTCTGTCATGAGCAAGGCATTTCATTTCTGAGTGACTCCGGTTCATAACAGACCAAGAAGGAAATGCATGTCTCTGCTAAGGCTAATGGGAAAATATAGGCAACAGTGGAGTGGTTTCTGTGTCTTTGACCTTTCAAGCATGCTTTCCTGATTGCTCTTGGAGTTTCTGTTTTTCACTCAGCCAGGAGAGGGATATTTCTTTTATACATTTGTTATGTTTCACTATTGAACAAAGAATATTAGCGGACTCCCTTGCCTAATTAAAAGAAATGTCATTGTTGAACATTTGCCAAAATATTCATATGGGTGGGTGGGAGGGGCATGGGTGGTAGATGAATGTTCAGTGGGTGTAGTAACGTATTATGCTGAACTCAAGGTTTCAAAAGCATCGAAGGCTTATTCTGAAGCAGAGACACATTACTGGAAGTTCACCAGGGTCATTGTTTTAGAAACGATTATTTATTTTGAGAGAGATAGAGACGGCACAAGCAAAGGAGGGGCGGAAAGAATCCCAGGCAGGCTCTGCACCATCAGCCCAGAGCCGGATGCGGGGCTCGATTTCATGAACTTCGAGATCATGACCGGAGCCAGAACCAAGAGTCGGACGCTTAAGCAGCTGAGCCACCCAGGTGCCTCAGGAGTGATTTTTAAGGTATATTGAGGGCCAACTATGTGCCAAACACAACGTGGACAGCTCTCGAAAGGCACAGGTGGGCCTCAAGTTTTCTGCATCGGCTGACTTCCCGGCCCTACTACACTGTCCCATCTTCTCCAGCCCAGTAAATGACAAGCGCCTCACCATTTGTGGTTGGACATTGCCTTGCATGGGATGTGGCGCCTTGTCTAACACTTACTCAGTCATTCAACAAGTATTTATGAAGCACATATCACGTGTCAGGTCATGTGGGTAGAGCGGCGCACACAAAGATAAATACGTAAATAACTATAACAAGTATAAAGAAAAATAAGGCCTGGTAATGAGAGCAAGCGAGTCATACCCATTCATTCGGTAAATGGTTATTGGCACTGACTATGTAGGAGACGCAGAAGGCAGGAAGAGCTCCTATGGATCTCAAGACACTCAGTGTCTGGGAAGAGGGAGGACCAAGGGCTGTGCCACTCGAGTACAGGCACAGAGAAAGGAGTGCTCACTTCCATGGAGGGCAAGAAAATGGCATACGAAGTTAAGAAGGTCTTTGAGATGCAGGGGACACTTAAGCGGAGACTTGAGTTTGTTCTCTGAGCAGACAGGATGGAGACTATATTCCAGGCTGAAGGACATTCTCACCTGGAGCCTTATGGCTCAGCGTGGCCTGCAGACCAGCTGCAGCGGCATCACCGAGGAGCTTAGTAGAAATTCGGAATCGCAAGCTGACCCCAGGGCCTCTGGATCAGAAGCTTCATTTCAACAAGATGCCTGGGTGATCCGTATGCAAATTTAAGTGTGAGAAGCACTTTTCTGAACCAGTGGCTTTCTGAGTGGAGTGCACATTAAAGTCACCTAAGGGGCACTTTAAAGAATCCTGATGCTCGGGCCATGCCGTCTACCAATTATACCAGAATCTCTGACATCAGACATTGTTAATTTTGAAACCCCCAGGTGAAAGCCCTGACTTACAAAACATCTTCTCACCCGTGATAGACCGTGAGCTCTATCCTTAGTAAAAACTCAACTGTCACACCAAGGGGATCGTTTGTGAAATAGGAATTTTTAACCTTAACTTTAGAGATACGGCTGGCTTGGTGATACTAACCCCCCTCCCCCCCAAGAAAGCTTAATCAGAACAAAGAGAACTTGCAACCGGTAAGTGGGAGAGGCTGTGAAATGGATTTCCCTGCTGGTGACAAGCTGGCAGACCCGGCCTCCTGCAGATGGCTGGCTGTGGCAGACACAGTCCGCATATCTGACACATATGTGTCGGGCTCAGGGTTCCTTCCTGAGCCAGAGCAGACGGATTGGGGAAGAGAGGACAGCGGGTCTTTAGAGAGAAGGAGAGCACGCTGTCCCAAGTTCTCATCGACAACAGGCTCTGTTCTTGAGGAGCAGCCAAAACGTTTATTTCTCACCAAAATTGAGTCATACTGAAAAAAGCAAGAAGCAGAGCCAAGATGCAAACTTTTCCCGAAGAACTTTCTTTTCCCAGACCTTCAGTCTGGTGCCACGTGCCTGTGTGTTTCCTTTGAGCCCTTCCTCCCTACACACCCACTCCCCACCCCAGGCCTAAATCCATGGGGGAGGGGGAGCAGAAGATACCCTGGACTGGAGTTCCGAGCCCTCGATGTGACCCCTGGAACCGGCAGTAATTGTTGTTATGGTTTGAAAAAGGGACATGCATCTCCGAGTTTCATCCCTTGGAGCATTGTAAAAATAACTTCTCTCACCAATTTGCACCCTCCGCCCATACCCCTGTCCCCCCAAGCCCACCCCAGTTATCAAGGTTGAAGACCATGGATGTTCGGGCTCTTCCAAGGATGCTCTTGCAGACGTGATCAAGGGAAATGTCCCAGGACAGGAATTACAGATTCTTCATGGATTTTGTCGTGACCCGCCTTCTCCATCTCCATTTTTCTCTTGTTCCTGGATCTTTATTCTCCTTCCGCTCCAGTGGTCTTCCCCTGTCATGGCCCTACCTATGTCTCTGTCCCACTGGGTCACAAAGCTAGGTCTCCAGTCTGGGCTGATGCTCATGATTCAGGCCACCTGATGGCTTCAGATTCAGATTGTCCTCAACCAAACACTGTGGTGTTCCCATTGCATTCGTACCCACGTGTACATGTTCACAGACGCACATACATGTACACACACACACTCAACAGAACTTGAGCCTCCTCCATTGTACCCCAGCCGAGAGGAAGTCACCAGTATTCGTCATCTGGTTATTCTTCTTCAAAGTCTGGCCTTCAAAGGTGACTCTCTTTCCCTTTTCCCCTCTCGCATATTGACTGCCAGCTCCTGTGGATGCTGCAGAAGTGCCACTCCACTTCTGTGCATTTCCAGGCTGTGAACCTAACCCAGACCTCTGTCCCCTGTCACCCGGAGCACTGTCCAGCCACCAGTCCAGTCTCAAGACTCCCCAACACACTCTCCTCACAGCAGCAAAGTGATGGATCTGGAATACAAATCTGATCCTGTTGCCCTTTCCTTCAAGACATTCCAATGGCTTCCCATTGAGCTTAGGTCAAAGCCCACGCTTCTCAGCGTCCCTTCAAGGAAGACGGGAACAGGTCCCACATGTCCCACGGCTCCCACTGGCCCCTCCTCACTCAGCACAGTCACCTTCTTTCAGGTTCTCAAACGCTCCCTGCTCTTTCTTGCCTCTGTGGCTGTGGGCATGCCTGCGTCTTCCCTTCTCTCAACACCTCTCCTCACGGATATTTCCCCATCTTTCAGGCTGAAGGTGAAGTTCAGTTTTCTGCAGGAATTCGGCCCCGCAGAGACTGGGTTGGGTGTCCCTGCTTGTTGCTCTCATTCTCCCTGTGTCTCCCTTGATGTAGAATTTACCAGACGCCCACTGTGTGCCACCCAGAGCCCAGACCAGGCAGTCCTCTCCCCGAAAAGAGGAGCCTTGTCTGTCCACCCAGAGTTCTGTTCTCAGCACCAGAGCAGACATTCACCAGCTGTCTAAAATGACCACTGGCTCCTGTTCTTCTCTTGATCCCACACGAGGTAGAAGGTCCAGCCAACCTTTCTCATCGCTCGAACCCAACCTCCATCCAATCTAAACCTTATTACCAGACCCTCCCCAAATGGTTTCCCGTCTTCCTACCCAAAAGGCATCCTACTATCTCTGTGCCCCTTTCTAAAATGCAGAGTTGATCATTTCTCTTCCTTGGCCAAATTTTCCCCCTAGATACCATTGTCCTTAGGGTAAAATCGAATCACTTCAACATAGCACAGAAATTATGGTCACCTCCTCAGCTTTACTGTTCACTGTTTCCTATCCACCTCATACCTCAGTGTTAGGTTACCTTGAGCTCTTCAAAGATTCCCAAATACCCCAGTGCTTCCTTATGCTTTAAAAATAGCATAGAAATAGAAATAAGCATAGAAATAGAAAATAAATCTTTCTTCCTTCTCTATCCAGACTTGGAAACACTTCACGTATTCATTAAACAAATATTTATTAACCATCTACTGTATGTCAAGGTTTATCCCAGGAATCAGGGGCACAATGTTGAACAAGACAAACATGGGTACTTCCTCCTGAGAGTTTAGGATCTGTTGGGGAGAAAGGTGTGCTCATATTTCCCTTCCTAATTGGTGACTTTCCCGACAGCCTCCCGACAACCTCCCCCCATACCTGTTTATGCCCCATTCTGCCTGTCCACAGGCACACATCTTGTACCTTTTTGTTTACAGAGCTGTCAGACTATACATAAAAAGGACGATGTCTGATCATCTTATGTCTCTAGCACTGAGCATAATGCCTGGCACATGGTAGGAATTCAGCAAGTGTTTGCGGGTTGAATGAAGAAGAAATTAATGGTTTCTTAATTTTGACCAGTAATTGGGACTTTTAGGAAATGGAGCACAAAACAGTTAAGTAATAGTGAGGGGGGCCGAACAATGATGCAGAACAGTGATTTCCATGGAGGGAGGAGATAAGTTGGACATTCCAGCGGAAATAGCCCCATGGCCAAAGGGCAGCAGAATGGTACTCATCAGTGAGTGATGGTTCTACCGTGGGAGACTTGAGGTTCCCCTTACCAAAACAGAGATTTTCCTACTTGACTCTCAATATGCCATCACCGTCTCTCACCATGTGTATTTGGGACTTGTCTGCTGCTGGTACAGTTCTCGTCTAAGGCTACACAGTTGATGAGTGGTAGAGCTTGGATTCAAACAAGTTCTAGCCAGACCCCAAGCCTCTGCTTTTAACCATTCCTAAATAGTCCCTTAGGTAACCTCATAGTATATGACTCCAAAGCTCTCCTTTTCACCTGGAAAATATTTTGATTTCTTGTGACTGTAAGCCTGGTTCTAGGATTGAATGCATCCCTTAGCTGACCGTGCTCCAGGAATGTGTTGGTGTTTTGTCAATAGAGTCTTGATGCCTTTGTGGACTGCATTTACCTTACATGCCTAGGAATTGAAGCAATGGGAATTTATCATCCTAACCTCCTTTTCCATAAGTGGGTCTGCAGATGACCACAAGACAGATCAAGAGGAAAGTGGGGAACCTGGTCTGCAGTGGTGTTGCAAATGGATACAGGGAAAGTGACCGGTGCACCAATTCATTGATGCAAGCTGCAAATAACGGTGTCTGGAAAATGGACAGTTTCTTAAGCGATTTCTATATTGCAGAAACGTGAGGGATAAATATTACCGAAGATGGTGTCTCAGAGCATCTTTCTCCCTAGGAGTCACTGACCATGGAGATGGCATGGTCAGCCCAACATTTATGAGGGTCAGGTGGTACCCTACCCAGGTGGCTGAGGTTTGATCCAAGACTCTGCTTACTCCTAGATTCCCTTTCCTTGTCTTTACCTCCTTCAGAAACCCTGGGTCACTTCACACGATAACCTTAGAGATCGAGAAAGTGATTGACGGATATGATTTACCCCCTTAATTTTCTCTGCAGTATTTCCAGGAAGCCTAAAATATTGTCATTAGAGGCACACCTTGAATTAGAGGAAAGCATTGTAAAACGGAAAGATTATGCTGTCAGTATGTATACTTGCAAAATTACATTTAATGAATACCTAATATTCCATTGACTCTTTCTATTATTGGACACGAAGAGTATTTCCATTTTCACTATTTTAATGCTGCACTAGTTTAATACTTTCATATATACACATCTCTGTCAAAATCTATCTAGAATGTTCTGCCAGGTCAAAAGTCCTGAAGCTGGTAAAATTTTTGAAAAGTAATTTTCCAAACTCTGTGATTTAAAAAAAATGTTTTAAAATGCTTTGCATCCAGGTTGCTATTAAACCACATATCCCCTGTCCCTTACCTGTGCCACCAATTTTTGAGAATTCATTCAGCATACTGGATTACCCTTATTTCTCCATTAAATGTAATGCTGCTGGTGTGAGTCCATCATTACAGTCTGATGTTGTCTTTTAGAATTTTGCTATAGTCATCAAACATCTGACCTATTGCTCTCAACATTGGGACAAAAGTAAATATGTTTCCTGAGCCTCTGGCTGGTCATAGTTGGAGCACACCGCATGAAGCCTCTGTCTACACATTGGCACTCATGAGCACAGAGGTTCGTCGAGTTCAAGTCTATGCCAGAGCATCATGGGTCATGGACCACTCACAAGGATGCCCTTGAAGATGGCTGGGATCATCCCCCTCAAGCCATTTCAGCAACAGTGTCAGTGATGGAGAATTATCTGACACAGGGCAATTATGTTGACCCCTGGGGATTGCCACTTCTTCTATATGCCCACCTCTTCCCCCCCCCCCCCAAAAAAATAATTGTAGACTACTATGTCATAGAATGTTTCTGGACAGACAGTGATGTCCACTCAGAGGATATATTTAAACTCAAGGCATGAATAACAAGGAGGGTCAGTCAAAAGAATATCAGGAAAAGAGCAGTGTCGAAGACTTAGTCTCCCAGGCACAGGGCAGAGGGACCGAGGGGAGACTTTGACAGAGAACTGCAAACAGGCCTTGAAGCCATGGCAGGTGGCGCTGAGAGAGGTACCAGCTGGCCAGAGCTGACAAGGAAGGAGAGTGGAAGCAGCAAGCAGTGGGTGGATGCTGTTTTTATGACATTTTCTTCAAGCAGCTTTGCTTTCTGTTCTAAGATTTTGTTCTCCAGTCCAACTCAGAATTTGCCTTCCCATCTCTGATGATGTGATATGTCATATATTTGTTTATTCCCTTTTGGTTTATGCCCAAAGAATTCTTACCTACTCCAAACATGGGGGAGGATTTGTGTATATGTGCCTGTGTTCTTTAAGCACTTGTAATGCCACTCAAGGTTGGGGTGGGAGTAGCTTTGCATGTCAACCAGGGAGTCTTTTAGGAGACCAAGGTTGCCCCTGTCACTTCTCTGTGTGATGGAGAGATGTAGAAGAGTCATGGGGACTTTGCCCAGTTTGGTCAAAAGATGCCTCCTGTTATTAAAGAACAAGGGCTTAAGAGTCAGGAGACAGGGGTTTGAATCCTAGCTCCGCGGCTATGGGACCTTGACCAACTTCCTTTACCTCCAGAGATCTCCATGTCCTCATCTGCAAAACAAAGATTTTTTTAAACAAGTCCAACAAACCCACTATTATGCCCATCCTGGCCAATGAAAACAAGCCCTCTTCTCTGGCAGAAATTGGAGTCATCAACCTGAAACCCTGCTCCCCTTCCTATGCCACCCCCTATTCTATCCTGATGAGGCCGCACTAGAGTTCCTCCTGGTTCTGAGCTCTGCACCTTTGACCCTGTCCTAGATGACCACTTTTCCACTCCCAGGCTTTTCCATCTTGACTTTCCCAAGGAGACGGACCAATTCTTTGGAGCTCGTGGGCAGGCACCTCTCCAGCAGAATGCAACAGGACAGAGGTGGCTTGAGCAAAAGTCCAGGCATGTGAGTCAGAGTTTTCATATACTTTCTGAATTCTTTTGGTTTCTTTGCCTCTTGTTCACCTTACTATTCATTGGTGGTTTTGGGAACATTCCTTGCGGCTCAGCCAAGCTCTGAGTACAGGACCGGAGTTTTATCCAGGCAGAAACTAGAGCATTGAAGACAGAACATTCCCTTAGGACTGATACTGGAACACTTACTCTGGGTCTTTGAGTTTCTACTTGAAGCATCTTTATGACCCTTTCCCAACCCCAAGCGTCTCCCCAGGGGAACTCAGGAGAAGTCAGTGATCTGATGAGTGAGATGGGGAGACGTCACTGAGCCTCCTGGCAGCCTCAGGAGACACACTTCTTCTGCTTATCCATGTGATAAATTCAGAGAAGTAGCAGGCGCCTCCGCCCCTGCGGTGGGGTGGCCTGAAGGCTGAGCTGGCCGGGTTAGATGTGGCGAAGGAGGACAGGTGGGAAGCTCAAGTTTGTGGTGGTTCACCCAAGCTACAGTCTCCAGACCAGCCAGTTCAGTTACAGAGCTGATATGTTATTTCCATTTCTCTGACTCCTATGTGTCATTTCTCAATTTATTCCAACTCTGAGGGTGCATAGCTGTTACTTATTGCCCGCCTCAAAAATCCCACATATTAAAGGGTTTGCCTGGAACTTTCAGAAGTGAGCATTGCGCTTGTCATTCGGAGCCCAGAATAGCTCAGACACTGCTTCCAGCATGGCCAACGTGCTTCAGGAAGCTCTGGTCCTACAGGGATTTCACCTGTGGCTTGCAGCCTTTCCACTGTGGCTGTGTGAATGTCTGTTAAATGACAACATACCCAGACCACCGTCAGCCTTGGCCTCGGGTTTTGCTTGCTGATTCGGACTTGAGCAAGTGCCACTGAGGCAAGCATCAGCCTACAGGAGGAAAAGAGTCTTTTAGGATTGGGGAACAGAACAGACAGGGTTTCGGTTCAGGGGCTTTTTAGTTGCAAGTGGGAGGAATAATTTTCAGCTTCTTTTACTGTGTGTCTCAGTGAGGACTGTAAGCCAGGACTTGAAACTGAAAAGCAGCTACATTCCACATGGGCTCAGAAGCACCAATGTACGAAGGTCAGACCTTAAAATGGGCGTGCCTCGCATGAGTGGGTCAGCCACCTGAGCTTAGGACCAGTTTTCCCAGATGCCGATACATTAGGTCAGGCCACAACCTTAGGTTTCGGGGACCCTGGTTGCTGCTTTATCCACTACAAGGTGGTGGGTGTCATCAGGAACAAAGAAAGTAGCAGGGTCCCACGTGACATGACAAGTGAATGTCAACTTCTCATGTTGAATGAGAAACCAATGTAGTAAGTCTTACAAATGGGATGGACAAAAAAGATATGTAAAAGTTGTGTATCCAGATCTCTCTAAGTTGTGGTTTACCTCAACAATTGCAAAAAAACTAAACTGGTTGAAAATGTGCTTCTGATATATTATCAAAGCAAGAAAGGAAAGTGAATGAAGTCAAGGTGATAGAGCCCAGGGAGAAGGCTGGTTTCCTCTGGCGGGGTTGAGATCTGGGTCCAGTCCACACAGCCAAGAAGGTAAGTGAGATCTCAGAGGATGTGCTGGGCAGATGTGAAAAGGAAGCAAAGACATACCTGCGCCCAGCCATCCTTGGTGACAGGGCCAACAGGAAAGAAGTGTGTTAGCTGCTGCGGGATCATAAGAAAATGGTAGGAGCCAAATAAGTCTAATGTAGCAAGAAAGAGTCAAGAACTGAGAGAGCAGATTAGGGTGAGGTGTCCAGGCCGAGAAAACATGTATAAGCTCAATCTCAGAACCACAGGTGGACATTATAATTGGAACGACTAGACAGCCCCTTCTTGGACTCCGGGACAGCCAGGCCAAATGGTCACACATGTCTAGACAGATATGAAAGGGGTCACCTGAGAAGGTTGGTGGTATTATGTAAGCTCCAAGGGAAACAGGAAAAATGTGCCCTGGCAGATACACTCAAATAATTTATGGAATTGGGACCCAAGGAAGACAGGGGAACAGGAGGTGAAGTCAGGGCTTGAGCTAGAGATTGGCCTGATGGAGGACTCATCCCTGGGTGGGGTGAGGAAATGTACAGCTGAGAGGGACACAGGCAGTCAAGATTTGCTTTAATGATGGATGTTTCTAGAAGGTGGAGGTCTTCTTGATATCATCCATTTTGCTGTGCCGTACTCACATGATACAGTCTGGGCGGTGTTAGAGAAACAGACCCCCTTGTCAGTAAGAGAGCAAATGAAAAAAGAGAGAAGGGACTCAGCCAGGGGGGAAAACGAGAGGAGACTATTTAAGAAAAAAGTTAAAATGCTATGTTAAAAAGTCAGCTAAGTGATTTTGAAATGAGTTTAGAAACAAAAGGAGAGGGGACCACTGGGGGCACGTGCTGTGACTGCAAGGAAATGTATGACAGAGGGACCTATTTAGCTGCTACTCAAGTCATACTAATTACCCAGGCCTGAATAACCTCAAAGCCCGGGAAAGCAAAGCTCTGGGGGTAAGGCCGAGGCAAAGTGATGGGAACTCAGGAGGCCTGCAGGGTCGGAGCTTCAGAAGCCTCAATGGCATCTTCGCCTCGGGAATCTGCTAAAGATGCTTCTCCAGCTGCAACAAAAGGCCTGTGTCACAGACAAAAATGATGCCATGGCCAGAGGCCAGGGCAGCGGCCACCGAAGCTGGGGCATGTGGCGGTGGACAGAGCTCACGCTCCTCGCGGCAGGGGGAGCCAGGGTCAACCTGGCACCGACGGGGGGCATGGACTTCAAAAGGGTCTGAATGTAGCCTGAAGAAGAGGAGAGTCTTGGGGGGGTCATCTGCAAAAAATAAAAATAATAAAAGTATAACATAAGGTCACCGCTGCAATGTCTCAACTTTACAAGGAGATGGAAATAGCTCCACGGCACCTCCTGAGAGAGAAGGTAGTGCGTATAAGGAGAGACACTTCAAGAGGCCCCCCAGTTGACCTCCTGATGTTGTGGGACTGCTTCCTTCACAGCTGAGAAATCTGGACAACTGCCTTCGACTAGCTGGTATCCAGAAACCAAGTGTTTCTCTCCCTGCCCTAAGATGTTCCTGAGACTCTCTTTATCTTTGACGACAGTGACATTGGTCTGGATTAGGAACTGGGTCCTGGGAATGCCATTTTGCAGCAGATAACTAGTACAGAGGATGGAGGTTTCTAGAGTGGTTGTCTGGACGATGGTTGAGAAAGCCTGGCATTGGTATTATTATCTTGTTAACTCTTTAGACTCCTTACGTGGGAAGACATATTTAGGAAGATCGTTGGGTTTGAATTACTTTGACAGTCTTCAAGAGACTGTAACCAGTCTCTGAGGGGCCTTGTAGAGCAAGTCCAGGCAGGCTGGCCCCAGGGGTCCAATGTCCAAGTCTCCTTCCTTAGAGGATCCTTGCATGGCCACTGAATCGCAGCGAGGGACCTCTGGGTGTTTCCATTGGACAACACACTGGGTGTAAGTGAGCAAATAGGCTGTGATTGTTCAACCTAGAATTCAGGGAACCCTATTTTGGGTCTTTTTTTTTTGGCAAAAGCTAAACAGCCAAGAGCACTCCCAGGAGGAAGAAGAAAACAGGGCAAGTCTGTGGAGGGAGATTATGAAGGTGAGGGCAGCGTCCTGGGTCTCTCCTCTGAATGCGAGTTGCACCCCTTGATGGACCCCCCAACCAACAGGGAGGACACGAAGGCCCCTGGAGTGTCAGGGGAGACCCTTTACCCTGTCACCTCAAGCTTCTGCTCCCGGCTCCTCAGTGTGGTTGCCCAAGAGAGGGAGAGAGACTTACCTGAGGTGCTTCCGTTCCGTTCAAAGGGAGATAGATGAGGAGGCCCAGGTTTGCTCACACAGATGACATCCATCCTCCAACCCCTATCTTGTTGTAATAAAACTCATACAATTTTTTAATTTTCCAACTTGCCAACTATCATAAGCTGACAAGCTACAAGGGGTTACTGCCTCCTTGGACTCTTGGTGGGTATCAGGGATAGTATCCAAAACTATGGAGGGAAACAAGGAGAGTTAACTCCAGAGATGCTTCTCGATCCACCTGCTTCCAAACCAGAGACTGCTTTTCTTTTTCTAGAACTTCAGAAGCTCTACGTTTTGATAAGCTGAGAGGCTATTCTCTGACACGGCATAATATGGGATAATTTATCTTTGCGTCTGACTTAAGGCTGCATGCTTTAGCCTATAAAATCCCCACACAAATCCTATGGGGAGCTTCTATTTTTATTCCCATTTTACAGATAAGGAAACTGGCTCAGGAAGGTGGAATGACTTGTTCAGGCCTACAATAACAGCAGGTGGTAGGGCTGGGGTTCAACCGTAGCTTAGTCTGAGAAGGAGTGCAGACCATCACCTTGCCCCCTCTACAGCGTTGACTGAAATGTAAGTTTTAACACTGAGAAGAGGGAAGGATGAGCTCTCAAACCAGCTCCCGCAGGACTTTTCAACCACCCCTGGAAGTGTGCTGATGGCAGAAATTAAAAACGATGGAGAGGCTCTGTGTTGTTAAGGTCTTGGATAAGTAGGCGCTCAGATATGCAAGTATAGAAATTTAGGCATGACCTCTACAGAGCTCAATCCATTGATGTATAAGAATTTGTTCTAGGAAAATAATGATACCAGGGCACAAAGATATTTGTATGAAGCCATTCTCCAAAGCATCATTTGTAACAGTAAAAAAAAAAAAAAAAAAAAAAGAATTAAAAAACATATATATCCATCTCTAGGTGATGTATTACATGTATTTGTAAATCCTCTGATGCATTGGGCTGTGGCCATTGATTATGGTAATATAGATCTGTATGTATTGACTGGGAAATATGTTAACTGAAATATGTTAACATGAAAATGGCAAGTTACACAAGAGTATGCATCATAGAAACCTACTTCTCTGAAAAAAAACATCTATTTTTAAGTGTGAGCGAGTCTGTACAGGAAAAGGCTGAAATGATACGCCAATCAAATCTATGTAGCGAGACAGTGTAGTTAGCTAGTTAGCGGTCAGGAGCGAGGGTTCCTGCCCGAGACCTTGGACAGGTCCCTGAACCCCTTCGGCTTCAGCATCCTCATCTGGAAAGTGGGGATTACGGTTATTACTTTATGACGTTGGCTTGAGGATAAAATGAGACGGTGAATATCAAGTCTCAGCATAGAGCGTACCACAGGCGGGGTGCTCAGTCAATGGTGGTGATCTTGGTGTTTCTATGGGAGCTGTTCCGATTATCTCATGTGGTCCAAACTTAGTGGCTTCAATAAGAACCGTTTTATAACGTCTCATGTATTCAGTGGGTCCCAAATTCGAGCAGGACAGGGCTGTTTCTTTGTTCTCTGCGGCACTGCCTGAGGTCGATCTTGGTGCTCGGCTGGCAGTTGGATGCAGTGCTTTGGAGCATCCACGATAGCCGCCCTTACATGTCTGGTCTTGCTATGTGGCTGGGCTCAGCCACAACTCTCCACCGAAGCGTCACTACATGGCCTCTCCAGCATGATGCTCTCAGGGTAATTGGACTTTTTACGTGGGCGCTGGCTTTCCCCAGAGCCAGTGTCCTAAGAGAAACTGGTACAGTTTCTCCAATCTCAGCCTTCTCCAGTCTCTTCACAGAACTCGCACATGGGTGTGAGTTCACTCTCATGGACTCTACCGGGGGAAGCTCGAATAAACCCTTTCTGATTCCAGGGGAGGGGACATAGACCGTCCTGGGTCAGAAGAGGAGTGTCAAAGGTTCATTGTAGACAAACGCGTGGGATGAGAGATATTGCTGTTGCCATCTTTGGAAAATGTATCCGCCACAGAGCCCACACCCGTATATCTTAGTATTTTGCAGCTATACAATATGTGCATCTATAATCTAACGCGTATCTGTATATACATAGCTCTAAGCACTTTTATATAGCTAAACACTTAAGCACACAAATAGACATGTACAAAGACATGTATAAATTGTGCATCAGAATTGCTTCGGTTGAGGAGCGGGCCTGTTGCGGGTGAAGCCTGGGATATTTGTGCAGGAAGGCGCTGGAAAAGAACGGAGATGCTCACTTGTATATATAGCATGGGCTTTGCCCTTTACAATAAGATGATGTGTTTCATTTTGCTTTCTCTGTTGCTATGGTATCTGTCACTTTATTTATAACTGTGCCTGTTCAGATGCATCCGTGTACTTGAGAGGCTTTTCTGCTCCGAGAAGGAACGGTAGCAAGCCCAGGAGGCTCCCCGGGTCAGGGGTGGGAGAGACAGAGGTCGGGATGGTCCCGCTCATTCTTTTACTAGCCTGCCTGGATTGCCTCTCCAGTCCCTCAAGAGCCCACAGACGGAGTGGTCTAACCTGCGTCCCCCACCTCCCACCTGCTCAGGCCCCTCAGCCCTGAGGTCTGCCCTGGGCTCTCTGGGACCTTGCTGGCCCTGTGAGCCTGGGCAGGTTGTTCAGGGTGTCTGAGCCTCCTCCTACCTGCCCCTCCTCTTCGTAGAACAAGAAGGCTAAAGCGGACTTGACCAAGGCTCATTCCCAATCCGCCATTGCCCATGGCTCTGTCAGTGTCTGGAGAGTCCTGAGGCTCTGATGGCTTTCAGGTGCCTGGCTTCCTCTGCTGGTGAGACTCTCCCCTGCTCCTACTCGTCTTTAAATGTCCCCTCTTCTGAGGAGCCTTCTGTGGTCCACCCATCTGCCACAGATACGCTCGGTGCTCACGTGCCCACCTCCCCTCAGATCAGACCCCTCCAGCATTTTTTGCTTTCATTCCCAACAGCTGGCATGGGAGTCTCCATTGGCTGGCCGCCCTGGGTCTCCCAGAAGCTGCTTTGCTGGAATGCAAGGACAGCCGCAAGTGCCCGGGCATTTATGCTCCCTGGGCATGGCCCTTAATGTGGGAAGGGTGCCGGAATACAAATGCTTCGGCTCTTCTGCTGCTGATGTGGGCAGTTCTGTCCCTACACTGTCTCCAGAGCTCCCCCGGTGACGGAGCCACGGTCCTCTCCTTGGGACTTTGCTTGAATTCGCTCACTTGCTTGGTTTCCTTTTCGTCTCTGCCCACCGCCGCCTTCCTCACTCCACCACCAAGGGTGCCCTGGAAATACTTCACGATACCAATGCTCCCCTTGGGGTCAGCGTTTGGGACACCCACCCTGAATCACTTCTGAAATGAGATCGCGCCGTGGGGGAGTTAGGACTGCCTAACTCTGCATCCTGTTGGTTTTCCAGGCTGGCACAGATCCCAACTCATACACACGTAGTGTTTACTCTATAAATGTCCCTCAGAGGGGCGCCTGGGTGGCTCCGTGGGTTAAGTGTCCGACTTTGGCTCAGGTTATCATCACGTGGTTCATGAGTTCCAGTCCTGAGTCAGGCTGTGTGCTGACAGCTCAGAGCCTGGAGCCGGAGCCTGCTTCAGATTCTGTCTCCCTCTCTCTCTGCCCCTCTCCTCATCTCTCTCTCTCTCTCTCTCTCTCTCTCTCTCTCTCTCTCTCTCAAAAATAAACATTATAAATCTCTCTCAGAAGTGTGTTCCAAAAAGACAGAGACTATTTCTATCATGTGCACTATTTCGTGTCTATGTATGAGCACAGGAAATGTGCTCAACAATTTTTTAAGATGAAAGGACCCTTGGATGATATCTCTTTATACAAACGTCCACACTGGCACCTCCCTCTTTGCTCTGGTGTTACTTAAGATACCCTCACTCTCATGCCTCCATCCATATTCTTTCATTTACTGTAACCAGTAAATAAATGCTTGGAAAATGTACAATCTCTCTAGTTAATCAAATTCAAATAACATTAGACCAAATATATAAAGAGCTCTCATAAATCAAAAAGCAAAAGAATCCAATTAAAAATGAGTAAGGACAGGGACACCTGGGTGGCTCAGTGGGTTAAACACCCGACTTCTGCTCAGGTCATGATCTCGTGGTTGGTAGCTCGAGCCCCGTGTCAGGCTCTGGGCAGACAGCTCGGAGCCTGGAGCCTGCTTTGGCTTCCGTGTCTTCCTCTCTCTCTGCCCCTCCCTGCTTGCTCTCTGTCTCTCAAAAATAAACATAAAAAAAAAAAAAAACAACAACAACGAGGGAGGGACCTAAATAGACATTTCTCCAAAGATATACAAATGGTAAATAAGCACATGAAAGGACACTCCATACCATTATTCATCAGGAATATGCAAATCAAAACCACAGGGAGATACCATTTCACACCCACTAGGGTGGCTAGAATCAGGAAATCAAATAATAACATGTGGCCAAGGATGTAGAGGAATTGGAACCCTCCTATGCTGCTGGGGAGGAAGTAAAATGGTACAACCACTTTGAAAGGGAGCCTGGTAGTTCCTCAAAGAGTGAAACAGAGTTACCATCTTACCCAGGAATTGTACTCCTAGCTGTTCACCTTCGAGACAGGAGCACCTACGTCCACACAAAAACTTGTAGGCAAACATTCGCGGCAGTATTAGTCACAATAGCCAAAAGGTGGAAAAAACACGAATGCCCATCAGCCGATGAATGTAACGTGGTCTATGCAAACGACGGGATATTATTTGATCATAAAAAAGAATGAAAGACTGAAAATGCTACATCATGACGGACCCTGAAAACATGCCAAATGAAAGCAGCCGCTCGTAAGGACCCATATTATATAGTTCCATTTATATAAGTGTCCTAATAGGTGAATCTATATAGACAGAGGGTAGATTAGGGGTCTCCTAGGACTGGAGGGGGGGAGGGGTTGGAAAATGACACTTAAAGAGTACAGAGTTTCTTTCTGGGGGGACAGAATGTCCTTGAATTGATGTTGGTGATGGTTATACAACTCTGTGAATATAATAAAGACCATGCCATTGTATACACTTTAAATGGTTGAGTTGTATAGTATTCAATTGTATCTCGATAAAAGCAGTTACCAAACAAATTGACAGGACACCAAGAGATCATTTTAACTTATTAGTTAAACCATAATAGTCCTGGTGAGTGAAACAGTGATGAACTTAGTATGGTCATAGCTTGAGGGTGACATTGTCACATGTTATAACACATTCATAAGGCATGCTGATGCTATTTGAGTAATGTGCGGGACTATTGAGTCCAGAACATTCATACCCCTTGGCCCTCTGGTTCCACTTCCTGGAAATGCAATTTGAGGACACACCCTGAAATTTAAAAATCACTGTCACCCATGAAGATGTGCATCCTGATGCTATATGTTATAATCAATAATTTAGAAGAACCAGCGTGTCTGAGATGCCTAGGTGGCTCAGTCGATTTAGCCTCCAACTTTGGCTCGGGTCACGATCGCACGGTTCGTGGGTTTGAGCCCCAGGTCGGGCTCCGTGCTGACAGCTCAGAGCCTGGAGCCTGCTTCGGCTTCTGTGTCTCCCTCTCTCTCTGCCCCTCCCCTGCTCACGCTCTGTCTGTCTGTCTCTCTGTCTCTCTTAAAAATGAATAAATGTAAAAACAAAACAAAACAAAACAAAACATGTCTAACAAGGAAGGAAGAGTTCAGTGCAGAGGTGTCGAGGTGATGCTGGACGTGAAAAGGCCTGGCCCCGTGATGGCAACAAGACCATGCACGTAAGGAAGACGGTAGGGGGGCGGGCTTAAAGATTGTTCTACTCCACGCCTCCACATTTTCTGGGATGTTGATTTATTCATTTTATATCCACCCCAACTTTCCTCTGATTCTCATCTGTAATAATCTCCCGTGCCACACAGCTCTCTCACTTTTCCAAATTCCTAGGTGGTTTATGGCTTATGCGACATGATAGCTACCAACAGCTAGCATTTGCTGAGTGCACCGGGGGAGTCAAACACTTTACGTGTAGGATTTTACTTACTCTTCTCGAGATCCCGATAAGTCTAAAGGGACTTTTCTACCCCATTTCTGGATGGAGCAATTAAAGATGAGAAGGAAAGCAACCTATGCAAGGTTACCTGCTCATTAGCGGTAAGGCTACGCTACGACCCTGGCCTCTCTGGACCCCTCCCCTTTGGCAGTCCATCAGGTGACTCCAGCATTTCTATGGGGAAGACTGCCACAGGCACTCTTGAGTGCATATTCCCTTAAAACTCATCTTCCCCAGAGGGGCTCCTTGTCTCCTGCATCCGGGACTCTGCCTGAGAGCTTCCTCTGGTCCGTGAGCATGGTCCCCTGGTGAAGAGGGCAGGCCGACAGGATCGCAGAGGAGACTTCCAGGAACAGCATTCACCAGTGACAATGGAATTCGTGCATAAATGCCCCAGCTGCGCACCCCCCCCCCCCAGGGACATTGCTGAGGCGCATTCCACGTTGTCTCCTGGGGTCCCCCTCGAGATTCAGCTTCCGTTGCTCACTGATGTACCATGATTGGCTCCCTTCCCTTGTCTGTCTCCTCCCTCCATAAATACTTCCTTGGATTAGCTCCCAAATGAGACACTTGGCATTATATCCCACATCAGGGGAACTTGGCCTTGGACAGGGCCATGTGGGATTTGATTCTGGTAGGAAGCTGGGTCTAAGAGCCTTGTTCTGATGCGACTTTTACTTAGCATTTGTTGATAACTGGGATGGCGTAGCTTCAGGGGAAGGCTAATGGGGACTGAAGGGTGAGGGGTGGCAGGCCAGCCATAGTGCCCCTGCATGCCATAGGTATGTCTCGTAAATCTCTCCTGGTTCTCCCGCAGGCCAGCCTCAGCTCCCGCACACGAGTACCCGAAGGACAGGCTCAGGGCCTTCCTTGGTACCCCGTGCCCCTCACAGCAGGAATAGTACCAATCCCCCAGGACTTCCAGAATGCATGGCGGCTGATGACTGATTTTGTGTGCCGATCTGATTCTGATGGACTGTGGGCTACCTTTAGGACGAGAAAAGCCCGCGAGCTGAGGAAGCAAACCCACGAGCCTCAAGGAGGCCTGTCTGGGAGGAGAGTGGCTGTGCTCTCCCAGCAAGTTGGGTGGGTGTCCCACGTCTGCACTTTCTGGTTATGGTCCGGGGTAAGCCACTCGGTCCTGGCTCGCACAATGGAAACGTGACGGCACCGATGGCCCAGGGAAGGTCTGAGGCCTGAATGGGAGGCGGGCGTGAAGGCGGTGCTCAGGATTCCTAGCTGTGGATCAAGTTGGAATCCGCTCGGCGGCTGCTGCTGGCTGCTGGAGCCCCTGTGGTCGTGCCCACTCTTCCTTGGCGAGGGTCTGAGCCTGAGCTCCAGGCGCGTCATGCAGGCTTGGCCGTGAAAGTGACCGCATCACTTCCTGACTGCGGCGGGGTTGGCCCCCGGGTGCCCGATGCCCGGGTATGCCCACAATCACCTCCAGGCTCTGACCCTAACTACTGGCTTGTCTTCCAGAGTTCACAGCAAAGCAGCAAAATCCACCCACAGCCCAGGGTCCTTCTGGGCTTCTCGTGCCTCACGGCCCCTCGGTCAGGCTCTCACACCTGGTGCAGACGACAGAAGGGACAAGGGGCCATGTACCGGCATCAGGAAAGAGCCCCCAAACCTGTCCTCGAGAAATGGGGATTCCCTAGTCAGAACACCCCAGCTCTGGGACAAGAAGGCATTGAATGGGTACTTGGAGGAGACTGGGATCTGAACGCGGCCCCTCCCCCCAGGTGTGCGTGCCTCACATCTTCCTCCTTCATCTGTACAATGGGCACAGTAAGAGCTTGTTTGGTGTCTTTCTGAGGAGTCTATGAATCTCGCTTCTGGCCCTAGCACAGTGCCTGGCACACGAGAGGAGCTTGGGGATCCTTGTCCTTCCTTAGAGCCCGAGTTCTGCCTTCAGGTCAAGGACAAGGACTTCCAGCAGGATGAGGATAGGGATCTGGAGTCCAGCTGGGTCAGCAGCACAAAGCAAAATCCGGGGTTCAACCTTCTGCAGTGCTTGTCCTTCTCCACCCCTTGTTTGTCTCTTCTCTCGTCCACACCCTCTTTCCTCATCGGGAAGTGAGACCCTGTGGTCCCGGAGCGCCTGTGGCCCTCCCCTTGAGGGCAGCAGGGGACAGGCAGTTGTCTGGGGCCAGGCTGCTTGCAGTCCTGGGAGAGGCAGTGAGGAGGAGGGAAGGGCAGGAGGGCACGGAGGGCGGGGGTGGGGGGTGGGGGGCGGTGCATGGACACAGGACAGAAGCCTGCAGAGCCTGGGGCCAGCTGGATTCAGGAAGTTCTGCCCAACAGAGACCTCCCAGACAGGACCCCAAGGCCCCAGTGCCCACTATCCACGGGGACAGGGACTCCTGTTGCCACAGCCCAAGAGGCAGCATTTCACACAGTTACGCCCCACGGGAGTGTGAAGGAGGGAAGGAGACACAGGGCCACCGACCCGGAATTCGTTAGGAAAGTGCTGCCCCAAGCGCCTCGCTGTCCCGGGGGCTGCCTCCGCCTACTCTCTCATTCTTTGTCCCCCAGTATCCCTGTGTCCCCTGGCGTGTTTATGACCTGCTGATTGGAAAACCTTGTCATTTATCCATTTGCTCAGGACGGTAGATTGGGAAGCAAATGCTCCAAACTTCCCCGATCGACGTGCAGGGGTGAGAGGTCATCACAGAATTCCAAGAACTGGCTTATTCTGCACTCTGCCTAATGTGAGAGGAAAAACCAGATGGGAAGTTGGTTTCTGGGTGGTTTTGCCCTTTTCAAATGGCAGTAAGGGTCACTGCTAGCCGGCTGGTGGCCCTGGCTCTTTCAACCGTAGACAGATCTTTAAAAAAAAAATTTTTTTTTTTTTTTTTTACATTTTAATTTATTTTTGAGAGACAGAGAGAGACAGAGCACACGTGGGGGAGGGGCAGAGAGAGACAGAGACCCAGAATCCGAAGCAGGCTCCAGGCTCTGAGCTGTCAGCACAGAGCTCGACGCGGGGCTTGAACTCATGGACCGTGCGAGAGCATGACCTGAGCTGAAGTCGGACGCTTAACCAACTGAGCCATCCAGAGGCCCCTTTTTATTTATTTTATTTATTTATTTGTTTATTTTTTCAACGTTTATTCATTTTTGGGACAGAGAGAGACAGAGCATGAACAGGGGAGGGGCAGAGAGAGAGGGAGACACAGAATCGGAAACAGGCTCCAGGCTCTGAGCCATCAGCCCAGAGCCCGACGTGGGGCTCGAACTCACGGACCGCAAGATCGTGACCTGGCCGAAGTCGGACGCCTAACCGACTGCACCACCCAGGCGCCCCCAGGCGCCCCTTTTTAAAAAAAAACTTTTTTTTACATTTTTATTTACGTAGACAGATCTTTTAATGGAACGACAGCACAGGTTTGAGTTCAAGGGACCTGTGTTTAATTTTCACTTCTCCTAATTAATCAATAGCTGTGTGATCCTGGGAGGTTAGTTGACCTCTCTGAAGATCACGTGCTTCTTCTGCAAAACTTCAATCGTTATAATAACTAAGTCACTTGGACGGTGGGAGAATCAAGGCAACTAGTGTAAATGAAAATCATTTTGGAATTTTAGAGCTATTTTGGTGTTCCGTTTGTGATTTTCCTCCTGCGCTTGTTGGGTTTCTGCTCCTCCAGAGACTGTCATCCCCTGATTATTGGTAATACTTCTGGTTTCCAACCTCCAGTCTGGAATGATGACAAAAATAAACATTCGATGAATGAATGCTTCCATAAATTAATCCGCCAACCCATAAAATTGAAGACACGAACCCGGGAGTGGGCTCTAAAAATCCTTTTGGGTTGTGGGACTGTCACCTGACTGGAGGAGCCATAGCCTCAGACAGACGTGGAGCTGGGAGAAACATTCCAATCCTAAGGTAAGCTCGATGGAGAGAAATCTTCCAAAACACAGGCAAAGATGGCAGCTGGGAAACGGGGCGAGGAGAGAGCAAAGGAGTGGGAAGGAGGGGGAGAGGGAGGTGAAAAAAGAAATCCCAGTTGCTCAAAGCCAAGGTCCTGCACTCAGAGTTGCTAGAGGTGGGTCCCAGGGATGGGTTAGTCACATAGCCTGATTGAAGGGACCCAGTGTAGCATTGACTGCCTGCATCTTTAACGGTGGCCCAAGCTCTGCTTCCATCAACTGGCCTCCTGTAGTGGGATATCAGGGGGAAGGAGTTGATGTCTCAAGTCCTCTTTGGAATAAGATAGAGTGGAAAATATTAGAGCAAAAGTACCGAGGCACAAAGGAAATAGCATCTCTGAATCCAGAAGGCTGGAACCTGTCATCAGAGCCACAGTGGGCTGTAGCCAGTGGCCATCCTTCTTTATTGGATGACAGTGAACCCACTTAGGCAAGAGCCAGGGCCTTCTTTTGGCCAGGGATGTCAGCACTCACCTGGCCTGGTACAGAAAACAGGAGGCCAGGCCAGGCTTAGTCCTCACAGGGCTTCCAACTTAACATGGTGCTGAACACAGCACACACAGAACAAGCCAGGCAGAGTGGACATCAAAAAATGCCAGAGGAGCCATGGTTCCTAAACATACCGTTTTGCTTTGACGCTTCTGTGCCCATGCGCAGAATCTCCACCTGCTGTGCCCCGCTCCCCCGTCAGAGGACATGCCCCACTCATTCTCGGTGTGCAGACAGTAGACCTCCCTCCCCAGTGCTCCGGTGGCATCCTGTGTGCCCCCACGGACTGCTCACCGGCTAGAGCTGCTGTTTCCACTCCCCTCCCCCCAGAAAGGGGGGGCTCCCTGAGGACAGAGACCACAGCACATACTATTGCTAAATGATGTCGGACAGAGGAATGGACAGAGGAGGGGACTGGTTTCAGGGGTGACAGCTGCCAGCCACAGACCTCCTCAGCACACTAGGGAACCTGTCAGAGTCTCACTTTTTCCATGGAAAATATGGAAGTGGACACAGTTGATGAGGTTTATGGAATCTATGATATTTCTTTAAAACCTCGCCCACTGGCCACAAAGAGTCTCTCCGTGATTTGTTTTGACTGTGGCTTGTATTGCACCTCCCAATTTTTTTTTTTCAACGTTTATTTATTTTTTGGGGACAGAGAGAGACAGAGCATGAACGGGGGAGGGGCAGAGAGAGAGGGAGACACAGAATCGGAAACAGGCTCCAGGCTCTGAGCCATCAGCCCAGAGCCCGACGGGGGGCTCGAACTCACAGACCACGAGATCGTGACCTGGCTGAAGTCGGACGCTTAACCGACTGCGCCACCCAGGCGCCCCTGCACCCCCCAATTTTATAGTCACTTTCTAAACATAAAATTGTATGATAATATGGACTACGGTGCTATAAATGACCTATGCCCCCTCCCCCGCCCTCCACTCTCCTCTTGAGAATGAATCATTCACGATTTCAACCAAGGACTCTGTCCTTGGTTCTCAGGGGCAATTTCCATCAACATACTCACCCAAAGCAAGTTTATTAAGCGTGTCCTGGGTGTGAGATGCTGAGGTATTCTGGGAGCCAAGCGTCTCCGCTCTGGAGCCAGTGAAAGGAGAGAGACGAGCAGGTGTCAAAGGCACCGTGACTGTGATTTGCTGACACTGACTGAGAGCCTGGGTGGAGGCGGGCACCGTGCATGGGCCCCCGGGGTGAGCGTGCAGAACCAGTGCTCCTCCCCTCCCTTGTTTTACTGGTGTGCACCCAGACTGGGAAGCGACAGGCCATCTGTGCAGGGCCGAGGCAGATAGGGGAAGGGCCTGGGATCGAACCTGCGTAGCCTGTCTTCAGCCTGTGTTCTTAACACCTGGATCCTATCCGACTGCATGGTGGGGAGGCCCGGGCAGCATGGCAGCGGGAGCAGAAGCAGTTCAACGGCATGTGCGAGGCCCCAAGGCAGAGAGCGAGGCCCATCCGAGGAAGTTCACTGAGGCAGGGCACCAGGAGGGCCGGAGACCGGACAGGCAGCTCTTCTCTGCTCGGCCACCCGAGTCGGGGGAGCCCCAGGCCCTGAGCAGAGGTAGAACGTCCCCGGGGTAAAGCACAGCCAGTCAGGCCTGGAGCCGTCTTGACGACCTACTTGGAAACGCTCCTTCCTCTTTACCTCCCGCCTCCCAGTCCTAAGACTCCTCTCAGCCCAGCAATTTCCCTCTCTTTAGTTTTTGAGGGCTGTTTTGGCCCATTTTTATTAACCAGACCTGACAGGCGTAGGGATGGGGCCACCACTTGTTTCCATAAGCGTTTGACGAGCGCATAATGAGAATCGATTATCAGATAAATATGCTGCAATTAGCCTGGAACCACAATGCCATCTGTGTTTTTTTTTAATGCCCAAATGTGGTTGAAGCCCACGGCAGGAGCTCTCCCCATGATGTGCAGGGAGAGGCCGGAGGGCACCTGCGGGGGATCCCCAGCAAAGGTACGGCCACGTGGTCGGGCCACAGGCGGCAGACCCCCAGACTTCCCCCGGTGACTCTGTCGGTGGGGCGTTAGAGTCAACTCTGGCTGGGAAGCTGAGAAACAACTGTCACTTGATCGGGTGTGGGGTCCTCAGGAGAGAAAGGTGGGCAGTGACACATCTGTTTCTTTTTAAAATCACTTTGTTAATTGGCTCTCCAAGGGCATACGTCCGATTTGATGGAAAACACAGTGAGCCGTTCATCGTGGGCACGTGATAAATATTTGCAGGATTCCAATCGCATAGAGCTTTCTTTTTAAATTTTTTAAAAAATTTTTATTTGTTTTTCAGAGAGAGAAACAGCGCATGAGCGGACAGAGAGGGAGACACAGAATCCGAAGCAGGCTCCAGGCTCTGAGCTGTCAGCACAGAGCCCGACGCGGGGCTCGAACTCACGGACTGTGAGATCATGACCTGAGCCGAAGTCAGACGCTTAACCGACTGAGCCACCCAGGTGCCCCGAGGTTTCCTTTTTTTAAATCTTTATTTATTTATTTTGAGAGAGAAAGCAAGCACGAGTGGGGGAGGGGCAGAGAGAGAGAGAGAGAGAGAGAGAGGAAAGAGAGAATCCCAAGCAGGCCCTGTGCTGTCTGCACAGAGCCTGATGCAGGGCTTGAACTCATGAACTGTGAGATCATGACCTGGGCCAAAATAAGAGTTGGACACTTAACTGACTGAACCACCCAGGCGCCCCCTGCAGCGAGGATTCCCTTAAGTCCAGACTGACTCTCTGGAAGGTCTTGGGCAAGATGCCCAGGGAGTCCCTCCATGCACAGCACATGGAGGTGGGCAGTGGGGAGGAGCCACGGGTCGGCAGAACAGATCTAAATTTGGACAAATATAGTTTTGTTAGGGTTGAGCTTGGCCAGTTGGGCATTAAATTGAGTTAGAACATTCTTTAGCATCCCTGGGAAAATCGTGAAGTTGATGAAGTTTGTCCTTTGAGGCGCCCCCCTCCTCTCCTCCACCCCCCTCCCCCAGTTCCCTCTCTCTGAGCCCCAGTGTGATTCCTGGCAAGCCAGTCAACGCTGGCCAAACATGCCTGCCTCTGTTAGGAATGGCATTTGGCTGCATGTCAGAAAAGCCCGGCCGGGACGACTTGGCCAGATGGGCATCTGGAAAGGGGTACATCCCACCAGAAAGGAGAGAAGTAAAACAAAAACAACAGATGCCACAGACAAGCGAAGAGCTAATATTCGTGAGACGCTGGAGGAGTGACAACTTTCGCAGCCACTAGCGGTGACCTCCATGACGGACGCCGCTTCGAAAGCAGTCGGATATTATCCGGTGACGATGAGGTCGGGCGTGGTCCGCTCTCCTGCCCCATGGCCAGTGCATGCAGGCACAGCATGTGTGACAGTGACTGAGCAGGAAGGAAAGAACCCAGCTGTCCATCAAGAGAAATGGATGGATGGTGATGTATTTGCAGGATACTTGTTCAGCGATCAAAATGAGCGAACGCAACATTTTTTCACGTAATGGAGAAGGAGGGGACCACATTCCAAAAATGTTCATTTGTATAAAACCACCAAAACCCAGGCAAACACCTCAGGATACACAAAAATTATATATATATATTGCTTACAGAGCTATGTGTGTATAGGCAAAATGCAAAAGCATGGTCAGATAAGATGTGCACAAGTTTTAGATCTTCATTGTCTTGGGAGAGAAAGAGAATGAATATGGGCTTCCATTTTATATTTTATTTCTTTTACTTTTGAATAATCTATGAAGCATGTATGGGGTTGGAGGGTTATTGTTTATCATGCGCAGGACTTTTTAGTACACTTCATAATTTAAGCAATTAAAGAAGATAAAGATGATTGCACGTGCAGCCTGGTTAAGAGGCCAGACACTTGCATAAAATCTTCCCTTTTTTCTCCCACATAATTGCTGTAGACTACCTCTGTTGCGCTCCCTGATTTTCCTTGAGTACAACCTTTAAACATCCCAGCTAAGAATCCAGACCACCTGGTATATGAAAGGTAAGCAAAATAAGATATTTAAAAATTTTCTTAATTTAATGTTTAGTTTTGAGAGAGAGAGAGAGAGAGAGAGAGAGAGAGAGTGCAAGCAGGGGAGGGGCAGAAAGAGAGGGAGACACAGAAGTCAGGCTCCAGGCTCTGAGCTGCCAGCACAGAGCCCGACGCGGAGCTCGAATGCACCAACCGTGAGATCATGACCTGAGCTGAAGTCGGACGCTCAACCAACTGAGCCACCCAGGCGCCCCAACGAAGCCCCTTCTGACACCCAGTTACCTTCTATCTCATTACCCTGGTCTACTTTCTGCATAGCAATGATCTATACCTGAAATTACTGTATATATTTTGTATATAGTTGTTATCTGTTCTCTCCTACTGTAATATAAGCCCCACGAAGGACAAGGACTTGGCAGTTTAACCAGAACTGAGTCAGACTTATGATTAATGGAGAGGGGGAAGGGAGGGAAGGTTAAAGAAGGCACCAGCCCTAACACAGGGTGCTCTAACTCCAGAATCCTCACTCTTGACCTTGTATCAATTAATATCACCCACAGAACCCTGCATGCTCCATGCAATCCGATCCCTGCTGCTCAAGACACAGAGTAACGCTTTCTGCATTTTGTAAGTCTTCACCGGCACATATATAAAAATCCTGCCCTTTCTCTGTCCCCAGGTGATGCCCTCACTGAGCATCATACTGTCTGCAGTCTACCTGACTACACACTTCTACTCGTAGCGCCACTGTTCATTCCTTATACAACCATGTGCAGGGATGAACAACATTTCCTGTGGATACCACGGCCCTTATGGGTCCCATCAAAAGTCATCAAACCGCTGGAAGAACCCCATCTTCTGACACTCTCCCTGTGGAGTGTGTGTTCTGATTCCTCCCACAAAATTGGCAGATGAGGAGGAATACTGATGCATTCCCGGGTATTTCAGCTTGCTATTCAGTAAGTACTCAGAGCACAGCCAAGATGTAGAACACAGAGTACAAGGAATGTTACTTTGTAAATGAATTAATGACCACCCACTGTATCCAAGCATCACATTATGCAGGGAAAGCACACATTAACGGGGCATGAGAAAGAGCTATCATCAAAGTCAGAATAACGTGCCGCAGGAATGCAAAGACAGGACTGATTAATTCTGCCCCGGAGGAGACATGGGAGTGGGTCTAAGGAAGGTCTGGTTTGTGCCGTGTGGAAGGCCAGGCGTCTCTGGCAGAGCAACAGATGATTCATCTACATTGTCCGTATCTTTCATCGTCATTTAACAAGGAGAAAGAGGTCCGAACGAGCAGTTTGAAATCCTAGCTTGAGCCCTGGCTGCCGCACTAGCTTGCAAAGTGGTCCCAGATATGTTATTGCCCTCGGAGCTAGTTTCCTCGTGTGAAAAGTGGGTTTACCCTCAGGAGAGCTGACACAATATAAATACATGAGATGCTCTGTGTGATGGCATTCGGTGTGCTCTGAAGGGCTGTGTATGTGTTCGATTTCCTACTTAATTGTATTGTTACGTATTATTTGCTATCATCGTTACCATCACTAATAAAACTAGTTTCCCAAGTAAGGCATAGTGTAATAGGGGATTGCATGGGACAAAATATCTTCACTCAAGAGCCTTTCAAACTTCAGGTTACCAACCATTAGTAGGGTCTGAAAACAAGTTAGTGTTTGTTTGTTTCATATAAGATACTACAGTTCCTGATTAAGTACCTACAGTGAGTTGTGATATAAAATTTATTATTGCTGAGGGAGTCATAATCAAAAAGGCTTTAACAACTCTACAATCAGAGGAAGCCCCAGAGATGTCAGAGATCAGTGTAGCAGTTATTTGATTCCAAAAAAAAAAAAAAAAAAAAACCTCAGGGAGACAATTGGGTCCCTCTGCCCTACTGATTGCTTAGAAACCTGGAGGTCACAGCTGCTCAGGGGCAAAGGCAGGTCAGAAAAGCTGGCTTCCGGACAAGACAGGCAGTCCTCGGTGCTGAACCAAGAAAGCAGGGGCTCAGAAATGAGAGGTCCTGTCTTCTAGGAGTTAGAATATTTAACATCGGATGATTATTGGGCTCTGCTCTGTGCCTAACTCCACCCCTGACCTCAAGCTGAGGCTTACACTTTACTGGAAGAGAGAAAAATATGAACACAAGTGTATCGAAAAACGGATGAAATCGTTGCTGGTTGGAAGAAATTCAATGCAAAAAAAAAAAAGTTCCAGAGAGGGAGGGAGGCAAACCATAAGAGACCCTTGGATACTGAGAACAAACTGGGGGTGGATGGGGGGTGGGGGAGAGGGGAAAGTGGGTGATGGGCACGGAGGAGGGCACCTGTTGGGATGAGCACTGGGTGTTGTATGGAAACCAATTTGCCAATAAATTATATTATAGAAAAAAATTCAATGCAGGAACTAAACGAAGGAAGAGATAAAGCAGAGAGGGAAGGGGTCTACATGGAGGTGGTCAGGGAAACTCCTTTGAATAGGTTGAAATCTGAAAGATAGAGGTTTCTGAGCTTGTCTCAGTCTTTCCTTCGTGATCACGAGACGGCCGCCTCCATGGTAGGCATCGTGCTCTCATGTAAGCCAGGAAAAAGGGATAGAGGGAACATGCTCACTTACCTTTCATTAGATGCAATTATTACCAGAGGAAAGATTTCTGATTAATTTTTACAGATCAAAACTTGTGACCTGGCGACGCCCAGCTGCCATGGATGCTGGGAAAAGGGAGTATCTCACGAGACCTCCTCCTGCTCCTTCCAAACAAAACCGGGCTTGGACCTCTAATTCTATTACATGTTTCTGTGCCTTTGTTCATATAATTCCTTCCATTCAGCACACCCCTCTCCATCTAGTGAAAGAGAAGTACGTGTATGGCCTCCAGCAATGGGCGACCCCCAGACATCGTGTTTCACACAAGAAGCGAGGTATGTACTTACTTATATAAGGCACTGTGTCCAGCTTTCTGTTACTCAAGGCCGAACAAAACCTCAACGGACATGAGGCAGTGTAAGGAATGATCAGCTTCTGTCACTGTCCGTGGCACCTGTCTGTTGGTTCCCTTCTAGGGTGTGCCTTCACTGCAGACGCTGAAGACCGCGGGGAGAGGGACACCGCGTCTCCTGGGATTCGTTCCTACTCTGACGCTCAGCGAAGAAAGCCTCCAGTGTGAAGCCAGAGTCACCTCAAGGTCTCTATTACTGATGCCGCTGGTCGGCTGCCCTGACCCCTGCCTGCTGTGCACCTGCTGTTGACCTCTGATCTTGAGCAAACGCCTCATCTGATGTGGGACTGCTTCCACAGCTTTTGATCTCCACCCCGTAAGTCCAGAACCTCTCACAGACTCCGTTGAATCCCATGTCTCATTCCTTAACTTGGCTTCCCTTCTCTACCTTGGCCAACCCACCTGCGATTTCTAGCTCTGTCTCAGGAAAGGCTGTGGAATGACAAAATCGTGTCTGATCACGTCTTACTGACAGCTTGCAAGATGGTGGACTTTATTTTTCCAAGAAGAAGTGCATTTCTCAATTCATTATTTATTATACATTATTATCCCCAGCTTTTTGTCGGTATGTTTTGCAAATTGCAGGCTTCCTCTTTAAATTAATGCTGATTATGACTTTCCCCAGGTGCATTATGTTACATTTATCTATATTAAATCTGATCTCATTTGCTTCCAAAAACTCATTCTTCTCTGTTCTTTTAGCCTCTCCGATACTCATTGTGGTTTAGAATTTGGTAGCATCTGAAATGTAATCAACTTGTCTTTGTTTCTAAATCTATTCTAAATAAATGAGTTAGAATAAATCCCTGTAACATGTACTGGAGAAAAACTAGTACTTCTTGTCCATTGACTAAATGTCTTAGCTGGGATTCCTTGAGTTTGGGATTTGGTGCGTATAGTGTGTGTGGAAGGAGACCCTGGGAAGCACAGTGATGGAACGTGAAGGGGACAGAATGGAGAAAAGGTGATAAAGAGTGTGCATTTGAGTGGGTTACTATTGCCGGCTTTGGGGGCTCAGCCTGCTGAAAGCCCTCTGAGAGACAACACAGAGCACACCTCACTAACTTCCACCCACTATTACTTGATGGCTGCTTCTGGGGGACATTAATTTCCTGACATGTACAGCCAGATTGAGCCTAGAAGGTTCCCGTAGCCTGAGAAAGCTCTCCGGTACAGAGGCAGATGCTAAAGGAAGAAGGTTTTGCAGGTATGAGATTTGTCCATAGAGCTTTGTATGCCTCTGAGTCACCCAAAGAGGACACGAGCTGGACATCTGCTCCAGCCCACCTTCTGCACCACTCAGATCCACTCTCTCCACACAGGAAGTCTACTTTGTTCTGCCATTGACTCTGCATGTGGTATATCCCTGCATAGTGGTCATCTGCCTCCTCCACTGGTCATTCGAGATTGTCCTTTGCCTTGGCCAATACTTCTGCTGGTGCAAGATGCTTTCCCAGTGGGTTAACTCAGAGCTTCATCACTGAGGTATCTGAGCCCCTAGTTACAATGCACCTGTCATGCCATGGCTGATGAATTGCCATTCTCAGTTACCAGTGGGCATGGAAGCACCAGGAAGCACCTCAGTGAGTCTGCTGAGTTCCATACTTAGGCCTCTCTGATCCCATTAATGGATAAAGAATATGTAGTATACATATGTAATGGAACACTACTAGGCAATGAAAAAAATGAATTCTTGCCTTTCGTAGCAACGTGGGTAGAGCGAAATAAGACAGATATCATATGACTTCACTCATATGTGGAATTTGAGAGACTCGACAGAGGAACATAAGGGAAGGGAAGGGAAACTAAGATAAAAACAGAGAGGGAGGCAAACCATAAGAGACTCTTAAATACAGAGAGCAAACTGAGGGTTGCTGGAGGGGAGGTGGATGGGGGGATGGGTTAAATGGGTGATGGACATTAAAGAGGGCAGTTGTTGGGATGAGTACTGGGTGTCATAGTGTAACAGATGAATCATTGGGTTCTGCTCCTGAAGCCAAGACTACACTGTATGCTAACTAACCTGAATTTAAATAAGAAAATAAGCAGCAGCCCCAGCACCTCATATAATTTTCCCTGCAAGTGTAGTAACATTTTCCTTTTTTTGGCCTGTGGTATATCAGTGTGCAAACCCCCATAACCAGAGAGCAACCATAATCTTTGGCTTAGTAGGACCCTTAACATGTTGCTTAGCACATACTCCCTTCTCCTGGAATCTAAGACCATAGTCCAGTAGAGCCAAGAGTTGGAGAGGTGTAAGAAGAAAAAAAGTTGTTCCAGAGATTTTCTAGAACTGATGGTATCAGGGCCAACAGGACCAATGCATTTCACATCTACTCGTATATGTCTATCCGCAGGCTTCTTCCCTAAACTCTCTTGTCTCCCATCTTGGTCTCTGCCCAAGCAGTTAAGCCACTCATTACTATACACATCCTTTCCGCAGACCCCCTTTATCTCCACTCAAAGTGGATGATTAGGTCTGCTCAAGACCCTGTGCACTGAGCTGTTTTCCTACCTCGGTCTTTCCTGGACTCCCGTGAGTGAGCCTGGAGAATGGTCAGCACGCTGACAAGTTGAGCTGGAGCATTCAAAAACCCGGGCTGGGATTTTCACTCTTCATCACTGTCATGAGGGGCCTTGTAAGAGGCCATGGGTGTGAGTGGGGGGAGAGTGTTGGTGCAACAGAGGTGGCAGGGGTCTGGGTCTGGGTCATCTATTCACATAATTCACCCATGCCTTCCAGATGTGCCTGGGCTTGATCTAGCATGGGCCATTTTTATCTCACGGCGACTTATTACTGTGCTTGCCTAACCTCATAACCTGGTGGCTCTGACAGTAACCGGATCGTGATGGGCATGGCACCACCTGATGTCCTGTGATCAATTGCAGAGTCACCTGACATCCTGCGGTCAGACACTCAGCCTTCATTAAGACCCAGTAACATGCTCTTTGTTACCAGTAACATGCTCTTTGTTCATTAAGACCCAGTAACCTGCTCTTTGAACAACACATACTTGTCTATGATAGAAGCATGTCTTTGATCCAGAAACCTAGAAATCTTCTCTGCGGTTCTCTGTTGAGATTTCCAGGTGATCCACACAACATCTTTATCTACCTGGATAGATCTGGCACCATGCGATATGCCTGGTCACATGGTTCCGTTTTTACTGAAGCATGAACCTCTTGCAGAGAACCCTCTTTCGGCTCCGGTCAAAACCTGGAGGCTTCCAAGTCTCCAACAAACTGTTGGAGCTACATTCCCAAATGTGGTATGTGCTGCCTTCCAAATCCAAAGAGGCCCATCAAACACGGTGTCCATCTTTTATGTGTAGGGAGCTCAAAGTGTAACCACTTACCCTGTACCTCAAAGGACACATCCTGACATGCCCCAGACGATTAGACAAATTTCACCCAATTTCACCAATGCGGCAGTCACCAAAATCTTCATGGGGCTTATCTCCCTCCCTCTGGTGTGGGAGAAGTGTGTGTTTTGGCAAACACGTAGCAGTCCCTGACACGTACCGGCATAAATACGCATGTGTGTGTGTATATAATTGTATAGATTTAGCAAACAGTGCATCCCAAGCTTTACCAGAGGGAAGTATGAGTAGGAAAAAGAAGAACGATGATTGCTTTTCTCTTCTGGCCCAGCACGTTTCACTTCAATTTTCCCAGAGTTGCAACAACACCTAGGTGTTCAGTATTGTGGAGTCAACGGTATAAAAACTTCTGTGAAACCCAGAAATTATGCAGGAGTGCACAGTTCAAGGAAACAGACTTCAGCACGATTGATACACTGACTGGAATCAGCAATATCCCAATCACTTGCGTATTCAGTTTCAGCATAACGGTGAAAACAATGCAAAGCAATCAAAAACAATGAGGAATTAAGGAGGACACATGTGTCACAAGGGGTCTTAGAGGACTTTTCAAGCAAGGCAGAAAGCCCTAAAACTGTAAGAAATGAAAGAATACACATAGACCCCAGAAGAGTTAAGACTTCTGTCTGACAAGAGAGTATAAAACAAAGCCAAGAGATATATGATAGAATGGGGGAAGTATTTGCAACTCTCATGACAGGGAAGGATTAATATAGAAAGAGCTTTTACTAATTAATAAGAAAAATGCCAAGAACACAATAAAAAGATGGGCCAAGGCAGGAAGAGTTAATTCACAGCAGAGACTGTCTGAAAGGGCAATTGATGTAACAATTTCCAGGTAGAAACCGATCCGTTTGAAGAAAAGGCCCCTTCTTCTGCACATTGGAGAACAATTTCAGGCTGAATGGAATAAAAATAAAGCATCTAAGCCTTTGGGAGTGGGGATAAGAGACTTGCAAATGAGAGCTCCCTCCGACTTGAGTTCAGTGAAGCAAAATAGTGTTCCCAAGTGAAGGTACCCGGGACGCTTCAAGTACCAGGAAGTCTGCTGGAAAACACTTGGGGAGGCACTGAAGAGCCATGAGCCTCATTTGCACCCTTAACTCACAAAGAGACTGTCAAGTCTGGTGAAGGGAGAAGCGTCAGATCTGTATTTGAGCCCATCACTGCCATTTACTAGCTAAATGACTTTGGCAAGAGTGACGGGTTGGATTGTATCCCTCCCAAAAGATACACAGAAGTTCTAACCCCCAGTGTTTCTGTATGACCTTGTTTGGATATAGGGTCTTTGCAGATGTAATTAATTGATGTAGATGAGGTCATACCGAAGTGGAGGGGCGGGGGCCCTTGATCCAGTATGACTGGTGTCCTTACAAGAAACAGAGAAGAGATGCGGAGCCACACAGGAAAAGGACAACTCTGTGACAGCGAGGCAGAGGTCAGAGTGATGCCGAGGAATGCCAAGGATCACCGACATAAACTAGAAGCCAGAAGAGGCAAGTCTTCTCCCTTACAGATTTCAGCGGGCGGAGGTCCCAGCGACACCCTGACTTGGGACTGCTAGCCTTCAGAACTGTGAGCCACGACGTTTTTTTGTAATCTCCCCAATTTGTGCTTTGTTACAGCAGCCACAGGAAACTAACGCAGCCAGTATGAAGGCAAAATTGCTCGTGACATTTGTTACAACGCTAAGGCTGTCCTATATTTAAGACTATCTCAATAGCTATAGGGGCCACTGAAATGGTGTTTTGCAGTAGGGGAGAGAAATTGGGCTTGTCTCTGAATACAAAAGGAAAAGTAGGGATTCTGTAGCCGAAAAGTGGGGGAGGCCGGGGATCAGTCGATGGAAAAATCACTAAGAGAGTAGGGTAATTCTTGCTAACCAGCTGATAGGATTCTTGCTGAAGGCAGGCCAGGGTGATCAGACATTACTTGGGGGATGGGAGGGGTTCAGACACTTAGGGGGGAATCAAACATGGAGAACAGGGGATTCTAGCAAAACTTTCCGGGCAGGATTCTTGTCAAAATCAGACTCTTGAAGGCATGCCCAAGGATGGGGCCTAACCAGGCTCGGAGATGCCTGTCCAAAATTCGGTCAAGGAGAGAGTCTTTGTCACAGGTCAACTGAATGAGCCTTGGTCTCCTCATCAGTAATAGGTAACACCACCTCCCTTCTCGGAGTGCTGTGAAGGTAACTGTGACGCTGGATATAAAGTGCCCTCCATGTAGCAGCCTCTCCGGAGCTCTGTGCTCCCTTCAAATGTTCATGCGTCCAAAGGAAGCTATAACGCCGACTTTGTGTTTTCTCCCTGTGGATGTGTCCATCAAACACATTTCGGAAATAAAAAGTGCTAGAACAACGATTCCCAAATTGGTTCACAGAACCTCCATCGATTCACCTATTTTAAAATGGGGAGACTGAGGCACCTGGGTGGCTCAGTGGGTGGAGTACCTGACTCTCGATTTCAGCTCCGGTCACGATCTCACAGTTTGTGAGATCGAGCCCCATGTCGGGCTCTGCACTGACAGTGTGGAGCCCACTCAGGATTCTCTCTCTCCCTTTCTCTCTGCCCTTCCCTTGCTTGTACACACCCTCTCTCCCCCTCTCTCAAAATAAATAAATAGAAATTAAACAAATAAAAGTATAAATAAATGAAATAGAGATATATGTCAGCCTTCAGGCCCGGGGACCCTGCATTGTATTGCAAGGGGCCCGGGAGATTTGAGGCACGGTCAAGTGTGGGGACTGTTGTGTGAGAGGCGGGAATGACAGCGGCACAGAGCACAGCGAGAAGCAGTGGGCTGCGGCGGGAGTGGTCCTAGAATGGGGGTTAACACGTCAGGGCTCAAGACCCTGCTGTTCTCTGCCATTGGATGAGGTGTCATGGGATGAGACGCTCATACGAGTTCCCAACGGCCGCTATAACAAGTTGCCACAAACTTGGTAGTTTGAAACAACACATACTGATTCTTTACAGATCTGGAGGTTGGAGGCCTGAAATCAGCTTTACTGGGCTGAAATCTAAGTGTCCAGAGGCTAGGGAAGCACCTGTTCCCTTGCCTTTCCAGCTTCTAGAGCTGTTTTCCTTGCATTCATCCTGCTGCTTCCCTTGTCAGATCTCCCTCCAACTCCCTCTTAAAAAGACCCGGCAATTATATTTAGGGACCACCTAGACAATCCAGGATAATCTCCCCACCTAAAATCCTTAACTTCATCACATTTTCGAAGTCCTTTTTGCCATATTAGGTAATATTCACAGGTTCCAGGGATTAGACGTGGGTATCTTTGGAGTTTGCCACAGCACTAAACTTCTCTGAGCGTATTGCCTCAAAATGGGAATGATGATGCTCACCTAATAGGGTTACTGATATGATTACAGAAATTATGTATTTGAAAGCTTCTAGCACCAGCTCTGGACAACAGGAACTGAGTAATAAACACTAGCTGGATTTTAGGGTCTTCTGGTATGGCAGGCAGGCCCAGCTATGGGAACATCTGTCCTTGGTGAACCCTCCTGCACTGATGTTCCTTTAGTGGCTGACCTGTCTCCACCTGCTTCAGCTGGGGAAAGATGCTCTGGAGGTCAAGAACAGCCTTCAATTGCCAACAGATACCCAATAGGACTCTGCGACACACTAGATTCTTCTTTCCCTGAGTCTTGTGTGAAGTGGATCTTCCCAAGCAAAAATTGCTTTCCTCTAGGGGCGCCTGGGTGGCGCAGTCGGTTAAGCGTCCGACTTCAGCCAGGTCACGATCTCGCGGTCCGTGAGTTCGAGCCCCGCGTCGGGCTCTGGGCTGATGGCTCAGAGCCTGGAGCCTGTTTCCGATTCTGTGTCTCCCTCTCTCTCTGCCCCTCCCCCGTTCATGCTCTGTCTCTCTCTGTCCCAAAAATAAATACATGTTGAAAAAAAAATTAAAAAAAAAAATTGCTTTCCTCTTAATCCTCTTTCAACCTCTAGGGAAAAGTAGTGCTATTTTTCCCCCATCCTCAAAACCTTTTAATAAGAATCTGCCCGCAGATACCCATGACTTTAAATAATTCTCCAGCACCAGGCCCTCTTCTTTCAACAGAGTCTCTCTCCCTCTCTCTCTCTCTCTCTCTGGAATAAATCCTCACTCCCTTTATTTATGCTTGATTCATTCAAGTAGGTACACCTTTCATACTGCATTCTTTAATCAGTTGTGTCGTGGGCATGTTTTCATGAGATCCCTGCTTAGAAATTTAGTCCTCACATAAAATAAACTTGTTTCCCTTCCAACTGGGATTGTCGCAAATGCTATTTAGCCATCGAGGTTGACAAGTCACTTGTGAGAATCATTCCCCCAAGTCTCTATAAAAATATGAGGTGTGAGAACTTTTCAGGAAGAATTCTTCAAAACTCGAGTCGGTCTGATGGTCTGGCTCAAGTGGTTGGATAATCCAGAGAGGAAACAGGGATGGATGCAGCCAGAGGGGGGCCCGGCTGGACAGTACAGCTAGGCTGCAGTCAACTGTTGTTCCTCTGTCCTCCAACCAACTGGGCAAGCTTGAGCAAGTTGGCCTTCTCTTGGTCTCAGTTTCTATATCAGTAGATGCGGGGAAATTCATTCTTCCACAATGCTGTTGTGGAAGTTAAACTAAATAATATACGTCTAGTGCCAAGGTCGTATTTGTATGCACATATATCTATTATTTTTACTACTTATCCATATCTCTGTATAGATAGGTACACATATGGGTATGATATAGACAGATATGACATAGGGACAGATGTGGTATAAATAGAGACAGAGATATAGAGGTAGCTCTGGCTTGGGCTGTCTGTGTTTGTTCTCTTCCACCTTAGGAACAGGTAAAGCATCACAGGACGTATGAATGGACTCATCCATCACTCATTTGCTCGTTCATTCCATAAGGATTCGCTGTGACCTAGACTGATGCTCAGGGATGTAAAGATTTTGGCTTTCCCTTTCTTGCACACACTGCTACTTACCCAGCGTGACAGATGCTGTCAGTGCCAAATTCAGTGACTTGACGCAATGCAAATTTATTATCTTATAGTTCTGGAGGTTAGCGATCTGACATGGGTCTCGCTGGGCTACGGTCAAGATGTTGGCAGAGAGGTGTTCCCCCCCAGAAGCTCTAGGGAAGAATCTGTTTCCTCACCTTTTCAGCCTTAGAAAACACCCCATTTCCTGGCTTATGGTTCCTCTTCTCCCTCTTCATGGCTGCCAGTGTGGCATGACACTATGGACGCCTTGAAATGTAGTCACACCCTCCCCGTTTGTCCCTGTCTCCCCCTAAGGACACCTGATGTTACACTGAGCCCACGTGGATAATCGAGGAGAAGATAAAGCCAGCTGATGAGCAAGCAGTGTGACCTTGGGCCCATGCTGTCACCTCTCCAAACCTCCATTTCATCATAATTTGAGTGTGGATGCGTTTGAGAAGAATGTCTACCTCACAGGGATGGGAGACTTAAGTGAGAAGTGACCACATCGTATGTAAGCTGCCATTGGCACAGGGAATGGGGGTCAGGAGCCCTGGGCTGGATCCTGTGTCCCCCACTGGGGAGCTGGGACATGTGGGGGAGGCCCTGCCCCCACAGCAGCAGGGGCCTCTACCGTGAACCCAGAGGGTGGGACTCGGGGTCTCTAAATGGTTGGCAGGACTGCAAGCTCACCCCACCCGCCATCTCCTCCCCACCGGAAGTATGCGGACCTGCCCGCCCCCCGACCTCCCCACCGGAAGTAGGCGGACCTGCTCGACCCTGACACCTCTCCACCGGAAGTGTGCTGATGTCCTTCCCAGGGAGGGTGACCAACTTGTCCTTCTTTGTCGGGGACGTTCCCCGTTTTAGCACTGGCAGGTCTCACTTCCTGGGAAAGCACCAGTCCCCAAACTCCTCGGATGCAGGGGCTCAGGCTTCCAACAGTGGAGGGCGAAACCCAGACTACTATAAGGAGCTCACTGGGACCAACCTGGGACCAGAGTCGGCCCAGGTCATGCCACTTAGAAGGGACTTCCTGAGCTGTCCCGTGTGCACTGCAAAGAGTCGGAAGTTGTAGTCAGCCAGACCCCAGCCCAGGTGGGCACGTCATTGTGTGACCCCTGGAGTCACCAAACCCCCGTGTAGCTTGGGAATGGTGACTTGACCCTGCCTGCCTTTCCTGGAGGCTGATACATGAGGACCAGATACAAACAGCAAATGGCTACAGAGATAATAGACTGACTTGTGGTTTAAATTTTTTTTTTTTCAACGTTTATTTATTTTTGGGACAGAGAGAGACAGAGCATGAACGGGGGAGGGGCAGAGAGAGAGGGAGACACAGAATCGGAAACAGGCTCCAGGCTCTGAGCCATCAGCCCAGAGCCTGATGCGGGGCTCGAACTCACGGACCGCGAGATCGTGACCTGGCTGAAGTCGGACGCTTAACCGACTGCGCCACCCAGGCGCCCCCTGACTTGTGGTTTTAAAAAGACAACTCAGGAAACACATTTCTGTGAGAGCTGGGTGTGAGGTCCCAGATTGGCTCTTTGCTTGGTTTTACAGCATGGACTTTACTTTGGAAAACATGGGCTAAGCTGCATAAGATCGACCAGGAAGCAGTGGAAGCCTGGTGAGGAGAGAACCCAACCCCTGAGAGAGGACGGATAGATTTAAACCTAAATGAGAAACAAAGTCCAGTTAATGAAAAGGCTGCGGGTTGTTTGCTCGGGTGATCAATGTGGTTTATCTAAGAACTCCGGGCAGATACGCCCGGGAACTAGGATGCGGGCATTTCTGTGACACAGATGGAAGTACCCTCTTTGTTTATGTGGCCAATAAGCAGCATAGAGCTCAAATCTACTGTAACATCCAAAGACTCACAGATGCGATCTTAGCGTCACAGAGTTAAATGTGAACAGGCCTTGAGGCACCCCGGTGGCTCAGTCAGTTAAACATACGGCTCTTGATCTGGACTCAGGTCATGAT
The DNA here is from genome assembly GCF_018350155.1 of Leopardus geoffroyi. NCBI lineage: Eukaryota > Metazoa > Chordata > Mammalia > Carnivora > Felidae > Leopardus > Leopardus geoffroyi. Next base: position 77,596,178 of record NC_059338.1, on the reverse strand, counting down.
CTGGCGGTTCCTGGGTTCAAGCCCGGAGTCAGTCTCTAGGCTGACAATGTGGAGCCTGCTTGAGATTCTTTCTCTCTTTCTCTCTGCCCTTCCCCCAACTCATGCTCGTGCGCGCGCGCGCGCGCTCTCTCTCTCAAAATAAATAAACCTTAAAAAATCTGCCCCAGGGGCACCTGGGTGGCTCAGTCGGATGAGCATCCGACTTCGGCTCAGGTCATGATCTGGTGGTTTGTGAGCTCGAGCCCCGCGTCGGGCTCTGTGCTGACAGCTCAGAGCCTGGAGCCTGTTTCAGATTCTGTGTCTCCTTCTCTCTCTGCCCCTCCCCAGCTCACACTTTGTCCCACTCTGTTTCTCAAAAATAAATAAATGTAAAAAAAAACATTAAAAAAAAAACGTCTCCCCAGGCCTCTGGAGATCCCCCGGGGCAAGTGTGTGCTGTCCTTTACCCCTCCTATGCCACTCACAGAAAATTGCCAGTCTATGAAATCTAGACGGAGCCTCAGAATCCTTCTCAACACACCAAAGTATTCACTTTTCATGTGAACAAACAAAGAGCTAGGTTGTATGACTTAAACATATTTGTCTCCTACTTAAGCTATGTGAAATAGAGGGTCAGAGGAAAAAAACTTTAAAAGAGCGTAATATATATTTAATTGTAGCATACAGTTCGTCTAATTAAAACAATGTCATGGGAAAAGAGACCTAACTTCCCATCACCCCAAAATCTCCCCCGATCTTTGTAAACTTGCAAATTTACATTTATTTTACCTAGTTGTAATCCACACGTGCATTCTCTTTTCCCTTCTGCCTTCTTTACTCACCATCAGTCGGTGTGTGCAATTGTGTGTTTACTCCAAAGAATTTTTACTTTAGTGGCGGCACAGTAGCTCACTATTTCCACATACCAAATTTGCTCAGTTGCCTACCTTGTGAACAGCTTTGTACGGTGACTTTTGTGTGTGTGTGCTGGTGTTGCCGTAACAGAGTACCACACATTGGGCAGCTTACATGACTAATTTATTTTCTTGCCGTTTGGGATGCTAAAAGTCTAAGATCAAAGTGCTGGCAGAGCTGGTTTCCTTTTCTCCTTCCTTTTTTTTTTTTTTTAAAGTTTACTTATTTATTTTGAGAAAGAGAGAGAGGGAGGGGCAGAGAGAGAATCCCAAGCAGGCTCCCCACGGCCAGCACAGAGCCCAATGCGGGGCTCGAACCCACAAACCGCGAGATCACGGCCTGAGCCGAGATCAAGAGTCAGACGTTTAACAGACTGAGCCCCATAGGCGCCCCATGGGCTGGTGTTCTCCCTGTTTCCTCACGTGGCCTTCCCACTGTGTCCATCAGTATCCTAATCTCCACTGATAAGGCCCTCAGCCATCCTGGATTGGGACCCAGCCTGATGACCTCATTTGAATATAATTACTTCTTTAAAGACTCTGTCTCCCAATACAGTCACATTCTGAGACACTGGAGGTTAGGATGCTAATGTACGAATTTGGAGAGAATCGTAACTCAGCCCACAGCAGCTTCTTTTTTCTTGCGGGCTCCTTTCTTGGTGGGGTGGGGTGGGGGTGGGGGGGGTAGTTTTGAACTTGGAGCAGACGTGACTGCCTCCTGACTGCCAGCCTCTTGTCCTCTGCCCGTTGTTACCTTGTGATGGGACCTAGAGTTTATACCCGGGTGTGCCCTTGTTTACGATGTGGTCAGGAAGTTGCTGGCGAAGAAATCCTTCTCCTCTTCCACCCTCAATGAGCCCTCCCCGTCCACAGTGGGCAGGGATGACCCACACCACCAAGAGTGCAGCTGCGTTTTCCTGTGAAAATACAATAGCTGCCCCAGCAAGGGGCCACGCTGTACCTGGCCTTGTCTCAGTAGCCTACTTCTTGCTGTATTAGTGCCGTGTTTCTGATGCTGTGCCATCTGGAGCCTTGCTTAGCCTGGAGGGACTGACCGTCCCAGGGCTGGCCTGCCCTTAGAGACGCTAAATGACTCCTGGGTGAGCGCGTCTTTCGTGCCCACACCGACCAATCCAGAGCCCGCCCTGCCTCCCCTCTGTCTCTATCAGGCTCTCACACTCTGGCCGCTGCCCACCTGCCCCAATCGCCCCAGGCTCAGGGCCCAGACAGCACCTGCTCGCTTAGGCCCCGGGGCCCTCTGACATTAGTCCAGCCAGCCAATCTTCAGCCTGCTTACCCCCCACGTCACCCGTTCCTTCCCACAGACACCACGACGAGGGCTCCCGCTCCGTTTCCCCATCTCCCTCTGCTTCCTGATCATCCCTGTGTGACCCTGCTTCACATGGCGTGTTCTCTCTCCTTGGGAACCATGAGCAACAAACTCCGGCAGCCCTCTCCAGCTCTGTTCGCCCCACCGTGCTTGAAGAACAAGAAAACTTACATTTTAAAACACTTTCCTCTTGGGGCGCTTGGGTGGCTCAGTCGCTCGGGCGTCCGACTCCAGCTCAGGTCATGTTCTCACCGTCCGTGGGTTCGAGCCCCACGTCGGGCTACCTATGCCGACAGCTCAGAGCCTGGAGCCCGCTTTGGAGTCTGTGTCTCCCTCTCTCTCTCTCTGCCCCTCCCCCGCTCAAGTTCTGTCTCTGTCTCCCTCAAAAATAAATAAACACTAAAAAAAATTAAAACACCTTCCTCTTGCTGTCCTGGTATTTTATCCCTGAATGAACATCAGCACCTAGGCCGTACCTCAGCTGTCTTTCCAGAAAGACGGAGCTCAGGCATTGCTCAGAGGAAAGAAGACACAGTTTCCTCGCTGGCCTACTAAGTGCCACGCTATGTACTCAGACCTTCATGTTTTGTCATTTGAAGCAACATATATATATATATATATATATATATATATATATATATTTGATCTTTATTTATTTTTGAGAGAGAGACAGAGTGTGAGCAGGGGAGGAGCAGAGAGAGAGGGAGACACAGAATCCGAAGCGGGCTCCAGGCTCTGAGCTGTCAGCACAGACCCCAACGTGGGGCTCGAACTCACGAACCGCAAGATCATGGCCTGAGCCGAAGTCGGAGGCTTAACCGACTGAGCTACCCAGGCGCCCCTGAAGCGATTTATAAGCCAAAGAGAATAGTTTTATAAATCTGGTTGCATATTGGCTTCCTCCGGAAAGACGAAGCAATGTGAAACTCACGCTTCTTTCTATCCCTCATGGCGTTTGTTCTGTTTACTCGACAGATGTTCGGTTGCTTTTACTTCGTGCCCCCTCAGTTGCTGGGGAAGCCATGCATTTCAAATAAGCGTTATTTTGGTTGGTTGTTTGACTGCCAAAGTAATGTATTCGGCATACGCTTCTGTCCCATTCTGAGGTGTTGGGACACAGCAGACTTACAGGGACCTAACTAGCCATTACACTACCGTCAGGTTCTAAGAACGGGCTTCCCAGAAATAGGAGGGGCCCCAATTCCTGGCCTTTGTGGGGGCAGCATCTCATGCCCTCAGACCCCCAGACACCAGGCCCTTTGGTGAGGCCAAGCTGATGTAATCTAATGACTTGTTCCTCCTGAGGGCCGCACCGGGACCAGGGTCCCCTTAACCACCACGGGGCTTCGTGCTCAACCAGGAACGTGCGTCCCTCAGCCTGGGGGCCTTTGAGCGAACCCCTCGTGAAAAATAATGCTTATTGGTAAAGCGCTTCGAGATTCTTTCAAGAAACCTAGATTCTCGGGACAAGGTGTTATTATTGAGTTGATGGGAAACAAATAGCCACGTAATAACCATAATTATATTGTCAAAACTGCTTAAAATATCTACCCTGCTGGGACTGCAGTGATATCAGGAGTTTCGTGACTAGTAAATTGGAACATTATCATGAAATTAAAAAAGAAAAGTTATGTTACCAACTAATTCATCAGAATGATTTGATATTTCAAGGATAACCACCAGGCAGTTTCAGGAACATGTAATTATTTTTTCACCTGCTATTTTACAATGCATTACTCAGTAGCTGTGTGGTTGACTGTGCCTTTTAAATGGAAGAGTAACGAATAACAAGTCATTAACAGATCAAAGTCTAGGTGGGAGCACAACTTGCATTTTCTTGATCATCTCCTGCTTTCGGAATCAAAACACTCAGGTGGCGACAGGCACTTTGTAATCACTGAGACCTGAGCACACGGAGCATTCCAGGCACGGAACAGGGCTCGGTAAACGCTGATGTGCTCGCAGTTTCTCACTACCTAACGTTATTGCGAGTCTCTGTGGCTTTCCACAAGCTACTTCCTTTGCTGATACCCCACTCTTCCCTCTGGCCAACCTTTAGTTGTTCACGAAACGGTCCAAGGACCCACCTGCCCTGAAAAGCCCTTCCTGACTTCCCCAGAAAGAGCCAGATGTGTTTCCCCTGGTATTCTGCTATCCTCTGTCCACACCTCCGTTGCAGACCTACCACCCTTTATAGAATTGTCTGTTCCCCTACTGCTCCCTTACTGCATAGTAATCTCCCGAAGGGCAGACATGGCCTGCCTGCCTTCTTTTCTGCTTCCAATGACCCTTATTAACTAAGGGTTAATGTATGGGTTGGGCACAGTGCAAGGCCCGAGGGGTACCGTGGCCACCAAGCTAGATATGGCTCCTGTCCTCATGGAGTTTCTGGTTTAATGAAATGTTATTCACACTGTAGTCTAAGTTTCTGGCACAAAAACTGCCTAATGAATGTGTGAAGAAGGACTGACAGAAGGATGGAAGAAAGGATAGCAGGGACAAGAGAGGAAGGGACAGGAAGCCTTAGAAGAATCTGCACAGTGATGTCAATAGAATATGAAATTTTACTTCACATCCTGAAAGGACCATGGGAGGAGGCCATTGTGACTCTGATTTCCTCAAGTTGCAGAACAAGAACCAGTGACTGGGAGTTAGAGGAAAGCAAATATCTCCACCATTCTATATCGAGGGATAGAGAGAGCAGAGGCTGAATAGTATTCTGTTGGAGATGCTGTAAGTGGTAGATGGTTGCTTAGCCCAATGCCTGCACGTAGTAGGTTCTGGAAGAAAGGAAAAGATGGAGGAAGAAAAGGAGTCCCAAAATACCACCGTAAAGCCTAGGGGAGATACAACTCAGAAGTAAGTGAAGAGAACAACTTTAGATTTTAGCTCACTTGATGTTCGGTCAATAAGGAAGACAACTCGGGTGGCAAAGGCATTCATGTGAGCTCAGGGTGCCTTGACAGAGCTTCTTTCCACCGTCGAGATGATGGCCTGACTGACCACACTGAGGTCAAAGTCTCCTCACAGCTACAACAACTAAGAGTAAAAATGGCCTCCATGGGAGCCCGGATGCGGGACACCAGAGCATTAACCAAGCCCATAGCCTAGCAACTGTCAATCAAGACCCCCGGAGTGGTGCCCCTTTCAGCTATATTTATACCACCACTCCGGCTTGCCTTTCGCAAATGTCTGGATACTGGACCAGTCAAAGCAGTGATCTTCTTCCACAACTTTGGGATGCTCACAATATGGATCTTCCGTAGGCTGCGTTGTGTCCCTTCAAAATTCACGTGTTGAGTTCCTAATCCCAGGGCCTCAGAATGTGACTGTATTTGGAGATAGACTCTTCAAAGTGGTCATGAAAATTAAATTAGGTCATGGATCCAATATGACCACTGTCTTTATGAGGAGAGGAGACCAGGGGACAGGCACAGAGGAAAGACCATGCGAGGACACGGGAATAAGGCAGCCATCCACCAGCCACAGAGAGAGGCTTGTGGAAGAAGCCAAACCTGGCAACATCTGGATCTTAGACTTGTAGCCTCCAGAACAATGAGAAAGTGCATTTCTGAGTTTAAACCATCCAGTTTGTGATATTTTTTTTGTGGCAAGCTAAGAGAGGCTCCGATGCTATGGAGCATGCTTAGTCATCAGGCAGAAGTAGTTCCTGTATTATCTTCTTCACTGGAAATCCCTCGCTATTGGATTTCTGTTAATGACTTCACTTGAAAACACCACCATTTCCTGCCAAGGGCTGTACCAGGAATCAGATATGACCATTTCCCAACAGAAATACAGTTTCTAGAAAATGGAAGGAGGGATTGTACTCTTCTCTGGCCTGTCCGGGTCCTACTTGTATTACACTTCTTTCTTGTACTCAGTTCCTGCTGAGTACAAACCAACTAGACCCACGGGCAACTTTAGTGCAGGTTCTCTGCTTTCACCATCCTGGTGCATACTACACAGACACACACACACACACACACACACACACACACACACACACATTACTGGCCAACCTTGGCATATCTGAAAATTTAAATTCAGAGTTTTTAAGTCACTTGCCCAAGTGATCCAAATTAAATGGATGAGTGTCCACAAAACAAATTCCTGAGAATAGTTCATTTTCCAATGGTCATCTTCCTCCTGGACAGAGAAAAATCAGAGGCCAGAACCCACAAATCCACTTGTAACCTGGGTGCCTGGAGAGGAAGCAAGTTTTCTCCTTATAACTTACTCTACTGATACCTACTCGTCTATCCCTGTGATTTGTTTAGTGCCCGTTAGTCTTCCTAAGAATGGGTGTGCTCTGTGTCCAATCCATTCTACTAAACAATCTCTAGTGGGTTTAAGAAAGGAGTTAACCTAAGCCCAGACCGGCGTATGCGGTGGCCTCTTCTCTCCCCATCAGGCCTCACCACGCCAGCCTCTCCCTTTTCTATCTCTGTTGTCGCAACGCCTCAGTTCCTTCAGACTGCTATAATGAAAATGCTATAAGCCAGTGGGTGGCTTAGAAACAGGAAACATGTGTTCCTCACAGTTCTGGAGGCTGGCAAGTCCAAGATCATGGTGCCAGCAGATTCCCTGTCTGGTAACAGCCAGCTTCCTGGTTCGTGGACAGCTGTCTTCTCACTGTGTCCTCACGTGGTGGAAGAGGTGAGGGGTCTCTCTCATAACGGCACTGATCCTATTCATGAGAGCTTTACCCTCATCATCGAATCACCTCCCAAAGACCCCCCCATCTCCAAATATCGTCACACTGGGTTTCAACACATGAATTTTTCAGGGACACAAGCTTTCAGCCCAGGGTATATAACCGCCCCAGTCTTCTTGGGCTGGCAAGCTGCAGGCAGGCACTCGCTCCAGCGCAGCTGAGAGAGCCCCAGCACACATACCCATCTTTGCTCAAAACCCTCAGTGCCTCTCTGTGGCCTTTCACAGTGGTTTTCAAAACAATGTCTGGGAAAACAAAACCATGCTTTGCAACGTTGCTTCCATTTTATTTTAGTAACAATGCATCATTTATCTTGCAATTTTCGACAGTGTTGAAGGAGAACATGTCATTTTGATGTCTGTGTGTATAAAGAAGGTGGGAAAAAAAAAAAAGTCCTGTCTGATAAAGTCCACATTCCTTAGAATACCTGGGAGCCCCACAGTCTGGATCCTGCCTTCCTCCCTCTGCCTCATAAGTCCTGTTGCCTCCATGAGCCCTAAAGCCTGAGACCCTCCAAGGTACTCATGCCTCCTAGGCCATTGTGTGCTGTTGTCTTTACCCAGAATGCCCTTCCTCTTCTCTCTCATTGGCTAATCTTGGCTACTCTTCAAGGCACAAATCTCCTCACCTAAAAGAAGCTGCCCTAATTTCCCTTTCATCATCTTGATTGTGTCCCTGTGATAGTATTTGGGTTGGCCTTCATTTTTGTGTTTCCCGTCTTACTGGCAGGGATTGTGCCTTCTCCAAATGTGTACCCTCCAGGCCTAGCACAGAATCAAGCACAGGGCAGGTGCTCAATGGATGTTTGGTGTATGAAGAAATGAGAACCAGAGTCGGTATGAGACACATCGGAGCTGGATCATCTACCTCACGTTCCTTCTTCAACCACAGAGTCCCCCTTGCCTTGTAAGTCTTCTGAGGCCTTGGGGAGTCCCTGTTCCGTGTTTCATTTTCCAATTCCTATGAGCCTGTCAGAGAGAGTCCCCTTCTTGAGACATCTGCCTAATTCACTTACGTCAACTCAAATTACATCCCTGTGTCTGCTCCCCTCGCTGAGCCTTTGTGCTTGATATTTATTCACCAAGTATATCAACAGTGTCGGGGGTTTAATCGAGATGTATGGACTATAAAACGACTTACAGTATCCACACATGTGCATGTTGGGGCCAGAGCTGGAGTCATCCATCCTGCCCACAAACTTGTCAACAAGGTGAAATGGCCAGATGTCTTATTTTCACAATTTTGTAATTCTCGTTGAACAACCAAAAAAAAAAAAAAAAATTCCATCCAGACAATATGTTTCTCTTCTAATAGGTGTCACCTCCAACTACAACTGTCTACGTAACAAAATGCACTAGGTGCCCTCCATAACTCTCCCTGCTCAGATCTGATTCGGACCCAAACAATGGGACTCAGGAAAATGGAAAGAGGGAGATAAAAGGATAAGAAGATATGGTTTAGAATCAGAGATAACCTTGGGCAAGTGACTTAAATACTCTGCACTTAAATCTTCTGATCTGCTAAGTTTGGCCAATAATGGCATTTATCTTCTAGAATCGCCGTGGGAATCAAGAGGAAAAATTCAGGGTAAACACTGAGCAAAACACTTGGCATGTAATAAGCACATCGTTATGATAATACACAAGAATGAAATTTGGAATACACAATAAAACAATTGTTTATAGTAGGAGAAAGATCAGCAGTGTCATATCATGGTTCTTGGTAACAACCAAGTTATAATTAGTGAATTAAAAAAAAAAAAAACTGAGTAGAAAATGCAAGATCCTGCAGACCACCAGACCTGAGTTTGAGTCTCAGACACTTGAGTTTTAGACTAAATGTTCAGTTTAAAACTAAACCTTTTAGTTTTGCAAACACCTTCCCATCTTTACACTTAATCTTAAAAATGGGTTTAATCAACCTTCTTCATGGGTTCATGTGAGAAATAGAGCAATGATGCCCAGAGCGTACTAGATGTAGAGCCTGGAACATGTTCAGTACAGGGCCGTGTGACAATTAGCACCAATCCCCTTTGGTTTCTGCTAAAGGTATGGATGGACGAGTACTGTCCTAGAGAAAGAATCCTGAGTTTGAATCCTGGTACTTTTACTCGTAGGGGATAGATATTTATTTAATCTTTTGGAGGCCCTGATATCCTCATGTGAGGAAAAACCAACATAAGTGTTACTGAGCTCATGGCTGTGGGCACCTGTGGCTCCATCCTCCCTGGGCACTTCTGAAGAGCACCCAGAATGCCTCTCAGGGCTTTTCACCCAAAGACCAACCGGAAGAAGTAGGACACCCCACTGTTGAGAGTTGCCCCTGGGGTGGTAACAACACTGAGTTTTCAGGTTGTAGAAGGGGACTTGCTGAGTAGAACACACCAGAATTGGGGAATCAGAGTAGATGAGAAAGATTCATGACCTGAGCCTAAGTCGGGGAGAGACCAGTGTGCAGGGCACTTGAACCTGCATGGCACCACCCAAGCTGCTAAGGCCAGGGCCGGAGGTGACTTTGAGAGGCTGGGAGCCAGGGAACAAAGAGGATGGATACATTATATGTAACAAATAATCTTGAATTGACTCAAAGGGTTAGGAACAAAATGTTCCCTTCCAGTTCTAAATATTTGGTTCACCTTACCCTGAGTCGATATGGCAACAAAAACCAGGTGTTGGCTGAAAATATCTTTCAATGAAGTATGTGATGACAGATTTCTAAAAACACCTGGATGCTTGATGAAATTTATGTTCAGTTTGCTCTTATTCACACACACAGTTACACACACACACACACACACAGAAGGGAATGGAGGGGAGGGAGATAGAGAGGAATCAGTAGTAACCTTGAGTTATATCAAGGAGGAGGTGCTATGGACTAAATGTTTGTGTCCCCCCCAAATCCATGTATTGAAGCCTTAATTCAATACATGTGTGTATTCAATACTGGTATTAATTCAATACCAGGGTGATGGTATTTGGAGTGGGGTCTTCAGGAGGTGATTGGGTTTAGATGAAGTCATGGGGTGATGCCCCCACAATGGAACTGGCAGTCCTACAAGGAGATGGAGAGACCATCCGGCATGCTCTCTCCCCCCCCCTCCTCTCCCCCCCCCCCCCCGCCCCATGTGATGACACATCAAGCAGGTTTTCATCTCTAAACCTGAAAGAGGGCATTCACCAAGAACCTGACCAGCCTGGAACCCTGACCTCAGACTTCCAGGCTCCAGAAATAAATGTTTGTTACTTTAGCCACCCTGTCTACCGTTTTCTGTTATAGCAGCCTGCACTGACTACCACGGGGGAAAGCCCTGTCTGCATGGCCCCACCCCACTTCTCAGGGCTGAACTCCACTGTGAGGCTAGGGCTTGGGTGGAAATCTCCTCTTGCAGAGGAGGAAATCTCTTGCGGAGATTATGGTATAAGAGTAAGAGACATCTATTATGTTGAACTTCCCTAAATCGTCACCCTAAGTCTTTGAAATCCCTCACTTCAAAGCTTTAAGAAATTCTCTATGTGATAATAGGTGGTTAATTGATTTCACCTTTGGAGCAGACCATTCTTTTGTTGTAGGAATACCATCTTTCAGGTGGGAAGAGAGGCGTTGCTGTCCTTCAAACTCACCCCCTCCTTCCTTGCTGGCCACAGTGGGTATATGTAGAGCAAAGACCCTCTTCTCAGATGGGGAGTTTTAAGATGCTGAGTTTTAAGCAGCTGACTACCTATGAAAAGGTGCTCATATCATGGGCAGAGGTGAATGTCTGCAACTCGTGTTTGCTAACAAAAGTTTTCTTCTCTATGGGCTTTAGAATGGAAATGTTTCATTTGTTCTTAGACGTGTATATATAAGGATGTCAGTGTGGTTCTTTTCTCACAGGACGCCAGGAATTGAGACCCTAAAGATGCAAAAATGATATGTGGGCCTGACCACCATGTCCAGCTAAAGGAGAATGTGTGATAAACCCATATGAGATTGCTGATGTCCCATACATGGTAAAATAGAGTCGGCAGTTCCAGAAGGAAGGTCACCAGCCAGACGTGTTGCCCTGCATTTAGAAGACAGCCTTCTGGTGGGATTGTCCTGCTGAAAGAAACAGCATGAGGCCAACTCTCATAATAAGGAGGGTGGGCTTCCAGGAGGGAGGGGGCTTTCTCTGGAAAGAGCAAATCTGGAAACAGAGAGAGGCATCTGAAGGCAGACCTTAGACCAGGGAGGAGAGGGGCCTTGTGCCATGGGGGACAGGATGTTTTCAGTGTCTCACCAATGTGGTGTGGAAGGGATGGCTGATTGATGCTTAGGGAGCCAGGACTGGTTACAAGGCACTTCCTACAGGACCAGCCTGGGGAGAGGCTCTTCTTGCAGAGTATGAGAGCGGTTTTACCCTGTATAAGTACTTTGAATGGCAATTCCCTTGTTACTCAAGACTGCGGGCAGCTTCCATTAAACATCACAGAACCACCTATCTTGAGGTTTTGGGTCAAAAGGAAGAGGTTCCTTCCTTTTCCCCAAAAGACATTGGACCCAAGAAAGACTGTTGCTTCCAGAGTTGTAGTGCCCAGTAGAGACCCCTAAGTGAAAACTCCAGTGAGCGAGAGTTTCCACCCCAGTGGGGATGGGTAAGAGCCCCAGTGGGAAGACTTGTGGGGCACCCTCACATATACCCAGGACAGGGCCGAATTCCTGCCACCACTCCAGCGGGGGACACCGGAGCACCAAAGGGTTGGGGTTTCCTCCTTTCTTTCAAAATATTTAACTGTCTAACTCAGTTCCTTGCCAGATGAATCTCTTCTTAGGAAATTGCCTGGAATGCAAAAAGCCACAGCTATCTGATGTGTGGCGTTAGCATCTTTTACTTGAAAAGGGGATTGTTAATGAAAGCCAGATTTTCATAAACTTAAGTCATATTTTCTGCCCTTCACATCTGCCTTTACCCCTTTTAATAGAGAAATTGAATCTGAGATGAGCTTTTAATTAAAAATCTCATAATAATATACAAAATCCAGGAGATAAGGAAATTAAATATTCAATATGGATTTTTTTCCCTTCTCTTCTCCTCTCCACATTTCCTGTTACTTGGCAGGTACAAAGTTTATTAGAACTATAGGAGACAGAAGAACTTTTAGTGTCAGAAAGGGCAAGGCTGGAAGAGGGTAAATTTTGGTGTTATGAAGTTCTGATGGCCTTTTAACTTGTTGGTCCAGAACCAGACCAAGGGTGGGCACCCCCTTCTACACCTGGGGGCTTGGAGACCGCCACCCTACTCTCAGCTGGCTAAATAAATGACAGTCCAGGACAGCAGCTGAACACCTTGAGAGGTGGGGAGGGCGGGGCTGTAACAAGGGCGTTAAATAGACTAAGGGTCTGAATAAGAAGAAAAGAGAGATTCTGGGGAGAGAAGATCCCTTGAGAAGTAAGGAATCTCTTCTTAATTCTTTTTGTGTTCGACAAGCTGACACTCTTTGATCGTGGAATGTGCAAACCCGTTCTTCCATGATGGGGGTGTAACAGTGCGGTCCCAGAGAGAGAAAAATTCTTAAATGTTTGATGTTTATAAATGATGTTTATGACTTTGGTTCTAATGAAATTCTAAAAAGAAAAATGATGGTATTTTGAAGTTCTATAGAAAATTCCAAATAGTTTTGAAGTTCTTGGTGAAGAGAAGACTCTTGGTCCCTTAGTTGAATCCATAGCTAAACAGTTCTGGGACTAGAAGCTTTCCAAAGCTGGAACACAGACCTCCTGGTGACATTTTCTAGTGTTTTCATAAGCTACCTCCTGGCTGGTGTCAAGTCAGGAGATTTTAAAACCTACCATGGCAATCACTGGTGTAAAGATTTATCTGGAATGACAAGAGTAGGTTAACTAATGTCTCCAAGGGGGGTGGAAAGGACACAATGATAAGAAAGCTGACAACACATCAATGCTTGTCATTGTGAATTCACAAGGACACATACTGTTTGTTGTGTGTTTGTTTAAGCCTAACCTCATTCTGAAAAGAATCCAAGGAAGTCCTTACATATAGCACAGCAAGATAAAAAATAAAAATAAATTAGAAAACTGGGGCAAAGAGAAAATAAGCTGAAATAATAAGACGAAAACAGAATTTAGAAAAGTCATCAGGCAAAAAAGCATGCTGTGAAGCTGTGCATGATTATTCCAGTTGACACAGACTAGTTTCTTAGCAAGAGGAACTGATCTTTCTACAGGTAGAGGCACACAGGCCAGCCCCCAAGTTAGCATTTGGACCCATTTCCATGTGGCAGCTAGATGGAAACAGCTAGGTGGGAACTCCATGTGAGTAGAGCTCTGTCCCTATGGCTGGGGGGGAAAGCCACATACATTCTTCCTTAAGAAATTTTTTTAATGCCTTAATTTTCACTTGATCTGGGAGTATCCGTGAAAAAAATCTTCAAAGCCCGTTTCAAAGCCAGATGGTGCATTCATTTGTTCATCTAATAATGAATTGGCAACCTATTACTGCCAAGCACCACGCTAGGTGCCGGGGCCAGAGAAACTGATAGTTCAGGGTTGCTGCCCACATGAAGTTAGGGAGACAGACGAGCAAAAGGCCAATGACTTGTCAAGGATAGGTGCTGGACATAGGTGTCTCTGTGGGTGTATAAAATTGGGGCACACTCTAATGTAGGAAAGCATGGAAAGGGAAGTCCCCAAGAGGTAGAAACTGATATTCTTTTGGCCTCTATGGATTCCATTCATTCATTCGTTCAGAACACGGACTTTGAGAGTCATATCTCCCTGAATCTTGGCATCAACTGGCACATCTTCAACCTCATGCCTTTCTAGTTTTCTTTCTGTTACTCCTGCTATGCTTTCTTTTCAATCACAAAGAGGGAATCTGATAAACCTATACTTTCTTTTTTTTTTTTTTAACTTTTTTTCACATTTATTTTTATTATTTTTTTTTTAATTTTTTTTTAACGTTTATTTATTTTTGAGACAGAGAGAGACAGAGCATGAACAGGGGAGGGGCAGAGAGAGAGGGAGACACAGAATCGGAAACAGGCTCCAGGCTCTGAGCCATCAGCCCAGAGCCCGACGCGGGGCTCGAACTCACGGACCGCGAGATCGTGACCTGGCTGAAGTCGGACGCTTAACCGACTGCGCCACCCAGGCGCCCCTACATTTATTTTTGAGAGGCAGAGAGAGACAAAGCATGAGCAGGGGAGGGGCAGAGAGAGAGGGAGACACGGAATCCGAAGCAGGCTCCAGGCTCTGAGCTATCGGTCCAGAGCCCAACGCGGGGCCCGAACCCATGAATTGCGAGATCATGACCCAGGCCAAAGTCGGACACTCAGCCCACTGAGCCACCCAGGCGCCCCAGGTAGACCTATATTTTCATTCTAGGGGTGATTTCTGTTAGATTATTTCTACATTTAAAAAAAGTAATTTTGCATCTATTCTACTATTTCAATTACCACAAGTAACATAAAGGAAAAAATGTCCAATTGGAAAAAGTGCTAGAACCTAAAAGCAGAGAATCGTTGTGATCTTAGCTGAGACGCCGTTAGCTGTGTTACCTGAAACAAGCCACTCAGCCTCTCTGAGCTTCAACATCTCACCTATCAAATGGGGATTAAACAGCACTGCCTCATAGAACGGGAATTAAATTAAGTACTGCATGTAAAGTGCTTAGCCCCCTGACAGTATTTGACAAATGCCAATTCCTCCTTGAAGCAGACATTATCTTGAAGAAATGTTTTTGTGATGAATTCAGCTTTTCATGAAACATTCTTTTTCAATGTACACTAAGCAGAGTAACGAGAACAAGGAGAAGAAGGACATCACCCTGTCTACTGGAGGCAAGTCCATGACTACCGGCACCGACCTTCATGGTCACCGGGTAGTAGAACCTCCTTCCTAACTCCGACTTGAAAGTGGTTCCAGTGTAAAGGACCGTCATAATTTCCCTGAAACCAGTCTGTCAAATCCCATCATTTCCCAGTGTAACAGCAAGTCTTCAGAGAGGGCCCCCAATGCTCGCTTCCTCCCAATATCTTCACCCTGTGTAAATCTCCTCCAGAACTGAATTAGGGCTGGTATTCTTGGATATGCCAGCCCAGTTGAACTCCCTTCTGAATATAGTCCCAGCTGGTATTGCACGGAGAGGAACTGACCCACTGAGCTCATTGACTGAGCTCAATCCACACAATACTGAGAAATGACAAAATGGTTGCTGTTTTAAGCCTCTATGTTTTGGGCTAGTTTATTACACAGCAATAGATAATAGAAACAACTAGTGTTTGTCCCATTCTTTGTCTCTTGTTAATCTGTCTATGGCCAGTCTAATTATCCAGGCCCCAATTGAAGAGCCCAAGAGGGGGTAACAGGACAATGGCGAGGGCACAGAAGACAATATCCAACTGCCAGTATTTGAGCTGATGGCTTTTTCTAGGACTTTGGAAGGCTGATCTGACCAGTGCCTGCTGGGATCTGGTGTATAAATGTCCCAGTTCACTTGACCCTTGGGTGGGATGATGGTGAGCCATACGTCCTTCACCATTTCCCGGAGGTTAGCCATGGAGTCAAGCTCCAGGTCCTTCTGTGGCACTCGGCTTAAAAATATACCTTCTAGGGGTACCTGGGTGGCTCAGTCAGTTGAGCATCTGACTTCAGCTCAGGTCATGATCTCACGGTTCATGAGTTCAATCCCCGCATCGGGCGCTCTGCTGTCGGCTCGGAGCCTGGAGCCTGCTTTGGATTCTGTGTCTCCCTCTCTCTCTGCCCCTCCCCCACTTGTGTTTTGTCTATCTTCCTCTCACAAAAATGAACACTGAAAAATTAAAAATATATATATACCCTTTAGTGGTATATATATGGCTTCCTTCTCTGGAGGTACCCAAATTAAGACCCTCATAGGGGACAGATTATAAATGGTTGTGTACGGATGTGCAGGTTATTGTAATCTAAAATAGGTATCTATAAGGCCCCTAACATTCTCCCTACCACATGGTAGGTGTTGAAGGAGAGTATACATATATGAGCTCATTTAATTCTTTTTTTTATAAAGTTTATTCATTTCTTTTCTTTTTTTTATTTTTTTTAATGTGTATTTATTTTTGAGAGAGAGACAGAGTGCTAGTGGAGGAGGGGCAGAGAGAGAGGAGACAGAGAATCTGAAGCAGGCTCCAGGCTCTGAACTGTCAGCACAGAGCCTGGTGTGGGGCTCAAACTCATGAACCGTGAGTTCATGACCTGAGCTGAAGTCAGACATTTAACCAACTGAGCCACCCAGGTGCCCCCATTTATTATTTCTGAGAGAGAGAGAGAGAGAGAGAGACAACAAGTTGGGGAGGGGGAGAGAGAGAGAGAAGGAGACACAAAATCCAAAGCAGGCTCCAAGCTCTGAGCTGTCAGCACAGGGCCTAACATGGGGCTTGAACCCATGAACTGTGAGATCAGGACCTGGCCCTAAGTCAGACACTTAACTGACTGAGCCCCCCAGACGCCCCATGAGCTCATTTAATTCTTACAACAACCCTCCCAGATAGGTATTATTAGCATCATCTCCGTTTTGTAGGTGAAGAAGATGAGGGTAAGAGAGGCCAAGTGTCTTGTCCCATGGTTCCTCAGCCAGCAAGCAGCAGAGCTGGGATTGGAACCTGGATTGTGTGACGTCAGAGCCTACCCTGTAAAGCACTCCTTACCAATGTGTAGCCCTTAGCTAAGAATGGAAATGAAGTGACCCCAGACGCTGAGTGCATTCAAGATATTGAAATTCAAGAGAAAGAGGCCAAACCTGCTATTTGGTTCAAGCCACGCATCACCTAGCAGCTCACTACATAAACTCAGCCCAAACATGATTTTGACTTTCTCTGCATAAACCCAACAATCGAAAATGGAAGGTGCGGGACAGCAGACTTTGGCTCATTATGTGAGAAGGTTTTCTAATAGTCAAAAATATTCAACAATAAAACAGGCTGCTTGAGCAATTGCTTGAACCCTAAGAGCATTCATGGTGCTGGTGGCAGTGGAGGGGTTTTGTGCACCCAATGGTGGTGAGACAAGAAGATATTTAAGGCCCCTCCTGACTCCAAGACTCAACAACACAAATTAATTGGTGCTGATGACTCTGGGCTGTTACTCGTGTCTCTCAACGAGATATTACAGGCTCTAATGTGGAAATTAACTTACTGCATACTTTCCTTCCATTCTTTCTTCCTTGCAGGTTGTTATAAAGATAAGAAATAATGCATATAAAGTCCCAGGCGCACAGGAGGCAAGCATGATGGGGCTATTAGGAGGTGGCTATTATGAGCCTGGATGCTCGCCCATTGTGTTGACCATGCAGGAGGAGACAGATGTGTGCTAAGCCTTCAGATAAATGGTCCCCTTGTTTCTTACAAGAACCCTCGAGGTAGTTTTCTTATCCTTAGGAGCCAGGGCACGGTGGGTGAGAGAGGTGCCCAAGGTCGCATAGCCAGTCTATGGTGCCACCACATCTGCCTGATCCCAGGGCACTCTCTGCCCCCTCCGGGCAGCCTCTGAATGGAAAGCCAGTTGGTGGCACCAATCAATTCTTATCCATCACAACTCAGGCTCTTTTCTAAAACAACCTCTCTTTACATTCGTTAAGAACAACAGGAGTGACTTAATTGAAAGAAAGGGCATTTTGTGGCAAGAAAGGGCTGTCATTTTGTTCCTTTGACCGTTGGCCCCTAAAACATACACACGATTAATGAATGCACCGTAAGCAATTTTTCTCAAATTATTTTCCCCCGAATCCCACAGAAATTGTGATTGTTTTATAGTAACTGCTGCTGTGACACGAAGTGCCTTTAGCAAACATCAAACATGGCTAATGCCTTCACTGGGTGAAACGGCTGCCTGTGGAATGACGGCCCAGCCAGGTGGGATTTCCAGCGAGGGCCTTGGCCTCGTGATTGAGACCTTTGAACATCAGAGATAACCCGGCCCAGGTGAGCTTCACTCAGAATCAAACGAATGCATTGAAATGCAACTTAAAAGTATTAGCCGGGCAGATGTTTTGATTTTTGACTTTTGCAAAAGGGGTTTTTTACTTTATGATTTTGCTTAACGTTCTTCAAATTGCAGCCACACGAAACAGGTTGAAGACTCCAGACCTGGCGTAGGAACACTGGTTCCCAACATTCACCTTAGGCAAGTCAACTAACTTGTTTGGACCTCCATTTTTAAGGAATAAAAAAAGAATAGGGGAGAAGGGAGGGAGAAAGAAGAGAAAGGGAAAGTGAGAGACTCAAGGGTAGGGTTTGGAGGGAAAAGGAAGAGGAACAGGAGGAGAGGAAGATACAAGGGAAACCCCAGGGAGTAGACATATTCCTCAGGCCACCTTGCATCGGAAGTCTGGATTCTCTGGTGACATGTGAGGTTTAGTTTCCCGTGCCTCACACCGTGGCTGACCCAGTGCTTCAGGGCTACATCTGTGGTAGACACAGGCACGCCAATGAGCCCTGTGGCCATACGGTCACCAAGCCCCAAATCCCCTCCCATCCCTCCAAAAGCAGAGCTATGATATCTGACCTCGAACTGTAGTAGTTGAAAACAGCTGCATGTCATGCAAAAGCAGAGCAAGAGAAGTCCCCTGTTGTATCACATCAGCGCTGGCCATGGGACAGCTGTGGCCAGGGGAATGTGGGAGGGGGGAACCTGTTCTGCTTCTTCTGGAACCCCCGAGAAGCACCATCCCTTCATCCTGGTCCCAGAGCAAAGTCCAAGTGCAGGAGAGCCACAGCCAGAACAAGGTCACAGCTGCCCCAGCAGAGGTGGGGAGCGAGAAGTGAACCTTGTTGTGTGAGCCACTGAGAGCTGGGGGTTTTGTGTTTCTACAGAATTCCTGTGCTACCCCAATACCTGCCGATTATAGGGAAACTCGGGGATGGGAAAATCACACACTAGAGTAAGTGGCAGGGCTTAACGATGCCCCACCTGGTCCAATCATTCCTGGCTCCGAGATTTTGCTCCCGGGGAGGTGGTCCCCACAAGCACATCCATGTTGTAGGTGCCTCTTCTCCTCTCTAACTCAGGCTCACTCCATCTCCTTTTAGTTTCTGATCCCAGGTAGAAGCCAGGGTTCTGATCCCAGATAGAAGCCATTTCCCCCCCGGTGGCTTTGTTCTTAGCTCTGGACCCACAGAGAATGTGGGAAGAACTCTGTTTGTGACTCTCTCGAGGCACAAAGAACTTGCCAGAACACTGTGCTAAGAGACCTGACCTGGCTTTAGCCTGGCTCCCACCGGCCCGGAACTGGGCCCCTACAAGTGTCTCTAAGCTGGATCAATACTGCTAAACCACTACATGTATGTTGTCATTGCCAAACCATGCTTAGTGATTCTCAGCTGCCTTCTATGATTTTCCACTTCCCCATAGCCCTGCTAGTCCCTCCGTGCCTGTTCTTGCGTTTCCCGCATCCCCCACCGCTCCCCCCCTCTGCTGTCCCTTGAGAAGCCTCATCTCCATTGTCTTAGTTGGAGTTGAGTTCAGTTCAGCCCGGAGTCTTGCTCCCCTCCTGCCGTGGTCTGAGCAAAGTCTGTCTTGTCACCTTCAACAAGGGTCCAGTGTGCTTCTCTTTGACACCAGGGACCCCACTGTCAGGTAGGGAGGTATCTTTCCTCTCTGGGAATGCCACACTGGGATGTTTCTATCTCTTTCCCCAAAGTATCTTCTTTCCATCAAAGGACACCATTGTCCCCCTACCTGCCTTGGCATGCAGCCTGATCTGCTCCGGGACGGTCCTTCCTCCCATGTTCTGCCCAGGAAAATCTCCCAGCTTCAGAAGAGGGCTCTCGTCACGGGGAGGGAATAGCCAAGTGGAACATTAGCCCTTGATAACCTGGTGAGTAGGGAAAGCAAAGCAGGTGTGGATGTTCCAGGTAAAAGCAACCGCTGGAGAAAAGGTCTGGAAGCAGGACAAAAAGCATGCAAGCAAGAAAATGTTAAGACCTTTTGACAGGCCAGGGAGGAGAGGAGACTGCGGACGCGAGCGTGGCCAGAGCCACAGGGAGGTTGTCGGCAGGAGCAGCCAGAGGCGCGTTTTAGAAAGATCACTGCCTTCATCACAGGATGGCTGGGAGAAGGGATGGTGGAGACAAAAAATCCATGTTAGTTACTTCTCACTACCCAGCACTTAGCACAGTGAGTGGCACCTGGCGCTCAATGTCTACAGCTCTTCCCGAATTCATTAGCAAACGTCTAAATGCTAACATTTGGGGCGCCTGGGTGGCTCAGTCGGTTCAGCGGCCGACTTCGGCTCAGGTCATGATCTCACGGTCCGTGAGTCTGAGCCCCGTGTCGGGCTCTGTGCTGACAGCTCAGAGCCTGAAGCCGGTTTCAGATTCTGTGTCTCCCTCTCCCTGACCCTCCCCCATTCATGTTCTGTCTCTCTCTGTCTCAAAAATAAATAAAACGTTAAAAAAATAAATAAATGCTAACATTTACCGAGGTGCTGCTGTATGCCTCA
The DNA here is from genome assembly GCF_018350155.1 of Leopardus geoffroyi. Lineage (NCBI taxonomy): Eukaryota > Metazoa > Chordata > Mammalia > Carnivora > Felidae > Leopardus > Leopardus geoffroyi. The sequence goes on along the minus strand of NC_059338.1, from coordinate 77,575,785 downwards.
TACTCTGCTAGGCATTGGATAAACACGGTTCATTTTATCTTCAAAACAAGCTGAAGGGAAAGACACTGTACTTAACCTCATTCTATGGTGGGGGTGGAGTGGGGGGTGGGCTAATGCTTAGTTTGGTTCCCTAATTCATGCAGGGTTGCAGAGTAAGAAAGTGGTCAAGCCCGGATCTGACCCTAGCTAGGGGTTGCTTTAAAGAACCCGCCTTCCTGACTACTGGGGCCCAGTGTTCCCCAAGCTCCCTGCACATAAAAATCATCCAAGGCACTCCTTAAACCTACAGATCACCGGCGGGGAGGGGTGGGGTCTTGGCTGGGCTCCCAAAGTCTTCTAGTTTCGACTAGTCTGTTCATTATTACAGGCCCCCCAGGTGATGCTTATCCTCAGGGAAGTTTGGAAAACATGGGGGTAAGAATGAATCCTTGTTGAACTGGCCAGAAGGTGACAAAAATGCCTGGTGAGAAGTGACACTGCCTCACTGGGCTGATTAGCATGACGAGGGGGAGCAGAGCTGGGGGGCATATGTCAGCCCTGGCAGAGGGTGAGGAGAATGTCGGGGGCCCCGAGGTGTCAGGTTCTATCTCAGAGGCACCTGCCGTGATAAGGGGCAGTCAAGAGCAAGAGAGACGGAGAGGAGCCCTCAGTCGCCCCCAAGGTCATCCCTGCAAACACTCTGTACTTCGGACAGGGGAATGAGAGACTGGGGCATCACTTGGCAGCGAGGGACCCTCCTGGGACCCTCCTGGGACCCTCCCTGGGACCCTCCGCTGGGGTCCAGACCTTGTGAGCCGAGTCAGTCTGCTGAGGATGGGCCCCCAAGTCCTTCCAGGCACCGTCAGGCTCACTGCCTGGGGCTGTTTCCCACTGGCCCTCGTGACTGTCTCCCCACATCCCCGCGTGCCATCCCTGGACGTCGCACGGGCCCTCTGACGCTCCTGGGGTTTTGCTGGTGACGCTCATCCCGCCCCTCCTTGCCTTGCCCTGTCCGGGTCCTCGAGGCTCCCCACCCCTGATTTCGCCCGCCACGTCCGGCCACATTCCTGACCTCTCACCTTGACGACGGCTGGGGTTTTCTCTGCCTGAACTCCCCCTCGACCTCCCGCCCCAGCTCACCTGCGCAGGCACCCTTCTGGCACCTCCATCCAGCAGCTTGTCCCGCCGACCATTTCCATGGGAACTACCACCTACCCAGCAAAAGCGAGAGCCCTCCGAAGGGAAGAATGGGATCCTCTGGCTCTCCCTTCCCAGGCCCCGGCACGCTTCGTATCGGCATTTGTTGCTGGAATGGATGAAGACAGTATGTCTAGTTGGATAAAATTAAGTGGACCAAAGGCCTAGAGCAAAAGGCTCAGCAAACTCATGCTGCGAAAGGCCACATAGTTGCCTGGGCTCCAGTCACACACTCTACAAAATAGTCTGTGGGTTGGATTTGGTCCAAAGGACACGGTTACCCACCCCCCACCCCCGGCCGAAGGAACTCTCTTTTTAATTTGGACACACATTCAAGTTTGGTTATTTGTGTTTTATGGTTTTTTTTTACAGTGTCAACCAATTTTTTTTTTTTTTTTGCCTGGATTATATCGGGTCCACAAAGATGACTGGGTAGAGGGTCGATTTATTGGAATCGTCTGTAAAATGAGAACAAGACCTATCCACTTGACCCTTGGTTCAGCCTCTGACACGCCCACCTACAAGAAAGTGGTGTCCCTCTGTGCTCAACCCAAAACTGGAAACTTGGCTCTCCTTGCAGACCTGGCCTTGGTTCACTCTTTCAGTCTTAGCTTTCCTCTTGGCTTGGGAAGCAACCCCAGGCCTAGGCTCCCACAAGGAAGCCAAACCAATCTCTTTTTTAAATTTTTTTTTTCAACGTTTATTTATTTTTGGGACAGAGAGAGACAGAGCATGAACGGGGGAGGGGCAGAGAGAGAGGGAGACACAGAATTGGAAACAGGCTCCAGGCTTTGAGCCATCAGCCCAGAGCCCGACGCGGGGCTCGAACTCACAGACCGCGAGATCGTGACCTGGCTGAAGTCGGACGCTTAACCGACTGCGCCACCCAGGCGCCCCAAGCCAAATCAATCTCTTTACGGCTCCGTAGCCCAGCCCAGCCCAGCCTACTCTCCGAGGCCATCAGAAGAAGCTCGGGGAGTCGTGCTCGGGAGAGGTGCTGGTAGGGCACCTGACCTGGGAGGTGACCTGCCCACATCCCTTTCTCTCCCTCTTCCTCTTCCTCCCACTGTCTCTGGAGGAACACATGGCTGCCTGGAAGATTCCGGCTGGATAAAAAGGAAGGCTGTTATGCAAGGTCTCTTGGCTTCCCTGGGAGAGTGACAAGTAATGTAACAAGCTCACAGATCACACCTTCTTGTCCAACTGTTCCCACCAGATTGGCTTCTCACGTTGAAAGTTTGCCCAAGCAGGCGGCACAGGACGGAGACACCTCCGCGCCGCCGTGCGAACAACTTCCGCCGGCACCCTACCTTCTCATCTAACACTTGTGGCCTCACGCGTTTCTCAGGGAGCCCTGTCCCCGGCGCCCGTGTTTCCCGGAACCTGATCGGTACAGACCCGTGGGGCTTTCACCAGCCCAAGGTGAAATGAGAAAAGGCACCTGTGACACCATGAGTGTATCCTCCATTATTGCGCTTCCTGCCCTTCAGAGCATTCGTCCAAATATTTAATTTTAAATTTCTGTGCATGGCTCCCTACAAGCCTATATTTTCCACGAGGGCAGAAGTGTGTTTGTTTGGTTCTCCGCTGCAGGTGCAGCGTGAGGGATGATTTTCAAACTATGGTACAGCAGGTCACTGCCCGTCAGAGTGGATGCTGGTCAGTCCGCTGACCAGGTACCAGTGGGTTCCAGTGGGAGATCAGCCCTGCCCAAAGCCAAGCGTGGTGCCTGATGCAGGCTAAATTCTCCACCAGCGTTTGTGGAATGAATACATGAATGTAGCATGTTTTTCGTAAAGCCAAGTTGAGTCAATTTAAAGAAGCGAGCTTTATTCTGAGACTATGTCCTTCTCACTCTCTGATGTGGGAAATCAGAATATTCTTCCCAAAACAAAATTAGAATGGTACTAGACAGCAGAGTTTGTTTGTTGTTCATTTAACATCTTATTTAGTAAAAATTTCCTTAAGTGGCAAACCTCATCGGACCCCAAATTCTTTTGAAACATTGAAAATTGAACAAATCCAGGCTTCAGGGAACCTCTGGCCTACTCTATCTTCGTATTCTTACTGTTGTTGTTATTGAGATATAATTCACATACCATAAAATGCATCCCTTTAAGTTGTACAATTCAGCGGGTTTTAGCACATTCATGGAAGAGTGCACCCATCACCATTATCTAATTCGAGAATATTGTCACCACTCTGTAACAAATCTGGCACCTGTGAGCAGTCAGTCTACAATTCTCCCTCCCTCTTCCCCTGACAATCACTAATCTGCTTTCTGGTTCTATGGATTTGCCTATTCCGAACATTTTGTATAAATGGAAGCATAAAACATGAGGACTTTGGGGTCTGACTTCTTTCAATTCGTATAATGCTTTCCAGGCTCGTCTACGTTGTGCCGTTACTACATTCCTTTCTATGGCTGAATATTATTCCTTTGTATGGACATACCACATTTGTTTATCCACTCACTAATTGGGTTGTTTCCACTTTTTGGCCATTACGAGCAACAGTGCTGTGAACGTTCATGTACAAATTTTTGTTTGGACACTTGTTTTAATTCTTTTGAGTATCTGCCTAAGAATAGAATTGCTGGGTCACACGGTAAGTCTGTGTTTGACTATATGAAGCATTGCCAAATTGCTTCACCAAGTGGATGCACCATTTTACTTTCTCACTAACAATTTCTCTACGTTCTCAACACTTGTTGTCTGTGTATTTCGGCCCATCTGCCTTAGTTCAGGAGGGCTGCTACGTCAAAAACACCATAGGCTTGGGTCTTAAGCAACACACATTTATTTCTCTTCGTTCTAGTTGCTGCAAAGTCTAAGATCAAGGTGCTAACAGATTCAGTGTCTGGAGAGGGTTCTCTTCCTGGTTTGCAGACAGCTGCTTTCTTGTGCCCTCACATGGTAAAGAGAGAGATCATGTCTTCGTGTCTCTTCTTATAAGGACACTAATCCCACTCATGAGAGCTCCACCCTCGTGATTAACTTAATTATCTCCGAAAGCCTCACCTCATAATACCATCCAACTGGGGATTGGGCTTCAACCTATCAATTTAGGGGGAACACAAGCATTCAGTTCACAACACCACGCTACAGGGTGTGCAGTGAAATTGCATTGTGATTTGATTTGCATTTCCCTAATGGCTGATGATGGGAAGCATCTTTTCATACGTTTAATTTTTTTTTAACATGTACTTATCCTTGAGAGACAGAAACAGAGCACAAACGGAGGAGGGGCAGAGAGGGAGGGAGACACAGATTCCAAAGCAGGCTCCAGGCTCTGAGCTGTCAGCATAGAGCCTGACAGAGCCTGATGCGAGGCTTGAAACCGTGAACCATGAGATCATGACCTGAGCCAAAGTCGGATGCTTAACCAACTGAGCCACCCAGGCACCTCTCATCTGTTTATTGATCATTTGTATATCTTCTTTGCAGAACTGTCCATTTAAATCCTTTGTCCATTTTAAAGTTTATTTTTTATTTATTTTTTTATTTTAAGAGAGACCACAGCAAGTGTGAGTGGAGGAGGGGCAGAGAGAGAAGGAGAGAGAATCCCAATCAGGCTCCATGCTGTCAGCACAGAGCCCGATGGGGGCTTAATCTCATTAATTGTGAGATCATGACCTGATCCAAAATTAAAAGTAGGATGTTTTAAACAACTGAACCACCTGGGAGCCCCTGTCCATTAAAAAAACAAAACAGGGGCGCCTGGGTGGCGCAGTCGGTTAAGCGTCCGACTTCAGCCAGGTCACGATCTCGCGGTCCGTGAGTTCGAGCCCCGCGTCGGGCTCTGGGCTGATGGCTCAGAGCCTGGAGCCTGTTTCCGATTCTGTGTCTCCCTCTCTCTCTGCCCCTCCCCTGTTCATGCTCTGTCTCTCTCTGTCCCAAAAATAAATAAACGTTGGAAAAAAAAAAATTAAAAAAAAAAAAAAAAAAAAACAAAACAAAACAAAAAACCAGGTATCTGTCATGATGTAAGAGTTGTAAGAGTTGTTTATGTATTCTGAACACTAGATTCTTAGCAGTTTTATAATTTGCAATTTTTTTTCCTTTCTGTGCGTGGAATTTTCCTTCTTGATGTGTCCTTTGCATGAGTTTTTAATTTTAATTAAGTCTAATATTTCTATTTTTTCTTTTTTTTCCCACTGTGCCTTTGTCTAAGAAACCATTGCCTGTTCCAAGATCGCAAAGATTTACCCCTATGTTTTCCTCTAAAAGCTTTATAGTTTGAGCGTTTACTGTTTGATCTATGATTCATTTTCAGTCTATGATTCATTTTGAGTTGATTTTTATATATTGTGTGAGGTAGGGGGTCCAAATTCATTCTTTTGTATATGGGTATCCAGTTGTCTCAGTGCCATTTGGTTTTTGAAAGAGTATTTTTTCTCCCATTGAATTGTTTTGGCTTTCTTGTCACAAATCAGTTAACCGTAAATATAGAGGATTATTTTTCTACTTTCAGTTCTATCCCATTGATCTATATGGAATAGACCCTCTAATGGGGAGGGAGAGTGGACTGTGGCCAGCCCACATACTACCTGAGAAGCTAGGAGGGGATTTGGTGTCCCTAAGTTTGAATTAGTCAAGGGCAAGCTGGGAGCTTGCAGGGGACAGTGGAGAGGTGATGTCTGCAGTCTGGGAGAGCACAGACTCACCTGTCCCTGGGGTGTGGAGAGAAGAGGTTGTCAGAGTTGAGGATCTTGGCTGTGATTGCGGAGCCATGAGTTTAAGTCCAGCAAGACACCAAGTTTAAGAGCAATCTGGTCATAAATAGGCTAGAGGTATGGGCGCACTCCCTTAATTGCCATAGATTTCCAGTGAGTAAGTGGAAAGTCCTTCATAGACATTCATTTTCCGTCTTAGATTGTTCTGGCTATTCTGGAAACTTGGCCTTTCCTTGGGCATTTTAGGATCGGCTCATCAATTTCTGCTACTCATCAATTTTACTGAGGCTTTGCCACAGTTATTAATGTCTCTGGACAGAGATGACGATTCAGGTCAAGACCTGGAAGGAGTGCATGACAGAGCCTGACCAGAACCCTCCACTTGAGCCAAGACGAGCTCTTACTCTGGCAAAACTGCTCAGAGAAGCCTGAGTGGATGGGGGCTCCACTCTGATAATGTGAGGTTCCTCACCTTGAATTCTCCTCGTAGAGCCACTGGTCCCCAAGTTCTCAGAAAACCTGCCCTTCCCGCTGCCTCTGTCCAAGGAGAAAATACCAGTGCTAAAGGATCTCACTACCATGGGTGCCCATAGCACACTATATGGCCCTCCTTGCACTATTAGCATTGTTCAGCCTTTTTCTCATTTACCTTAAGCCTCATGAGAGCAGAGACCATGTAAAGTGTCCTCTGAGCTGTTCCTGGCCCTCTAACCCAGCTTGATTCCCTCTTGTTCCAAGCAATCCTGGCCTGCAAAGTAGAGACAGTGTTCTGGACAAGTGCCCATACCTCTAGCCTATTTATGACCAGATTGCTCTTAAACTTGGTGTCCTGCTGGACTTAAACTCATGGCTCCGCAATCACAGCCAAGATCCTCAACTCTGACAACCTCTTCTCTCCACACCCCAGGGACAGGCGAGTCTGTGCTCTCCCAGACATCACCTCTCCACTGTCCCCTGCAAGCTCCCAGCTTGCCCTTGACTAATTCAAAGTTAGGGACACCAAATCCCCTCCTAGCTTCTCAGGTAGTATGTGGGCCGGCCGCAGTCCACTCTCCCTCCCCATTAAAGGGTCATAGGTGACTGTTCTTAGAAGGTAGCCTGGAGCAAAGAGTCAATGGGAGCGGGGACAAGGGTGGTGTATACACCTGGGATGAGGCCTCAAGAGAGAGCTAAGGAGAACTTAGGGGGTGTGGGATCTGAAAAAGAGTGGACAGAAGGTAAGAGGTGCCCCGTAACTCGCAGAAGACATTCGTTAACCACATAATTTGGGGCACGGACTGAGCTAGGGTATATGGGAGTGCAGAGACAGTCTTACCCTCGTGGATTATCCAATATTAAAACATAGAGAAGCATCCGGCTTCTTAAAATGCAATACAGTCATCTCTAAATTCCGTTGTAGTAATTGCTGCAGAGAAAAAGTTCAGATGCTATCACACCATATACGCCGGGCAGTGTGCTCCGGCCAGCCTAATAGCTGTTCCCATCTGTGCTCCACGCCCTCCCTTACTGCTTTTTCTTACCATCCTCCACTGTGGAGGCTGGAGAGCCAGATACTTTCCCAGCCTCTTTTGCAGCTAGGAGTGACAATGAGATGTGGTGCCGTCTGACAGAATACAGAGAGAAGGCTGCTGGGCACGTCTAAAAAAAAGCTTTTGCTTTCCTGATGAAGAGGACATCACCATTTGGAATTGCTTCTGCTCCCTTTTTGTTGCCTTAAACATGGTGTGATGCCTGGAGGTGCATCAGCCACTTTGCAACCATGAGGTGACAAGCATGAAAATGAACAGACTGATGATGGGATGGAAAAGTAAGGGAGCCTGGAGTTTCTGGGAGCCTCTCTGAACCACCAAGCCCGCATTAGCAATCACCTACCTCTAGGGTTTGTCTAACTGCTCTTCAACTGCTAGAGAGAGGGATCAGAGATGGTGTCATCTGTGTGTCCCCATTGCTCTGTGGAGCTGCTGGCACGTGGCAGAGAGTCAGTGGCTATGTGGTCCACCGGCCAGCAACTCCTTGCATCTCATACAGCCCCCAGTACTTAATTCAAACCAGACTGCCCGACTTGCCCAGGCACTGAGAGGTGAGGACCTGCCCAAAGGAACAGGGCTAGAAACAAAACTTTTTCGTTAGCCTTGACCGTCCTTCTCCGGACTGTGGTAAACAGCCCGACCTTAACGTACAGCTGCATCCTCCCCAGGTCCCAAGGTGCTTTGCCTCCTTCTAGGAGAATGCAGGACATTTACAGGGAAGGGAGGAGACGATAAATTCACAGAACATCGGCGTTCAAAGACATACGAAAAACCTCCCAGCTTGGGAGTGCACATCGGTGCCACCAACTTTGCGGAGACATTTGGCAATGGCTAATAAAGCATAGACATGAGCCACTCCCAGCCATCCCCTTAAGGGTGTGCTCTCCAGAGAAACACTTCAGTGTGGGCATAGAAGACGCACGTAGAAGTCCGTTGTCACGGGTTTTGTAAAAGCAAGCGCACTGGAAACTCCCCAACTGTCCTTCCCCAAGGGACTGAATCAATGACTTATGTTCTTGCAGTCCATGCTGCTGAGAGAAGAAAAGCATGGTACAGAAAAGACAAAAGAGACCGGGCTGCTGCTTTAGCCAGGTCAGGCTTCATAACAAAATACCAGAGACCGGGTAGCGGACATAACACAGAGCTTTTTCACCGTTCTGGAGGCTGGAAGTCTGAGATCAGAGGCCAGCATGTCAGGCTCTGGTGAGAACTCTCTTCCTGGCTTGTAGACACCTTCCTCCTCACTGTATCCTCACGTGCCCTTCCTGGGGCTCCGATCCCATCAGACCAGGGCCCCTGGTCATGACCCAATCACCTCCCAAAGGCCCCACCCACACCCAAACACCATCGAATTGGGAGCTAGGGTTTCACTACACGAGTTTTGGAGAGACACAAATAATCCGTCTCTAACAACTGCTAATTCCTTAGGGTCATGAGCTCGCCTCCAGCCACCCAGTCCACCGATAATAAAGCCTCCCTCCCCCCAGACCCGGACCCCCTCCCCCCACACCATATTGGTCTTCAGCAGCTATACCCATTCTTTCCTGCCACCATCATTTTACCTGTAAGAACGTGTATTATCGTTACTCTCTTCTGTAACGTCACCCACTACTCTTTCCCACCCCACCCCACTTGCCTGGGATTCCACAGGGACGTGTGAACTCTGCACCCTTTCCTGCCTTTGGGGAGGAATTTTATCTCGGTCTGGTAGTTGTGCCCGTGAGTCTCTGTGCCTTCTCCCAAGAGCTGCTACGCTATTCAGTTAGTCCACAAATACTCATTGAGCGCCTAGATGCCAGATACTACACCAACAATGGGGACTGAAAAAAAAGATGTGGTTTCAGCTCTAAAGAGTTTGGAGTTTAGTGGTGAATAGGTGTGAAACCCTTACGATGCTCCAGACACCGTTTCAAGTCCTTTACTGAAATGGGCTCATCTACGTCTCAGAACGTTATCAGCCCCATTTCACAGATAAAAACACTGAGGCAAAGGAGTTCAGGTCAGCTCCCCAAGGTCACACTGCCAGCAGGTGGTAGAGCCAGGATGTGATTCCAGGGAGCCTGGCTCCAAGTCTGGGAATGACAAACATCCCCCGGATATAGGAGCAGGCATGACAGGGCGCTGTGTTGAGCTGTAAGACCCAAATCTCAGGAGGATGTGGGCACCCAGAGGAAGAAATGTTCTTGGAAGGCTGTTCTGGTTCTCTGGAGGAAAGGACCTTTGAGCTGAGTCATGAAAAGGGTCAGAATTCACCCAAGTGAAATTGGACTGATCTCCGGACGAAGGGAAAGGAATGTACAAAGACTAGGGGATGTGAGGGAGGAAATACGTTCAGGGTACTGTGAGATATTTTTTTCAACGTTTATTTATTTTTGGGACAGAGAGAGACAGAGCATGAACGGGGGAGGGGCAGAGAGAGGGAGACACAGAATCGGAAACAGGCTCCAGGCTCTGAGCCATCAGCCCAGAGCCCGACGTGGGGCTTGAACTCACGGACCGCGAGATCGTGACCTGGCTGAAGTCGGACGCTTAACCGACTGCGCCACCCAGGCGCCCCATACTGTGAGATATTTGATGAGGCAGGATCGGGATTAAGAGAGGGGACGTGCAATCCATCCACTTCAAAATCCTTGCACTCTCTCTCTCTCTCTTTCTCTCTCTCTCTCTCTTTTAATGAGGCAGCATCATGTAGTTGAATGGCTCCGAATGCTCACATTTGGGACCCGGAGAATGTTTGTGTTGAAATCTCAGCTCCAAAGCTTCTTAGCTTTGGATCTCATGGCATCTCATTTCCTCACCTGTAACATGGGGATGATGAAGTTCCTGCCTCATAGAGCTGGGGTAAGAAGTAAGTGAATTAGCAGAGAACTCCCAGCACAAAGCGGTCTTGGTCATTACCACCACCCTCATTCGTTTCATTCATTTGTCTGGCATACATGTCCTGGGCCATCATGAGAAGCGGGATGGAGCTGCGGGGACAGGTCCCGAAGCTCATGTTTTGAGCTCTTCCCACTCAAATCCAAGGCTAGGGAGGGGAGGGACGCGCTTTCCGCCTGTCACTCGGAGTAATGCAAAACGGCCCCGCATGTCCCTTTCTGATGACAGCGAGCAAGGCCACTGCTGAAAGACAAGGACTTCTATTAACAAGGAGCACAAAGGAGCCGGGCATATTAACATTTGACTTTGCAGAAGGAGGTACAAGGGCACAGAGTGGGTCTTGGAGACAGATATGGCTCAGTGGAGAGCGGCTCGCCAGGGGCCCCCTGCCGCAGGTGACCCTGGAGCCCACAGGAAGGACCCAAATAGTAACGATCTCAACATTATCAGCATTGCTATTTTTAACAGTTGGGTCTTAACTCACATTTCTAGGATGTTTTAAGTTTCAATGGGCACTTACATTCATCAGTTGGACCCTCACCATACCTGTGTAGTAGAACTTGGTCTTCTTTTCCTGTTTTGATTCGTAAACTGAGGAGACCAGTTACATGACCTACTAAGTGGCAAGGCTAGAATCAGAATCAAGACTCCGCCCTTCAGGGTAAAGATCTTTTTACTCTAAATATATCCCCACCCCACGATTGTTCTGGAAGTACAGACAAGAGCCAGTCTGGTTTCTGTTCCACTTACAGACACTTCACAGTCCAGGCATCTGTAGCCTGAGCACCCTCCACTAGGGACACCGTGGAAAGGAAGGAGTCCCATTTCCCACCCATCGGTTCCCAGAATTTGGAATTCAATGTATCAGTAAACTTTTGGAGAATATTTTGAAGACAAACATAGGGTGGCCAATTCTGTGTTTTGTAAATTGAGAACATTAAAAAAAAACAGTTAAAAAACTCTTCCATACAATATCACAGAGAAAGCCTATTTCGGCATTCTCTCAAAAGCCTCCCAAAGTAGAAAGACCTCAACATCAGATAAAGGATGTTCCCTGCAAAACAGGCAAGGGGAGGGCCTTAGACAAATGTGCAACCCATTGAGAACAGCCATGAATGACTGTACAGGTTGTGCACTGCACAACTTCAGGGTTGGGAGTGCCATCCGCAAGAACTATCCTGATTTGGCCCTGATTTTCTCATTTCCCTGCAGGTCAGCAGAAATTTTTGTAGGAGGTAAACTGGCAGATAAGAGTCCGATCTAGCATGTCATTTCTGTAATTCTCAGTGTTCCGAGAGCACATAAACACCATCTGGTCCAGATACTTCCAGGCACGCTTTGAGGACCAGCTGGAATCCACCAAGTTTTCTCAAGGACCACTTAATCTGAGCAGAGCAATATTTTAATTCCTTTCATGCAAACGTTTGTCACAGAAAGTGTTTTGCAGTGAACAAAGTGTTTTGCAGTGAACAAAGTGTCACAGAAGTGTTTTGCAGTGAACTTGGGGAGCCTTCGGTCCTTTCCACGCACCTCGTTTTACAGAGTAAAACAATGTCCCTGAGAGGTCCTGCGACTTGTCAAAGAACACGCAGTCTGGTAAGGGGAAAACCTGTTTGGCAAGTGGCTGGAAAGATGGAGATCGCCTTCGGGCAGTAAGACTTGACACACCAGTCTAGACCCTTCCTACACCCATCTCCGCTGCACACACACTCAGCACTGTGGGGGTGTGCATATATTCCTGGATGCTTCTTTTATGCATCTTTTTCAAATTAAAAAAAAAAAAAAAACACTTGGCCCCCAAACAGACCCTATTTAGACTCAGCCTTAAGTTCAAGTCACAAACATTTATCTATGCCTTTCTCTGTAGCAGGCTCTGCGCTGGGTAGTAAAGTCTCTTTCACTTAGACTTTGCAGGTGATCGGAGACAGAGCTGTTCTCCAGGATTATCTCTCGAATCCTTGGGAGAAGTTCCTGCGAATCCTATGTTTCTGCAGCATCCAAGGCCTGTGTAACAACCTCCCTCTGTCTACGACCTTTGCCCAGTAACTTGTGGCTCCCTCCCATTCTCAAAGAAGGGCACATCCACATGACTTTCTATGGCCCTTGGGATGTTGGAAAACTTTATTCGGGCAAAGGTTCCTGTTTCTGCCAGCTGGCTCTCTGGAGGGATGTAAGAAAAATGAGCAGAGCTGGATCATTCTACCTGAAAACCTTGTAGATTAGGATTGCATGGGCCAAGTAATTGCTTGGAACACAATTTATACCAAAAGATTATCGGTTGCTCCTGTAAGTGAGTTACCTGTACTTTTAGTTGCAAAAACTGGCTTCTCTATTCTAAATCCGCGGTCTCCGTGGGACAGGTCCGCTGACCGCAGACACAGGAGTGAGCCCAGCCAAGATGAGCCAAGCCTGGCTGGGTTAGCAGAATGGTCCGGCTGATCCACAGGCTCGTGGGAAACATCAGCGCCTGTAGTTTTAAGCCACAGAGCTATGGGATGGGGTGGCGTTATTTTGTAGCATTAGCTGACTGATACATCCCACATGGCACCTTAGAAAAATCACTCTGTTAATACAATGAGCTGTAACAGAAGGAAGCCGTCAACAAATCCTGTGTGGGCAGAAAGAAAACTTGTCCCGTAAACAGTCTCTTGATAATTGTGGATCTTCTGAAAGCTCTGACAGTCCGCTGTGGTTTGTGTTACCGTTGCTAGCACGCCGAGGCGTGTCATCAGCAGGAGGTATGTTAATAGTGCATATACCTTGTGGGTTCCTCTGAATGTGTGTATGGGCGTGTGAGCTCCCGTATGTACAAATCTCTGGATCTTGAGCGACACTGGCTTTATACGGGGGTTATCGCTATTGGTCCCCGAGATACACTTTTGAGAGCTGAACGGTCAACCCTCCCAGTAAGCCATGATAACAAAGGTAGGCTGTGCTTCAGACCTTGGTGGCTTCTAAAACCTGGGGCAGGAAGGTCTGAGGGAATAGGAGAGGCTTTCAGGTAACTTCAGAGAGAATGAAATCACCATGGTCTGGCCTACGTGCTTTTCGTCTTTCTTCTTGTTTGTCTTTATGCTTAGTATCACGAGAAACATGAGTACATTTTCATTGGGGAAATGTCCAGTCACATGAAAATACATAGCAAAGGGCAAGAAAGTCCCTTGGACCCTGTTCCTTCCCCGGTGGGACAGATTTAATTTGTTGTTGTATGTTCTCACAGTCTTTCTCCTGGCCCTTGAACACCCACAATCTGTGTGTGCATACACAGGAGATAACAACATAGTTGTCACTCTATAAATTGCTGCTCTGTCTTAAAATAAGACTTAGCCATAGTTCCATGCAGTGCCTGACTCCTTTTTCTCAGATGCAGAGTTTTTCTCGAACATACTATGGTTTGTAGAACCACTTCCCTTTGCGCGTGTGTGTGTGAGTGTGTGTATGTGTGTTTTATTTTTTATTTTATTTTTTTAATTTAACTTTTAAAAATTTACCCCCGAATTAGTTAGCATCTAGTGCAACAATGATTTCAGGAGTAGATTCCTTAATGCCCCTTCCCCATTTAGCCATCCCCCCTCCCACAACCCTCGAGGAACCCTCTCTTTGTTCTCCATATTTAAGAGTCTCTTCTGTTTTGTCCCCCTCCCTGTTTTTATATTATTTATTATTTTATATTATTTTATTTATTTTATTATTATTTTATTTATTTTATTATTTTATTATATTTATTTTATTATATTATTTTATTTTATTATTTTATTTATTTTATTTATAATATTTTATATTATTGATTATTTATATTATTTTTGTTTCCCTTCCCTTATGTTCATCTGTTTCGTCTCTTAAAGTCCTCATATGAGACAACCACTTTCCTTTGATCGGGCATTTAGGTTGTTTCCACTTTCCAACGTTAAAAATAAATTTCTAGTTAATATCTAGAATTCACATATTTGTGCCCAAGAATGAATCTCTATTTGGAATGTTTTCAGAGAAGCAGAATTCTTTTTCTTTTTTTTTTTTTTTTTAATTTTTTTATTTTTTTAAAGGATTCTTTTTTTTTTTTTTTTTTTTTTTCAACGTTTATTTATTTTTGGGACAGAGAGAGACAGAGCATGAACGAGGGAGGGGCAGAGAGAGAGGGAGACACAGAATCGGAAACAGGCTCCAGGGTCTGAGCCATCAGCCCAGAGCCTGATGCAGGGCTCGAACTCACGGACCACGAGATCGTGACCTGGCTGAAGTCGGACGCTTAACCGACTGCGCCACCCAGGCGCCCCCAGAGAAGCAGAATTCTTAAGCCAAGGGGACATTTTAAAGTTTGATGGCTATTGTCACATTTCCTTCTAAAAAGTCTTAACCAACTCATTCCCCATCAACGATGTATGAAAGTGTGTCTCTCCATATATCTTCCCAGCCCAGGATTTATCAATCTTTCATCTTTGCCAAACTGAGAGGTGAAAAACATTAACTCATTTCCATTTGAACTTCTTCAGTAGTTAGAGAAGTTGAGTATTTTTCTATGTGTTTTCTGGCCATCTGTGTTTTTCCTATTCTGCCCATTTTTCTATTATACTTCTTGGTTTTCTAAATGATTAAACAAAAGGTCTTTCTGTTTTCCGAATGTTCATGAAAATATTTATAGTAATCTATTCTGGCAATTTGATTGTCTTCAACTTTATTTATTGTGTAACTTGTCAAATATAAGCTACTTTTTACTTTTTATTTTTTGAAAGTTTTTGTGACAGACAGAGAACAAGTGACAGAGTAGCAGAGAGAAAGATGGAGAGAGAGTCTTAAGTAGGCTCCGTGCCCAGTGCAGAATGTAACATGGGGGCTCTATCCCATGACCCCGAAATCATGACCTGAGCCCAATCAGGAGTCTCAACCGACTGAGCAAGCCAGGAACCCGCATTTTTCACATTTTAATTACAATTTTAAATTTGGAACAGTTTTAGATTTACAGAAAAATTGTGAAGATAATATGGAAAGTTCCCATATACCCTGCATTCAATTTCCCTACTACTAATGCATTACATTAGTAATATTACATTTGTTACAATTAAACCAATGTTTTTACATTATCATTGACTAAAGTCCACACTTTATTTAGATTTCTTAGGGTTTGGTTTTTTGTTTTTTGTTTTTTGTTTTTTTTTTTTGGCCACTGTATCAATAATCATTTCGTGTGGTGTTTATTTAAATTCTTATTTTAATTCCAGTTATTTAACACACAGTGTTATATTAGTTTCAGGTGTACAATATAGTGATTCAGCAATTTCATACATCACCCTCTGCTCATCACAAGTGAGGTAATCCCTATCACCTCTTTTACCCATTCCCTCCCCAACCTCAGTTTGTCTATAGTTAAGAGTCTGTTTCTTGATTTCTCTGTCTCTTCCTTTTTCCCTTTACATGTTTGTTTTGTTTCTTAAATTCCACATATGAGTGAAATCATATGACATTTGTCTTTCTCTGAGTGACTTATTTCACTTAGCATAATACTGTCTAACTCCATCCATGTCATGGCAAATGGCAAGATTTCATTCTTTTTTTATGGCTGAATAATATTTCATTGTATATATACATATGTACAAATATACATACATACATACATACATACATACATACATATACCACCTTTTCTTTATCCATTCATCTGTTGATGGACACTGGGTTACTTCCATAGTTTGGCTATTGTAAATAATGCTGCTGTAAACAGAGGGGTGCAAATATCCCTTTGAATTAATGTTCCTGTATTCTTTGGATAGATACCCAGTAGTACAGTTGCTGGATCATTTTTTGATTTTTTTAAATGTTTATCTATTTTGAGAGAGAGAGACAGAGAGACAGAGAGAGAGAGAGAGAATGTAGGCACAAGTGGGAGAGGGGCAGAGAGAGAGGGAGAGAAAATCCCAAGCAGGCTCCATGCTGCCGGGGCAGAGGCATACACAGGGGCCGATCCCACAAACTGTGAGATCATGACCCGAGTCAAAAATCAAGAGTCAGACGTTCAACCAACTGAGCCACCCAGGTGCCCCGTGGATCATTCTCATTTTAACTTGTTGAGTACTCTCCCTACTGTCTTCCATAGTGGCTGCATGAATTTCCATTCCCGCCAAACAGTGCGTGAGTGTTCCATTTTGTCCACTCCTCGCCAACACCTGTTGTTTCTTGTGTTGTCGATCTTAGCCATTCTGATGGGTGTGAGGTGATATTTCTTTGCAGCTTTGATTTGCATTTCCCTGACCACTAGTGATGTTGAGCATCTTTTCATGTGTCTGTTGGCCATCTGGATGTCTTCTTAGGAGAAATGTCTGTTCATGTTGTCTTCCCATTTTTTTTTTTTTGGGTTATTTGTGTTTTTGAGTGTTGAGTTGTATAAGTTTTTTACATATTTTAGATGCTAACCCTTTATCAAATATGTCATTTGCAAATATCTTCTCCCATTCCGTAGGTTGCCTTTTAATTTTGTTGATTATTTCCTTCACTGTGAAGAAGCTTTTTATTTGATGAAGTCCCAATAGTTTATTTTTGCCTTTGTTTTCCTTGCCATTGGAGACATAATCTAGAAAGAAGTTGCTATGGCCAATGTCAAAAAAGTTACTGCCTGTGCTCTTTTCTAGGATGGTTTTGGGTCTCACATTTAGGTCCTGCATCCATTTTGAATTTACTTGTGTGTGTGGTGTCACTGTCCAGTTTTCCCCGTATCATCTGTTGAAGAGACTGTCTTTTTCTCCTTGGATATCCCTTCCTGTTTTGTTGAAGATTAATTGACCACATAATTGTGGGTCTGACCTAAGAACTTTTTCTCTTCCAGGATCCCATGCAGGATCCCACATTACTTTTGCTCATCATGTCCTTTGAGGCACCTCTTGGCTGTGACAGTTTCTTGGATGTTCCTTGTCTTTCATGACCATGACAGTTTTGATGAATACTGATCAGGTATTTTGTAGGATGTCCTTTAACTGGAATTTGTTTGATATTTTTCCTATGATTACATTTTGGTTATGGGTTTTTGGAAGAAATGCTAAAGAGGAAAAGTGCCAATTTTATATTATATCAAGGTTACACACTAGCAACATGACATCACTTTTAATGTTAACCTTGATCTTCTGGCTGAGCTAGTGCTTGTCAGGCTTACAACTGCAAAGTTACTCTCTTTTCCCCTTTTCCATTTTGTACTTTTAAGAAGAAAGCCATTTAAGGAGTGGGGCACTGCGCTCTATTCCTTGAGGGCAGAGTATCTACATAAATTATTTGGAATTCGTTTGCACTGAAGAATTGTCTATTCTCCCCCACTTATTTATTTATTCAACCATTTATTTATATCAGTATGACCCATGAATATTTAATTTGCAATTTGGGTTTTAATCCCAATGGCACTTTAATTTTTTGCTTGAATTGCCCCAGCTTTGGCCATTGGGAGTTCCTTCGGTTGGCTCCTATGTCCTTTTGATAGAATCCCCTCCATCGTTGTGACTTTTTAAGAAACACTTCATGGCACTACAAGGCTTGTCTTGTATATTTCACGCTCCAGTCTTAGAATCACCTCTTGCCCTAGGGAACCTTGGTTCCTTTAACTAGACAATGGTATTAGCAGCCAAGATCAGGGTGGTAGGTATACTGGTTAGTACTACCCTATTGTTTTAAGTTTTAATCGCTCTAATAGGTGTGTAATAGTATCTGATTGTTGATTTGATTTGTAATTTGCTAATGACAGATGACGTTGACAATTTTCCCTCGTGTTTATTTGCCTTCTGTGTATCTTCTTTGGTGAAGTACGTTCAGATCTTTTGCCCTTTTTAAGAACTGTGGTAAAATATGCATGACATAAAATTTACTATTTTAACCACTTTTTTCAGTGTACATTCACATTCTTGTGCAGCCATTACCAATATCCATCGCCAAAACATTTTTCACCACCCAAAACAAAGCTCTTCACCCATTTAACAGTATCTCTGCAATCCCTCCTCCCCACAGCCTCCAGTAACCATCAATCTATTTTCTGTCTCTGTGAATTTGACTATTTCAGGAACCACATATATGTGGAACCATAGAATATCCTTGTATGTATTTTTATGTCTAGCTTATCTCACTCAGCAGAAACTAAGGTTAATAAAGCATAAGTCTTTAAGGTTAATACATAGTGTAATGTATGTCAGAAGTTCTTTCCTCTTTAAGGGTGAATAATATTTCATTTCGTGTCTGTACTATTTTTTTTTAACCCATTCATCTATTAATGGGTATTTGGATTGCTTCCACCTTTTGGCTATTGCAGATAATGCTTTTATAAACATGAGTGTATAAATATCTCTTCAAGTCTCTGCTTCCAATATTTTGGGGTATATACCCAGAAGTAGAATTGCTAGATCATATGGTAATTCTATATTTTATATAGTAAGGAGCTTCCATACTGTTTTTCATACTGACTGTACCACTTTACATGTCCATCAGCAGTGTACAAGGGTTCCAATATCTCCACATCCTGTCCAATACTTGTTATTTTCCATTTGTTGATAGTACCCATCCTAACGAGTGTGAGATGATACGTCACTATGGTTTTGATTTATATTTCCCTAATGATTAATGGTGTGGGTCATCTTTTTATGTGCTGGCTGGCCATTTGTATACCTTCTTTGGAGAAATGTCTACTCAAATCCTTTGTCTGTTTTTTTAATTGGGTTGTTTGTTCTTTAGATATTGAGTCGTTTGCCCATTTATTAAGTTGTTTGTTTTTGCATTGTTGAGTTGTGAGTTATTTGTATGTTTTGGATATAAATCCTTTATTCGTTAGGTGCTTTATAAGTACATGGCTTGGCTTTTCAAAATCTTAACGGTGTCTTCCACAGAGCAAAGTAAATGTAGATTCCCATACGTCCTTCTAGAAGTTTTATAGTTTTGCATCTACATTTAGTTCTATGATCCATTTTGAGTTTATTCTTATGAAAGATGTAAGACCTATTTGTATGTTGTTATTATTCTTTTGCATGTAAACATCCAATTTTTCCAGCACCATGTCTCGAAACGATTATCCCGTCTCCATTGACTTCCCCTTGCTCCTTTGTCAAAGATCAGTTAACTACATTTGTGTTGGTGCATTTCTGGCTCTACTCTGTTCTGTTGACCAACGTGTCAACCTTTCACCAATACTATGCTCTTTGATCACTGCAGCTTTGTAGTTTGTCTTGAAATTAGGTATTCTTTGTCCACCATCTTTTCTCTTTGTCTTGAGTATTTTGTTGGCTATTTTTGGTCTGTTGCCTTTCCACATCAACGTTGGAATCATTTCATTGACAATCTGCAAAATATCTTACTGACATTTTTATTAGGTTGTGTTGATCTACAGAACAAGTTGTAAAGAATTGACATCTTAACATTTCGTTAACATGTTAATATTGAGTCTTCCCTACGAATATGGAATATCTCTCCATTTATTTAGATCTTCTTTCATTTCTTTCATCACCGTTTCGTAGTTTTCCACACACAGGTTTTGTACATACCCCGGTACCTCATTCTGCCATTGCTACTATAAATCCTAATCTTTTCAATTATAAATTCCCATTGGTCAATGTTAGTACATAGGAAAGCCATTCACTTTTTATATTAATCTGTATCCTGCAACCTTGCTGCAATCACTTATTATTTCCAGGATTTTTTTTTTTGCTATTTTAAACAGTTTCTACATCAACGAACATGGTATCCGTGAACAAAGCCAGTTTTATTTCTTCCTTCTCAATCTGTGTACCTTCGATTTCCTTTTCTTCCCATCTGTTTTGTCTTATTGCACTAGCCTGCACTGCCAGCTCTAGCAAGTCTGGTGTGAGGCTGAATGGGAGAGGCAAGAGAGGCTGGCTTGCCTTGTTCCCAATCTAGAGAAGAAGCATCTAGTTTCACACCATTATGTAAAATGTTAGCTGTAGGTGTTTGCAGTCGTTCATGATCAAGTTGAGGAAGTTCCGTTTTGTTCCTAGATCGCTGAGAGTTTTCATCACGAATGGGTACCATCAAAAGTTTTTCCTGCATAAATTAATGTGGTCATATGAGTTTTCACCTTTAGCCTGGTGGTATGGTGGTTGACATTGATTGTTTTTGAGACGTAAAACCTGAAAGAAATCCCACTTGGTCGTGGTATATAATTCTGTTCATACATTATGGGATACTGTTTGCTAATATGTTGTTGAAGATTTTTATATCTATGTTCATGAGAGATATTGAGCTATAGCTCTCTTTTGTTGTAATTTCTTAAATTGATTTTGGCATTAGGGTAGTTTTGCCCTTGTAGAATGAGTTAGGAATGTTCTCTCTGCTTTCTTTAAAATTTTTTTAACGTTTATTTATTTTTGAAAGACAGAGAGAGACAGAGCATGAGCAGGGGAGGGGCAGAGGGAGAGGGAGACACAGAATCCAAAGCAGGCTCCAGGCTCCGAGCTGTCAGCATACAGCCTGATGCGGGACTTGAACCCAGAAACTGTGAAATCATGACCTGGTACAAAGTCGGACACTTAACTGACTGAGCCACGTGGGAGCCCCTCTCTGCTCTATTTTCTAGAGGAGATTATGAAGATTAGTATCATTTTTTTTCCCTTAAATGTTTGTAGAATTCACCAGTGAAGCCAGTGAAATAAATTGATCCCACAGCACTATTTTTACTACATCAAACAATTTTTTATAAGTTTGATGTCCAACTTGACTTTGTTCAAAATATTTTTAAATATCTCTTCAGATTAGAGGGGAAATCCACAGGAGGACATTCTGAGTCAAGGACACAGCCTAGCAAGGAGGAGGGAGAACATGTGCCAAGTTCATAGAATGAAGATTAACTTTGTAGGACAGTTCCAGAATGTGGGTGTGGTACCCAACAACAGAAGAGACAAGAGGTAAGAAGTCAGATCATGAACACCCTCGTGTGTCATGCTAAAGAGTTCAGATTTTATCTTGGAAGTAATGGAGGATAAAACATCCTATTGATTAGTTTGGAGCCCAGATACTGTACTTTAATCAAAATCCTTTGTTGTTATCTGGAATTCTTGCTACCCAGAATCTATCTAATCAGTATGGCTTACAAGAGCCAATCTTCACAATACCCTTGTGTCGGGAAAATGTAGAATGCTAGTCTCTTCTCCCACTGAAGCCTGAGCAAAGGAAATAAGAGGAGTGTATTCCTCATGTCTCAGATTACAGTAGGTTACCCAGCAGTACACTGTCAGAGCACTCCAGAACTTCTTAGATGATGTGCATCGTAATTATAAATAAATAAATACAATTGCAATTTACTGCCTGTCTCCCCCTCCTAGGGTTTGGGTGAGGGTGCAGCGGATTCCCCGACCTTTCCTCCCTAGCACTTCCAATGACTGAGCCAGATTCTAATTGCCTGTATTAAATCCCTTCCTGCTCAGAACACCTGGAAGGATTTATCTTTCTCTGAAGCATACCCTACCTCAGTATGTGCTGCGGGGATGGATCCAAGGAACAGGATGTCGGACATGGATTATATCTGAAGGTAGTAATGGCCTCATCTCCGGTGGAAAATCGAATGTTGGGAGTGCTTGGCAAATATTGGCTGCTTGACAAGGCATTACGAAAACAAGATGTACTCAGGGGATCATTAGCTGGTTTATAAGCAAAAATAAAAGAGAATAGAGAGAGTCCAGAATGCGGGACCTTGGAGGATCAGAAAAGCTGACTGACTCTAGGTTCCAGATGGTAGAAAGAGAGATTTAGAAAGCCTTGTATCCAAATAAGCAAACAACCCTTGCAACAAAGATGAGATTAAGAATGGAGTCTTCCCGCTTAACCCCAATGGCCTCAGGTACCATGAGGCTGAGAGAGAAAGGCATGGGGATGAAGAAGCAAAAAAATGAAGTAGATTTGAAAAATATGCTCAGGAGGGGTGCCTGCCTGTGTGGCTCAGTCGGTTAAGCATCCGACTTTGGTTCAGGTCATGCTCTTGCGGTCCGTGAGTTTGAGCCCCGCGTCAGGCTCTGTGCTGACAGCTCAGAGCCTGGAGCCTGTTTCGGATTCTGTGTCTCCCTCTTTCTCTCCTCCCCCTGCTCATGCTCTGTCTCTCTCTTCTCAAAAATAAATAAACATTAAAAAATTTTTTTTTTTAAAAAGTATGCTCAGGAAAGATTTTGGGATATTGTTATTGGCTCGCGGGACTGACTGGAAGCCAAAAGATCAGAAGTCTGCTACGGTTTGGGGAGGATTATATTGCCAAAGAAACCACAATTTCAGACTAAAAAGATCCCTGACAATTTGAAACTTAAAACAACCTTCAGTCCTCTCTCTTTCCATGAGCAAACAGCAGCCTCCAAAAACTGTGCGGCCCCAAGGACAGCTTCTCCTCATCACCTACTTTAAAAGTGCTCACAGGGGCGCCTGGGTGGTGCAGTCGGTTAAGCGTCCGACTTCAGCCAGGTCACGATCTCGCGGTCCGTGAGTTCGAGCCCCGCATCGGGCTCTGGGCTGATGGCTCAGAGCCTGGAGCCTGTTTCCGACTCTGTGTCTCCCTCTCTGTCTGCCCCTCCCCCATTCATGCTCTGTCTCTCTCTGTCCCAAAAATAAAATAAACGTTGAAAAAAAAAAGTTTTAAAAAAATTAAAATAAAAAAAAATAAAAGTGCTCACAGAAGAAGATGAAGAAGGAAAGATTCCCCCAGAGGTTTAAAGCTAGGGCCACTGAGGAAAATGGACATACTGGTTCTGCCCAAAGAGCAGAATAAAAGTCTTGGGAATCTCTTCCTCTGCTAGGGCAAGGAAGGCTCACAATGTCTACTCTACAGGATTTCTACTTTGGTATGGATCAGCCACTATTATGTGCCTCCTTTCCCCTCCTTTTGCGAATGGGAAATTTTACTGTGGAGTTTCTGTCCCTATTCCACCATTATACATCAGTGGAAAGACATAGTGTGTAATTTTAGTTCATAAGTTCCGAGATCCCTCATATCTCACGTGGTCTTCTATGTCCTTTCTTTCCCAACTGTGGTTGGAGATTAATACCTAGGATGACCTTGAGAATCATGTACTAGGAACAGTACGCCCATTAGCCTGGGCCCCTGAATGACCATAGGGAGAAAGTCCTCTGCTGACCCACGTTGCGTGGTGATGTCGGAGAGACAAACATTGAATGTGTTAGGAAGCCAAGATTATGGAAACTGTTTGTTATAGCATCTAGAGTTAAGTACCCTGACTAATGCTTTGAATATTATTTCAAGCCACACGGCAGTAACTCAAATAAAAACAAAAACAAAAGCAAAAATAAAAAACCCAGACCCAGAGAACCAGATCTCTTGACCCTAGTCCAGTAAGTTTTCCATTCGTGGAATTTGTCTTGGGATGACTCTAAATTGACAGGCCACTCCCCCAGGACCTTCCTTTAATCACTAGAACAGAGACATAGTCCTGTTGTCCCTCAGCCTACTGATCTTGTCTAGGTTAGCAAGCATGATGGAGGCATCTTCTGCTGACCCTGTTTCCCTCCCTCTACTTGTTGAAGGGTTTTACGAAGGACTGTATCCAGATAATCACCCTTCTCCTTTATGAGCTCCAACAACCTCCTCCCCTTTTATGACATTTACTGTCCTTGCTTGCCAAGGCGCTTTGATGACTATGGGAACAATTGCCTCTCTTGAGAAACTCAGGAATATCCCTCAGTGCTTCATAAAACTTGTCACAGTGTTTTTCACAGCAACATTTCTGATGTTTGCTGTGAGAGCCTCTCACCAAGCGTCCCCCTCCTGGCAGTGCTATGAGGCTGGTGGGCTCTGACATGGGGGTCATCCTCTCATGGCAAAAATAGTTAATCCCCAGGCGCTGGCCCCCCAGCCGACCTCTCTGTTCCTTCAAACCCACCACCCATGGTCTCCTCCTGAATTCAAAGGCCTGGGGTTAGAGGTGGAAGGTTCAGGGCTTTCTTTGCACAGGGAAAGAAAAGAAAGGAGCACAATGTTTCATAGGTAATCTATTTGCACCTGGTGGGGAGTGGGGCATTATCTTCTGGCACATAGTCTTCAAGATCCAGGGGTTTGGCCACCCTGTGAAGATTGTGCCATGCCCCCACCACCCCAACTTATTTAGATGATTTTGTCTTTCCTTTGTTCCCCATAATATCCTATGCTCATCTCTCTTGCAATATTTATGTGTTTGGGGAATAAAACAGCCATTCATCTCTGAATTGCAGACAGCTTAAACAGTGCCTGCCACATAGTAAGCAATCTATATTCATTATGCCAACATTGATTGAGCACTTACTGTATACCAAGACCTGTACTAGGATCTCTAACACAAAGGTGACCACAAGGCACCCGATCTCAGAGAGGTTGAATTCATGGGAGATAAACAAGAATGAAGGTAACAAGGAGGAGAGGGGAGGGCCCAACTACTGCCATGGAGAAAACAAGGTGGTGGCCGTCCAAAGTTGAACAGGGACAGAGGGGAAGTGAGGTGGTCAGGGAGCCTCGCTGAGGGAGGATTTGAGAATTGAAACCGGAAGGAAGAGGGACGTCTTGGTGGCTCCATCGGTTAAACATCCGACTCTCGGTTTCAGCTCAGGTCATGATCTCACAGTTTGTGGGATCGAGCCCCACGTTAGGCTCGCTGCTGATAATGGGGAGCCTGCTTGGGATTCTCTCTCTCCCTCTC
The DNA here is from genome assembly GCF_018350155.1 of Leopardus geoffroyi. Classification (NCBI taxonomy): domain Eukaryota; kingdom Metazoa; phylum Chordata; class Mammalia; order Carnivora; family Felidae; genus Leopardus; species Leopardus geoffroyi. Next base: position 77,550,892 of record NC_059338.1, on the reverse strand, counting down.
TCTTTCCTCCCCTTGCTCACTGTCTCCCTCAAAATAAGTAAATAAGAAAACAAAGGAAGAAGCCTGAACCCTGAATGAAGAGAGAGGGAAAGGTCTGGGTGAAGAAAAGTTCAGGGAGAGGAAACAGCCAGGTCCTTGATGAGGTAGCAGCACGGCAAGGACGGCAATGTTGCCAGATGAGAAGGAGTGGGACCAGGACGGTGTGGGGACCCTGGCTTCATTCTGAGGACGGTGAGAAGCCACTGGAGAGTTCAAGCAGGGCAGCGACATGATTCACTCCATATGTCTAGAAAGGTCCTTCTAGACTGCTGGACAGGGAATGGCTGGTGGAGCCTAATGCCCGCAGGGACGCTGGGGAGGCATGGGCTGTTCCCAACAGGGGCTGAGGGCTTGGGCGAGAGGTCCAGCAGTGAGGCTGGGTTGTGCTTTCGAGGTAGAGCTGAGGCGATCACCGTCTCCCATTGAGGTGGGAATAATCCAGCCCCTGAGCACAATATGACATTTTCAAAGCATCGGCTCCGTTCCGTGTGCTGTCCATTTGTTATCTCATCCCTGCACTCGCAAAACATTTACGGATCATCCTATGGGCCAGGCACAAGGAAGCAGAAAGTATTATCTCTATTTCAATACTTGGGAAACTCGATGACAGAAAGATAAGGGGCTCTAGCCAAGGTCTCAGAACTGGGAACAGGATACAGGTCTAACTCCACCGTCCCCGTCATCTCTATTATCGCATGCCATAGTCTCTCCCACGGTTCTCAGGGAGGCAAGAACTCCCAGGGCTTTGTCTCCTTCTTAAAAGCACCGCAACTATGAATAATAAGCATGCCTGACATTTCTTGAGCACTTGCTACGTCCTGGGCACCTTGCCTGGAGAATGACGCACATCATCTCATTTAACCCTCGACGGCGCTGGGAGGTGGATGACGGAAGAGGCTGAGGAACTCATTAGCCCACATTAATGCGATGAATATAGGATGCTAGCAAGAATGACTATGTGATGGGGCCAGATTTTAAAACCTGGCTCTGAGGTTTAAAACCAACATGGTTTTCTGTCTCCAGGGATACGTAAAAAAGATTTGTGCTGTCCTCTACAGTTTACGAAGCTCCCTCAGAAGCCACAGCACTTCCTGCGGGGTTTGGTCTCTGGGGCAGCGCAGGCTTAGGCAACCAAATGACCCAGAGGCGCAAGCCGAGTGTACCAGCCTGTGTCCCAGAAGGGAAGCAGCCGTACAACCCAGCATTCAGCCATGTGGGTCAGCTTCCAATAAGCACATCAAAGCACCTGCAAATACATCCCAGACGGACCTTTTGGACTGACCTAGGAGCACCACCCCAGAATGTCACTGAAAACATGGCCAAAAAAAGTGATGAACCACTTCCGCAAGTGACCCAAGACTAAAACTTTTTCTTCTTCTTTGCCTGGAACGGCATCCCCTTCATCTGTCTTATATTGTAATCAGATACAACCTTGATAGAATGAAAGCAGAGGTCACACTGAACAAACTGGCACTTTACGTGCTTGGAAAAAGGCTCCTTTGTAACAGGGAAATTACAGCATTTCTATAGAGGGATTTTTCTTAAAAGGACAGCCTGCTTTGTTCAAATGGTGCTGATTTCAGCGCTCTGAGGAGAGGGCCCTTTCAGAATGTCGACCTGCTGAAATCTGTGGCGTTCCTTTTGTTTGCAGAAAAGTGAATATATTACGGGAGGTGGGGTGTATTAAAATAGAAATTGTAAGCCCTTCGACTAGGCAATGTTTTGATTGCCCAAAAACATCAGACAAAATGTAAAACGGTCCCCACTTTACATTTTCCTTATGCAGGGTCAGATATCATAGGAACAACAGTGTAACACGTGGCTTAACAGATCTCTGTGGGTCCTGAGTCTTTCTGTCCATAGCAGGTTGATTCTCTTGGGAAGAGAGCTGACATTTTTTCAGCAATGGGATTCCGCATCACAGTATTAGACGCGCATTTAAAAGGACAGACACCAACAAAGCAAAACTCTTGAGTTCAGGCGACATACAGGAAGAGAGGAAAAGAACTTGGGCCTGTGGTCCTCTGCAATCAGCTGGAGCCAGGCCAAACTTCAGGAAATCACATTGCAAAGCAGAGTGTGAACACAGGAAATGTGTTTGAGCTAAAAAAACAAAAAACAAAAAAAAAAAAACCCCAAAACACAAGGTTTTGTGTCGATCGAAATGCCAGGCATGTCATGTCTCAACATGTACTGTTATCAAAAATTAAGCAAAGTGTTTCATTTTCCCGGTGTCAATTTTAACACTTAACAATATTTTTGGCATGGCAATTACTGTTTTCATTTCATTAGGCCTTCTGTGAGTGGAAATGTTTTGTCTGCGATCCTAATAATCACTTCTACTTTTTATGAGCAGATGTACTGTTTCATTAAACCTGATCGTTTATAACTAATAATAAAAGTTTCACCAATCCGACGAAACCCCGCATTCGTGTTGTAAGTGTTCGCATACCCACTATCGTATGGCTCCCATATGAAATCGGTGTCACCATTTTTCATGAAGCAGCTATATTTGTGTGGGGGGTGGGGTGGGGAGGGGGCCTGAGAGTTCTCATCTCCTCTCCCAGGTAAGAGCCAGAAGGAATTGCAGTGTGATATTCTTTAATTTCATCCACAACGTGCAATGAATTGTAATTTGAATCTGGGGAGGAAGGACATGCCTACCATCTCAAGGTAGGGTTATTTCCAAGGGAACAGGGTGCATGTTTCATTAATAGGAAACCATCACAAGGTAGGGTTATTTCCAAAGGAAAATACCATCACAAGGTACGGTTATTTCCCTACCATCACAAGGTAGGGTTATTTCCAAAGGAACAGGGTGCATGTTTCATTAATAGGAAAACTATGAATGTTTTGTGTACTCTAGCTCATAAATAAGAAGGTGTGAACCAGCCCAGAGGTAGCAAGACAAGTTTGATTTTAGACTTGATGAGAGAGACCCAGCTACAGCCAAGAAAAGAGGACCCCCTCAGGCATCCATTTTCCAACAGGGGCCGGATTCGCAGGACCTCTAAGCCCTCCCTCTGTGAGGCCACCGATCTGTCAGGGTTCACGAATTACTGCAGCAGAACATAGCCTATTCTAACTAATAGAGACTGGCCTCTCGGGGCTGGGTTGAGGCTCCCTTGAGCCGTGTGGGGGGAGCACCCGGGGCAGGCAGTGTCTGATCCCCAGGGCTCCGTGAATGGCAGCCCCTCCCACACCCATCCTGCACCCACACCTAAACTGGGTCATCAGCACCGAGGAGGAGAGGGAGGCTCAAGCAGCAGGTGGTTCCCGCCTCACCTCTGAATGTCATGACAACCCAGAAAATGTTGGAGAGCCCACGCGGGCATATGCAAATGAAGTGTGTGACTGCCAGATTTATAGAAAGTTGATAACAGAGCTCTGGGGCAAACAAAGGCAGGCTCTGGAGGAAAAGGTTGGAGAGCATTCTGATGCAAATGTATGAAGGGGTATTTTTCTCTCCCTGCCAAACCTTCCTTGGCTGAGATAACAACCGAAGCATCCTGGTCCTGTCCCAGGGATGTTCATCAGAGGTGGCAGCCGACGGGCTGGAGTGGCAGGTCAGCCTGGTGCCGACCGCTGCCCGTGGGCAGAGGAGCCGGTGGGGCCCCTACCAGGCCACTTGCGCCGACTCAGGAAACAGCTCGGCTGCCACAGGGGGAACAGACTGGAACGGGAATGGACTCAACCTGTGTGTTCCCTTCTGGACACCACAGGCGGCTGCCAGATCTCTTTCCCGCCTCCAACCCGCTGGGCGCTTGGGAGGGTCCTGCTCTCGCTAGGACTTCCCTCCCTCCCCTGCACCAGGGCCGAGGGAACTGGGCGGTGCTTGGCGCATTTCCGGCAGCAACGGCAGAACCCACGTTTCAGGCAAAATCTTACGCAGAAATGCAACATCCGGAGGCCGCCCGGGGTGGGGGGCGGGGGGCGCTCAGGCAGTTAAGCGGCGCACTCCGGGTTTCCGCTCAGGTCACGATCTCAAGGTTCACGGGTTCGAGTCTTGCATCGGGCTCTGCGCTGCGAGTGCAGAGCCTGCTTGGGATTCTCTCCCTCTCCCTGTCTCTCTGCTCCTCCCCCATGCTTGCATGCTCTCTCTCTCTCTATCTCTAATTAATTAATTAATTAATTAAAAAAGAAATGCAACATAAGGAATGTAAAAGTAGAAATGTTCTGCTTGAAAAAGGAGCAAGGGCTGAGAGCCACCTCGCCAGGCAGCCCCCGCAGCATCCGGCGCTCTGCGGGCTCGGGTGCGAAAACTCCAGGCGCAGATCGTCTTGCGGCTCCTCTTGAACTCACATTCCGCCACAGGACTTCCGTGGTGTCTTTCGGGCACGGTTTCCCCTCCCCCAGCGGGGCCCCGGAGCGGCCTGCTCTCCCAGCTCCCGCTTTCCCGCTTTTTCGTCCCTGGCTTTTCTCAGACCTAAACATGGGTTCTGTCTTTGGAGGGCCTAGAAAGAAGTTCTTCAACGACTTGGAACCAGCCTCCGTTCCGGAGGCTCCACCTCTCTTTTTTCCCACTTTGGAGAAACCGAGGAGATGCCGATATAAGCCGTTTCCTGTGTGTGTGTGCTTTTTTTTTTTTTTTTTTTTAGTTTATTTATTTTGAGAGAGAGAGAGAGAGAGAGAGAGAGCAGGGGAGGGGTAGACAGAGAAAGAGAGAATCCCAAGCAGGCTCTGCACTGTCAGCACAGAGCCTGGTGCAGGCCTTGAACTCAAGAACCGTGAGATCATGAACTGAGTTGAAGTCGGATGCTTAAACTACGAGGCCACCCAGGTGACCCATCCTGTGTCTTTATAGTACTTGTAGTTTACATGAGTAATTTTATTTTATTTTTAATGTTTATTTATTTTTGAGACAGAGAGAGAAAGAGTGCAAGTAGGGGAGGGGCAGAGAGAGAGGGAGACACAGAATCCGAAACAGGCTCCAGGCTCTGAGCTGTCAGCACAGAGCCCGACGCGGGGCTCGAACCCACGAACCGTGAGATCATGACCTGAGCGGAAGTCGGACGCTCAGCCGACTGAGCCACCCAGGCACCCCTACAATGAGTAATTTTAAAGCCCTTCCTCAATTTAAGCCTATGGAAAAGGATGAGAGAAGGTGAGGCCATCCCCCTTCACCTATGAGAGGGTTCCCAGATAACCACTCAAACAATGACGGGGGGGGGGGGGGGGGGGGGCTCAGCCAGGTGCCTTACAGAGGCAGCCCCCGAGCTGGGAGAGTGGCGCCACCCAGCTGCTTCCCCAGGAACTACACTCAGTATCTCAACCTCCACCCGCCAAGCTTTGACCTGGGTCTGTGAGCACCTGTGCTTTATCCCCACTAACTCTGTGCATCTGTTGGCAAGATGTGTCCTTAGGTATAAGAAAAGGTCAAGGATATTATTGTTTGGCTGGGGAATGCTCAAAAAATTGTCCATATAAATGAATGGTTATTGCTTCTTTGCTTTATGCCATTTTGGCTTACAGAAGTTTTCATAGGAAACTCCTCTTTTAGATAGTGGAGAAACCCTGTACTGGGAAAACAGAGCATCCCTGAGTATCTGGGAAGTATTTGGGAAGGTGAATGAAAAAGGAACAGGGGCACCTGGGTGGCTCAGTCGGTTGGGCGTCCGACTTCAGCTCGCGGACTGTGACATCAAGTCCGTGAGTTCTAGCCCGGCGTCGGGCTCTATGCTGACAGCTCAGAGCCTGGGGCCTGCCTCGGGTTCTGTGTTTCCCTCTCTCTCCGCCCCTCCCCTGCTCATGCTCTGTCTCTCTCTGTCTCAAAAATAAATAAAAACATTAAAAGAAAGAAAGAAAGAAAAAGGAACAATAAAAGAGGGGAGAACAGTTCTGAGAGAGTAGACTTTGAATGGATGGAGTATTTCCCCAAGAGACTGAATTTACCTGAAGGGGCTGTTTTAGACTGTTTTAGATGAGAAGAAACTGAGTTTACATTCTCCCCACCACCCACTACCCAGTACTGTCTCCAACAGCTGGAGGCTCTGGGGCGAGATGAGATCACCTACAGAGAAGAAATTAAGTTATCATTTTTTGCGCTCTGAGTTGTAGTGCGTAAATTTCGATTCCACTACGTAAACAACAGCAAGAACAAGATATAGAGAGGGAATTATAGGCAAGGGAGGCAGATGTTCTTAGCGGGTGTGGTCAGGGCAGGTCTTACTTACCGAGATGGTGACATTTAAGCAATGACCTAAAGGGCGCGACAGAGCCGCATACACAAAGAACCTGGCGAAAGAAGATTCCTGGCAAAGAGAGCAACGTGCAAAATGGCCCTGGGGTGGGAAGGTGTTTGGCATGAGCAGGAGGCGACAGCAGGAGATGGACGTAGATGGGATCAGAGGTGTCAGGAGTCATTACAGTCCCCATAACTACAGTGGAGAGTCGCTGAGAGCTCTCAGTAGGGCAGTGATAGGATCCAATTCATACTGTTGAAAAGATCCCTCTGGTAACGTGTGGGTAAGACTGTAGAGGAACAAGAGTGGAACAGACGGTCCGTAGGAAGCTATGGGCATCCCCACGCGTGAGATGGCGGTGGCTCTGACTAGGGCAGGGCTGAGAGGGAGAGGCGTGGATGGATATGCAAATACTTTGGAGGGAGACTCACTGAGAGTCACTGATTGCTGGTGGATTGGGTGTGGAGGGGAAGAAGACACAACACAATGACGAATGACCACCAGGGTTTTTGGCTTGAATAGCCAGGGAGAAGCTGTTGTCATTTACTGAGATGATGAACACTGGTCGTAGAGATATGGCTGCGAATTTACCTTCCTGCCACCAAGAGGTGGGTCCTGTGTCCTCTCCTCTGGAATGTCATGACTTCATGGGCCAATAAAGTACTTAAGAGGTGACTGTGAAGTCCAAGGCCAGGCCATAAAAGACGAGGAAGTCTGCCTCTTCTTATCTGGAACATTCACTCTCGGGTCCCTGCCTTGTCACTGTTCCAGTTACTCTGGCTGCAAAACACGTTATGCAAAATTTTCCTGATGTCAGGGTGCCTGGGTGGCTCAGTCAGTTAAGCCTCTTACTCTTGATTTGGGCTCAGGTCGTGATCTCGTGGTCGTGAGAGGCAGCCCCTTGTGGGGCTCTGAGCTCACCATGAAGCCTGCTTGGGCCTGTCTCTCTCCCTCGCTCTCTGCCCCTCCCCCCTCTCTCTTTCTCTCTCAAAATAAATGAATAAACTTAAAAAAATTCTCCTGATGTCAAGCAACCATTTATTAGGCCCTTGGATTTTGCAGGCCAGAAATTCATACGGAACGCAATGAAGAATACTCAGAATGCTCACATCCACTCAGCCATGCTGGTGACTCAAAGGCTGGGACTGATCCGAAGGTTGTCTCACAGGGCTGGACCTGGGCTGGGAAGACTTGAACAGTTCGGGACTGGAGCAGCTGGAGGCCTTTGGGCATCTCTAACTCTCTGGAGTGTCTCTGCTATTCTCTCCAGCCTGGCAGCTTCAGGGGCAGAGGCTCGCATGTGCCAGCCCGGGACTCCAAGGCCCTTCCTGAGAGAGTGAGCCAGGCAGAAACACCACATCACTTCCTTGCAGTAGAAGCAAAGCACTAAGGCCAGTAGCCCATATTCAAGGGGAGGGAATGAGACTTGACCTTTTGTAGAGCTGGTGCAGGAAGTCCACAGCTATGGCCGTGTGAGGAGTTCAAGGGCCTTAAGACCACCAGGCTGGAGAGGCCACGTGTGGACACCCCAGTCGACAACCGTCCAGTGGAACCCAGCTTTCCAGCTACCCCCACAGAGCACCGGGCATGCGAGTGGATCCCCCAGAACGGCCCGTTGGCCACACAGAAGACGAGAATCACTCAGCTGAGTCCTGCCAGGATTGCTGAGCCACGAAAGTATAAGGTACAGTTGTCACTAGTAAGTTGTTTCCACTGTTACGTTTTGCATGGTTGGTGACACAGCCATCGATAACTGTAGCACTGGGGAGGAGAATCTATCTCTGGACTCTGAGGATGGTTGCAGAGAGAGGATCCAGGGTTTACCAGAAAGCCCATTAATGCTGTCAACAAGGCAGTTAGACAAGGCAGCTGGAGCCCGAGGGAGAGGCAGCCAGGGCTTTGTCAGTGGACTGTGTCCGGGCAGCTGCCTTTGGAGGCACTGACTCGCACACCCAGCGGAACATGCTTGGATCCGGTTCCTCCATCCCCTCCTTCACCGTGCAGACCCCTCGAGGTCACTCAACCGCTCTGAGCCTCACTTTCCTCCTTCGGAAAATGGAGAGCCCCGTGCCCCTGTGAATGGATTCTGCCAGCACAGCCGCATTCACCAGAGCCTCTCCGCCTCCCCCTTCCCCCCAGGGCTAGAGGAGGCCCAGTATGAAGCTGGAAAGCCCCATATCCCAGTATGATCTTAATGGAGTAGAGAAGGTGACTCTTTATATCATGAGTGTCTGGGATAATACCTAAAAAGAACAGTGTTCCAAAATACAATGTAATTTCTAAACAATGTTTAAAATAGCCAGGACGCAGGTGACTTCCCCAGCCCCCCAACTCCCCGCTAACACAATCAGGAAGCCCGGGTTCGTTTGTTTATTTGTTTTTAACTCCAAACATCTAGGAAAACAAACAAACAAACAAACAAAACCTTTCTTCTTTTTTTCACTCCTGAATGGTATCCATATCCCTCCCTTGGATTCCTGAGAACTTTTTTTTTTTTTTTTTTTCAGTTGCAACCGACAAATCTGGAAAGATCCACTCCCTCCACCAGAGACTTTGTTTGGGAATGAGATGGAATGAGGACCCTTCTGTCCTCCTGTCTGGGTCTTCGTTTCTGTCATGCAGGCCACACAGAAGGGAAGGAAGGAAAATTGCACGTCGGGAAAGGCCCTGAGTGCAAAACCGCAAAGAGGCACACTGAAATCCAAACCAGGGGCAGTGACCTTTCCAAGCTGGGTCCTCGATGGAGAGTGAGAACGCAGGGCGCTGCTTTCCTGAAATTTGCCCCGGCCTCTGGGGAGCAAGCTGCCATCCCCTGCATCCGCTCTCAGGGACCCTCCCTCCCACCCCACAAAAGAACCTGTCTTACACAAAAACAAGATAATATGGCCATAATTGTTATTTTCCAGAGCTAAGTAAAACATCTGAAACCTGTTATTGGTATTTGGGGGAAAAGGTTTGGCTCCAGCCTCAAAGAGTGGAGGTGTATGCTAATGGCATGTTTTCAATTCAGTTCTCCGGGTCCTGACCGCAGTCGGCTCCCTGGCAAAAACATCAGAGACTCCTCAGGGGCTGCTTTGAGGCTTTCGGAGGCTCCGAGAGCGTTCTTTGGAGCCCAGGTACAACGATCGCTGACTTTTGTCCCGGCCCCATGGTAATGGAGCCACTGAGCCTTTCCTCTACAGAAGAGAGAGGTGGGGATGGCAGACAGCAGGACAAGGACAGCCCAGCAGGCCGAAGGGAGCCGCAGGAGGCCCTGGCCAGCGCTGGGCAAGCCAGATCGGAACCTCAGAGAGGGCTGCTGGCAAATGAGCCCAAGCCTAGCGTGGTGCCTTTCACCCAACGGCAGCTGACTGTTTGGGCTGTTTTGAAGTAAGACAAATATATCTCCCGGTGGTGGCCTGGAACAGAGGAGGAGACAGTACAAAGACTTTGTGACAAGGCACGAAGTTGAAAGCTGTTCCCGCTGATCTGGCAAAAGGGAGGGTGGGGAGGTCTAGGGGAAGAGGAGACCCTAAGCTTTCCAGACGCTGTCAGGGAGCCTGACCTTCCTACACCGCTGCTCACCTGCGGGAGCTCAGGGCTGGAAGCCGCCTTGAAGGCAGTCAGAAAGGGCAAGGTCGCCACCTGCCAGGGAGTGGGGAGTGCGAGGCTTCTGGGGACTGGGGGGCGGGTGGAATCCCACCCTACCTGTCTTGGCTGGGGTTGTTTCACCAAAGACAATGCTGTTGCCCCCCCCCCCCACATGTACCCCGCCCTTATTTCCAAGGCACAGAAGGAATGTATCTTCCTCCTGCTGTCCTTCAGACAGATAAAGGCACTTTTGGCAACCTCCCCACACCCCCTTCCCACACCCCCTTTAGATAATTACTATCCTGTAAGCACCAGGATTGCCTTTGAAGGGTGACAGTGGTTTGCATTGCCTTTCTGTGGGAGATGCACCCCCCCCCCCAGTAGGGTTAGGAGACTGGGAAGTGTCACCTCCCCTCCGGCTCTGCCCTTTAGGCAAGTTGCTCGCCTCTTTAAATTTTTTTAATTATTTTCAAAATTTATTTTTATTTATTTAATATTTATTTATTTTTGAAAGAGGGAGGGGCGTGTGTGCCTGAGCAGGGGAGGGGCAGCGAGAGACAGAGAGAGACAGAGGATCCAAAGCAGGCTCTGTGCTGACAGCAAAGAGCCCGATGTGGGGCTCAAACCCACAAACCAGGAGATCATGACCTGAGCTGAAGTCAGACGCTTCACGGACTGAGCCAGCCGGGTGCCCCTGCTCCCCCTCTTTAAGCCTTAGTCACATATCTGTCAAATCAAGAGGTGGATGGGGCAACACTTGGAGGGGTTCGGGACGCTCCTTCCCCCTCCCCACCCCCGGAATGTGCCACTTTGACATGAGCATTATTTTGAGCTGAAGGCAATTAAGAGCCTGTGGGCTCAAGAGAAACTTATGCCCCTTCCCTTGACTACATAGAAGAATCTAAACTGGGGGGGGGGGGGTGTCCTCCTTAGAATAAGGGTTATTAGCAGAGATAAATTTTAAATGAGGGGCCCATCTTTTTGGCAGGACAAACATCAAATTGCCAAACATCTGCCCTTCTTTTTATCACTCTATGAAGTGCATTCCTTCCCTGCAAAGTCCCAGACCCCTGCCCCCTTCTCCTTAGTTCAGGATGACATCCATACCTCATTTTCCCCATCGCTGGAATTTCCATGTCTGCGTGGATTGCCCGTACCTATGCTACTAAATTTGATTTTCTCCTGTTAATCTGTCTCATGGCAATTTGATTCTTAGTCCAGATACAGGGAGGGGACAGGAATTCTTACTCCCGACACCCTCTGGTGCCCAGGTATTTCCCATACCCAGTGACATCCCACCTGGTTGTCACCGTCTGAAACCGGCTATTGGGCTGATGGCCCAATGGACCCATGTGGCTCCTCTCATGCCAGGAGGGTTGGTGCTGAAGGCAAATAAAGGTGATTCCTCTAGAGGGGCTCAGAGAAAATGAACGCACATTGTAGAAGAGATGGGAAGTCATCCCTCAGGACCCAAAGATTCCAGACACGGAGCCAGATCTGTAGGAGTTTCCTCTTGCTGGAACAAATGACCACAAACTTAATGGCTTAAAACAACACTGGTTATCTTACCATTTTGGAGGGTCAGAAGTCTGAAATGGGTCTTGCTGGGCAGAGAGCAAGGCAGTGGCAGGCCGCATTCCTTCTCGAGGCTCAGAGAAAAGACATGCCCTTGCCTCTCCGGCCATTGTTGCCTTCCTTGGCTCCCTTGGCTTGCGGCTGCTTCCTCACCTTTCAAGCCAGCTGTGTAGCCCCATCCAATCTCCTTCTGACTCTGATCATCACTCTGGGGTCTGCTCTCCCACACTCCAGGACCCTTGGGGTCGCTTCAGACCCACCCAGATAATCCAGAATACTGTCCTTACCTTGGGACATGCTGGTTAGCAATCTTAACTATCTGCAATCTTCATTCCCCTTGCTGCATAATATGGACATTCACAGATTCTGGCGGATTTAGACACGGGCATCTTTGAGAAGCCATTATTTTACTGACCATGAGATCCATATCGCAGCTTTTAGACAAGACTCGAAATGGCCCAGGCCCTCAGCCTCCTCTGCAGCCACTGACCCCATAAGTGGAATGGGGTCTCCCTCTATGATCCGTAGCTCCTCCTTTGCCCATCATGGAGCCCTGAAGAGTTTATTATAACTCCTTGTTTAATGGCTGCTTTCTTTCTTATATTTTCACTTCTGTGAGGCAGGATGCAGTGCGTGTCTTCTTCAACCCTCCGCCCCCAATACTGTATTTGTTTGCATTCTCTGTCAACAAACACCTCCCCACCACCAAACCTCAGTGAGTTACAGTGTTTTATTCAATGCTGCGGACTGCATTCAGGTCTGTTCCATCATTCCAAGACCCAGGCAATGGCCGGGATGTGTATGTGATTCTCTCACAGGGGAAAAAGGAAATCATTGGGAATTAATAGTACATTCTACCCCACCTGGGATCTATCAGAAGTATTACTTACCAAATAGATGAGTAGATGAGCTACATCCGTAAAGGAGGGAAGACTTGAGAATGACTGGGATGTTCCTTTATATTACCACCTCTTTCAATCTTCATGACAAGTTTGACAGAAGGTCTTATAATTTCCGTCTTCTGATGAAGCATCTCTTTGGAGCTTTGCGAGTGTGATATGAAACCGTCCCCCATGTGCAGGGGACAGGGAAAGACAGAAGAAAGAGGCAGGCCATGCTAGCTGGGGAGGCGGTAGGGGGAATAAGTAAGAGGTCTTACTTATGAGGCTCGTCTTGGGCACTGCAGGATGGACAGATCTCTGCAGCCACTGGCCAAATCTTGTAAGTTTGTATAGAGGCCTTACATGGGTTGTCATGTGTACCATCAAGACGGTCTCAACACCACATCACTCTCTCAAGGCTGTGTCTTTGGGGCAGCTTCTGGGAATGGGGGAGGCAGGTGGAATGCACGTTCCAAGGACAGGGGAAGGGGTGAGGAGCCTCAGATTGTCAGGGTCCGACTTACGGGTCAACTGGTGGCTATGTCCTTTTAGTGACCTCCCCCAGCAGCCCCGCTGTGCTGGAGTAAGATTTAATCTGGTTCTCTCTGGCCCTAACGTCCATGTCCGTCATCTGACATATTTCCCCTGAAGAATTATTTGGAGAATGGGGCTTGCTAAAATGTTATCTTAAAAGATTGACATTTAGTATATGAGCGTAAGTTATTATTAGTGGTGGGAAGTTTGATTAATATGAATATGTACTGTGAAAACAATGAGGATCTGATATATGACAGCTTTCAAGTCCTGCGTTACAAACAAAGCCAGGCTTGTCGCAAGAACTCGCCTCCAACTTTCTCATCCATTCAGATCCTTTTCCTCCCCGTCTGTGGCAACATGGAGTAGTTGACAGGTAACTGGTGAAAATTGCATTTGCTTTTCACCGTCTACCAGGAGATGAGAGTTAACGATTCCATAATCCACTTGTCTGGTGCCAATTTCATTTGAAATAATTGCTGATAAAATCGAAAAGAAAACTTCAGCAAATCTGAAAACAGATTACAGCAGAACTCGGTGTCACAACAGGCTGATATTAAATATTGTTTCAGTACTTGCGATCAGACTTCATATTGAATCTCGATGAGCACTGGGTCATGAGACTTGGATTAAAGCCAGGCAGAGTCAAGCTTCCCATCATTCACGGTACTTGGATTCTGAGTGGGAGCTGATTCCTAAAGCAACTTACCTGCCTTCGCCTCGAGTCCACAGTGATGACAGGTTTGAATAGCATTGCCCGAAATTAGAATAATCCTACCAAACATTCCTTATAAACTCATGCTATCCCTCATAAGCCTCACATCCTAGGAACTGGGTATTGCTTCCCTTAATAACAGATGAGGAATTTGACTCCTGGCCATCTTCACACAGATAGTGAGGGACAGAGCCAGGATTGAAACCTAGGTGGTTTGTCCAAGGGACGCGATCATCCCGCTGGACCACGCTGCCTCTTAATGTGTCCGGAACAGTGGCAGCCATATCATATAATGAAGGGTCAAAATCTACCTTGGATAATCCTATTTAGCTTTCTAGGCTGATTAGTTTAATTGTGTCACTGCCACAGTCCTCTTCATAAATGCTGCATAGAAAAAGCTGAATGTAATTAAAATAACCAACTATTCAAACAGATGCGCGTCTGCAAAGCTGAGCGCAAATTGAATTTTTAAGCAACATATTGTGTTTTATATGCAAAAACATCTCCATTAATTTGTTCATTCAACAAACATTTATTAGTGCCTTGATGATGGCAGGCACTATAATAAACCCAGGGAACACAGAGATGAATGTGACCCAGCATCTGTTTCAAGAAGCAGAGACCCTAGTGAGAAGTGACGGACCAAAGGAATCAGTTCCAGTGAGGCTCCCCCCTCGGCCGAGACCATCCCTCTCCCCGGGTTCCCGTCTCTGAGCCACCTGCAGCTCTCTCCCAGTCTCGGTCATTATCCAATCAGTCTGCACTGTCCTGAGATGGTGCTGCTGTGTTCTCTTCCCCACTGCAAGGGCCTGGAATCACCCTGTGCATCAGCACTGGCTTCTCTCCTTGTGTAACTCACACGTCAGTTACACCCACGTCTCCTACCCCTGCCGGACACAGACGCAACCGCATCCGCCACATTCTGATACTTCCCCAGCCTGCAAAGATCCAGCACTTACCTATGCGAGTTCTACTCGGTCCAAGAGCCTCCTTTCCAAAGAGTTTCTTTAGCCATTCAGGTCTCTTGCCTTCTCTGTGTTTCTGTTCTGTGCCATGCTGACCCCAGCATGACAGTGAGCCTGTTCCCCATTTCTGCAAGGGACAGACACCCACATGCACACACACTCCGCTCACAACAGGCATTTATGAGTTTGATAAATGTTAATGAAGACTTGGTAGCTGCAGGAAGGGATTGCGACCCACGCCACATGGCTTCCTGCAGAGTAGGGTCAACACAAAAGGAGTGCCCTGTCCCCTTCTCTTCTAATCCAGTCACAGGTTCAAGCTCGAGTCAGAAAACTCTCCCAAACAGCAGTCTTTTGGCCACTGCCCAGGTCTGGGAGTGCCCGCGGTGCCGTCTGTCCTAAGGAGGACACACCAGGGAAGAAGTCCGAGAGGGCCAGCAGGTGGATGGTGTAGAGGCCACTTGGGCAGGGAATTCTGGAGTCCCGTGAGTTCCGAACAGTCTGGAAGTGAGTGTGGAGGGTCCCAGTGGGAGGTGACCCAGGCTGCCCTGGTCTAAGGCAGCACTGTTTCACTCATTGTCTCCATCCTTATAGGTGAGGACACCGAGGCACAGGTTAAGTAATTCGCCCAAGGTCAAAGGGCTAAAAAGAGGCAGAGGCATGCTTGGAACTCAGGCAGTGTAGTTTCTAAGACTCTTAGCTGTTATGTTATACTGACTCTCAGAGACAGAGTCCCCTGCCTTCTGAAGCTCAGGGCTCAAGATAATGGTGTGTGTGTGTGTGTGTGTGTGTGTGTGTGTGTGTGTGTGTGTGTTTTAAGTAATTACTGTTCTGAGTTCTGCAGGTGCTCTATGCTAGGAGAGAAGAAAGCCCAGGGGCCAGGGTTGCCCAGAGGAAAGAATCCCTGACCTGACTGTCCTCGGGGGGAATAACATAGGCAGAGGGAGGTCAGAAAATGCTTCCCAGGGGACATGACAAGGAGACTGAGCTCTGAGGGCAGGTTCAAGGTGGAAGGCAGCATATGTAAAGGCTCAGAGGCCTGAGAGCATAATGCTATTTTCCTAGAATATAATCATACCCATCACTTACAGTTATAGAGCTAATTATTATTCAGCCTTCACTACACCCTGTGAAGCAGGTGCTGCTGTTAATCCCACACTGAGGAAAGTTGAAACCAAAGCTGAGGTTCAGAGACATCAGGCCAGCTGGTAATAGGATCACCCTGGGTCACCCAGCTAGCAACGGGAACAGTGCTGCCTTCAACCACTCCACAGGGCAGCCTCCAGCTAGTCGTGATGTGTTTGTTGAACCGAGTTAGCAGCCAGGGTACCACCCACTAAGGGAGGCACCTCCAGAACGTGCTCCCTAAAGTCCTCTTTTTTAAATTTTTTTAATGTTTATTTATTTTTGAGAGAGAGACAGAGCACAAGCAGAAGAGGGGCAGAGAGAGAGAGGGAGACACAGAATCTGAAGCAGGTTCCAGGCTCTGAGCTGTCAGCACAGAGCCCGACGTGCGGCTTGAACTCATGAACTGTGAGATCATGACGCGAGCTGAAGTCAGACGCTCAACCGACCCGGGCGCCCCTCCCTGAAGTCCTTCTTCAGGGGAATCTTCTGGCTCAGGCCCAGGCCACCCACCAAAGTGGGGGATGTCTTTGAAATGTCAACTTTTATCTGAACAATTCAAAGTCTGCACACCTGGCCCAAGTATCTCACTGTTTTTGTTTTTTTTTTTTTTAAGTTAATAATAATAGTCGATTTATTACTATTAAACACAGCTCATAGCCCAGCAGGACGTCTGTGATTTGCTGTGTGCTGTCCAGAACATTGATGAGTACCCCACTTGGGAGCACCGGCATGAGTGATGGAGGCCCACTAAGGACACAGCTTCTTGATCAGCTCTCCCTTCTAATAAACTCTTTTTTTCCTCCTGGAGTATCTACACTGGTCAAATTAGCTTACTTTCTTCATTTTGAGGGATACGTGCTAACTGGATGCCACTGGCAGAAACTCTTTTATTCTTTAGCCCTCTATGAACCACCTTAATGATCTATGGGATGAACATTTCAGAATCTAGCTTTCATCAGAGCTCCTTGTATTGGTCTGGATCTATCCCTTAGGATTTTACTGAGTGATGGGAGCAAAACCCAAGGCAGCTGGACCGGAGGAATAGGAGTATGTGTACCCTCCTTTCTCCTGATGTGCCCAGTACCTTTGACTCCAGCCCATGCCCTACTTTGACCTGTCTTCACCTGGAGGAGGAGATATTTCCACTTAAAGACTTGAATCCCCAATGCTGCTTTTCCTCCTGTGTCTTAAGACCTATTCTGTCCCCTTTGTTCCCATGCAAGGACACCCTGACTGCCTTCTTTGATCATTCCAGGAAGAGCATCTGGGGCAGATGGCTTATAAGGTGGCCCCCATCAATTCCTTCCCTCTCTGGATGTGCATGCGGCTTCTCACATCAAGAAGTGCCGTTACCACCCATCTTCCTGAATCTCACCTGTTCGGAGTGACTTGTTTTCGCAATAGGATGCAGCAGAAGTGACATTCTGGGACTTCTGAGTCTAGATTCCAGGAAGCCTTGAGCTCCACCTGGACCTCTTTAGGATGCTCGTTCTTGGCATGCTTGCTGTTGGAATAAGCCACCCTGATGGAGAAGCTAGAGCCAGGTGGAGAAGCCATGTGTAGATGCTCCACTTGTGAGTCCCAGAGAAGATGCTGGCCAACGTCCACCATCCGTTGACAGTCATGTGAGTGACCCATCTCGGACTTCCAACAGAGGTGAGCCTTCGGGTGACTGCAGCCCCAGCTGACATCTGACTATGCCCACGCGAGAGACCCGAGAAACACCCAGGCAGCAGAGCTCTGCCGATCCGCGGAGTCGTGACATAAAACTATAAGTTTTGGGCTTGCTTTCTATACAGCAGTAGCGGTATAGGAATTTCACGTGTTATCTAAAGTTACTCACTCAGTCGTAGGCAGAGGTGCTGGAAGGGAACTAGATCTTGCGTGAGCGCAATTATTTTGCATGTAGTCCTTCCACAGGGCTATGGGGGCATCTGGGGCATTTGGGTGGCCTTGCACTGCAGTAGTTCAGTAACACAGGAAAATGCTTGTATATCCACAAAGCATAAAAAAAGCAATACAAATTGTGTACGTACAGTCTGATGTCCAAGACATGATGAAGGGCAGGGTTCTCTGATATGCCCTGCCCTCTTTCAAGGAGGAGGTCTGATTGGACTTGTCAGATTCCAGGTTGAAGATTTACCACACCCTAAAGGTGAGGACATGGCTGTGACCCTCTCCCCGCTCTCTCTTCCTTACTGATTGGGATTCCAATGCCCTGTCCTCTCTTACACCCACAACACAAGTATTATGAAGCCCTCTCTCTTTGACTTCCAGGTGATGGTCAAAGGGGGATAAGACTGGAAATCTAGATTGGGGATGAGGTGATAGAAGACCTCTTAGGTCCCCACTTAAGGCTACTGGCCTAGCTCAGCTTTCCAGAGGAGAGAGCTCCTTTGAGAGTTTGTGTCCAGGTCAGCTGGCAATAAAATATTACACTAATTTTTGCCTTATATTTGTTCTTATGCATGCATCTCCCTATGGACCCCACTGGGAAAGAAGTCTATCGTTGGCCTAGATTCAGATGTCCCTGCATTCTTTGGCCATTATGGCCTCTTAATGCCATTGAACAACACCCAGATCCAACCTTTATTCCTTATTCAACATGTGTTTATTGAGCACCTGCTATGTGGCTGGCACTGGGAATAGTATATCAGAGAACCAAGAAGATAAAAATTGCTGACCTCTTTCTAGAGGGAGAGGAAAGGCACTCAAGGGCAAAACAAAAAAAGTAAGCCATATAATATGTCACAGGGTGGAAATTGCTGGAAGGTGCAAATAACGTCTGCCGGTGCAGACGCCAGGACCGGAGAGTGCCGAGTGCAGAGACTGTGGCCACACCACAGTGACCCACGGTGAAAGCAGGGACAGCAGTCTGGAGACCCACAGCAACCCACCTACAGTCCAGAGACGGGCCACGGGAGGTGGTCAATTCTGGATTTATTTTGAAGGTAAAAGCAACCTGATGTTTTGGTGTGGAATGTGACAGGAAAAGGCTTGCAGCCTCTGCAACAGGCTGAAATGAAATGAAATGAAATGAAATGGGGAAAACTGCAATTTTGGAAGGCGATTCTCTTAAGCCTCTGAATCCATACAATAATTGTTATTTGTAGGAGTACTGTTTGGAATCGGAACTGAGCTCTGCCTCTTACTAATGGAACAAGCAGTTAAATCATTGAGCCTCTTGACCCTCATTTTCCTCATCTGTACAATGGGAATAATAGTAACCACCTTGCAGGTTTGGTATACGGATCCACAATCATTTGGTTAATGACCTTGTGCAGTGTTTGACGCATAGGAGGTGTTCACTTGATGTTAGCTGAATGTGTGCTTGAATGAGTGAATTACCTGTGGACTTAATTAGTAGTAAAGGCCAGAATTATGTACACCACATGTTGACTCATTAATGTTGCTTTAGGACGCATCCAAAAACATAGGGGATTTGTAGGAAGCTTTGATCCCTAGTTCATCCAATATTCCACACAAAGGTGCATCACTTTGATGGTAAATTTTAAACCTGGAAGAAAATGGGAAACTGCTTGGTAAGTTTCTTTCCATATCTCATTTGGCAACGGGCCCTGAAGACAAGGAAGTAATTGTTCTTATTTCTTCTCCAGTGCTCCAGACAGACAAGGCAGGTTGTTGGAATAAACTGTTTAAACCCTTCTTTCCATTTGCATCCAGGGGAGTTTGCAGCTGGCCCACTTTGTTACCAAGTAATGAGATGGGTTAAATGATCTATTCAGACATAATGGTTATTTCCTCGATGGCGAGAGCCCCATCTTTTTCGAATATCCTCCGTAGCAGCAAACCTGTGTTGGTAGAGCAGGTGCTCGACAAATAAACTGGTGGAATTTTGATTATTCAGCAAACACATGTTGGAGAACAAGGCCACGCCTCGCTATGACTCACAACTCCACCCTCCAGGTGGTGGAGGTCATGATGCTCTCACTGATTGTAAACGTGAGGGGGACACCTACTTGTGGCACACCCCTCAGGAGACCTGATGTGCTTACCTCTGATCCGCCCAGCGTTCCAATGAAGTATGGTTATCCCTGTTTTTAGAAGAAGGCCCCGAGGCTATGAGAGGGAGGTGATGTGTTCAAGGTCCCACCACTGCTGGGAAGAAAACTTCGGATGTGAACCCATATCTGCCCAAGACTTTTTATCACACCATGAGAAGAAAAGCCTTATTCCCACTTGACTAAATATTTCCCCATCAGCCACCAGGGCACAGTAGAACCAAATTCAAATTCCAGAATTCTGAGCCAGCAAGTCTAGATTTAATTCAGTTCAATTATCTTCACTGTTTGAGTAACTGGAGGGCATCGGGTGCTGTTCCGTGCACCGTGCAGAAGCGAGGAAGACCTCCCCACCATGGCCATGGCTGTCCTGTTGTGTAGACGAGTGGGGGCCCTGAGTCTATGGGAGCTTCGTGGGCATAGGTGGGCAGGGGGCCGTGTAAGGGTGCCAGTGGTGCCTCAGGCTGCACTTCAGCCAGAATGTTGAGGTGTTTTAACATTTGGGGGATATGGAAATAGGGGTGGAAAGACGAGAAGATAGAAGGAGGAAAGGGTGGAAAATGCAAGTTACCGCTATCGGGAATTTCTGCTCAACTTAAAACAAAGCCTTAGAAAGAATGGAACCAGCGTGGTGCAATCTCAGAGAACAGTTCGTGGAGAAGTGGGGAAGACAGTACTTGGGGATTTGAGACATATTCCAGAGACAACTAAACTTCTATAATGAGGACTCTGTCTATTTTAAGAATTTCTTTGCAATCAGGTATTACAGAGGGAAAAAGAGGGGTCAGATGCATTATGGGAAAGGCACTTTGTATTAGAAAAATAATGGTGTTGATAGCCTTTCAAGGGATCTTTAAGTATAATTTGTCCCTTTGCTTAATTAATTGCAGATTGCAGAGAACTCGTTCTGTGACGTGACTTTGTTCCAGTGCCGCTACCATCTGATGAAATATAGATTATTTTAGACTATTTCAGAAAATGTCCTTTGCGTATAGATTCTGATTACCTAGATATTACAATAAGCATGGGTAATCTGCTATAGCTTTTCTTCCCCCAAATTTCATCCGCATGGATCTTTAATCAATTGTTTTGTGTCTGCACCTGTCAGCACAAAGTTCCATTTCAGAGTAAAATTATGTTGTGTGAGAAGAAAGCAATTTTTAGATATTATGAGAAAACGAAAGAAAGAAAGGAAGAAAGAAAGAAAGAAAGAGCGAAAGAAAGAAAGTGAGCATGATTATGACAATAATTCCCCCGATGGAATCACCACGACCACAATTCATAATGAGGCCAGAAAAAAGGGAAATATCCAAAGGACGTCTGCTTGAGTGGATTTAATCAAATAAGAGTACACAGACTGCTCGAGGTAGAAAGATCTCCAAAATAACCTATCCTTATTCCATGTTTGTGAAGATGAACCAATTAAGCAAGGCTGTGACTAGTGAGGGAAGCTTGGGCTTTGGGAGAAGACCTTTGCTACCTCATCTCTGTCCTTGGTCTTCCACAACAGTCAAAACGCTCAGGCCTCCGTCTCCCCATCTCTAGAATGGGGACACAGGACCAAGTGATCCCCCCAGCTGCCACTTTCCTGACCACCTGATTTCCATGGGTCACCTGTTGTTCTTCACTCGGAACACTGATCACTGATTACTGATCATGTGTTGTAATGTCTACTTTGACGTGTGAGCTTACTGGTATAATATACACCTTCCTCAGACGAGGAGCAGAGATCGCAGCTTCCCGAGGCTGAGGCCATCCTTCTGGAGCCCCGCGGTGCCTGGCAGAGGGACTCGATGATTTGCTGAATGGATAAATGAATGAAGGACTAAAACATGTTCTGATCGCTGTGGAGGTATAGACACTATAACCTCAACTTCCTCGGTACCAGTGGTAGGAGAAAAACGCAACAAGATTTTGGCTCACACAGATTTCAGTCTTATTAAAATGGATGTAGGGGCACCTGGGTGGCTCAGTCGGTTAAGCGGCCAACTCTTGATTCCAACTCAGATCATGATCTCACGGTCTCGTGAGTTCGAGCCCCACATGGGCTCTGTGCTGACAGTGCGGAGCCTGCTTGAGATTCTCCCTCTGTCTCTGCCCCTCCCCCACTCACACTCTGTCTCTCTCAAAATAAAGAAACTTAAAAAAAATGGATGTAGATTTTTTTTTTTTACATAATTGGCTTTCTAGACCTGATATGTAACAAACTGTTAAGTATTTTAACACACTTCTTCACGTTCTCGGCTGATAAAACCCAGAAACTTGATGCTTCCCATGAGTATAGGAAAAGCATACCCTATATCTGAAGCCCTCCCCACCTCTACTTGCTTAAAAATGTTCTAGATAACAGCTATAGGCCTATCCCCCCTAAATGCTAAAACCAGGTATCCATCCATAACCAGGTTTCCTTTGTTGTTTTTTTTTTTTTTTTTTTTTTTTTTGTATTTGAAACAACCATATTGCAGAACACGTCAGCCTAGTATAATATGTTGGATATGAAATGTATGCAGATGGCTTAGGTGGCACGTGTTAAGCCAAATTTTGTTCAACGCGTTACATGGAAAGACTTGCCACAAACTCATGGCTACAACAACGATGCGACATTTGTTCACCTCTCCCGCTAACATTTACGCAGCACCCACGGTCTCTGGGCTCCGGGAAAACACAGCCTGGTGGGGAGACGGATGTGTGTGGGGAGGAGGCCGCCATACCATAAGGAAGCCCGAGCTCTGGGAGCCCAGAGCAGGGGCCCGTCATCCAGAAGGGGCGCTCCTTGTTGTCAGGCTGACTTGTCTGGTATGAATACGGAGATCCAGGGAGGGAGGAGCAGGCTGTGGTGTGGGTTGGGGAGCAGGAAAAGTGATCTTTTAGAATGTAGAGCCGGAGCAAGAGAACCAGGCTGTCCCAGATGCTGGATGAAACAGACAAGCTGGCCTGCATTTCACTCTCCAGGGTGCTAGGGACAAGTCGAGGGCTTATCTATCGTACGATGGATGCTTTGACAGGGGAGGTCAGAGTCTGGAGTGGGCTCTGAAATGTATTGAGAAGTCATGGTCTTATGCAAACCAAAGCTCAAATGACGAGTTATGTGTATTCGGAAGGTTTACGCCGGACCTAGCATGACCGGGTGGGAATTCACGCAGCGATAATTCTCAGAGGAAAAGAGTTTCACTGTTGAGTTCAATGCCTCCAATGCCTTAGAAGCTGAATGACCTGTGGATTCAATTTCTTTAGCTGTGAAATGGCGATGATAGTACCCTTCAGTAGATACAGCACAGAACACTAATTTCAACTACTCCCCCCAACCCAGTCCTAACAGCCCAATGTTGTGGCTTCTTCACACCCTCCTCAGCTCTCTTCTCAGAAATGTGCCCTAATTCTTATTTCAGAAAACGTGACTTCCTCAGGACAAGTACTGTTTCAATGTAGAGATTATTCAGCATTACTTCCAGCTATGAAGAAATAGTGTTATTCACTCCTCCAGGATCACGGGGATCCTTTTTCTCTCCTTGCTCTCCCTCCCCTCTTGTCCAGTGTTGTCAGGACTTGCCAGTCTAGCAAGTCCCCAGACCTGTGTGATGCACAACAGGACATGAAGGCAAGGAAGAGTGGGAGGTGGGCAGGTACGATATCAGCCCATTGGAAAGATAAATGTGTCACAAGCAAACAAGAAGACGTCTAGGACCAAATGTGGGCAGGGCCCTGATTTGTCCAGCTCAGCTCAGGTCACCATGGCCCGGAGCAAACCGGAACCTTCCTGAAAGAGGGAAACACTAATCAAGAGTAGGATTCAGCCTGACGAAGGGAGGGAGCATGAGAATGCAAGAAAACACCCCCCTCCACCCCAGCCCTGGAAGGAAGTCCACACGTGGGGCGGGAGCATGGAAAACAGGCCCAAGACGGACAAGCTGGACAAAGCTGGGCAGGCTGCCATACCTGCCGGTCCCCCTCCCCTGTAGGCTGAGGAGAAAGAGTAGAATCTTCTTCACTGAGACATCGCGAGGAGTAAAGAGAGAATTCATAAGCAAGGAGTTGGGATCGGCATCCTAGCCGCGTGTCTGCTATTGTCACAGTTTGCGCTTTGACGGAGTAGTGAGGGGGAAGGACCCAGGGTCGGGAGTTAGATCAGTATGGCTTCCCAAGCCCGACTTACTGGTTATGTGAATGGTCCCAAGAAGGTGATCGTTAATCTCAGAGGATGCTTAGCATGGGGGGAGGATGCAAGGCAGCATTTATTAAGTGCCTACTGTGTATGCGTACAGCTCTCTGTTTGGTGACTTACGTGAGTTTGGTCATTTAAAATCTACTACACTGGTGTTATTTTCTTCATTACTATTACCTTCATTCTCTTTATTATTGACGCCGTAACTGAAACGGAGCCTCAAGGCGGCGTGGTGGCTCGCCCGAGGATGCACCGCAAGCAGCTGAAGAGAAGGCATTTGAGCGAGAATTGTGTGCCTAGAAGACCCACATCGGTTCTGTTGTGTCCCAGACGCCACTTCTTCCGCGGATTCTCGCAGCTGCCTCCTTGTCTTTGCATTTGCGTCTTCAAGGGGCCTTCCCTGATCACTCTACCTAATTTCCCCGAGTCATTCCTTCTCACCGCCCCAACATTTTTCCTTCAGAGAACTGGTACAATCTGCAGTTCTATGCGCCTTTGTTCATATACTAATACTCCAAACAATTATTTCCTGAAGACAGTAAATAATGATACTGATAAAGATCTGTACTGATCTCTACTGACAATGATCAGTAAATCCCGATACTGTTCTAGGTACCTTTCTTGTATTATCTCATATGTCACATCAATCTTATGAAGTCAGCGGTTGGCATATGTTACTTTACTGCATTCCATAACAATGCTACGAGGGTGACATTCATATTTTCATTTCACAGGTAAAATGGGACTGGGACACAGGGAGGTTAAGTGACTTACTGAAGGTCATAAAGCTAGTACGTAGCCTGTCTGTCTCCTCCACTAGACTCTATGCTTTATGAAGGGAGGGTCCTGTTCCAAAGCCTGAAAGAGTAACTGACACATGATTATATATACTCAGTAAACACTGATCAATAAAGAGAAGAACACCAAGGAAAAGGAACACAAAAGGGTTATGAACTGGTGAGGAGGTGTGTCCTTCTTTCTTAGAAACAACTGCTGTATCTCTGACCGCACTGATCTCCCAAGCGCTTGAGTGTCCAGGCATTGGTTTGGCTGTGATGGTCTGGGGAACATTGTGTGTGTGTATGTGTGTGTGTGTGTGTGTGTGTGTGTGTCTGTGTGTGTGCGTGTGTGTGTGCACTTGTGATGCATTGATGGATTAATGTTATGGGAGGTTGGTTGAATCTGCCCTAATTCTCCACCAGGAAGTTCTGGTGAGGGGACCAGAATGTGAACCATACCTCCTCTGGAAAGGACCAGCCATAGAAGAGCTCTTGGGCTTTGAGTGCAAAGAAGAGGAGAGGAAATGATGGCCGTAGGTCAACAGTCAGCGTCAGAGGGGAGGATGGGCCAGGGGTCACCAGTCACAGTCAGAGGGATACTTGGAGAAAAAGGGAGCCACTATAGGTTATAGAGCATCCATTCAATGAGTGCATGGTACATTCCCCCAAACCCAGAGATCATTGTGGAAGCAGTGAGAAGAGACTCATAAAGTAGGTGGGGCCAAATCACATAGGCCTTGTTGGCTGAATAAAGCATTTTGGACTTCATCGGAACCAACGGCAATGGAGACCACTGCCAGGTTTTCAGCAAGAAGGAAATGACCAGATTTGCATTGTTAAAGCTCAGCCTGGGTGCAGGGCAGATAATTGACAGGTGGGAGGAGAGGACAGAAGGCCAGTGGGAGGCTGTGGAGAAGGCAGAGGGGGGACAGAGAAGTGGGGGAATCAGGGTACTTGGGAGAGGCAAGGAACAGAAACTGTTAACAGAGTCACTGCAGGGCTGAAGGAGGGCCTCCAGGTGTCTGGAATAACGGAGCGCACTATCGATGAGAGAGACCACTGAAAAAGAACAAGATTTTGGGGGGTGGGGAAGAAGAGTAAAAATAAAAACTATTTTAAAAAAATTTGTTTAGGGGCGCCTGGGTGGCGCAGTCGGTAAAGCATCCGACTTCAGCCAGGTCACGATCTCGCGGTCCGTGAGTTCGAGCCCCGCGTCGGGCTCTGGGCTGATGGCTCAGAGCCTGGAGCCTGTTTCCGATTCTGTGTCTCCCTCTCTCTCTGCCCCTCCCCCATTCATGCTCTGTCTCTCTCTGTCCCAAAAATAAATAAACGTTGAAAAAAAAATTTGTTTAATGTTTACTTATTTTTGAGAGAGACAGAGCGTGAGTGGGGGAGGGGCACAGAGGAGGGAGACACAGAATCCGAAGCAGGTTCCAGGCTCCGAGCTGTCAGCACAGAACCCGATGCGGGGCTCAGACTCACGAACCGTGAGATCATGACTTGAGCCAAAGTTGCATGCGTCATCAACTGAGCCACCCAAATAAAGCTATTTTTAAAGGCTATTTTTAAAGCTATTTTATGAAAGGCAAAGATGGAAATGCAAAATAAGACCACATTAATCTTTTAATCAGAGACTCGTTTGTTGTAAGGGCTCTCAGGCTAATTTGAGGGGCCTGTTATAAGAGCTAACTTGACGTCTTGGAGAAATTATTCAATGATTTAACAGTCTCTCTGAGCACAGCCTCAGATTCTCAGCCAATTTTAAAGACCTGCTTAAAAGTAACTTCTCCAGCATCAAGCATCTGCTTGGACTTTACTTGAAGTAAATTGTCCTCATGCCATTAAAACCTGACAGCTTCTTGAGGAGAGGCGGCATTATATCTTTGGAGTGTAATGTTCTACTCCTCTCTTTATTTCAGCCAACCTAGAAAAGAAAAACTCGGTGAAAGAACTCATTTCTGTAGATTTTTTTTTCTTTATCCACGTTACGGAGCCTGTTTGATTTGATGAGAAACCCAATTTCATTTCAAGGGGGACAGAGCCTTACTATAACAATTACCATCCACCAAGCCTCCACTGTGTGCCGGGCAATTTATGAACGTAATATTAGTCAATCTCAATATTTCTGTAAGGTAGATATTTACAATTAAGGAAGCTGAGGCAGGGAAAAGTGACGTCAGTGGTCTTGCCTTTTCAGAAATGCAAAGATCCTTTAATGCTAAAAAGGAAAAAACGAGAGGTAAAGAAAAGTGTCCCTTGCTGAAGAGGTTGATGGGTTGAGCTCCAAAGTCTGCTCTTCCCACTGTGGCTCTGAGGTATGAGCTCTCGGTCACTTAAAACAACAGTGCCTTCTGAGCAGAACTGGCAAAAAGCATCACCGTGCATTGCTTAGTTTAACAAACCCTGCTGCACAAGTGGCTCGAAATTTGATAACCCTTAAGTAACAGGGGCCATCTGTGAAATTCAGTCTCCCATACTAGCTTTCCCAGCTTCCTCATTCCTTATAGCCTTTCAAAGACAAAAGGTAGAAGGAAACCACTTGCCTTCGCTGAGAAACCATTGTGTGCCTAAAGGCATGTTTGACCTAGGAATGAAGCAGCCCCATTTCACAGGGGAGAAAATGAAGGCTCAGAGAAAGGCGGCATAACTTGACCAAGTCACACATTCAAGCTAGTCAGGGAAGGGGTAGGATTTCATTTTCCTGTCTGCTAAATCCATCGTTGGTGGTCGACAAGTATTGGCAGGGCTTTGTATTGTCCATAAGATGAAAAAAAAAAAAAAAATCAAAGCATTTTCAGGCTATAGAATGCCAACCAGTGGATCTCAGTGACGTATGCAATGAATGGACTTCTTGATTTTGCTGACATGATCACTTTCCATCTTTTAGTCCTGGAGAGACAGATGTAGTTTTGATTTGCTCTCAGCCCTCAAGGGAGAAGAGTCTCAGACCCGTACTGAACACTGAGGAGATCGATCAGCCAAAAATTGTTCGCAGGACTGAGATTATTCCGCCTAAGAAACCTTAGCAAAGCACCTACTATGTGCCGGGCCCTGTTTTCAGCACATTCAAACAGTGACTAACTTTATCCTCCTAATGATCGGAGGAGGTAGGCGCTGCTCACTGTGATCCCCTTGGCACAGGTGAGGAAGCCAAACCTTAGGGGCGTCAAGCAGCTCCAGGCCACATGGCTAGAGAGAAGCCGACTCTGTGGATGATGAAATTCACCACCACCACAGCGAGCGGCCCTCTGCTTGAGCTAAGCCCAGGTATTTCTTGGCAGAAGCATGGGTGGGGCAGTGGCTTTCGGGCTTTCCTTTCCCTGAGGACAGGGAGCCACCTCTCACGAGCCCTGTCATATACTTGGTTCGGGCTCAGATGCTCAAAACATCCGCTCCTATCGTACCTACCTGACCATCCCCTACTTTTTCCTGCCTGGAATGAGGTCAGATGCCCAGGGAGGAATGGGGACATCCCATCCCGACACCCTAAGGTGGGTGGAGGAGAAAGACTGAAGGGGTCTGGCATACCACTGCACCAGTCCTGGGCAGCCTATTTTGGACTCCATGTAGGACGCACCTGTTTTGTTGAGCACTGACAACTGGGTTTTCTATTTCATGGTCCCGAACCTCTCCTCCGGATGTGCGCTGCCCGGCTCCATAGTCACGAGCCACATGTGGCTCGTGGGCACTTGATTTGGGGGCTAGTATTAGTGGAGAACTGCTGCTGGTGTCATTTAAATTTAGAAGAATTTAAATGTTAAAATGGAAGCCATGCGAGATGTGTTTCCATTAAATGCATCTTTAGAGTATCAGTAGGACATTTTACTTTAACCCTTTGCATCTGGATGGAGAAGCACCAAGTACACACCAGATTTCAACAAGTTAGTATAAAAAAAAAAGATTGCAGGGGCGCCTGGGTGGCGCAGTCGGTTAAGCGTCCGACTTCAGCCAGGTCACGATCTCGCGGTCTGTGAGTTCGAGCCCCGCGTCGGGCTCTGGGCTGATGGCTCAGAGCCTGGAGCCTGTTTCCGATTCTGTGTCTCCCTCTATCTCTGACCCTCCCCCGTTCATGCTCTGTCTCTCTCTGTCTCAAAAATAAATAAAAACGTTAAAAAAAAAAAAAAGATTGCAAACTATCTCGCTATTCTACAAGTATTGATTACATGCTGAAATATTATCCTGGATATAGGGGGTTAAATAAACTATCTTATTTTTTTTTATGCTTATTTATTTATCTTGAGGGGGGAGCAGGGGAGGGGGAGAGACAGAGGAAGAAGGAACCCCAAGCAGGCTCTGTGCTGTCAGCACAGAGTCTGACGTGGGACTTGATCTCACACACCGTGAGATCATGACCTGAGCTGAAATGGAGAGTCAGATGAGCCACTCAGGCACCCCAATAAGCCATCTCATTAAAATGAACTTTACCTGTCTCTTTTTACCTTGTTAACGTGGCTGCTAGGAAATCTGAAATTACACGTGTGGCTCCCGTTATATTTCTGTGTGCTCTAATATATGCCACCCATCCTGTACTCGTTAAGTGCCAGGCTCTGTGCTGAGCACTTTACATACATTGATGTAAAGACGCTGCTTTACAGCAAGCACTCAGCTGCTTAGGGGGAGGCTCCTTGCTGTGTTTGGTTCCTCAGCCGGTGGCCTCGACAATTACACGCCCAAGGGCAACTTAGTTTGTTGCACTGTGCACGGATCCCTCTGATTGGTACGTCGAGGGTGCTGCAGATTTGCAGGGCTCCTCCCAGCGAGTGTGGCTAGGAAACCTGGAGAGAATGGATTCCCAGACTATGATTTACCAGCGGAAGCTGGAACTTCCCCCAAGTACCCCACGTACGAGCTGCCGTTCGAGGCTGGGTCACGTGGATCAAGACTGCCCGAGTGTATCCGGGAACCTCGCTTCCTCCCCCATCACCAGCAGGCGAGGGGTTCTGACGTGTGATCCGTTCCGTCGGTAGGAATCCAGACAGGGTGGTGCTGGGGGCTGAGCGTTCTCCAGAACCCGAAGAATAAAATCCGAAGAGACACTTAGGAAGACCAGGGGTCACTGACAGCAGTCCACTTCTGTTTCTCGTGCAATCCAGCGGACACGGGCACACAGTCCCAACCCCATGTCCGTCCTTCTCCCATAGCTGCTTCGTTAAGACCAGCTCTTCCTTTTTTAACTCCAAAAACAGCACCGGCGCCCGCTGGCAGTTTTGTGTGCGACCTGCATGTGTTTCCTCCGCACTGCACCCTGCAGATGTCATCAGCCCCTTGGGGGCTGTCTGGACACTAACTTGACACCTCCAAAAATGTTTTGTTTGATCGTCGCGCCGAACCCGGACACGTGCAGGGTTACGGTGGAGTATTCTGCTAATGTGGGCGGAATTGTTCCGCGGGCGTCTCCACGCGCACTGACAAGAAAGGGCGGCTTGGGAGAAGGACGTCGATCTTTTTGCTACTGTGGCAATAATATTTCACGTGTCAACAGCGACTTTCACATCACGGCATCTTACAAAGCACCAGAGGTTGTGATCATTTGATGCACTGTTGAAATACCGCGAGCGCGCTGGCAGTGCAGCGTCACATGTCACCTTGTAGTCCAGGAAGCAGGGAGAGCGGGCCGCTGCTGGGCAGAAGGAAACGGTAAAACGCCCTTCGATGACGGTTAGATCTGGGAACTCAGAGCACTTTTTGGGGGGTTTTCTCTGCAAATCTTTATCGTTCTCATCAGATCTCAATAAAATAGGAAGAGAACAACAGCTCGTGGCTTCTCCTTTACAAGCTCAGAAATGGAGGCAGCGAAATATTTGGATTCGGGGAAGAATACCAAGTCAGGCAGTGATGGGGTTGGTCAAGGGCTGACCTGGCTCGTCTGTACTACACGCTGACCCAGGACGGGACAATTCTTGTCGTTCTCCATTACGGTTTCCTCAAGTGTTTATCTTTGAAGCGGAGACCGTATGAGCATAGAGAAACCTGCCTCCTTTAAGCTTTCCTAGTCCCTTGGGCTCTCCTCCGACCCTACGTCCTTCCTTTCTCATCCTTTTCCTATCTTCTCCCTCCCTCACCTCTTCCCTTCCTTTTCCTCTTTTTCTTTACCTTTCCATATGTTTCACTCTTTCACCCGAAGACGATACTGTGCTCTCCTCTTTCCTGGCGAGGAGTTAAATCCTATTTGGGAACCCCCCCTTCCGGTGGCCAGCAGGTCCAACCCAAGCGTTTATCCACCCGGTTCCACAAGAACTTTCGGGGGCATGCACGTCCACGTTTGCCCACTAGGGGGCGAGTACGCGATACTGTGGTTTTATTAGCGGCTGCAAGACAGGCAGGAGGGCTCCCTTCCTGTTGAAGGAGAGAGGCGGCAGGAGCCACTGGAGTTTCCGTCTACAAAAGGGCAGGAGGGAATAGACTTTTGGGGAACGAGGACACAGAGACAGATAGATGTCCTCGGTATGTGAGTGAGCTGAAAGCTCCCATTCCATCTACTCTATACAGGGGTGGAGCGTGCGCGCGCGTCTGGTTGTGCACTCACTACCTTTGGGTCACTTCAGTGTTCTGGGCGACAGTGTCTTCACCTCTAAGAAGTAGTGACTTGTGAGCCGGCTGATCTCTGTGGCTCCTTCCAGCTGCATTTCTGCACGCTGAATGCAGGAGGTTTGGGGAGGCTGGTTGAGGAAAAACGGGGAGAGGCCACTAACAGACCCACGTGTCCTCGGCGAAGGCATTCCTGGTTTATGGCTGGGCTTTGAGCTTTGGGAGGCTCCCAACTTTGAGGACTTTGTCCATGCCCTCATCCTCGTGTGTTAAGCCCTTTGAAGTCACGCTCAGGTTGGAAAATGCACTTCCTGTAACTGTCTGGAGTCAGGGATCAGAGCAAACGTTTCTCCCTGACATGAAAATGACTGATTTCTAGGTAAGGCTGTGTCGTCCTTCGGTGCTTGTCTTACATGACAAACTCATTTGTCTCGGGGACCTGGGAAGCGGGGCTGTCGGAGGCTGTGTTTCAGGAGAACGGACTTGAACGGGCATCCAAGGCTTGCTGAGTACTGGCCGCCCATCCAGGCGCTAGGGCTGTGGAGGCAGAGGGGCCTGGGGATGACCAGACCCTGGCGTGATGTGTGCAGTGTGCCCAGGAGCAGGGACAGCCCTTGGGCAGGGGGAGGGAGAGTCAAAAGCTTTGGGCAAGTCACTTGGGGCCCACGATGAGCCTTAGGCTTCAGTTTAAGCCTTGCCACCATCCTGGGAGGTATAGATTTCCTCTCCCAGTTCCCAGAGACACAGGCACCTGGCTCAAGATCACACAGCTAGGGGCCAAAGTGAGGCCTTTCTGGCTCTTGGTCCAGATTTCACTTTCACCACCCAAGACACTACAGGGTTTTGGGGATCTGGAATAGGGTTCACTTTTCTTTTTAATTTTTTTTTTTAATGTTTATTGATTTCTGAGAAAGAGAGAGAGAGAGAGAGAGAGAGAGAGAGAGAGAGAGAGAGCATGAGCAGGGGAGGGGCAGGCACAGAATCCGAAGTGGGCTCCAGGCTCTGAGCTGCCAGCATAGAGCCCGACCTGGGGCTCGAACCCACAAACCGTGAGATCATGACCTGAGCTGAAGTCAGATGTTTCACCAACTGAGCTGCCCAGGCGCACCCCCCTTTTACCCCCCCCGCCCCCCCCCCCCGGGGCTCACCTTTCTTAAACCGAAGGAATAGGAAGCTTGTAGCCTCAGCAGCAATCTGATACAAACATGGCAACTATCTCAGAAACATACCTGCCCTGACACGTGCGGATGCTGTGGCAATGTCTGACCTACTGGGGTTAAGGTCAGAAAGACTGGGAAGTACTTGTCCACACCAACGCGTGGGTGCGGTAGGTGGGAGCTAGGTGGGGATCCTGACAGCCAGCCACGGTGGTGGTTGGCTGAAACTAGAAGGGCTCCTTGTGGAACCGCAGGCAGAGCAGCTCCTGAGAGGGCATGGTGACGGTGACTCTCGGTGGGGTTGGTTTTAGTGCCCCTCTGTCTCTGGGGCTGGGAGGTGAATCCCTGATGTACAAGTACCAGGAGGCAGGGCAGCCAGAACTTCTTACCGCTGCTGAGGGCCTCCACTCCAGGCCAGAGGCAAAGTATGCGGATGGAATAAGGGTCCCGGCGCTCCAGCCGGAAGTGGCTTTGCAGAAGTCCCATTTTGTCCATGGCTAGTCCCTTGGACCCAGAGCAGTCCCCGCACATGGAGTGTGCTCCGTGAGTATTGACGGGTGCCTGGAGGTCAGAAGACCCAAATTGGAGTGCTATCTGCAGCGGCTTGCAAAATACTCAAATCTTTCCCAGCATCTGATTTTCTCATCAGCAAAGGGATCTGAGGGTCAGCGCCCTCAGGAATGGCCGTCCCATGAAGACCAACAAGGTGGGGAAGTGCCCCACAGCCAGCAGCTTGGCCAGTCTGGTGGGTGGGGACCATTTCCTGAGCATCTCACAGAGACATTCATCTCCTTCCTCCCTGGAGGGCCCCACGTGGGCACTCACAGTGCTGGGCACCTGCCCTCTTGGAAGGTTCTGAGAGAAGGAGGGTCTGGAGCAGAAGATTCAGTGCCTTTGCTGTCAGCTTCCCGGCATACAGCCCTCCTCCCCAGCTGCTGGCGAGACTTCTCTGCCAACCCTGCGGATGCAGGAGGGTGGAGCCAGTCCCCAGTGTCACAGACTGAACAGGGAAGGGAGGGGGAGGAGGCATGAGGGTCCACAGGTCTGGGATCCCTTACTGACAGCCGTGGGCTGAAGCAAAGTATCAAACTGCTCTGAGCCTCGGTTTCCTCATTTGTAAGTGGTGATAAATGGTGTCTTCCCTACAGGTTGTTGAGAAAACTTAAAATGGTGAATGAAAGAGCCCCTGACATAGTGCCTGGTACCTGGCAAATGCTTAATGAAAGCAGTGATTCCTCGAAGTTTGGACTGTGATTCGGGCAGAGGGTCTGAATGGAAGGGAGACACTAAAAGAGGAAGTGGGGAGGGAGCGGCTGAGTGTCCAGCGTCTGGTCCCATTCTCCTCTCCTGGGGCTCATCCATGCCCCAGAACTCCCCTCCCTTCCTCCCTTTAAAGGTGGCTGTCTGCCGGGGACTCACGCCCTTGGTCCTGTGATGCAGGAACCTAAGCGGGAGGTATGTGCATTCCATTCTAATGTTGAGAAGAAGACACTGCCCTATGGATCTTTCCAGCCGCCCTCCAGGGTTGCTGGCGTAACCCAGGTTTTGGAGAGGGGGTCTCTGAAGCTCACACAGGTTTAATTAGCCAAGGTCCTGCGGAGAGTCAGGGAGGAGCTGGGACTGCAACCATCCCCCTTGCTGTTCTAGAAGCCCCACTCTGGGCCCCCCGGGGTCCTTCGCTTAGTCAGCTGGGGCAATCCATGGGGTGTCCTGCAGTGAGGACCACGCACCGCGGTGTTTGCTGAGTGCTCCAGGGAGCCACGGCTGAGGGGAAGGAGATTTGGAAGACCAAGAGAAGAACCATGCAAAGAAAACCCCGACAAAGACCAGCTAAGCACTTAACTGTGTGCGGAAGACTGTTTGGGGGATTTCATTAGGAGCTGCTTAGTTTACTCTTCATGGCTCTGTTATGAAATCGGGTCTATTCTCATCTCTACAAGATGAGGAGACTGAGGCACAGAGAGGTCACAGCTAGTGAGCAGCAGAGCCATAATTGCAAATCTGGGTTGTCCCGTCCCAGAGGCCACACATTTAACCTGTCATTTGAGGGCCTCTTGAGAGTTTAGCCAAAAGACAGACATGAAGAAGGTTCTTACTGGGAATTCTGAAATGGCCCTTTAGCTGGGAGCCAAGTCAGTCTAGGGAGGAACAGGGGTTGGAGTGCTTGAGCTTGAGGGAGGTGGGTACTGGGGGTGGGACTTACAGTAGCTTGGTGCTCCTTAATGTCTACTCTCAGCATCTCTGGCTGCGGAGGCCTACAGGTGCATGGGAGGAAGATTCCACGCCTGCCCTCCACAGCTGGCCACAGGAGTGGCTTTCCACTGGTTTGTCACTTCAACAAACTTATCTGGCGCCCCCCACACCTCTCCCAAAGGCACCAGGTGCTGGGGACCCTCCCCCCAAAACAAAACTCTAGCTCTGCCCCTGAGATGCTCATGGTCTCAAGAAAACAGAATTACAGCTCTCTGTGAGCCAGGGCTGATCAGTGAGGGGGAGGGAAGGGGGGTGGGGTGGGGGGGGGGTGGAGGACATGGTGCCCTGACCAGCTTGGCAGAGGAAGTCTTGGAAAGCTGTCCAGGGAATGTGACATTGAGGCCAGGACTGGGGGTGGAGGTTTGGAGGGGGAAAGGCGGGACAGACTCTGAGTCCTAGGCCAGCTGGGAGACATTTACTCCACATGCTCACTAAACCTGAAAACGGGCCCGAGGGAGGGCTCCTTGGGGAAGGGGGCGGAAAGGGACAGAGGACATCAGCGCCCACGTGCGTCCAGGCCACTCTCCCCAGGAGGGAACAGGTTCCAGCAAGGCTCCCTCTTCCTCATCCAGGCACAGCCGGTTTAGGGGAGAAGAGAAAGAGGAGCCGGTGGCAACTCGGGCTGACAAAGACACCCTGAAGGGCACGCTCTTTTACGTAACCGACCTCGGGACCCAGGGTCCCGGGGTCGGCGCCCAGAGCCCGGGCGCCCGGGAAGGACGGCGCGCCCGCGTTATTTGCTTGCAAACAGGAGGGGACAGCAACGCGAGAGAAGTTAGGGAAGTCCTGGGAGCCGTAAAGAGCAGCGCGGCTCGCCCCGATGCCTCTCCCCAGGGCCCGCTGGGGCGAGCCCGGGCTCCCCTCCCTGTCCTCTCTCCTGGCCGGGCCCCTGACCCTCCTCCGGGGAGCGCTCGCCGGGTGACCTTGGGCGAGCCGCGCGACCTCTCCGGGCCTCAGTTTCCCGGCGTCCGCGTCGGGCCGCGCCGGCACCGCACCGCCGGGCTCCCCCGCGCCCCCCGGGGCCGGAGGAGAGCGCGCGGCGGGCGGGAGGCGCCGGGACGCCCTTCCCCGCGGACTGCCGCGCAGCAGGGGGCGGGCCCCCCCCCCGGAGGCGGCGGGCGGGGCGGGGCGGGGGGCGCGGGCGCGGCGCGCAGGCGCAGGCGCGGCGGGCGGGGCGGCGGGCCGGGCGCTCGGCGCGGCCGCTCGGAGAGCGCGGGGCGGCGCGCGGCGTGCGGGTCGCGGCTGAGCTGGGGCTCGGGCGCCGGCTGGCGGGGCTCGCCCGGGACTGCCTCAGGCTCGCCGAGCGCGCCGCCGGCCCGGCCCGAGGGCCCGCCTGACCGCGCCGGCCCGCGCCTGCTCCTGCTCGGCCCGCTGCGGGGCCGCGGGGGCCGCGTCCGGGAGGCAGCGGCCGCCAGCGCGGGGCACTCGGCGGCCACCCCCCGCCCCGTGCCGCCGCCTGGCCGACCTCCGGGCTTGGCTCCGCCGCGCCCCGGCCGCGGCTTCTGGCCCGGGTTGCGCGCCGCTGGGGCGCGGGCGGGGTCGGGGGGCGCGGGGCCGCCGCTGCTCGCCCAACGCGCGTCGGCGTCCCGTGCCCGGCGGCCGGCGAGCATGGAGGAGAAGTACCTGCCGGAGCTGATGGCGGAGAAGGACTCCCTGGACCCCTCCTTCACGCACGCTCTGCGGCTGGTGAACCAAGGTGAGGGCGCACGCCGGCCGGTCGGCCGGCCGTTAACTGTAGCCCGCGGCGGTTGGGGCCAGGGGAGTGGCGGCCAGGGCGGCTCGGGGACGGGGGAGGCTCGGGATCGGGTGGAAATGCGGGGGCGCTGGGGAGGCGGACCTGTGGGGCTGGCTGGAAGCAGAGCTGGGGAGGTGGGAGGGGGGGGACCCAGGTAGCAATCCGGGGGGGCGTTTGGGTGGGGACCTGGGGGAATGCGGGACACCCGGGGGAAAGCGAGATGTGTGTGCCTTTGGGAGACGCGGCCGGGGCGGGGGGGCAGAAGGCTGGGGCGTTCGGACGAGACTGGAAGATCTTTGGGGACTCGAGGATACCCGAGGTAAACTTGTGGGTGGGGGACGGCGAACATCTGGGGGCTTTGGTGGGGCGGGGGTTGAATTGTCTCATCGGAGGGGAGTTTGTGAGGGACTCGGGCATCCTCGTGTGTTTGGTCTGTCCGGGGAGCTGGAGAAAGAGCTGGAGCAAAATGGAAGGATTGGAGGGGATGAAATGCACAAAAGGTGAAGGGAACAGGTGCCTGTATTGTTAGTGAAGTTTGAGGACCTTGGGGGAGGTTTGGGGTCAGACCCCAAGCGTTTCCGAGGAGAAGGACCCAGCGGTCTCAGTGGCAGAGCCCAGTTCCTCTCCTGTCTGTCTCGTTTTTTCCTCCAGTGCCCAGGTTATCGGCACCCTGGCAGGGCGGTCTGCTCTCCCTGGAGGTGGGCAGCTCCTGCCCAGGCTTGCAGGCTGGCCCTTGGTGGGGAGGGGTTGGTAGGGGCCCACGCAAGAGCCCCCTTCTTGGCTCGCCTGTCTTCTCTTTGGGACGCTCTGGGTGGGTCACCCTCACTGGAGGCTGGTTAGGAGTTCAGAAGACCGGACGAGGAGTCTTTGCTGCCTATGCCGTTTTAGCGCTGCTTCCGCCAGTCCAGGGTGTGAACAGCCCTGGGAAGCAGAGGGCACCGGGATCCAGGGGCATATGGAGGCGCGCCTACCCAGGACAGGATTTCCTGGCTTATTCTTCCTCGAGCTTCCTGAGTGATCTGGGATGGACGGTAAATGGAGCCTTCCTTCCCGGGGGGCAGTCCTCGGGTCCTTCTGTATCTGTTACCCGTGTTTCAGATGAAGATGGGCTTGGGGGCTACTGGTGTGCTGCTTCTCTGGGTGATGGCAGAAACATTACCTGGTCAGATCTGTTACCTTTTGCAGGAATCACTCCGTGCAGTGACAGTTTGTGGTTTCCGAGTTAAATCGGGTCTGCTGATCTTAATGCTGGCCCTGGCTCTTTTATTGTTGGAAGTGAAAGAAGAGGCAGACATATTCTATTTGTATATCGATATCTATATTTTTGAACAGCAGCCTCCAGCATTTGCCTGTTTCAGCCGGTTCTGCAGACAGAGTAGGGTGTGTTGTTAGTGGGGAGACTCCGTGTCTCCAAGAATGTAAGCACGCATGCTGTCTGAATTGTGGAACAGCAATCGCTTTACGGAGCTCTCCCATTTTATTTTAATTGCAGGCTTATTTTTTATTTCTTTAGTAAAACGGGCTTGTGAAAAAGTAATGGGCTTACATTCTTAAATTAGGGAAAAGGAATTTTAAGCTTACTCCGAGGCTCTTCTGAACAGTTCTGCAGTTAGGTTTGCACTCCTTGCTTTATGATTTACATACATCTTTTGTTGCCTGCTGGGCTGTCATTTCTGTGAAAGAAATTTCTCTGTACGTTGTGTGAGATCAGTGGCATTAGAAATAGTCTGCATTGTGGAGTCAAGTGCATTTTTCTTAAGAAAGAAGCCGAATCAAAGTTATGTGGTGCTCAATTAAGGAAACAGCTGAAGTACAAGTGTAATGAGTTATCTTATTTTGAAAGTCAGAATTTTTTTTTTTTTTTACCTCCGTGCCATGTTGCCATAGTACTGTGTTGCTAAAACCGTACATTCAAAATTCTTTTGGTGTTTTGTGTTTTTACTAGTGTCAGTGGCTTCTGGTTACTTGAAATAGATACTGGACAGTGTTCCCGTTTAGTATTTTTGTAGATGTTAAACCCGATCACCTTACTTTTCCATACAAAAAGTAATTTGTGTAAGGAGTGCATTTCTCACAGCGAACAGTTACGTGAAGGAAGGAAAAGGTGATACTCAAGATGCTCTTATTACTGTTAATTTAGATTACTTGAGACAAAAATGTTTTCCTCTTAAATCATAAGCCGATATCCCGAATGCAAAGCCTTATCACTTAAAGTATTAATTATGCTCAATTATGTAACTTCAGAATTACAAGTGCACCTCTAAAATAGTGTCTTACATCTGAATTTGAATGGTTATTAGAAAACTTTGATTTTGAATCTGATAACCATCTTGTTATTGGCTATAGAAAAGCATTTTTATTCATATTTAGCGATATTATTGACTGTTTGCCTCTGAAAGAAACGATTTCTTTTCAGAGTTTATTCTGAATCTCGATGCTGGAATTAGGCTTCCGGCACCAACTTATACCGTGACAATGGTCAGCACTGAACCCGATACCTTATGTTTGCATAGCGTGTTGAAGTTTCCAAGGCTCTTTAAGGTACATGCTGTTGCCATTCAGTTCCTTTCTCACACTTGGACTCTTGTGAGGCTGACATTGACATCTCCGTTTTTCTGGGGAGGCGGCTGCGGAACCCAACTATGCAAGTTTGTGGGCAGCTGAGATGTAATTTGAACTCAGGTCTCCTGTCTCTTAAGGCCATTGTTCTTGCTATTTGTGCCTTCTTGCAAAGATAGAATACAACACACGCTAATTTAAAACCCTGTGGAGATCAATGTAATTAATATGCTCTTTTCTGGTGGACTTACCTTGATTTTTATAAAAAAAGTTTCTTTCGATACTTATCTAGTGGTCTGTTTGAAGAAACAAACATGTATAGTAGGTTTATCTATCCTACAGGATTTTAATGCTCCGGCCAAGAGGCACTTTGAATTAAAGCCCTCCTGTGACCAGTTTATTACTTTAGTAATCAACACATTATGATAATGAAACCGTTTATAAATGAGGTGTTGCCATTTTTAAAAAATTCAGTAGTTGTAAACATTGATCAACCTCCTCGCTGAATTATTTTTTTCTAATAATCTGTAAGTAAGAACTTGAGCTGGGATGGCCTCAAGATCTACGCTCCTGTGCTAATGTAAGTCAGCTTTTATACCTTTTCCAGGCTTGCGTGTCACGGTGAGCATTAGTTGCTGACTTTTATTTTCTTAGGCTAACTGGCTCTCCTTCCCCCTACCCTGTAAATACTGAGCACTTTTGTTTCTCTACCAAATGTAATGGGTGATGTTTACTTGATGTTAAAATCAAATCAAAGAAGATAGGCTTTGGTATGTCTCTCCCCACTTCCCGAGCCCCTGGAAGGAATTGACATTGTCTGTTTCTTGCCAGGGAGGTTAATTGGAGATGAAAGTAGTGTTCCATGTTTTGTATTATATTTGCTAGTAGGGGATGTGCTGACTCTTACTAAAAAACATCTTTAGAAATGTCTTATGCATTATAATTTCATCCAGCTCTCTGGTACTGCTTTGGATGGCTTTCAATCCAAGCCAAGTAACCATTAAATAAGATTACATAACCCTGTATTTTTAATTATCTGATATAATATATGGATTGGTGGCTGGTTCGCTGCCAGGTTATATTTAGTGGTTGGTTACAAGAGGAAGCGGAGCAAAGGAGTCAAGATGAAGGTAGTCTGTTTGTGTCCGGATTGATAAAGTTCTCTGTTGGTATTTCAAGATGGTAATTTTTCATATTGCATCCATTTCTCTGATATTAGTGCTCTTAGCATCACTCAGGATGTACGTGAGGGGTAAAAACACATGAAGGGAGGATCGTTACTTAGCCCGACCTGCTTCTCTTTGTTCAACAAAACCCCGATGGCTTGAGGTGTCATTTGTGGTGACCCTCCCCCCCCTTTTAGAAACTGTTTGCAGTTCGCTTGAATGTTGTCAGACGTGTAGAGTAAGAGAGACAAATGAGAATGGAGATTGCAGACTTATAGTTAGAAGTGGTGTGTGAGTTTCTGTTTCATCCAAAGGAGGGTGTGGTTTTTTTAGTTTTTAATTGTTTTTCTTAGAGGCTTTTCAGAGTTCTCGTTTGTTTTTTTAGGCAAACCATTTCTGAATTTCCTGTAGTGTGTTATGATTCGGAGCAATTCAGCAATTGTGAGTTACAGTGTTTTGGTATCTGGTCATTAGTGACATGTTTCCTGAGAACCTGCCAGGTCCTTGTGCCGGGTCCTGGAGGTAGCGAGGGGAGAAAACAGACTCTGCTGCTGAGGAACGAGCGCTCTCATATGTCTTAATTTGAGAGTGAGTTTCAGGTGCATAGATGCCCTCCATTTTAACTGGGGAACGTCTTCAACTCTCCTTCAGAAGTACTGAGTGACTAGATGGCTTAACGCAGTCAGCCTAGGGACATTTTCGAGGCTCTTCTCTGTGCCCCGTCTTGTCTGCCATCTGAATACTGGTAACAACCCAGAAGTGTAGATGTTAGCAGCCCAACTTTTCAGTTGTAGAAACTGAGACTCCCAGCGTCTGAAATGACTTACTCCGGGTGACATGCTTGCAAAATGCCCGCGCGAAGGTGCAAGCAGTGTCGTTCTTTCCGGGACCTCACTGGCCCACAGAGGTACAGGGGCAGGCTGGGACGGCCGTTAGTAACGGTGCCGGAACTGAAAGATTCTATAGCATCTGTTCTTGTACCTCACCCTGAGAATTTCTGCTCTAGGGTATCTCCTGTGACCACAGCCCTCCCCCCCCTCCCCCCCCCCCCCCCCCCCCCCCCCCGTCCGCCCCATGGATCCAGATTGCCCATTTTGTCCCAGAGCAGCCGGTGCTTACGGTGCTTACATCTCTGATGGTGTCCTTGTCGGCACAGCACATCATTGCGACCTCCGTCTTCGTGGGACACTCTTCCGTCCCTCCGTCCTGAGCATCTCCTGTAACTCTCGCCACCT
Organism: Leopardus geoffroyi; assembly: GCF_018350155.1. Lineage (NCBI taxonomy): Eukaryota > Metazoa > Chordata > Mammalia > Carnivora > Felidae > Leopardus > Leopardus geoffroyi. The sequence continues at coordinate 77,509,707 of NC_059338.1, read as the reverse complement.
GGCTCCTGCAGCCTCCCCCCCCCCCCCCCCCCCCCCGCGTTGTTTCAGCGTTGTGTTTTAATATTCCTGGAGGCGTGAGACTCAGAAAGTGTTGAGCAGTCGGTCCCTTAAAGGACAGCTGAAAGGGGCAGGGATGAAGTCTGGACCGGCCCGGGGACACAAACCAAAGAGGCGCTAAGTGAGATGCAGCCGGGAGCCAGCACAAGGCCCCAGTGCCCTTTCGTGGGTGGGGTAGAACCCTAGGGGGTCCTTCTCTGGGAGATAATGAGATGTTAGCAGATCTGCTTTGAATCAGATGTTTATTTACTTTTCTTCTTCTTAAGCAATTGATTAAGCCAGTGTGCTCAATACAGTTAGCTCTCCTTGCCTAAATTCCTGCGTGAAATTTCTTCTGATGGGTTAAAAAGCGGAAACTTGAAGCCCTGGGACCATGGCAGACTCCCGCCCTCTTACCTGAAGGAGGTGGTCCACACTAGCAGCGGGCAGGCAGACACCCACGTGCAGAGAGCGGCTGGGACTTCGGATGGATCGGGCGTCGGCAGCCTCTCTGGCATCACAGGACACTTTAGCTGGTCGTCATCTTCCCACCGAATGAGGATAAAGTGGTTTACATTTTTTACCAAAAAATACAAGTGTTCCTTAGCATTGGGGATGATGATTATGATGCAAGCTGCCAAACTGAGGGCCTCCGTGCCAGGTGCTTCCTGTGCATTATCTCCAGTCCCCACAAAGATCTCGCAAGGTAGGTGGTTTTATGCCCTGCCTGCCTCTTTTGTTTTTTTCAAATGGCGCGTCTGAGTCTCAGAAATGTGAAGTAGCTTGCCCAGTGAAGGTGCACAATTTTAAATAGTCGGGCTGCAATTTTAAATCTAGTCTGTGGGGTTTTGATAGGCTACTTTACGAAAAGAGATAAAAGGACAGAGTTTAAATAAAAGTTTTATTATAGTAGAAGCCAGTTAGGGATTTCCTTTGGTGATGGTAGATTTTAAGAAATGGTCCCCTAAAGTATGCTTTACCGCAAAGGCTGTTCACTTTCTTCCTGTGTTCTCCAGCAGCACTTTTCAGCCTTTAGTGGGCATTGAAGGCAAGGATTTTTAGTTGTGTGTCCCAGTGGTCAAAGAGAAAATAGGAAAACTTTCAGTGTAGAAAGTGACTAAGTCAAATTTCGTTTTTATTTTTTTAAGTTTATTTATTTATTTTGAGAGCGAGAGAATCCCAAGCAGGCTCGCACTGTCAGTGCAGAGCCCGACGTGGGGCTCGAACTCACGAACCATGAGATCATGACCTGAACCGAAATCAAGAGTCACATGCTTAACCAACCGGGCCAGCCAGGTGCCCCTGAATCAGATTCTTGAGAAAGCTCTGTGGGTCTTTAAGGAACCTCTCAGAGGCACGGAGCTCTTTGTATTTTAATTCTGTATCATAGGAACAATTGGTTGAAAGTATGATAGCAGAAATTTTTAGTCAGTTTGTGGTATGTGTAGAAATTCTCCATTTTCTAAAAACAGGCTCAAAAAGCGAGGGGAAAAGAGTGCCAAGAACGTAAAAGAACATATTCCACCGACAATGGTTTTGGCTCTGGGATGGAGGTGGGATGGGGGTGGGGAGGATGTTTGAATAATCTCGCCTTGCGATTGCTAATAGTAATAGTTACCGTTTATCAAGAGGTTTTTTCTGGGTTAGAAGCTTTATGTCCATTATTTCATTTAATTTTTCTAACAGTGTTAAAAGAGTAAATTGGTTTACTTTATTTTACAGGTGAGAGGAGTGAGGGCATTGCAGGACAAATAATTTGCCTAAGGTCAGACAGCTAAGTGGCAAACCGAGATTTAAATCCTTACCTGCCTACCTCCAGGACACTAGACACTTTACCTGGGAGCACCAGGTACAGGTGCATTTTCATCTTTGACTTCCATGGAAATTCTCTGTCATGCAGCTCTGAAAATTAAGTGCTCGGTATTGGGCCAGTGGTCTGTGAGGACGGCAGAGTGCGTGCTGTCCAGAGGGACACAGTGGCCTGACAAAACGGGGCAGAAACTTTGTGACCCGTGGCGGCATGGCAGGTGTGGTGGATGGCATTTAGAGGGGAAAGGGTGTTACTTAACAAGGGAGGAGCTGCTATAGAAGGAGCCTCAGTTTCCTGTCTGTAAAATGGGAGCACCTATACCTCCTTTGTAGGGCTGTTCTAGACATGAGATAAGTACAGTGTCTAACACATAGCAGGTGCTTAATAAATGTTGCCTGCTACTTTTATGCGATAGCCTGAGACCACGTGTGCGTGCTGGGTCACTTCTCAGATGTAAAACGTGTAATAACCGTCTAGTTTCAATTCTCGGGGTGATTTTTTTGTTATTAGAATGAGTGTAGTTTTAAAATCTAGAGAAAATAGACTCATTCTTAGGAAGCTTATTTAGTGATAACCCTGTGCAAAGTTAGCACTCTGATTTTTATGGTGCTGCTCAAGGTTCTGTGGCACCAGAAGCGTCAATGAGCCAGTGAAGCCTCCCTAAACAGCTTTGTGACTGCCCACATTAAAACGTAGCTGGACCCTCAGCAGCTCCTCTCCACCAGCACAAGATCTTTTACCCTGGTTGGGCAGCTGGACATTTCCATATTTTTTTTTTTTGCCCATCAGCCCCTGCGGCTATTTTAAGGACTTTAGAAGTAGTGTTCGTGGCGCATCACCGATGTTCTTCGTGGTATGATAAAGAGCATGCGGAAGTGAGAGCGCCCTTTCTGATGTACGTGTTACACGGGCGGGGGTCGCTGTTGTTTCCAGCTCTCCTGGACATCCCAACGGAGGGGAGCAGGGGCAGTTGGCACGGGCGTCCCTGTCCCTCGGTCGGCACTTGTGCTCTGCTCCGGCTCCACTAGATGGCGCTGCGCACAGCTGGTTACCCCCTGGTCCCGCCGGTAGCTGCTCGGAACCGGGCTTGATGGTCCGCAGGCCGGCGTTGCTTTCGATAGCCGTGTATCGGCATCAGCCTTTCACAGTTCTGATTTTAAGAGGCGCACTCTGTGGCTGTCCTCAGTATTCGCCGAGAACCATGACTGCCGTTCCGTGGGCATCTCCCGAGTGCTTCGGGTGTGCCAGGCGCTGCTGCCGGGTCCTTTCTCACACGTTACCTGGTTAACCCTGGCGACCTCTGGCAGGTTGCTCTGTGCTCGCTGTGCAGGTGAACAGACACAGGTTACAGGGATTCAGAGCTCGTGCAAGGTCACGGGCGAGGGCTCACTATGCCCTACAGAAAAATTATCCCCAAAGGGTTGAATTGAAAACTTTATTCAAGGTAAGTGTTAGGATAGTCTGATTTATGGCTGTTGGCCATAAATTTGTTTGTTCTGTGGGGGAAATTATAGTCCTGTTATTTGCATTGGAGGCTATGAGTCAAAATCTTCCATTTGTGTGAGGAAGCAAACCGTAGTAACCAAAGCTTTGTCAGCTGGTGTGGAAACGCCTCCTTCCTCCTGAGTAAGGGGCTGACCAGGTCCAGGTATAAAAAACCTGGGAGGAATTTTGGACAAAGACACGATTACAAATTTAGTAATTTTAGCAGAGTGGAATACTGGAAAGAGGCCACAGGACTTCGGAAATGTATCCTGAGGTTTCTTTCATTTTGTTCGTTTATTCAACTAATATTTGTTAAGTACCTGACCTGTTAAATTGAACTGTGTGTTCTGGGCCAGTTACTTCCGTGTCTACACTGGCAGTAATGCCTGCCTTGTAGGTCACTAAGGTGGAAAGACAATGATTTTATAGGTATTTACTTTCATTCTAAGTTTTTAACATACAGGACACATTTGTTACATCTAATATGAGATCACTACACATTTATGTTTCTCATCCTCATGTCGTATCTTTTATATCTGACTTTCCTACATCAGTTCTCGGTTATCTACCAGTGCAGTAGAGTATCTGCTGGCCGTTTTTATAGGGCCGGCTTTCTCCTCCCACCTCGTGCCTCCTCTGCTCCTGGCCTTGAGTTTGGATGTGCTCGGCATACTGTAAACAGAGCCGAGTACTGAGAGAGGTCCCTTTCACCTCCCGTTTGCCTAACCAGCGCGTGCCTACTGCTGACTGAAAATGCTGGGACGAGGTTCAGACTGTTTGGTAACAAGGAGAGGCTGAGACAGTTCTCAGTCACACAGGTTTGAGCCGCTTCTTTGTGTTGTGACCTTGGATTCACAAACCCTGCTCAGCCTCAGTTTCCATGACTATAAAATGGTTGTTGAAAAAAAGGAAGCCTGCTTGGAGTCTTTGTGTGATGAGATGTATAGTGTCATGCCTGGTAGGTACTAAGCATGGGGTAAACAGCTGCTCCCGCCTTCATCATCATCATCATCATCATCATCATCACCACCACCACCGCCACCACCACCACCACCACCACTGTCACCGTCACCATCTTCAGTCTTCGTCATTTGTCAAGCAGTCTGCAGTCCGGGGAGGGAGATAAACGCGTAGAGGGAACGGTTCCAAGAGTGTGTTCGGTAGGAGAATGCAGAGAGGTTTTCGGGGCTCAGAATGACTTCAGCTCATCATGGGGCCAGGGCGAGTCCTCTTCGAAGAGGGCTTGGCTGGACACCAAACCCATCACAGGTGGGAAAGGGACTCGGTCAGCGACACAGACCCTTTCCGATCCCCACACGTAATTCTTAGCTCCGGGCTCCCCTATGTTTCCGTCGCACCTAGTATTCCTATTGGTGCTTTGTGGTTATTTGCTTATCTCTCTTCTCTCCCCCTCCCGTTAAGACCTTTATTTCTTATTCTAGGCATTGAAAACTTTTATTTGGAAACAGTTTTAAAATAAAAGAGTTGAAAATAAAGTGCTAAGGCGTCCTGTATGCCTGTTTGTCTGGATTCCCCAGTTGTTAACGCTTTCCCACATCTGCTTTCCCATCGTCCCCGTGTATTTACGTATGTTCCTGGCTCGTTGGGGAGTAAGGTGCCCATGTTACCTCCCCTTGCCCCTAAAAATCCACCTTAGCGTGGATTTTCTCTTACGTAACTGCAGTTCTGGAGGAGAGTGATCACATTTAGGAGGTCGATCGTTGTTTCATACGACTGTCTCATCTGCAGTCCGTGCGCCACTCTTGCCGTGCTTCCCATTTGGTCTTGGAGAGGATCCAGTTCAAGACCCGAGAGTGCATTCAGCTGTTTAGTGTCTTTTAGTCTCTCACTTTGGAAGAGCACCTGCGTCTTCCTTTACCTTTTATGCCGTGCGTGTTTGATTACCACAGAGACCAGGTTTCTGTGGGTTGTCCGTCTGGGTTGTCCCATTTCCTTAATATCCGGTTCACGTGCTTCCGCTTCCGCAGGAATCCCCCTGAGGCGATGGTGTGTCCTGCTCGGCACCTCCTATTGGGAGGCACACAGTGTTGGGGTCACGTTGTCCTGTGACTGACGATATAGGTTTGATTACTTGGTTAAGGTCCTGCCAGCTGTCTCCACTGCAAAGATATTATTTTCCTTTTGTAAGGAAATTAGTATTTTTTGCGAGGAGACACTTGTAAATACTCCGTTCCTCATTGTAAACTCTTCCTCACAGATTTTAGCATCCATTAACGTTTGTTAACCTGAATTATTACTATGCTAGTTGTAAGATGGAGATTTTCTTTTTTTTTTTTTTATTTTACTTATTTTGAGAGAGAGCGCGCACACACGCACGAACATTGGATGGGCACAGAGGGGGAGAGAATCCCAAGCAGGCTCCATGCTTTCAGCCCAGAGCCCAATGCGGGGCTTGAACCTATGAACTGTGAGGTCGTGACCTGAGCCGAAATTAAGAGTTGGACGCTTAGCTGACTGAGCCACCCAGGTGCCCCTAAAGTGGCGATTTTCTAATTCAGTCATTCCATCTACATTGATTGGTTGACATTCTACCTGAGGGAACATGTTCATTTTTTTCTTTCCTTCTTCCTCCTCTTCCTCCCTCCGTCATCTGTCTGTATAATTTCAGGGATTCTTCTTTGATTCAACTGGTTATAATCCTTTGCTAATCGTTATAAAAATTGGCAATTAAATTGTCCCAGATTTGGCCATTGGGAAGCCCTTTACCGTGGCTCCTGGGTCTCATTGAAAGGAGCATCCCATATGTCTTTTGAATATTTTTTTAAACCCCTTAACAGCATTTTGTTCCAGGCACATCTTGTACTTGCCGTGCCGCAGCTCTAAAATTAGCCATTTCTTCCAAGGTGCCTAGTTTCTTATAGTGTGGAATGGTCTTTAAACATCAAAATCTGGAATGGACTACTGGTGTATCATTGCTGCTGGGCCCTTTCACTGGACAGAGTGGTTGATGATGTGTCTGCAGGTGTGTCGCCATTGTCTTCGCGTGAGACTCAGAGTAGGCCTGTAGACTTACTGCAGGTGGACAGAAGCGAATGTTCCGTGGGCTGTACATTCCACTCAACTTACTGTTGCAGCAGAAAAGCAGCCAGAGACAGCATGGACACGAATGATTACGATTGTGTCCTCGCAGCGCTATTTTGTGATATGCGTAGTGTGCTGGCTTCGGCCGTGGGCGTTAGTCTGCCTGTCCTTCCTCCTTCCCAGCTACTGGAGAGCAGGGACCAGGCCGTATCTCTCTTTTGCGATACCACCCACCATAAGGGCGCTGTCAAAACTCTTTGGATGAGTGAATTAATGATAATTGTTAGACCGCTCATTCCTCTTATGTGGATCTTTTAGATACAGATTTCTTATGGCTTACCGATTTGTTGAGGTCCTCATTTGCAAGATCTGAGTCTTTTAAACACCCGATGTGTACAATATGCAAAGTAATAATAAGAAAAAATAATTTCGTAAAACTCCTGAGGATGTTTATGTTGTCATGATAACATGGCTACCTTTTTTTCTTTTTTTAAACTTTTTTTTAATGCTTAATTTTGAGAGAGAGAGAGAGACAGGGGCAGAGACAGGGAGACACAGAATCAGAAGCAGACTCTAGGCTCTGAGCTGTCAGACAGAGCCCCACATGGGCTCGAACTTACGAACCGCGAGATCACGACCTGAACCAGAGTCGGACACTTACCCGACTGACCCACCAAGGTGCTCTCATGGCTACCTTTTTCTTAATAAAGTCCTATCTCAAGGCATAGCTGTAACATGCAGGCATTACATAGGCCCCCTGCTCTGGTCTAGCATAACTCTGTTCTGTGTAGTCTTTAGCTGAAAGGCAGAACTCCAGCACCGATCAATTGGGTGAAAAATCTCAAAATTATACTCCTTTTATTGTCTGAGAATAGGTTTATTTCTTCACAGTTTTCTTTATGTAATTTATTTCTCTGATTTATTCAAAAAAGGATTTGGTTATAGCAGTGATGAATGGATTTTATCAGGGAGTGAACCCAGTCTCGGAGAAAAGTATGTCATTAGGAAGGACCACCTGTTGTCGATGCACAGTAACAATGATCCAGGTAATGTGGGACACGGAGAAAACCCAGGCACCAGGGTATTGCGAACAGCAGCGGTGTGAGCATAAAGATGCAAATCAAGTCAACTTAAAGTGTCCCTGATGACTCTAAAAGAAATCAGACTTTTAGTTATTGCTTACATTTTTTTTTTTTTTTAATTCTCCAAATTCAAAAGTCAGTTGTCAGCATGTTGGTGAGTGGTTGTTGCGTTTGTGAGTGGTTGTTGTGTTGGCTGGCTGTCTGATTGTTTATCAGAAAAGCATGAAGTGGTGCTCAGTCCTTTCTCTAGAATCCCAAAAGGTGGTATTAAAGTTCTGTGTCCCAGAACAGCTCATGGTTCTGTGGAAAGTCCTGGTCCGGTGGTGAAGGGGGTACTGAGCAAGTCTCCTGCCCGCACTTGGCTTTTCTCTGCCAGGTCCTGGGGTGCCTCACAAGATTTTGATTTGGTTAATGAGTTTTACTGCTTTTTGTTTTGTTGTTATTTTGTTTTGAGTGTTTATTTATTTTGAGAGAGAGAGAGAGAGAGAGAGAATCCCAAGCAGGCTTCATGCTGCCAGTGCAGAAGCGCAGAGCCTGACATGGGACCCGAACTCACAGCCCTGGGATCATGATCTGAGCTGATATCAATCAAGAGTCCAACACTTCAAGGACTAAGCCACCCAAGAGCCCCTGTTTTGTTGTTTTTAAGTATGGAAAGAACCTTCGTGAGGAAGTTACAGCTCCGTGTCTGTGCGTCTCTCACATACTCACTTAGAGACACACGAAGCAAGGACTGTCTGCACTTTGGACACTGCCCATCGTGTAGTTTACCATCAGTTCAGAACAGATAGGACACCAAACCCCCTGCCCTAGGTCCACAATGACTTGGAAGAACACGGCGACTGAGAAACTAAAAGTCATGTGTCTTAATGGTGAATTGACTGTATTCTGTATTATTATACTTTGTTTTGTTTCCTTCTCGACCCTGCCAGGGTCTTGCTCATAAATGGCGAAGAGGTGTGTTCCTTTTGGTGGTAGGAAGCTCGGTGAGCCTCAGTTTGTCCACCTATAGAATGATCCCGAGGGAGTTGTGTGACGTGCCCGGCATCTTGTGGTCACGCGGAGTTGGTCACCTCCTCCAGAGTTCTTCCGGCCGGCGTGCACGTGTCCGTCGTTCGTGGAGCCCAGCTCAGGCCATGTACTTGTGGAAGCGTCCACGTAGCAGGCAGCGTGTGAACTCTCCGTCAGAGCACCGTGTTACTTCCAGGAAAGGGGTCCGAGCGGTACAGAGCGTCCGGGCCGGGCGAGACGGCCAGCGAGCAGCACCTTCTGCTGATGAGACCTCCGGGTTTACCCCTGGGGGAGGCCCCTGTCCGGCTCGCGGGGGCCCCGGGAGGGACCGGCGGGCCGTGCGTGTCTCCACGGCCTTTCCCGCGGGGCCGGAAGGGTGTTCGCTTCTTGCTCGGGGCGGACGCGGCCACGTGGGGAACACAGGGGGACGGCCGGCGGCGAGCGCTGCCTCGGCAAAGACCAGCGAGGGGCCCATGGCACCACCCAGGGGTGGGGAGCCCACCGGGGAGGGCGACGGACCGGCTGTGACTCCTGGTGCGGCGGGAGACACGTCCCGGGCGGCAGAGGGTGACGGGCCTGAGACGGGAGTCCGTCTCGTCGCCCGCCACCGTGGCGTCTGCGCAGACGTGGACTCGCTGCCGGTGGGAGCGCCATTGGGCCCGTGCCCCCCCCCAGCGCGTCCCCGCGCCCGCTCCACGCCCCTCCCCCCTCTTTGCAGCCCTGCTTATGTGTTTCATGCTCCAGAGGCCAACGACCTGTTCTCCCACGAGAGTCCAGCTTCCTGCAGGCAGGAGACGTGACTCGCTATGTTCGATTCCTGCTCTGGTGCCCAGCGCGGTGCCTGGGAGATCATAGCTTCTCGCTAGTGTTTGCAGAGTGAAGAGTTGGTTGGTCTCAGATTCTTCTCTGCGTTAGGGCAATGGATTCATGACCTCGGGGTGCTTTGTGGAAGGAACATGGAGAAAGAGTGTTCTCATCTTATTTGAGTTCCCAGCGACTGATTTTGAGAGACCTGCTACTTCTCCGGCCATCGTGGCAGACGTGTGCGCCCTGGCAGTGTGGGCACGGGCCTTGGGTCTGAGACTCAGACTCTGTCATTTAAGAAGTACTGAACTTGGGCACAGACCTTTACCTCTCCAAACTCAGTTCCTTAGTTTGTCAGAGCAGGCACCATACTGCCCACCTGCCAGGCTAGGCTTCTTGTGAGGATTCAGTTGTGTTTTGTTTTGTTTTTGCAATTTTTTTTTTTTTTTTTTTTTTTTTTGAGAGAGAGAGACAAAGAGAGTGCGAGCAGGGGAGGGGTGGAGAGCAAGGAGGACACAGAATCTGAAGCAGGCTCCAGGCCCTGTGCTGTCAGCACAGAGCCGGACACGGGGCTCGAACTCACAGACTGCAAGATCATGACCTGAGCCGAGGTCGGACGCTTAACCAACTGAGCCGCCCAGGCACCGCATGAGGATTTAGTGACACACCTCAAGACTGCAGAACGGAGACTCCAGGCTGCTGAGAATAGTCAGAATAGTGCCTAACACACAGTAGGCGCTCAGTGTTGGTTGGATGAGTAATACACGTGAAAGCAGCTTCTCTTGGTCTGGAGTATAAAGTAAAAGCAGGAATGTATTGACAAGAGGGGAGCAGGATAGGCAGGGACTAGAATGTGCAGGGCCAGTAGACAGGTGAGGAGTAAGAATGTATTTTAAATTTGGAGCATGATTGGACGGATGTAATGCTGGAGAAGGACACGGTCAGCTACGTGTTTTAGAAAGATCATTTAGGATGTTGAACGACACAGGTTTAAAAGCGTTTGAGTTCTGTGAGTTGAGAATTGTATGTAGTATTCCTAGACATCTAAGAGTGCATGACCATGTATTTGAAGCGTTGGTGGAGGAGATCCCCTGGGGAGAGCTCAGAATCAAAAGAGAAAAGGACAAAGGGACCCTTGTGGCCCTTTCAGCACTGGAGTCTTGGGCAAAGGAGAAGAATCCCTTTGTTGTTTCCTTTTCTTACTTCATAAAGGGTGTGAGTCCATCAGTGTAAATTATACTTGAAACTGTGTGTTTTAAAAGCTTTTTGTGTGCGCATGTGTGATGCATTTCTTTTCAAATAGGAATCTTAAAGTTTGTCACCGCTCGTGATGCTTAAGCAAAACAGGATCTCTGTAAGCTTCTTCAACTCTGAGCTGATCACAGTTTGGTTCAGGGAGCTTAGGGAGTGTGGTGGCACAGCCAGGCTCTTGCGGGCTTGTCTGCGCACAAGGCCTACTGGCTCCTCCCAGCAAATCTTGCCCACCACAAGTCTTCCAGACTACTGTTGAGTTGGCTCACACTTTCCCAATAGAGTTTAACGTAAGTGAAATGCGTTGTGCCTTTCAATTCTCACCAGCAAATGCCTGTCGTAATTGCTTCTTTCTTTGCAAAAGTATTGGTTAGTGTTGCTACCTGCAGTCCATCCGGAAGGTGAATCCTGAGCCCTGCCTCAGAGGGTTCCCTGGGGATGTATGCGGAGGGCGCAGACACCATCCTGGGCAAACGTAGACTTTTACTCTTGGCATGGAGACTGCAACAGACGGCCCCACCGCCTCTCCTCTAGGGCTTAGGGGCGGAGCAGACTCCTTGTCTGCCTCCTGCTGCCCTCCCCTTAGGTTGGACCCTAGTTCTCGTTTGGTCTCTCGAACGGGTGGCTGTGACCTCATCCAAAAAGGGTAGAACTGTTTCGGCTTTCTTCTTGCAATAGCCACTTGGTAAAAATGGGCCAAAAGTAAGTTCCAGGAGAAAATCCTGGTAAGGTCCCCTCATCGGAGGATACTTTTGGACTCTTGTCTGCTTGCCCCGGAGGGGTCGCTTCCTAGTGCTTGGACCCAGGGGGGTGGCCCAGACGAGTCCACTGGACCACAGTTCTTTCTCACTGGTGGTGACGTTTCAGTGTTTGGGAAGACAGTGAGGGTCCTTGGTGTCCTCCAGAGATTTGGGTGTGTCACTGACACTTTGTTTTTCAGCTCCTTTGCCTGCAGGCCGTACTAGGAATTAAGGGAGCGTCAGGTGCCAGTTCACAGTCTCATAGTTCACTTAATTTCATTTTACAGTTGTCACTTCCTACTTGAGTAACCCTTTCCCAAAATAGTTTTGCCGTCTGTTTTATAAAATATCAATAATAAACTTTTCTAAGTACCTTGGTTTGGGCTTCTTGTTTGGAGCAAATATTGGCCTCCACGGTTATCACATAGAAGTCAAAGAAGCAGTATTTCTTCCGCTTGAACAAAAATCACAATATGCAGAATAGGTTTCAAACCATAAACTTTGCCTTGAAATTTAACATACAGCGTGCTAGAAGCCAGTATGCCCAAGGGGAATATGCACCGTGTCTTGCTTAGTTTGGAGTCATAAAGGCTTCTCTTGAGTTGGCTGCTGCTTTTAACACCAGGTACTTCTATGCAGTGGCTCATATCTTAATTGTGTTATTTAACATCATCGTTCCGAAACAGTAATAAGTCAGTTTATATTGTTTGGTATCTTAAGTTCTTTATGACAAGGGCCAAGAATCAAGCACTGCTCCCATCTCTCATGGGTACAGTTCAGAAAGAAGTGATTTTCTTAGGACGTTTAAGATGAGGTTCGTCTGTGTAGAGAAAACAAAAATAATTTTCTTTCCTTTTTCAGTTTTCAGATTTAGATGTTGTTTGTGACTTATTTACAATAAAACTGAAAAACCGGAAGAGAGAGTATACCCGTGTTCTACGGCTGCTGTAACACGTAGCCGTGAATTTAGTGGCTTTATTATCTTGGGGTTCTAGAGGGCAGAAGTCTGGAATGGTTCTCACTGGGCCAGAGTCAGGTGTCTTGGACGCTAAGTCCCTTTCTGGAGATTCACAGAGAGAAATTGTTCCCTAACTTTTCTGGCTGCGGGAGGCTGCGCACAGCCCTGGGCGCCTGGCCCCTTCCTCCATCTCTGAAGCCAGCAACTTCCACGCTACCTCTCCCGTAGGCCTCTCCTGCAGGCCTCTCTTGCTTTTCTCCTCCATTTGTGAGACTCTTTGTAATTACCTGGAGTTACCTGGATAATCCAGGAGAATCTTCCCATTTTAAGATTAGCCGATTAACAACCTTAGTTCTGTCTGCAACTTGTAGTTTTCCTTCTCCATGCAACTTAGACATTTACAGGTTCTGGAGATGAGGATGTGGGGGTCTTGGGGGAGCCATTGCTTTTTCTACCACAGAGCGATTAAGGAGGACTGCAGAAAACTGATATTTACCAGGTACCGAGTATATCTTCAGTTCTGGTTTTAGGGATTTTCATGTGTTTAGGATGTTCTCTCGAATGATTCATCAGGGGCTCTGGAGATATGAAAGAACTTGTCAGTGTCACATAATTGTTAATAATGATGCGCTGGTATTTGCTGAGTTCTTGTTAAATGCCAGCCAATTTACAGACCATATTTTTCTCAGTACTTGGTACATGCCTCTGAGATAAGAGAAATATATTCCACTTCACAGGGGAGAAAACAGGCTTTCGTGGAAGTTGTGACTGGCCTGACGTCGCATGGCTGGCTTGTGACTGAGTGCTTTGGACTTTGTCCATCTGCTTCCCAGTTACCGTGGATTAGGGTATAGGGGCCTCACAGAGCTGATCGTCATATTGAAGTTGTCATCCGGGTAATGTTCAGAGTACCTGTCAGGGTATTTGTCAGAGGTCATTTGGTTCACGTGTCACAATGACCAGGCAGTTAATCGACTGACTTGACAGCTGCTTTTTCCTTCCCTCTGCACTTCTACTTTTTACCTGTTTGTAGACCATGTTTATTGAGCTCCTCTTCAGTCACTGCTTCCCATCTATTTTCCGTATTTTTTCAGGCATCACTTTCCTTAATCTGTGCCACAGGCTTACACAGACAGATACTGACACTCCCGTTTGATAATGAAACTTGGCCTAAGAAAGGTAGAAGGGCAAGATTGGAACCAAGCTCCGTTTTGACTCAAAACCTGTGTTCTTTTTTGCTATGCTATATAAAAGGTGTATCTTATTTACAGAGTTTTACTTCAATCCTACATATTCAGAATGATCGCTTGAAATAATTCCATAAAATATTTAGAAAATACAGACAAAAGAAACTAAACATGACTGATGTAGTAATTAAACTGAACGCCTAAGGAACACATGTTGATATATTCAAAAGAAGAGCTAAAAAGTACTTGGTTTATGTCGACCCTGATGAGCTCAGCGACATGGAACAAACTAGGACTTGCTTCGACGATTTGTGTCTAATTTGAATCAGCGGTTTCAGTTAACGTTCGTCATGGGCTGAACAGCGTTCCCCAGATAGGTCTGCATCCTGAGCCCCGGAAGTTGTGAATACTAGCGTATGTGGCAAAAGGAACTTGGCAAATATTATTAGGTTAAAGATCTTGAGATGTATTATCATGGATCACCTGGGTGGACCCAATATAATCAGCAAGCACTGGTCCTTATAAGAGGGATGTGGAGGAGGAGACGGAGTCAGACAGAAGGCAATGTGACAGTGGAAGCGGTGATTGTAGTGATGTGGCCACAAGCCATTGGAATGTTGGCAGCCTCAAGAAGATGGGAAGGACATGGGAAGGAACTCTTAATTGGAGCCTCTAAAAGACATGCTTTCATCTTAGAATTCTAACTTCTAGAAATGTAAGAGAATGTTCACATTGTTGTTTCAAGGCACTAAATTTGTGGTAATTTATTACAGTGACGATGGGAAACTAATACAGTGTCCTTAAATAATTATGAACTGCTTAACAATAATAGTTGGAGACTTCAGTACCCTTTTTAAATAATGGATACAACAACCAGGTAGAAGATAAGTAAGGAAATAAAGGACTGAAACGGCATCATAAGCCGACTAGACTGAGTAGACATCTGTAGAACATGTTCTCTTGACAAGAGTAGAAACTACATATCTCTTAAGTCACATGGAACGTCCTCCAGGACAGATCATAAGCTAGTCCATAAAACAAGCCTCAGTAAATTTTAAAGGATTGAAATTATGCAAAGGATGTTCTCTGGCTATAATGAAATGAGATTAGAAATTAATGATAGAAAAAAAACTTGGGGAATTCACAAGTATGTGGAAGTTAGCAGACTTCTTAGTAACGGATGAGCCAAACAAATCACAGGGGGAATTAGAAAATGTTTTGAGATGAATGAAAATGAAGATATAACATACCCAAATTTATGGGATGCAGCTAAAGCGGCACTTAGAGGCAAACTTACAGCTATAAATACCTACCTATATTAAAAATGAAGGTAATTCTCAAATCAGTTACTTAACCTTCCATGTGAAGACTGTGTGAAAACAAATTAAATCTAAATTAAGCAGAATGTTCAAAATAATATAGATTGATCTGTCCTGGAGAATGTTCCATGTGACTTAAGAAGAATGTAGTTTCTGCTCTTGTCAAGGGATCACGTTCTTAGATGTCTGCTGATAATACATATTAGAATGGAAATTATCAAAAAGAGAATAGAAAAGCAATACAGAAAATCAACAAACTGAAAGTTGGTTTTTTGAAAAGACCAACAAAATTTAACTTTAGCTACACTGACTAAAATAAATGGGAGAAGATTCAAATGACTAAATTCAGGAATGAAAAGGGAAACCCTCTACTGACTTTATAGAAATCGAAAGGATTGTAAGGAAATACTATGAACAATCGTATGTCCATAAATTAGGTAACTTGGTTTAAATGGGAAGATTCTTAGAGGGACAGAAACTGCCAAAACCGACTCAAGAAGAAATAGAAAATGTGAACAGAGTGGTGAAGAGATGAATTGGTAAATAAAAAATACTCACTAAAAAAAGCCCAGGTCCAGATGGCTTTACTGGTGAATTCTACCAAACATTTAAAAAATAATTAATACCAATTCTTGACTAATTCTTCCAAAAAAACAAAAGCAGAAGGAATACTTCCCAACTCATTCTAGGAGACCAGAATTACCTTTATTCCAAAATCAGACAAAGTCATCACACACACACAAAAAAACAAAACTACAGACCAGCATCTCTTACGAATACAGACACAAAGATCCTTAAAACACTAGCAAACCAAATCCAGCAACATATAAAAAGGATTATGCACCGTGATCATATAGGATTTATCCTAGGAACACAAGGCTGGTTTAGCATTGAAAAATCACTTAATATACCATCATTGGAATATAGGACAAAAAACATATAATCATCTCAATAGGCACAGGAAAACATTTGACAAATTCTAACCCTTTCATGATAAGAATACTCAACAAACTAGGAATTGAAGGGAACTTCCAAAATCTGAAAAAGGGATATCTATGAAAACCCACAAGTAACATAATAGTCAAAGACTTTTCCCTTAAGACCAGGAAGGAGCAAAGATGTCTTCATCTTTGCCTTCACTCCTACTATTCAGCATTGTCCTGGAGGTTCTAGCCAGGGCAGCTGGGCAAGAAAATGAAATAAAAGGTATCCAGATGGGAAAGGAAGAAGTATCATTAACTTTATTCTATAGATTACATGGTCTTATTTATAGAAAATCATAAGGAATCTACTAAAAATCTGTTAAAACTAATAAGTGAGTTTGGCACATTCCTTTTAGTTACTTTAAAATTGAATATTTCGGGGCACCTGGGTGGCTCAGTCAGTGAAGTGTCTGACCTCGGCTCAGGTCATGATCTCACAGTTTGTGAGTTCTGTGCTGACAGCTCAGAGCCTGGAGTCTGCTTTGGATTCTGTGTTTCCCTCTCTCTCTCTCTCTGCCCTTCCCATGCTCACTCGCTGTTTCTCTCCCTCTCAAAATAAATAAACTTAAAAAAAAAAAACAATAAAAGCAGGGGCGCCTGGGTGGCTCAGTCGGTTAAGCATCCGACTTCGGCTCAGGTTATGATCTCACGGTTCCATGGGTTTGAGCCCTGTGTCAGGCGCTGTGCTGATAGCTCAGAGCCTGGGGTCTGCTTCGGATCTGTGTCTCTCTCTCTGCCCCTCTCCCTCCCCTGCTCATGCTCTGTCTCTCTGTTGCTCTCAAAAATAAACATTAAAAAAATTTTTTAAAGTTGTATATTTCTTCTAATAATAACTATGATATGTACCTCACTGGATTACAAGTTTCATGAAGCCAGGGCTCACATCTCTTTTGTAGACCACTGAATAACTAGCTCCTGCACACATGCTGGGTGCGTGGAAAGTGCTCTTTACGTGCTTGATAAATGATTATTTTGGAAAAAAAAATAGAAAATATAAACAATTTTTAAAAGTTGCGCTACCCATAATGCAATCATTTGGAGGTAGTTGTTCATATTTTAGATAGTTTCCTTTTCCATGTAAAATTTTAGATTGGGTTCTTAGTTCAATATTGTACCACAGTCATTTTCCTAGGTCATTAGAAAGTTGGAAATACTGTTTTTCATGGCCATGTAGTACTCCATGTTATATACTTAGCTGATTCTTCACTAATGAGCATTTCCAGTTTTTGGAATTAATAATTCGGGATTGTCTGTCCCATTTCCTCGATGTCTGTCCATTTCTGCCCCTGCCAATATTACTGTGATAGGCTGAATCTGCTTACTTGCTGCTAGTGCTGTTCTCTATCAAGATTTGTACTTAAAAGGAAGCAGTGAAACTGCAAATCTTTTTAGACATGCAAGTCCAGTCAAATCATTCCTTCATTTAACCGTTTTCACTCTAGCTAATATCTTCAAGATAAAATCTTAAAATTTCTCAGGATGGCATTCACTGTTCTACTTTAGTCTCCAGTCTCATTTCTGTCACCTTCTCTTGGGTGTTACTAGCACACCGGATTTCTTGTCTGGTTCACGAGAGTCACATGCTCTTGTGTAAGGTCCTCTGTGTGTTGTGTTTTGTTTTTTAATGGAAATGTCCTTTTCCCTCTTAAGTGCCTCGCTCACTTGTATTCTTAGGGATTCAGCTGGGGTATCCCCATCTAGAGGAAACCAGTTTGCCATCCACTCTCAGCTCTGGCTTGGTTGCCTCATCTGCCCATTTCTGTCTTCCTCCATCGTAGCCTTTATCACACTGGATTGTAATTTTCTTCCTATTACATCTTCCCTACTAGGGTCAGCTCCTTGAAGGCAAGGACTGTGTATCCACTGTGCCTGGAACACAGTAGGCCTTCAGTAAATGCTTGTTCAGTGAATGCTTCACTGAACCTCTTGGCACATAAGTCTGCAGTGGTCGTTCAGGTAGTTTCTTGAGGACAGTTTCCCAGAAGTTGAATAAGCAAACAACATTTTAAAGGTTCTTGACCGGGGCGCCTGGGTGGCGCAGTCGGTTAAGCGTCCGACTTCAGCCAGGTCACGATCTCGCGGTCCGTGAGTTCGAGCCCCGCGTCGGGCTCTGGGCTGATGGCTCGGAGCCTGGAGCCTGTTTCCGATTCTGTGTCTCCCTCTCTCTCTGCCCCTCCCCCGTTCATGCTCTGTCTCTCTCTGTCTCAAAAATAAATAAACGTTAAAAAAAAAAAAAAAAGCCTTTAAAGGTTCTTGACCTACATTGTCAAATTGATTTATAGAGGAGTTGTGCCAGTTAAACTTTCTGCCTGTCAGTAATGTATGTGAATATACGTAGATGAGGCCCTCTAGCTCCTATTTTTAAAAAACTTTTATTCTTAACACATTCCTGTTTTTAATTAGTCAATTTTTAAATTCTAGAATAGTTAACATACAGTATTATATTAGTGTCAGGTGTACAATACAGTGGTTCAACTGCCAGGATAATTTGTGTTGTTTCTGCCAAGGCCACGGTTATTTAGGGAGCTACTAAGTAGAAAGCATGTATTTGGAGGCTCTCAGCCTGTCACCTTTTATGATTAGTTGGTCATGGGAGCATACTTTAGTAAACTAGAAACCTGGATATTTGGTTTTCCATTTTCCACTCTGTATGGTTGCTTTTCAAACAGAATTTGTTGTTCCTTTATATTATAGATGGGCAGAGAGCCCTTTTTGACAGTATAATGATCAAAACAGTAATAGGCACACTGTCAGAATAAATGCTTCTGCAGAACTCGGTGAAGCTCTTCGAGAAGCACTTCCATCTGATTCCCCTATGGTTTTGCAAAGTTAAGAAGCAAAGGTGTTATAATGTCACTGAACATTACATTAGCGTGTAAGTTCTGAGTTACTTGTTGGGCTGATGAACTTAATGTCCACAGGACAGAGGGAAAAATAATTAGCAATGATGTATCCAGTGTTTGGATTTGCATCTGATAAAATCTGCAGTAGAATTATAAGCAATGTGCAGGGCTGCCCTGGCAAACAGGAAGTTGTTAGGTTTATAAGGCTCAATACTGACGAAGAGGGAGAGCAGAACGGGGCTCTTGCTTCCCAGAGCAGTTTCTGGGAGAAACCTTGTGTTCCTGACTGAGCTAGCTCTCTATCAGTTATATGCCCCGTGTCCTTATATCTCCATAGTGTGCCCCGTTTTTGTCTGTCTTTTTTTTTTTTTTTTCCTTCTTAGTTTATTGGGTATGAGTGTGTTTTGGGATGGGTGAGGAGTGGTACTGGAAGCTGGGAAAAGTTGAGATTCTGATTTCATTGTTCAGGCAAGTGATGGTCTGGGAGAGAAGATATCAAATGTGCTCTGGTCCCCATGTGGCCGTGAGGCCACAAGTTACCCCACCTCTGTGGCCCTGTCATCATCTGCAGAGCGGGATGGCACCACCTCGCTAAGCGGCACTGTTGGGACGTGAGAGGGCCAGGGCAGTAAACCGAGTATTTGTCAAGAGTCGGACTAGTGCCTGGCAGGTAGCAGGCGCCCAGCCAGTGTTTGTACTTGATCATAAAGCTCTTTCCATCAGGTCGCTAGAAAAGAACGGCATTAAATAATAGTGGTTGCTTTGTCACTGTTCTTGCGCTTGTTCCTGGGACCAGATCCTTTCTTCTGTTCCCCAGCATTTGTAGACACCGTCTCCCTCCTCCTCGCCTCTCTCTCTCTTTCTCTCTCTCTCTCTCTCTCTCTCTCTCTACCCCCTTCCCATTGAAAAGAAAGGTCAGAACTGATGGTTTTCTCTATTAAAATGTTATGTTTACTAAGTAAGTCCTCTTTGTACCTGGCTTATGTTTGAAAGCTGCTGATCACATTTTATGAACCCTTTTCTTTCAAACACGTGGCACAACGGTCAGACCTGTCGGAAGACACCCTCTCGAACCAGTGGTTATTATCATTGCGTTGTTGTGTGGCCCCAAGCCCAAAGCATGATGGATTGTGGCAAGTAGACGCACTCAGCGGCCGTGCTGTGGTTTGCAGCTGGCTGCCCGCGCCGCCTTGGAAGTGCTGTCAGACTGGGGTGCGCGGCCTTCGTGGCGGCTGTGCCGGAAGGTGGATGCCATTGCCTGTACTTGACAGTCTTTGAAGCGAATTGGTTTTTGGAACTAGATACTATACAGTATACGAACGAGGTTCATACTCCGAATCTGATTTTATAAGTGTGCGACGAAGGGATCCTGTTCGGATGCCTGATTCGGCCACTTGCTGGGTTTCCTCGTGCTCACCTGCTGTCTCTCACAGGCCGAGCCTGCTCTTGCGCATCCCCGAGACCGTGGCGCGTGGGAGGCCGGGCGGGACCTGCTCCTTCTCCCTCTCTGTGCTGGGGCCAGTACAGGCCGTTTCTAGACATCTAGGAGAGCACAAATACACAATTCCGATTTGTTTTAAATTTTTTTTTTCAACGTTTATTTATTTTTGGGACAGAGAGAGACAGAGCATGAACCGGGGAGGGACAGAGAGAGAGGGAGACACAGAATCGGAAACAGGCTCCAGGCTCTGAGCCCTCAGCCCAGAGCCTGACGCGGGGCTCGAACTCCCGGACCACGAGATCGTAACCTGGCTGAAGTCGGACGCTTAACCGACTGCGCCACCCAGGCGCCCCCGATTTGTTTTGACCTAAGATGAACTCTCACGTCCACTTCTCGGGAAGACAGTACTGGATGATGACTCAGAATGAGCCCCTGGAGTCGGATGCTGAGATGTGTCTGCCTTGTCACTCCTACCCGACCCGCTGGCAAAGTCCTGGTAGGTGACTTAACTCCGCCCCTCCTGCATTTTCTCGGCTGAGGTCGAATGCGGCGTTGGGTAAAAACGCCACCTCGGACGCAACATGTCAGCGCCACGGCCCACGTGCCAAGTGCTGCGTCCTGGTAGGCGGCTGTACTTCCGGCCCGCGGAGGCAGAACTGCACAGGGCGGGGGGAGTGCTGTGCGCCAACCACGTTCTCGCCCCAAGTCGGTTATCCACCTGACTCAGTCCGGTGGTCTTCAGAGCACCCCTGCACCGGCCCCCGGGCGACCCGCGTGTCTCGCGTCCCTCCCGCCAGCGTGGAACTTGCGCGGCTCCGGCGCCCCGGCGGTGACCGACACGTAGCAGGTGTTCAGGCAGAGAACCTGGGCGGATGCTGATGGGAAAACAGAATTGCCGGGGTCCAGACGAGGAAAACCACCCAGGTGACTGGTTTTACGCTGGACCTTGAAGGATGAGGAAGAGTTTGCCATGCGTGTACAGGGTTGGAGGAGAGCATGCCAGCCAGAAAGGTGGAGGGTTAGGGGTACGCAGGCGCGGTGTGAATGAGGGGGATGGGTCACACCCGGTGTCGCATCACCTGATGGCCACTTCGTACGGGGTTTGTAGGGGTTTGTTTTCTGTGTGGGTCATTTACGGAGCTGCCAGGACCATTTCCATCCAAACTCCTGCTCTGCTTGTTTCAAGAAGTGTTTTCATGGAGAGTTCGATGTGGTAGCTTTATCTTTTTGGTGGAAGTTCATTTCTAGAGGATCAGCTATTCCTCAGTGATATAATCAAGCACACATAGGACTAAATGGTGATGGTAGAGGAAATGGTGAGGAGGAGGATGACGATGGCATTCACAATCACTTTATAGGGCTTTTACCAAAGATTTTCACCTGTTACTTCACGGGACTCTCTTGATAGGTATATAGGATTGGTGGGCATCCCTGGAGTCTGTATATATTTTTTGCGTTTGCCTAGGGCCTTGAAAGGAATAGCTTACAGAGATGCACCAGGCAGGGATCCTTGGATTATTACAAAAGGCCTGAGCTCCCGAGTTCTACCTGGTGTCTTTGTTACTGACCTGGGCCCTGGGCGGGGAGAGTGACGGGTAACATGCTTGAGAAATGGGGTTCGTGCACTCCATTTTGCTTCCCACTGGGCTTTCTAAAGGATGGTGACACTCACAGTCCACAGGCTGCCCTGGCTCATGGTCAGCCTGCCAACCTCATGGTTTGAGAAGCAAATGAAGAGGTCAGTGAGACTCAAGTCCCTGTCCTGTACCATTTATAATGCTTCATTTTTCTCTCTAAATTCATCACCCCTTTGCAGGTCCTAAGTTCCGCGAGGGCAGGGTTTTGTAGTATTTAGTGCTGATACCATGCAGTCAAAGCAGTGCTCGGCACGTAGAAAATGTGAAGCGAACATTTCGGACGAATGAGGAAGAAATAGACGGTAGCCTCACAGCAAGTCTGCCAGAAGTTCACTTGCCCTACGTTCTTAGGTTCTTATCGGAGCTCCTGTTTCTGGTAGAGGTGTGACTGGAGGTGTAGACTCCTCCCAGAAATTAGGTTTGCTAGTAGGCAGGGCACGTGTCGTCTCCACTGTCTAAGAGAGACGAGTTAGCTGGGTCTGCAGTGCAAATGAATGGCTTTCTCAGCTGCGTCAGAGAGGCATATCAATAGTCGTTTACAGGTAATCCGTGCGTAGTTAGGTATGTATATCTTGTGCTTTGCCGCCCAGACGTTTTCAGTATTATGAACACACTTTGCATAATAACAGTCATGTTTCCCTATGTAGCAGAACCCATTCTTATGTGGTGTATATTTATTATAAATTGACATGATTAATTGTGACAGAAATTGATTTGCAGAAATACTGTTATCAGATGTGATCAAACATGAATCATACTGCACACAAATACTTTTTTTTCAAAAACATCTCCGAGGAAAGAAAAAAAAGCAAGTTGGTTTTTCTTTTTTGTTCTCTCTCTTTCTAGAAGAGGATGGTTTGAGCTAATCTGTATGAAATGATTTTTCTCTTCTATCTGGTATTTTGATCTTGAACCTTTAGACCTATGTAAAACACATTTTCTTCCTCTGTTCTTTCCTTTATGATTCTCCTTAATTTTTTCCAGCATTGTAAATCATTTAAATATTTTACATGTAATGTTTAAGGATATTAACGATTTGACATCTTTTGTCAGTGGTTGTTAGTATATTTAATATTAACATTTAAGGTCCAAGAGGTCAAGTGTGTCTGCTCATTGTTGATTTCCTAGCACATAGTGGACTTCAGATGTTTGTGGAATAAATGAATTTATTAAATACTTGTTGTATTAGACACTCTGAAGGAGCTGGGTGCAGCTGGGAAGGGGGTGCCTGAAGGAAGCTGCTCCAGGAGCACTTGGGGGGTGTAAGTCATGGGTTAGTCACAGGAATGGCACGTTTGAGATTGAATTTAAAGCTTAAATGGGATTGAAGGAGGAGAGGGGGAGTGGATAACAGCACAAACTCATGGAACCCTGGGAGACCACGGTAGGTTCTGGGTTGGTGAGGAATTCTGGGTGGATGGTTGCTGTAAGGAAGGAAAAGAAGGATTAACTTGTCTTAATTCCATTTCAGAATCTGTGCTAATGGATAGAAACATGGACGTTGCCCTCAAAGTAACGGAGGAATCGTTGTAACTCTTAGGCTTAAAGGGTTGTTTTAACATTGTTGAACCTTGTGCCATAGAAGTGCTTCAAAAATGAGATCCTTTAAAAAATCAGTGCTAAAAATTTCAGTTTGAATGTTTTATTTTCAGAAATGGTTACTGTGTGTGCACATGAATAGCTGTGTATATGTGTTTGTGTATATACGTGTGTATACACATAAGTATGTATGTCAGATACTAATCTTGAGAAAAATAAATACATAAAGTATATAAATACAGTTATAGAAAATAGCATATATAATTCTACATAAAGTTGAGTAGTTTCACGTATTTAATTTTAACTTGTACACTTGCTCATACTGATCGTGCTTTGCTTAGAGCAGATTATTACCAAATTGATTTCAGAAAAGAGCCAAGAGGGAAATGCCAAAGTATTGTTATTGCCAAATGATTGAATAATCAGCTTTATTAGGTAACATGATGGGTTGCAGGAGAGATCATGTTTCTTTCAATCATTAAGCTGTGAAACTATCCTTCTTATTGTGACTTGATCCTGCAGCCTGGCAGAGATAAGAAGTCCTGGAGACCTACTCCAAATTCAGCTTATTACAAAAAAACACTTAAAAAGATAAAATTGTGCCCTTATTTATACTGCTATTTATTTAGATTCAACATCCAGAGATTAGAGAAAGTTAAGGGCAGCAAGTGTCAGCCCTAGTACTAAGCATCTTTTTGAAAAATTATGTCATCCTCAGCAATAGAGTTGAGAGAAAAAAGCAAGATGAGAAAGCAGTGCTCGTGATGTGAGTTTTGTATTTGATTAGGAGTCTGGCTGTTTTTAAAAGAACAGAAAGAGCCCATGTTCAGTTAGAGACTAAACAGCATCATGATTTGCATTGAACAGCAGTATGACTTATATGGAAATAGGACATGTCTTGATCATTACTATAGACTCAGTGTACTGTTGGTTCCTACTCCTACTTGAGGCTTAATGAATGTTTCCAAGTGGAGTTGTTGAGTGTTTGTGCTCAGCTAATCCTGGGTTCAGGTCCCGGCAATGTTGACTATTATCTGTGCGTTAGAGAAGGTAACTTTTGGGAGTGTTCTCTGTTCTGAAAATGAGTGGAGATGTCATGTGTGGAGGCCCAATAAGGTACCTGCAGGCAGCGGATGACTGGCCAGAATACAGAAGCAGCTATTATGATGGTGATTAATATTTTAAATTATCACACTGCGGTTGGTAATGTTTTTAAGGGACTTCTTATTTTCTTTGGTAGTTATGTCCAACCCCTTGTCTCCTTCTCCTTTACAAAGTCGGCCTCCCTTACCAGGCTGTAGTCCCCCACAGGCCTGGGGACTGTTTCTGTTTCGTTCACCTCTGTGTCTCACGTTGCTGGGCAGACAGCAGGATTCCGGTCCACTCAGTGATCGATGGGCACACTGGATATCTGTCATGGCTCCCTGTTCTTTTGGTGTGTAGTATCAACACATTGGCCTTCCCTTGCTCCGGACTTTCCAGTTTCATATCGCCTGTATTGAAGGCCTCAGCTCTAATCTGAAGTCCCCTGCATGTCACTGCCTCCATTAAAAGGTTGTGTGCTTCTTGTGGTTTTCCTAGCCACGTAGGCTTAGAGTGCCCCATGTAGTCTCTACGTGTTTACGGAAGCTCTTTTATGACTGTGCCACTTACCTGTTGCATGACTTTGGGCAAAATGAGGCTGACAAAGGTTTGTTACAAGGGTTCATTTTTTAAATCATAGACATGTGTGATATAGATGCAGAACTGTTGTAACATTTCATATTTATAGAGCACTTAGCATGGTTCCAGCCCCCCCTAGTGCATCGGGAGTGACCCCTTGTATCCCAGGAAGATTGGGATTCTTACTTGGGGGAAAGAAGCCAACGATTTATATCTACACACGGAGGAATACCTTATAATCTAAGGCCAATCAATGACTGTTGGTTTTGATGAGCTCTCCAGCTCTGAAAAAGAACATGTCTACCCATGTTCTACCCAGTGTCCCTTATTTTTTGACTTGTCTATAATTTAGATTTGTAGCTTTTTGTTGTAGGAAATTGACTACTCTTTGTTAATTAAGTGCAGTGTTCTGGTTCCAGAAATGTTACATGGAAGAAAGCACCCACCCTCCTAGCCTCCATGCCTTCATAAATGTCTGATAGTGTAGAGCCCATCTTTGAACCTTGTGACCTCGGATAAATTGCTTCTCTGCTCTGCTCTGAGCTTCTACTTCCTCAAATTTAAAATGGAGTTACCACAGATAAAATGGAAGAATGAGAAAGACTTCTTAGTTTGTGAACTGTAACACAAAGCCCAAGTGGTATCATCATCACCATTGTTATTTTCAGGGTTATTGAAACACAGGTGTGGGATTCAACATTTTTTTATAATAGGGTTTCAAAAGTTTAATAATATGAAAGTGAGTCACGAATACAAGGTAATGTAATCAGGTGTTAAGAGGAAAGCCAAGGAGCAGACTGAGGGCATATTATTTAGAAAAGGAAGTGTCACTGGGTGTAGAAATTCTAAACTTCAGTATCTGCCATTGCTGATGGTGAGTAATGGGTAAATGTTCTCTGTTTTTTGTTTGTTTTTGTATTGGAATTTGTAAAACTACTTCTTTGTGTAATATCTTTAGGTTTAAACACAAATCATTAAAATAGGTGGTGACAGTAATGGCATTGGAAACATGGCATTAAGCATTTGATTTTATTTATGTATCTACGATTTATGTAATGTATGCTGTGTGCCACTTGGTAGGCATACTTATTTTGAATGATATTTTAGAACAAAATAAATAATTTTTAACGTTTTATCTCTATCAGTTCCCAAAGAGAACTGAAGTATACAGTAGCACCACTTTCAGAGTTCAGGAGTGTTGGCCGGGGGATGGGGTGGGGAGTCAGTCAAGCGGGTACATCCCAGTAGGGAGGCTGGTGGTCCAGCAAGGCAGTGGTGGACATCCATGGCTACGGAAGCCTTCGCTCTGCTAGGTTGTGGACCCCTGTCTTACAGTGGGAATGTCACAACTTCCCTCTTGGGGTTGTTGCAAAGATGAAATAGGATAATTACTGTCGGGTCTTAGGCACAGGAAGTACTCAATCCTTGTTGGCTGGTGAGACCATACTTAGTTCTGACGCCCACGAAAGAGTTTGGATGCAGCGAAGATGGTGTGGGGCCGCCAGCCCTTGAGCGGCAGATGAAGTCACGAGAGTAGATGGAATCCAAAAGCAAACTGTGTAGGCCCACGTGAGAAAGCAGATGTCTGACAGAAAAATCGGAGTGGCACATCCAGACTTTTCATAAAACAGTAATAAATATACTTGAAGTAACTAGCAAGAAAACTAAACACAACATGATGATAATTTGCATGGGCCACCATGCCTCGTGTTTCTTAAAGCTCTATTCAAATTAAGAAATAATTGTTCAAAATAAGATTTTTACTGGGAGCCTAGTTGGTGGCTTGTACAGGAGGTAATCACGTTGACCAGTATGGAAGAGTCCTCAAATACCACGTCTTAGAACCTTGTGCGCGCCCGTGAATTACTCGGGGTTCGAAAAGGTCGCTCTGTGGCAATGCTTTGTAATCAGGAAGGAAGACAATTTGGGAATGCCCGTTTATTCGCTCAGCCTGTGTTTCTTGTCTTCCGTATACTGGCCTCGTTCTCGGCACCAGGTGCGTGGTCATGAGCGGCGTGGCCAGGACCCTCCTCTAGCCGAATTTGAGTGTTAGCAGGCGGATCAGCACATAAAAGGAAGCACAGAGAAGGGTTCGTTGTCAGAGGCCCAAACCAGGGCATTTCAGTGTGAGGGGGTCAAAGGGACTGCCCGTCGATGGATCTACCGTCGGGGGCTTCATAGGAGCACAGAGACGCGCGTGCAGTCCAGACTGGGGTGTGAGAACGGCTTTCCGGGAGACTGTGAAGCCTGAGCGGAGGCTTTCAGGTTGAGAATTAGCGAGGCCAGGAAACAAGAAGAAGGCCTCGCCTGCTCTTGCCTTCGCTGCCCTGGGATTGCCTGGGCGCAGGGGCAGAGAGAAAAGACAAAACAGACTTCTCTGGAGGGTTTTCCCAACCTCCTCGGACCCTTAAGAGCTCCCTTTCCTGTTCCTGAGACCAGAAAGAGGCTGTTGATCACCGGTGCAGAGTTCTGGGTTTGGGGCTGCCTTGAAGTCCAGGATGGGGAAAATAGGAGGAAGACGAGAGACCCCTCAGCCCATCACTTCCGTGGCTGGCTTCCTTCCTTCCTTCCCCAGTCTTCTGCTGCCGCTGGCCCTGACTACACTGTGCTCTGCCCAGGTTTCTTAGGCCGCATTCCTGGGAGATTCCTGCATTCCTGGTAGCCTGTGCTTACTTCTGCTTTAACTGAAGCCAGAATCCGAAGCTTCTTTTAAAATGTAAATTTTGAACTTTTCTCAAATTTTTTAAAGTAGTCTCATAAACTCATTTTGTAGATATGTAGTAGTTAATGATTTTCATTTTACAGACATGATTTCCAGTGTAGTTAATGATTTTCATTTTATAGAAATGATTTCCAGTTTTTCCTATTATAAATAACACTGCAGTAAACTTCTTTGTGCATTAAAAAAATTGAACCTAGTTCAGATTATTCCTTTTGAATATTCTCTTTGTTTTTGCTATTATTTAAGCATAATATCAGATAATATTATATATGCTGTGTACTAGGCACTGTGCTTAGTGCATTAGCTCATGTAATTCTTTTTTTTTTTTTTTTTCAACGTTTATTTATTTTTGGGACAGAGAGAGACAGAGCATGAACGGGGGAGGGGCAGAGAGAAAGGGAGACACAGAATCGGAAACAGGCTCCAGGCTCCGAGCCATCAGCCCAGAGCCCGACGCGGGGCTCGAACTCACGGACCGCGAGATCGTGACCCGGCTGAAGTCGGACGCTTAACCAACTGCGCCACCCAGGCGCCCCATCTTTTTTTTTTTTTTTTTTTATTAACATTTATTCATTCTTAACAGACAGAGACAGAGCATAAGTGGGGGAGGGGCAGAAAGAGAGAAGAGAGGGAGACACAGAATCTGAAGCAAGCTCCAGGCTCTGAGCTGTCAGCACAGAGCCTGACACGGGGGCTGCAACCATGAACTGTGAGATCATGACCTGAGCCGAAGTTGGACACTTAACCAACTGAGCCACCCAGACGCCCCTAGCTCATGTAATTCTTAAAATACTTCAGTGGAATAAATACTCCTCTTTGTTGTTAAAGAGTTTTTAATTTTTTGAATGTTTATTTTTCAGAGGGAGAGAGAGAGAGACAGAGTGCAAGTAGGGGAGGGGCAGAGAGAGAGGCAGGCACAGAATCTGAAGCAGGTTCCAGGCTCTAATCTGTCCACACAGACCCGGACCCAAGGCTCAAACTCATGAAACACAAGATCATGACCTGAGCCGAAGTTGGATACTTAACCAAATGAGCCACTCAGGCACCCCTGAAGAGTTTTTGATTAGGAGCATCTTTAACCAAGTAGCTAAGAAGTTGTTATATCAAAACTGAAGAATGGATTGTAATTTTTCCAGATATTTCTGAAAATTTGTTCAATTTTGTTTCTTTTAAATATAAACATTTAATATAAATATTCTCCTGCGCAGAAACTGATCACAATAGTGAATGGGTTTAATACAAAAGCATCTTCTTATTGAATAAGTCATTATCACAACTAGAAATAAAGTTTCTTTATTCTGGCTTCTGAGTTTTATGTCTATCATTAGTTTAAAATATGAAGAAAGTTAAAAAAATGTTCTGAAGATATGAAGAATATATAAGCATATTCTTGAATTTTATAAAATACTTAACAGCAGTCTCCAGGCTGTGTGTAGGATATATTCTAAATTTGGCTCGTCAGCTAAGTCTGCTTTTTTTTAAGGCTTGCAAGCTAAGAACGGTTGAAAAAATATATATCCTAACATGTAAAAGTTATATGAAATTCAAATTTCAGTTGTCCATAAATAAAGTTTTATTAGAATACAACCACACTTCATTTGTTTACCTATAGCCTATAATTTCCCCGTAGCTTTTGTGCTGCAACAGAATTGAAGAGCTGTAATGGACTTAACTGCTTGCAAAGCCTAAATATTTACAATCTGACCGTTCACAGAAAATTTTCTGACCCTGTTCTAAATCAAACTGTTATTGGGAATTTGACACATCTTTCAATGTATAAATCATATTACTAGAGGTGTGAGTCACCAGGGACTTTGGATTTGACATATCCAGTTGTCTTTTGACAGCCTGTGACTCATCAGCTTTGTGAAATGGGGGTTGTGAGCTTTAAATATGATCATGAAACCAATATGTGTGAGTCCCAGTAAGTGTTCAGTGTATGTTAATATATTAATATATGTTAATTATTTTCCCCACTTTCCCTTAGCTTCCAAGCTGACCTGTGGTTTTCTAGTTAACCCAGTAATGTAAATGAACTAGTGTTACTATCATGGACTTACCTTGCCTCCTCTCCCTCGTTTGCATAGAATCCCTTCCTTTGCACATTGCCCTAGGAGTGAGAGTACATTCTCCCCAGTTCTTGGTAAATCTAAGAACCCACCTATCTTCTCCTTGGCAGGGACAAGCTCCTTATGTTGTCTCCAACATAATTCTCTAGAATTATTCTCTAGAGAGAATTCTTTGGGTTTTAGAAAAAATTAAAAACATTCCCTCTAA
Organism: Leopardus geoffroyi; assembly: GCF_018350155.1. Taxonomy (NCBI): domain Eukaryota; kingdom Metazoa; phylum Chordata; class Mammalia; order Carnivora; family Felidae; genus Leopardus; species Leopardus geoffroyi. The sequence continues at coordinate 77,479,878 of NC_059338.1, read as the reverse complement.
AAAAAAAAAAAAAAAAAGAGAAAAAAACCCAGGATGAACAAAATGTTTTGGAATTCATGCATTCTGTTAGACAAGTTTTTTGCTTTAATACTATAACCACTTCTTTTTAAAAATTATTTTATTTTATAATTATTATTATTATTCTTTTCTTTTCTTTTTTTTAAGTAGGCTCTATGCCCAGTGTGGAGCCCAGTGCAGGGCTTAAACTCGCAACTAGGAGACCAAGGCCTGAGTTGAGATCAAGGGTTGGACACTTAAATCGACTGAGCCACCCAGGTGCCCCAACAGTTAGCTAAGTTTTATATTCATGCAAGTTAATATTTAGTCTGGGTAAAGATACACATTGTGTGTGTGTGTGTGTGTGTGTGTGTGTGTGTGTGTGTGTGTATTTCATTTTTAACTTAGGATATAAGAATATTGGTTTGGTTAGAAAGCTAAGGACCGGAGAGCCCAAGAGATAAGGGGCAGTGGTCCTATTGGTTGGAGACTCAGGAGAGAGTTGACATAGTTTCATCAGTAGATTAATGCAGTAGTTCTCAAAAGTGTGGTCTGTGAATCCTGGAGGGGGTCTGTGAGGTCACAACAATCTTTTTTTTTTTTTTTTTTTTTTTCAATGTTTATTTATTTTTGGGACAGAGAGAGACAGAGCATGAACGGGGGAGGGGCAGAGAGAGAGGGAGACACAGAATCGGAAACAGGCTCCAGGCTCTGAGCCATCAGCCCAGAGCCCGACGCGGGGCTCGAACTCACGGACCACGAGATCGTGACCTGGCTGAAGTCGGACACTTAACCGACTGCGCCACCCAGGCGCCCCATAACAATCTTTTTCAATAACATGATGTTTCTTGCCTTTTTCACTATGTTAACATTTTTTACTGGTAATGCAGAAGTAATGTGGGTAAAATTTCTGGTCCTTTAGCACAGATCAGGACAGTGGCACCAAACTGTATTTGATGGTAATTTTATTCTTCGCTACCAGGTGCTGGCAGGAAAAAAAAAAAAAAAAAAAGCCAGTTTCAATTGAGAATGCTCTTGTTGGAACAGTAGAAAATTGTTCATGCGATTGAATGTCACTCTTTGGATACATTTGTTTTTAATATTCTTTGTGTCAAAAAGGGAAGCCTGTGTACAGTACGTCTTCTGGATGCTGAGCAGTAAATCGTAGTTGTCTCAAGGAAAAACCATGTGATTGTTTGAGCCATTAGCTGAACTAGCTACTTTTTTCATAAAAATCCATTTTTACTCAAAAGAAAGGCTGACATTGACAGGTGAGTTAAGGTTATTCACATGTGGGTATTTTACAGAGGTGAATGAAGTGAACCTTTACTTCAGATTAAGTAGCTCACAGTATTTGTTCCCAGTGATAAAATTTGAGTTTTCAAATGAAAATTAGATTTTTGGAAATTCCGAGCACATGCTTAACCGATTCCTAATACTTAAAGATTCTGATGAGAGTAGTGACATAAACAAATGTGCTTTTTTAAATATTGTTAAGGAAATGTGTTTGCGTTTGGAAGATGTGCACGAAAAGCCGGCATTTTACAAATGGTCATGTGTGATGTTATAAAGGTGCACATGAGTAAAAATTCACTCCCAAGTACAAGAGAGTCTAAAGGGTTATAATTTAACAGAGTATGAAAAGTTCACTGATAAGTTTCAGATGCCTCGTTGCCACTCACCTTTAAGAAACTAGTGCTTGTTGAGTTCTGGTGTACAAAGACCATCCGCAATCGTCTGGAAAGACCCCACCTTTTCCCAAATGTGCGCTTGTGTGGACTTTTTCCACATACTTTCACAGCAACCTGTTGGAATATTTGAAACACAGAAGAAACAAGAGAATTCAGCACTCTTTTTAAAGACAGACATGAAAGATGTGTACAGAAGTAACACTGCCATTCTTGTTTATTTTTTTCCCTTTTTTTGGAAATTGCAGTTATTTCCATGAAAATATGATTTTATATTAAAATGTAACCATTAACTGTTATTATTCTTAAATTAACAAACGTTTTCAAGTTTTTCAGTTTTAATTTAGAATGTAGTAAATATTAATAGGTTATAACACAGACAGAAAGCTCTCTGAGGTTCTTAAATATTTGTAGGAGTCTAACTTCTGAAGAGGTCCTGGGGCGCCTGGATGGCTCAGTTGGTTAAGCATCCAACTCTTGATTTCAGCTCAGGTCATGATCTCCCAGTTTGTGGGTTCCAGTCCTGAGGAGGGCTCCGCACTGACAGTGCAGATTCTGCTTGGGATTCTCTCTCCCTCCCTCCCTCCCTCCCTCCCTCCCTCTCTCTGCCCCTCCTCTGCTTACATGCTCTGTCTCTCTCTCTTAAAATAAATAAACTTAAAAAAAATTAAGGGGTCCTAAGATTAAACAGATGGGAAACTCTTGGATTTGTGAGACCATGTTTCACATCTAGGATAATGGTTACTGGGAACTATAGAAAAGCTTGTTCCATGAATGAGTTAAATTTCTTGGCCAGTGGCTATTAACACATTGCTAGGTGTTCTGGTTGTTGTTTTAGTAATTGCTTCCTCTATAAACTACTATCATAATAAAGTAGGGTGTTTTAAAATTAACTCTTTTGTACATTTAAGAATATTTTGGTAACAGGAAAAGTCACATTAATTATATAAGGATAGCTTTTAATAATCAACTGTATACTCGCCTGAACCACAATCACCCTTCAATGGTTATTTGCAAACCTATAGGTTGGTAACCTGACAAATAAGTCTCAAGATTGCAAGTACGAAATGGAATGCTGACATTTGTTGAAAACCAGGGCTGCTGTGTTGCCTTAATATGACATAGTGGATACAGAAACATTTTGAGTAGCTGAGTCTTTGAACAAATATAGAGGATTATAGGCACAAGACATGTGGGTTGTACTACTTTGCCCTATCTTACATTTTTTTATCTGAATTTTGTGTCTGTTAAAATGAATTTTTCATCTACTTCCTGACAGTAATTAAAAATACTTGTATATTTGTTGGGGCACCTGGGTGGCTCAGTCGGCCGAGTGTCCGACTCTTAACGATCTCATGGTTCGGGTTCGTGAGATCGAGCCCTGTGTTGGGCTCAGTGCTGAGCCTGCTTGGGATTCTCTCTCTCCCTCTCTGCTTTTCCCCTGCTTGCGCACAGGTTCACACTCTCTTCCTCTTTCAAAATAAATAAATAAACTTAAAAAAATACTTGTATATTTGTTGGACTAACCCACTTAGAGAAAGCTCCACGTATGGAGAAGCAGTTAAGACGTTTCAAAGAAAATGGGAAACAGAAATGGAATATATAGGCCTACGGTCTATTTCCGGTTAGTTTTTTGTAAATGGCCAGGCTGGAGATTAATTGGTATGTTGTATACATAATATAATTATATCTGATTGTTCTAGTACACTTTGTTTAGGTGACTGTCCTTTCTCTACTGAATCGCCTTTGAATCTTTGTCAGAAGTCATGCACGTACATTTTTTAAAATTAGCTCATCGTTTATTTGGCCACCCTCGAGGATTCAGTTCACCTGGTTCTGTGCCCCTGCCTCCTGTTGGGCTCAGACGTTACTGTGCGGATCCCTCATCCTTCGTCAGTGTTCAGGACCAAGCCGCGGTGTCCTGCTGCCGCGTGCCTCGGGGTGTAAGCTGTGCCTCGGCCTGCTGGGCGGTGAAATGTGAGCGGTGAACTACCTTTAGGACCCCAGCAAATAGCTGAACTCCAACTAGAGGAAGTACGGCGTGAGTTTAGCCTGGATTAGTGTGTTAACGGCAGTCAGAAAGGTGATCGCGCCTCCTTCCCGCATCTGTCCAACAGACAGTTACAGCCCCGTCGCGTTTGTGGGTCCTTTGTGGTTTCACGCTTCCCTGATCAGGGGTTGTATGGTGATCTTGTCATCATAAGTCCATGTGGTCTACTGGGGCTGAGCGCCTTCAGGCTGGTGGATCGGTGTTGTTCCCCAGCAGACGCACGGGCACAGGCCACGGCACCCGGGCAGGATGGATGGATGGATGGATGGATGGATGGATCACTGGGTGGGTGACTGAATGTTGGGCCAAGAGTGGTGGATGAACAGCCTGTTTTTGCTTCAGGGAGGTGATCAGAGAATCTGGGAATTGAATCACTGAACTACATGGAAGTAGTTTCGCTTTAAGCTAGGTATTTTACGAAGCACGGCTTAAGCATTCCTTTCGAAATGTAAATACGAGCGCTGGAGAAGGTGTTCCTTTCCGGGGAAGTCCGTGAAGGCCCCGCAGATGAGCTAAGGGCCAGGTTGGGGATGGAGCTGAGGGCACGTGAGCTGTAGACCTGGATGGATGTGCGCGTGGATGCCGAAATGGGAGGAAAACTGCGGGGAATGGAAAGGTCATGCAAACAAAGAGAAAGCTTATGCAGAAGACACAACAGTGAATTGGAGAAACTCTTCAGAAGCAATTTGTCTTTTTAAACCAGTACCAGGGTTAAAAGAAACCACACAATCTGCCAGGTTGAACCTGGGGCAGGCTACTTAACACTGAGGCGGGTGGCTACCCTGGTGACACTCCTTAACTTGAAATGCGCACGCCCTGGTGTACTCATGTTCTCTCCTGCTGTGCGATAAACCACCCAGACTTCAGTGGCGCAGAACAGGGTCGTGTTTGCGTGCACAGTTCCATGGGTGACTGGGTGCAGCTCTCTCTGGGAGGCTCTCCTGTGGTGGCAGTGAAATGGCGGCCAGCGTTGCAGTTACCCAAAGGCCTGGCTGGGCCGACATCCAGGCTTTCTTTCCCTCCAGCAGGTGCTGCTCGGTGCCGGTCGCCGGGAGCTCGGGCGGCAGGTGACCGCCAGCCTTCCCGTGGCCTGGTCGCGGCCTGGGCTGCTTAGTGCACAGGGTTGGGGCTCCCAGAGGGAGTGCCCCGAGAGCGAGCGGTTCCAGAGGCTCAGGCAAGGACCCGGAATACTTCTTAGGACCTCGCCCCCGAGGTCCCACGGGGCCACCTCCGCCGCTTGCTTTTGGTTAAGTCCCGAAAATGAGTCCAGGTAGAAAGGGAGATTAGGCCCCCTGCCTCCCTGGGGGACCAGCGCAGAATTTGCCACCATCTGCATGATTTGACTAGCCATGGGCACGAGCGCGGTTTCATAATTTCACGGGGCGTAGTGGTCCTCGGAGCAGTGCGGCTGCCTCCAGCCCTGCGGTGCCTCCTGTCCCCCAGGCCGGGCTCTGGGAGTGCCCCGCGGGGGCGGCGGGAAATCACCGGTGTCGCCACCAGCGGACGTGCTGGAAATACTCCATGTGTCCTGACGGTAGGCTTGTAGGGGTCTTTCTGAAAAGGAGGTGTTATCTCATGACCGGAGCCACCCTCCTGCGTGCCTTTTTCTCGTCTTCACACTTCATTTTCATGGCTCTTTTGAAGGCTTTTGAAGTTTGTAAACGTTTCCTTTCTGCACGAACTCAACTTTATTAACCTTTAACATCAGCATCTCTTGTGGCCTGTTACTGATAGGAAGCAGAGTACCTGAAAGCCCTTTTCTTGGGCTGGGACAGTGCGTGGAAGGTGGCGATTTGTAAGGGCATCTGGCCGGGTCTGTACAAGTGAAGAAATCGACATTACGTTTTAAAGTAGATGTATCTAAAGCAGCAGTCATTTGTTAACATCTGCTGTGTGTCCCGTGCTGTGCTTAGTAGGTTTTCTTTATGCACTAAACCTACTTTTTTAGAGTAACCCATGAAAAGCGTGTAGTATTTCCCCCAGTTTTACAAGTGAGGAGAGTGTAACCAAGTGAATGAGGAACTTATCTGAGGTTATAAGGCTAGAAGTCAGCCATTCTTTTTGCATTATTCCATCTGACTTCTCAAAAATATATTATTATTCTGTGAATAATTGGATCACTATGAGATGATTTATATGTGAGGACAAAATAGGAAGCGGGCCTGTCCTTTTGTACTAAATCACAGCGGCACATAACTTCCTTTTCTTTTTGCTGCCCTGTGGTTCGTGGCCCAATTCTTAGGTCGATGTGTTCTTTTAAGGACATTGCGTGGCTCCGTATGAAGGCAATGTGTGGGTTTCCAGATGTTCACAGACTCAAAGATGAAAACGACCTGGTTATGGTCCATCCATATTGCATTGCTTGTTGGGATTGAAGCCTTAGTTCATAAAACACTTTGTTTGGGGCTTTGGGGGTTGTGGGCAGCAGAGCTTTAGGTCACAATTAAGAAATGTCTCTGCAGCTGTGTCGTCCTAAGTGGATCACCTGCCTTGCTGGATTGCCCCTCACCTGGGAGACCACCTTCCTTAAGGCAGCCAGATTGCTCTTGTACCAGCCAGAGCTGAGCACGTCATTCTTGGTTGACAATCTTTCAGCAAGCCGTAGGTTCCACGTGCCTTATTTGACCCTGAAGTAGACTGGATCGAGCTCTTCTGGTAACGTCTTTCTTAGCCTGTGCACCCGCCTGTCGGGACACCCGGCACCCTTTGCTGCAATTATCTCCCTAATGACTGTCTTCTTTGCTCTTAAAGTTTTTGGTCACAGAAATAAGTTTCTGTCTTATTTTTGAAAGAGCCCCACAGCCAGCTTGTCCCCTGGCGTGTGAAAGGTATTCGGTAAATAGGTGAATGGAATGATTTTGAAGTAATGAGCAAAGGGTCGGCTTTCTTCTTCTTTTCGAATATAATGAGTACATGTATGTTAATCATTTATTCATTGAGTCATCTGAACTCTATTGAGCACTTGCTAAGAGTTGTGGAGGATACAGTGGAAGGGAAGATGTTAACCTACCCTGAGGCTCACAGGCTGGAGTGGGGAGGAGACGTGTGGTGGTACCGGTGGTGACCGCTGTGTGCACAGCCTGCTCTTATGCACCTGTCTTCCTCTGTCCTGATTAGTACTGGGTATTTTCCTCTGAAAGAATCCCCGTTAGTGTAAATATGAGTGAGAGCTGGTTCAGACTGGTTCTGTTCATTGTGCTTACTCTTAGAACTGCTTTGCTTTTCATGATTCTCTTTCTGCAACCACAGTTCAGTTTGGTGCCTTGTCTAGTGGGCAGGCACCTGACTGTGCAGGTAGGAGATGAGCAAGGTAGCAGAACGCTGGAGATGTCAGTTGTGGAGGGAAACTGATATTTTCAGTGTGGGGTGTTTTTTTTTGTTTTTGTTTTTGTTTTTTTGGCGGGGGGTATGTCGCTTAGAAGTACATAAATTAGGGGCGCCTGGGTGGCTCAGTTGCTTGAGTGGCTGACTTTTGGTTTCTGCTCAGGTGATGATCTCACAGTTTCGTGGGTACGGGCCCCACGTCATGCTCTGTGTTGACAGTGTGGAGCCTGCTTGGGCATTGCTCTCTCCCTCTCTTGCTCTGCCCCTCCCCTGTTTGCACTTTCTCTGTCTCTCTCAAAAATAAATAAACTTAAAAAAACTAAATATAATATAGGTAATTATAATAGGTAATGTAAGGTAATTAATATGTAATGTCCGTACCTACTGACTTTCAGGAATTACTCATATTTGTTTTCTGGTTTCGTTGCTTATAGCAGTCAGTGCTGTGTGGTAGGCATCATTGTATTTTGCCCATAAAGAAAGAGAATGTCAAAGAGTAAGCAATTTGACCAAAGTCATGCAGCTTCTAAGTGTTGGAGATGTCATTTAAATTCATTTCCGCCAGGGGCGCCTGGGTGGCGCAGTCGGTTAAGCATCCGACTTCAGCCAGGTCACGATCTCGCGGTCCGTGAGTTCGAGCCCCGCATCAGGCTCTGGGCTGATGGCTCAGAGCCTGGAGCCTGTTTCCGATTCTGTGTCTCCCTCTCTCTCTGCCCCTCCCCCGTTCATGCTCTGTCTCTCTCTGTCCCGAAAATAAATAAACGTTGAAAAAAAAAAAAATTCATTTCCGCCTATTTTTAAATGAGTCTTTCTACGAATCCACCTTGATTATTAAAACTCCTAAAGCTATGTGTGTGAGTGTCCCTTTATACAAAATGAAAATTTCAACTCTTATCTGTAACTTTGTCCTTCATTATAATTTCTTCTTTTTGAAGATACACAATCTTAGCTGCAGAATATAGCCAGCAGGTCATGTTTCTGTTATGGGCACAGTATCTATACATCTTAGTTTCTACTTTCATCATATTTTTTAAAACTATTAAGTTTTTACTCTAGAAGCACATTGGAGTGTCTTAAGCCCATTTATCTTACTTTTTCTTCCTGAGTTTTTAGCCTTGCCTGGAGGAGGAGATTTACTCTGGAGTTTTGTTTGATCAAAGACGCTTTCTGTATTAGGTGGCAATTAAACAAATTTTTAAGCAGTTTCCTTTTATCTGGTCTTCCTTGCTTGCTAGAGCTCTTATCCCACTTAACTTCCACAGAGTTAAAATGAAACAGCAAATATTTTTTACATTTAAAGTAGAGTTTGCCTTCGTTGTATGATGGAGTTGGCTACAATTACCTTCAGGATTTTGTCCCAGAACATCATGCTGTCATATTGATGCAGATGATACTGTGTCTCTTCATTGACGAGTTTATCACTGATCTCAGAAAAATCACCGCTACTGCTAAGGTAGGTTGGACTTAGGCCTAAAAACAAGAACCAAGAGAATTTCAAGAAGAGGTCGAAGTTCAGTTTGGGAGTGGTATAGTGGCCAGTGAGGGAAATGCGATTCATTTTGAGGACCCGTGGGAATCTGTTTTTGTTTTTCGTTTTTTTTTTTTTTTTTTCTTTTAATAAAGTAATTAGCTAAAGAGGTGATATTATTGAAACTTTTCTGTGTGGAAGAGGCCATGCTTCACCTGGTGTCACTCACAATTCTCTGTTTCCAAAGAAACTGACCCTGATCAACCCAACAAAAGTTGAATGCCAGAGCTCCTAGGGCCAACGGAAGGTGACAGGAGTGGCCTTTGAAGTAGGCAGGAACTAAGGCCACTCAGATGAGGAATTGTCTGGAAAGGAAGCAGATGTCACCCTACCCTTGTCTCAGAGGCCGTCAGTCCCAGTTGTAGGTATTGCCTGTATTCAGGGAAGGATGAGGTACAAAGCTCATCACATGTTTCCTAGAAGAAACAGAAAATAAAACTCAAAAAATCTGTAGTTTGCTAAAGGTCACTTAACTACTTCATGGCAAAAATCAACACAGAACTCACATCTTAACATCATTGAAAACTTTTATGTATTCGTTTATTCATTCAGTACTTAACTATGTGCAAAGCACTGTCCTGAGTGGTGCAAGTTAGCCATGATTAAGAGAGATCTAAACATTTAGAGTAAATGCTACACAGTAGCATGGCGTGGGTGCTTTGGGACGATGAGTAGAGCGGAAGCTTGTATTAAGTATATTGCACTTGGATTAAATATTCTCTGTGAAGAATGTAACACCATTGCCGTTGCCCAAAACGTGGCCCTTTACTCAGATGTGGATTCGGTACCTATAACTTCCACTTAGCTCACTAGGCCAGGAAAGACCTTCCTGTGTTTGTGAACCTCCCTCAAAGATTAATTAACACAAGGTATTTAAAAGTACCTACAATATTCTTGTCTGATATTCAGGAACCTCTCAAAAAACTCTGACCCTCATCTCTTTCTCTGCTTACACTGCATGCATCATAGTTTATGACAGAACAGACATTTAATGTGTAAAGTAGACATAAACAAAAACAGCACTGACTGAATTTTGAGCCTTGTTCCCTTTATTTTGTAACATTTTCTTTCTTAGGATTTAGAACCTTTGAACATATTTGATTGGTGACTCATGAACATCGTAAAAGGTGTGATGCCCCTGGCATTAAGACTTATAAGTCCATATAAAATGTTAGTCATGACACGTTTCTTGTGTCGGGCAAAACTTTTCTCTGTTGACATATTATTTCTATGAGTTGTAAAAGTCACTCTGGGAAGAAGCACCTGTAGCTATTGAGTAAGAAACAAAGGACATCAAAGAATGTTTAAGCGATCTGAATGCATTTGAGGGGATAGGAATGAATTCAGCAGAGTTGAGCTGAAAGTGCGTTAGAGGAAAGGAGATTTGAAATCACACATTTCTATCCATCCTTCAGTCAGATTTTTATCTCCTTACCAGATGTCCAGAAATGTCGCTTCTCAATCCTTTTTATCGTGTCTTGTAGAAAAGTTGTCACGTAGGAATTTCTTTTTTGTTTGTTTCTTTGTTCATAAGTACCGTGTGACAGAATTTTGTTTAATATTTAGTCTCAGAGTAACATGACCTTGTAGTCCCAAGAAGACATTTTGGGGTGCTGCCGTGTGGTGCTTCTCACTGGCCTGAAGTTTTATGTAGAATATGTGAGTTTGTTTTTTTTTCCATTAAAGATCATACTAGCACATCTTGTAATTTTTGCATGAATTGTTGAAGTTTTTAATTTGCTTCCCTCTTCTGATGTGGGTAGTTACCAGGCCTGTAGAGGGTCTCAAAAACCACTTTTCCTTTATCATAGATTTTCATTCTTGTGCAGCTTTTTTATGGCATCTTTGTTTATTAGGGTAGTGTAGCCTTAACACAGACAGCGGTAGACGTGGAGTCGTCAGAGCAGAACAGCCATCGGGCACCGCTGCGGGATGGTGTCTCTCTTTTTCTGAACCGTGAATCTCTTGTGACTCCTGCCCTGGGCGAGTGCCAGGCTTCGCGGCCCGTCCTGAAGGGACTGCGACTCAGCAAGGCCGCGCCCCAAGCCCTTCCTGACCTGTCTGCCTTCTGCCTACCTCCCGGCTCTGTCACCAGCCACATCCCCTTTGTACCTTATGCTCTTGTGGCTCTGTTGTTTCACAGTCTTTGCAGACATTACCGTGGATACATCTACAGAGTTTTACTCCTGCTGCCCCCATGCACAGGATGGGTGCCCCTCCACATATCCAAGCCTATTCATTTAGGCTCCGCTAACATATTACATATTCTGAAGGTGCTCTTGATCTTGGACCTGGAAGTGTCTACTGCGTCCTTTAAATTTTGTAGTGTTTCGGGGCGCCTGAGTGGCTCCGTCAGTTAAGCGTCCGACTTCAGCTCAGTCATGATCTCACGGTTTGTGACTTCGGGCCCCGAGTCGGGCTCTGTGCTGACAGCTCAGAGCCTGGAGCCCGCTTCGGATTCTGTGTCTCCCTCGCTCTCTGCTCCTCCCCCACTCACACTGTCTCTCTCTCTCTCTCTCAAAAATAAATAATAAAACATTAAAAAATAATAGTTAAATTTTAAAAATCCTGTACTTTAAAAAATTTTTTTGTAATGTTTCCCTTGGACTTTTCTTAAAATGCTTAAACTTTATACTTTGGGTGGTGAGTGTCCACATGAATATCCTTGTTGAGAACAGGGTCAATATCATGATACTGTATAGTAACATAGCCGCTGTTTGTTGAGCGCAGGGTTGCCTGACTCGAGTCCACATGAACATGTCTGTCCCACGCAGCTGCTGTCTAGTCATCGGGTATTTGTTAGGGAGCGCCCGTAGCATGCTGTAGGCTCTCAGTAAATTGCTGAATAAAAAACGAAAGTTTGAACTTCGTGACATCTGTTTCTGCTGATCACATGCCTTTTCACTTCCTTTCTAGTTTTTAGATGTATTGTGGGTCTGTGCTGTGGTAACTTCTAGCCACTTGAAGCTACTCACGTCTTAATTAAAATGAAATAAAACTAAAAGTTCAGTCAAAGTAGCCACACTTCAGGTGCTCGGTAGCCACATGTGGCCTGTGACTAGTTACTGGACTCTGCATGGATAGATGTGTCCACCATCACAGAAAGCCCTCTTGGCGCTGGTCTGTGTGGTTTCGATCGCCTTCTAGATAGTCCCTCGCGCACATGTGCTATGAGCACGCGACATGCTTCCAGGATAGGAATAAGGCAGTAGATGGCGTCATGTGGAAATACACCTGTCTATACTGTTATGGAACACTTTGCAATTTGCTGTTTCCTTTTTCGATAATCCTAGAGGCACAGTTTTCTGTCGATACTGTGCATATGCTGTTCTCTGAACTGTTCTCGGGAACCGCTCCTTCAGCCAGCATGCCACCTTCCCTGCTCTTTGGAGGGACACATACCTGCTTTTGCTCAGGTCTGAGCTCAGAGAGCTGGCCAGGTCATAAATAGGAAATGTAAAGCCTAATCTGGTTGCCCTCGTTTAACTGCAGCTGGAAAGGTTCCCCGTTACGACGTGTGGTCTGCGGCTTACTCTCGAAGCTTCGAGGTAGCCTCCTGGACGGGACTTGCCTTGACCTTGCTGCCCTCCCGGTGATGCTTGCATAGCTCTTGCAGGCTGTACATCGTCGTCTTCTGCACGGTCTCCTTTCATTTCCACCTCAACCTAGTGAGAGGATAGGTGATCCCCATTTTAAGGTAAGGAGACAGAGTCTCCAGGGGGAGAAGTGACTCCCCCAACTAGACCTTTAGCGGCAGGTGTGTTATGAGGTGCGTTATGAAGTGTTCAATCTTCTCCAGCTTCATGATCAAGCTGTCCTGTCTTTACCACGCCCATGTCCTCCCCGGTGCTTGGTTTGCTGACTGCAAGAGATCAGGAGTTGCTAGAACTCTGGTCTCTCTTGGAAATCTTTATCTCGAATTCTGATTATATTAATACTTAAACTTCTCACTGAAGTTCTATTATCCTTGTCTTACATACCTCTGCTCATATTACTATGCAGGAATATGGAATGTGCAGGAGGTTAGAATCTGCTGTGCGTGGTGTTGAGGCATGACTCTTGATGTCCATCATCAGTCCTCACAGCTCCACTATCCCTAATTGGTAGTTGAGGGGCCCGAGAGCCCCCTGACTAGCTTTTTTTCCCCCCTTTCTTTTTCCCAGGGTCATACTGTATGCAAGTGCTGGTCTGTGATTTGAACCTGTGTTTTTATTAGTTTCCTATCACTTCAGATCTCACTAAATTAAACTCTACTTTCCATGTCATCATTAATTTATAATCTCTTATTGCAGGTGTCAAGAAGCTAGACATGGTGGTTGTCTGGAGGCTGTAGGTTAATATGCTGTTCTGGGAGTGCCATAAGCAAAAGCAGGTGACACATAACTCGATTAAGCATTCACTTAGGGCTATTTTTGAATTTTCCTCTAAGCAACTTAATTTTATATTCATTTTATGCTATGTTTTGGCTTCATTTGTTCCCAAACTTGAGATCATGGAATTCCAGGGGCTTGGCTGGTTGTAGCATTTGTATGTAATACCTGTGATACGGTTTCTTTGTCAGAGGCATAATTAACAGTATGATTTGTACATCTACTGCCTTCTGGTATTCACAACACAGTTTGTAAACTTAATTAGTTCTTGGAATAGCAAATGTTTTGAAGATGATAAACACTTTCCCTCTGAATAATGTGTTGAATGGTTATATATTCATAGAAATTTACTCGGTGTTAACTCGAATCAGAATGCTGATAGGTATGTTTCTCAAGGTAAACATCACCTGCGGTTGCATATTCCCAGATTATATTGTGCTCCTCTGCTTTGCACAGGGGAAATCAGACATTTAGCTCAGATAATTCAGCCTCCAGGATATTCATTATGGTTCCACTGTATAGAGAACATCTCTGCGAATGCCGCTACATACATGCTGTTTCTCCAAACAGAGGTGATCGTTGTCGTGAGGACTGGGGGTGCAGGGGGGAGCGGACAGGCACACCACAGCCTGGCTCAGCACCTCTGCTCTCCGCTGGCCAGGACCTCTTAGGGGCCAAGGCAGTAAGCCAGACTGTGCTCTCAGTGGGTAAAGGAGATGCTGTTCAAGTGTGCCGTCTGCCCAGGAAGGCTGTGCGGCCTTTTCTTCAGGGCCTTATTACCTACCATTAATAAATCGCTGGTCTAACATTTAATTATCTGAGTTTCCAAGCAACATGGAACTAGAAGAATCAAATCAGAAGAGGCTCAGTGCCGTTAGATTAGTGACCCCCAACCCCAGGTGTTGGGGACAGCTCACACAGACCTGGGTTCTCCCCATTTTTATACATGAAGAAGTGAGGGCTCATTGATGCTAAGGGATTTGACTTGCTAGAGATCCTCTAGGATCCTTGCTAGAGATCCTTGCTAGGCCTCAGGCTCACGCCACCCCTCTGACTCCTTTCCTCTGCCACTTCTCTGCCCTGTTCGGGCTCGATCGGGAGCCTTAAGGGCCCGCCTGCAGGCCCAGCTTGGGATCTGGCACTTGGTACTTCCACTCCCAGCCTGTTGATTCCCAGGTGCTTTCCACTGTACTTCCAGGAATTTACCAGGATGGTGAACCAGTCAGGGAGACAGAGATCACACCAGGTATTTTCATAGAGAGGATTTACCATAAAGAATCGGTTGGGCAGGTGCCGGGTGGCTGGAAAAGCAAGTGTAGATACAGACAGGACACAGATGGGGTCACGCAACCACTGCCACAGGCCCTCCCCCTCAGGGCCCGGGAAGCAAAGGACAAAACTTGGGGGAAGCTCCAAGGCCCAGTCAGTGTGGTTGCTCAGGAAGCTTGAGGAGGGAGCTCCAGGGCCGGGGCTCTGAGCAGAGGGCCCTGGCCTGCTGAGGAGGTGCGGTGAGGGCAGTTCTGGGAAGGTGGGAGGATCACTGTCACTGGTGGAATCTGGAAACCGCGTGCGGCATGCTGCCAGGAACTGGAAGCAGAATGGGAAGAGTCAGCCCCCATCAGTCTCCCTCCTCTGGCAGCCCCCAGTGCCCACGGAGAGACCGTAGCTTAGGAAGTGGCATAGACGGTTTGTTTATAGAAGTGAGAGATAGATGGGTCCTGTTCGTTTTGGTTAGTTCACACCTTGGGGATTCTTAGAAGTTCATCAAGTCTAACTATGCTGTCCATGGAGAACACCGTCATTCTCTGTCATTCGCTCAATAAATATATTTTGGATGAATGGTATACTTATGGTACATAATCAGGTATCAGGAGTACGATGATGAATAATAGAGTTTCGTGTGTGCAGGAGCTAGTCAGGGAGACAGATGATAAGGACGTGTGTAAATCCCAGGGTTGGAAAGAACGTCTGAGTTCATCTTGCCATCGGATGGTTGACTCCTGTCTGTGAACATTCCGTCACGTGGGCCCAGCGTGTGCCAGACAGGGCTCTGTGAGGGAACTCAAAATCTCCTTAAGATTGCTAAGTTCCATCTTGGAAGCATGCTGTTACAAGAATCTTCATCTCTAGAATCGGACTGGTAGCTCCTTTCTCTCTAATTTCTACCTTTTAGTCATAATGGTGCTGCTGGCCTTTTTACTGACCAAATCTAATCCCTCTTATATGACACAGAGAAATATTTGTATATGTATTATTATTCTCTCCGGAATCGTTTCTCCTTTGGGATAAGTGTTTTCAGTTACTTCAGCTGGTTTTCCTAGACAGTGCTTTTCAACTTTTTCCCATGATTTCCTCCCGTACAGAGTCTTCTTAGACTTTTTCCCTAATGGTTCCTCCTCCCTATCCTAGGAAATAGTGGTACATCAGTCACACTGCATTATCTGTTTATGTATTGTGGCCCATAGTTGCCATATAGACTGGTGGATTCTAGAAACTGGTCGAAGAGAACACTTCTCTGGACTCGTAGCTATGCTGTTGGCCTTTGTGTTCTCATCTTGGTTTCTTGCTCGTTCGTCGAATAGAGCAACAAATTATCCCTCCTCCTGTGTTGAGGAAAAGAGGAAAGAAGACAGTCAGATGTCAACCTAAGATACTTATTGCCAGACTTTTCGTCCAAGTAAAGCCCTGTCCGTATCCTGGGGTTCTGCCTCATTTGCCCAGACAGGCCACGTGGGGCGGTTCTGTCAAGTAACAAGTAATCTGTATACTCAGCCTTAAAGTAAATCAGCCAGTTGTCAGGAGATTTGACAGGTAGAACCCACTAGCCTGCATAAATACTTAACTATATTCTTTATGGTTGAAGGTCAGAGTGAAAACAGACAAATACTATTGACTGGCCGTAGTGTAGTTGGTTTTTGTAAGATCCCTAGATGATTTTAATGCACATTTTGGTTTAGAATGTGAGGGTCTGTTCCCAGCTTGACAAATACTTGTAAGAAAACTCCTAGTGAGAACATCCATTGAAGAGAGGGCCTCCGACTCATAAGGAGAAGCCACGTACACAGTGTAAGAGGGTCACTCTCCCAGCTTTAAGTTGGCGTGGGAACGTTGTCCTCGTTTTCAGTAACTGTGTGTATCTGTGTTGGCTTTTCCTGTCTTCAGAAGCTGTGGCTGTTAAAGTGTTTACAAATTGATTTTTTATCAATGTCCCTCCTTCCTGGGATGATTAAATCTGAGTGACAAAATTTTTATCTCTGTTATAATTGTATTTTGTTTAAAAAAAAAATTGCACTCTTCAAAAAGTGTTTTATGCCTGTTTGGCACTTTTCAGGTAGCTTAGAAGAACATTGAGTTATGAGGGAAGTATGGTATTTTTAGGCATCTTGTATGTTTTGTATTATATTAAGCTGTGGGGTTTTGTTTTGGTTTTGTGTTTGCTTATTGTAGCCACGCTCATTATTGTAGCAGATCCCTTGTAGTTTTGTTGAAATGCCTTTTACATCAGAGCAGATGTGTTCTTTGGGATCTAGTTGCCACCCTTGATCGTGCTGTTTATTTTTAGTGTTCTTTTTATAAAAGTGACCCTGTATCAGCATATGAAAAATATGATTTAAAGCCTTAAGGATTATTTTCCCCCACTACTCTGATCTTTTTGCTGCACCAATAGGGACTGAGAATGATTATGAGACTGACCTAAAAATGTTATCTACAGCCATTGCATGATTATATCCTACTTTGAATTTATTTCATGTAGTCTGTCATAGCCCTAGCGTCTGTATTTTGTGTATCTAACCAATAGAAAATATTCATTGGTAATCTTATTAGATATGAAGGTAATAGAGAGCAAAATACTTGCGTTATATGGTTGTTATAGGATATCATTAGTGCAGTCATATTTCTATCTCCAAGTGTGGTAATGCCAGCAGGATAAATGAGAAAGACACTGAATCTTCACACAAAGGAAATGGGTTTTATAATGAGTACAGTCGGAACAGAACTAATCTCTTTCTTGGATCATTACTTCACCTAATCATAAAACCTTTTTTAATTCAAATCCTTGCAGGGTTCTAATTGGTGACCTCTGGAGCCTGATAATTGTTTAAGATGGCTGGTCTTTTGCAGTATACTTAATGATGTTTGCAATTAAAAGTGAGAAATGTGGTGTAACCCTCAGGCAGGTATAACTAAAAAGTAGATATTCCTTTTTTCAACCTTTGGTAGTTATTCCCATCCCTCCTTTCAGTAGTTACCAACTTAAACTGTGAATTAACTTCATGCAGTGTTTTCTTCCTTTAGTCTGTGGGTTTATCGGATCTTGATTTGACGGGCGCGTTGGGTTGTACGGAGGGTGGCACTGAAGCATTTGGAATGGCCACGGGGTCGGTGTGTCTGGGAAGGTGGGAGCTCCTCGCCGCTTTCTCTCGGCACCTTCCGGGTCCATCTACCCACCTGCCTTATTTGGATGATTTAAGTGGAAGCTGAACCATTCCTTGCAGCCAGAGCCAATACATACTTACTTCTGAACTCTCCTTACTACCAGATACGAAAACGGGTCAGTAGAAGAGACCTTTGCCAATATCACCATCAGAACCGGTGAGACCCTGGGCGAAGCTGAGCCCCGGCCTTGGTGGTCCCCACCCCTCCGCATGACAGCCCCCTGGGAATTAGTTTGCACTGTTGTACGTTTGTTACGTCTTTAACTTCCTCTGTCGCTTCTGTTACATTTCTTAATAAATAGTGGATATTCAATAAATGCAGTCGACCGACTCTTCCTGTAGAATTCTGTTGAGTTGGTGGAGGTGGAGGTGGAAGTTATGTGTTCACCTGTGGGCTTGGGAGATTCTGTTCGGTTTGGAAGCCAAAGTTGTGTGGTGACTTGAGAAGAAACAAAACCTTCGAGAGCCCGTAATCCTGAAGTCTGGTGTCGGCTCTGCCACTTACTAGGTACAAGAGGAAAGGGGACACTGATTTCTGCCGCATCACTCTGAGGAGTCATGAGGACAAGACGTGTGTAAAGCCTCCAGCGTAGCGTCTAAGAGAAGTAGCTCTCCAACTTGGTAGACACCTCCTACCAGTTTTAGGGAACGTCTCGTCTCCAGTTTTCATTCTGTGGTCTTTATTGTTTTAAAATTGTGGGGCAAAAAAACCTTTGGCAGTTAGAAGTTTATTTTGAAAATTGTAAGAATTTAGTACCAGAATCCAGTTAACCTACTTCTGGAGGGCTTTGAGCCTTTCCCCTCGAGGCATTGAATGATCATTTCTTTTCCTTAAAAAAAAAAAAAAAAAAATTGACAAAATTTTTGTAATAATTCTGAGTAGTGCTCAGAATTTTTTAGTTATGTGGGTTTGATTCTTTAGAATCCTATAGCCTTCATAAATTCTTTTCGAAATCCCTCTGTAATGAGATACGTGTTAATAAATCATTACAAATTAAACACCGTTATGAAGTGAGTGGGACTGGCCTCTGTTCTGTGTGTTACAGTTTTTAAAGCAGTGTGATAAACACTATTTCTTTTGATACTTCAGTAGCTTGGTGAGTTTCTGCAAAAATGAAATAATCCAAAACATTTTTTTTTATCACTCCAAATCAAGATCCCCGTGTTACAGTAGTACCGAGAAGCTGGAGGGAGCATAGCTTTAGGAATAGAGAACCGCTGTTGGGGTCCTGTATCTGGGCTGACTGTGGGGCCTCAGTTGAGTCCCTGGATGTCTCCAAGCAGCTCCCTTTCTGTACGGTGAAGAGGAGAGCTACTTTGCTGCAGTGTTACAAGGATTAATTAAATATCTGGAGGACAGTAAATATATTCCCGCTGCCGATATTATCGTTATATTTTTGTTAAATTATCCATGATGGGTGGAATTAATGCCTTCCCTCCTCCCTCTTTATCAACCTTTCCTCCTTCCTGGAGGAATTTGACTTTCCTTTCTTTGTGTGTGTGTTTTAATCCTATGTGTTGTGCGTATATTTAAGGAGTGTCGTGCGTAAGTATTTGCTCTGTCTTTATAAAAGTTTATGTACGTCCATGCATTCTTTTTATTTTATTTTATTTTTTTTAAAGAACTTTATTTATTTTTGAGACAGAGACAGAGCATAAACGGGGGAGGGTCAGAGAGAGGGAGACACAGAATCTGAAACAGGCTCCAGGCTCCGAGCTGTCAGCACAGAGCCTGACGCGGGGCTCGAACTCACGGACCGCGAGATCATGACCTGAGCCGAAGTCGGCTGCTTAACCGACTGAGCCACCCAGGCGCCCCACGTCCACACATTCTTAATATGTAGAGTATCAACTGTGTCCCACCTCCTGGATGGTATATGTATGTGTATTTCTGATGGGTCTATTCATCCTTATTAGGTAGTGATATGCATCTCTGCCCTGTTATGCCATTTATTTCTGTTTATGGAAGATTGTTTGCAAGATTGCGAGCTGTGTGAATCAGTCTAGCCTGGGCAGGTTTTAGTGTATTCAACTCTTGTTTGAATCTAATAGGTATTCAGTTAGGTTTGGATTGCTTAAATAAAATAATTCCTTAGTGAAAACATTTGTCACGGTGGAGGTTAAAAAATTTGTTTTCAGACCAGCAGCCACAGTTAACGTTTTAGTAATCTGTCAGATAGAATTTACAGTGGCTTTGAACACCATTTATATATCTTTTAAGATCAATTTAAATCCTCCAGCTGGGAGGTTGTATTATTTTGAAATAGATTTCTAAATGTTGAGCATGTAGTTACTCTCCCATGTGGGGGCTTCTCATTACTACCGATCCAGGCAGAACCCTGTCCTCTGATCAGTTCATTCAGGGTCAAGGTGCTTGGAAGGGGGCATCTACTGACTGAACTTCAGTCCCCACTAGTACTTTATTGTGCAGGCTGATTGGTGCTATTGACCTATGACTTTTATGAACCTTTGAAATGAGTTTTTACTAAGTAGCTTTTAAACAACTAGTAAGATGGGGTTTGACATTAGAGAGACTTTGATGTTGATCCTTAACTACTTATTAACTAACTTTTGTCAAGCTTGTTAAGCATTTATTTATTTATTTATTTATTTATTTATTTATTTTAATGTTTACTTATTTTTGAGAGAGACAGAGACAGAATGAGAGTGGGTTGGGGCAGAGAGAGAGGGAGACACAGAATCTGAAGCAGGCTCCAGGCTCCGAGCTGTCAGCACAGAGCCTGACGCGGGGCTTGAACTCAAGAGCTGTGAGATCGTGACCTGAGCCAAAGCCAGATGCTCAACCGACTGAGCCACCTAGGCGCCCCAAGCTTGTTAAGCATTTGAATATTCAGGGTCTTCTGTAAAATGGACGTGATAGACCATAGATATGGCAGACTAGAGAGAGACTGTAAGTCACACACAGTGCCCTGTACTTGCTGAATCATTGTCACCAAAGTAATGATAATAATTAATTAGTACTGGTATAAGTGACCTCTAAAACAGCTTTCATTACTTTTCCAGTATTTTCTTGCATAGTATCATGTGTGGTGAGCTCACGTGGAAAGCATTGCATGTAGAGGAGGTGCCAGAAACTCTTTAAAGACTCCTTTGGTTTACCAAAGATCTAGAGCTGGAGCACTGCCTTTCGCCTTACCAGGTCTCTTTCCACCCTCTCTGCCCTGCTCTGTGCCCAGGAGGCTGATACAGTGGATGGATGATGGGAGGGTTGTCTGAGCAGACGCACCCACCCCCAGGTCAGTGCCTGCCCAGAAGGTTTCCAGCAGCAGATTGTTAGGAGGGAGAAGTGAGGTCAGAGTGCTTGTTGCCTTTAGCTTCCTCCCTGTTAGGTTACCACCTGCTTCCCTCTGTGACCCATCAGGCTGTCCTCACCCTCTAGTCTCTCTCTCTCTGCCTCTCTTTGCCCCTTTGTGCTTCATGTCTTAGGGCAATAACAGCTCCCTTCCTAACTAACCCCAGAATACTATGCCATTCTTTGTTGCTATTATTTTAGGTTCTCTGCACCTGTATGTATAGGCCTTTAGTTAAACCCTCTTCAGATTACTTAGTTTGAATGCCAGATGTTTCCCTTTGCAATCCTGTTTCTTGGGTCATTCACCCAGGAAAAGAACAGAGGCTCTAGGAAAAGGCACAGTTGCAGAGTCTCAGGGTTTCTAGCTGACAGTTTCTGACACTAGAAGAAATTCCGCACGGGCTCAGCATAGGGACGGATGGACTCATTCACACAGTCTTTCATAGACCTGTTTTGTAGAGAATGCATTTTTTCCTTTGTAGAAGCACGGAGTACTACAGGCTTGATCGGGTTGTTAGCTAGACAAAACGTTTTAATGACCTGTTGGTGGAATATATTGGGAAAGGGTCCCACATTCAGAATCCTGGGTTTGAGTCTCAGTAATGTTGCTTGCAAACTCGGTGACTTTCAGAAACATATTTTCAAAGTTGTCTCATGTGAAATGTGAATAACGCTCACCAATTCTGGAATAGTGTCAGGATCACGTGAGATAAAGCAGTGAAAAGACTGAGAGTCAGGCTGTAAGCATGTATGTTTGTAATGATGCGTCCTTTTCAGCGTCTTTTCTTACAGCGTGTACCTGGGGGCCTCGCCACATGGCCGGCACTATGAAAGGGACCAAAAGTGGGGGACTGACAGTCTACTGGAGAAGACAGACGTTGAGCGGGAGGTTAGAGCCATGGTGAACATCATGCCAGAACGCTGTGTTTTCTTGATGAACTAGAGTCGGAATTCAAGGACAGCATTTCTAGGAAGTAGAGTCCAAGTAGAGACACCAGAGAGAAGACACTGCAGGGCAAACAGCGTGTTTGCAGCGTGTTCCAGTCTTGGGAGAGCAAGTTCAGAAGCCTCCATGTGGCAGGGTGGGCATGGTGCTTTAGGATCTGTGGCCAGAGGCGGGTGTCATGGGATGAAGGATACAGAAGGGGACAGGAGCATGGGTATGTCCCTGTGTGTTTTCTCTGATTGGGTATTCAGTAGGCTTGACGCTTTCTCTAAATAGGAAGGCTTCGCCTTGCCTCTGATGGCTTTCTCAGCCCTCTGAGGTCCACATCAACTAAAAATAAACTGTCTGGTGCAGTCCCACATTTGTTCATCCCGACAGACTGTTTTATTATCTAGCTATGTTTTAGACTTTCTCTCTCTCTCCCTCTTTCCCTCTCCCCCACTCTCCCTCTCCCTCCCCCTCCCCCTGTCTCCCTCTCCCTCTCTGCCTCTCCCTCTCTCCCTCTCCCTCCCTGTATCACATCCATTTCATTTGGTCCTGAGCTGCCAGATCACCTTTCCCTAAGGATGTCTCCCTTCACGCCACTCCCAGCTAACAACTTTGAGTAGCTGCCTGTTGTTGCCGAACTGTTAGGATCTCAGTTTTGACCTTAAGAGCCTGGCCTGCCTTTTCATGCTTCTGTCCTCACTTCTTCTCTGTGTTGGTCCAAGAGAATGACCCCTTTTCTCACCCTGCACCTGTTCAGTCTTTCTGCAGGAACCCAGGACGTGGGGTCAGGAAATTGAGTTCATGCCTAAGCTTGTTCCCTAATGGGCTCTGTGATTGCAGGATCTTGTCATCATTACTGGCCTGAACTATTCCATTTTGTATCGTTAGAAGAGAAAGGGGAAAAATAGGTTATTCTGTTGTGGTAAACTCCATCTATCAACTGTACAGTCTGACTAATTGAATGGGTGAATGTGAACTGGTGTTACACAGGGTTACTTACCTTCACTGAGCAATTCATCATTTCTTTGTCTGACAAACTCCATTCCTTATCCTTTAGCACATATTTGTTCGCTTTTCGAGTGATCTTCCAAATTCCGCAGCTATTAGTCCCTTCTCTGTAGCACTGTGTACGTGATATTAAATTTGTCCGTTCCCGTGCCACACATTCTCTATACTCTGTTCCTAGCACCTCCTACAATTTCCTCAGTGTGTCAGAACTCAGTCAGGAGTTTTTGGGTAGATACCAGTCTTCATTGCCCACCCAAGTGAACCTCATTGCTTCTAAAATATTACTAGATTCTCAAAATAAAATGTTTTACATGTAATTTTCAGAAATATATCTGTTGCTTCAAGTGAGATAAGCAGCCCGGGTAAATTCCCCATTAGTTTCAGTAAAATAATTCTTGAATCAAGAACCTAAAGTGAATGGTCAAGAGAGAGTAAAACTCTGGATTACTAGCCAAGATGCAGAATACAAGCATGGCCATTTCTGTATACATTTTTGTTCTATTCTGTTAAAGTCTTTAAAATTTTTTAAACGTTTAAAAATTTAATTCTTTGTAAAATTGAATTGGTGAAAAAATCATTTTTCAAAAATTTTATTTTATTTTATTTATTTTTTTAATGTTTATTTATTTTTGAGACAGAGAGAGACAGAGCATGAACGGGGGAGGGGGCAGAGAGAGAGGGAGACACAGGATCGGAAGCAGGCTCCAGGCTCTGACCCATCAGCCCAGAGCCCGACGCGGGGCTCGAACTCACCGACCGCGAGATCGTACCTGAGCTGAAGTCGGACGCTTAACCGACTGAGCCACCCAGGCACCCCTCATTTTTCAAAAATTTTAAATAACGTAAAATATACAGTGAAAAGTATCCTGTTCCCTATTTACTGTCCAGTGCATTCTCTCATGTCCGCTAGGCTACCACTGTTGCTAGTTTCTTATGTATAAGTAGGGAGACATTTTCTGTGAATATGAACATATATTCTTAGACTGTTTGATCCCGTGTGTGTGTGTGTGTGTGTGTGTGTGTGTGTACGCACGTGTGCGCGCAACCACACTGAATAGTGTATCTGGTGGAGATCTTTTTCTGTTCTTGCTCTTGTAAAGTAGCTGTACGCTGTTTCATACTGTGGGTTTATCCTAGCTTCTGAAACCAGGCTTCTCCCATTGATACACAGTTAGATGATCATCAGTGCTTTGCTATTAGAGACAATGCCAAAATGGATAGCTTCGCACATAATATTTTACACTTATCTAAGTATATCTGTAGGGTGAATTCACAGAAATGGAGTTGCTCAGAAGAAGGAAAGTATCAATTTAGATGTGCTTGATTCTATGAGAGAATTTAAGCATTTTTTTAATGAAAATTTACAGTGCTCAACATTTTTAATGTTTTAAATAAATATTGAAAATGTAACTTATGTAAATCCAAAGATTATTTGGCTGTTTTTTAGAGGATTAGTAGATTTTACTATATTTGGTGCATTAAAATAGAAAGGTAAGTGGCCATTGCTTAGGAAGCTCTGTATTAGCCCAAGGCAAAAACACACAAAAAAAGAAATGAACAAATAAAAAAGACATTCTAACTGACACTAGATTTCTGGGGTGACAGAAATTTGATGTCAAGCATTTGAAAAGATAACATTTTAATCCCCAACATCATCGAAAACCTAATCACACATTTGCTTATTGTTTCTGAGCTGGGAGATGGCATTGGTACATCAAACTGTGTGGTAACAAATGTAATCTGGGGATTAGTGAAAGTCAAGTCCCCGATGCATTCCACCTCAGAAACCTGATTAGATTTTCTCTATGGTTGGTCTTCACTGGCTACAATTAACTAAAAGGTTATGTCCACCTTGGTGGTGTCAGCTATGTTCTCTTCCCTTCCCTAGAGAAGATCAGTGAGGTGGTCACTTGGGTTTTGGAAAATACAACTCCCAGTTAGGGACAGGCATAAATACCAGAAAGCTGTTCCATGATTTCATAGATCACGTACAATACCCCTGCCTTTTTTTTTTTTTTTTTGCATTGTTTATTAAATGTAATTTCATGATTTTTCATGAAAACATCAAACTACTTATTATAATCCTCAATCAACTGGAAAACCGAGACTTGTTGATTGAATGAATAGTGCCTAGAAAACACACACGCACACACACACACACACACACACACACACGCATGCGCGCACAATTTGAATTTGGTAGCTGCAGGGCTTTGGACAAGTATAGTGGCCGTGATTTAAGTGAGGTGTGTTTGACCCCAGGCACGGGATTTGGCTGCTTCTATTGCTGTGTGGTGTTTTAGTTCCACTACCTGGAGACCAGCATGCATGTGGTGTGGCATCAGGCTTCAACAATTTTCAGATAAGTCTTAAACAGTGAAATATTATATATTAACATAATTCAAAGCTTACTTAAGGTAGCAAGATATTTTAGCAACATAAGATTTTCAGAGTTGACTGTCTAGAGAAGGAAATTATGTAGCATATATTTTTTAAATTTTTATTTGCCTTTTCAAAGTCATAGGTGTATCTCAAATAATTTTTTTCTAATTTTTAACCTTTATGATTTTACGTGGTACTTAAATTGTTTCATATCATTGATGCAAGGAATGACATTTGAATGTTGATTATGGAATTATATATTATGCTTATAAGTTTTCACAAATCATAAAAATACAGTGTTATTTGAAAATAGGTAATTACGGGGCGCCTGGGTGGCTCAGCCGGTTAAACATCTGACTTCAGCTCGGGTCATGATCTTAGGGTTCGTTGAGTTTGAGCCCTGTGTCCGGCTCTGTGCTGACAGCGCGGAGTCCGCTTAAGATTCTGTGTTTCCCCATCTCTCCCTGCCCCTACCCCACTCATGCTCTGTCTCCCTCTCCCTCTTTATCTCCCTTTCAAAAATAAATATTTAAAAAAACAGGTAATTACACTTATACTAATGAACATTTATGTTCATTAAATGTTTTTTGTTTTCTTTCTACAAAGTTTCAGTATATCTAATTTTGTTGAATCTTTTATGCTAAAGGCATTTCCAATTATACCATAAATGCATAAGTAAAAATGTGGAATGAATTTTCTTCTAATTAAAGCTGAAGTCTTGAATTGTTATACTCGATGGAGCAGATAAAGTGTGACTTATTCTTTACTGAGGAAAACAAAACTAGGTTAGCTTATTTCCACCAGTAGTTCTAGTTTCCAAACCCCGTGTGCGTGTGCGTGCATATGTGTGTGCGTGTGTGTGCATATGGGCATATGCATATGTGTTTATTTGTGGAAAACTTCTGGAAGAGTATATAAAATTGTTATAATCGTTACTTCTGGAGTATTGGTATAGGAGAAACCTTTTCTTTTAAGTTTATATCCTGTTGCACCGTTTTAAATTTTTACCAATGTATATATTGTACTTTTAGAGAAGAAAGTCAAAAGTACTCTTAAAAGGTTTTCTCAACAGCAGTTAACAAGGATTATCTAAGTGCGTCTTTGCATTTCACGCCCGTCTATTTTCATGCACATTGTTCCCATACAGATTCTGTTTTGAGTCAGTTTCCAGGATCAAAACGTAGGATAACATAAGAAAGCAGACAAAATAATCCATTAGTTTATTTGGAGGCTTCGTATTAATCTTGATTCTTGGACGCCTTGGTCAGAAGCTGCAGAGCTGATGTCTTTTCCTTTCTCTCAGTCGTTCTTTTTGTCTTCAGGACTTTTCCTGCTTGCCCCCATCTTCCTCCCCACCACCTTATTAATCCCTGTCGTATGGGGTTTCCTGACACCAGTCAATTCTCCAGCACCAGCTGCGTGTCCAGCAATTCGATCCAATTCAGTGATGACACCAACTCCTGGAGGTAGGGCGGACCCTGCAGAATGAGGCCCACATCCCACAAGGCCACTCCACTTCAGAGGTCGGCTGCAGGTGGGGTGCCCGGGCCACCCACACTGCCGTCTGACGAGCCGCAAGTTTGGGGGTTCCGTGACCTGTCTTCAGGTCGGGTAATTCGCTAGAGTGAGTCACAGGATTCTCAAGAAAGCATTTTACTCACCGTTATGGTTTGTTCTAAAGGCTACAAGTCGGGAACAGCCAAACAGAAGGAGGGGATCCAGGGCAAGGTGTTGGGGGAAGCGCTTGGAGCTCCCATGCCCTCTGTAGGCACACCACCCTCCCAGCACGTGGTTGTGTTCACCAGCCCGGAAGCTCCCCAGATTCTGTTGTTGAGGGGGTTTTACAGTTTTCGTGATGCAGACACAGTTGATTAAATCATTGGTCATTGGTGATTGAACTCCATTTCTAGCTCCTCTTCTGCCCCCACAGGTGGGAGTGCTGAACGTGCCAGCTTGGCCCTTGCTTGTTTTTCCACATGGTTGGCTTTTCTGGCAAGCAGCCCCCTCTTCCTCCAAGAGTCATCTCGTTAGCATAAAGGCAGGTATGGCTGAAAGGGGCTTGTTAGGAATGATAAAATGCACTCCTATCACTCAGGAAGTTTGTAGGGTTTTAGGAGGTCTGTGCCAGGAACTTGGGGCAAAGGGCAGATATATATATTTTTCATTGCGTCCCACATATATACTGACTTTCTACCATGCATTGTTAAGGAACAATTTATTCTGACACTTGTTAAAATGGTGAGGAGGACCTTATTCAGAACTGTCGTGATAGGTGTCAAGACTGTCACCGTGGAGGCGAGAGATCAGGTCTAGCTCTGAATACAAGTAAGACAGCTGGGGGGTTAGTGCTAATGAACGGAACGAAGGGGTAGGTGGATGGACAATTACCGCGAGGAGGCGTCCCTGCCACCTGGCTCCTCAGTGGTGACGGCAGCCTCCAGATGTAAGCAGATCCTCCTTTTCTCCTGAGGTGCCATGAAAATCGTATTTTCTGTCTCAAATGACAGAAAACGTGGTGGGCGAGCCTGCAGTGGCACACTGTCTTTCTAGTTAGACAAACCTGGAGAGAAATCCTACCTTTATCGTTTATTATTAGTAAAGTAACCTTTCTGAGCTTCCTGTTTGCCTGAGGATTGAATCATGTCTTGACTGTGGCCTATTTTAAATACTGGTATTCCTAGCCCCGCAAGCAAAACGAACGAAGGTGTGTGCCCTTTGTACAACCAACGCCGTCTTTGGACCTTCTCCGTACTGGGTAGGTTGTGCCCAGCCTGTGGGGGGAACAGTGCGCGTACCCACTCAGCCAGTGCTCGTTCAAGCACCTGTTGGTGTTCTTCTTAAGCAGCCAAACGCTACAGGCAGCAATGAGCGGAAACTGCATACTGATATTTTCCAAGATCTGGAAGGTACGCAGAGTGTGTGCTTTGTGGTAGACATTCGTTGAAGGAAGAAACAGACTTTTATGTAAAATTTATGTTCCAGTGGGAGAATGTCTTGGTCCACTTGGGATGTATAGCAGAATACCGTAGGCTGGGGAGCGTGGACACAGCACAAGTTTCTTTCTCACAGTTCTAGAAGCTGGAAGTCCAAGATCAACATGCCTGCAGGTTCAGTGTCATGTGAGGGCTCACTTCCTGATTCATAGATGGCAGTTTTCTTGCCGTGTCCTCATGTGGCGGTGGGGGTGAAAGAGGTGTGGGGGCTCTTTTTTACATGGCACTAATCCTTTTCATGAGGGCGCCACCCTCCTGATTTGATCACTTCCCTAGAGCCCCATCTCCTAAGACCATCACATCCGGGGTGAGGATTGCAACATATGAATGGGGGGCACAAACATCGTCTGTAACAGAGATACAGTATGGAGGAACCACATTTTCTTGTCATCTAGGAGTTACAGTAGAGTTGTATGTAAAGTGTTTTGTGAGTATCGAGGTGGAAGTGACTGGTTCTTCCCCTCCTGCCCCATTGGTGAAAGGGATAGTCACACATAAAAAATAGTGTTTGATGTGGCTGAATCTTGAAGGAGATGTATGAAATTGAAATAATAACATTATAGGTAGAGAAAGGAACATTAGGGAAGACCTGAGTGTATAGTTGATCCGTGTCACTTATGAGGAGGGTAGATTTGGTTGGGGACGTCAACTGACAGAAGCTGTCTAGGGCTTTTAATGCCATCTGAAAGAATCAGTTCCTGCTGGTGTGAGCCTTGGAGAGCCAGGAGGAGCTGATAAATAGGGAGTCATATCCTTGTAACACTGAACGGAGAATACTCTCTGGCTTTTCTTAGCTATTTGAGCAGCCTCTGTCTAGGATTCCAGAAGGCCCCAAGAAATTTCATTTTGTTTGTGTCTGTTTTATAACTGGTTCCTTTTGCTTCCTTCATTAGCATGGGCTGTTGAGATTGGACTTGTCAGAGCCATGGTTTATGCCTTTTTCCTGCTGTACTGGTGAGGAACGATTGGTAAAATGGGGAACGTGTCGTCACTTGAAAAACTCATATTGATCTGATGGTCCGTATTTCTGTCTTTGATTTCATGCCGCAGTAGAGCTAGTGAGAACTCCCAACCTCTGGGGTTTAAGTCACATACTTCACGGTTATCTTTTCTTCTCCACAGAAATAGAAAAGTTTCAGAAAGGAGAAGGCAAGGACGAAGAAAAGTACATCGATGTGGTGATTAATAAGAACATGAAGCTGGGACAGAAAGTGTTAATTCCTGTAAAGCAGTTCCCTAAGGTAAGACAGTGAGGTCTGCAGGTGTGGTATGCCTAATCCCAAGGGAGCGGGTGTTTAATTTGTATTGTTTGATATTTTCTTGAGGTGTCTTCCCTTAGCATAGCCCTCCTTCACCTCACACCAGCACAGAGGTACTTGTAAAATTAATGAGAAACTTATTTAGTGATATTATCTTTTCTGTTTGACTTTAGTGTGAGTTAAGGAGCCCTAAGGCGTGTTTCTGAGTCATACTAGTGATGTGACTTTGGATGACCTACAGAACTAATTTTTCGACTTTAGCTTCTTCATTTGTAAGAGGCTGGATTGCTAAGAATTAAATAAGATTATCCATAGTAAATGCTTAGCATAGGGTTTAAACACATAAATGTTCAAAATATTATCTACTCTACTCTGTTCTAGAAAAGTATTCTATTTTTCGTGTATTGCAAATGTTGTGTTATTCAGCATGATTATGATAGGTGCTTTAAAGTCTCTCTTTGATTCTGAAATCTTGATCATTTTAGATTGGGCATGACTTGATAACGTTGATACTCTTTTCATCCTGTTTTTCTTTCTTTTGAGAGTTCATGTACTACATGATTTATGCCTACTGTTTGTATACATCAGTAGTTCATTTCTTTTGATTGCCGAATAGTAGTCCTGTTACTTGAATATGCCACAATTTACTTATTCGTTGCAAATGAATTATAGATTAAATTGCTGTGAACATTTTCATACAGGTTTTCACACATTTTGTGACGATATGTTTTTATTTCAAGGAAATACTTAAGATTTAAATTACTATGCACTTAATTTTACAAGAAATTGCCATACTTTTCCCCAAAGTGATTGTACCTTGTTACATTTCCAGGAACAGTGCCAGCCAGGTGTGGTGGCTCTGTGTCGTCATCAGTATCTGATGTTCTCAATCTGTTGAATTTTAACCATCCTCATTGTATATTGGTATTTTCTTGTGGTGTTAATATGCATTTCCCTGATGATTAATGATGATGTGTGCATTTCACGTACCTACTGGCCATTCATGTATCTTTTTGTTTTCTTCATGTTTATTTATTTTGAGAGAGAGAACGTGTGAGCAGGGGAGGGGCAGAGAGAGAGGGAGAGAGAGAATCTCAAGCAGGCTCCCTCCCCGCTGTCAGTGCAGAGCCTGTGTGGGGCCTGATCCCACGAACCGTAAGATCATGACCTGAGCTGAGATCAAGAGTGGGACACTTAATTGACTGAGCCACCCTGGCACCCCCACGCATCTTCCGTTTTGAAGTGTCTTTTTGAGTCCTTTGCCTGTTTGTAAATGGGATGCATGTGTTCTCATCATTGAGTTGTAGGAGCTTTCTTGTATGTCCTGGATATAAGCCTTTTGTTAGACATGTTTTGTGAGTATTTGGCTCAGTCTGTGGCTTTCCTGTTATAGTCTTCCTAGTGTCTTGTGAGCAGCAGAAGTTATTAATTTGATGATGTCTAGTATATCAGGTTTTTTCTTTTCTTTTATGATTATTACCTTCTGTGAACTAACAAATTGGCGACCTCAAAGGAATGTTAGCGTTGTCTTGAAGCTATAAATCTCGTCTCCTGTGTTTCCTCTAAAAGCTTTACCATTATATTGGGGCGCCTGGGTGGCGCAGTCGGTTAAGCGTCCGACTTCAGCCAGGTCACGATCTCACGGTCCGTGAGTTCGAGCCCCGCGTCGGGCTCTGGGCTGATGGCTCAGAGCCTGGAGCCTGTTTCCGATTCTGTGTCTCCCTCTCTCTGCCCCTCCCCCGTTCATGTTCTGTCTCTCTCTGTCCCAAAAATAAATAAACGTTGAAAAAAAAAAATTAAAAAATAAATAAATAAATAAAATAAAAGCTTTACCATTATAGCTTTTAGTTTTAGGTCTGTGGTACATCGGAAATTATGTGTATGTTGTGATACTAAAAGGTCAGAAGTTCTCTCCATATGGATATCTGGCTTTCCAGTACCGTTGTTTGAGAGATGCTTTCCTCCCACTGACTGTGTTGGGACCTTTGATGAAAATCATAGGACTATGTAAGCGAGAGTCCTTTGTGTGCAGTGTCTTTTTCACGTCGATCATCTGTTCATGGATCCTTACACCACTTCCATACTGTCTCCGTCACTGTAGCTTTTTGTAATAAGACGCGAAGTTAAGTGATGTGGCCTGTTCAACTTCGTCCTTCTTTTTTCAGGATAGCTCAGATAGAGGTCCTTTGCAATTCCACGTAAGGTTAAGAATTATTTCATTAATTTTCACAAAAGACTCTGCTGGGTTAATGATTGCAGCTGCACGGTATCTGTGGATTAATTTATGGAGATATGACATGTTAGCAACATTGAATCTTCTCTTCCTTGAGATGGTATATCTTTCCATTTGTAGATTTTTAATTTCTATCAGCAGCATTTTGTACCTTTCAAGATAAAGGTCTTACTTGTTTTTTAATTTATTCTTAAATATTTTATGTTTTTTGATACTATTGTAAAATGAATATTTTAAAATTTTGTTTTCTAATTTTTAACCTTCTAGTATAAAACTTTGTAAGTTGACCTTGTATTCTGCTACCTTGCTGAATTCACTTGTTTTAGTGAGTTGTTTCACAGATTCCTTAGGATATGCTGTGTGTGTAATCTTATCACCTACATAAAGTTTCCTTCCTTCCTTCCTTCCTTCCTTCCTTCCTTCCTTCCTTCCTTCCTTCCTTCCAGTTTTTACGCTTGTTATTTATTTAGCTTGCTTTATTGTATTGGCTAGTATCTCTGTCTAATGCTTGAGTACAAGTAGTGTGATTAGACCTTCTTCCCTTTTTCCCAAAGTAGAAAGCATTAAGAGTGGTAACAGCCATGAGTTTTTGTAGATGCCTTTTGTTAGGTCGAGGGAGTCCCCTTCTAGCTAGTTTTGCTGAGAGATTTGATCCTGAGTAGGTGATGAATTCTGTTAAATGCCTTTTCTATGTCTATTGAAATGAACACAGAATGTTATTCCATTACACTGTTAATGTAGTGAATCTTACTGATTGATCGTCTAAATTAAACCACCTTTACATTCCTGAGTTAAACCCTACTTATTATTATCCCTTTTATATATTGTTGGATTCAAGTGCATCTGTGTTCATGAGCAATACTGGCCTATATATATTTTTTTCACATATAACATCTTTATCAGATTTTGATCTTAGTGTTATGCCAGATTGATAAAGTGAGAAGTACTCCTTTCTTTTTCTTTTTCTGTTTCTTTTTGTTCTTTTCCTTTCTTTTCATTTTTCTCCCTTCCCTTCCCTTCCTTCCCTTCCTTCCTTTCCTTCCCCTTTCCTGCCCTCCCCTCCCCTCCCCTCCCCTCCCCTCCCCTCCCCTCCCCTCCCCTCCTCTCCTCTCCTCTCCTCTCCTCTCCCTACTCCCAAAGAATATAAGTTTGGTGCTATTTTGTCCTCATTATTTGATAGAATTCAGCAGTGAAACTATATGGGCCTGAAGTTTGATGGTGAATTCAGGGTCTTTAATTTTTTTTTTTTTTAATGTTTATATATTTTTGAGAGAGAAACAGTGTGAGCAGGGGAGTGGCAGAGAGAGAGGGAGACACAGAATCTGAGGCAGGCTCCAGGCTCTGAGCTGTCAGCACAGAGCCCAATGCGGAGCTCAAACCCACAAACCGTTAGATCATGACCTGAGCTCAAGTCAGCCACCTAGGCACCCCATAATTCAGTTCATAGTTAATTATGACATTAATGAGAATTTTTTAATCTTTTGTGATCTTTCTCTTCCCCCCCCCAAAGGGATTTGTCCATTTCATCATAATATTTCAGCTATAATTTTTTTTAAATGCTTTTTTTATGACCCTTTCTCTCCCCACCTTTGGAGAGCAGTTACATATGTATTCAACCTTTTGATATTCTCAAAATGGTTCCTGTGGCGTTTTCCTCTTTTAATATAGTTTCCCCCATCCAATCCCCCACTCTTCAGATTGGATTATTTACTGCCTTATCTTAAACTCATGGATTATCTCCTATGTTATCTTTATTTTTCTGGTAAGCCCATGAGATAAATTTTTTATATCAAGTATTGTAATGATCTGTTTCAGAATTTATTATTTGATTCATATATAAATGTGTGTGTAAAAAAAATTTCTCTGCTGGGATTTTCTGCTTTTTATTTGTTAGAGGTGTTAACGTTATTTTGTGTTATTGAGCACAGTTAACATAGGTGCTTTAAAGTCTCCAGTTCTAAAATCTTAGTCATCTTGTATTTGACCTGAATTGATAAGCTTTTATCTTGATAATGAGTCATATTGTTACAACTTTTTGCATGTGAGTGACTTTGGATTGTATCCTGGGTGTTTTGAGTGTTATCTTGTCAAAACACTGGATTCTATTCTGTTTCTTGAGGAATGTTGGTAATTTTGGATCCAAGACCGCAGACTTGTTGGGTGGCATACAGATCTCAGTTCTGTTCTTTCCTTAGTTTGACTTTTGTGTTTGTTTTTGGCATACATGGTCCTGGGGTTACCAGAGATTTGGGTGCATTTTTGTACAAACTTGGAGGCTCCTCATCTCCGGCTGTCTTTCCTCATATCCCTCCCTCACATTTCCTCACTGTGCTTGCCTCAGACTCTGCCACTCAGGCTAAAAACTCTAACATCAGTAAATGTGCCCAGGCTGTTCCCTTCTTCGGAGCTTTGACTCCCTTTCAGAATCCCCTTGTTTTGGTCATTCTCCAGAGGCGTCAGATAATTGGTTTTTGTACTTTGTTTACAGTTGAAGAATTTATAGTTAACTAATATTATATATTATATTATATTATATTATATTATATTATATTATATTATATATTATATATACTATACATTTATATATATCATATATATTATGTATATATATGACATATGTAACTACAGTATAGATGGTCAGCCTGTTAGGAACCTACACAGCCATACCTGCAGGACTGAGGATGTACATTTTTGGTAAAGAGAAATCTACGCTGCGGACATTTCATAGGCAGACTCATTACTAAACAAAACATGGCTCATGGAAGCCTTTATAAATTGATCATTGTGCTCAATACCCGAGGTGCTCAATACGCAGTAGATAGAACGATGAGCAGACTCTCCCTTTCTTTCTTTATTTTTTTTTTTTTTCAACGTCTATTTATTTTTGGGACAGAGAGAGACAGAGCATGAACGGGGGAGGGGCAAAGAGAGAGGGAGACACAGAATCGGAAACAGGCTCCAGGCTCTGAGCCATCAGCCCAGAGCCCGACGCGGGGCTCGAACTCACGGACCGCGAGATCGTGACCTGGCTGAAGTCGGACGCTTAACCGACTGCGCCACCCAGGCGCCCCTCCCTTTCTTTAAATAGTTCATAGCCCAGTAGATGATTAATCTGGAATTAATACTTTGCTGTACACGAGCGAATTGAATAAAAGTATATGAAATAAGATCTCGCTGTCAGCTTGGATGAGAGTGGGGGAAGACAAATGAGGATTTCTGCATGTGATGCAGAGCAGAGACTGTTTCGAGTACTTCCGCTATCGGACTTGGCTGCTTAGCAGCCCGCCGCTTTCAGAGTGCCGAGGGAGGAGATTTCTGCTTAGCATAGCTGAGCACAGGAGTTTCAAGCCAGGCCTCCGTTTACGGCTAGTGTGGCACTTGCACCAGCTCTAAGAAAAGGCTTTCTCGCTGGTGTCAGCAAGTAGACTGGGCTGGAGGAGGCCGGCCGTCTGGCCTTCTGGGGGCAGCCCAGCTTGACGCGCGGCCCCAGTGACCGAACACCTTCAGCCTCCGGGTAGGATGGAAGTGCTACTTGTGAAACTGCATGTAATCAAAGGATTTCCATCAGCTGAACATTTTCTCTTAATGAACCACTTCTGCTCCTGCTTCACTGGACAGCCCTGAACGCGAGTCTTTGGCACTCAGAGCCAAAGCACCTTCACTCTTGCGTCATATGGCAGAGCTTGTGCAGTATGAAACTCAGAGTAAACAGTGTTTTATGTTTTTTTGGTTTTTTGTTTTTTTTAAGACTTAAAGCTGTAGAAACTGTTGTCCAGGGTCTTTCGGTGGATAAACCCTTACCCTTGGTGCTGAGCAGCGACCAGAGGCGGTGTGAGTGCCAAATCACCATCGGAACAGGGTGCCCTGCCTTTAAGAACCGACAGACGCTTTGCGTTTTAGATTTACGTTCCTTTGTTGTTGTTGTTATTCTGTTTCATTCATCGTTCGGTCCGTGCGTCCATTCACATATCTAATATTTATCGAGGGTCTTCTGTGAGCCAGTTACTGTACCGGGAAAACAGAAGTGACTAAGACACGTTTCTTTGTCATGGGGCCTTCTGTTTGGCGGGGAGCGCAGTCGCACAGCTCAACGTTTGTAACGCAGCGTGCGAGGTTCAGTGTTGGGGTGCCCCGGGAGGGTCATGTTGACACCCTCAGAGAAGCCTTCCCTAAGGTGGCCTCTCTTGGGGGGGGGGGGGGGTGGCTGGCCGAGCTGGCTAGAATCAGAAGCAAGACGGGCCGAGGTAGAGGGGTGGCCGTGACCAGGAAACACAGGGCGGAGGGCAGTTGCAAAACCGGAAGCCGCTTTATTTGGCTCAACAGGTTACTTTCAGGAAGAGGTGCGGATCTTCCGGAAGATTTAGCGATAAAGTGAGAGGAGAGCGGAGCGTGGGGTGGGGTGGGCCCGTGAGGGCTGCAGAGCTCGAACAGGAAGTGACGAGATGAGGTGGGCTCCTTTGAGCAGAGGGCGTGGCGCGGGCAGAGTGGTGCTGGGGTGGAAGAACCACTTGGAGAATGAGCCGCGAGCTGAGATGAAATCCACCTCCGTGTGGCACGACACACGCATACACGCCCTCCTGCTGTGGTAAGCGGTCTGTGACCGTGTTGAGTGAAAAAAAAAAAAAAAAAAAAAAAAAAGAGCGACCTAGAAAGCTGACGGTAACCCGTTTGGACAATTATTTGGAAAAAAACAACGACTTGACTCAACAGCAGTTGTTCTCCAGAGGCTAGGATATGTGTGTTTTCTGCTTTACGTGTTTCCGTATTTTAATGGTCAGCGATTTGGTGCAGCTTTTATAATTGGGATAAAAAATACTTCCATTTGGGGGAAGAAATGGCCCTGAGACTGTCAGTCTGGAGGATACCTTTGCCCTATGATTAAGATTTAGTGAACCAAGTTCGATTCTGTCCGTTTCAGTTACACGTTTAAGACAGGTTTATTAATTTGCTGAATTTGGTAGCTGTGGTTTCACCCCGAAGCATTCTAATGCATACGTTCTGTTTTCAGGCAACATTATATTAATCAACATGGTTGGTTACATTGAATGTTTTCCTAATTACGTGCCTATTTTAAATTCGATACATTTGCTCTTTCACAGAAGCTCTTAGGTTATGGATCTTTGAGAGAGAGAAGAGAGAAGTAACTTCTAGAAACATGTTCCCTCCTGGAGTTTGAATTAAAGCGCAGGGAAACTCTCTTGTTTGAAACTGGTTTGCATTTTTCCCTCATAGCATGTTACAGACAAGAAAAAATCCATAAATTTTCTGTTCCGTAGAAGTCTCCATGGGTTTAAAAATTTCTCACAGTAGTGAGTATTTTGACAGTCGTATTGGTATGTTAAAACTTGCCTTTTCTGTGACTCCTAATTGATTTTCAGAGGCATGTATGATATTTTTTTCCAGAGGATTTATGTGAAAATAATGTCTGTTTTTGGTGTCCAGTTGCTAGTTTACCTGTAGAAATAAAGTGGTAATGTACTTGTACATTAGTTCTCGCTGTATAAGTGCCGTTGCCAAAATTAACATGGCTGGCTAGTGGGAGATTTTGAAACTTGTTGACATGAAGGAAGCCCGATACTGAAACAAATTGCTCAAAGACACGTATTTGTGATAAGTCGCTGCTATTGTCCCTCCCGGTAGGCGTTAACATTCGGGACCCCATGAGAAAGTAGGAAGGCGACTCTGGACTCCAGAACCTCAGGGAACACACTGGCCCATCAGGCCATTGTTTGACCGCACACTGCCTTCTCCGCCAAACTTCTCCTGCCACCTTAACAGCCCACACCTCACAGGGAGCCGAGGGCTGTGTGGTCGTAAGTAGAGAGGGAGGGATGCACCTGTAGAGGCTACTTTCCTTCTTTCCCAGAGGTCCCGGCCAGGCCCTGGGGATCTTGTGACACGTGCTGGTGTCATGACAATTAGTTACTTAAATTGGTATTTGCAAATAAGATAGCATTCAGAAACCATTATGAGGGAATTTCAAATCTGATGTAGTAACTTTTCCCTTACTCTCTTTGAAGTTCTTGTTTATTGACCTGGAAAGCAGCCCTTGAACTTAGATTTAGATTCGCTGAGTGGACTCCAAAAACAGCCAGGCACAAATTGAAGGGTTCTTGAAAGAATTGACTCATGTTGTTTTGGGGGGGTTATTATTATTACTACAACTGTTTTGTTGAGCCAGATAAATAATCATAAAATGTGGTTATATGTAGGTCCCCAAAATTGCATTGCAGTGAAAGACTGGAAGTGCTACCATGTGTGTACTTTGGTCACAACACAGCATATTTAGAAATCAGAGTCTGTGATAAGTATTGTTACGTGCGAATCTTGGATCCTGCCACCACTTACTTTCTGAGGAGCGATAGATAGGTCTGTGTGTTGCTGAGCCAAAAGGTAAAATCCTTTCTAGCGCTTGGCAGGGTGTTACTACTGAGTTACAGGTCTTAAATAATAGTATTGTACTGACTCTTGGCTCTGGGCCCCACCAAGTCGGATCGACTGAAAATCCCTGGACTGTGGTGGCATTAGATACAGGAAATGTGAACAAGCATAGGCCCTCACTTCGAGGATTCCCTGCCCAGGGGGGTAAAATGGCAGAAATTCATACCACGGACCAAACAATGAAATTTTATCTTATCACGGCAAGTAATTGACACATAATCACATGAAACAAGGGACACATTGATACTGAGAAGCCATTAGGGAGAGGTAAGAACTCGGGTTTAGGAGCCGGTCCCTCTTGTGTTATGCCATATAGTAAGTCATATTCTAGCTTTCTGACATCTGATGTGTCCCCTCTGTGTCTCTCTCTTTCCCTCCCTCTCTTCCCCCCTGCCCATCAGACCAGGCACCTCCTGGACACCTCCACTTGGATATCCCACATCCTGCTTAGATTTGGTGGGCCCTTAAATGACCTTCTTTCCTCCCCTTCTTGGCAAACGTAGACCTTTTCCTGTGTTCCTTATTTCGCTGAATGACAGACGTGTACCTAAGTGCCCGCGCCTGAAATGAGTGTGTGCTTTTTGTCTACTGGCTCCTCCTTCATTTACCTCCTTCCCCTTCACTCTTGAGATACCGTGACTTACACATTTATTATTTCTACTTCCTCAGTTCATTACCATCCGTCTCTATGTCTGCATTCCGTTACCACTCCTTAACTGTCTTCCCTAACCCATCTTCTGTAACAGGTTCTCGTCCAGATTGGTTTCTTGCCTGCAGTTTCACACCCTCCGTTTCATTCCCCACCCTGGCAGCCAGACCGGTGTGGTCTCGGAGTTTCTCGCTAATAACTTCAAACTCATTAATATACCAGATAGTTTGCTTCTTGTATTTGTTTTGTCATCTACTCACCCAAAGACTATAATTCAGCCCGAGCCAATAGAGTAGGAGGTGTGTAGATTATTTCACATTGTCCATTATTTGTGTATGCCTGCGTGTATGGATT
This sequence comes from Leopardus geoffroyi, assembly GCF_018350155.1. NCBI lineage: Eukaryota > Metazoa > Chordata > Mammalia > Carnivora > Felidae > Leopardus > Leopardus geoffroyi. The sequence continues at coordinate 77,440,919 of NC_059338.1, read as the reverse complement.
TTGCCTATATCATCTCCTGGAGAAGTTCCTTGTACACTTCATTGATTTTTAGAGTTGCTGAGGTTTAAATTAGTTGGGCTCTTTGCCACGTGGAAGTAAACACGATGTTAAAAATCATAGTCAATGTGGCAACACCAAATAATCTCAACTGCTACCAGTAATACTTACTGATTTGTGGTTGGCAAATTAATAAACTTAAATAATAATATTTTCCTCTGGCTTTAATAGGTCACAGTAATTTCTGTAGCAAAGAAAATTGATAAAAACTGGGTTGATTAGTGCCCTTTTGTTTGGGATAAAATAAACTGAGTTCCACAAGTATTTCTTAAGAAACTGTTATGTAGGGAAAATGATGAATCCAGTATGGGTCCTAATTATTCTCAGAGGATTTATACTCTAACAGAAGAAATAGAGTACATTTCACTAAATAATATAGGGTAAATACTGAGTTAACATAAGAGAGGTAGTCAGACACTGTAAGAATTTCAAGATGTAAAAAATTGCTATTTTTAGAGGAAGAATTACAGATGGAATTAAATTTAGTCCTTAAGTGTAAGCTCAGGATGTTAGCAAGCAGAGATCTGGGGAGGGCAGAGTAAACTGTTGGGCCAGAATGGTATAGTTAATGGGAATAGTAGATCATAGCAGTCGTTGGAATGGTGAGGAGTAGGTAGTCTGGGAAGCCTTTAGCTCTGTACCGTGGGCATTAGGATTTTATATAGCCAGGAGGGAGCCTTGAAAGACTTATAACATAGAGGTACAGAAACAACTAGAATATACAGTGGAAGGTGTTCTGCATTATAAAAGGTCTTCCGTTGTTAAATTCCTCTTAAAATTTAGGAATGATTGATTCAAACACAAGTTTGGAATGACTTTCATTCTTAGGAAATTCATCTCTGTAAAAGCAATTGTTATTCTTAGAGGCGATTAGGAGAATCATGAAAGTTATTGTCAGTAATCCAGAGCTTGACTCAGTTACTAGCTATGCCAAGGAATAAATGTGTTACCTCTGAAGAGACCACTCCGTTTCGTGTGGATGCCATGGTCTCAAGTCTGTTATTAGATTTTAACTATTGTTTGGAATTTGGCATTTATGACATTGGTTTAATTCAAATAAGATCAGTATTCGGGATACCAACGAAAATGTGGATTTATTCAACCATTGGGTTAGTAGTTAAATCACTGGAATCCAAAGTGGCCCATAGAGCTAATACAAGCAGGGATCTGGTCTTTCTTTTCAAGTGCAGGCAGGTCAGACAGACCTCATTTACTCTTTCCTTTTTGTTCTTGCCTTTGGGCAGGAGTCAGAGGAATGCGAGATCATAAACAAAACGCGTTTCTTGAGGGTTTCTCTTTCCCCTGTAAAGAAAGCAAATGCGTGGGTGATGTTTTCCAAAGAGGGATGTGTGCACAATATATTTGGTGCTGGAACTTCTGTTTTAGTGTGTAGGTAGCTTATGGTTTCCTATGTGTCAGACACTGTTCCAGCATCCTACATGTATTAACTTACTTAATCTTTATGACTTTCGGAGGAAATGATTATCTCCTGTTCACATTTGAAAAAGCTAAAGAATAGAGAAGTAATTTGCTACAGGTTCATAGTTACTAAGTAACAGGCATTTGAATCCCACAGAAATCTGCCTCCAGAGCCCATGCTCCACTTGAGAAAGTAAACTTCATATTTAGTACATAGATTAATGCTAGATCCATTACGTGGTTCCTATAAGTGCCATGCAGTTGTGTGCACCCTGAGACAGTACCCTCTGGTAAAGGGGGAATCCCACAGTGCAAAAGCTCTCACTATGTTAGGGAGTATAGCTGTTGTATGTGCCTTGTTAGGGATTCATGGATGGCATTACCTAGTCTTAGTTCAACTTTTCTTTTCTTTTCTTTTCTTTTCTTTTCTTTTCTTTTCTTTTCTTTTCTTTTCTTTTCTTTCTTTCTTTCTTTCTTTCTTTCTTTCTTTCTTTTTCTTTCTTTCTTTCTTTCTTTCTTTCTTTCTTTCTTTTCTTTTTTTCTCTTCTCTTCTCTTCTCTTCTCTTCTCTTCTCTTCTCTTCTCTTCTCTTCTCTTCTCTTCTCTTTTCTTTTCTTTTCTTTTCTTTTCTTTTCTTTTCTTTTCTTTCTCTTAATTTACATCCAAGTTAATGACCATACAGTGCAACAATGATTTCAGGAGTAGATTCCTTAATGCCGCTTACCCATTTAGCCCATCCCCCCTCCCACAACCCCTCCAGCAACCCTCTGTTTGTTCTCCATATTTAAGAGTCTCTTATGTTTTGTCCTCCTCCCTGTTTTTATATATTTTTTTTCTTTGCTTCTCTTCCCTTGTGTTCATCTGTTTTGTATCTTAAAGTTCTCATGAGTGAAGTTACATGATATTTGCCTTTCTCTGACTAATTTTGCTTAGCATAATACCCTCTAGTTCCATCCACGTAGTTGCAAATGGCAAGGTTTCATTCTTTTTGATTGCCGAATAATAATCCACTGTGTGGATTACACACACAACATCATCTTTATCCATTCATCCATCGATGGACATTTGGGCTCTTTCCATACCTTGGCTATTGTTGATAGTGCTGCTAGAAACATTGGGATGCATGTGCCCCTTTGAAACAGCCCACCTGTATCCCTTGGATAAATTGCTGGGTTGTAGGGTAGTTCTGTTTTTAATTTTTTGAGGAACCTCCATACTGTTTTCCAGAGTGGCTGCACCAGCCTGCATTCCCACCAACAGTGCAAAAGAGATCCTCTTTTTCCACATCCTCGCCAACATCTCTTGTTGCCTGAGTTGTTAATGTTAGACATTCTGACAGGTGTGAGGTGGTATCTCATTGTGGTTTTGATTTGTATTTCCTTGATGATGAGTGATGTTGAGCATTTTTTCATGTGTTGGTTTGCCATCTGGATGTCTTTGGAGAAGTGTCTATTCATGTCTTTTACCCATTTCTTACGCTGGATTATTTGTTTTTGGGTGTTGAATTTGATAAGTTCTCTATGGATTTTGGATACTAACCCTTTATCTGGTAGGTCATTTGCAAATATCTTCTCCCATTCCATCGGTTCCCTTTTAGTTTTGCTGATAGTTAAACTTACTTTAAATGGGCAAAGATTATTGCAGAAGAAACTGAATTGAAGGTCTAAAAATACATTTGAAATGAGCAAGAAAAATGGCAGTGTTGATCCTTCCCCTGTGCTTAGTACAAGCTCAGCCTTACAACAAAGTAAGAGCAACTGTGATCCAGTTGGATATGACAAGAAGAGTCTTCTCATACTGGAACTATTTCATCTATCGTTAATGCGGAATCTGTTGCCCTAAGTATTGTAGTAGTAATGGAACAGATGCAGAATTTTTAAACGGGTTTATACATACATACACTAATACACATATGTACACACGTATGAGTGCGTGTGTGTGTACTTGTGTGTCTCCATGTGATGTGTGAGGACCAGTGGTGGGGATAATTCTTTGCTGCCTGATGTGAGAAATAGCCAAGGGTGCATCCACATTTGCTGTCACTGGTGACCTGCTTGCTCCCTTTTGGCCCTCCTTCCTTTGTTACATCTTCTTAGCTCTTTTTTTTTTTTTAATTTTTTAAAGTTTATTTATTTATTGAGAGAGACAGAGAGCGTGCTCATGCAGGGGAGGGGCAGAGAGAGAGAGAGAGAGAGAGAGAGAGATTGAGAGCATCCCAAGCAGGCTCTGCACTGTCAGCACAGAGCCTGATGTGGGGCTCCATCCCACAAACCATGAGATCATGACCTGAGCCGAAATCTAGAATCAGATGCTTAACCAACTAAGCCAGCCAGGTGCCCCACATCTTCTTAGTTCTTAAATTAATAAGCTGTATACTTCATGCTGTATCCAAGCATTTTTTAGAAATTCTTCATATTCTCCCTTTTGTGTCTCATATCCTACTTCAGACCCATCTCTGTAGAACTAAACTACCTTGTTTATCTCAGACAGCACCCTATTACTTTTTAAGGTTTATTTATTTTTGAGAGAGAGAGTGGGGGGGGTGCAGAGCGAGGGAGAGACAGAGAGAATCTCAAGCAGGCTCTGAGCTGTCAGCAGCGAGCCCAATGTGCAGCTAGAACTCATGAACTATGAGATCATCACCTGAGCTGATGTTGGATGCTCAGTCGGACTGAGCCACCCAGGAGCCCTAGCACCCTTTTAATTTGTGGTTGTTTTCAGATGTCTTTTTAAGCATTTTAATGAACATTTAGATTTTATAAGACACTTAATCACAAGATGCCAGTGGCCAGTTAGGACCCATATACCGGAGGTCTGCCACCCTCCGTCGTGCTGCTGTGACACACTCTAGGCTTTCTTTAGGTGACATCGTGGTTAGTGATTAGTGTTCTCTGGACATTAATTCTGATTGACAGTCACCATTTTCTACGAGTGCGTGGAGCACTGATGGCCTGCAGGAAGCGAGGTGCTGTTGTGGGCAGTTGTTGGGTTATTGCATGCATGAATGAGGCAGAGTCTCAGCGCTCAGGGGGTCACAGCCTCTGCCCATGCCCTCCCCGACACTCAGAGAAAATAAGGTAGGTCTAAAAAAGACTGATGTGAGGCTTTGAAAATTTAACGTTTTGCTAAAGGACTGCTCTGTCACTGTTAGGTGTGGTGGTGCTCTGCCCCCGGGACTGCTCCCTGTACCCACGCCCTGCACAGTGCCCTTCCTGAGTGTCTCCTGACCATACAGCTCATTCCCCTCAGAACTTGCAGCAGAGCTGATGTATGCCAGCTAACGGGCGCCAGCGTCTGCCTTTCTGACCTTCGAAACTGTGTATCGGTGTGAAAGGTCTGCCCCCTGGAGGTCACCCTGATAAGCAAGAGCCCAGGATACCCAGGTGGGGGAGAATCACTGAAAGCAAGAACTGCGGACCCCAGTTGACCGCCTCCTCCTGCAGAACAGGGGTGGGGATGAGCCGTCTTGGGACTCGGTCCTCCAGCCCCGGTTGGTCTGCCTGTTGGTCCTCCAGCCCTGGTTGGTCAGTCCCTGTTGGTCTGCCTGCCTGCCAGCGCTCCCCCACGGTGCTCAGGTTGCTGAATTATGAGCAAATAAATAAATGGTTATTGTTTAAAGCTGTTAAGTTTTGGGTTAGTCTGCTGTGTAGTTACAGATAACCAAGGTAGCATTAAAGCGTAACTGTTGAGTCTTGCTTTCTCGCTGCCGGGCCGGGCAGGACTGGTGAAGTAACCCGCGCAGGCACATGCTGGCCACAGTCTAAGGCTGCAGGGTTCAGGTCAGGGGGTCGGGAGGGGAGAAAGCCATAATGGACAAAGGGCTTGCTTTTAGCAGGTGTCAGGTTCATCCCAGGATTTCATTTTGGCTGGTCAAGTGCATTTAAGAACAGCCAATGCGAAGGGAGTGTGGAAGAATTCGGTTACTATTGGGGAAGATCCCGTAACACTTATGCATGTGTTTGGCGTGGTGAGCAGGAGGGACTCTGCCACTGAAAGAACTTGACGTTATGAAATTCTTTTCCTGTTGTGCCAAAGAGTTTTATATTTTGTGATACTGCTGATACAGCTATGGCTTTCTCAGGCAGTAGTAGCCAGGAGACCAGATTCCCCGACCCAGGGCTCATTAGTGTATTCTGTTGATTTTGCTGATTCAGTGCCCTTTATATATAAATGCCTGACTACGCGTGTAGCAGACTGTTAAGAATGGAGACGGGAGTTAAGGTGTTGCTTTCAGAGTTGAGTATGACACATTCCCTCTTCTCAGGAATCTAACACGAAAGGCGATATGCTAAGTGTCACGTGGGGAAGCAGGAGGAGGAGAGTGTGGGCTCTGGGTGCTTGAGGCACCTGCCACACAAGACCTGTGGCCCCAGGAGACAGCAGGCCAAGAGCAGGGACTGCCAGTACGCTCACTTCACCCCCTTCTTCCCACTGGGTAAAGTTTGCCATTGTTGACAGAGGGGGTTCATATCAATAGGGAACAGTTAAGCAGTGACCAGAATACAGACTGAAAATGAAACCACCCAGAATGCATTTACATTCTGAACTTAACATTAAATCCAGACTCTTAGGGCCTCCAAGACCCGCTGGATGCCCGTCTTTTTTACCCTGTGTCTGACTTCCCAGCCGAGACTAGCTCTGCTCCCCACAGGCTCCCAGCTCCTTGTTCTTGGAAGCGCCTTCGAATTCAAGGGCCTTTGCACTTACTGTTCACGTTGCAGGAAGTCCTCTGTCCCCGTGTCCTTGCACAGGACACCACTTCCCTGTAACCATCACAGGCCAGCCCACCGTGAACACCAGGGGCTCCGTGGACGCTTCCTGGCAGTTAGTAGGTGCGGTGGTCTGCGTGTAAGTTGCACTTGTCTGTCACCCGGCTGCCGCTGCTGAAACCTGAAACTCACCATGGATGGGCTCGTCATCTCCTGGGTTTTCCACTCTCCACCTAGAGCAAGTTGGCCACTTCACCAGTGTTGCAGCAGTAATGACAGTACGGAGGGCAGACGCCGACCTAACTGCATGTTTTGTTGATCTTTAAGTATTAAAAAAAAAAAGGGGGGGGGGTGGTGAGTGGTTTTGTTGTCTTTGCTCCTGCAGATGAGGGTGTGGGTCTGAGCAGATCTCAGCAGTGGCTGCTGAGTCTTTCCCTGATCCCCCTGTGGGCCCATGGAGGCTGGGGGTGTGAGTGTTGAGTTCCTGCCTGAAGACCTTTAAAAAAGTGTCAGCTCCTCTAATTCTGTGGCCTTCAGGGCTTCCTGCCCTGGTGCGAGCCCGCCCCAGATAAGCAGGCGCTTGAGTCTGGTTTCTCCCAGCAGGTGCCTGTACCCTGCCCTGGGTGCGGTTGGTGTTTGCCCTGGGACTTCAGCATTAACTTGCATTCTGTCCAGCTTTCTTCGGGTTTTAAGGGCAAGAGTGATGTTCGTTCTTTCCAGCTCTCCCATCTGAGCCGAAATGGGTAGTTCTTGGGATGTGGTAGTTTCGAGAAACCGCGCAAAATCCAGACTGGCAGAAGTCAAGAGCAGGGAAGTGGAGAAGCCAGAGAGGTGGGCAAGAGCTGGGTCAGGAGGGGCTTTTCTCAGCAGCGTCGGGACATCAGGACTTCATTCAGAAGGTTGTTGGGAGTTGTGTTTTACTCAGAATGTCCCAAAGTGACCTTTGTGTGAAGAGTGCTGTGCTGATTTAGAATATCGAGGTTGACACGGAGAAAGGCTTCCGTAGCGGGCACAGTGGGCGATGACGGTGGCCTCGGCTGGGAGTTTGTGGCGTCTGCAGAAAAATAGACAGGTGTAAGGGACGCAGGGAGGTGAAATTGTTAGATATAATGAATCCATTTATTAAATGCTCCCTCTGCACAGGTGGTAGACCAGTGAACACAAAAGGTCTCCTCATTGCCCTCGCGGAAGTTTCTGGCTTGAGTCAGGGCGCTGACGGCAGGGCCGTTTACTGGGCTGGGGAGCTCTGGAACATAACGTTTGAGGCTATGTTGGCAGAGGTTACAAGTTCAGTTTTAGTGTGCAGTTGGAGGTCAATAAAACATCCCTTTGTTGGACTAACCAACTTTTTGATGAGCACCCAATTAAGGGAACCTTTTAATGGAGACCGTGACATGTTCTTGAGGCTTAGTTGTTTATGAAATGACAGCTTATGTGTAATTGTTCCCCAAGGAGCGGTGTCCTGTCACAAATATAGTTTAAGTCAATTAAAGCTAGTTCAGAAAAACATTTGGTCTTTTCCAACAAAGAACATCATTACGGGATCTTACACGTTATGCAGTGAAACTCAAATATACTTATTCTGTGTTGGTTTATCCTTTGTAATCGTTTGCACAAAGTTTCCTATTTACAGTTATAAAATTTGTAGTATAATATAGTTCTGTACTAATTGGCATCTGGAAAAATATCATTGATCTTGGAAATAATACTTTCACCTCTTATTCAAATCTGTGGACAGATGAAATTATTAATAAAAAATGAAAGTTAAAATGTATTAAGTTCTCATTTACAAATCCGGTTATCAGAAAACAAATCCTGACTTAGGTTAAGGAAAGATTTTATTTGAAAGCATTATTGGGGGGTGCCTGGGTGGCTCAGTCAGTTGAGTGTCCGACTTCGGCTCAGGCCATGATCTCGCACTTCGTGGGTTCAAGCCCCATGTTGGGCTCTGTGCTGACAGCTCAGAGCCTGAAGCCTGCTTCGGATTCTGTGTCTCCCTCTCTCTCTGCCCCTTCTCCATTTGCTCTCTCTCAAAAATAAATAAACATTAAACAAAACGAAAGTATTATTATGGAGCACCTGGGTGACTCATTCGGGTGAGTGTCCAACTTTGGCTTTTAAGTCATGATCTTGCAGTTCATGAGTTTGAGCCCCCCATCGGGCTCAGTGCTGTCTGTACAGAGCCTGCTTTGGATCCTCTATCTCCCCCTCTCTACCCCTCTCCCACTCATGATCTCTCTCTCTCTCTCTCTCTCTCTCAAAAATAAACATTAAAAAAATTATTATTAGAAGAACAGGAAGGGGGACTTGTAATAGCAGGGGCTCTGAGCCTCCTGAGATCTGTCAGCGACCTAGCAGTCAGCGGGCACAAGGGGAGCCGGGCCCAAGGCCAGGAGGGTGTGGCAACAGCATGATGGGACACTAGGTCAGAGAACGGTCACCCTGAGGCTGGTGCCTGGAAGTGGGGGGACCTTCAGGGATTGTGTGCTGGCCCAGGTTGCCTGTGGGTCACATTTAGGGACGTGAGGAAAACGAGAACTTCTTTGAAGTTTGATCAGGTGAGGTGAGAGGACGTTTTCTGGCTGGTCAGTGGGGACAGACAGGTTGGCCAATCTTTTGTAAGGCAAAGAATGGGAAGGTCCAGGGTCTGGGTCGGCCTGCTCTTAGGTGAACAGGGAATCATCTACAGGCCTTATCTAAATCCCCTGAGGAGGAGGAACTCTGCAGGGAGCCATTCCCAGGAATGGGAAAGGGCCCCAGGCTGTCCTCATCATCACTGTTTTAGGAGCACTGGGGCTGGTTAAATTCGGCATCCTCGGGGCACACTTTTCTGATGTGCTTTAATCTTCCTGATAACCCTTCAGTGCTGCAGCCTCCACTGGGGCAAATATGGTGACACTGGGGACTGGGAAGGCTAAGGAACTGCCGTGGCCACACTGCTGGTAAGAGGGCGCCCCGCTGCTTCAGAAGGCTGTGGCCTGGGAGCACCAGCGTGTCCTAGAACTTGGGCACTTGAGACAGCCGTGCTCCCCAACTCCTGTACCATTCGTGTTGTCTGAAGGATGCAAGAGGCTTTCGCAGCCCATGCATCACTTAGGCCTCGTCTTGTTGTAGGTACCCACCTGGGCGGCTTATGGTTTGCTGGTTTGGTTTGTTGAAGTACATGATGGCACCTTAGAGAATCCACGGAGGAACCGATCGTGTAATCGCAAGAAGGAGCAGCAAGGGCTTTAAGCCCAAGATGTAGAGAGGGACTGGAGTCGGTGGCTCCTCTCCCCAGCGGTGTTTCTCAGTAGGGACACGGTTGACATTTTACACAGGACACTCCTTCATTGTGAAGGGCAGTCCCCTCCGTTTCTGATGTGTGATAGTCTTGGCTTTTGCCCACTAAGTGCCAGGAGTGACCTACAGTCAGCGTGACAAGCAAACATGCTAAGTATTTCCAGATTCTCTCGGGAAGGTGATGCAATCAGGGGTTGAGAACCCGACCAAGCAACCGAGCGTACTGCCGTCGTTGTGAGTCAGCATTAAGGACGCTGAGGTCCGCGCTCTCAGTTCTCAGCCGCAGACCTGGGCACGGCCGTGCCGGTTCAGTATGCATTGCCGTCGGAGGGTAGTCGGTGTGTAGTAACCGGTGGGTGTTGTTCACATAAAATTATGTATGTTCATAATAGCTGAATTCATCAATTTATTCCTTACCCATTTGGCATAGGATACGCACCATCTATTGGTTGCTCTGTTAGGTGATTTTTTATACATTTCCGTATTTAATTCATATGACCGGCACCGCCGGTGGGTCCTAAGGTCCCTGTGTTGTGGATGAAGTCCGACACCCGTGAGGCGGACTTGACCTGGGACACGTGACTCCTGCACAATACATGCTTGAACAGAGAAGTCGGTGAAAATCTTCTGCTTGCCAAAGTACTCATTTATGTACTTTTTGTGAAGGAAAGACTAATAGAAGTTAAATGGAGAAAGAAACTCCTGAAGGCATATGAAATCATAAAAATGTTTTTCCTCTGTATGTAGAGGCCTGTGTCTTTATGTTTTACAAGTGACCTTGAATAAATCCTACCATTCTGTGGGCTTCAGTTTTCTCAGTATAGAATTAGATGTTTGGACTGGATGATTTCTAAGACCTCTTAGTTTTTATTAATGGGGAAATATTTAACTACTAAAGACGTGATGCAAATATGGCTGTTTGACCATAAATTTATTCTCATGCCATCCTTGAAACCTGCCAAAATGAATGTAAATGAAGTAAAAAGGCACAGATCCTCAAAGACAAGAATGGAAGGGCGAGGCAACAATAGGCCAATGACTGGAGTGAGATTTCAGTGGCTGCAAAATAAATGGACAAATGGTAATGGCTTAGGAGAGCAGAGAAAGAAGAATCCAAGCTCACAGGGCCAGAGAAAGTGTCACAGAAAATTGGTCAGTAGTGTGGGAACACCTTGAGAAAACTCCGGAATCCTCGATGCCAGTTACTGAGAAGGTGGATTTAGGGGCAGAACTGCAGTGGAGACTTGGTTCAGAGCTTATGTGAGAAGTGGTTAGGGGCACTTGGGGGCTCAGTCTGGTTGGGCATCTGATTCTCGATTTCGGCTCATGTCACGATCCCAGGGTTATGGGATTGAGCCCCACATCAGGCTCCGTGCCGAGGTGGGGCTTGCTGGAGATTCTCTCTTTCTCTCTCTCTCCGCACCCTCCCCTGCTAGCACATGCTCTTTCTCTAGAAATAAAATTAAAAAAAAGAAGTAGTAGTTAGACCACTGGATGCTCTTCCCAGCTTATGAAGCCAGGCATCTGCCTTCTTAACCTACAGCAGACTAGAGATTTCCTGAAGGGGTTGAATAAAGAAACTCTGGGCTCTGAGACCCAGATGGATTCAACTGAGGGCTAGAGATGCCACACTGGAAAATGAGGGCATTATTTCCCTTAAATAAAAGTGTACGTAGCTCATAGTGGGAATCCCAAAATTCCAGCAGCCAGGCTGATACCTCCTCCTGGGAGATCAGGGAGTTCCAGGGTGTCCAGGTAATGTTTTTGAGCTGCAACCTTAAATTTTTAAGAGCAGGCAGCAGGGGGGATTACTGGTCACTTGAGGAAAGCCGATAATGTAGGAAGAGACCAATTCACACAACATGAATCTGTTGGAAGCAGCAGATGCTATAAGCTCCAAGTTGGGGGAAGGGGGCACTGCATTAAAATCCTCAGAAAGATAAGAATTTGTATCAATTACATAAAATATTTTTAAAATGCTGTAAAAAAGGAACAAATATAAGAAAATGCTATTAGTAGTTAAACGTTTGATAGCAAAAATGAAAAAATCAATAGATATGTAGGAAATATACTTAAATCTCCCAGAAAGTAAAAGAGAGAGAGAGAAGGTGAAAGAGAAAGAGGAAGAATAAGAGAGAAATTTAGAGTTCCAAACCAGGAGATCCTGATAGACACATAAGAATTTCCAGAAAGATAAAGCAGAGCAAATGGGGAACCAAGAAATAAGGTAGGGATCCGTGGGTGGAGACACTGATTTTTTCCTACGTTGTATTATTTGATATTTTTAACTCTGTATCATTTCTATTTTTTAAAAAGTAATTGACTTTAAATTAAAAAAAGTATTTAATTTGAAGGTTAAAAATACTGTAGTTATTTGAGTTTTCATTGAAGACTAATAAAATTAAAAGTGAGCAAGGAAAAAATACCATTTTGATTTTTTAAAAGCTCGTATTTTAAGAATATTACTTCACTTTCCATAGAGAAATTGAGGAACAATTGTCTTTTAAAAACAGCAACAGCACAGCAGTGGCATAGATTGTGGACGAGAGCTGATACCAAAGCAGCAGCTGCGTAAGTTTGTAGTCCGCAATCTTGCCAAAGATTGCCTAGTCAGTAGGGCTGACTTTTCCTTTTGGGAACAAGAAATATTCACAACTTAATCATAGTAACGCTTTTAACAGTTGTGTGAAATTCCTAATAATATCCTTTCATTCATGAAATACCCTTTCATTCAAGATATATTTATTATCTATTACGTGCTAAGCATTGTTCTGGTTTTTTTATATGGACCCATTTAATCCTCCTAATGGCCTTATGAGGGTGGGTTGTGTTGTCATTTGCCATTCTCATTTTGTAGATGAGGAATCCAAGGTACAAAGAGATTAGGTAATGCAGTTACTAGCCGGGTTACTCAGCTGGTAAATGGAAAACCATGTCTTAAAACGACAGCAGTGTAGCCTCAGAATCTATGCCATTAATGAATTCACTTCTACGCTGCCTGTTAAATAAAGAACCCCGTAGAATCTAGACTAAATATTTTGTCAACATTTCCAAAGCTTGTTGTTTTAGAAGAGTTAGATGTTGGGGCACTTGGGTGGCTCCGTTGGTTAAGCATCCAACTTTTGCTCAGGTCATGATCTCACAGTTCGTGGGTTTGAGCCCCGCATCGGGCTCTGTGCTGACAGCTTGGAGCCTGGAGCCCGCTTCTGATTCTGTGTCTCCGTCTCTCTGTCCCTCCCCTGGTCACGCTCTGTCTCTCTCTGTCTCTCAAAAATAAATAAATGTTAAAAAAATAGAAGAGGTAGATGAATTTTGTCATAAAGCTTTGTGAGCCACTGACTGCTTGAGAACTCATCTAGGCCAGTGCACTCCCTGGTTGACTGACCAGGTGGAAGGACCCAGATGCTCCATAATGACCAGCCCAGTGCACATTACCTCTTCCCCACCCACATCCTCATGCTAGCACTGTTTGTGCTTCATGTCAGATGCCTACTGAAAGTGTCAGGACAACAACTTAGGAATTCTGGGAATTAGCTTCATTTATAATTTGTGAAATCTAGCCATCATTGAAATGGTTGGTTTTTTTACTTTACATGGGGTTTGTGAAAAACATTACAGTGTGATGCATATAGTAGGAACTTAAATATCTGACGTTAATTAGTAATGTGCAGTGTACTGTCGTGTTTCCTGACGTTCAAGATTAATAAATTACTTTCAGATATGACTTACCAATTTGGTTTGTTTGTTTTCTCCTAGTTCAACTTTGTGGGGAAACTTTTGGGTCCCCGTGGCAATTCTCTGAAGCGCTTACAAGAAGAAACCTTGACAAAAATGTCCATCCTTGGAAAAGGTTCCATGCGAGACAAGGCAAAGGTAACATTCGTTGTAGACAATGGCTGCTTTTGGAGACAGGTTGTATAATCCACCTTTAGAGTATCCATCGTATTAATACAAATTATATAAGAGCTAGCTAGGATCTTAAATGAAGTTATATGGAAACGTTGTAGAAGGCGGTGAGTCTGGGATATGGCCAAAAATGGAGTCACTCGGGCCAGTTTCAGAACATGCAGTGTCTTACACGTACGTCTGTAACTATCACATTCATTTGTAAAATGAAGTAGCAATACCTGTGGTTTTGATTGTAGATACAACACCTGGCAGACAGATCAGTGAGACTGAAATTCCCATGAAGAGAAATCAAAGTTATCTGTGGTCTCGGGACCACTGTTGGCATTTTAGAGGAGTCCCTTTGGGCCTTTTTTGTAAGCTTGTATTTCACATGGTTGAGTTCATAAAGTATACACCTTTATTTGCCCTTTTTGCCCTTCATTTGATACCCTTTATGTTTTACCAGGTTCAAGTCGATTTTAAACGCTTTAATAATGGCTTAGCGTTCCAACACACAGTTGTTCTCCTTGGATGTATTCACGCTAACCTCCTCCTTTTTTAAGAAGTTAAAGTTAATGGAGTTGTTTTTATCGATCACTTTCTCAAATATACCACCTTTGAAAGAAGCATTCACGTTTTGTGCCGTGCTATCCCCGACAGTGTTCTCTGTTACCATTTTGTTGTTCTGTCGTGGTGAAAAGATTGACATTACTGAAAACCGAGTCCGCATTTAGTGGTCACTTACCATAAAAGGTCAGACGATGATTGTGTCCGACAAGAAAGTTATTTACACAAAATCCAGCCTCCCCACACAAAAGTCCATCGAAACAAAGGCTTTTATAAGAAAAAATAGCTGCTGTCTGCTTGTGAGTCAGGCACTCTGTGAAACATGTTACAGGCGTTACTCCATGTTCTCCCTGCAAAAATGATGGAAGGTACATAATATTTTTCTTGTTTTATGTGTAGAAAACCTGAGATTTAGGGAACCTGAGTGTATTATCTGAGTTAATCAAGGAAGCTTATTAAATTATTTGATTAAAACATGGCTGTGTATCAGACACACATGGGATGCTGTTAAATATAAAGATTCCCATACAGCCTCTTTTGAGGGTAGAACCTCAAAATGAATTTTCAGGGGGCGGGGTTTGAAATGATTCTGTTGTGGGCCAGGTTAGGTTAACTACTCACTAAGCATTGCTGTCTCAGATGATGTTCCTTTGATTCTCTGACTCATCTGTTCTGGATGGAGGAAAGGGAACCATATTTTGGTCAGTTGGTTAGAAATTCTGTGTATCTTGTACGAAAATACCCAATCCTTGCTGATACGTTAATGAGGTCTTCAGTAAGGCCATCCGGTCATGAGGTACGTGATAATCCCAGGGAAATTCATCTACATTGTACTGCTTATTTTGTTTGCTGTTAAGGGAGGGTCTTTCTGGTCAGAAGTAACATTTTATGGCCTACAGTGGCCATGATCAGGGCACCCACGGACAGTTTTACAGGTAGAAGGGAAGCAGGGAAGGCAAGCCTTTGGTTAGATCATATGTCCAAGTAATAGCAAGTGCCTGGCTATCCGTTTAATGAAAGGGGTCCTGGGGCGCCTGGGGGGCGCAGTCGGTTAAGCGTCCGACTTCAGCCAGGTCACGATCTTGCGGTCCGTGAGTTCGAGCCCCGCGTCGGGCTCTGGGCTGATGGCTCGGAGCCTGGAGCCTGTTTCCGATTCTGTGTCTTCCTCTCTCTCTGCACCTCCCCCATTCATGCTCTGTCTCTCTCTGTCCCAAAAATAAATAAACGTTGAAAAAAAAAAAATTAAAAAAAAAAAAAAATGAAAGGGGTCCTAAATACTATCAGCTTGCTATCTGGGCTTGGTGGTCTGTCTAGATTATGGTGTCATTTTAAGGGCTCTCTCTGCCGTTGGCACAGCGGACACTCAGCAGTGCAGTAGCCAGGAATCTTTCCCAGAGGAGTCTGTGTTGTGAAGTAATATCTAATCTCTCCCTCTCTCTCACCACAGACCCCTTATTGGAGCCCCTTGAGTAGCACTGAGGTGGGCGGGGAATGAGGTGCTTTGACATCTACAGTTAGTCCCTTTGGCTCCCTGGTCACTGAGTGTCTGCTCTGCATTGCATGGGGCACTCGGTTCTCTTACCTGTTGAGGCTTCTTTCCTAGACCACTTAGCAGCCCTTCACTAATCCTCTCCTTTCTCTGTCCTTGACCACATGGGTCTGAGAATCAATATAGAGATTCTGTAAGTGGCTGGTCATTTCCATTCCCTCAGGACACCACGGAACTGGGGAAGTAGAGTACATTGTAGGTTCACAGTCCATTAAGCCTGCTGTCAAGTGGCGGGCTCAGAAGTCCTTTATCTCTTGACCCCATGGACCCCACTCTCCACCCTCATCAGTGGCCTTCAGTTGAGCAGCGTTGGGTCAGAGTCAGGTTCGTTAATCCTCGGGCCGCTGGGTACCTCTTCTCGGTGTGCAGTCACTCTAGTAAAAGGCCCCTGATCCTCGTTGGCAAGACGGGGAGAGAGCGTCACGTGCACGCAAGGGGATGTTGCCATTTACCGCGAGCTCTCTTGTTCTCTGCATCCCCGGGCCAGGCAGGGATCATGGGCCAGGAGGTCATCCTGAGGAACAGTGACAAAGCCTGAGGATTGTCCTCTCCTTTCACGGAACGACCTCGGCTACTCGAAACAGGGTAGGAAGACCTCCAGCAGACTGGCTTCCGCCAGGGCCGAAGGTTCAGCGGGGCTGTGACCCTCGAAAACCCGGGGTTGTCTGGATCCTCTCTGATGTTGCGGGTCCAATTCTCAGGTCTTCACTGCTCTCCAGACATTTTCCTAAATCCCACACGAGAGATGGCCGGGCCGTGTGCTTCGTCCTTCCGCGGCACACGGGCCTCAACTGTGCTTCGTCTGGGGCCTCCGCCGGCCTTCGGCCGTGAGCGGTGACACCCTCCAGGCTGCCGCTGGCTCTTTGAGCCTCGAACTCCTAATGTCAAGTCTGGAGTCTGTCACTCTCTTTTTAAAATTCAGTACAGTGAACAATAGCCTATTGCGCCCCACCCCATCGCCTTGCTCGTCCTGCCGTGCACACGCACGGCTATCGGTTGCACCTTCAAGGCGTTTCACTGACATGACCACGAGTGATGATTTCTACACAGATGGGGACTTACTGGGGTCCTGCCTGCCGTCCTGCAGTCGGTCCTCACGGCCTGAACTCTGGAGCGCTGGCTTCTGTTGAGCCTCTCAGCCTGCAGAAATTCTCAGTTAATAAATAATGTGGATTGCTGCAGAGATTTCCATTACTTAATGTTAAAATCTTGTAGCTTTTCAAAGTGTTCACTGTCTAAATTCTAACGAGACCGTAATTCATTTTATTCTTGTGTTTTCTACATGGATGAAATTATGGGAGTCGTTACTGCCTTGTATCAGCTGGGTTTGTAGCATAACAATCACTATAACGTGTGGTCTGTGGAGCCTTCAGTTTGTGCCAGACATGCCAGCCATTTTGCCCTTCCCATCCACATTATAGAATGATAGAATAATTGATGCTATGTTCACTTTTTGAGTCTTTCTGATGTACTACGCCTCATTGTAAGGACTTTTTGTGTCCTTAAACATGAGACTTCTTTTTTTATTACCACTCCATCATACTGCTAGTAACTCCTCATCACTATTCTAATAACTCCTTTCTTACCACAACAACCCTACGAGCCGTTGATACTATACTCTTATTCCCCGCTTAAAATCACTGCTTCGCGATGATAAAGTAACCTGCCCAAAGTTACAGGGTAAATGTTGGATTTGGGATTCGAATGCAGGAGTCCAAACGAAGTCTGGCACACCATGTTGCCAGTCCTTATGAACCCAGGGAAGAATCTGGTAAAGCTTCTCGCTCTGTGGAGATGTGCGATGGCGGGTTAGGATAAGAAAGCTCTGCTGTTCCAGTTTACTTCCGCTGTAGTGATGACAGTGCTTCACCGTGAGTCACAGTGACAGCCTGTCATTATCATCATTAATTGGAGCCCATCGTAGAATGGGTAAGAAATGTTTAATTCTCTAGTTTATGCTTCCAAAAGTGAACTGTTGAACATATAATTCGATGTTTAAACCTTCAGCTGTGAAAGGCAGAGTATCAGATGAAGCGATGGCCAATGTTCTGATTAGAACAGATGGCCTACCGTTGGGCTGTGGCTGGCACGGCTAGGATTGCGGTGTATCTGACTCAAAACCCCGTGCCCTTTTCCTATTACATATGTAGATCTCTCTTTTCTTTATAAGAGAGCAAATTAGTTAAGTAACAGAAGTTGAAGCCTTAAGTTGTGAGGTCAAGGGTGTTTGTGCCTCTTTGACCTCTTAGCTCGTGGTGGAATTAAAAGGTGTTGTTGCCAGGAGTTCTAGGGTTCCCTTTCATGTGGGGCTGGTGTTTTGGAGGTGCTAGCAAGATTTCCCCCGTTTGGGAAATTACTCTAGATGTAGGTACGTACTCATCTCAATCTGTCTCATTTAAATGTTGGAAACAAAGACTTTTAAAAGTCCCAGATTCTGTCCTTTGCCACTCTAATGAATGCTAGTTAGGAGATCATGGGCGAAAATCACTTGTCCCACTCTGATCTGGGGTTTTTTTCCTCCTAATTTCCCCCCTGAGTTTCATTATGTAAACAAATAAAAACAAAGTTTTCTTTTTAATGCGTATCATAAAATCATGTAATAAGATCTTTCATTTATTTTATTCGTTTTTATCTTCATATATAGTGCCTGGCATGTAGAAATGCTTTTTTGAATGAATATGTGAATGAACAAATGAACATAGAAATGAAATAATGTTTACCTCTTCATTGAAAAGACTCGTGAATGTCTACCGTGTGTCAGGCACTTTTCTAGACCAGGGGGTGAGCACCAGAGAAGACGGTCACGAGCGAACATAGAAATGAGATAATGTGTACCTTGTCACTGAAAATACTCGCTGAGTGTCTACTGTGTACTGAGTACTTTTCTAGACCAGGGACGAGCACCAGAGAAGACGGTCACGGTGTTTGCTCCACTGTGACCACCTTCCGTGAGGGAAATTAGAAAAGAGTCAAGTAAAGAATAGGTTATGTCAGACACTTTGATGGCTGTAGTGCTTTGTGGCAGCACTACGGGCACTGGGCGTAACCAGCGTAGAGGGAGCGGAGGAGATCAGCCAGTCCGGCCAGGGGTCTGAGGGCGCCTGGAGGGCGTCGAGCTGGGGGGACACAGGTGTCCTTCCCGGCAGAGGCAGGAGCTGAGACTTCTCCAGCAGCAGCAGGAAGCCCGGGTGTTTTCGTAGCATTCCCTGCGGGAATGGCAGGGTCAGGTTTGTATCTCAAACCTCCATCCTTGGGGTAGTGCCGCTTGCTTTTGAGTGAATCTTCTGTGACAGCCTCATGCCAGATAAGCTCTGCATAGTGTTTCTTTTCCTTTTCTTATACAGACACGCTTTTAAGCATGGTTTTTCTTTCTTCAGGAAGAAGAGTTGAGGAAGAGTGGGGAAGCAAAATACTTTCACCTCAACGATGACCTCCACGTTCTCATCGAAGTGTTCGCTCCACCAGCAGAAGCATATGCCCGGATGGGACACGCACTGGAAGAAATCAAAAAGTTCCTCATTCCTGTTAGTACGGTTCACCCTGATAGTTAATTTGTCCTTTGAAGTCCTTTCTTTATTTTCATCCCTGGTAACTCTTCTAGTAATTGTTATTTGCACAGCACTTCATTTGTCGAAAGGGTCCCTGTGAATTGGTTGGCAGTTTTCTTTCTTTATATCGAGGCGAGGGGTTTTTAAAGAGATTAGGTTGCACCGGGAAGGCTGCACGGCCAAGAAGGGTGAAGAGCACCCTCGCCAGTTCACGTTTGGGGGCTCCCACGTCCTAAGCTTCTTCGTGATGTTAAAATCACCTACAGATCCACTGTTCTCCCACACGGATGCGTTAGTGCCTTCCATGGCACCAAGCACTGTGTGTGGTTTCGGGCCAGAGGCATGAATAAAAGCAGTCCCTACCCTCCAGGAACACGTAGCGTAGAAGAGAGAAACGTAAGCCGAGGATTTCAGTACCGCGAGGTACACGTAACGACAGACCAAAGTGTCAGAAGCCCAGAGAAGAAGGACACCGTGGAGGTAGTTGGCTGGCTTCTGCCAGGTGTTTTGTGCTTTGTTGATGGAACAATTGCTTGTCTATTTTTAACCCTTTCCAGACACTTTGACGTTGCTAAGAATGGGATTATTTAAAGAGAGCGTATCCCTACTTCCATTATGAAAGTTAATTTAGGTCTTCTGTATAACTTGCATGTTCTAGATTAAAAAACTAAAACATTGAACATTTTGCCTCTTTAGACAATTTATTTAGAGAAGCTGTCACATCTGCCAAACAGCTGCCTGGGGTAAGACTGTCTTCAGCAATCCCAGGTTGGTCTAGTAGATTGACTTTACATACTGTAGCATATGTATCATGACTATATTATCTGTGAAGAAAACTGTTGAATTTACAAGGAAAGGATATTGTCAATCAGGATTGCCTTGGAAAAGCCAAGACATGGGATTGTATTAAGTCATTTTACTTGGGAGCTGAAAATGTTTAAGCTTCCCTTTGTTCCCTCAAGCCAATATGATGATACATTTATTCATTTAGTTTAAAAACAAAGATTTTGAGTGCTTTCTATGTGGTAGATACATGGAAACTAATAAGAGACATTCTTTTCTCTGCCCCGGTGGAGTCTGTCTAATGGGAGAGTTTGATAAGAATCAGATACCCATATAAACATTGGCACTCTGACAAGACTGACTAAGGAGAGGTAAATTTAATGTCTTAGTGATCAGTCTTAGGGGGTGTTGACCTAGCCACGTGGGCTGCCACAGGGCCTCCCACCCTGTCCCCTTTGCACTCCTCCATGAAGACATGGTTTCTCTGTCCTTGAATCTAGGCTGGCCAGGAGAACTCTTTGCCTAACCCCCAGTTACAAAGATTTTCTGCTGTTTTCTTCCTAATCTTTTATAGTATTAGCTTTTACAGTATTAGTATTAGCATAGTATAGTATTAGTATATAGTATGTGTCATTTAAGTCTATTATCGTTAAGTTTATTTCTTTTTTAGAGAAAAGGAGTGAATGCACATGCAAGTGGGGGAGGGGCAGAGAGGGGGAGAAGTGGGGGGGGGGGAGAGAGAGAGAGAGAGAGAGAGAGAGAGAATATGAATATCCCAAGCAGGCTCCATGCTGTCAGTGCAGAGCATGATGTGGGGCTTGAGCCCATAAACCATGAGATCATGAACTGAGCGAAAACCTAGAGTCAGATGCTTAACCCGCTGAACCACACAGGTGCCCCAAGTCTGCGATCGATTTTAAGTTTTGTGTGGTGGGAAGGTAGAATATAGGTTTATCGTTTTTTATATAGATGGCCAGTTGTCCCAGCACCATACGATGAAAAGACAATTCTTTTCCCGTTGAACAGCAACACCATTGTTGAAAATCGATTGAACATAAATGTGTGGATTTGTTTCTGGATTCTCAGTTCTGTTCCATTGATGTATATGCCTGTCCTAATGCCGGTGTCATGCCCTTAATTACTTTAGCCTTCTAGTACTTTGATTTGAAATCCAGGTTGTTGATTCTTTTACAAAGAAAAAGTTCTACTTCAAAATTGTTTTGGTTATTTTGGCTCCTGTGCATTTCAACATCTATTTCAGAATCAGCTTATCAATTTCCACACAGAAGCCTCCCGGGGTTTTGATAGAGGATTGAATCTGTAGCTCAATTTGGGGATTATTTCCATCTTAACAATATTTAGTTTTCCAGTCCACAAATATGAAGTGTCTCTACTTAACAGATTATTTTTTTCATTTCTTTCAGCAGTGTTTCATAGTTTTCAAGGTACTAGTCATATATATACTTCTTTTATTAAATTTACTCCTAAGTATTGTACACTTTTTGATGCTATTGTGAATGCAGTTTTTAAAATCTCATTTTCAGTGATCCTAGGTTATAGAAATGCAGTTGACTTATATACACTGATCTTGGGTCTTGTAACTTTGCCAAACCATTAGTTCCAGTGTGTTGTTTCATTTTTATGGAATCATTAGGATTTTCTATATGCAGAGTCCTGTTATCTGTAATAAATTTTACCTCTTCTTTTCGGATTTTAATGAAATTAAAATTCAGTTTTTTATTTTATTTTTCCCTTGTTACGCTGACTAGAACTTTGCTTTGTTGAGTAGGAGTCGTGAAGATAGACATCTTTCTTGGTGCTTTGAGTTTTCACCATTAAGTCTGATGTTAGCTGTAGATTTCATTGCTGCCCTGTATCTTGTTGAAGACGTTCTCTTCTGTCCCTAGGTGTTGAGAGGCTTTATCCTGAATGAGTATTTGTTGTTGTTGTTGTTGTTGTTGTTGTTGTTGTTGTTAATACTAGCATATTGCATTAGTTGATATCCAGATGTTATGCCAACCTTGCATTACTAGGTGAGATCCCACTGAAATTACATGTTGCTAGAATTGATTTACAATAGCTTGTTAAGGATCTTGACATCTATAATCATGGCGGATATTGGCTTGTAGTACCGTATTCTTATAATCTTTGTATTAACCCACACATTTACCATTTCAGCTTCCTTTTTCTTTCTGTGGGTAGAGTTACCATATGGTGCTACCTCTTTTCAGCCCAAAGGACTGCCTTTAGCCTTTCTTGTAACTGAGACCTGCTAACCAAAAAACTGGTTTTGTTTTTCTCAGAATGTCCTTATTTCGCCCACCCTCTGAAAGATAGTGTGTATAATTCCTGGTTGACAGTTTTTTCTTTCCAGTCATAGAAGGCCAGTCTGCTGCTTTCTGGCCTTCATCATTTTTGGTGAGAAGGGCATTCATTCATGATTTTGTTGCTAATGTACGTGATCTGTTGTTTTTCTCTTGCTGCTGCCAAGGCTTTGTCTTTTCATTTCCATTAATTTGACAATGGCTGTGTGTGCTTATCTTCCTTGCTTGTTAAGCTTTGTGAAGCCATAGGTACATGTTTTTCTTCAAATGTGGGACATTTTCAGCCATTGTTTCTTGAGAATTTTTTTCTCTTTTTTCTTTCTCCTCTGCTCCCCTCAGGCCCTGGGCTCCCATTGGTTGTATGTTGGTCCACTTGATGGTGCCCCGCATTTCTCTGAGTCTCCTTTCCCTTCATCCTTTCTTCTCTGTGTTCCTAACTGGATCATTTTAATTGGCTTATCTTCAAGTTGGCTGACCCATTCTTTTGTCATCTCAACTCTATTGTTGCGCTCCTTTGGTTAATTTTTCATTATCGTTGTTGTTGTTGTACTTTCTTTTTCTTTTTTTCTAAATCTTTTTTTTTTTTTTTCGTCCAATATCTGGGCCCTCTCCAAGATAGTTTCTTACTACTATTACTTGACTGCCTGTCCTTCCTTCCTCCCTCCCTTCCTTCCTTCCTTCCTTCCTTCCTTCCTTCCTTCCTTCCTGTCATGTTTTCATGTTTCTTTGCATGTCTCCCAGCTTTTTTGTTGAAAACTCCACATTTCAGGTAGCATATTATAGCACATTTACATTCTGACTCATTTTATTCTTCAAGCTCTGTTGTCGCAAGTTGTTTGTTTGTTTCTTTAGTAATTTAGTTGGACTAAATCCGCAGAGTCTGTCTACTTCATGGTTTACAGCTTTGTTAATTATTTTACTTCTCACTTTTACTTTTAAGCCTGGCCTGCTGGACGTGTCCTGTATGGCCACATCTCTCGGACATCAGCCAGTGATTACTTAGAGGCTGTGCTCACACACCTGTGTTAGTAAGGCTTCTGCCGCCCGCTGATAAAATTGTGGGGGTGTACCCACAGGTTGGTCCATCGTCGTATCTTCCCTGGTCTGTACTTCACTTGTGACCGAGGTGTTAATCTCTCTACCTCCTTTGCCAGGTGTACAGACTCACTGTCAGGGAAGGATGTGTGGAGAGTGTTAAGCTCTCTCCATTCTCTGCTGTACATGTGCTTAACCTTCCATTCAGCAGAGAATGCGGGGAGCGTATCCAGGCTCTCCAAGGCTGCTACGTTTCTTGTTAGTCTGCCAGGCTGTCACTTGCCCCACCCAGAACCTGAGTATTAGGCTTGCTGATTCACTGGGCTTCTATTTATTTGCTACCAAAATGGCTACTGATACTGACAGTGCTCCTGGGCATGGGAGTTTTTCATACCTTCTTCCAAATTAAGGGAGCTTCCCCTGCAGCAAACTGTTGGTCTTCATGTCTTTCCCCACAGTGGTACCGACACATCATCTGGGCTGGGGAGGGGGCGGGTAGCATCCCCACACAAAATGCCACAGACTCCCACTCTTCGTGCCTGACACGAATACATTTCTTGTATTTTTAATTTATTATATAACTTCAGTCAGTTCCCACTGTTCTGAAATGGTTGCTTTTACATGTGTGGTCAGCTTTTGTTGTTGCTTTTTATGGAATGGCTTTGCCAAGCTCTTTGTTTGGCTGTACTAAAAGTCCCTCCTCTCTCATTACATTTATTTATTTTTTTAATCTTATGTTATTTTGGACCTCTGACCATATGAGCATGTGCAATGTCTCCCTCCATTCTTTTTAACGTCTGCATAATATTTCGTCATACGCATGTTCTAAAATTTATTTAATCAGTCCTCAAATAATGAACATTTATGCTATTTCTTGTAGAGTATAATACAAACACTGATCCTAGGGTTACTCTTTGGCATAATCATTGGCATATTTGGGGCAAATATATCTGAAGAGAACATTCCTGACCGAGAATCCACTAAATTGCAGTAAATTATTTTTAATAATTACATTTAAAACCTTTGTTCTCATTCTCTAGGCTAACACATTTAAATATGTTCTAAACTTACTGGACAGAAAAATCCCATTTACACCTATGTAATTAGAATTTTAATCACTTTTCCACTCTTCACAATTGATGCCCATGTTTGAATTAATGCTATAGTAAGTGTCACTTTCCTGATAGGGAGTTAAAATAATTTACTAGTGACTAGTTTAAAATGTAGAGTTACTTAGTCTGTAAGCTGGCACATGTGACTTGGTTTCCCTCCTGATTTAAAATCATCATTTTTGGGGGGCGCCCGGGTGGCTGAGTCGGTTGAGCGTCCGACTTCGGCTCAGGTCATCATCTTGCGGTTCGTGAGTTCGAGCCCCGCGTCGGGCTCTGTGCTGATAGCTCGGAGCCTGGAGCCTGCTTCGGAATCTGTGTCTCCCTCTCTCTCTGCCCCTCCCCTGCTCACACTCTGTTTCTCTCTCAAAAATAAATAACAATTAAAAAAAAATTTTTTTAATCATTTTTTTAAATCATTATTTTAAAGACCAAGAAAATTATAACTACAGTGACTTTATCAGTAGTTCTGTCTGAAAGAAGCAGTCCCCTAAAGTTTTTAAAAGTTGTCTAAAATCACGAAGCTGGTGAGTCCAGTTGGTGAAATTCAGACAACGCAGGTGTGTTGACTCAGACTCCATCATTTTTTACCAACTATACTGTTTGTCTTCTTGAAAATGTAGCTTCACAAAGATTATGTTTTATTTTTTTTTTAATGTTTATTTATCTTAGAGAGAGAGAGAGACAGAGTGTGAGTGGAGGAGGTGCAGAGAGAGAGGGAGACACAGAACTCGAAGCAGGCTCCGGGATCTGAGTTGTCAGCACAGAGCCTGACGTGGGGCTCCAACCCACGAATTGCGAGGTCATGACCTGAGCCAAAGTCAGACGCTTATTGGAGACGCTGACTGAGCCACCCAGGCGCCCCTACAAAGATCATGTTTAAAATGGGCTTTCATTCTAATTTTTGTGGCACCACTGTAATCAAATAACTTCGCTTAGAGTAATTTTGTTTCCTTTTTAAATTTTTAATGGTATTTTTGGATTTTATGTTCTTTCCCATGAATCTGTTTTTGAGCCACAGACAATTTTGTGTCACACCTCCTAGCACTTTTCAACAGGGCAGATATTTAGCATTTATGTAGCACATTTTATTTAGAATGTGCTTTACAAATAATTTATTAATCTTCACACATTTTTAGTAAAATGGTAAGGAACATATTAATAGGCTTGTTATAGAGAGGTTGAAATAATGATAGATTCGAATGACTCTTTTGAGATCCTAGTACCCTAAATAAGTTAGAGAAAGAATCCAGAGGTACAGTAAAATCTAGACTCCTGATCTTAGTCATTCCCGCAGCTCGGCAAGTTGAATTTGTCATTTTTCTTCCCTTCCTCCTCCTCTGCAAGTGTTTGCTTATTATTGCTTCAGCTTCCTTTTGACTTCCTTTTTTGATTGTTGTTCATGCTATTTTTCTTATTGCATGATGCCTTCTACCTCAAGTTTCAAGTCATTTCTGCTTTTGAAAAGTAAGGAGAAGATAGCATATTTTTTACAAACGTACTAAGTATATTTCATGTTTTTAATTCTAAATAATTCAGGAAACTATTGCACCTGAATCTTTTATTCACGCTCAGAAATGCTGGTTTCTTCTATCATAAGATCCTCCCTTCCTCGCTCAGACTGCAGTCCTTTCTCTTCCTCTTTGTGGAGCCACACAGCTGGAAAACCCGCCTGCCTGCACTGTGGCTGTGACTTGCTTACTCCCACTCTTCATTCCCCCGAGATGGATTCCGGCTCTACCCTTCACCAGAAGTACTATTTCTGAAGTCTGCGTTGCCTTTATTGTTAGTGAATCCCATGGAATCAGTACTTGGCTGCTTGACAGAATGTGAATGCAGCACTGAATCCAGGGGCTTTCATGCTCCGATCACCTCCGTTTCCTTCTCAAATTCCTGCCACCCCTTTTCGGTCTCCCCTGTGCAGGTTTTCTTCTATTAGTTTATGTTGATGCCCAGAGCCCTTCTCTCGCTCCAGGAGTGTGCCCCCAAGCAATCCTGCCTATGGCTGACATTTGTATACAGAGGAATTCTTGTGCTAGAGGTCCCCACTACCACCTTCAAACTCAGTAATTCTCTAGAAGGACTCACAGGACTCAGACAATGTGTTATATACTGTGAGTATGGTTTATT
Source organism: Leopardus geoffroyi (assembly GCF_018350155.1). Lineage (NCBI taxonomy): Eukaryota > Metazoa > Chordata > Mammalia > Carnivora > Felidae > Leopardus > Leopardus geoffroyi. Next base: position 77,414,520 of record NC_059338.1, on the reverse strand, counting down.
TCAACCAAAAGATACAGATAAAATCAGCAACGAGAAGAGGAGCACGGGGCAAAGACCAAGAAGAGAATGGCCCCGGTTTCCAGGTGTCCCTGTGCAGTGCAAAGAGACACAAGGACACGTTTAACATTCCCAGCAGTGATGTGTGACAACACCTGTGAAGTGTTGCTCTCCAGTGAGGCTCTCCTGAGCCACAGCGTGCAGGGCTTTTACTGGAGATCAGTCACGTGCACGTACCGTACCTATGCACCTGACCTCGGCTACTCACCACCCCACTTCCTGAGCCAAGACGAAGGTTCCCCACTAACCACACTGCCAGGGCAGGCATATCTGGCCAGACTGGTACAGCACGGCCTCAAGCCTTAGGCATACAGAAGCCCTCTTCGCAGACAGTCCCCTCTGTGGGCGTAGAGGTCACCTGCCAGGGGCCTGCCAAGAGCCCACCTTGACAACAGGCCCTTCTCGGTGCTGTGTAGGGCCTGAGTAACCCTTTCTTTTCATGTCTATATCCGTATCTTTAACTTTAAATTTCTCGTTTTTATGTCTGATTGCTATGGGACATCTCAGTTTTAGTGTGTCGTGGGCCATTGCAGATTCAGCCTGTGCAAAACTGATTACAGCATGTTCCACTGTTACCTTATTTTCCAGATGCCCATTGACGGTCTTGACTTTGCTTACATACCCCCTCATCTAGGATCTTACCATTTCTAATAAAATTAACCATTATAAATAACACCAGATCTACTTCTCCTCATTCTTTCTGCCGCTTCCCTACTCCACATTGTCTATACCACGTACTGGAATTATGAGCTTCCATCTGGAATTTCTGCCTCTAGTGTGTGGTGTTTTTTTTGTTTTTTTTTTTCCATTTAATATCTTTATGGAGGTATAAATCACATAGCATAAAACTCACTCCTATAAACAATTCAGTAGCTTTTAGTATATTCACAGAGTTCTGCAACTGTCACTTTAACCTAAGACCATTTTTATTACCCCCCCAAGCAAACCTTGTAATGAGCAGCAATGACGCCCCATTCTCCTCCCTCTCTGGGCAACCACTAATTTACTTTTTGCTTTTTTACACAGCCTTTATGGAGATATAATTCACATCCCATACAATTCACCCGTTTAAGGTATACAGTTGACTGGATTATAGTGCATCCATAGTTACACAGCCATCACCACTATCTGTTTTAGATTTTCATCATCCCCCAGAGCAAACGCGTCCCCATGAACAAGCACTCCCCATTCCTGTCCCCTGCCATTCCTCATTCTGTCACGTGCCACCATTAATCCACCTCTGTGGGTTTGCCAGTTTTTGACATTTTGTGTACAATAGCACAAAATGTATGGTCTTTTGTCCTGCCTTCTTTCATTTAGCATACTGTTTTTAAGGTTCATTCAGTTGATTTGTCATTGCTGGATGATATTCCATTGTATGGATGTACTGTGTTTTATTTGTGTGTTATATGTCCGTTTATTAGTCAAGGACTTTGGAGTTATTTCTGTTTCTTGGCTATTATAAATAATGCTGATGTGAACATTCACATACACATCTTTGGGTGGACGTATAGTCTCACTTTCTTGGGTATTACCTAGGAGTGGAGTTGTTAGGTCACTTGGTAACTGTGTTTAACAGTTTTGAGGCAATAATGACTGGTTTTCCCAAGTGGCTGGACCATTTTCACTGCCACCAACAAGGTGTAAGGCTTCCATTTTCTTCAGTGTTCTCTCAGTCACTACAATACCCTTTGTTTAAAGAAACTATTTGAACATCAATCTACAGTAACTTATGTCTGGGCTCTCAATTCTATTTTATTGATCTTTATGTCTACCCTTTGAGCCAGTAAGTCCTACACAGTCTTTTTTTTTAAATGTTTTATTTATTATTGAGAGACAGAGCATGAACAAGAGGGGAGGGGTAGAGAGAGAGGGAAACACAGAATTCGAAGCAGGCTTCAGGCTCTGAGCCATCCGCACAGAGCCTGACGCGGGGCTCGAACTCACAAACCATGAGATCATGACCTGAGCCGAAGACAGATGCTTAACCGACTGAGCCACCCAGGTGCCCCTACACAGTCTTTATTTCTGTAGCTTTGTAGGAAGTTTTGATGTGGGAACATAATCAGTCTTCCAACTTTGTTATTCTTTCTTATAATTGTTTTGGATATACTAGGTCCCTTGGATTTTTGTATATAAGTTTTAGCAAAGAAACCAGCTGGGATTTTTGAGAGGGTTTTCCTTGATTCTGTAGATCAATTTGGGAGGTGGGAAAGCAGAGTAGGAATATTGTCCATTTAGCCATGAATATTGGATATCTTTCCATTTACTTAGATTTTAAAAATTTTCTCCCAACAATATTTTGTAGTTTTCAGTATATAAATGTTGCTCTTATTTTGTTAATTTATTCCCGAGTATGCTATTCTTTATGATGCTACTCTAAATGGAATTTTCTTAATTTTATTTTTGTGTTGTTCATTGTTAGTGGAAAGAAATAAAATCGATTTTGTATATTGATCTTATATCCTGCAGCCTTGTGAAACACAATTATCGACTCTAATAATGCTTTTGTGGATTCTTTGTGATTTTCTTTGCATAGGATTATGCCATACCATATATGAACAAAGATGGTTTTAGTTCTTCCCTTTCAATCTGAGCACTATTACTTTTTTTTTCTTACGTAGTTGTCCTGTCTAGAATCTCGAGTACAATGTTGGATAGATGTGGTGACAGTAGACATTTTTGTCTTGGTCTTCATTTTAGGATGATTCTTTTAGTTTTTTATTATTAAGTATAATGTTAACTGTGGGTTTTTTATAGTTTGTTCAGAGTGTTTCTATCATTAAAATGTATTGGATTCTTCTCTCAAATGTTTTTTCTCTGTATTAAAATGATCGTTTTTTTTTTGTTGTTTGTTTGTTTCATTCTCTTCTTATGGTATTACATTAGCTGATTTTTAGGTATTAAACCAAAATAGCAATTCTAGTATGTTTTACTTGGTTCTTATGTATAGTCCTCCCTTTTATCTTGTTTATACTGCTGGATTTGGCTTTGTAACTTTTTGAGAGCCTCCGCATCTATATTCATCAGAATATTCCTCTATGGGTTTCTTTTTTTATAATGTCTTTGTCTGTGTTGGTACCCGGACAATACTGGCTTTGTAGGAAGGGTGAGGGAGTGCTCCCTCCTCTTTAATTTTTTTGGAAGTTTGTAAAGGATTACCATTAATTGTTTGTGGAATTCACCATTGAAGTCTTGTGGGCCTTCAAATTTGCAAGACATTTATTTATCCGGTACTAATTTAGTCTCTTTGCTTATCTGTTCCAATTTTCTGTTTCTTCTTGAGTCAGTTTTGGTAATTTGTGACTTTTTAGGATCCATCCATGTCACGGTGTCATCTCCGTTACCTAATTTGTTGGCATACATGACCATAATTATTTCTAAAACACAAATATAGGTATGCAACTCTCCTCCTTAAAACTGTTAAATGCTTTTTAGTACCCTTAGTTCTAAACCTTTAAAGTTATACTTAAAATGACTTGAGGTTTTGTTGAATTTGGTTTCTGCTTTCTACTCCATGTTGAGACCAGCCTCCCTGTACACTACCCACCCCCCCCCCCCAAGTTGTTTTTATATTTCAGCCATGTAGCACTTCTTCCAGTTCCCTACACACCATTTCTTAGGGTCTTAAAATACGATTTTTTCCACCCATCTAGAGTATTTTATAGCCCCTCCTCTGGTAATTAGTTCACACTCATACTTAGATGACACATCTTATAGAGAACCTACTCTTACTACCACAGCTTAAGTTAGATGCCTTTCCTTTTTAGACCATTTAGACCGAACTTCCTTTCTATTGTGAAACAGATGACTTTTGTTTATTTATTACATGTCTTTCCTGATGACTGTTGAATGGCGTTGGAGGTATTAAGGAAAGGAGGAATCAGGGATCGCTCCCAGGGTTCCTCAGATGAATATTTAGAGAATAATGTAAGACAGAGAAGAGCAAGCCTCCAAGTATAAAATGTATTCAGTTTTGAAAATGGTGCCTTTTTCTAGTATAATATCCAAATGGAATTGTACATGTGGCTCTTAATTTTAGTAAAGCCATCATGTTGTATGTATGCCTTCCTCCTTTGTTAGAGTGTAAGCTCATTGGCTGCAGAGACCCTGGCTTGCTTCTCTGGTTTTGTTAGTTTGCACTTCACAGATGCTCAGTAACTATGAGTTGAATTGAGTTGTAAATAACAGTGCCACGTGTCTGTCTGTATATGGTATCTTAATTTTATTATAAATATCTCACTTGGAAAGTATGCCCCACACAAGGAGTAATGGCTGACTTTAGAAAATTTTAGCTTGGGGCAATTGCTGGGGTTTTTTGTTTTCTGTTGTTTTTTTTTTTTCCTTTTTTACAATTGATTGATGCGTTTTCATTTCAACAAACTCAAATCTTACGAAGTCAGCTATTTTCCTTGCCTTTTTTTTTTTTCTATTAAATATTGTTATTTTTCTGGTCCTAAGTACGTTTGTATTTTTCACATGAGGTGAATCATGTTGTCTTCTGTCTTCTGTGTAGGACTATAATGATGAAATCAGGCAAGCACAGCTCCAAGAGTTGACGTATTTGAATGGTGGTTCAGAAAACGCAGATGTCCCAGTTGTTCGAGGAAAACCCACCTTGCGTACAAGAGGTGTACCAGCCCCAGCAGTAACCAGGTCGGTGCAATTAATTGACTTTACTTTTCTCGTTGTTAGAATTGGGTACCATGGCAACCGTTTTAATCTTTTTTTTTTTTTTTTTTTTTTAATAGTCAAACAGCTCTATCAGTGTATCAGTACAGAGCCTTTAAGGATATATTCAGACATTATGATGTCATATTGAGGGGATTCCCTTTGTTTGAACTGAGATATTCCTGGGTTTAAACATAACCTCTACTACTTACCGGCTGATGACTGTAGACAAGTTTATTTATCACTCTAACATTAAGTTTTTGATTGTTTAAAATGAATCTTATTTTAAAGTAATAGCACTGATAATGCAAATTGAGATAATGGAAGCAAGGGCTTTCCCCATGGAATACAAGATTAGGCTGGTTCATTGCCACATCTCCAGTGTGGAGCACGATGTCAGGCACCAAGTGGGGTGTCCATGAGCTTGTCATTTTATTCACTGGCAATGCCCTGTGGTATCTGAAAACTCCCAAGTTGGTCCACACACACAGAATTTTTTTTTTTTTTGTCTCTGGATTGATGACTTTTTAATATGAAAATGCCTAGTGAATTCATGAAACAATTTAAACATAACCATGTATTGAGAAATGGCTGTCTCAGATTTATTTGAGAATTATTTTTAATTTTTTACCCAAAAGAAGAAGTGACACACATTTTTCACTGGTGACTATGTATGTATGTATGTGTATGTATGTGTGTGTGTGTGTGTGTATATATATATATATATATTATATATTTTTTTCAGATAGAATCATGCATGAAATAATTTAAAGTATATATATATATGTATGTGTATGTATGTGTGTATATATATATATATATATATATATATTATATATTTTTTTCAGATAGAATTATGCATGAAATAATTTAAAGTAGCATTCTTTTATGTCTCCAAGTTAATTTGAGACAATAAAAAATCAGTCTTTTTATTTGAGTGTTGTTGATCAGGCCCCGGTCAACGAGCGCTATTACAAATAGACGTTATTGCAGTGTGAAATAAACAGATCTGTTCACGGTGCCAAGTGGGTTTTCTCTATAAGAAAAGGCTAATAATAATGGGATTGCTGTTGATGGTTTAATGAGATAATTTATGTGAGTGTTCAGTAAGTGGTAAATCCCTTTCATTTTCATTTCTTCTGTCATTAAATTTACTTCAAATCATAAGAAATTACAGTTGACCCTTGACCAATGTGGGGGATAAGGGCGCTGATCCCTCGCATAGTCAAAACTCCATGTATAACTTTTGACTCCCTGAAAACTTAACTCCTAATAGCTCACTGTTGGCTGCGAAGCCGTAACGACAGCACAGTTGATTAACACGTATTTTGTATATGTATTAAATACTGTATTCTTACAATAAAATAAGCTAGATAAAAGCAAACGTTGTTAAGAAATTCATGAGGAAGAGACAACAGTAGTAGTGTAAATGTATTATTTCTTGAAAAAAATCCACACGTCAGTGGATCCACACAGTTGGAACCCATGTTCAAGGGGCAACTGTCCGTCCTTGCTGTATTAGCTTCCTGTGGTAGCTGTGATGAATTACTCCAGACATGGTGGCTTTAAACAGTAGAGATTGATCACAGTTGTGGGGGCCACATGTCCAAAATCAGTATTGTCGGACCACAGTCAAGGTGTTAGTGTCCCCCTCTAGAAGAGAATCCTTTCCTTGTCCCTTCCAGTGTCTCGTGCCTGCTGATCTTTCTTGACTCGTGGCCGCGTGCCTCTGGTGTCTCCCTCCACCTGCCTGTTGATTTCTGTCACATCTGTCTTTGATCCCCGTGTGCTTCCCTCTTCCCTGTGATGGTATTTAGGGCCTATCTGGATGATCCAGGGTACTCTTCCCATCTCAAGACTGCCCGATAATCACATTTGCAAAGGCCCTTTTTCTAAAGGCGACAGTCGCAGAATGGGTGTCCAGAATAGAGAGCGTGGAGAAGAGCACATACCCAGTGCCACTGTTCATGACACTTCTTAGGGATGCTCTGTTCCTTAAGCCACATCTACTGTTTTTACAGAAGATAATTTCTTTTTTTTTTTTTTTTTTTCAACGTTTTTTATTTATTTTTTTGGGACAGAGAGAGACAGAGCATGAACAGGGGAGGGGCAGAGAGAGAGGGAGACACAGAATCGGAAACAGGCTCCAGGCTCTGAGCCATCAGCCCAGAGCCTGACACGGGGCTCGAACTCACGGACCGCGAGATCGTGACCTGGCTGAAGTCGGACGCTTAACCGACTGCGCCACCCAGGCACCCCTAGAAGATAATTTCTAATTTAGTTGTCAGGTGTTGAATTAAGTTGAAAATGTTAGGAACAGATGAGGAGGGCAGAAGCTCTCTGTTTTGTGGCGTATGGTGTCTGGAGAAACACCACAGACCGTCCAGATGAAAAACTGCCCCTCTTGATGACAGCATATAGGCCGGTTGCCATTTCAAGGCTCTCCATTGTCTTGACAGGTAATGTTCTCTGATGCAACCCTGCGGTAGTTTGTGGCGGGGTAATGGCTGGTCAGTGCGTGGCTCTGGGCAGAGCTTTCTCTCCTGCATTTGATTATGGGCTTCCTCGGTACCACATCTTTCAAATACCCTGCTTTTTTCAGTGTAAAACTCCTGTTCCTAGAAGAGGTACTCAAAACCCTTCTGTATTTTTTCTGAAGACCTCGCTCCACATGTCTGTATTGATTGCTCTGCCCTGATTCCTGTGTGTTCAACCCTGGGCTGGAAACTGCTTGTTGCATGAAGTTGGAGCTCACGCCCTTTCCTGCCTTTGCCCACATTGTTCACTGTTCTCTGCCCAGAGTTCTGTGTCTTCTCTCAGCCCCTCACTTGTTTATAGCCTACTTATCTTCGTGTCTCAAACCGAAACTCATTTTAACAAACGCCTTGCATCTACTACTGAGGACTGTTCTCAGCACTTTACAGGCAATAACTAGGTCAAGCCTCATAACAACCCTGTGAGGTGGGTGCTATTATGTTAACTCACCATTTTACAAACAGGGAAGTGACTACTTGCCCAAAGCCAGCCGGCCTGGGGCGCTGGCAGCCCGGTTCCAAGTCCATGCCCCTCCCCTCTCTTTGATCCTTCCTTTGCATTTTCATCTACAATCTGTTTCTTCTTCCATCCATTCTCCCACTGCATCTCTTCCACACAACTTTGATTGTGTCACTTACATTGTATTCTTACTGCGACACATGGCGGCATTTTTTTTTAATAGAGTTACTTTTATTTTATTTTATTTTATTTATTTATTTATTTATTATTTTTTTTTTAATGTTTATTGATTTTGGAGAAAGAGCCAGAGTGTGAGTGGGGAAGGGACAGAGAGACAGAGGGAGACCCAGAATCCAAAACAGGCCCCAGACTCTGAGCTGTCAGTGCACAGCCCCACATGGGGCTCGAACTCAGGATGGGTGAGATCATGACCCGGGCTGAAGACGGACACTTCACCAACTGAGTCACCAGGCGCCCCCGTGATGGTACTTTTAATACAAGATGTGATGAAAGTACGTCTATATATATATATATATATATATATATATATATATTCTACTACTTTTCCTCATTAAATCACATATCATAACTTGTGCATCTCCCAGAATAAAAATAAATGGATGTGGAAACCAGGATAAAAAATTACGAAAATCCCAGGGGTAAAGTTAGTACACAAGAGTACGTGTTATTCCGGACAGTCGCAGAGATGGTCTTCGAATTGTGCTTTGAGCTTCCTTGTAACCAAAGCTGAGGAAGACAAGGCTATGGAATTCACTGTGTCTGAATATCTAAAAAAGTAATAAAAGACAAACATGCTCATTAAAGCCAGTGCTTCCTAGTCCTGAAACTTGTGAGAAGTGTCCGCAGTGCACAGTCCCCAGTAGATCTCTGCCGCAGCCAGTCCCTCCATAATGCCATTTTGATTCTCCCTCTAAAATAAGTCTGGTTTTCCTTAATCACCTCTTCCATCCTCCCTAATCTGGCCACACTGCTCGTCCGTTTTTCATTTACAGTCTTAATGACTGGTTAGAATCCAAGTTGATTTTTGTCTTCTCCCTGCTTCAGTTTCCTCGGTGGCTCTCTGTGCTGTTACAGGAACACCCGAACCTCCTGCCGGGCTCGATGACAGGCGCATCATCATCTGGCACTCTCCCCGCCCTTTCTGACCTTGTGGTTTTCCTGTACTGTGGCCAGGCTGCCCTCCTTCCTGTCTGGCAAACTGGCCAAGCTTATTTCCCTCTCACGCCCTTTACATTCACTACCCCGGCTCTCACCTCGTCCCTGGGGCACCCGGTGGTAGGCAGACACAGGCATGGTATCCGAGAAGCCTCGCTGATCACCTTGTTCAAAGTCACCATCCCCCAGTCCCAGAGCTGGTCTACAGCATCCTGTCTGGGTTCCTTAGTAGCATTTACTAAATTGAATTCCACCTTTCTTGTTTGTTCCCTTTTTCATTGGTTACTCCTCATTATAATGTAAACCTGCAAGGGCTCTTGTGTCCTAGGACCTGGCCTAAAGTAGTCACTCAGTAAAAAGCTGTTAGGTGAATACAGTACAATAGCAGGTCCTTTAGGCTCATTCTGGTCAAGTGTTGATCATTCAGAGTATTTTGTGTTAATGTAATTCGCTGTCACCTGACTGAATGTACTAGGGGATTAGCTTTGCAGGGGTGGTCATGTGGTTATCACCATTTTGGTATTTCAGAGTGGAACAAGTTATTACGAGAGTCTTCATGAATGTTCCCCACTGTTACCACTTCAGGATGCTTTTCTGCTGAAAGATGTAAATGATCTAAAATTAAATCCTGCAGTGGGAAGTGATATGTGTTTTAATAAAACCTTTCCTTTCAGTTTCAAATGAGAGAACTAAACTTATACCTTTTTTAACTTAGGAGGTAAGGAAGCTTCTTTACTTCCAGTCCATCCTGTGCAGGGCCTCCAGAAACCCTGCTGTGAGATGCCTCCTCCCTAGCTCTTTGCACGGACCCCAGCACAGAAGGAGGCTGGAGAGTTGAGGCCACTCTGGGCAGCACGCTTTCGGGCCGGTCTTCTCCACCCTGGCCTGCCGCCGCCGGCGGTCTGAGCTGAGCCGCCCTGACCTCAGGGGATGCTCCCTTTTATCCCTTCTTCACGACAGCTGGCTTACTCTGTGCTGCTTTCGCACTGACCTTTAGTCTGGCCATCTGGCCCTTGCTCCCAAGGAGCAGGCAGACTTATCTCCCCGCCTTCGACGCCACAAACAGCAGGAAGAAGAGCGGAACAAGCAGATGAAGCTGCCTTTCTGAGTAGTGAATACACGTGCCTCCGTACTGGGCGCTGAACATGGTGGCTTTGATCGCGCGTGCGCACGCGCAAAGCCAACGCAGTCCCTCGGGGCCTTTTGTAAGCTTTCGTTAAATTGGGAAAATTTTCAGCTCTGGTTTCTGTAAATGGTCTACCTGCCCCTTTCTCTCTTCCCTTTCGTGGACTGAAGTCCCACGTTAAATCTTATGATTGATTGTGCGTTGCAGACTATATGCCGAGGTGCTGGGAGCTGCGGCAAGCTCCCAGGTTGGCCATGGGACTTGACCGTTTCCAGGGACCCCCACGCAGCCTTCAGCATCTGTCAGACACTGTGTGAGCTATCAGCTTCGGGGCATTATTTGTAGTTTCAGTGTTAGATTGTTCTCCACGGATGTCTTGTCTTCGTAAGGCCCGTATTTTAGCAGTTGCTGTGTTGAACAGTAAGTAGCCACAGGTGCAAAGGTCGCTACATAACCTCCACACACGGGATCGGGTGGGACACGGGCACTTGCGTTTCCTTGTCCACGTTGATTTTCACATGATTTCACTCTTCTTTAAAACCGATCATGAATGATGTCACGGATACTAAAGATTGTTTCAGTGATTGAAAATGATGTATTTTCCCTCATAGTATGTAGAGTTATGAGAATTGTTATTAGGAAAACTGAATAGTTAATATAAGGGTCTTAAACATTTCCCCAGTATATGATATGGTTTAGATTAATCTACTAATGAAAAAGTTCTCTTTTTAAATATTTTTGTTTGTTTTTGAGAGAGTGCAAGTGGGGGAGGAGCAGAGAGAGCGGGACAGAGGATCCGAAATGGGCTCTGTGCTGACAGGCAGACAGCAAACGAGCCCCATGCGGGGCTCAAACTTACAGACCACAAGATCATGATTTGAGTTGAAGTTGGACGCTCAACCAACTAAGCCACCCAGGTGCCCCAAGAAGTCTTTTTTTTTTTTTTTTTTTTGATTAAGGAAAGGGTGAGTATAGGAAATTGACAGCATATTTATTTTCCTACTGGTCCAAATTATAGATATTTTCAATTTAAAAAAAAAAACAAAACAAAACTTTCTTGGGATTAAATTTCAGTAGAAGGCCCTTGCCTTCTCAGGACATTCTACCACCAAACTGTCAGAACAGAAGTCACCTTCCCTTCCTTCCTTCTGGTGTAATAAAAACCCGGGCATTGGTTCATGACACATGTACCCCACTTCCCGGGCAGAGGATCCTAGGGGACTTTGCTGGGAAATGAGTCTCTCTGCTTTCGTTGCCAAAAGCTCCACCACCTTTCTCCCGCTGAGCTGCTCCCTCCGTTGTCAGCATCCACTCACTGGCTTTTTCTTCCAGGGGTCCCTGATGGTGTATTAGTGCTTGGCCATAATGGAGCTGATTCAGGGGAAACAAAAGGAGAAAATGGGTGGTTTCTTTTCAGATCCTTTTAATAGGCTTTGGGAAGACAACAAGCAAGGCAAATAATGTTGCAAGTAGTGTGAGAACTTCCCCACAAGAGCTTGTAACTCTGCAGCCAGCCAGGGACAGGCAGAGAAGAGCAGCCACGCGCGGTTCTCCTGGTTATGGCATGGCCGACCACGTACATGTCAGGTGCAGCCTAAGGCCCGATAAACGTTCTGGACCTTTCTGTAGGCTGCGGGGCCTGCTGGAGGAAGGGTTCTGACCCCCAGTTTGCCAGCAGAGTTTTTCTGACCATAACGTTGGACAAGATGTCCTGAGAAGCAGAGGCCATTTCGGGCGGACGGCATCTGGCGAGTATGTTCCTGAGCCGTGGAACATACTCCCACACGCCCGGGGTTCCAGAGGTTTGAACATCTACCTTCCTCTTTGAAAATCAGTCAGTCCCTTCCTGCTGTCAGGTCGTTCAATGTCACAGGTTTTCTTGGAGCACTTTCTGTGACAGGGGTTGACGTCACAGGGGTGGCTAAGTCATCATTTTGACGTCCAGAAAGTTAACAAGTGTAAGTCAGAGAAATAGGTAATTAAGACAGAGTGGCATCAATAGGGGTAGGGGGTGTGAAAGCAAGTGCGATGGAAATAGAAATGAGGGTACAAGGAATTTTAAATGGGGAATGTGGGTGTGAACAACTTAGGGTGGAGGTAAAGAAATAAGACAGGAGAGTGTCAGAGGAAGTCATTCCAGGCAGAGGGACCAAGACTGGAAAGCAGAAAAGATGGGGACAGTTGGCTTGGAGTTAGAGTGTGGCTTGGTGGCTCTTTCAAGCCAGGGCGTTTCTCCCGGGCTAAGCCCTCGTTTCCTCGGCTGTAAAATGGAGCTAGAACACCGAGCACACGCTAATCCAAACCCTGCTTGATTTTTTTCATGTCCCGTTCAAGCCCGAACCGTGCCATAAGTTCTTTTCTGATTACTCACAGTGATCCCACACTACAAGTTGAATTCTTCTGGAGGACCTTGGGCAAAGTACACATCTCCCTGAAGCTCCTTCATTATCAATTCATTGTCATCAGACAGGAAGAAGACTTGCCCTGGATAGTGCCAGAGGCTGAAAGAAATAGGGCTGTTAGTTAGAAATGATAGAGACTTTCACTATTTTTATTTTTAAATAAGGACGAAAAGTAAAAACATGCCAACAGAGCTGGAAGACAGTGACAGGCTTCAGAGTAAAGAGTGAGCTCTCTGTCTTCAGGGATGGAAGGGAAGATGGACACATTTCTTGCACTTTATGAGAGATTTTGCTTCTCACACACTGTCTTATATTGTCAATAATAACCAGTTGGTAACTTCTTGGAGAAGAAACAAATTGCCTTAGATTTATTTTATACTCTGTACAATGTAGGACAGTAAAACAGATTGGAGATTGGATGGATCGCAGAATAAAGTGGTAACCGTTGGGTTTAGTAACAGGTCTGTCACTTCTGGGTGCAAACCAGGAGCAACAGCATTTGAGAGCTTCTCGGAAATGCAGGATAATAGTCCCCAGCCTAGAACTACCGACTCCGACTCTGCCCTGACACAAGTCCTGGGTGACGAGGATGCTCAAGACGTGTGTGAACTGCCCTAGAAACACATTTCACATCATCACTAAAGGTGCAAAGAATAAGGGCTGCCAGAGGCTTCTGGAAGCATCAGTCTTCATTGGCTCTGACGATTTCTCTTGCACGTTCTGAGGGATCCTAACTGCAGGCTCTGCTCCCTGTTTCCTTTTATCTAGCCTCTCACTCACTTGTCAACCCCCGGCAAGAAAGGAAAGTCTCGGAATGATTAAGCTTCACTCTCAGAAAACCCCAGGGATGAAGAAAAGTTGTCAATGTGTTTGTTAAGGAGTCTCTCGGAGAAATAAATTATCCCTGCGGTCGCTGGTGCATCAGGGCGTTGGCCTCAGATGACAGCTCTCTGGGCAGGTCTGCTTCCCACTGTGATACCCGTGGTACCAAAGTAGGATGCTGCCGTTGGCTCCCTCGGGCACCCAGCCTGTGGTCAGCCGGGGCCAGCCTCATCATCCGGGGCTCCCGCCACCAAATTCACCATTTCACCCTCTACTTTTTGCTCCCCATAAGATTCCTAGACAGAAGCCAAACAGGACGATAGTATATGGTGATGCTCTTTCTCTCCCAGTCTGCATCATCTCTGCTAAACGCATGGAGGGTACATAAAGGTGCTCACCGGTGCTCACTGGGTGATGCGCTGTACCTTCGTCCGTTCTCGTCCTCTGGCACGCAGCCGAAGGAAGGTGTCGGGACTCCCAATTCAGAATCCAAGTGGAAGTCTGCGTAATAATTACCGCTTACTACGTGCCTGTGTTAAGCTAGGCACTTTATATACCGCGTGGGTAAACCTCACGACCATCTGCAAGAGCTAGATGCCGTTGACGCCGCTTTATGGGTAGAAAGCTGGGCTCAGCAACTAACTGACAGTAGATTTGAGAGTATAGGTATGTTGGAACTCAAAGCCTATGCTTTTTCATCACATCCTAAAACCTATCAACAATCTATAGGCTCATCTATAGATTATGAATCTATAAATAATTAGTTCCTGATTCATCCATACCTTTGTATTCAGTCCTTCAAAGCACTCTTCCCGCAAAGGTACCTGTTGACAAACCTTTCTAGACTATTTCCATATCCGAGTTTCAAGCCAGAAACCAGGGCCACGCTGCTGAAGAAGGCAAACAGAAAGAACTGTTGGCAATCACACCTGTTCCTCTGCTCATGAAACTTTCTGTTCAGATGTGTGATCTTCTGCTTGTCAGCCTCGTTCTGATCAGTGTAGCAACCTGATTTTATCAATTTGAACCAAGTTTTCTAGTAGGAAATTAATAAGCCCCCACTGATTATCAGGATCTCATCCTTGTCCCCATGTCAGCAGTCCTGCTGTTAATCTGTCCCCGGAGCTTCATTTGTAGCATTTGTGCATCCTCCGCAGCGTGGTCAGACTCTTAGGTTTGTATGCTTCTTTCCCTCATGCCTTCCTCTCGCTGGGGGGGTGGGGGGGTGGGGAGGTGAGGGCTTAAAACCACACAATTCTCATGGAATGTCATACTTAAAAACTAATCTTCAGGGGCACCTGGCTGGCTCAATCAGTGGAGTGCATATGCCACTCTTGATCTTGGGGTCATGAGTTCAAGCCCCACGTTGAGTATAGAGATTACTTAAGTAGATAAATAAATAAATAAATATTTAAAAAAAGGAATCTTCAAAGGATCTTCCATAGATAAGTGTCAAGAGCTACATACATCAAATGACTTGTCTGAAATTCTGCTACAGATATTTTAGTATGATTCCATATACTCTGAGGGCACATAAACAAACAATGTTGATGATGCTGGGAAAGAATTGTGAGCTTCTTGAATATATAAATTTGTGCCTTTCAGTTTGATGGAAAACATAAATTCATAGATTCAGAAAACATGCTGAATATTTTGTGGTCCATATGCTAACTTGGATGTCAGGGATGGGGTATTAGCTAAGGAAGCAGGAGGCTTAATTAGTTTGAATATACTCAGATTAAATGAAATATCACACAGGAATTATGTGCTATACGTAGAAATTATTCTTTTCTCTAATCACATTGAAGCGTTTTCTAGATATACACTGCATATAAAAAGATGAGTAAGACTATAGAAATTATAGTGTCATCATCATTGCTGTTCAGAGTGATTGAAATTTATATATATTGTTGATCTTGATTGAGTAGGGGATGTGTTAGGTACTTTGTGTCTTGTGTCATTTTCCTGCACTGTACCACTAAGAAATGGGTTGTATAACTCACTTGGCAGTGGAGGAAACTGGCTTGGAAAGTCTAGACTGTTGATTAGTTTGAATATTAGCTGGAAGACAGAAGTTGAGCCAGTAGGTGCATTCAGAAATTGAATTCAGATCTGACTTCAGTGCCCTTTCTCTTGACCACCACTTTTGGTGTACCAATTTTTATGGCCTAGGACGAACAAAAAGACCTAATTTATAATATGTATAAAAGGAATAATACAAGTTACCTAAGAGTGAAAAAGTCTTTTAGATTTTGCATCTTTTCGATGACCTTAAAGTTTTGAGAAGTACTGGCCAGGTTTTTTGTAAGATGTCCCTCGTTCGGGATTGGTTTAATATTTTTTCTCCAGATCAGCTTGGCCTTACGGTTTCAGGGAACAAAAACCACAAAGGTGAAGTGTCATTTTCATCACATGTTGAGGGTTCATACTGTCCACATGACATAGTACTGTTGACGTTGCCTTGGTAACCTGGCTGAGGTCATACTTGAAGGGTTTCCCATTTACAGTTACTCCTCCCCCGCTCCCCTTTGAAGGGTGGGATATCTACATAAATTATCGGAAGATGTTTCTCTTCTCTCCCATTATTATTTCAGTCATTTGTTTATGTCAGTGTAGACTTTACGTATTTCTACATTTTATACATCCGGTTAAAATCCAGTACTGCTTTTTTTTTTTTTTTTTTTTTTTTTTTCTTGGATTGTTTCAACTTTGGCCATGGAGAGCTCTTTCAGTTGGCTCCTCCCTGCTCCTTTCACATACACGCATTATTCTTTTTGTTGGTTATTTATGCATTTGTTTATTTACTTATTTTCGAGTACTTGCTTACTAGTTTTTAACAGTTTCTTAAAATTTATTTATTTTGAGAGAGGGAGAGAGAGAAAGTGCGCATCACAAGCGGGGGCGGGGGGCAGAGAGAGGGAGGGAGGGAGACAGTCCCAGGCAGGCTTCACACTGTCAGTCAGCGCAGAGCCCAGTGCGGGGCTTGAACTCAGGAACTGTGAGATCATCACCTGAGCCACAATCAAGAATCAGACGTTTACCTGAGGGACCCACCCAGGTGCTCCGAGTACCCTTACTTTCTGCTCTGCAAGTTGCTGCCGCAGCGTCTTGCATACCGGGATCGGCCATTTCTCCAAGGAGCCGTGGTTCCTTTTGTTGGAGATCGGTATCAGAGACCAGAGCTGGGTGCTGGTTCTGCTGGCTGCTGCTGGGATGTCCTTGTGTCCAAGCCCTCTTAGCTGTTAGAGCGAGGAGACGTGTATACTACGAGGCCACGTGTATATACACATCTGTGCATATTTCTGTGATTCACTGTATCTATAGTAAATGAATCAAGAGTTCATACTAACGTGTCCACTTCTAATCCATTGCCTTTATTGCCCACTCTAGCCTCTGTCCCTTGCTTATCTATAACCTTCACTCCAACACGGCGTGGCTTCCATCATCGTCCATCCAGTGCACATGCATAGTGTCTCAGAATCGTACGTGCACCTGCACCCCTTCTCGTGGGAAATAACTCTGTCACCTAGAGCAGTGCTTACATACAGCTTTTTTTGCCTTTAACTTAGAAACTTCACTTGTTTCTAAATTCATTTTTCCTCTCAACTTCAGAACGGTGGTTTTTTTTTGTTTTTTTTTTTTAAGTTTAGAGAGAGAGAGCAAGTGAACAGGGAAGAAGCAGAGAGAGAGAGAGAGAGAGAGAGAGAGAGAGAGAGAGAATTCCAAGCAGGCTCCATGAGTAGCCTGACACAGGGCTTGATTTCATAAACCGTGAGATCATGACCTGAGCCAAAATCAAGAATCTGATGCTCAACTGAGCAACCAGACACCCCCATGAGGGTGTTTAATATGTTTTTAATATATTTCACATGTTTTGTCACATTTAGCATTCCATCCTAAACCCTCAATTTCCTAAATAATACATATATATATACGTATATATATATACGTATATATATACGTATATATATACATATATATATATATATATATATATAGTTTGCATACATTAAAGTTCACTCTTTGTGATACAAAGTTTTGTGGGTTTTGACAAATTCTTTGTCACCTATCCACCATTTCAGCATCCTACAAAATAGTTTCATCCCCGTAAAGTGTTCCTACTGCTTTACCTGTTCAACCTTCCCTCTTCCCCTGAACCTGTGTCTGCCACTGATTATTTGTTTTAACTCATCAGTGTAGTTTTTTTCTTTCCCAGTATGTCATATAATTGGAATCATACGATATGTAGCCTTTTGAGATTGGATTCTTTCATGTAGAAACATTTTAGATTCATCTATATTGTTTCCTGGTTTGTGAGCTCATTTCTCTTTATTGCAAATAATACTCCCATTGTACGCATGCACCCTAGCTTGCTTATCCATTCACCCCTTTTTTTTGGAGGGGGGCGGTCAGGGAAAAGCTTTAATTGATTCACTTGAGTTCATACAAGTTAAGCAAAATTCCTAGAGAGGAGCTTTCCTCCAGAAGATTCTTATTTTTCTTTTTAGTACTTTTTCCATCAAAATAAATTATAAAATATCAAACTTTTTTTTAGTATATAATTTATTGTCAAGTTAGCTAACATACAGTGTGTATACGGTGTGCTCTTGGCTTTTGGAGTCCCGTGATTCATCACTTACATGCGACACCCAGTGCTCATCCCAAGTGCCCTCAATGTCCATCACCCATTTTCCCTGCCCTCCCCACCTGCATCAACCCCCAGTTGGTTCTGTGTATTTACAAGTCCCTTATGGTTTGCCTCCCTCTCTGTTTATAATTTTTACCCTACGACCCAGCAATAGCACTGCTAGGAATTTACCCAAAGGATACAAGGAGTGCTGATTCATAATGGCACATGTACCCCAATGTTTATAGCAGCACTATCAACAATAGCCAAATTATGAAAAGAGCTCAAATGTCCATTAACTGATGAATGTAGATTGTCCTCTTAAAGGGCATAAAGCTGCAATAAACATTCCTGTGCAGGTTTTTGTGTGGAAGTAAATTTTCAAATCAGGTGGGTAAGTACCTAGGAATACAGTTGCCAGATTGTGTGGTAAGATCTCATTTAGCTTTGTAAGAAAGGGCCAAACTGTCTTCCTCGTCTGTGTGCCCATGAGCAATGCATGAGAGCACCTTTCCTTCACATCCTCACCATCAGTTGGTGTATTCAGTTTTTTGATTTTATTATTCAAATAGATATGTTTTAATTTTCAGTTCCCTAATGACAAATGATATAGAACATTTGGCTATTTGCCATCTGTATAACTTCTTCAGTGGGCTGTCTGTTCTTTTACCCATTTTTAAATTGGGTTTTCTTACTGAGCTTTAAAAGTTCTTTATATATTTTGGATACAGGTTTGTTGTTGTTGTTGTTGTTGTTTTATCAGATATATGTTTTGCAAATATTTTCTCCCTTTCTGTGATTTGTCTCTTCATCTCTTAACAGTGTCTTTCTCAGAACAGAAGTTTTTAATTTTAGGAAAGTCCAATTTACCATAGATTATATCATAGATTATGCTTTTCATATGGTATACAAAAACTCATCAAACCAAACCCACATTGATTTCTTCTGAATTTTCTTCTACAAGTTTTATATTTTACATTTAGGTGTAAAATCCATTTTGAACAGAGAGGAAGGCAAACCATAAGAGACTCTTAAATACAGAGAACAGACTGAGGGTTGATGGGGGGGGGTGGGGGGAGGAAAGGGGGAGTGGAAAGTGGGTGATGGGCATTGAGGAGGGCACTTGTTGAGATGAGCACTGGGTGTCATATGTAAGCGATGAATCACGGGAATCTACCAAGAGCATGCTTGACACACTGTATGTCAGCTAACTTGACAATACATTATATTTTAAAAAATAAGCAAAATCCATCTTGACGTAATTTTTGTGAAGGATGTGTCTGGGTTCTTTTCTCTTCTTTTTTCTTTTTTTTTTTTTTTTTTTTTTTTTTTTGAGGCCTATGGATATCCATTTGTTTTAGCACCATTTGGTGAAAAGACTTGTTTCTCCATTGAATTGTCTCTGCTCCTTGGTCAGTAGTCACTTGACTGCATTTCTCTGGATCAGTGTCAGGGCTGTCTTTGGTTCCGTTGTTCTGTGTGTCTGTTTTTCCATCAATACTTAACTATCTTGATTACCGTAGCTTTATAATAAGTCTTAAAATCAGATACTGTGAGTCCTCCAGCATGTTCTTCTTCGGTATTTGGTTGTCTGTTCTGGGTCTTGCCTTTCTACGTATTCTCTAGAATACGTTTGTCAGTCTACAGCGTGGCTCTCTGGGATTTTGATTGGGATTACACTGAGTCTATAGGTCGAGCTGGGAAGAATTAGCAAGAATTGACTCTAACAACGATTACGCATGGGATTATTCTCCTTTGATTTATTTCATCACAGTTTTATGGTTTTCTACATAGAACACTTGTACATATTTTGTTAGATATGTACTAAACCATTTCTTTTGTTGCTTTAATAAATGTTATTATGTATTTTTTAAAAGACTTTACTGTTTTAGAGCAATTTCGGGTCCACAGCAAAATTGATAGGAAGGTATAGCTATTTCCCATAGGCCCCTTGCCCACACACATGCATAGGAAAATCTGAAACACTTCACAAATTGGTATGTCATTCTCGAGCAGGGACTGGGCTAATCTTCTCTGTATTGTTCCAATTTTAGGATATACCTTGCAAAAATGAGTACTGTAAAATATATATGAGTATATATTGTTGACTTACTAGCTTTGTATTCCAAGACCTTGTTTTTATGCTTATTAATAACTCTAGGAAGGGCACCTGAGTGGCTCAGTCATTTAAGCATCTGACTCTTGATTTCAGCCCAGGTCATGATCTTGCAGTCATGGAATCAAGCCCTGGATTCATTCATGCATTCATTCATTCATTCATTCATTCATTCTCTGTCTCTTTCTCGCTCTCTGCCTCTCCCCTGCTCACATGTGTGTGCATGCACTCACTCTTTCCCAAAAATCAATAAATAAACATAAAAAAAATAAACTCTAGGAGTTTTTGGCTGCTTTGTTTTAATTTGTTATGGTTGATTCTTTGGGGATTTTCACATAGAAATTATGTCACCTGTAAATAAAATTTTATTTCTTCTTCCACAATCTTACAAGTTTTATTCCTTTTTATTGAATTAGGACTTCCAGTACATGTTGAATAGGAGTAGTAAGGGTGGCCACCCTTGCCTTGTTCCCAGTCCTAAGGGGAAAGTATTCAGTTTGTCACCATTCAGTATGATAGTAGCTGTAGGTTTTTGTAGATTTTTTTTCAACTTGAGGAAATTTTCTTCTTCCTACTTTGCTGATTTTTTTCATGAATTGGTATTGCATTTTGTTAGATGCTTTTTCTGCTCTTTATGATTATATGATTTTTTTTTTTTTTTTTAAGCCTTGTTGATGTGGTCGATCACATTGGTTTCCTAGTGTTGAACTCGCCTTACATACCTGGAATAAATCCCACTTGGTCATGGTATATAATTTTTTGATATATTGTTGGATTTAATTTGCTACTATTTTTGAGGAATTGTACACCTTTGTTCTTAAAAAGATCATGATTTATGGGTTGTTGTTGTTTTTCTCCCCCCCATTTCTTAAAGTCTTTAATGGCTTTGGTTATCAGAGAGCCTTATCCTTGTTCCCCCTTGGATGACATATCTCTTCTTGGGGAGGTCAGATATCAGCTAGGCCAGTTCTGTGGCATCCTCTCTAGACCCCCATGTTCCCCCCACCCAACCCTTTGGCCAGTTGTGGCTCCCAGAAGGGGACTTAGAAAAAAGATCTTGAGAGGTGCCTCCTCTGCTAGGTCCCCACCAGGGTTCAGGACTAAGCAGAGACCAGTTACTTCTGTCCTCCCCATTGGCCCAGTGTCTGAGTAGTAATGCAGGAGTAATTTTCAGGAGGCACTTGCAATGACCAGCTTCATAGAAGGAGTTAAGGAAGTATTCCCTCTGATTTTTATTTTCTGGAAGAGATTGTAGAGAACTGATATTCTTTCTTTCTTTAATATATGAAAGAATTCATTCAGTGAATTCCATTGGAGTCTGGTGCTTTTTTTTTTTTTTTTTTAAGATTATTACTCTTTTATTAAAGTTCTTTAATAGATATTTCAGATTATTTAATTATCTACTTGTGGGATTTAGTTATTTGTATATTTCAAGTAACTGGTGCATTTCATCTAAGTTAACACATTTCTTGAGCCTAAAATTGTTTCTAATCTTCCTTTCGTATCCTTTAATGTCCTTGGGGTCAGTAGTGATGACCCTCTTTCATTTCTGATACTGTTTATTTTTCTTGTTTAGCACATCTAGAGGTTTATCAATTTTATTGAACCTTTCAAAGAACCAGGTTTTGGTTTTGTTAATTTTCTCTGTTAAGTCTTTAGCAGTGTATTTGCTATCCCAATGAAACTAAAGAAGGAGATAGGAGATGCGCAGGCAGCCATGTTATCTATGACAGTTCTCTTTATTTGGGGGATGTTGTCCGCGGGAGATGGATGAGGCCAAATCTTTTATTCTCTGTCTTAGCCTCATTTTTCTGTCATTTCTTCATAGACCTTGCACATTTTCTCAGGTTTTTGCTTTTTTGGGCTATTCTTGGTACAGCCTCCTTCCTTGCTCTCTGACTTGAAATCTCATATTTTATGTTAGAAATACATAAATACACATGTTGAATTCTACTTCAGAAAGTATCTGTTTATTCAGCTTGAGAAGGGTGTTTAACAAAAAAAGAATGGTATTTTAAATTACTCTGTGGTAGATACCTTATTTGGGAAGGTACATTTAATTTTCTCTTTCATGGCACTCTGAT
This sequence comes from Leopardus geoffroyi, assembly GCF_018350155.1. Lineage (NCBI taxonomy): Eukaryota > Metazoa > Chordata > Mammalia > Carnivora > Felidae > Leopardus > Leopardus geoffroyi. The sequence continues at coordinate 77,392,445 of NC_059338.1, read as the reverse complement.
ATATATTTTGGTCCCTAGCTTTGCTAGTTATGTATTCTCAGTTTGAAGATCTCTCCAGCCTCAGTTTCCTTGTTGATAGATAAGCAGAATGCAGCCCAGCTCATAGTGTTGGCATGGAGGTTGGATGTGACCCCGGCCTGGGTCCCGAGTAGATGCAGCCTTCCCAGATGTCCATAGCTTCCTACTCGGTATTTTAGCCAGAAATTGAGTCTTGGGGATGCTTTGATGTTATTATATTTATCGCTGCTGGATAAGATGCCTAAGTGACTTGGCTTCCTTTTGGTAGATAGCTGTTTCTCATTTGCTTTAGTTTTTACTTTGTGTGTGGTTTCCTTGTTTCTTTTTACAGAAATATGGGACATTGATTTTTCTGAGGTATAAATGCATGTGAACCATGGAATGGTAGAGACTATGATGAAGATTGCTAACTTGACCCTCTTGCTTACAGGGGAAGGGGAGGAGTCACAGCCCGGCCAGTTGGAGTTGGTGTACCACGAGGGACGCCGGCTTCCAGAGGAGTCCTTTCCACCCGAGGGCCAGTGAGTCGGGGAAGAGGGCTTCTCACTCCCAGAGCAAGAGGAGTGCCCCCAACTGGGTACAGACCTCCGCCGCCACCCCCAACACAAGAGACCTACGGAGATTATGTAAGTAAAGGTGTCATGTGATTGACGCAATCCTCACATAGCATTGCATGTTGTAACCAGTGGCCCCCCTTACCTTGTTGTGGTTCTTGAACATTCCACCTCAGTTCAGCAAACATTTATCGAGTGCTAAATAAGATGTGATACTTGAAGTATAAGAAATGAAAAAGAAATAATCTCTTAGATCAGGTAGCTTACAGGTAAGATAGGGAAGATGAATTGGGGCCAGTGGGAAGGTTCAAGACCAGGATCAAGGAGACACGCTATCGAGCTCTTACAGGACTTTAAAGTAACATTTGTTCATAGTCCACTCCAGATTGCCTCTGAGCAACCCAATCATTTAAAAAATAATCACTTCCACATACCAAGTTGTTTTCACCCTCAAGTGTTTCCTCTGAAGGGCCGCTGCTGAATATGGATTCATAGTTGAAATGTTTTTCAGCAAAGAAAACAAAAGTTCCCAATTTTTTTATATTAATGCAAATTAGTTTTTCCACTTACCATTCAATAATTCTTTGATATGGTTCATAGACTTAACATAAGAGAAAGAAAATATATCCGTGAAAACTGGGTGAAGGGGAAGGGCAGAGGAGTTTTTTAATAAGAATACAGCCCGCCTGGGATTCTTCCTCTGACCTCTGAGTTTCACATAAATAAGGAAAATAAGTAGTGGATAGATGTTTCTTATTACTGGCTGAAAGTATTAAAGAAAAAATGCATGAGCTGTTGTCAAGGAAAGAGAAGCGGTGATGAGGCTAAAAGCAAGAGCCGATGGGCTCTCGTGTTTTAAGTCAGGGAAATTTCTTGCTGGGTGCTCGGCACCCCTTTGCACGGTGTCTGAAAGTCTGCATTAACTCTCTGGGCCACAGACAACATCTGCAGCTTGGTCCACAGCCACTGGAAAGAGCAGTCTTCGCCCTGGGCCAACTGAACTTTTTGTAATTCCCTGAATATGCTGTGTCCCCTCAGGCTTCCAGATCTTTCCTCATGCTGCTTTCTCTGCCTAGAATCTCATCTCGTACTTCCTGTCTGTCTTGCTAGACCTAGCTCAGCTCTCATGAGGGGAATTCAGAGGAGGTGGGAGCTGATGTATTGAGTGTTACTGCTGAGGTCATGTGTCTCAGTCACGTGTCTCTTTCCCACCTACACAGCGACTTCTGGAGGGGCAGGGACTGTTAGCTTCTGTCTCTCTATACCTGGCAGAGAGTGGCTCCTGGGAACTCAGCGAATTATACTTAACAAATAAATCCCACGGTACTTTCGCCATTCTGCTGTTCAGTTGGAGAAGGACGTGGCCTCCACTTCTTCTCCTTGTTTTTCTTACAGTTTGACATGTTCCTGTTTCCCAGTATTCCCACCAAATGACAGTAATCATCATGCCTCAAGCTCTCCCACAAATGCAGAGTGCCTTGCAGATAGCAGAGACTACAAAGGGAAGAAAGTGCTATTGAGTTTCTCTTAGTAGGGCCTGTGTCTTTGGTTTTCCAGCTCAGCTTATGTTGAGTTCTCTCAGGTTTGGATTAATGTGGTTCTGGCTGGATGGTGCTGCCGTAATTGTCAGGCAGAGGGTGTGGAAAACCCGGATCCTGGGCCCACTGCACCATCCATGTGGTATGAGTCAGGCAAGGTCCTTGTGTGGCTTCATAATCACATTTCAGAAAGAGCTGTTGCCTTCTTCCCACGCATTACTTCACCTTTCCGCTCGAGAAGATCTATTGAATTCCTGCTGTGTGAATGAGACGCATGTCCTCTCTCTCGGTGTGTACACCCCAGTCAGTCTGGAATGAAATTAGGAGTGACTGGGTGGCTCAGTCTGTTAAGTATCTGACTCTCGATTTGGGTTCAGGTCACGATCTCCCAGTTCGTGAGACCAAGTCCCGCATCAGGCTCTGTGCTGGCAGCGGGGAGCCTGTTGGAGAGTCTCTCTCCCCCTTGCTCTCTGCCCCTTCCCTGCTTGTGTTCACACAAGCTCTCTCTCTCACTCAAAATAAATAATTTTTTAAAAAAATGATTTCTAGGATGAAATTAGATGAATACAGATAAATATTTCTTGAAAGGCTCAAGTCCAGGGGAGGAAAGGGAGGGAGAAATTTAAGGCACTTGTTTCTTTTTCTATTTGTAGCTCTGATTTTTATTGATAAATGAACAAATGGGAAAGGCATTGTAACGATTGTTCTGAAAAGTACCGTCTTGCGTTAATTCGCCCCCCTTTCCATTCACTGCAGTGGATGATGGGACAGGGGCCGTGCAGAAGGACACTTGTGTGCTTTCAGGAGCAGACAGGGCTGGAGAGCTTGTAGGAGAAAGGTGGCCTTCGTTCGGATGCCCCCCCTCGCCTGGCCCTCGTCCAGGCACTAACTGTCGCCACGGCCGCGGTTCCAACATGGTTGCCTTTCTGCCACACGACAGTGTTGCCTTCAAATAACTGATGACCACGTTTGCTGTCTTGGCTTGAATTTACCTGGAGTGTGGCCCTGGTGGTTTCATCAAGTTCATGCAGTAACTCTTGCACACGTGACTGCTTTGAGAGTTTGCTGTAGGTGGTAGAGTAGGACACATGCACAAAAGAAATACAGCTGATGCTTGACCAACACAGGTTTGGACTGCATGGGTCCAGCCATGTGTGGATTTTCCTGATAATTACAGTACATTACTATAAGTGTATTTTCTCTTCCTTATGATTTTCTTAACGATACCTTCTTTTCTCTGGGTTACTTTATCATAAGAATACAGTATATAATACACACAACATACAAAGTATGTGCTAATCAACCCTTTCTGTTATTGGTAAGACTTCTGGTCAGCAGTAGGCTATTTATGAGTAAGAGTTTTGAATTTTTTGTAATGTTTATTTTTGAGAGAGAGAGAGAGAGTGTGTAAGCAGGGGAGGGAAAGAGAGAGAGGGAGACACAGAATCTGAAGCAGGCTCCAGGCTCTGAGCTGTCAGCACAGGACCCGACACGGGGCTCGAACCCACGAATTACGAGATCATGACCTGAGCCAAAGTTGAACGCTTAACCGACCAAGCCACCCAGGTGCCCCCATTAGTTAGGTTTTGGGTGGTCAGATGTTACACACACATATTTTCAACTGCATGGGGTCAACGCTGCTTACCTCACATTGCTCAGGGGTCAGCTGTACTATCCTGAGTGCATTTGCTTCCTCGAATTGAATTACTTCCATGAAGAGTTTAGATTATGTACTGTACCTTTCTCTCTTAATTTGTATCTGTTGCTCTTGGGAATACTTATTGAAGTTCATAGCCAAGAACAAGGATTTTCCATGTCTCCCCTAGCATTTTACAAGCCCTCCACGGTGTTACAGTGAAAGCTTCAGTAGCTGGACGCTGTGCACAGCCAACAGTGTTGGGGTCTGGTGTGAGGAGGAGATAGCCTCCTTGCCTCACGGCGTGTGCTTTTGACCCCTCTTCGTTTCCTCACCTGACTTGAATTTAATTTCTTACTTCCACTCCCTCTAAATACAGCCTTGTAGCATCTGGCATATTCCCAGACATTGGCCGTTGGTCCCGTTTGAAATCCTGAAGATTAATCACAACATGCTTAGCTTTGGAGCATGAGAAGGGGAAAGAAATCATAATTTTAAACGAGGAAATTTGTTTGCTTGTAGGATTTTAGATTAAGTGGGTGCACCGAAAGATACCCAACTTAGAAAGCGTAGGATCCTGTAACCGCCTCAAATAGTTAATTCATTCATGTGGCAAGTGAGAAAGTTGAAGTTAATCTTTAAGACAATTATCCCATTGAACTAGAATGATCATAAATTAGCTTCTAACCTCCGAGAGTATGGATCCCTCACTTGCATTCACCTTTATATTCCCAGCACCTGATGTGTATCTGGCACATAGGAGTCTTTAATAAATGTTTGCTGAATGAATAAATGAATGAATGTTCTCAAGACTGAGTTTTTAAAAATTGCCGTGGTGTGGAGAACCCACCCAAGATGCCTCCTGTGTGGTTTTCGTTTTTACTCATTTAGCAATTTATAGAGAACTTAATTATTAGCAGACAGCTCTATAATGCAGTCATTAGTTAGTATACATCTGTTTCTCAGAAGATTATAAACTTCTAGGGAAAACACCGTGTCTCTTAACTGATGTCTAGACACTAGCATAATTTTTGGCACATTGTACACACTAAGTAAATCTTTACTGGATTAGAGACCTGGTAAATTTTCCTAATGAGGGTGACCATTGATCTTTTCCAAGTCATTACTGTAACCTTCCGGTGGGAAGAAGTATGATAGTTGGCATTTGAAAAAACATCTTGCCTCAGTTATCCTTGTCTTCTGGTGTTCAAAGGGCAGTTACAGGTAACGATGAGAGAAGACTGGTTCTGTGTGTAGCTCCTGAGTCGCATGCTAAAGATCTCCTCTCAGTAGAAGAACGAACTTTCCAGAGTGATGGGATAGGATATTTAACGAGAAACCACTCTCCACAGGGCACTTCCCTATATGTCATGTCATGTTCTCGTGGCCACTCAGTGAGATATTAGGATCCTATTGTACAAATGAGAATTTAGGGTTGGGGAAGTTAAATATCTTGCCCAAAGTCACGTGGGTGATAAAGGAGGCACAGAGGCGGGATTCCAAATTCAAGGCCTGTCTTCTCTCCCCAACAGTCAGTGTTTTATTAAAAACTCTACCAGCTGGGATTATAGGCTGTTCTCATCTTTGGAGAGGAATGTGGCATGTTACCCTCCTTAGGAGTGTGGGGGTGATGGGTGATCCCTGTGACCCCTTTCAGGGTAATCAGCCCCTGGTCTTAGGTAGATGAATGGAAATTGAGAATAATTAGGAAGAACAGGATGGGCTTAGGATTTTTAAAAATAATCAACAGCAATATTATCCTATTTATTGGCAAAAAGAAAAGTAGTATTTTTTGTTAAGAGTTTCAGAGCATCTGTAACTCTTGAAAAAAGACTTGTCATTCCTTGGGAACTCAGAAGTGCAAGTTCTAAAGTCTTCCTTGCAATCCATTCTTAGTGATAAGTGCTTTATTTCCATCAATTTGTTTGGTTATATCTAACCAATTCAATTTGCTTTTCATTTTAACTGCCATTTAACATTAGTATCGGAGGCCGTCGTGCCCAGAATAAAAGACAAAAACGTTGCTTATTTAAACAAAAAAGGGGGTAGAATCCTGTTCGTTCAGATCCTGCCACAGCTGCTGCTGTTTTGAGAAAACACGCGTGTCAGTCCCGAAAACCCGCCGTATTCTTCAGAGTACGTGCCCTGCAGTGAAAGATTCCAACTTTGTGTTAGGCTCAAAACTCCGTGAATGATGTATGTTACAATTTTTAGTTAGTGGTTGCAGTATGCTGGTTGTAAGAATATGCCTGATAAGGGGCGCCTGGGTGGCTGAGTCCGTTGAACGTCTGACTTCGGCTCAGATCATGATCTCGCGGTCTGTGAGTTCACGCCCCGCGTCGGGCTCTGTGCTGACTGCTTGGAACCTGGAGCCTGCTTCGGATTCTGTGTCTCCCTCTCTCTCTGCCCCTCCCCTGCTCATGCTCTGTCTCTCTCTCTCTCTCTCTCTCTCTCACTCTCTCTCTGTCAAAAATAAATAAACATTAAAAAAAAAAAAAAAGAATATGCCTGATTAGCCCCAGTGAGAAAGCCTGATAATTTGAAGGTATTTTCCTTGTCAAAATGTGCCTGTTGAAGTTTGATTTTTCTCACGGTGTGTTTGTGAAGATACTTGATCATTTGTAATATCATCTGAGCCGACTCTTCTTCCTCACAATCCCTATCACCAAATATTCCCTGAGTATGCGTCCTTGAGAAGAACATCCATCAGCAAGTAGGTTTGTTGGGCCGGGGAAGATTTTTGTGACAGGAGTGCAGGTGACACCCAGTAGCCACTTGTGTAGAACGGGCCAGCTCACCATTGGTGAGACCAGATCCTTCTGTCCCTGAGTGCTGGTCTTTTAAGAAAACAAGACAATTCAACATGATTAGCTTTTTTTTTTTTTTTCCCAGAAAAGGAGAAAACAGATAATGGATATGTTTTCAACCATTTGAGTATAAATTGGGACCTTCTCCACTTCTAACTTCATAAAATCAGACATCATTACTGTCCGTAACTTCTCAGCTCGTTTTTGAGAACAAGAAGCACCTCTTCCCCAAAATGACATTGATTCATTAGTTGTGTCCAAATAATTAAATAACTGGTAATTAGTATAACCCAGAATATATTCAAAGAGAGCACTGTAACAATTCAAAATGTTGGTATAATTTTGCGTAAGGACGTGTGATGCCTCCTGGCAGAGCCCAAGTTACATATGAATTTCTAGAATGAAACTGTTTTTGATAAATTACTTCAGGCTCCGCGTGCCAAGCAAACACACAATCCAAGTAGGTGCGTGTTCCGTAAACACTCAGCGCCTTTTACCGTCTCTGAACACTGTCGTCCGTTGCCGCGATCTCCCCCAACATTTGTATGTTAACAGCGACTGGATCTAAATCTCCAAGCCAGGCCTCTCCCTTGCACGCCCTGCCCCGCGGTGTCCGCTTCCTGTGTCCTCTCTCCCTGCGTGCGTGCCCACGGCGATGCTGTCACAGCTGTGGTCTGGGCCAGCCCGGAGGCTCACGGAGGCGGGTCGTGGTGGAGGCGCTGCCACACGCCCAGGCTCCGGGCTGTCGTCCGCGCCTCTTCGTCGTTCCCTGTAATCAGACAGCGAGCCAGGTCTTCTCACGGCTGCGTAGCTGTTCGGTCTCCAGCTCCTCCCGTGACGGCAGCTTTAGTGAAGGTGCTGGCCCTCTTTAGGAGATCTCCCTCCCTCCCAGCCTCCGGGTCACCCCAGTGGGTGACCGCACCCACTTCCCCAACCTGCCGCCATCCGTCTGCCGTCCGTCTGCGGTGCCGCCCTTGGTCTTCATGTCGCCCTTGGCACTCCCTTTAAATCTCTGTCCACTCCTGTGTTTCCTTCCGCCCAACACATAGTGCTCTTTCAGTAAATGCTGGTTGTTCAGATGGACACACGAATGCACGTACAGACAGACCTGTTGACGATTGCCGTAGCTTGCTTAGTCGCACCTTTGCCCAAAGCCTTGTCCTAGTTCTGGTTCTTTCCCTTAAATAACGTATTATTCATACTCCTTCTAGAGTACGTTCTAGTATCTGTAGTCTGATAATGCTACTGCCTGCCAGCTCCAGAACATAAAAACTAGTTTAGAATTTTAAAAGGATAAGTGTGAGATTCTGCTCAGTGACCTCCGAAGGCCTTCTTGAGTGTCCTGCCTGACTGTTCAGCCTGCTAACCCTCTGCTGTCCCCACGTGACCATTTTACGTTCTGTGGGTATCTGTTGTGGTTCCCTCAGCACAGCAGGGACTTGAACGCTTTGCATGTGCTGTTGATTCTCTTCAAATGCCTTTCTTGTTTTGTCCACGCACACTCTTTTGACTGTTTATTCTCCTGTTGTGAAGCCTTCCTGGTCCCGATCAGACACTGTTAGTGGCATCTTTGGTGCGCTTTAGACCTACCTCTGTGTCTGCTTGCTCGTTTTTGTCTCCAGCAGGCTGTGGATTTCTTGAGGGCAGGAACTGTCTTTTCTTTTACTTCCCTCCCCCTTCCCCTTCCCCTTTCCCTTCCCCTTCCCCTTCCCCTTCCATCTTGGTTTGCTCAGAGCCTGTCACAGGGCCTGACATTTTAGAGATAATAAATAAACATGCAGAGGGTGGCCTTTATTACTGCCAACTAATTGTGTCATTTCGTGTGTCCCATGCACTGTTACACATACTTAGTGAAGTAAAATTAAGTATCTCAAGCCAATTTTAGCAAACATAACATGGCTCATTTAGTGAACTAATGTGAAAGAATACAGTTTGATAAAGAGAATGTTATTCTGACAGATGCAATACATACTTGGTTTCTTATCCCCCTTCTTACCAGTATCACCATCGTTTCCTTCTTATGCAAAGTCTTTAATCCTTTTGGGCTTTAGTGTCTGTAACTGCTAAGTACAGGTGAGGGTACTTGAAGGAACAAATGAGCAGGTTAGGTCAGACACTGGCCTGACTTCCTTTCCAACTTCAGAATTCTGTAATTGATTGTTTTCTGAAACTTACTTGGTTCCCAGTGTCACCCTAGAGAAGCTTTTTCTAAGGAGGAATTACATTTTCATAAAATAGAAATCTTGATACTAAAAAGAAATAAACAAACAGAATAAACAAAGCAAACTAAATTTTAATGAGAGAAGCTAAAAGTGAAAGTGAGAGGCTCTGAGTCTTTTGAATTCTAGAACGGACGTTTTGGAAAATGTTTTAAAAAATGAGATTTCTTTTTCCAAAGGCATACTCACTATTCAAGATGTATAAACCCAAATTGTCTTAGAAATTTTAATCATATTATTTTCCAACTCAGTGAATTATGGCTGTGTCTGCCATCTATTTATTCATAGGAACTATGTGCCATTCGGTGATATCCCAGTGTCCTCATGTGTAATCATTCTAAGTCTTGGAGGCTTAGTTGATGGGTTGATCACCTTTAAAGGTAAACGTGGGAGGGCACTCTAGATGAAGTCCTACAACTTTACCAGAATATGGAAGCTCTCCACAGGCACTTGATATGCTCGGATTATCCAGCTGAGCTGTGGACTGAACAGAATGTGGAATTGTCCAGCATTGCCCCTGTGATGCGGCAGTGCCTCTTTGAGAGAGGCAAGGGGAGGCCTGGCAGACCAAGGCCTCTCAGGGAGCCTGTGCTCTGCCCTGGAGACAGGCCTTGAAATGAGGAGATAGAGCTTCTCGACCCTGTCTTACTGCAGCTGCTCTCGGGTGCTTCCTCATAGGCCATCTGCCAATAGTTAACTTAATCCAGGTTTAAAAAGTCAGAGACAGTTTTGAATGGGAGCAGGAATCTAAACCTCATGTTTTGCAAGCACACATGTCTTTTCTGCCCATTTTCTGGCACCGTGACTCATTAGAGCTGTGGAAGATGAAACTTGCTTTAAGGGAAACGTGGCTGGGGTGCCCGGGTGGGTCAGTCGGTCGGGCTTCCCACTTCGGCTCAGGTCACGATCTCGTGGTCTGGGGGTTCAAGCCCCGCATCGGAATCTGTGCAGACAGCTCGGAGCCTGGAGCCTGCTTCGGATTCTGCATCTCCCTCTCTCTCTGTCCCTCCCCCACTCGTGCTCTGTCTCTCTCTTGCTCTCTCAAAAATAAATAAACATTAAAAAAAATTATGAAAAGAAAGAGAAACCCTGCTACTACCATACTCGGTGTCTTCCTCCATAACATGGCGGCACAGGGCTGCTGGAAGAATCAACTCTTCTAAATTTTTGGTGACTGGAAACATCAGTAAAGGCCTTTGGGGAAAATCAAATACAGTATATTTTTTAAAGGTACATGTAATTCTTTAGGGTAGATTTTGTTTTAAAGACTCCGTGAAGTCATACCCCTCGTTCTTTGGAGAGCTCACCTGAAGTTTTGATTACATGACTAGTTTGGGGACTTCAGTTACAGAAGACGGTTGTATAATGGCAGATTTTCCCAATGCAGTGACTACTGGCATAATTTTGTGACAGTTAACTAATCTCTAAATTGTTTCAATTATCTTGTTTTCCATAGTGAGAAATTTAATTAAAACAGAGTACAGATTGCGAAAAGGTTATTTATGAAAATGCATTTTAAATGTGAATTGAAAAGCCTAGGGACACCTTTTTATTTTAGATAAAAAGATGAAGGTTCTATAATTTTTTACATCCATTTTACCAGAAGCAAGAATAAGAGCCACATGCAATGTACTTGAAATGTCTATCAGGAACTTCACAACCCGATCTCTTCCCTAAATTGCTTGAAACGGTGACCTATTTTGGAAACGTAAAACTTTGGGAAGTGATTTCAGATTTTAAACTTACGTATTTAGAGGGTTTTTTTGTTTTTTTGATTTTTTTCCCTTTTTCTCTGTACTTTAAACAAAACAACCAAAAGTATTTTATATAAGAGCCTGGGCTCTGGAGTGACAGCATCACAATGGCGTGGGAGCACATTTTGCCTCTGTAACTAGGCTCGCCCATCCGAGTGAGTGAGCGATGACGGTTGTATCCTACTGTGATAGAGGTGTCCTGTCCCTCAGGTGAATCAGGGCTGAGGCGGGGAGGGGACTTTAGAAGCATTGGAATGGACCTCTCTTATCAAGGATCACCTACAAGAACCTGCCATCTTGGTTGTATCGTTCTCCTCACGCATAAACGTTCACTGAGCTGTATCCATTGACCTCGTTCCTTGCCATCAAGCAGATCAAGGTCTAGGAAGGAACACCATGATCACCCCTGACTTTGAATCTTCCCATAATCCCCTACCTGTTTCAGGTGGTGGTTTTCTGTGTATACACCCTGTGGATCCCTGTATGTACACCCTATTTAAAATACTTTTCTTCGAACAATGTGATCACTCTTTTATTCATATAATTACTCCCATTACATTTTAAGTTATGGATGATAGGTGCATGCCTTTTTATCCACAGGGCCCAGCATGTAGTAAGTAATCAATATCCGCTTGCTTGATACAGGGGGGAAAAAGAAGATCATAGGATATGACACCTATAATTGACTTACATACAGAATATTTCAAGAGGACCAGTGAAGGGATACAATGTGCTTGATGGAATGTGGAAAGACTTTCTGGAGGAGATGGCAAACCAAGCAGGGACGGGTGCTCACAGCATTCAGGCAGGGAGAGCTAGAAGGATTTCCACGGGGACTGGACGTGCTGTTCACATCCATACACGTACGGGAGGCAGTGTGTGCAGGGACAGCCAGCAGAGGGGCGGCAGTGCTGGGTTATTGATGAGGTTTATTATCATCTTTATACCTTTGTTTGTATTCAGTTTGTTGACAGAGTGTGAGGTACATAACAGGACGTGAAATGTTGGAAGATATTTCAGGGCTAACGCAGTTTAAAATAAAACACATTGTCAGGTTGGGTAACACAAGTGGACAGCCAGCTGGCCGTCCAGATACGGTCTCATGGTGTTATACCATCCTGGCGAGTTGATTACATATACGGACCAACCCTTGGTGTTTATAGGGACAAGCGATATGTATATCATCATAGCTACAAACAAAGGCAGGACTCAAGCTGAATAGATTCAGATCTTTGCTGTGTCTTCAACTGCTGTGTAATTTTGGGTGAGTCACTTATCTGCTCTGTGCCTCAGTCCCTGATTCCTAAATGGGAACGTCAGTGCTTCTCACGTGGGGCTGTTATTGAAGATTAGACAAATTAACATATGGAAAGTATTTCAAGTGGTGCCTGGTACATAAAAAGTGGTATGTGAGTAATTTTGTTGTTCGCTCAGAAATGTAATTCTTCAGTTGACCAAGTAGCTCTGTCTTTCAGGGCAGACCCTTGCTAAATGTGCCCCGGACATTAATACAGTAGTTGCTCTTTATCTCTGGGGGTTATGTTCCAAGACCCCCAGGGGATGCCTGAGACCTCAGATGGTATTAAACGATATGGTTCCTATGTTTTTTTCCATACATATGTATCCATGATTAAGTTTAATGTAGGAATTAGACACAGTAAGAGATCAACACCAATAACTATAATAAGATAAACAGTTATTGCGGTACGCTGTAATAAAAGTATGTGAATGTGGTCTTTCTCTCAAAATATCTTACCACGCTGTCCTCGGCCTTCTTCCTGTGAGGACAGGAGATGATGAGAGGCCTGCGCCAGGAGGTGGAGTAGAACAAGGGGCATGCGACAGGTGTTGGGATGCAGCGCGAGCTTGTTGTTGACGTGACGACGGGTCACAAGGTGGACGAGCTGCTTCCGGACTGTAGTGGACGTAGGAAACCATGGCCACGGAGAGGGAAACCTTGGATAGGTGGGGATCGCTGTGTATGATAAACACAAGATCCGGTACTCTTCACACCGTCCAGAATAATTAAAAAGATCATCACAAGTGCTAACGAGAATGGGGTGCGGTGGGAATTCTCATCTGCCACTGTAGGAAGGTAAATTGATATAACGACTTCGGAAAAATATTTGGCACCCCCCGTTAGAACCGAACACACGCTTCCCTAAGACCCAGCGACACTGCTCCCGGGAGCTGCTCAACAGAGGTGTGTGCAGAGATGCGCCACAGGACGCGTGAAAGAGCCACGCAGGCAAAAACTAGAAAGAAGCGAAATACCTACCCACACGAGGGTGGGTGAGCACGGGGTGGTGTGATGAAACAGACCAGAATTTTCAAGCAGCGAAACAGAACCAACTGTGGCCACGTCCGGCAGCGTGGACACGTTGCACACGCGTAACGGTGGGTGAGAGAAACGTGGCACAAGGTGGTAGTGAGTCTGGTTCTGTTTCTATAAAGCTCAACGGCAGTCAAACCCCAGGGTTGGTGTTGGAATCCAGGATGGTGGTTCCTGTGGGGGGAGACACTGTCGTGACTGAGGACGTGTGCAGGGGGTGTGTCTGGGGGGATGTTGATGTGCCGGTTACCTGGCTGTGGTTACTTGGTGACAGTTCACCCAGCTGCACGCTTAGGGTTTGCAGCTTTTGATGCCTTGTTTTTATGCTTGAATAAAAGGTTTTTAAAATATGACCAGTTTGTGTATGAGGAATGCTATGGTAGACAGAGCAGATACTCTTGTGTATAACAGAACAGTAGCTCCTCCTGGAAACAGACCTGCTATTAGGCCAGGTGATAATTTGAGGATTTCCCAGAAATCTAAGCAAGGAGAAATCTTAGTGCTGTCGTTATACAGCTCTGATAGTGTGGGGCTTATATTTTCATTGTGGGGAAGCTGTGCATTGTGCATTAAGTGTGCCTTTCTGTGGACCGGGGGGGTCCTTTCTTCACGGTGACCCTAGAGTCACCTGATGCCTCTCTCCTGGCCAGTTGTCGCTCACACAGGGGCCATCTTCTCACTGAGAAGAGTACGTGAATAGATCCGTAACTGTCGATTATTCATTCACTTACCCATTCGTTCAGAAAGCATCTATTGACTGTTACCTCCTGCAGGCACTGCAGGACATGGTAGGAAAAAAGGGCAGGTGCCCTGTTCTCAGGGAGACTACATTTCGGGGGGGTGGGGGGGTGGGGAGGTTGGGGGGTCATAATCAAATAAATCCTGAGTATTGGTGAGAATCCACCCCAGACCCTCTTGCTAAGAATGACCAGGAAAGGTGAAACAAAAGCAGGAAACAGAAAACATCTTTGAAGGTTTGTAAAAGCAGACACAGCACAAACAAAAAATACTGGCCAACCTCTTGACGAAAATGAAAGGCAAAGCAGCCAGCTCAGCATTTCTGACTGGTTTTGCCCGTGAGGCAGCCTTTCTCAACTGGGGTTCCTCATCTGAGTCTCGGAACAGAGAAATTGATGGCCCGGAAGTGCTCGCATTCCAGATACTCAGGAGGGAAGTGAGGTCACTTACACACAGCAGACGCCTTAGGGCCCCGGGCTCCATTCTCTGGGAGACCCTGGTTGAGAGGGCCTGTGATGGCTTCTGCCAGTTCCCTAAGAGGCGGCCGAGAAGCTGAACTGAACTGGAGTTTGGGAAGGCTAAAAGAAATTGGAGTTTAGGCCCCCCGGATTTGGATGCAGAGGGTTGGTAAGCCCTAGGCTTTGCCTTGGAGCTCAGAAAAGCACTCCCACGGGACGCTTTCTGATCGTCCCAGTCCCTTGTGGGTTAAGGTTAAGCCGGAATCGCTAATTATCCTGTCCTCCCACCCAAAGCAAATATAAATTGTCTCTGGAGAAATGCGTAGTATAGGCTTTGATAAATTATTTCTGTAACTTTTCATATATAATTACAAATTGAAGCCACCAAAATAAAAAGCTAAGGAAAAAAACAGAGAGAAAGTAGATTCAGATAGCAGATACAAATTTTAAAGTAACTCTGTTCTTTAAAATCAAGGAGTTAAAAGGTAAGATTGGTTGTTGAAGCAGACAACTGGAAAATACAGACAACAGATACTCTAAAGCTGTAAAATGCAGGAAAGAACTAAGTAAATGGTTTTCAGCAAATTAGACGCAGATGAAGGAAGAAATACTGTCGTGGAAGTCAGGTCAGTGGAGCAGAAAGACAGACCTGGGTCGCCACGGAAACTCTCCCGAGGCCCAGAAGCCTCTGGTGGCACCTCCTTCGCTTCAAGCCACACGGGCGCCAGGTGACCTGGCGCCCGTCCTCCCTCCGACTCTCTCCACCTTGCTGTCTCTACCTCAGGACCTTTGTGCTTGTTTTTCATTCCGCCTGAAATATCGCTCTCCCCCTCAAACACATCTGCTTAAACAGCTTCTCACTTCCTTCCCGTGTCCTCCTCAGTCCCTGCTGAGTCCTTGCCCACAGCCCCTCCAGCTGCCCCCAGGTCTCAAGCCTCCCCCCCCTCTCACTGTGCTAACCTACTGTCCTTGTGATGGCTGGTTTTGTTTGTCTGCTTCCCCCTGGGAATGGAGGCCCCAGGGGGACAGAGACTTTGTTTTGTTTGTTCAGTACTGTATCCCCAGTGCTTACAGCAGTGCCTGGCACACAGTAGGCATTCAACAAACGCCCCTCCCCCCCCGCCCCGGGAGAGCGGACAAATTGACATGAAAATCTTCAGCATGATGTGCGTGGTGTGGCGTTAATGAAATATAGTAATTCCCCCTTTCTTCCATCTTCATGGGATTTTTCGTTTTCTTTAATTTTTGATATACAGCCTTCCCTTGTTTGTGGAATTTCTGGGTTAACCTCTTTGTTATCTTATTTTCCTTTATTGTATTTTCGAGCACCTTGTCAATTCCAAACGAACATGATTCTGTCTCGGTTCGGTGGCCTGAGAGCTGGAGAGTCTTTCTGAGAGTCGCTGACCTGGCTGTGTTTTCACAGGCTGCGTTCAAGTATGGCTAGAAGCACCGCAGATCGCGGGGAGCCCCTTCTCCGTCCAGAACCACGCAGCTCCTACAAGCATTTGCTGAACGCATACGCACACGCTGCAGTTTTAGACAAAGTTTTAAGAATTTATCACATTCTACAAGAGACAAATACCTGGAGAGCGCTGATGTTTCTGTGGCCTAATAGCTTGAAACTGTTAAAAGGGATAGATCTTTAAATAAAACGGCCTCTATTGGGCAGGCCCTGTGCCAACCAGCTTCATATGTGCTTTTTGGTTAATCTATCCACAACCATCAGGAATAGCCAGGATGTGGATTATGATGCCATTTGGCAAATTATAAAATTGAGGTTGAGGAGGATAGGTGATTTTCCCAAAGCCACACAGCTGGTAAGAGGCAGAGCTGGAACTTGAACACAGGCATCAGACTCCAAAGACCGATAGGGAGAATTTGTAAGATTCCAGTAGAAGCGGCATAGTATTTTCCTCATAGCCATAAACGAACACCTAAGGACGTGATTGGATCGTTGAGTTAATGGTGTCTTATTTAAATGATTATGGAAAAGATTCTTATATAGAATTGTTATTAATACTGTGATTTTTGTCCTTAATGATAACCTGTTTTGGTGATATGTTCGTGGTCATTGGTGATACTTGACAAGAATATTAGTACTCAGAACGCAGGGAAAATGCAGTTCTCAAAAGACTGTTTTTAGCTTAATGTTTGTTTAATAAACTCAATCATTATAAGACTATAGATTTTAATAAGCTTTAGTACTGTATTATGAATGAAAACTTTCTGCATTTGGAAATGACCAGATATCATCCTAATTGGAGTGAGGTGTTATATAGGGTAATTGTTTCCTTTTAAAAGGGCTCAAAACCAAAACATTACTTTTAAAATCACTGTCTTTTGTGAATTCTTCTGTTTAAAATGGCTTTTCCCAGCTTAAATGTTATGCTTGATTTTGCTTGTGACAGAAATAGAATTAAAAATAGGCCATGCCGTTTCCTTTATCCTGGAAAATCTCATCTTTTCAAAAGCAAGATTTCTTTGGTATTTGGCCATGTGTCAGTTGGAGTTTTATAGGTCGGGTACGCAAACGAAGAATTTCTACCTGTAGGAGAACATGTTTCTCCTCCCGTAGCTCTGGCGTCTACCAAATGTCCAGGTCACCCGGTCAGTTAAACTCCACGTAGACATCTTCATC
Organism: Leopardus geoffroyi; assembly: GCF_018350155.1. Taxonomy (NCBI): domain Eukaryota; kingdom Metazoa; phylum Chordata; class Mammalia; order Carnivora; family Felidae; genus Leopardus; species Leopardus geoffroyi. Next base: position 77,375,750 of record NC_059338.1, on the reverse strand, counting down.
ATCAAAGAGAAAAAACTCAGAGGCATAGCTTATTGAATAAGTAGGTTTTCTTTATTGAGGCAAGAATTTATATTGATGTACATTTACCTCTTGTCCAAGTTTGCTGTTTTGAATAATGTTGTTCTGACTTTCAGAAATAGAACACAGGGTTTTGAAAGGGAATTTTTTCTCTGAGGATCGGGAATGCAAGAGTGGTGGGTAATGTTTGACAGAAGAATTCAGGTGGGGTCTTGTCAAAATCCATCATATTTTAATCAGTATTGCATTTTATCCTACGCTGTCTCTTTTATTTGCGTTTATCCTAAAGAAGCTCTATTTCCTGCCACTTGGCCTGTAGTTAATTTTTGTTGTCATTCATTCGTTCATTAATTCGGTCACTGTAAGCCTCCTATGTGCCAGACGTTGACAATACAAGGGAACGAGCAAGGCCTTGGCCGTACCCTTAAGGACCTCGCAGACTCATAGGGAAGAAGGGAGGCAGAGGGGTAATTCGAGGTCCCTCGTGTAAGCAAGTTATCAGTGATCATGGAAGCACAGAGGGGTGAAATTTCAGCCTGATGTCTTCTGTTGGAAAGCCTAAAAAAGGGGATGTCAGAAAGAACCGCAGGTACCTAGAATTTGCAGCATGAAACGGCAAGGCTTCTTCTGGGTCCTCAGGGAGGTGTGGAAGCTCGTCCTGTGCTGTCTCGGGTAAGTTGCTGAGGCAAGACGGTGAGAGGCTTAGGAATTTGTTCCTTATTTTGTAAGAACAGGAGGGGCGGAAATTGGAGATTTGTATGCAGGGAAGCAGCACACTCAGATGAGCATTTTGGTGGATAATTCTGGAGGAAGGTTTAGGGTTTAGATAAGGAAGCTCTTCCAGGCAGATGAGTTAGAATATTGTACTAGTCCAGCTGAGAACTTCTGGATGATTCTAACGCAGTTAGTTACCTTAGGAATAGAGTCGGGGCGGGGGGGGGGGGGCAGTGGTACGTACGAGGGAGGCTGAGGAGATAAAGGTTTCCTGCCAGGCAGAATGGTCGGTGGGATGGGAAGGCGAGAGGCACGGGCTCTGTCCAGGTGAAGGCGCCTTCAGAGCCTCGTGCAGACCAGCGGTTTGTTAGCATCTCATTAGGGCGGTGCCTCCTGTGCTGCCCATTTGCAGGTCCAGAGCCCTGTTTGAAAAGTGCAGCGAAGGAGATGAAACATCTGTGCTTGCATTTTAATGATGTCCGGGAGCTCTCTTAAGCTTCTCCCAGAGCAAATGCATTAGGTTCTTAGCGTAAACAAGTTCATAAACGCCCACTGTCTTCGCGTGGGGTCACGGAGGAGTGGCCCTGGGAGGGCATAGGTGAAGGCACGCTCGGGCAGGAGACGGGACCGGGTGGGGGTGGGTCTGGCACGCTTTTTCCTCTGCAGGCACTCCGTCCAGCAATCGAATGAGCATTGATTTATCGAGCTATCCTTCCTGCACTCCAGGCCCTGCCCCCACCCTGTGTGAAAGAATAAGCAAGACACAATCCGTGTTCACAACAGCGGGGGAGGCCAGGAGCCAGTCATTGCCACACACTCAGCAGAGGTGTGTGTGTCCGATCCGACCTGGGCGTCACACGGGTGTGACAGACGCTGGTTTCATGGGACTGAGAAGATACAGTAGGAGAGGAGAGTCCTTTGAGCCTCACCGTGAGAAATTTCTTCAGCAGATGGGTGGTCACAGACTTGTAGGGAGCAGCACACAAACCGGTTGTAATTATTGCCCTTGGGCTCAGGACACATGGCAGAAAATGAGGACAACGTGTTGCCTGGGGCCATGTCACAAGGGCCAGTGTTCTCTAGGAGAAAATATACACATGTGAGAAATTACACAGAGATTTCAGGTGTAAAGACAGTTGTTTGACATGTCTGAGCGCTGCCCCCAGGGACCTAGTGAGTTCCCCCTCCCAGGTCCTGGCAGGCTTTGTAGAGTCTGAGGTTAGCTGGGTGATTGAACTAAATCCGTGTATCCCCTCTATACTAGATTTATGGTTCTACCCGATCGCATGTTAACTTGTAACAGACAACGCATTCACTGTTTTTTAAAATTCCTGCCTTGGCCTCAGAAAAATCTAAAGAGGAATTTCTTCCAGGTGTGTGGGATGGTTTAGTGTTGGTCTGGCTGTATTTCATGGACACGAGACACACAAAAAGCTTCCGTGCTGTTCTGCCATCTTGCCCCCCCCCCCAGAGGAATTTCTTAATATTCAAACGATATGAGTAAGAAAACAAGCAACAAGTAGTTGGAAACAGTAAGAGCATTCAGAAAAAAAGGGGAGCTGCTAACCCCCAGATCAGTCCTCAGACAAAGAAGCCTAATGTTAAGGGACTCTTACCCATCCCCCGCCCTGCCTTTCCTCATTATGGTAACCAACACAGAGTCCTTTCCGATTAAGCCCCCCAATTGTTGTCTGCCAGTGACTTCATCTGTTGCCTGCAGCAAGGTGGCAGATGATCCCCAAGAATCCCCTCTACCCCCTCCTAGAAACTTCCGAATGTATTTGCACCTACACTCAGCTTTTCCTCCTTCTCTCCTGTCACATTCTCCTTCACGCTTCCCACAGCTTTCAAGTGTTGTCCATTGAATAGAGAGCGCAAGTGCGTCCCTCTGGCCAAATCCACCTGTGAAATCATCATGAAAGAAATCATGTGAGGACTGCAAATTTAATCTTTTAAAATCTTCAGTGTAAAAACATGAAAGTCCATTAATTCAATGACCTAAACCATTTGAAAATTCAAATAAATTTCTAGCATTGTAATATCTGATGGAATAATTGAACAAGGAATGAGTCTGTAAGGCTAAAAGTGTAGTATAGCACTTCACATTTTAGTTTTTGAAGAAAGTTCCAGTCACTTACAATCTCGATTCTTTAAATAAGCTTGGAAGTAGAATTCCTAACTTGGCGAAGCCATATTCTTCCCAAGCTACGACCAAATTACTGACGAAACCGTGAGCTCCACATTGCCAAACTGCCCAGTGCAATGACCTAGGTAACAAGCCCTCCAGATCCACCCTTGCCGTTCCATCCCCCCACCCCGGCACCCGAGAACGAGTTCTAAACCATAAGGTGGATCATGTCACTCAGAACCCCAACCCACGCACCGTGACTTGGCCATGCACTAACCGCTTCATGGGATTCTCTGTTTCCTTGCTCTTCGTTCTTCCACTGGCATCCTGCAGTGTACCCACAACAAGCCATTGGCTTTCCTGGACGAGGAAGGTTCTCAGGTGTCTGTACCTCCACTGTTCTGCACCTGCTGTCCATTCTGCCGAATTCTTATTTTTCGTGCATGTTTCCAGGACTTTTGCTTTTCCCTGCTTTTGAAACTAAATGCTGGCGTTGGCATTTCTGACAGTTTTCCCTGTCCCTTCCCGCTCCCTGCTGGGCAGTTCTGTGCCACCTCAGTGCACAGCGCCACCTCGCCTTTGCCACGGCATTTGACACGTTGCATTATCAGTATCTCTTTAGTGGCCTGTCCCCTCTCTCGCGCCACCTCATGCCAGAGTACTCACTAGACAGTGGCGCTCCTTTTCAGTTCATGGTGCTGACAGAGTGCCAGGAACAGGGTAGGCGCCAAGGGGAGGTTTGCGTTTTTAATTTAACAATAATACTCCTGGGGCGCGTGGGTGGCTCAGTTGGTTAAGCGTCTGACTTGAAAGCTTAGGTCATGATCTCACCGTTAGTGAGGTCAAGCCCCGCGGCAGGCTCTGTGCTGCCAGCTCAGAGCCTGGGGCCTGCTTCCGATTCTGTGTCTCCCTCTCTCTCTGCCCCTGTCCTGCTCACTCTCTGTCTCTTTCTCTCAAAAGTAAACAAACGTTAAAAAAATTAAAAATCTTACTCTTTCCATTAGGAACACCGGCTTCTTTTAATTTATTAATTCACCAGAATTATCAGTAATACCTGCCTCATACGACTTACCTCATTATTAAAATCATATCAATTTTGTTTTTGTTTTGTCTGTATCTTGTCTGATGGCTTTCTCCTTCTTGCATTGGTCTTTGGAAGATCACCAAATTACTAATCCGCCTTTAGGTACTATGGGGAACACGATGGTTTGTATATTGTGTGCTAACTGTCCTTCACTTTTATTCTTCCTCTGCCCCTGTAGAATATTCTGTTCTATCTTCTGCGAGAAGTACTGGACACATAGCTGTTCAACAAATATTAAGTTCCTCCTTTGTGAAAAAATATTAAAAAATTACGTGATCATGTAGAAAATGTATATGCCTTATTCCTGCAAAGACAGTACGATCTCTTAGTATTGATACTCATGTTACAAGATGGAACACATTATAATATAACTTCCTATTTAGATATTTATGTTTTCCTAAGCCGAGTAAATTGAGGTTTAGTATTTAATAGATGCTTATGAAGAGAGAATAACTAAGGTAATCACTTTAAAATCAATTATTTGGCTCATACCCTCTCATACAGTGGCTTCTGGTGTTCTTCCTCTGTTGTGTAATTTTAGAAATACAGGACAGAGGTCTCCATGAGTAATGCTTTAGTAAAATAGTTAATTATATGCTATCCTTCATAAAGTTCTTAATATAGGTCAGGCATTTTGCTGGAATATGTACATATATGTGTATATATAATTTCTCATCCTTTCAAAATACTTAAGGGATTCACAGGTGACAGGTAAAGAAACAGATTCTGAGATGTGAATGAGCCTGAGTAAAATCATCGATAGTAAATTATGGAAGCCCATCTAACTCCAGGTCCTTTCTCTTACCCCTTGGCCACATTTCTCTGCTTCCACAGATCCGGTGGTGATCGTTAAATTGATTAGCATTGATAATACCGATGTTCCAAAATACTTAGATGTTATTTTCAGGCTCATTTAAATATTAAATAAATACCAATGAAGTCCAAAGTCATTATGTAATTGACTAACACCAGAAACTTAGTAATCAGTTTTAGGGTAGGATTCACACATTCATGGACATAGATGTCATTGTAATATATCCAATTTTATCTTACAAAATGACCATTTCTCTAAACCTTTTTGAATTCCACAGTGCTTTTAAAATAACCATTGTGTGCTTGTTACTTTATCTGCAAAATGTCCTCAGTTTGAAGTCTGTCTCCATAGAACTAAGGAAGATGGCTTTTGCTCTTGCTGGGTTTTCTTTTTATTGTTGAGTTGTAAGAACTTTTTTTATATTCTGAATATTAGACCATAATCAGATATGTGATTTGGAAATATTTTTCTCCTGTCCCATGGATAGTCTTTTCATTTTCTTGCTAGCATCCTTTGATGCATAAGTTTTTAATTTTGATGGTCTATATTTTCTATTAGATATTTCTATATTATCTATTAGGTATCTATTATCTATATTTTCTTTGGTTGTTTGTGCTTTTGCTGGCATATCTAAGAAACTAATGACTGATCCAAAATCACAAAGATCTACATCTGTGTTTTCTTCTAAGAGTTTTGTAGTTTTATCTTGTATACTTAGATGCATGTTGCATTTTGCATTAATTTTTGTATATGGTGTGAGGTAACAGTCCAGCTTCATTCATTTGCATGTGGATATCCATTTGTTCTCACACCATATACTGAAAAGACTGTACTATTCACCATTCAGTTGTCTTGGCACCCTGTTGAAAATGAATTGACCATAGATGTGAGGGTTTTATTTCTGTGCTCTCAGTCTCATTCTGTTGATCTGTGTCTCTACCACTACCTCACTGTTGTGATTACTTAGCTTTGTAGTAAATTTTGGATTGGGGAAATGTAGGGTCTGTCCTCTGGAATGTTCCCTATGTAATGAAAAAAGAATGTGCATTTTACCCTTACTGGGTAGAGTGTTCTATAGATGTATGTTAGTTCTATAATTGTCTGTTAGGTATAATTGATTTGTATTGTTCAAATCTTCTATTTCTTCTTTGATCCTTTTTTCAGGCATTATTTTTATTATGGAGAGTGTGATATTGAAGTTCCCAATTATTATGGTTAAATTGTCTATTTCTCCTGGTAACTCTGTCATTTTTTACTTCATGTACTTTGAGCTCTATTATTATTTATGTGTGTATATATTTGCATACATTTTTCGAATTACCATCTTGATAGACTTGACTCTTTTATCATTATAAGTAAATGTCCTTTTTCTCTGGTAACAGTTTTTGTCTTAAAGTCTGTTTTGTCTGATATTAGTGCAGCTACGGTAGTTCTCTTTTGATTCATGTTTCCACGGTATGGTATATCTTCTTTCCTCCTTTTCAATTTATTTTTATCTTTGAATCTAAAGTGTGTCTCTCGTAGACAGCATATGGTTGGATCTTTCTTTTTAAGCAGAATGCCATTTTCTGCCTTTTAATTTATTCTACTTAGTTTAATCCATTTACATTTAGTGTAATTACTGATAAGGTAGGATTTACATCTCTCACTTTGCTTTTTTGTTTTACCCTATGTCTTACGTCTTTTTGGTACCTTACTCTCCCCTTTTGTTGTTAGGTATTTGTTTATTGTATCACTTTAACCCCATTACCATTTCTTTTTCTACTTTTTATGTTTTTTTTAAAATTATTTTCTTAGCCTGCCCTGCAGATTACAATTTGTTTTCTAATTTATATCAGTCTTTCTCAGAATTATACCAACTTAATTTTAACAGGACACAAAAACTTTGCTTCTCTTTAGCTCTGTCCTCACCTGCCCACCTTTGTATTGTCACTGTCATGAAGATTGCAGCTTCCATACATTGTGTGTCCATCAACACAATTATAATTAGTTCTTCATTCAGTTGGTTTTTAAATCAAATAGGAGAAAAAAAAGTTACTACAAAAACACATCTATAGTTTTGTATTTCCCTAAGTAGCTATCTGTATCAGTGTTACTTATTTTTTCACGTGGACTCAAGTTACTATCTAATGACTTTTCACTTTACATTAAAGACTTCTTTTACTCTTTTGTGTAGAACATGTCTGCTGTTGAATTCTGTTTTTGCTTACCCGAGAATATATTAATTTTTCCATTAAAAATTTTTTTTTAGCATTTTATTTATTTTTGAGAGAGAGAGAAAGGGAGGGGCAGAGAGAGAGAGAGACACAGAATCCAAAGCAGGCTCCAGGCTCTGAGTTGTCAGCACAGAGGCCGATGTGGGGCTCCAACCCACGAACCGTGAGATCGTGACCTGGCTGAAGTTGAACGCTTAACCAACTGAGCCACCCAGGAGCCCCAAATTTTTCCATTTTTGAAGGATAGTTCTGCTGGTTATAGAATTCTTAGTTGACAGTCTCTTGCTTCTAGTACTTGAAAAGTGGAATCCCATTGTCTTCTGGCCTCCATGGTTTTTCTTGAGAAATCAGCTTTTGATATTATTGATACTCTCTTTCACATGATGAGCGGCTTCTGTCTTGCTGCTTTAAGATCTCTTTGTCTTTTAACATTTTGATGATGTTTCTAGGTGTGGGTCTCTTTGAGCTTACCTTACTTTCAGTGTTTTGAGCTTCTTGGTTGTGTAGATAAGGTTTTTCATCAAATTTGGCAAGTGTTTAGCCATTATTTCTCTTTCTAATCTTTTTGCTTCTTATTTTCCTCTCCTTCTGGGTATCTCATTATGCATATGTTCCTGTTTGATGGTGTTTCACAGGTCTCTGGGACCCTGTTCATTTTTCCTTATCCTTTTGTATCTTCTTCCTCAGAATGGATAATCTCAATTGATCTACCTTCAGGTTTACTTACTCTGTCTTCTGCATGGTTATATCTGCTGTTGAACCTCTCTGGTGAATTTTCCCTTCCAGTTATACTTTGCCACTCAAGAATTACTTTGGATTCTTTACTATTTTTATATCTATATTTAGTGAGGCATTGTTATTATCCTTTAGTTCTGTAGACACAGAGTATCCTTTAGTTTTTAAAATATATGTAAAATAACTGATTTAAAGTCTTAGTCTAGTAAGTCCAGCGTCTCGTCTTCCTCAGGGACCATTTCTGGTGATTACTTTTTTCTCGTTATATGAACCATACTTTTGTGTTCCTTTTCATATCACCTAATCTTTTTTACTAAGACTGGACATTTAGTGTGTCAGCTATGGAAATCAAATTCTCCTTCCTCCCAGTATTTTCTGTTTTCCTTTTTTTACTTAATGACTTTTCCAAACTCATTTTGTTAAGTTTATATTTATTATGTGTTATCACTGAAGTGTTTCCTATCTGTTACCTTAGTGGTCAGCTAATGATCGGACGGCGTTTTTATTGAATGCCTGGAGACTGAGTACCAAGCAGGTTGGAACAACAGGTCTTTAAAACTCAGCCAGTTGGTTTACAACTAACTCTTTCCTTGACCTTGCCTTTCCTTCTTGTGAGAACCGCAGGGTCATCCTGAGGAGAGAGCCTAGGGTCCTCCCAGGTCTTTCCTGGGCCTGTACATGGCACTGTGCAGCTATGTAGCCTTCTAGATTCCCAGGAGTATGTCAGAGGTTTTCAAAGGGAGAATGGATATCTCATCCTGGCCCTTTTCTAGGTGGCTTTTGATTAGACTGTTGTTTGCTCCAACCACCTCAAGTAGCTGAAATCTTATGTAATTGCCTCTATTTATTTTCTTTAAATACCCTCAGGGAAAAGGCTTTTTGCACTGGATGAGTCCAAGCCAGGTCAGATGCAGTCCTCAGGGAATGAGGTTGAAAGAGCCCCGCCCTGTTCTCCTCCTGCAGTGGCCCTCAGCCTGCTGGAGTCCACTGTGGTCAAGGCTGTGGGTTTTCAAGGCTCCTGCAGAGCAGGGAGTGAAGGGTGGGAATAGGGCTCATTAAAACATCACAGAGCTCACTGCTCCTACCAAGGTTCAGCCAAATTTTTAAAAATAAATGCTCCTTAGATCTCTGCAAACCTTTTGTTAATTTCCAGAGTTTTGAAACTGTTGATTCTAACAATTTTTGCCAGTTTCTTTTTGCTTTTACAGAGAGAATTTTTGGAAGTTCTTGTCATTTTCACTGATGTCACTCTTAATATTTTTCTTTACACTATAATTAGATGTGGAGTTAAATGTTAGCTGAATTAATAAAGAGTCACTAAGAGCAGAGTGGTTCTTTTTGTCCAGAAACTTTTCTGAACTTTTTTATACTTCTCCTGTTTTATTGTAGGACTATGATGATGGTTATGGCACTGCTTATGACGAACAGAGTTATGATTCCTATGATAACAGCTATAGCACCCCTGCCCAAAGGTAAGAGACCATCTCTGACTGGACCCTGTTAACAGACACTTGTGCCCTTCCACGTTTATGCACTCTGGGAACCGGATGGTGATCAGACAATGAGGGTAATTTGACTTGGCTTGCTTTGTTTCTTGTTTGTTTTAATTGGAGAGGCCCTCTCCGTCTTAGCAACTAGCATGCATCACCCCTCCAGAACTTAATGTAGTGTTAAAGCAATGAAGCTTGAAAAATAAAAATTGAAGTTTTATGTACTCTACAGTTTTAACTCAGTGTTCAGTGTATTCTAAGGAAAAACAATGTCTTCAAAGTCTGTGGCTCTTCAAGTGCCCCAAATCACATGAACAATGTGGAAATACCCTGCGTTGTCAGTGCCTGAGGAGGAAAGCCCCAGAAGTTTAGCTTGGCATTCCGAGAAGGTTTCTGTTTCTCAGCAGCAGCGATCCTGTTTTCTAACAACTTCAAATTCATATTTGTGAATAATGAGTTAGCTCCGCTTCATTTTCTAAAGAAGTATTTACCCAGAAATAAGTAAGTGTTATCAGAGGCAAAACAGAGCTTTATAGTTACCTCCTGTGATAATATACCTTGATGTTCATTGATATATGAAATCAGTGTTTATTCTGTTCAGAATGTTTTCCTAAATGCCTAGAAACCTCTTTATGTTTAAAATTCTAAGTGGAGGACAATGATAGACACATGTACAAAACAAAATAGCGGCTTTACAGAGCATAAAAAAATACAAATTGCGTGGTTGTTTTGATGAAGTATAAACCACTTCTGAACTCACGTGGCACCAGGCAACTTTGAACAGGCAGCTGCTGTTACTCGTGAGCTCTGGTACCCAGGTTGACAAGGATATAAAATTCTTTTTTCTTTCAGGCTCAGGTCACATTTTTTTTCTCCTATAACTTGTAACAGTTGAGACCCTTCAGTCTTGGACTCTCAACTTGGTCTTGGTCTCTGTGAGTGGAAACCTGTGCATCGTGCTGGTATCCTTGAGGGTGTTGGCGCAGCCTGGGGGGGACCGGCACTGGTAGATGCTAGCCACGACGTCACATGGTATCTCATTTAAGTGTCCCGGCAACTGTATCAAGTATGGGGCACCGTTCTCACTGTATAGATGAAGAAAAGGAGCACAGAGCACAAGATGAAGCCATTTGTCAGAAATCCCCTGTGGAGTGTAAACCTCTTACTTGCTTGTGTCTCGTTGAGTCTGAATGGTTACAGCAGGAGCTGACGTATCTGTTTTACAAATGGCGAACTGAGGGCTCAGAGAAGTAAAGGAGCAATCCGGAACGTGAGCCTCGACCTAGGGAGCTTGGAGTCTTAATGTTAGAGTGATAGCATTGTTAATATGATGGATCACGAGTGTTCATCCCTTTGGTCATTTACGTAGCCAAAATTTGTTGAATGTCCGTGTGCGTCGGGGATGCTCGATGCTTGGGATACAAAGACTATGGAGGCAAAGACCCTTTGAAAAGCTCACAGGCCAGAAGGGGAAAAAAAACAATACTTAAGAGTAATGTAATACGGTAATCGTTATGAGAGGTCTGAGGAACACTTCGGGATTTCCAGAAGAAGGCAGCGCTAAAGTCTGGTTGAGAACCCTGAGGACCTTTCACTGAGAAAGGGAAGGGTGAGTAGGAGTCACCAGGGTACAGACAGGGAAGGGCATTTCGCCGAGCTGGAAGAGCGGGGCCCGGTGGGGGCAGCACGTGCCATCTGCAACTCCAGTTCATGGGCAGAGCTAGAAGGTGAGGCGCGGCAGGGAGGTGGGGGGAGGAGCGGCCGCACTCTCCCCCCTGTGCGTGCTGAGACTCGGTGCCACGGGCAGCAGGTGGCCCGGAGCCCCAGAGAGTTACACGCGAGGCGCGGTGAGTTTCGACTTGGATTCCACGGCCATGGAGGGGCTGGACTGACAGGTGGGAAAGCCTCGAGGCAGGGACCAATTAAGAGGCTGGTACATCATGAGGCCTTTAAGTGTCAGGGAAGACTCACTTAAAGAGGCATCTTGCCTGACAACCCCCCGTCTGCCGTCTTTGAAGTGATCTTTGCAGTGTTGCCACTCATCGTACCTGGAGGAGAACAGAGGATTGTGTGAGGGTGGCACACGTTGACAAATTGAGAAGCCACTCTTGGTTAGGTGTTCTGAGTGTTCGTCTAATCCTCATGACCTGTGACGTAAACGTCAGTCCTTTCAAAGAAGAAGGAAACTGTGATTTATCAGAATTAGACAACTTGCCTAAGATCACACAGCGTACCGGCAGAGGAGCAGACTTTGAACCTACACGTGTCCCCTCATGCCATGTGCCCCCCCAACAGCTGTCCCCCCCCCCCCACACGCACACACACACACAGCCTTACTGGGTGTGACTAAGCAGCTGCTCTACTGGAAACTCCTGGAAACTAAGCAGCTATACGATGGAGGTTGACAAGATGGTTCTATGCACTGTATTAGTTTGCTAGAGTTACCGTAACAAAATAGCCACAGTCTAGGTGGCTGAGGCAATAGAATTTTATTTTCCCACAGTTACAGAGGCTAGAAGCCCAAGGTCTAGGTCTTGGGGGATTTGGTCTTTCCTGAGGCTTCTTCCCTTGACGTGCACATGGCTGCCTTCTTGCTGTGTCCTCACGGGGTCTTTCTCTGCACGTGCATCTCTGGTCTCTGTGCATGTCCACGTTTCCTCTCTTCCGATGGCACCAGTCAGATTGGATGAGGACCCACGCACAGCCTCATTTTAATTTAATCACCTCTTGAAGGGCCCCATCTCCAAATACGCTCCCATTCTGAGGTACTGGGGGTGGGGCTTCAACATACGATTTAGGGTGGGGGCACAGTCCAGCCCATCGTATGCACATACTGTAACACTTGGTTTAAGCACAACACTGAATGTCTCAGAATTAGAAATCTGGTATAAACCAGTTAGGATACCAAACGTTCAAATCATCCCCAGGACCAAAAAGTGAGTACTAACAAGGAAATCGCCGCCGATTCTTTTTCTCTCCCTCTCTCTGCCCCTGCCCCCTTTCTCAAAGTAAATAAATAAACTTAAAAAGAAAAGGAAATCGCTACCACCGTCCTCTTCAGCGACTTGAGTGTTTACTCTGTGCTTGGTACTGTTTCGTGGGCTTCACATCAATTCTCTGTCCCCTCTCAGCGTGCCCCGAAATAGTGCAAAATTCAAGTCTAAACATGCCATTCCCTTGCATACAGGTTCAGAGAGGTTAAATGGCTCATCATCCACACTCGAAAGGCTGAGCAGTGGTACAAACCCACCTTGGCCCCAAAGCGTTCTCTTTGTACTTTGTTGCATTGCCTTTCCAGTCTGCTTTGATCTCAGTGGCTGGAATTAATTCCAATTAGTATGTCCCATAAACGGTCTTCAAAAATCTAATACTTTGTGATGCTTTTGAATCCCCTAAGAATTAGGCCTCCCATCTGATCAGGAAGCATTGCCTTATCAGACGTGGACTACCTCTCTCAAACCTAGAATTTCATTTCTGCTGCGTGTTTTTGTGGGACCAGACTGATGGAATTAGGGGCCTTATTTTTCCGATTTTATGTTAGTTCCTTTTGGCAAATAGCATTCACCGCCACCAAGGAGCACACAGCCTTAGTGTTCACTAACAGAGAATGCCCCTAAACACTTGATCCGTGGTCTGAAAGTCCTGGACTTTGCCACTTCAGGTCCTGTAAAATCGACTTCGGACTTCAGTAGTCCTCTCACGTGTGCCGTATAGTTCAGTGTTACTGCCGAATTCTTTACTTGGTTGGTCTCCTCTTAGATCACAGAGCTGTTCTGAAGACGTTCTTTGACGCATGGTGTGGAAGAAAGAGCACAAGCACAGGTTCGACCGCACTGTCCACCGTGGCAGCTCGCACACGTGCCCGCCGAGTGCTTGCAGTGTGGCTGGCGCGGTGGGTGTGCTGGGTGTGTAGGCCACGCGGCAGCATCCAAAGACTTCGTAGGAGATAGACGATGAAATAAACACCTTGCTGAAATTAATTTTACCTGTTTCTTTTTAAGAAAGCTTTTTTAAAATGTTTATTAATTGGAAAGAAAGAGTGGTAAGTGGCGGAGGGACAGAGAGAGAGGGAGAGAGAGAGAGAATACCCAACAGGCTCCACGCTGTGAGCACAGAGCCCGACGCAGGGCTTGAACTCACGAGCTGTGAGATGGCCCTTGACCTCCCGAGCCAGCTGGGCCCCCCTTTTGTTCTTTTTAACGTGGCTACTAGCGAACTTTAAACTACAAATTTCTCGTAGATAATGCAGCCTTAAGTAAGACCGTGGCTTGCTCTGTCTCTGGCGAGACAGCACAGCGTGGTGTCTCTGGATGAGGGCGCCCACCCCTGGGGTAAGCAAACCAACACACCAGGTACAGAGAGGGCCAACACGTGGTCATCCTTGTAAACTTCTGATGTTTTGTGTCTCGTGGAAACATAACTTCTTAATACTGTGGTACACGTGCTACACGTGCATGTAAACGGTCACAGTTATGAGATCAAAAATGGTTCTCCTGATACGGATGTGATACAGAAGACTTTTGGAGATCCAGGCCACGGTGGTTAAGAGACTGGTCTACCTGTATTTAGACCCCACGTTGATATTTGCTGGTTATGTGGCTTTGGGCAAGATGTTTGACCTCTCTCAGCCTCAGTTTGTAACCTGTGCAACTTTGCTGCTGCTTTAGACAGCCAGCCTGAAAGTTGCATGAGTCAGGAAAGCCCACAGTCTCTGGGAACCATGGAGAGGGAGGCATGTCAAACACAATAACTTATGGGAGGCACCCAGGGCAGTCGGCGTGCCAGGCAGTTGGGACAGTGTGGGAGGCACCCGGGGAAGTGTGGGAGGCAGTTAGCACCGTTGAGCTGAGTAAACACCCGCTCTCCTTCCCCAGTTCGAAATCAGTCTGCTTCTCATTTCACACAGGGAAGGCACCAGCAAATCCGGAAAGAGTGTGTGTGAGTAAATGATTTACAGGGAGAGTGAGAAGAGAGGGACCTTGCAGAGGGCATGGCCAGTGTCGGTATTTACCGTAAATGGATTAGCAAACTGAGCAGCCGTAACCCACTTGAAAACACAACAGAGCAAAACAGCAGGCCTCTATGGCTGGCCATTGGGTATTATTACCTGCTGTGGGAAGGGGTCCCTTCCAGTAATGACGTTTAAACTTCATGAGCTGGAATCATTTTAGGACGCTGTTTTGTTGCACAAATACCGGTTTCTCTCAGGAGGTTTTACAAGTTAGGATTTTTTTCTCCCAATTTTCAAATACCTTGTATTAAAATTAGAGTACAAATGAGACTCCCTGCAGAGTGAGAGAAAATTCGGTGTAGTTCAGCTACATTTCCCCATTGATTTTTGTAATGACCTTGGTAGTGCTGACGTTGTGGTGTAAAACAAAGCATTGTTTATCTAACTCCACACATTTAATGAGTACCAAGCTGTCAAGACAGTTACTGTGAAGAGAAATGGGAACGGTTCTTTATGATATTGGAATTGTTCTAATACACGCTGGTTCAGAACTAGTTATTGATTGATTTTGGACACACCTCCCGAATAGCGCTGGTGAATACAAAAGAGCAGGTGTTACATGGCCTCAGCCCTCAGGGACCTGCCTGCGCCTGCTCTGGCAGGACTGGAGTCTTCACAGAAGTCCTAGTTTTGACTCTTGGAAACCCTTTGTAAATATATCCGTTTCGTTCTCAATTAGATGGGATTAGTTCTTCAGCGGATGTTTTATTTATAATCCTACTGACACTTGCCGTTGCACAGCACGGTGACCGTAGCTGGTAACACTGCGTTAGACTAGGTGGGTTTGCCGGGAGAGTAGATGCCAGGTGCGGTCACACACAAAACGGTAACTTGGCGAGGCCAAAATAGGTCAAGAGCTTTGAAAACTATCACAGTGTTGTAGTTGGTGTGTCTCGTAATTGTAAATTCGCAAAGGAATATTTGATCCCTCCTGTGATCACAAAGTAGCACAAAGACACACACTGCACAATATCGGTTTCACTAAGGCACATCCGTGTGAGTGTGAGGTCTTTCTCCTCTGTGTTCACTTTAACCTTAGAAGGTGGATATGATAATCCCCATTTTAGTCTTGAGAAAACTGACGTCCAGAGAAAGACTTAGTAAGTGACCTGAGTTACCCACTTGGTGACTATTGACTTCAGTCCTTTCTCTTTCCATCACAGGAATGTTCTTCCAAGAGTAGTACACGTATCGCTAATGTTTCGCAACATGCTTGCAGGTGGCACACAGCCAGACCTTTTTTTTAGATAAAGGTCTGATGATTTTAAAGTTACTGGGAAAATAATCAGCATGTCATGTCAGGCACATGATTTTATGAATGTTGCTGTAATTCGATTACGATACATTAAAGCGGAAACAAAGTCTGTATAGAAAGTAATGTTAGGTCACCAGGTGGGTGGCTGGTGCCCATGATGGCGGACGTCCTGCCACAGGTCCGGAGGTGCCGCAGGGTGGCCGACACCACAGTCAGTATTTGTTTCCCTGGGTAATGAATGGCCAGCTAGGGAGCGCCACTGCTGACATGGGAAGGGTGGCCAGTGAGTCCGAGGGCCGTGTTTAGGTCTCCCTCTGAGTTACTGAACTCTTGATACTTTGTACTAAAAGCAAGCCAAGAAGTTTTATAGCTTCAACAGGAGATTCCTTAGAATTAACAAAAAAAGAAAATAGGGAAATCTTCCAGATTCATTAATTTGGCACACATTGAAGAAATCAAGTGTCAATTAAATACTTCGGAAGCATTTGTTACGGTACCGGATGTTCTTGTGCCCGCCGTTTCGTTTTATCCCCAAGAACCTCCAGAGGAGCGTCAGGCTTTACTTTTACAAAGAAGGAGACTGACGCTCAGGGAATGTGAACTTGACCAAAGTCACCTAGTTGACAAGTCGCAGCTCTCTTAAAGTTCGAGCCCGTGTTCTTTTGCTTAACCTGAAGGCAGCAAGTGGCAAAACCTGGCCCTGTAAGTGTGGAGAAATCTCAAGTCCTGTACTCCCCTCCGCTCCACGTGGCATCTTCACGGCGACCTTTACAAGCACGTGGAAACATAGGCGAGGGGCGGACACAGGCTAGTGGTCGTAAATCAACTGCCACCGTCAGTGCACTCTTTCGTGTTCTTGAGAATACACGAGATTTATCGCTGAGGAATTGCGGAATAATGGCGGTATGTGGAAACCAAGTCCACCGGGGAGATGTACTACATCCTTTGGACTTCGCGCTGCCTTCTGCTTAATAGCGTTGAGAAGGCTGAAATGGTGCTTATGATCAGCCATTCAGAGCCGCGACAGATGCTGTGAGCCCGCGCACAGGCCAGGAGCGTCGCTGCTGAAATGTAGGCTATGTGACAGGGTTTCCAAAAAGTTGGCGTGCTGGTGAGCAAACCCCAGCGTTACACCTTCGCTATAAAATTGCGATCTCCTCGGGGGCTCCCCCTGTGTTGCCTTCCGCCTTGCCCCACACATCCTTAAAATGTGTTTTTGTGGATTTGTAGGAGACTTTCCCTAACAAATCCTCTATGATTTCGTTAAATTGTGGCATGATTTAGTTTCAAAGACGGGGGGGGCTATAACACCCCCGTTCAAAGCAAACCAGGATTTGAATCCCGGCTCCGTCCATCGCTTCCCTTGCTGCGTGGTTTGGGCCTGGTCACTTGTTCAGTCTTCTTCTCTCATCCGTCAAACGAAGACAGTATTTGACTCGTAAGATGGCGATTGGCTGGGACGGCAGGCGTGATGTACAGAGCAGAGGTTCGGTAAACTCGCTCACGTGGCACGTACTGGCCGCCACACATTGTGCATTTCGCAGCCTGGTGGCGGCAGGTCCCTGTTACCATCCCATTGCACAAAAATGAGGAAATTGCGGCACGGAGGCCGTGGAACTTCCCTGAGGCTCCTGGAGAGTAAGTGCTAGCTAGAGGTGGCCTGTGAGCGCAGACAGTCGGAGCGGTCTTCTGTACCGTCTGCCGTGCACCGGCTGCTGTTAGGCGTGCTCGGTTACCGCATCTAGAAACTTGTGCAGACTTTTTCCGAGGAAGACTCCAGTCGGTAAAATCCCAACAAATAATCTGAATAAAATTATGCATGCCGTTTTGATTGCCCATTTGTGAGACGGAAAAGTATTGAAGGCATCATTTAATTTGGATGATTGGAGTCCTAAAATGTTTGGAGGCACAGACGTGAGGTCAGAGCTTGAAGTTACTTGTGAAGAATGATTTATAATAGAGAACGTCAGGGCGCTTGAATTTCTCAGAATCTGGTCAAACCTCATTTACCGGACTCGCAACTTGAGAGGCTGAAATAATTCAGACATAGTACAGATTGTATTTGCCCTTCTATTTGTCACCATGGAGGGACATGTTCCTTTTGGAAAGCAATTTACAAGTGTTCATCAAGAACCTTAAGTGTCCATAACCTTTGACTCCATATTTGCACGGTAAGTGTCTGAACTTATTTTTCGGTGAGTGTCTGACAGTGGAAGTATGCTTACCAGCACTTTAACGTGAATAAGCAGCTCCTGGCAGAGTTCAGGGAAGGAGATACGACATTTTAGATGTGGGAAAAAACCTATACGTATCACCTTGGCCGAAGTAACACCGATAAAACAGTGCCTTAAGGAAGGCTGAGTCAAGACTTGGTTCATGAGGATGGAGAGCTGCTCCTGGATATGAGTCACAGCTCTGTGTCGGCCAACAGTGCAGCTGAGGCCACCTGACCTAACCTACGCTCAGGTTCCTTGTCCGTAAAACGCGGGTGATGCTAACAGTAACTACCATATAGGACTCTTCTAGAGTTGACGAGTTTAAGTATACGGAAAGCACTTTGAACAGTTCCTGGCACATTGTAAATGCTATCATCAGCTGTCATCACTGTAATTATCTAAAAATCCTTGGGGCTAAGAGTGAGATTCAGAATTTTTGAATTTTGGAAAGACAATATGGTTACGGACCATCTGTTACCCAACTCTGGTGGAGGCTTGTGCTTCTCCAGGAGAGTGGTTACCCCTTGGATTATTTGAAGTTTAAGATCAAGGAAAATGTGATTACAGAGGGATGAAAAGCATGTATGGCAAATTGAAAAGCGAAGAGATTTCTGAAGAGGGACGTGGTGCTCAGCCTTGGCGGTTACCAGTATAACAAGATTGTTCGTGCTAGCAACTGACTGTTAAATAGGATGGATTAAAGGATTAGTAAAGGACCATCCCATCCATTAGAAGTCATCACGGTGGCAAGGCCTTTCTCGATTTGGCCCCAATTTTGTCTGTAGCCTCATTCAGGTCACCCACCGATACAGTCCAACCTTATGTTGAATTGTTCAGTCTCGGCTTGTGGGTAATTTGCTCGATCACACATTCAGTAGGTGTCAGAGCGTAAGTTATGAGAGTAAATTTAATTCCTTCATGGCTCCTTCAGTTATTTTCCCTACATAGACCTTTTAAGGACATTGTGGTTGTTTGGCATATTTGTATAAAACTTAGATGTGATTTCTTTTAGACTTTTCCAGAATGGCACAAACAGGATGATTTGCTTTTCTGTACATTTTAGTCCTTGCCACATCACTTGCATGAGCAGTGGGCTCCTTGAATCAGTGGTTTTCTCATCCGGCACATGTCCCTGACCCTGTCTTCGTGGCACATCCCCTTCCTTCCATGTCCTGTTACGCACTAAGCCGACCTTCTGTGTGTTCAAAATGCTCTCTTTGCCCCTCCTCTCCAGTGTGCCTTCTAGACTGTTGAGACTGTCTGCTTTTTATACAGAGAGGCCCTCGAGAGACCCTTTGTATTCATCTTTCTGTTCTCAGTACCTAGTGCAGTCTGGTCAGACAAGTGATCTACCTGTGTTTTCAGTTAAACTAATAACATTCAAGAAGTCAGCATCTGTTTTAAAAGTTCCTTTACTGGAAACACAGTAAGAAGTCTGATAGCATTGAACATCTCCTGTGAAAATGCATGCAGTCCTCCCTCCTCCAGCTGTGTAGGAGCGTCCCTGATAACAGCCGTAAATAAAGAAAAAGCAGGTGCCCCGACCAGTCTTCTGTTTATTTTTTTTAATCTGGGTCTTGGTGTAGCACAGCTATCTGGAAGTTTTTAGACTCTACAGGTAACTTCGATGGGCCAACGATGCCAACGTTGAGGACTACCCTTCTTGACTAATAAGCATTATGTAATGAGGTATTATTTATACCTTCCTAGTGCCTGGCAGCTAGTTGCTAAGTAAATGTTTGTTTCCCAAAGAAATAAGTTATTGGCATTTCTGTAATGTCTTCCATTCTTTCGTTCAGCAAATGACTGCTGAGTACCTACTGTGTGCCAAGAACTCTCCTAGATGCCTGACAAGCGTCAGTGAACAAAAAGGATAAAGGTTGTGTCCTTATAGTGCTCAAATCTGGTGCTACTCATGTCTAAATATGACAGTCATGCTTAGCTTCATGGAGGAGGTGATCTAAGACTTGAACGAGGTGACAGTTTGCCCCGGGGACATCTGCAGGAGCAGAGGCCTGTGGAAAAGATCTCTGGGGGTCCATCTCATGTATTCTGGCATCTTTAAGGGCCGTGTTCTGCCATTTGAACTTCTAATTTTAAGTTATTTGGGTAGAAAACTTCAAATTTCCCTTTGGAATAAGATATTTTTGAATGATTTGGGACAAAATGTTTTCACTGTCCAAGAACATGCTGTAATGGCTTCCTATCCTTCTATCTCAGTGTGGTTGAAGGGGCTTGCAGACTTAAATCTCTGAAGTTACAGGAAGAGACTGTTGCCCACACTCACTGACTCCCTGGCCTGTGGCAGCTTTGGTTGGCAGGATAATGGCTCTCAAAAATGCCCACATCCCAATCCCCAGGACCCATGTTTCCTTACGGGGCAGCAGGGACTTTGACTTTGCAGATATGGTCAAGGATCTTGAGGAGGGGAGACTATCCCTCATGATCATAACTGAAAATTCCTTTACCAAAATATATTAGCACATCAAAACTCAGTTACATTCCACAACCAAGTAGAGTTTATCTCAGCAACGCAAGATTTCTATCATACGTGAAAGTCAATCAGTGTAGTTCGCCACATTAACTAAGTAATGGAGAAGAATCATGTGATCGTTTCCACAAATGCGGGAAAGATGTTTGACAGAATTTAACAAGCAGAGATGTGGGCAAACTGGAAATGCAGGGCAGTTTTTCCCAAGTTGATAAAAGACATGTGCCAGAACACACACACACACACACACACACACACACACACAGATACACACCCTCAAGCTGACATCAGACTTAACTGAAACAGTCCCTGCTTTCCTGCCAAGGCTAGGGGCACAGCAGGTTTGAGAGCCCCCGCTTGTGCTCGTGTTGTGCTGAGAGGCCCGATCTGTGCAGGAAGGTGAGTAAAAAGGAATGATAGGCATACAGACTGAAAAAGAAGAAGTTGACTGTCTTTATTCACTGATAACATGATCAGGTGGTTGCAAGTCCTAAGGGACCCACGAGAAAACTATTCAGACGAATCAGTCAGTTTATCAATTGTAACGCAGTCAGTATACAAGTCCTGTGTTTCCATGCACTAGCAATTAACAAGTGGAAGACAGTCCCCCAGAGAGACCATGTGCTGTAGCATTGAAAAACATAAAATACATAGGACCATTTTTAAACAGCTTTATTGACACATATTTTACATGCTGTACAATTCACCATTGAAATTAAAAAATGTAATTACTTTTAGTAAATTTGCAGAGTTGCGCACCCGTCCCCATAATCCCATCTGAGCACGTCTTTCTCATTGCCATCCACTCCCTCCTCCCTGTTACGGTGAGTCCCTTTCCTAGCTCCAACCCCAGGCCTCCACCAGCATCATTTTTATCTTTACAGATTTCCCTTTTCTAGGCACGTTAGATAGATAGACTCAAAATGTCTGCTCTTTTACATCAGTATTTTTCACTTGGCATTGTGTTTTTGAGGTTCACCCCCATTATAACATTTATCTGTTGTCTTCTTTTCTTACCGAATGGTGGTCCATTTATGGGTAGACTCCACTGTGTGTATACATTGCCCAGGTGATTCATACGGGGTTGTTTTCACTTCTTAGCTCTTACGAATGACACTGCTGTGCGCACTGGTGTGCAAGTCTGTGTGAGCTTGTGTTTTCACTTCCCTCGAGTAGATGTCTAGGAGCAGAGTTGCTGAGTCCAGTGGTAATTTTATGGTTGACTTTTTAAGAAACTGCCCAACTGCTTTTTGAAAGCAGCTCTACCATTTTAAATTTCCACCAGTGATGTGTGAGGATTCTTAGGGGTAATTTTCGCAAAAAAATGTGCAAGACCTCTATACTGACCACGGTTAGTAAAACACTGCTTGTAGGAAGTAATGAAGACGAAGCTAAATGGAGACACGTGCCCCATGCTTTCGTACTGGAGAACTCAATGTTGATGAAGATGTTGGTTCTCCCCGAAATTATCTATAAATTCGGTACAGTCCAGAACCTCTACAGGTAGGTTTGTATATTTGTTTATTTAAATTCAGAGGACCTAGAGTAGCCAAAGCAGTCTTGACGATGAAGAACACGTTTGGAACACTGACTTCCCGACTTACAAAACCAGAGTAAGGGAGACTCCGTGGTACTGTGCAAGCGTGGGTAACGGGCCAGTGACTGTCCAGAAATGGCCCCACACTTAACTGCTTTCGAGGGCACCAGAGCAATTGGGTGGGTAAAGAATTGTCTTTTCAGTAAATGTAATGCTATAACAATTAGGTGTTTGGGTAGCGGGGATAGATTTGATTCCCCCCGCCCCCGCTGCCCCCTCCCACCCCTCACTCACTCCGTTTACAGATGGTAATCTGAGATGGTTCATGACTTCAGGGTGAAGTTAAATTTATAAAACTTATAGGAAAAAATACTGAAAAAGTAGAAATGAAGAAAAGATTTAGAAATTTGACTCTATCAAAATTTCAAACATCTCCTAATCAGAGGACGTCATTAAAAAAATAGACAAGGGGCGCCTGGGTGGCGCAGTCGGTTGGGCGTCCGACTTCAGCCAGGTCACGATCTCGCGGTCCGTGAGTTCGAGCCCCGCGTCAGGCTCTGGGCTGATGGCTCGGAGCCTGGAGCCTGTTTCCGATTCTGTGTCTCCCTCTCTCTCTGCCCCTCCCCCGTTCATGCTCTGTCTCTCTCTGTCCCAAAAATAAATAAACGTTGAAAAAAAAAAAAAAAAAATTAAAAAAAAAAAAAATAGACAAGCCACTGTCAGGGAAAACATCTTTGCAACACATATATCTGACAAAGGACTTTTATCTGAACGCTATAAAGAAACTGTGAAACTCAATAAGAAAAACATAATCCAGTTTTTATAATAGGCAACAACCTAGACCAGAAGTGTCACAAAAGTATATGTTCAGATGGCCACGAAGAATATGCAGAAGTGCTCAGTCATTGGTCGTCCAGGAGGTGCAAATGCAAGTTACAACCTCCGTGGGGCGCCGCTGCACGTGCCCTCCCCCCTGCCCACCCCTTGAGCGGCTAACACGAAAATCACGGACAGCACCAAGTGTGGACACGGTTACAGGGCAACTGGAACTCATACATGTGTAAAATAGCACAACTATGAGATGTTTGGCCGTTTCTTCAAAAATGTTGAACATAGGGACATCTGGGTGGCTCGGTTGAACATCAGACTTCGGCTCAGGTCATGATCTTATGGTTTTTCGGGCTCACCGCTGTCAGGGCAGAGTCTCCTTCTGATCCTGTCTCCCTCTCTCTCTGCCCCTTCCCCGCTTGCACGCTCTCTCTCAAAAATAAACATTTTTTTAAAATAAATAAATGAACAATAAAGATGTCGAACATCTATCTACCGTATAAACCAGTAATTCTACTCCTGATAATTTTATCCCAGAGAAATAAGAATATGTATCTAGAAAAAGCTTTATGTAACAGTGTTCAAAGTAACATTATTTTTGAAGCCGAGCCTGGAAACGGCCCAGACGCCCTTCCACAGAGGAGTAAACTGTAATGTCCTCAGTGGAATGTTGTCCAGCAGCGGGAATGGATGAAATCATGGTAGCTGCCGTAGCGTGGGTGAAAACTCTAAGAAAACTTTTAAAAAGTACTCCCTACAAAGCTGTCAGTTTAGTAGCCATCTACTTAACGGCCACTGATGAGGCCATCTTACCAGGCCATCTTACCAGCAGCGGGAGAAGGGAGCAAACATGTGCAGTGGTCCCGTGAAGGTCACGACTTGGAGCACGCTGGTAATAACTAGTCCAAGGTGAGGCTGATGCCTACAGCGTCCCCGGGGGGTGCGCGGAGTGTCCAGAGAAAGATCGGTGGAGGCCAGGTTATGGTGGACCCGAATTCCAGGCTCCTGGAGTTTACACAATTTTTCGGTTCTTACAGACCAATATGCTCTCCACACCCACCACCACCATGCTGGTCCAGGGTCATGTCGTCTTGCTTGCTTCTAGAATACCAGACTTGCTGTTCGAATGCCCCACCTCCACTTGCAACAACCTCTTTCCTGTCGTTTCCCCATACTGCAGCAGAATGAGGTTGTTGTTTTTTTCAAATGTACTGTAATTATAGCTTCTCATACTGTTAGACAGTTTTCCTTCATAACTGCAATTTTATCTTGAAGTAATTCTCTGATCAGTGTCTGCCTTCTTTAAGTTTTTTTGCTGCCATACCCCCCAGTGCCTAGCACAGTGCCTAAAACATAGAAAATGCTCAGTAAATACTTATTGACTAAATATGGGGAGGTAGAATTTCACTCCACATTAGCAATTTTAAAACAGAGTAGACATTCCTATTTTAATTTCCTAATGTTGGATTTGAATTTACATACAATTGCTGTGGGGAGCGTACTTGAAATTATCTCCGTTCTACATATTTGAAAGAGTGAGACTGAATAATCTGATATGCACACTGATGCCAGTTACTGTCTGCCAGATTCTTCAGGAATACTGAAAACCATTTGCTAGTCCAACGTTGTCTCACAGGGATGCTGACGATCCCACAGAAAGTCAAATGAAGTTCCTTCCACTCTCACATACATAATATTTCACATGCATAGATACTGCTGATCACAGTCAGCTTTCTTTAAAAGTAATAGATAATGGCTTTGATTGTCCCACTGTCAGATGGATCTACCAGCAATCTTTTCCAAAAGACACCTCTGTGTAGCAGGTGGACGCCCTCGCTGAAAAAACAAACTCAAGATACCGTGAACAACTGCATTAACAAACGGTCCCATGAAATACTGTAAACTGCTCATAAAATGTGGATAGACCATTTTGAATGCAATGGAAAGAGCCAGAGGATCCAGTACTGAACGATTATGTGCCTTGGCACAAGCCATACTCGGTCTTGGGGCTTCACAGAGATGCATGGAAATAGGCTGATAAACTCAGCCCTCGTTTTTGTTCCCTGTCCAAAATACCCTTTTTTTATTTTTTAGACGTGGATGTACATAAACCATTCTTTTGAAATTAATTCTCAGCAACTTTCCCAACCTCCTTGTCACTTGGGGACTCATCCTGACTCTGCCCTTGCAGGGCTCCCCGCCCGCCCCCCCCCCCCCCCGCCCCACTCCAGTCTGTGGTGACAGTTACGTTCCATCACATTCCAACACGCAGTCTTGATGCTTCAGATAGAGAATTCTCGTCCAAACTTCTTGGGATGTCCAGGGGCAACCTGGGTGGCTCAGTTGGTTAAGTGGTCAACTCTTGATTTAGGCCCAATCCATGATTTCACAGTTCATGAGATCAGGCCCCACATGGGGCTGTGCAGAGCCTGCTTGGGATCTCCTCTCTCTCTCTGCCTCTCTTTCTCTCTGAAAATAAATAAATGTTAAAAAAAATTTTTCTTGGGATGTCTAGTGATGATATATGTAATTGATAACAATTTTTAAATCCTCTTTTGCCAGAAAAAATGTTATAAACAACTGATCTT
The DNA here is from genome assembly GCF_018350155.1 of Leopardus geoffroyi. Lineage (NCBI taxonomy): Eukaryota > Metazoa > Chordata > Mammalia > Carnivora > Felidae > Leopardus > Leopardus geoffroyi. Next base: position 77,350,625 of record NC_059338.1, on the reverse strand, counting down.
GTATTTAACTATAAGAGATCTTAGTTCTAAACATTAATGTTTCTGACAAATTAATTCATCGTTGCAGTTAACAGCTATAGGACAAATACTGGAGCTTGAGTCAAGAGACCAAACTTTGGATCCCCAGCTGTCACATGTTGTGTAGATGTGAGCAAGCCAACAGGAAGCTTATGAAACCTTATATTTAATGAATAAAGTGAATGGACAAAACAGTGCTCACCTTCTGGAAAGTTAAACGGAGCTACGAAATTGCGGAGTACTCTGCAAATAGAAGGAAACTATTGTTTTTTTGTTGTTAGATGTGTGTCACTGAGGGTGAGCTCCCGACTCTCTTGCTAAGGAGAAAAAGGTTATGTAACACCAAACTAAGAACCCTTGAGAAAAATACTTCTCGCTTAGAAAGAACCTCTGTTTCGATAACAGTAATGACAACTGTCCTTAAATAAGAGCTTGAGGTGTGTATGTACCACATCGTCTTATATAAACCTCACAACATCTCAGGAAAGACTGAGTTTCAAAACCCTTCTCCAGGGGAGAAAATCGGATCAACTTTGCCTGAGTTGACACAGTAAATGCTGGAGCCTGGCTCCGGATGCTAGGCTTTTGCTTGTCCACCTCCAGAGCCTAGGTCTCAACTACTAATTACATGCTGCCTTCCAGAATGATTACAATAAGATGAGGAGCCTGCTTAAAGATGGAACTATGAGGGTCTAAGGAAAGTAACGTTAGCACAGCCTCAGCGTCAGTGGTGTTGCCGTGAAACACACTGAGCGCCATTGTGACTTGTTTGTGTGCACGACTCAGGTGTGTTGGAGGGAGAAGAAAGGCCCCGTGTGAACTGAAGACACTCTGTAAACAAATTCTTTTCTTTTTATTCTTTCCTTTTTCTTGGAATCTAATCAAAATTCATCTCTTTTTTTTTTTTTAATTATGGAGAACCATCTGCAACCTTTTAAACAGCTTTTGATAGGAAGAAGAAAAGAAAACAGCAGTTTTCTGTTCAAATAAGAAAGCAGAGTTGGATGTGTCTGCATCAGAAAACTAAAGACATACTCAACATCCCTTATTTCAGAACGCAGTGCTCTATCTTTTAGGACTGGGATGAGATCTGGATTACCCATAAATTCAAACAAATGAGAGGTTTGTTTTCTTTCATGTAGGAATACCAGCAGCTGCAGACTTTGAGCACAAGTCTTCATAGTTACTAAGAAACCAGGCCTCTTCCTTTTTTTCCCCCCCGCCCTGCCTCCTGAGGCTCCTCCCCGTCTCCAGATGGCTGTTGTGGTTCCAGCCATCCTGGCAGGGTTCAGGCAGAAAGGAGGAGGAAGAGGAGAACGCTGCACCTCCTGGCTGGGTCAGCCTTCTGTTAGCATACTTCCCAGAAGCTTCACTGCAAGAGTTACTGCTTCTGTGTCACCTGCAGAAGTGGCTGAGAAAGGGAGTTGTGGGGATTGATCCCTTGTCACTGGCACCTCCCCCCTCGGGCTCACAAGGAGTCTTAAAGGAGGGGTGCCTGGGTGGCTCAGTTCATGATCTCCTGGTTCGTGGGATTGAGCCCTGCATCAGGGTCTGTGCTGACAGGGTAGAGCCTGCTTGGGTTTCTCCCTCTCTTCCTCTCTCTGTCCCCCGCTGCTCTCTCTCTCAAAATAAATAGACCTTTAAAGAAATAAATAAAGATGAAGTGTGTGTGGAGGGCGTGTGGAGTACCTAGAACAGTATATGGCTCACAGTAGGCATTTGGTAAGTGTGGTCTGTTATTACTGTTACGTTAAAGCTTTGCACGTCTGGCTGCGCAAAACCAGCATCGGGCAGTAGCGGTTGAAATAGGTCCTCCTTCGGTCAGGCTTGCCAGGAACTTCCAGGCCACGGGCTCCCTCATTGCCCCCCCTGCCTTCCTGAGTCGTCTTGCCCAGAAGGTGGTACTCCCCAGCCCTGTGGAGAACAGAGTAAAAGAAAAAAGGATTCTGAGCGTCTCCCGAGAGATTAAGGTTAAATATAAAACAAGTATCTTCTGGCAGGCCTGTTCAAGTGCCTTACTGTGGCAAGTTATTCAGGCTTCGTTTCTGGAAGTCTTTGGAAGTGGAGAGAGAACTCTTTCTCTCGGATGATTAAGACAATTTGGCCTGAAGGCAGGGGATGGGCCACGTGACCTCTCAAGGTGGCTTTCTTCCCTTTGACTCAGCAGAGTACCTGCAAGTTCCTTTACTTTCTGGTGAGGGCAAATTTAGAAGTACCCCACAGCAGAGAGTGGGGGGGCGGAGGGGGAATCAGCCTTAAACGACAAGCTCTCTGTGTGTCTGATTCTGTGGCCAACCTACGTTAGCGGTTAAAATCTTTGCGTCTGACAAAGTAATTGTTACATCTGAAATAAGACTTTGCAAGCGTACTTACAACAGTAGGGTTAAGAATCAGGTCACGTTTACTGGTCACTGACGAAGGGGCAGGCCGGTGTTTTGTGCGCGTGAACTCGTGTCGGGATTACTCATCCATTCCCGCCCTCCCCTCGCAGACCCAGCCGCTGTCCCTTCCCCTTCCCGAGAAGCCGCAAGCCAGACGGCTCGGTGACTCCTTCGTTCAGTGTCTTTATTGAGCACCTCTTAGTTCTGAGACACTCCTAGAAGCTGAAACACAAAAAGAGTAAGCCGCCTGCCTGAGGTTGCACTGCTTCCGAAAGCAAGGACAGGATTCAAAATCCAGTGAACCTTTTTATCCAGAACCTGCGCTCCCTCCACGTGTGCCGAGTCCCTAAGTGATCTCGTGAGGTCAGGGTTTTCAGTACCTTTTATGTGGCCATGACCAGATTTATGTGCCCGGTGCGGCTCTGTCTCCTGACCTGTAGATATCCCTTCCCAGAGGCCTGTCAGACCCGGCGTGCCCGGGGCTCACCTCCCGATGGCACCTGCCCCAACTCTGCCAGTGGCAGTGCTGGTTTTCCCTAACCCCGGGGAAACTGCCGGTAACTTTCCCTCTCCCTCGAGATCTAAAACAGAAACCGAAGGCTTCCCGTGGCCTGTCTGGCTCTTTGCCATCCGCCAGAGCCTCCTCCCTGACCGTTGCTCCCCCCACAGGCCCTCTGCTCCCCCCACACTGCCCTTCCGGCCCCCAGATGTGCCAGGAGTGAGCCCACATCCCTCACGTGACCATCCCCCTGCCTGGGACGTGTTCCCGCGGGTGGTGCCTGCACCTGCTTCATGGCCTCACAGGACACCCTGGTAGCGGGGGTTCTCTGGGTAGGCTGTGAGATACCAGCTTGATTCCAGGCCTTTCTGCCTTCCTGCTCTTCTGATTCTCGTCGTGTTGATACACGAACTGTGTACGGCCTGTCCCTCCCACTATAATACAAGCTTTACGAAGGTCGTGAATTCGTTTTGTTTCTTTAAACCTTGACTCCACGACTGAATGAACGAACGCAGGCCCGAAACGCTTGGCTCACAGCAGTTGGTTCGGCAAATAGCTTCGGGTGGCAGAGCCGCGACCCCCCCGAAGCCAGAAGCCGCCCAGCCCTCCCGCGGCGCCCCGCGCTTGTGCCCTCTCGGCGGCCAGGCCTCGCTTCGCACGAGGGAGGCTGGAACAGTGACAGGGTCTGCGCTAAGTGACTGGGTCAGGTGCATGTATCCTTCGTAGGGGACCCATAGAAATGTAAGCTGTTAGTGATGTCACAGCGCAGCTCAGACTGCGGTAGCCTCCCTTCGACAAAACCAGATGACTGACGCATACTTAAAGGTAACCAGTTCGCTATCAATTTATTCGTAAAGAAGAAAAAGTTCTGTTTTCTCATCTGTCATTTTAAAATCCTCTTTTGTCTCTGAAAACAATAGGAGACAAACTTTTCAGTTACAGTTCCTAAAATGTTTATGGTTTTGACCTATTTTTAAAATAGGATTCTACTGTAAATTGAAATTTCTGTTAACTCTTAATCATTTGAATAGACAACACGAATAATTCCCCACAGGTTTTTAAACCCCTTTTTCCACTTACTCTTTTTACCAAATCTTATTTCTAAGCTTAAGAAACATGGCAAAATTATTTTATTTTATTTTTTTATTCTCAAGTTAGTTAGCATGCAGTGTAGTCTTGGCTTCAGGAGCAGAACCAAGTGATTCATCACTTACGTGGAACATCCAGTGCTCATCCCGAGCGTCCTCCTTAATGCCCGTCACCCATTTATTTAGCCCATCCCCCAGCCCCCCTCCCCTGCAGCAACCCTCACTTTGTTCTCTGTATCTAAGAGTCTCTTATGGTTTGCCTCCCTCTGTGTTTTTATTTTATTTTTCCTTCCCTTCTCCTATGTTCATCTGTTAAGTTTCTCAAATTCCACATATGAGTGAAATCATATGATATTTTTCTTCCTCTGACTAATTTCACTTAGCATAATACCTTCTAGTTAATGGCAAGATTTCACTTTTCATCACCGGGTAGTATTCCATTGTACTCACATGTGTATACATTGTACTCACATGTATACACCGCCTCTTAAATCTGCCTTTGTTTTCCCTCCCTTATCAGCCTTGCGATGGGTCGTCTCCTGAGCAATGGAAAGTCTAACATCAGGTTAACAATATCAACTCCGAAAGGTCTGGAATTCCAAAAATCAGACCTTAAATTTTCGTGCTAAAAGAATTACTAGAACTTGCTCTCAGAGAAATAGGTTCCCTGGTTAAGCCATAAATTATATCTGGCCATTTAAGCTGGGCATTTAAATAGTCCAGTTATTGGCAAATGGATATAATGTTTTTAATTCCTAAAGAGAACTCTTTATTTCAAACCTTTTTACTTCTGTTTTCTTGCATTCTGGGCACTAGAAAGTGACATGTACCGTGAGGAAATTGAAACTGTCCCCACGTTAGATCTGTGCCTGATGGATCTGGGGAGGTCTACGCATCTGTCCTGCTTATACGAAGTTTAAGTTTCCCCTGACTCTTTTCCTGATCTTGCCAGAAACGGCGGTTTTTGATCCTGGTACGTGTGAGACCTGGGGCCGGGCGGCTGTGACACGGAGCTCTGTCCGCAGGCTAGTTCTGTGAGTGAGCCCTTCTTCCTCCCCCGTCACCGGGTGGATGGAGAGACATTGTTCCAGCTCAAAGAATCATTCTTCAGGCCAGTGTGTAGGAGTCAGTGTGCTCTCACCCACTTCCTGCAGGCAGGTGACCTGTGCCCGGGCTTAAAGCCTTCGGTCTCAGAACTCCTCCGTCCTTTATTGTAAGGGCCACGAAGCCGTCTGGTGTGTGTGGCTTGTATCTGTCAACATTTACCGCATGTGGAATTAAAAACAGAAACTTTAAAAATAGTTATTAATCATGAAATACATGACAGTAGCCAACTCATTGAATGTTAACATAAAAAAAAATCTGTTTTTATGGAAAATCACTACTTTCCAAAACAAAAACAGTATTGTTTTATATTTTTGCAAATCTCTTTAATGTCCAGCTTCATGGGAGCTAGCTAGATTCTTCTCTCTGCCTCTGTGTTCAGTCTGATGGGACATGTTGTTTGGGTTGAAGTAGTTGGAACCACAAATACGCAGTTGGAAAAGAAAAGAATTTTGACAGCTTTGCTGTCATACCTAACTGTGGGTATTCTTTGATGACTCCACCAAAACTTGGCAAGTGGTAGTTTCTTAAAGGTTAGCTGCAGCGTGGATTCTGAAACCACATCAGTAAACTTGTCATACTCTGTCTCATTGAAACGCCTTGGTCCATCTTCCATTTGGTGGGTTTGGAAACATCGGACCTGGGTCATACGAAAAACACTGGTTCGCTGGGACGTGTGTGTTTTCACGGTCCTGTGACGCATTTCCCTGGGCAGTATGAAAGAGCCCACCACATGGCAGTATGAAAGTTGCCACCACCACCGTTCTCAACAGAGAGGTCTCTAGAAGTACTGCCTTATTATCCGTTTACAGTGGTCAATACTAACTTTCCATAATTGCAGCGCATACCTGAAAGCTTGAATTGTGTCATCGGTAACAAATACTGTCAGTTTTTCCTGAAGAGACAGGCTCACTTCGTTCATCTCTGAGAACGTGTCTGCCACATACGTGCGTCAGAGTAACCATAGTCTGTCTGCACTTGATTCTTTCAAGTGGAAAGCTGTGCCGCGAGAAAGCCCGAGGTCACCCCCACGCCCCAGCCAGCCACCGACCTCCTGTAAGCACCCTTCTGTTTCATCATGCAGAATAATAGTCGAGATCTATTAAAATTAGTAATCTGTACTGCTTCATCAAGGACATGTTTAAACGAACATACTTTAAAAAAAAAAATGTTTTTTAAGTTTATGTGTTTATCTTGAGAGAGAGCCCCAGCAGGGGAGAGGCAGAGAGAAGGAGAGACAGAATCCCAAACAGACTCCACACCACCAGCGCAGAGCCCGATGTGGGGCTCAGACCCGTGATTGATGGCAGGGGCTCTTAGGAGTGCCCAGGCCACACTTGGAACACCACCACTCTAGGCCGGTTTGCACACGCAGGATGCATATACTAGGGCTCTGGGAGAGCGTGGGGCGAGAGCCCCCCCCCCCGAGCGGCAAGCGTAGGAAGCTAGTTATCGAGGGCCCTTTAACCCTCGTGCAGCCCTTTGGTCCACTGAATTGTCCTCACGCCGTCAGCTCCCTGAGGGCAGAAGTGTGTTCCCTGCGTGCCCATCACACGTGGGGTGCTGTGAAGCCAGGGGTGGCCTACGAAGAGGGGCTGGCCCTGGCCTCCCTCCCACATCAAAGCTGCCTCGTCCAGATTTGTGATCCTCGGGGGAAGAGGGACAAAGGATTAACAGCCTTGCGTTTAGATCTGAACACGCTTTGCAAAACCCGGAAGACAGGAATGAAGTGCCCTTACCCCCATCTCTCCCGTCTTGGAGGAAGCTAGCTCCATTTGGGGAGCAGCCCCCAGGAGGGGCGGTCGTGACCAAGGGGGAGGCCCGGATGTAGCAAACCAATGGGCCAACGACCAGACCTTGGCTGCCGTTCTGTCATCCGACCGGTGCAGACCAGTGCGGAGACTTATTTATTCGGCACCTTCCTGAGGAAATGTTCTGAAATCTTATTAAAGAACTATTAGAGAAGTAAGGCTCTTACTGAAAGCAGATTGGAAATTTTTTAGCCAATTACCCTGAAGGAATTTCAAGTCTTTCAGTTATCTGTGATATTGGGAAAACAAGAGTAGTCCCACAATTTCATTTTAAATGTTACTTTTCACTTACTCTGCTTTATCTGTAAAAATTCTTAATGGTTGCGGAAGGATTACAAGCTCCCAAGTAGAGCGAAAACACTAGCCCAGGCCAGCCGGTCCGGAGCTACTGTCTGGACCACGTGTGCTCAGTCCGGTAGTTTTTCCTGCCAGATGATAAGCATTTCGTAAACGTTTGCTAAAATTTTAATTTTTGTCAAAAGGATTATAGATGAAATTTTATCTTAAAAGAACAGGCCAACATAATCCAGAAAAACATCAGCCCTTTCATGTTAAATTCAAACAACACAGAACTTACTAATTAAACTTTGGAAGAGATTCACTGAAGATGATTCTGGGATGAATTCCAGATTCACCTCCCACCCCAGAAAATTGCCACAACTGCTGCAACACAACATCCGTATTATAGACTCTTGCCTGAGTCATGGACCATCTTCAGTCCTCGTGTTCATATCAGTCTTCCTCTTACCTGTCTGATCTGGGAGGGATCAGCACTGTAGGGAGCAGTTGAGTTAGACATGGCTCCCATCCTTTGACCTCATTTTTCTCACCTGTAAAATTAAATAATATGTCTGCTTCAGACAGGGCCTTGAGGATTAAGGGATAATCTGTAATGCATTATAAACCAAAAAGGATTTAAAACGAGACAGGAAGATTGAATCAAGAGGATGGACTAAGAACACATACCTGCTCCACCATTGCCCCCCCCCCCCACCATCGCCCCCGTTCAGAATCCCCTGAAGTGACAGAAACAAGTTTCGAAAGATTGTGGAAGGGAAAGCAGATGAAACGAGAGCCTTGAGGAAACCAAATGAAACACCCCCTCCCGCCTCCCCTCTCCCCACCCGCCCCCCCACCCCCCGCCATGGAAGAGAAGGGTGCTGTAATGGTGGGGAGGTTTAGGAAGATGTAAAACCATGTCCGTGGCTGGAAACAGGGGCACCAAGGGAATTGATTGAAGACTGCATTTGGAACAGCCAGGCTGGTCTGGCCCTGCTTTCTAACCAGGGATGCTCAGCAGTGCGGTCGTGGTGTTCATTCCCAGGTTACAGCGGGAGCCATGCAAAGCCAGACCTCAGACGGCACCACCCTTTAGGCAACCAGGAGGCCCAGGGACGGGAAACAAATCACTTGCATATCCCACCCAATAGCGTACTCTGTCCCTTTTCTGCAACCACCAGAAGAAAGCTATTTTGAATGAGAGGTAGTGTCCGCAGACAGGCAAACTGAGAATCTCAAATCAGAAAATGAACACCTATCTATCCAGCATATACTAAGCATTTAAAAAACAGACTCAACAAACTGACAAACCCACAGTTTGACAGAACAGAGCCCAAAGAATAGAAGATGGTTGTAAAGTAAGTAATTAAATCTTCATATGGAGACGAATACTGGGAATCCACAAAGGCCAAACCAGTTAGGGAGGCAGGAATTTAAAAATCAAGTATCAGCAAAGGATAAAGAGCAAGCAAGTATGGGAGAAAAAGGGAGACGGGAGGTGGGACCCAGAGCTTCAGAACTGGGGTCACCGGAGTGGGAAAGCTAGAAGGCTGAAGGGCCAAAGAGAATTTTGTAAAAGAGAAAATTCAGAAGTTGAAGAAAGACACAAGTTATTACTTACGTGGGAGGGCATGTTAGGTGCCAGGAGAGATGTGAGTGTGACATGAGATGAGGGAAAGAAGCAGTGTCGTGATTTAAGAGACTGTCACCACTTTCCTGTTGGAAGGATCTCCTCCACACTCCGAGCAACAGCTCGAGTAGGATAAACATCCGCTGTGGCATCAGACAGACCTGACTTAGGGCTTTGGTCCTTCCTTGTTCTTGTTCATCCTTGGGTAGTTGAGTTAACTTCTCAGACCTTCAATTTTATTGTATATAAAGGAGATACAATAATACCCACTTCGTCGGTTTGTCATGAGGTTAAGTGCAAAAGAATGTACATATGCACACACACATACATGCATGCACACACGTGTACATTGTCGGTGCCCTGTGTATACCGGGTGAACTAGCAAACTCCCTGTTTTTGAGAGTTCGTGAACCGCTTTGTAGTCTGACCCCCACTCACCTGTCGCTTCTTTCCTCCTCATTCAGTCCCTCAGCCAGTCACGTGTTACCTTCGTACCTTCCTCTCACCCCCCAACAAACTGAGACTCTGACCCCAAGGTATCTTGGACATGCTTCTGTGCTCATGCACACTTACACCCTACTCTGTGGAAATACATGCTCATCTTTGTTAGTTTCTTGAGAGCAGAGATCACACCTTACTTATTTCTGGATCTCCATTTTTCAGAATGGTGTCTTTCACGTAGGAGGTGCTCAAAAGTATACAGCCACACTTGGGCTTAGTGTTTCCTTTTAATTTTATTTGTCAAGTTTATTCAACAGCCAGAAAATATTAAGTGCCTTTGAATCGTTCTGTCTTGCACCTTGAGAAGTGGGGTAAGAGGAGTGATCTCTTGTTCATCTTTATCCACTAATAACACTTGGTCTTTCTTGTATTGTCTTGGCCATAATTTTTCAATGATTTGCTTACAATTCAGTCAGCGCAATTAACAAACTTTACTGAGTTCCTACCTTGTCCTAGGTGTTGTTCTCAGGGAGCTTGAGGTATGTCATTGAATAAACCAGCCCCAAGTCCCTCACTTGTAGAGCTCACAGCCCCATTCTACCGGAAGGACGTAGACAGTAAAAATAATAAGTAAGTACATAGTATATTAGAAAGTGGCAAATGCTGTAGAAAAAAGTAGAGCACAGTGATACGGATGAGGGTTGCCAGACAGGGAGATTGCAATCGTGATCTGAACGGACCGTGTTGAGATAGTGTCATTTAAGCAGAGACTTGAGAAAGGTGAAGTTAGCCATGCAGATGTCCAGAGGTAAGAGCATTCTAGGCAAAGGGAATAGCCATGAAAAGAATGACTCCACAAACTTTTTTTGACCTGAGCAAACAAGAAACTCTGCTGTCAGCTGAAATCTAGGAAGCTTGGCTGGAGCAGATTTAGGGATAAGATGAGAGGTCCAGTGGAGTCTGGGCCTTGTTAAATTTGAGATGTCTGTTAGACATTGAAGTTGAGGTGTCAAGTAGGCAGTTACCACTTGAATGTAAACTTTAAGAGAGGTTCTTAGATCGGGCTAGTTTTTGCTATTTAGGATGTATACAAAGCAAGAGACTGGACAAAATCACAAGGGAGTTTAGGTCAATAAAGAAGACGAGGACCAAGGTCTGAAGTCTGGAACTCTCCAGCTTTAAGAGGTCTGAGGAAAAGGAGGAACCGACAGGTCATCTGGTGAGGTCTAGCCGGTGACACAGGAAGGAAACCAGGAAATGCAGCAGCCTGAAAACCAAGGAAAGAAAGGATGTCAAGGAAGAGGTCCCTTGTAACAGATGGTGAGCAGTCATTTAAGCACAAGGACTGAGAATTGAGTATTGACTTCAGCTACTTGCGGTTGGGTGGTTCCCTTGATGAAAGGTTTAAGGGGTGTTGTGGGGGAGGATGGTTTCAATGGATGTGAAAGGATGATGTACTGGAGGGACGGGGTGAAGCAGGAAAGAGAACGTCATAGAGTGGGAACAGGACACTGAGCGAGGTGGGGAAGGTTTCTGTTATTGGTAATGGCAAGTCTAGGGCATGACTCTTTTAATGGCTAAAAGAGCCTAGAACAAGATGGATGGACAAGAGTCGTCCAGGGAATTGAGACACCAGCTTGTTGGAAGGCTCTTCTGTCCATCTGCTGAAATCCCCACGACTTAGGACAGTGATGCTATTGGGAGTTTCCGAGTTGGGTGTGGGTATGGAGGAATGGAGCACGATGGTACTGGGAGAGGGAAGATGCTCCCCCCTTCCTCTGGGCCCAACGGTACGTGAGCTGTGGGAGATAAAAACTGGAGAAGGCTGCCCGGAAACAACCCAGGAAATAACTGTCAGCGGAGGAGAATCAAGTTTCCAGTGAGGAAGGAGTGGTCCAAGAGGAGGCTGAGACTATATAGGCAGCTTTGCCAGTGGTGGGCTGTGAATTCCAGGGGGGCCTGGGGGAAGAATTTCAGAGTGGAGTCGGTGCTGAGGGTGGACAACAGCAGGCGGGCAGGACTTTAGGAGTCCTGGGGATAAGAGCATCCTAGTGGTCGAGAGCTTCCCGAGCTGACATAAAAATCAGCAAGAGGCCTGATGAAGTTGGTTTCAGAGACTTTAAAGTAGAAATTGGTGGAGAGTCTTGAAGAGGTTAAAAGGACAGGGGACAGATCAATGTCAGGATTGCCTTCTTGATCCCACAGAGACAGGGTGATCTGGGGACAGAGGTTCTGTCCTCCTCTTGGACCCCTGTCCGTGGAGAATAGAAGGTCTCAGGAGTGGTAGACTTGGTCCCAGTACTACAGTTTGCTCCTTGACCCCCGTGTTCTCTCCCAGCGTGTGTGCTGGCGGGGGGTTCGGCGGGGGGAGCGTTCTATACGCTGGTTGGTAAAACCAAGAACCTCTGGGAAAGCGAGGAATTCTGCTGCATACCTACACTTCCCTCTACCACTGAGACGGGGTAGAACAGCGGGGAATAAAGGGCTTGGGCAGACGTGGCCATAGGACCAGCAAGGGGAGCCCACTCTTGACCTGTTCAGGGAGCAGCTTCCCTGGATCCCTTTTGATGGGAGTTGATGCGTATTTGGCCTACTGTGTTTTCTTACCTACTATTAATGTTATTGTATGCGTAAATGAAGAGATTTTTAGTGTCTTTTCCCTTTTGCCTTATGTTGGGTTTTTAGTTCATCCTTGGGAATTAGGACCCATCTCTGGTTAATAGACATTTGAGGTGCACGAGATAAAGCGCTGGCAGAGCAATTCGGTGGAGCTGACAGGTATAAGAGTGGGGCTCAGCTGCTCCCAGCTTCCTGGCTTGACGACAGTCTTGTAATAAATAATCAGAAACTGGGCAAAATGATAGCAAATGTCAGTTTCAAGTTTTCACCTGTCAAAAGTGAGATTGTCTTATCACCAAACCATTGCTGGACCAAATTATGCTACCTCTTATCCTCCTCCTGTTCATGGGAAACATTCTTCACCCCCATTTTTTTTTTTTTTTTTTATGCTGAATGGTGTTAGGGCACTTCACAGACAAATTTCCAGTCTGCACTGATGTTCATTACTGCTCAGTCCATTTGATAAAGACTTGGTTTGGTCAAAAAGCTCTTGCTCGACTCCTATGTTGATTAGCGTCAGTGCCTGTCACCGACAGCATCGCATTAAACAGTGGAGGCCTGTCTCAGGAAAGGAAATTCTTGCAGTTCTATGAAGACGTAATTCACTTCGTGCGACTGATAAAATTCTCAAAAACATCAGGGTTTTATTTGTCTAAGGAGCCATTCTGCTGTAACTTCTGACCTTTGGAAAGAGGACCGAGGTTCACTTAATTTAGTGCTGTTTTCCACGAAACATTAGCCAATTTTTTTTTTTTTTTCCCCAACAAAATGAGAAGTTATTTTGACTACTTTGTGGCCGACTGCAGTGCATGAGCCATCAAGAATGTCACAGCTGCCCGGGGTCCGCACAGGACCTACACTAGGCCCGTGGCTTGATGGACGGGGGTGCTGAGACTGTGAGCAGGATGCCCCCCCACCCCGGGAGCCTGGCAGGTGGACGCCCAGGTTCACACGCAGATGTTTGACCCATCGTTGACACTGACATTTCAACAGGGCGTTCCTTTCTGAATTTCTGTCCTCAAGATGAAAAAGAGTATTCTACTTAAGCAATTCTCCTATTTAAAGCTGTAAAACCTTAAGAGGGAGGAAAGCAATATTGTTTCTTTCATTCTTGTTTCTGCTGGATTTTTTTTTTTTTTAATGTGAATGTTTCTTTGATGTTTTTTTAGCCAGTCCCTCTTGTTTCCCTCTCACCATAGATCTGTGTGCTGCCCTGAAGGAAAATTGCAACTGTTGAAAGGGAGGGAGGGAATTTGAGACCAGACAGACAAGTAAAGCAGTTGTAATTCATCACGATCACACGGCAGTGAGTTTCACGTGGACCCTGACTTACATTTCCGGGTGCGAGGAGGGGTCATGGAAACCCCAGAGGGGCAAGTGAGACGTTCGGGGAGGGAGCGGGGCAGGTCTGGGTGAACCGCACAGCCCGCCCCCCGCCCCTGGCATAGGTCTTCAGCACGTGGTGACGTTGGCACCTGAGCTTCGAGTGTAGGTGCTGTTCCTTCTGAGCTGTGTGACCTGGTGGCTCAGTGTCACTGTGCCTCAGCTGCTTCATGTTCAAGGATGGCGACTCTGTGGAGGTTCAGTGAGATCATGTCTGCAGAGGGGCGGTCAGTGCAGCCTGGGTCTCACTCATCAGAGGCCCTTCCTCCCACGCTCCCTTCCTTTCTCCCACGCCCTCGCGGAGTGCCAGTTCTCCATCCGAAGACCTTTTTTTAAAACTCTGTAGCCGCATGCGATTCCTCAGAAAAATTACACGTTGCCACTTGGTATATAATAGGTCAGGTGTAAGAGCGACTGCCCTGTTCCTGGGCAATGCTTGAAAAACCCATGGGGCTTAACACAGAACATTCCAGAGAGCGTACATTCCATCTCCATGCCAGCAGGCTCCCGTCATCACCAGTATGGGACACTGTGTTTAATTAGCTAGTGAGGATGTGAGTAAGCCAGGAGAACAAGATCTGACCTATATTTTGCACATGGAGGAGGCATTTTATACGGAGGAATATTCTAGGCTCGGCATTTGGTCAGTGCTTCTTGACCCTGATGGAAGTACTTGTAGACTCAAATTCTGAAGCCTGTTTCTTGCATTCGTGCCTCGTGTGAGCCGTTCCCCCGCCTGCAAGGCCCTTGCCACCATCTCCTCTCTGTTCCCTCTCCCGACCCCTTCCTTGGCTTCCCCCCTCGGGTGCTCAGAGCAGCTCGAGCATTAACGTTGTCCAGGAAGCCACCACGACGCAGCCGATGGTGGGGGCGCACCTCCTCCGTGGACCCCGTCCGTGTAGAGTGGGGCTGTGCTGGGGGGCAGGGGTGGGGGAGAAGCAAGGACAGGGCTGTTCTGGGGAGCCACGCTGACTCTGGGAGATTGGGAAAGTTCCCCAAGGAAGTAACATTGTGGCTAAAGACTGAGTAGCAGGTAGCTTGGAAGGAGAGGAAAGAAGAACATTTCTAGCAGAAGGCAGAGCAGAGGTGAAGGCCCTTGCTCACGCACTTGAGGCAAAAAGGGACGCCCCCCCCCCCCCCCCCGTGCTTACCCCTTCCTCCTAGGATCGCCGTGCTGTGCTGCGGCCGTCGGAGCCGATGAGTCTCTGGTAGTGCTCACCTGACAGTGAAGCGTGGGGAGGAGAGCCAGGTGTGGGTTTGACCAACGAGCATGTCACCTGTCTGTTCTCTGTGAGACTTGAGGCCGGCGCCCTGGCTTTCAGATCTGCAGCATCCTTAGCTATAAAATGGGTATGACACTCATACTCACCTCGGGGGCTGCCGCGAGGACTCCACGGGATCTCGGCAGCTGGCATTCGGCAACACTCACAGCGTGGAGTTTATTATTCATCTTGCAACTTCTTAAGGTGTTAAGCAGCTGAGCTGATCATTTTCCATTTTGATTAGAACTTCTTACTTGATTGCATGGGGTTGGAATAATGAGAATGTTTATTTCCATGACAATCCAGGATAACAAATTCAGGACGATTGTTTCCCTACAAAATTAAGTAGAGTGGGAAAGCGGACAGCCTGAGAGGGTGAGTGGAAGCTCCCCCTTGGATCCTCAAAATAGCGTCATAAACTGCTTATATCTGCCATGGGTTAGTAATCTAGATTTTTCCATAGGTCTGTTCCTATAAAAAATTACGCCTGATTGAAATATGTTGTGTACGTGTAGCCTCCTTTACATCGTCTGCAGCAGAATGGCCCTGGTGACGGGCTCCCTCCGACCCCCGCTTTCTCAAGGACGCTGTACGTGAGAACGCAGACGCGCCTGTGCTTTGAAAAGATGCTCGGCCTCATCCTCACACACGTGGTGAGGCTGCCGTCACCGGACGGCAGGGAGCCCTCCTGCTCTCCTGTCACGACACGGTCATCGTGCCGGCCTCCTGATCGGTAGCCACTTCCTGACAGTGACGGCATAGTCCTGGGGAAACGAAACGTGGAGTCTCAGGCCTTGTTGTAAAGCCCACAGGTCACACAGCATCGGGCTTTCTGGGAGGTTGGAGCTAGAGAGGAAGGAAGGTCCTTGCCTTCTGGTGGACAGAACCCGTGGTTTTCCTCCCTTTGTACCCGCGAGGCGCCTGGCACGGGCAGCTGCACTTGTCCGCGACCCGCCCGCGGTCTCTGCAGACTCTTCCTCCAGGACGGTCTTGGTATCCGTCACGCGCAAGAGGCGCTCACTCCGTGCTCACTGGCCACTTGCTGTGGCTCAGGTGTCAAACACAGTTATGAGGCATTAAAGTTGGAAACCTTTGGTAACTGTTTTAGAATACTTAGCTGAATGTGATTCAGACTCACAGCCAAGTCATTTTCTCCTGCGTTTTCATCTTTATTTACGTTTTTATTTCTTGCGTGTTTTGTTCGTTGCAGTGGTGCTGATTACTATGATTACGGACATGGACTCAGTGAAGAGACGTATGATTCCTACGGTGAGTACCTGGCCAGAGTGAACCGGAAGCAGAGCGGGGGGATGGTCCCAGAAACACCTTCAAGATCTTAACGGAGGAGAACGTACCTCATAAAGACGTTTTGACCGAAACAGCAGCTTCCTCTCCGTTCATCTGTACATATCTAGCTATTTTCAGAAGCTCCTTTAAGATTTAAATTTAATATTTAAAGAGGACCAAATACTCATAGAAAATTGCATAGACTCACATCCTCAACTTAGATTTTCTGTTTGGGTTGATTGCCATGTGCTGATTTTCTCAATTATGGAATCGTTTGCCAAACTGCAGACACTTGAAAGCGTGGCGCTTTTTGAAGTGTCTTCGCTTCTTGACAGTAAAGGAAAATGAAGTCATTGAGTCTGCAGCTCTAAAACGATTCTCCCACCCCCATCTTCATATTTTAATTCCTCTCCGATCGCAAATGCTCTGAAAACATCACTGTGGGAGTCCTTCCATAAAGGTTACCAAAGCACTGAGCCAGGGACAGGACGTCAGGCCCTCTCTCCAGCTTGCGGGGAGACAGCTAAACCCGTCTGAATTCAGTGGGAGCTGGTAGAGATGCAGGAGAATCCGCGTCCGAAGTCTCAGTGTGCAGAAGGAGGACAGGTTTAATTAAAAGAATTGGCGGCAGCAACATAATGATAGTAAGAAGCTCCTTTGCCGGAGGGCAAAGAGATCAGAGAACAGGAAGCTTCAATCAGTTGCAAAGCTCTGATAAAATGCCTGGTATCCAGCGCAAGTGAATCAGGATTCTGGTTAATGGATGTTCTGACATTTCTCTGAACATAACTGAAAAACCATTTTCCGGTGTTCCTTTTGAAGTGCATTTTGTTATATCACCTGCCCCCAAGCTGTGATGACCTCACCTTGGATTTTTTTTTTTTTTTGTTATTTGTAACAAACACTTAAGAGAAATACCTTGGTTTGCTGGATGCTGTCCGCTTAAATTGATGCAAGTTAGCTTGAGGGAGTGACGTTGATTGCATGTTTGTATCAAAAGAAGAGGTCATTTTAAGTGTTTTTCCTTCACAGCCTTTTTAAATTGGTCTCAGTGGACACATGGCTTTTCACTTGCTGTACGTTGCCGCAGAGACGTTAACCATTTATTTGCTGGCAGAGACTTGTGACGACTGGGTGAAAGTGCCGGGGTTGAACAGGTGTTTAGTTTCAGGAGGTCTAGATCACGGATGCCTCTTGTTACTCCAGACCCGTGTCTGGGATGGAGGTACTGGTATGATGCCTGACAACGAACATTCCGTCACTAGGTGTATTTCGTATCCAGGAAGAATTGTCGGGGCGTTCGCATTCCACCCAACACAACTGTCCTTCACTGAACTCTCCGTGGAAGGGCCCGGGAGACATGGTGTCGGCGATTCTCTTTCCCTCCCCATCCCCGCGTTGCTCTTTGTGTTTGTCTCCTTTTGCCCGCACACATTTTTATCTGCGTTTTCTATGTTTTTGCTGTTCAAAGAAATCTAAGTGGGGGCGCCTGGGTGGCTCAGTAGATTGAGCATCCGACTCGGCTCAGGTCACGATCTCACGGTTCGTGGGTCGGAGCCCCGCATCGGGCCCTGTGCTGATGGCTCGGAGCCCGGAGCCCGCTTCGGGTTCTGTGTCTCCCTCTCTCTCTGCCCCTCCCCCGCTCGCACTCTGCCTCTCAGTCTCAAAAATAAACATTAAAAAGAAAGAAAGAAAGAAATTTAAGTGATCCTCTTCCCATTCTCTTTCCCATTCAGAAGTATCTTGACGTTTAGCAAAAGGCAGTTCCCTTTGCTGTTGGAGCTTGTGAGCTTTGGTTAAATGAGTGGCCCAAAGGCAAGTTCTTGCGAAGTCGGTTGCCATTGAAGACACAAAACTCATTTTTCTTCCCATGCTGTTAGGTTTTGTTAAGGGGACAACCATTTTCCATTGTGTCTGTGATTTTTTTTTTTTTTTTAAGTAAATACCGTTGGTTTTTTCCTAGTGCATCAGGGATATATGTCTTCAATATGACAGCTACCGTTGGTTCAAGGGTTAAGTTAGATTCTGAAAAATGAAGCCAGCGGGATCCATGGCAGTGATCTAATTGTGATTCGTCTTACTGATTTTAGGGCAAGAGGACTGGACTAACTCAAGACACAAGGCACCTTCAGCGAGGACAGCAAAGGGCGTCTACAGAGACCAGCCATATGGCAGATACTGATTGTACTGTCTGATGTTGTGAAATAGCCAATCTCCACCAGTCCTGTATACTGTTCAAAGTAATTTTTTTCTATGAACAATCCCTTTTTAAATAAATCAAAATGCTTAAAATCTGAATGGATGGAACTTTAAAACTACTTTGTTGAAACATCAACCTGGGCAGAAAAAAGGAAAAAAAAAAAAAAAAGACATGTAAAATTTTGTTATTTCCAGTCTGTATATGAAAAAAATAGGTCATCAAAAGGAAAAAAAAAATAACTTTGATTAACTAGTGTTAAACAAAAAAATAGGTTTACTAAATATGTTAATCCATCCTTTTAACATAAGCCTCACCTTTCATTTTAAAGGTTTCCATAGAAATTTAGTTATTTTATCTTTCAGCCATATGCTAGTTTTTTTTTTTTCTCTTGCCAACATGCGTAAAAAGGGAAGCCAATTACAAGTGCAAATAATGTGGTATTCTTTTGTAACTCAAGTCTTGAAATGTTCTGTAGTGTTAAGCAAAGTCTCCTCTTGCTTGATACTAAATAAACTTTTGAAAGAAATTTCGTGTGTGTGAGCTAACAATTTCATGTTTTGCTTATTTAAAAAGGCCTTCATAAATAGTTGTAAACAGGGAAAGAGTTCATTTAACAACGCTTGTCATAAAAGGGTTCACACTAAACATTGTACAACTTACTTAAAAAATGGTATAAAATTAAATGTACCATTCTCTACTCACCGTAGATTTAAATGCTGTTTAAAGAGTCCAAATGGTTATCAAGCTGCGTGAGTGACACGTTAAACCTACGCACAACCAAATCTTGTTTAAAAACTGGTTTTAAAATAACTATACTGATTTTCTGAAAAACATGTGATCAGTTTTCATCTTGTTGAGCGTTTTTTCACTAGTGCAACTTTGGATTTTTTATGAGAATTTTGGTACCTTAATGAACACCTCGCTCCATGCTGGAAGCAATAAGCACAAAGCTTTTAAAGACACTCTGACTTGACTAATTGAGTCGCACTCGCCAAGGCTGAGGATGTGTAACCCTTAAACGGTCTTCATTGTCAAAGGTAAATAAATCAAATAAGATTTTAATCTCACTTAATTTATCTTAATATAACTAATAAAACCAGGGAGATTACAACTTAGCAAGTTTCATTATCCATTTTAGAGAGGTTTTAAGATCACCTAAATTCTCATTTTAAAAAGTTTAATTTGTTTTAGTAATCTAAAAAGCCTTAGTTCAGTCAGTTTAATTGGGGCCAATTATTCCCTATTAAACAAATGTAAAACCTCATAACTAGTGGTTTGTAATACGTTATTTGGTTAGTAATTGAGGGCACTTCTTAAAACTGACAAATATTTAATAAAGTTATTCTTTTAATCGTTTGGGTTAAGTTTGTTTTTTTAATTGTAGATGATATAAAATGTTTAATTTTTATTTCTTAAGAGATTTCCTTCTCTTTGAGTAAAAAGGCCTTTTTTGTTTGTTTGTTTGTTAGGAAATGTCAGCCATCTTGGGAAGTCAAAGGAACTGGTTGTGCCCGGGGAGCAAACAAAGGTACGTGCCTTTTGTTCCAATTATTTTGATGTGTTGCGGAAGATGAAGACAATTTCATGCTTATCTACAGTCACATGGAAAATATCCCATGCTGGTTCCTGTTACCAGCACTAGTGATTACCGCAAATTAACTCCTCCAGTAAGCAAAGACGCTTCCTGAACGTGAACAAGTCAGACCCAGTCAGCTTTGGTTGTGATGCACAAGGCAGAGACACCAGTCGTCCCACTATTTATTAATATTTGGATTACTTTCTTCGGTAAAAAAATACGTTTAGTCAACCATATGAAAAAATTTCCAAACTATTAAGGGAAAAAAAGCAGTTTATCAAGCCTAATGTATAATATGAGCCCAGTGTTATTTTCTAAAAACGGACCGTGTGGCAGGACACCTGGGTGGGTCAGTCGGTTAAGCGTCCGACTCTTGTTGTCAGCTCAGGTCTTGATCTCAAGGTTGTGAGTTCAAGCCCTGCATTGGGCTCCATGCTGGGTATCGAGCCTGATTTGAAGGAAAAAAAAAAAAAAAAAAAAAAATGCGTTCTCTCTATATATTTACAGGCAAAAAATTACACTGATAGGCTGCAGATTTTTGACAATACGTATCCTAGGGCTTCTGAAAGTCTGATTCTGTGTGTGTGATTTTCCTTTCTGATGTTGCAAAATAAACTGTTTTATAAATAAGTACTATAAAGTGTGTTTTATGAAATTGCATAATTCTTTTAAAAATCTAGGGATCTGTGAGGGAAATGTATTGTTAGTTTTGGTCTCACCATATTCTTGTGTTTTTCTGAACCATCAGAAACACTGCTACTTAAGCTCTTATATTCCCAGAGAGTCTTAGGTTTTAAAAGTATTTGTATCTGAGCTCTGCCCCTTCCTGTGTACCTTGGGACAGCAGCTCAATGAGAGTGACGCTTATCTCATATAGTTGTTACTAAGAATTAAGTGAGCGAATGTTAAAGGGTGTTTTGTAACCTGGAAAGTCATACAGTAACGTGAAGTGTAATTGTGAATTGTGTAATTGTGAATTGTGAATTGTGTAATATTTAATCAGTATTGGAAATAGCTGAGCGTTTTTCCCCTCCACTGGCCAAAATTAGCCTGAAATCAAATTACTGTTAGGAAGAGGATAGTTCTTTTTAGTCTCATGGACCAAAATAAAGTTTTGGGGTTTGGGTTTCTGAGGGGTGGGGAGAGTCTTTTCTTGCACAAAAATGTGACACAGAACACATTTTTTTTCAATGTATAGTGTTACACTGAAGGTTGTCACTACTTTCCTTCCATATTAAGTAATTTTGGAGGGGGGATTAGCACACTGAATAATAAATGTAGGTTTATTAAGTGAGGGATTAAAGATCAGTCCCCAGAGGGTAAACCCCCAGGCTTACCTAACCCTCTTCATAGCTAAGTCTTAGGAATTATTGTTCAACTTTATGTTTATTTTCATTTTTTTAAAGAACCCATAGCTCCCCTGGACTGTAAAAAGGGATTGTGAGCCAGAAAGGTCTGGAACCACCAGGAATGCTATCGGACAAGAAGCCTCCTGCTTGGCCTCAAGGGCTTCTGTACTTGGCACGTACCTGCCAAGCCTTCTCTCTCCCTGTTCCTCTGAAGTAATTTGGAGGGCGATGGGAGGGGTGGACCATAACCATACGTGCTGGCCCCCGCTCCTTCGCCCACGGAAACCAGGCCCGTTCTCCAGGACGTGGCCTGGTGCCCTCCCTTCTGTGGCCACCATCCCTCGGCCCTCTCTGAATTCAGTTGGTACTTCTTTGTTTCAGCGTTGATGTCACAGGACTTAGATTGGCTACAAGTTGCTGTTGCGACCACACACGAGCTTATCACTCTCAGTAAGTGATTTCACTGAATCCTTAAAGCTTTAAGAAGGTGAGTGTCATCCCCTTTTTACAAAGGAAGACACTTAAGCTTCTAGGGGTGAAATCACTCACATCAACTCACACACCCTGTAACGCGTAGAGCCAACGTTGAACCGTCGCGTCCCGTCCAGAGTCTGTGTTGTTGGTGGCCATCACACTGTCGCTCCTCTGGACGAGCACTGACTCCCCCGTTGGACTAAAGGCTGTTTAAGAGCAGGGGCTACTCTTTATGTTACCTTGTATCCCTGGAAGTGACTCCCACAACACTGAGCATTAGTTCGATGTGATTGAGAAGTACTCCCCGCTCTGGCTCTCTTCCACCTCTGCCCCAGATTCCCCTCCTGGAAAATTTCCTTGACTGCGTTTAGGCTCTGAATCTTCTCATATTCAGGAGATGCCTTGTTGATCCGCTATCAGTATTCATTCAGGTCCACTGACCCAACCTCTGCTGTGCTGCAGACACTGTGCTGTGGGACGTCGTCCCGTCCCCGAAGACGCAACAGCCTGCGGGGGAGATGGTCGAGGAGGGTGTCGGTAGGACAGAGGCAGGCGCGTGGAAGAGAGACGCTCCTGTTAGGTGGGTGGGTGGAGGTGGGGCGGGTGCCAGCAGGGGAATTAGCACCAGGAACAGAGAACCTGACCACATGGGGGAAGGTGTTCTTGGAAGCACTCCGGTCCCAGCTCCGTCATCTACCGGCTTTATGACCTTGGTTAGGTTACTAAACCCCTCTCGACTGCAGCTGCAATGGCAGTTTCCCCACCCATAAAATGGCACAGTAATGAGACACCCACCTCAGTGTCGCTGTATAAGGACAAGAAACGTGCGCGGCACTAACATAAGTATTTGCTCTTGCTTGTTGCCTTATGTAAGTACTTGGAGCTATGAAAAAGCACGATTATCTAGGAAATCAGTTATGTTGGGCAATCAGAGAAAGCAGCAGGCGATGCCGTCTGGGTAGGCACGAGACGCGTGGTGAAGGGCCTTGTGGTTCCTGCTAAGAAGCTTAGACACGCTCCCCATTCTCAGTAATAATATCCTCCTCATCTCCAAACTTGCCCTACTCCAGCCCCCGAGGCGGAGAAAGTGCCTTGGGCATCTCCATTCCAGCAAGAACTTTGTAGGAACCTGTTTGCACGGGCTGTCGATCCGATATCCGGACACACTGTCTTAAACACAGGGCCCTACCTTTCATCCTCGACCTCCTCTCCGCAGAGTAAGGGCTTATTAGCAAGACCATGAATAGGAAAGTGTGGTCGGGGGATCAGTAGGATTCCTAACACACAGTGTCAGGGGTGGTAGGAGGAGTTAGCAGAGAGCAAACAAAACACCCGCTCATGTCAATAGTATTACAGTTCAGACAGTCTAGCTCATCGGTTTCACTCACAATTAGACAGTGACTCTGCTCTGGCCAGTGTGTACAGAGAAACGAATCCCACATTCTAAACCGAATGATTTGGAGAAAAAAATAAAAATGTAATCAGAAGTCTAAGTAACCAAAACGTAAGCCACTTGATACGATTTAGGTCTTGAATATAAATAATAAAGTTTGTTACTTTCTATGCAAATAATGTCTACTGCTTATATCCGTCAATGTCTTATACAGATAGAAAGGGAAAAATAAAACCATCATTGTGTTTGAAATAACAAAATCTACCTTGTCTTGATTCTGTTTCCATCTCTGAGATGGGTTGTAGGACATTTCCCAGTCTGACTTGCGTCCTCCTCTCGTCTAATCCAACTGATTAGATTCTCAGTGGGATTCTGTTTCAGTGATGAGCACCTAGTCCTGAAGTTGTTTTTCAGATCTTTGTGTGATGAGGCCCTCAGGGGCTCCCGTGGCTTTCAGGGTAAAGCTCAGATCCCTGGCTCTGAACACAAAGCCCGGCCCCATCTTGGTCCTGCCTCCCGGCTGCTCCAGCAGGCTCTCTACCCCTCCCTGCCCTGCTCCAGCACTGCTCTCCCCCCCCCCACCCCACCCCACCCCGCCCTGCTCTGGCCTTGCTATTGAATATCCCTCACAGTGCTTTCCTGTCCTCCTCTGCCTGAGTCACATTTCCTCGCCCCTCCCTCTCACCCAGCTCTTGGCACAGCTAGTCATTAGGGTCTGTCCAACTTTGAAGTGAACCGTAAAGCTTGGCCTTGCCGGGGAAGCCTCCTTGGCACACGGTCTCCACATCAGGCCTGGGTGTGGGATCCCCGGGGGCGGAGAACTCTTGTAGCTGCCCGAATTCTGCAAAACAGTGTCCCTCGAGGGGCTGTTCACTTTCCTTTCCACCCACCCTCCGACCGGCATAGAAACATCTTTCATGTATGGACCATGTCTTGTGCCCACGAAGCGGCAGGTGAACAGGCAGTCAGATACACAAGCAAACCTGATGAATTGAGGCGGCACGGTGTCTCCGCAGCACGGGAGACAGGACAGGACGTCCTTGGTCTCACCGGGCGGAGTCAGTCACCCTTCCATTTGCAGAGAATTTAACAGGTTTAAAAAATATATTTTGTCCGGGGCGCCTGGGTGGCGCAGTCGGTTAAGCATCCAACTTCAGCCAGGTCACAATCTCGTGGTCCGTGAGTTCGAGCCCCGCGTCAGGCTCTGGGCTGATGGCTCAGAGCCTGGAGCCTGTTTCCGATTCTGTGTCTCCCTCTCTCTCTGCCCCTCCCCCGTTCATGCTCTGTCTCTCTCTGTCCCAAAAATAAATAAACGTTGAAAAAAATTAAAAAAAAAAAAAAGTGATAGGAGATGCATCATTTAAAAAAAAAAAAAAAAATATATATATATATATATATATATATATATATATATATATATAGTTTAATGTTTATTTTTGGGAGAGACGGAGAGACCGAGTGAAGCAGTGGAAGGGCAGAGAGAGAGGGAGACACAGAAGCCGAAGCAGGCTGCAGGCTCCGAGCTGTCAGCCCAGAGCCCAACGCGGGGCTCGAACTCATGAACTGCGAGATCATGACCCGAGCTGAAGTGGGACGCTTAACCGACTGAGCCACCCAGGTGCCCCTAAACAGGTTTTAATCATCTACGTCATTCAGATGTAGATCTAGATACATAAAAGTACCTTTTGACCACCACTACTGGCAAGATCCAGGCCTTACGTCCCCTGTCTGCTACCTCAGAAGGTCCCTCGTACCTGACAGGCCACTAAAAGGGGAGACGGACTAAGTGAGGAGGCGCAGAAGCCCTTGTGACGTGAGCGGGACTCCCAGAGCTAGGTCTCTGTCCTGTTTGTTGATGCGTCTGTCTTCCCGCAAACACGGAGCCGTGTCTTGTTTGGTTCATCCAGGTGCCAGCGTGGTCCCTGGCACACGGCAGGGGCTGCTGACATGCTCCACAAGGAGCGAGCGAGTGAGTGGGGGGAGCAGACGACCCTGTGCCTTTTCAAACACCAGCACTGAGCATTTGCACTCTTACGAGTTTGCTTTCTCGGTGAAAATGAGATTAAGTAACTTCTGTGACCACTGGCTTTTTCAGTGGGAAATGCGAAGTCGGGAAACCAAAATATGTCCTGTATTTAATAGGTACTCCATGTGCTTGGTACAAAATCTAAAATTCCAAAGGATAGAATCCAGAGTTGATCTTCTTTCCCACCCGTACCCCAAACACCCACCTGTTTGCATGGTTTTTTGTGTATTTGTCCATTTTTCCAGAGATAGTCTGTGCATAAGCAAAGCATACGTTTCTTTTCTCATTGTTGCTTTTTTACATACACAACAGTACGCTGTTTTCTACCTCCCTCATCTCACTTTAGAGTATAGCTTAGAATTCATTTTCGTCATTTATACTGTAAAGCTGCCTTTTTCTTTCCATTGGCTGAATGGTATATATATGAACTAACTATTCTAATTTAAACAAAGATTGACAGACATGCAGTTCACCTCCCGTATTTTACGCCCACTAAAGACAGTGCTAGAAAGCAGAGCCCTGCATCTCTGTTATCGTGCACGTTTGTATACGTCTTTGAGAATGAGTTTCTGAGCCAGGTTCGTTAAGTCTTTGCATATTTTAGGGATATTACTGCGTGGTTCTCTACGGACGTTAACGGTGTCCCTGATTATGCTTTTCTGGGGGAAACTTGAACTCCGACTGCCACGTGCGTTCTTACCGTATACAACCGTTAGCACGGAAAACTCCTCTACTCAAAACGGGTTTGAAATGGTCTCTGACGCCCAGCATGGCGACTGGCATGCCGTGGGTTGGATCACTGTGCAGACAAGTGAGGCTGTGGGCCTCCTCCCACTGCCCAGCCTGAGCAGATTGGCTCCGAGGGCTGCCCGCGGTCTGGGGGGCCCACGAGGGTACCTTGAAGTGTCCTTGCCCACCTTTCCCTGTTCCCTACTTTCCCAGATCCTGACAGTACTTCGGGATCTTCCCTCTCCCTTTTTGCCAAAAGAACCCTTTTTCCCATTCGCTCTGAGAGTACTGGCTGCTGGCACTCGATTCAGGAAATACTGATTAACCAGACCACACCCCAGCCGATAGATCTGCATTCGATGTTTACCTTGTGCAGCGTTAGCCTTTAAATCCGGTTTGCCCTGGTCAGTGGTAGCACGTGCGGGTGGCCCGTGTGGCTCACCATCCCTGGCCCCACGCAGTAATAACAGGCTCTGCGAAGGCAGAGGCCGTGCAGAGGAAACGGTGGTGAACTCTGTGAGGGAGGGGGAGGAGGCAGAGGTTTCACAGAGAAGGGGACACCTGCATGGAGCTTTCTAGAGCTCAGTTGAGATCTCGAAGCAGGGAGAAGAATGTCGGGTGTTAACGGGCTGGTGCAGGCGGGAAGGTAGACGTTGGTGACCCCACGTGGGCACGTGAGCAGGTGGCCGAGCCGGCAGAGCAATGGGGGATGCTGGAGCGCTGGGAAGGACCAGGTCATAGGGCACCAAGAGCAAACAGTGTGGTGGTGACGGGTCCCTGGGGCCAGACGTGTGTGACCAGCGCTGTGGAGTAGAGTGACGGCCACTTCTCCGTTGTGACTGTGGGTGGCTTTCGTTCCCTCTCGATTGCCACTGGGTTTGTTTGAAATCATGGTTGTGTAATATATAGCACATCAAAATATATTCTTTGGTGTTAATGAAAAACTTGTAAATATTTCTGAAAGTTGGGTCTCATCTCAGATGACAAGAAGTCAAGGACTGTCCCGTCAGTGTGTTCCTGTGGGGACCCGTGTCACATTTTGGTATTAGAGTTCCATGTAAAACAAGGCATTGCCATTCTGAAATCAGACCCATAAATGTCACATTGGAGAGTATTTTGATTCTCGCCATGCTAGTTAACCATTCATCTGCCTTACTAAACACAAATATTTTATGTTCTTAAATTTCTGTTATTTTGTTTTGCCTCATCTTCCATTAACATCCTTATTTCTCCTAAGTTTCAGCTTGCCTGCTTCCTCTGCCTAAATCCCACCACCCCCAGCAGAGCGTAGATAATTATTAGTTTCTTGATGTCCACAAATATATTTCATTTTCCTCTCTTTCAGGGACTTTCCTTCAAGTTGTGGACTGCTTACGAATTGTCAACTCACCAACGTGCCTAGTCAGTAAATGAATTCACTTGGGAGCTTGAGAATCGTCTTAATTTTTTGTTTCACAATTTTATGTCCTGTGAAATGTTTTTATAAAATGGTATGCTTTTTTAATTTGGAAAGCCTGTTTTAAAAAAGGGAAGGAAAATCCCGTCTTATTTTGTGGTCCGACAACGAACAACAAATGATCTGTGTATCACTTAATAAAGGCTGTCCGTTTCAGTCTCGTCCACTTGAAAATAAACTAGAAAAACAGAGTGTTGTTATTTCAGGAAGCTCTAGATTGTGCACACTAGAGAACCCTGTATGGCTGCCCCTCACTGCCAGAGGTCAGGATTCTACACATATTCCAGATTCGAAAACGATGTCTCTGTCTCCGTGATGGAGCACGAAACGTGGGCGTGTCCTGCCAGAAAGGAAAGCTGATTTTCATACCTCTCTTGTAGTTTGTTACGGAGCGTAAAGGTCCTAATCCCTGTGGACAGGATTATTCTGTTCGTTCTCTTTTCTTCACTTACTGGTGCATCGTGATTTTAATTCAGTATGCCCCGGGAGAATGTTTTATTCCTTCTGCCGGAAGCTCACACAACATGCTTCCCAGTCTTGGAATTTCAAGAAGAGTCTCGTGCGCTGTGAAAAGTGTCCGTCTCCTCCCTCGAAGACACGTTTCCTCAAGGCATTAGCTTTGACGGTGCGTTCCACGTGGGGAGCATCGTGTTAACCACAGAATAACTTCTGATAAGCTCACATTTCCTTATCCTCTCATGATGCACCCTAAAAACACGATTCTCCTCTACTCCTGCAGTCAGTCGTGCCGTTGCATTTGCCGGATCGACATTTGTGCAGCTCGGGAGTGCCAGGCCGAAAAGTTCTGTTCTGGAGAGGGTGCGGTGGGTGCGGTGGGTGGGCGCCACGGCCCGGAGGCTGAGTACCCAGCAGCACGCTCGGGAAGGCGGGGCGCGGTGACGGTGGGATCCGGGGACCCTGTTGTTTGAAATTAAACAAACAGGAACCGTAGAACACAAGCCAAATTGTTGCAAATGGAAAAGAAGTTGAGCTTCCTTGTTTGTTGCAGCCTCTCCCCTGCGGAGTCGGTGATGTCAGTCATACGCCTGCAAATAAGAATCCCAGGGATTCAAACTTTCCAACGCCCCTTCCGCCTGTCCCCTTGTCCTGGCTCCCGCTCTTGCTACCATAATCTTGGCCTCTTATCCGTCGCTTAATTCATTAAACGCATACTCGTCAAAAATCTCACCTATGCTGGGCACCGCCCTACACGCGAGAGCGGGCGGAGAACAAATCAGGGAGCCCGTCCTCCAGAAGCTTCCTTTTTCAGTGGGAGGCGACAGGCCATCAGCCACAAACCCAGAGAGAGAATGCCAGGTGGTGACAGTGCTGTTGAGGAACTTGAGAGCACAGTCACGGGGGGCGGGGGTTAGACTTTAATTTGTGTGGCAGAGGAATCACAAGGTGACCTTTTAGCAGAGTCCTAGCAAAATAAACAAGTGAGCCACATCAAGACCTCACTCAGCATGTGCAAAGATCCTGAGGTGGGAACATGCTTGGGAGCTTGAGCAGCAAGGATGCCAGCGTAGAAGTGATAGAATGACCAAGGGGCAAAGAGAGGACTGCAGTGAAATCAGGGTGGCGGCTGGGGACCAGAGCACGTGGGGCCACCTTTGGGCTTTATTTCAGTGGGAGGAGGAGTTTGAACACAAGAGCAGCGTGACACAATGTGTGTTTTCACAGGATCGGTTTGGCAACCGCCTTGAGAATGGGCTGTGGTGGGGCAAGGCGGGGGCACCTCAGAGAGGCCAGGGCAGTGAAGGTGAGCGGGCCGGCCAGCCTGCCCCGGGGAACAGCAGCCACACAAACACTGAGGACGGGCCCAGCTGCAGACGTGCCTGGAAGGCACTGCCCGCAGGTCGATGTGGAGTGCGGGAGAGGGGCACTGAACGGTGCAAAGAGTTTGGTCCAAGGCCACTGAGAAAATAAACTGCCTCTCTGAGGCTGGATGACCATAGAAGGAACCAGGGGATACGTTAAGGACCGAGGCCTTCGTGACCGTGGTTGACTTCACAGAGTGAGAGCTGGGAGCAGACTCAAGGACGGATTGGAGAAGAATTAGTGTCAGCGGCTCCTTCAAGGAGCTTCTTCAAGGAGTTGCCGGGGAGGGTGTGCGGTCGAGATGGGGGATGGGGGTGGGGAGAGGCTCGGCTGGTGCAGAGATGCCCCTGACCCGTCAGCGCAGGCGCCCGCAGCGCTGGGGGATCCAGGGGGGAGGGGGGACAGCTCGGCCAGCAGTGGCCCCGAGGGTTCAGGTCTCCCGGCCCCCGCAGGACAGACTTCCTCTTGGAAGCCCAGCTCTGAAAGGGCTCTTTGAGTGTCCCCGAGGCTGGGGGAGAGCCTCAGAGGGATCGTGCCGCCCAGAACAGAAGCACAGCCGAACAAAGGAAGCCTTTAGACACGAAACTCCTGGACCTTTCCCTGGCTGAGTTTGATTCGGTCCACCTCAGACAGCTGGGGTTCCTCCTCGGCGACTCTGGTGCCACCGGCAGCTGTCCAGGCAGGGCGGGCCGAAATAACCATCCTGCATTCTAGCGTTTGACTGGAAGATCTGAGCGACTTCCTGTGGTTTTCAAAATCACAGCCGATGGCCTTTTCTCCACGTTTATATTAGACCCTGCAGCCCAGCTCTTTCAAGGGATACCTTCCTGGAGTTGTCACCACTGTGCTCGCTGCCATACCCAAATACCTTCCTCTTTCTGGTGACCGCAGGGTCCTCTGCAGAGTGGCTGGGCCCTGTGCTGTGGCACTGAGACACTGGGAGCTCGGAGAAAAAGGATTCTTTTGTGTGGAAGCTCACGGCCCCTCCCCTGGGCCCGCCCGGGGTGACCCATGGGGTCGGCACCCACTTCAGACTACAGACCCTTCCCCAGACGCCTGGCTCCGGCCCCTTTCCCGATGCCCAGCTCAGTGTCCCGCCGGGCTGCCTGCCTCAGATGGCTTCTAAATGTACGTGCCCACGCTTCCCGGGCCGCCCGCCCCAGATGGCTCAGTTTCGTGGCTCTCTGCCCTTGACCCAAGATGCTCCTTCTTCCACACCGTTCCCTGATTGGGCTTCGGTGAGCAGATCCACACTGAGCAGAGTGTCTGCCTTGGTGTATTAGTTATCAGTTCCTGCATAACTGCCCCAGAATTCAGAAATTCAAAAGAACACCACTGACGATGTCAGTCTGTTTTCTGAGGGCCCGGAGTCTGGGACGCATTCCGGCTGAGAGCGTCTCACGAGGGTGCAAGCTGCAGGCGTCCCTGGGCCCTCACAGAGCCACTCACGGGCTGTGGGCCAGAGGTCCCCATGTGCCTGGCCACCTAGGATGCCATAGTGTCCTCACAGCGTGACATCTGGCTTCCACCAGAGCAGGTGGTCCAAGAGGGAGAGCCCATGGTGACGGAGTGCACAGGATGAAGCCGTGGACTTTTGTCCCCCAATCCCATGTGCTACTGGGCAGACCCACCAGCCCCGGTACTGGTGGGGGGGCGACCACACACACAAGGGGGCAAACACCAGGAGGCGGGGATCTCGGGGCCATCCTGGAAGCCAGTCGGCACCCGCACAAGTCACGTTACGTCTCTGGGCCTTTGTGTCCTTACCCACAAGGTAGCGCCTGCCTCAGAAGGGTGGTCGGAGTGAGGCCTGGTGCCTTGTAAGCACTGGATCTATATTAGCCGTTTACTGTCGTGGAGACACCCCAACACACGCACATGCACTTGCAGTGTAGACGCCACCGGTCCCCATTCTGCTGCTGTGAAAGCCCTCAGCCATCCCATCCAGGCCCTCCTCGGGGACCCCCTGAGGGTTTGCTCTCCCCTCATCCTCACGCTCCGCGCCCAAGCAGGTGCCCAGTGAGAAATGCCTTCCAGGTGAAGGACAGTCCTCTGCTTCAGGGAACCTCGGCAGCCCCCTCCCGCCTCCCAGCAAATAGGGACTCGAAGCTTCCAGCCACCCGGTGCTTTGTACTTGGCGTGCAGGGTTCAGCCTTTGCCAGCCTACAGTCATCAATTCACAGCCTTCCTCCCACCCTCGTGGCCCCTGACGGGGGGCGGGAAGGGGGTGGCCTCAGTTTCCCTACTCAGCCTCTATCTCCCGCCTGCTGGTTCCAGAGCCATCACCGCCCCCACCCCCACCCCACCAGAAGCCTTAACCCTCTTCCAAGGGCCCCCCCAACCCTGCCCTGGAGCTCCTTGCTGGGCCCTGCCTCCAGCCATCTAGCCAGCTGGAAGCAAGAGGCTGAGTAGCTCTTCTGCCCATTTCTTCCAGATCAGGCCACTTGGGTCTCATGCAAGGTGCCATGTTCCCCGGCCGTCGGGAGGTAGCCCCTGATGTCCCATCACCAGATCGGCCCTCCAGAGCCAAGCCTGTGTTTTCAGCCTTCTCTCCCTCCCCATCAGCTGAGTCTTAGTTCTTTCTTCTATAAAATGGAGATTCTTCATAACGGCCCTGGAATGTTGTTGAGAGAAGCATGGGTTTGGGGAACGATATAGCGGGGCCACGGGCAGGAGAAAAGGGACAGTGTGACTGGCCGTCTATTGATTCGTCAAGCGCCGACTGAGCACCTGCTATAATGATGGCCGTGCTGGGTCCGGGAGCTCTGGGGAGGAAGGATGTCCTTGCCCCCAAGTGGCTCTTGGGCTAAGGGAGGAGAGGAGATGGCAGGAGGCTCACACACACATTTTCTAAAAACCAGAACCCAGAGAACGTTTAGATTTCTCCTCTAGCCTAATGCAGGTAGTTCTGCTGAACAAAATGCCAGGCTGCTGTCCCCAAAGGGCTCCGAGGTGCTAACTCATTCTCCCCAGGCCACGGCCCTGGGACAGCCGCCTGCAGCTGTTGAGGGGAAATCAGTGTCAACACCCAAAGAGAATCCGTCCCTGTCACCAAATAGTGCAGACAAAGGGAATCGAATCTGCTTCCCTTTTCGGGCAGGAAATTCATGATTTCCCAAATGCCAGAAGATGAGCACAGAGAGGCAAGATCCAAAATCTTCAAAAGCGGGAAGCCAAAGGCCAGTAAAGCGGGGGTAGCTGATTCTAAACCTTCTTCTGGCCTCTGCGAAGCAGCTGTGGGGGGCCGTTTGAATCCAGAAAATTCCAGGAGTGAGGGGAGGTGTAGGCCTCTGGGCCTGAACTCTCTAGATTGAGAGGGATGCGTTGTTCATAACGGGCCACCACAAGCTATGTTCATAGTGAAAAACACATATTGGGTGAATCATTGCTAAGACTACCCAGGCTTGACGGGAGTGAGCCGTTCTTGCCATGACTCACATCTCCAGCTGAAAAACAAAGGGTGCGATCGTATTACAGAGTATTTATTTCCCTCAGACCTTTCGTCCTACAAATCCGCAATCCTGAATAACCGAGGTCAAACTGTCGATGCTCTAGAGAAATTTCTCTTTCCATTAAACGATATTAAACGACGGGCCTGGTCCTCTGCTTCTGCGCAGCCCGCGAGCTTTTCCTTGGCTCGAGCTTATCCTTGGCTCAATAAGTTTTAGCTTATTTCGTCTGATGCCAACCAACTCTACACAAGTATCTAAACTGCCGACTTTTCATAATAAGGCAGACGACCTACAGCGTCAGCCTGCTTTCTGCATGGCCCGGTCAGCCGGGGCACAGAGCCGCCGCGGTCCGGCCATTCTCTACGACCTGCCCCCCCCCCCCCCCGCCCCCACCAGCCTGCTTCAGGCTTCGCTGGTAACTATTTGGACTCCTTTGTCATTTGCATCTGACATCCACGGCCCCAGCAGCCAGGGCTTGTCCCTACTCACTATTGTGTGGCAAGAGAAAAAGTCACAACTCGGTCCTCCGCCTGAACCACAGTAGGATGGTTACTTGAACCTGTCGGCCGAACTTACCCCTCAGGCCTGTCTCCTGGTTCCCCGTCGGCTCAGGACTCAGAAGGGAGCTTGCTATGCTACATCGCTTTGTTCTCAGAAGGCACCAGAGACAATCCGGGATCCGAGCGAGCCGGCCTCTTGATCTACTCCTTTTCGGGCACCTGGCAAGGTGCTCACAGCTGGCTTGGTGGGGGCGGGGGTTGGGGCAGGGGCGGATTCCAGAACAAAGAGGCTTATCATGGAGACATAGGACCGCAGACCCCCCCCCCCCCGCACACACACACAGCCTGAACCCCCAGAAGGGGCGGCAGCCAGAATGTAGTGTCAGAGACCCATGTGTGGCCTTCCGACCAGCACGCTGCCCGGTGTCCTTGTCTGTAAGGCCTAGGCACGTCGTGGGGTGTTTCCAGGACTCCATCGGTCCTCAGGACCTGGGAAGGAGGGGAAGAGGCTGGGAGGAGGGAGATCTATGGAGGGAGCACTCAGGATCAGATCATACTTCAGAGCCCACGCAGGCTGTGCTGGGCCCATGACAAGCACGTGTTGGGCCTGGCTGTCTCACCAAGAGCTGTCCTCCCTGGGAGCTTCCGGCCATGACTGCAGAGGGGAGGCGGCTCAATGCCTATGAAACCAGGGTGGGGGGGCAAGCAGGCTGTGTGTAGGTGGGGTGGTCAGAGCTCTGAGCTCAGCTTGGGAGCAACCAGGGGCCCAGCCGCCCTGAGGCTGGCTCCCCAGGAGAGGGACCCAGACTTCCCAGTGGCTCTTCAAGATGCCAGGATACAGGGCACTTGTCTCCGCAGATGATGCTTCTGTGGACATGCCGTGGTGTGTCCAATGTGAGGGACACACCCCCAAGACAGACCCACCATCGCTCTTACCTCTAGGGTCCCCTGGCTTCCTGGGGAGAGCCCCCTACCCCCTGAGCCTCCCTTTCCTCAGCTGACAAACTGGAGTGATGGCCCAGCCTCACGGGGTTGGTTGAAAGGATCAGAGGCAAGCCTGGGTGCAGCTGGCCCAGGTCCCCGCAGGGAGCAGGCTCAGGGGCCGAGGTGCAGGTGGGATCCATGGGCAGGTGGGAGAGGAAGGAGGGCGGCAGGGCAGAGAAGCGGAAAGGGGACCAGGGAAGCTAAACAGAAGCTGCCTAGCTCTCGCAGGACAAGCTCAGACACTTGTCTGCTCATAATGACTTTCTATTTTTAGACAGCGGCGCTCTCTGTGACCTGCTTTGTAAATAGATGCTTTACAGAACAGATCAGGCCACGGGGGTGGGGACAGGAGGGGGGTCCTGGCAAGGGCGCCAGGGCCCGGCCTCCCTCTCTCTCCAAGATGAACGCTCACCTCCGGGGAAGGGCCACCAGAGCATCAGCGGGGGAGAGTCACAAGCCATGTCCCAGGCTCTGGCCCCTTCTCCGGGGCCATTTCAAGGGCATTCGCTGGACAGAGTTGTTTGCTGAGTTTCATTAAAATGGCAGGAAGTGCAGCCAAAAAGGCAGGGAAGAGGGGTCAGCTGGTCTGGGCTAGCCCTAGCCCGGCAGGATAGAAAGAGGCTCAGACCAAATCTGTGAGGAAGGGGAGGGGCCGAATCTCCGCGGCCACTCCCCCCGGGCCAGGTGCCCTGCTGGGTACCTGGGACAGCCGTGTGCGCTCTAATATGCCATTCCCACGGTGACCCTGAGAGCCACCACCATGTCCTCGCTTGATCCCCGAGACGTCTGACCCTCCGAGATGCCCACCTGCCTGGGATCCGTCTGTCTGGCTCCACGCCCGGGGCCCCTGAACTCCCGATGGGCCACGTGTGCCTGCCCCTGGCATCTGGCTCTTGCCCAGGGCAAGTGAGGGGCACTGACAGGTGCCACCTCGGGGTCAAGGGCCTTAAGGACAGATGTGCCTTCTTCCCCAGGTCCCCTCGTCAGAGGGCCGGGGGCAGAGAGGGCAAACCCACAGGACAAGAAGGGCCCGACCCGCTGCCGGCAGCCTCCACCGAGCCCCCTGGGCCCCAGACGTCGCGGAGGACGACTTGAGAGGTCAGGGCCTCCTGCCTTCGGTCTGGCTGTGCTGACGGTGCTTCCTCCTCCGTGCTGGCTCCGGGGTCTGTGCTTTTCCACTTTCCTCCACCCCCCGTGCAGTGACGGGTTCTAAGAAAGTTCTAGCCCACTTCTCTCTGCGTGTCCCCATCCTCGCCTTCGGCGGCAAAGTCACGTCGCCTCTCTGGGCTGTGCTCCCACACCGCACACTGCAGGGACACAGACACTCTGGGTGTCCCTTCTGCCATTGTCTCGACTGCAGGGAGACCCGGGGGTTTCGGTGGACAAGCCCTCACCTGAGGACAGCGCTCTCTGCCTCTGGGGCGGCCCGCAGCATTGATGCCCCAGGAGAAACCCTCAGCCAACGAGCGATGAAAAAACAAATGGCCTTGGGTGGGTAATCTCACCACGTCCCTTGCCTCTGGGTATGACAATTCAGAGGCCTGTTTCATCCAGTTTCTCCGAGGGGCCTGGGTGGGACTGTGCCCCAGATGTCTCCAGCGGCGACAACTCACCAGCACACCATCTCTTGACCCTTCCCCCCTACTTCCTCTTCTCTCCCGGTGCTTCCCCAGTCACCTCCCCGTACACGGTTTGCGCCCAAGTCCTTCTCTTAGGGCTGGCTTCGGGGGGAGCCACACTCTGCCCCCAAATATGCCCATGGCCCAGTCCCCAGGACTGTGAATATGTAACCCTACATGGCAAAAGAGGCCTGGTGTGTGTGATTCAGTTAAGGGCCTGAGATGGGAGATGATCCTGGATCATCCAGCTGGGCCCACGGTCACCCTAAGCTTGGGTCCTTAGAAGAGGGAGGCGAGAGGGTCCGGGGGCCAATGAGGAGCCGTGAGGACGGATCAGAGGCGGGAGGGATGAGCTTTGAAGGCGGAGAGGAAGGGACCAGGAGCGAGGCAGCCTCCAGAAGTGAGAAAGGGCAAGGAAGAGGCTTCTCCCCTGGAGAACTTTATCAAGAGCTCTACCAAGACCCTGATCTTAGCCCAGTGAGACCAGCGAGACTGAACCTCGAACCACAACACTTTCAGATAAGAAGCCTGTGTCGTGTTAAGACGCTGGGTTTGTGGTGACTTGTTACGGCAGCAGCAGGAAGCGAACAGGCACATCTAAGGGCATTTCGGTGACCCCTGAGTGCCATCACAAACTCTCCGGTTTGGGAGTGAGGCCACCATGCCTGGCATGTCCCGGCCCTGCTAACAACCAGGGAGGTTTTATGTGACTTAGGCAACCTCTCAATTCTGATTTCCTAACAGATTTCGAAGGTTGCTTAAGAGGAAACTCAGCGGGAGGTGGGTGGTGGGAAGGAGCCAGAACAATTTATTTTTCGTTTCCCTTAAATACCACCAACATCTTACATTCTGCGAGGAGAAGACGCGCCTCTCAGAGAGATGTACCGCTCCCATTTTGGTGCCCGTGTCATTCTCCATAGAGGGACCTGGGGACGGTTTTCTGCTACACAAAAGGATACAAGGAAAAGATGAAACTACGGGAGGGAAAGCAAGTGGGCCTGAGAAAATGAGACACAGCCAGAGGAAGGTATGATGGGGCAGCAACGTGTATCCCATAAAGCCTAACACGGGCCTCCGAGCATCCCAGCAGCCAAAGCAAAAAGAGACTGAGGCTAACTGCCCGGCTCCAGTGACCACAAGATATGACTGCCAGGGATAACACACAGGAGCATCCCCTCAGCCTGGGGGCCGGGGTGGTGGGGAGTGTCGGGGACAGAAGGCAGGAAGGTGGGGCCAGGAAGCCTTCCTGGAAGAGGCGATGCCTGAGCGACATCTTGCAGGCTGGGAAGCGTTGGCTGGGGGAAGATGAAGGACAGTCCAGGGAGCTAGAACTTGACGCTGAGGGCAGTGAAGTACCGCTGGGGGGTTGGTCCGGGGGAGTGGCATCTGAGATCCACATTTTAGAAGGAGCTAACCGCCGTGTGGAAGGGGACGAAGGGCCTTCGAGAAGCAGCCCGGGGCTCTGGCAAGAATCCCGTGAGCGAGAACCCCTGTTTGAATCCAAAGCTTGCTCCTCCCCTCGCCCTGCAGGCTGTGTGACAGATCATCTAAAGGGTGTGCAGGAAGGAGGCGGACGGGAGGACTCCCACGTGCCCCTGAGGCCAAGGTTCTCCCCTCCCCCACCCCACCCCCATTCTTCAGCCTCCCCGGCTCAACCCGCTTCCTGGAGCCCCAGGCAGCAGATGGAACCCAGGGCGTCCCCCGCAGTGTGGACGGACGCTCTGCCCAGCAGCGGCCAGTTCAGAAAGCCTGGGCTGCCCGGAGCCCCCAGCCCCAGACCCTGCTACTACCTGGTGTCTGGGGAGCCCTGACCACAGGAACAGGGTCTCCCTGTGGACAAAGCAGTATCTTTCCCACCTCCTTGGTCTCCGCAGGGTGGCCAGAGATGCTTCTCTAAGTTAGGCCCACTCACACGCGTGCTGCCACACTGGCTCCACTCACGGGGCTCCTTCCCCTGCCCCTGAGCACAGGGCAGCGGGGAGCAGCCACCATCCCTACCCCCTACCTGCCCCTCCGCCTCCTCCCCATGCACTGAATCTTGCCAATCCAGGGAAGATGGGTGTTCAGGTCCCTAAAGGGGAGATGAGCCCAGAGAGGCGAGGAGAGGTGGGCGGGCTGGTCTTTCCTGCGCTGAGAGGGCGGGGCCAGGATCTGACCCCTCCCTAGGATTTCCTGAGCAGCGGTTTTCCCGGTTCTTAGCTGGTGGCTTCTGTTACTGCTCGACCTGCCCATCACCAGGACGCCCCTCGGGACAAAGAGCAAGAGCTAGTTCGTCTCTTGGGGCCGGTTCTGCACCGGTGGCCCCTCGAGTCTCAGGATGCACAGGGTCCTTGTAAGGGGGAGAGGCGGGCCTTCCTTGCCCAACGGAAACTCCGCGATCCACTCTGATTGGGCAGGCCTGAGTCACGTGTTGCCAGCCTCCAGCCAATCACTGTCGCCGGGAGAATGAAGACTCTGATTGGCTCAGCCCTGAGTCTGGGGGTCTCAGGGAGGCGACCCTGGGATACAGTTGCCACAGATCGGGGTGGGTGGCTGGGGGCCACGGTCCACTGTGGGCTTGGTGCGGGCTACGGTCGACAGAGAAGCCTCAGATTTCTGAGCAAGGCAGGGTTTGAGTCAGCCCAGAGGACCGTGGGCAGGGAGAGAGGAGAGCGAGGCAGGTGGGAGCCACAGATGAGCTGCCTCTGCATTTTTTCTCCACTTTACATCCTTTCTCAAACGCTGGAGTGCGCCCATCTGAGTGTCTGGAAATTTGGTGCCTCTAGGCGGGGGTTGCCAGATTTAGCAAATAAAAATACAGGACGCCCTGTACAATTTGAATTTCAGCTAGGCAACAAATAAGTCTTGGAGTTGCATGTTCTTTGCAATATTTGGGACATAATTGACCAAAAAAAAAAAATCATCATTATTTATCTGAAACTCAGATTTAACTGGATGTCCTATATTTCATCTGGCGATGCTACAATTTAGGCTCTCCACTTGTTTTGAAGTATCCACAGACCCTTCAAAGAGAGATCAGGCTCATCTGTGTGGATGCGGGCAGAACTTACAGCCAGCGGGCGTTACCCCCCAGAATGGAGATTTTCCAGCTCAGTGTGATAAGGAGGGCTCCAGCGGCCAGCCGTCCAATGGCAGAATGACTTGGATTTCGCTGGAGAAAGAGAGGGCTGTCTTCTGGTGGAACAGGTGTCCCGCTCCTTAAACCCCCCATGAGGAGTCCGTCTGGATTTTCTCAGCTGGGATCTCATCTGTCAGAAGACCGTGCACTCTGAGACCTTCTCTCTCATCTTCCATCTGTAGGCGGGACCAGAGGGAGGCAGTGATCTGAGAAAACACGCCATCCATGTAAAACGAGACTTTCCCTTGGGAGGGAGGGGGACTGTCTCAAGTTGTAGACTTGGATCACCGAGGAAGCAAAAGTGTTGACAAGTCCATTTAGCCACATGGTGCTTTAATCACACTAATGAGGAACCAATGTTTAATTGTATATAAAAGAAAACCCCAAATAACTGATTTCAGCAGGATAGAAGTTTGTTTCTCCGTCATAAGAGGTGTCCTCAAATAAAGCAGGTAACATACGGCTGGTATGTTAACTCCAGGGCGATCAGGCTCTGAACCTTCCTCTCCTCTACCCTCAGTACAGACATTCATCTCAAGAGTCACCTCACAGGTTGGGGCTCCTGGGTGGCTCCGTCGGTTAAGCACTGGACTTCAGCTCAGGTCATGATCTCACGATTCATGGGTTCAAGCCCCGCATCGGGCTCTGTGCTGACAGCTCGGAGCCCGGAGCCTGCTTCGGACTCCGTGTCTCCCTCTCTCTCTGCCCCTCCCCTGTTCATGCTCTGTCTCTCTCTGTCTCTCAAGAATAAATAAACATTAAAAAAAATTAAAAAAAGAAAAAGAGTCACCTCACAGGTCAATAGTGGCTGCTGGAGTTCTTGCCATTGCCTCCACATTCCATGCTGGCAGCGGGAGGCGGAGAAAGGACTATGGGGTATCTGTCCCAGCCAAGTCAGCTCCTCTCACACAACCATCTTAGGAATCTGACACAGCATTTTGCTTCCTGTCTTCTTGTCCGGTGCTTAGCAATTTGGTCACTCCTGGCTGTAAGGGAGCCTGGAAAACATAGTCTTTTAACAGGGTGCATAGCCTGCGTGAAAGAATGTTATAAAGGAAGGAAGAAAGAAAAACGGTGCGTGATGACCTCCACCCTCTGTGACAAGTAATAGACAAGTAATAATAGAAGGGGCCATTTTACTCCCCGGTCGCCTGACCTCTGAGTTCTTAGGTGGCTCTGACCCTGGATGGGCAAGATGGGCATTTTACATCAGCCTCGACCACCCAGGAGTTCAGGCAGGTGCCGGGTGCTTCCTCTGGCCAGGGAAGGGATTCCTACGTTTTGTGGCGGGTCGCCCGTGGCCAGCGGTCTTACGACCCTTTCTCCAAGCGGAATCTTACCCGTGTGAACAAGAGCTACGCTGGGTGAGGCCCTGCCCTGGAGCTCGTCAGGATGCTGACCTGGGCTAGCCGTCGGCAAGCCCAGACCGCAGGAACAGGGCTGGAAAACCACTGGGCCGGACAACTTCGGGGGCCCCTTCCTGTACGAGGCCCAGCGACACTAAGGGTTGGTCGCCACAGTTTTCATTTTCGGGCGCGACCTCGGAGAGAGGCCTCCTGGCTTCCTGGAAGGTTCTATGCTTACAGCCACTCACAGCTAGAGGACCTCTCAGGGCTCAGGTTTGGATTTGGGAATTCGCCACTGCTAAAACGAATGTCCTTAAGGGGTAAGACCCCAGGGGGAGCTGAGGAACGTCACCCTCGCCGAGAGTCTGGGTCAAGGCCAAGGACACGGTGAGCGCTACAATAGGGTTGGGTGGCATCTGAGGTGACATGTCTCCTTCCCACAAGAAATTAAGGTCTTTAAGCCATAGCCTCCACCATCCCCCCACCTGCTCCCGTTGGCACTGGGGTTCCCAGCCCTGTCTTTATAGCCCTTCCAGCGAGAGAGGGACAGCCTCCTCGTCCTGCCTCATTCACCTGAAAACCGATTAGGAAAAAGGGCAAAGCCTGAATATGGCCCTTTGTGTCTGCCTCTCAGGCTCTACAGAATTGAGTCCGGCTCACAGGCTTGGTGTCCAACCTGGGGGTGAGAGGCCAGAGCCCTCGTTTGTCTGTCTTCATCTGGTTTCCCTTGGCCTTGGGCATCTTGATGGGCTGGTGGAGGAGGTTCATGGAACACAGACCTGGGTATCTTGGGTGCCCAGACCTACCTCTAATCTTTCCACTAGAGCGTGAAGAACACCCCTTCGCACACCCACGGGTGCACACGCTCCAGGGGGTAGTTCACGACTGACGGAGGCTGTTCCTCCCGGGAGCCCAGAGAGCGAGCTCTGCAAGAACCCTCTCGCCTCACCTGTACCCCCAGGGCCCTGCACACGCCAGCACACAGTAGGTGCTTCATACGTGCTGGGTGAGCAAAGGCCAGCAAGGGGTAAACGGTCGGGGCACATCATGAGCAGTGCACTTGCCTTGAATGGCAAACACCCACAAAGGAAAGAAAGACTGGCTCGGAAAAGACATGTGTGTCCTTTTTACTTATTTATGTGTTTATTCATTTATCATTTATATTCTGTCTACCCCTTGGAAAGGATTTGAGGAGTCTTACAATATTAAAACACAGAAAAGAAGCCAACATGAAAAAAAGAACCGACACAAAGATAATTTAAAAGCAGCAGGAAAAAAAAACCATATATATATATATATATATATATATATATATATATATATAGCAGGTACTTGAGTTGAAGTCGCTCCCGTCTCTGAGCTGTTCATTTAGCATCCAGGTGTCTGGAGGTAAAGAAGGGGGGGACATGGCCATTCCCAACAGCACGGATGGATCTAGAGGCTGTTATCCTGAGGGAGATGAGTCAGACAGAGAAAGACAACCAGACAAATACCATACGATCTCACTCATAGGTGGAGTCTAAAACCCAGAACCAGTGAACAAAGAACAACAAAATAGAAACACTCATAAATACAGGGAACAAACTGGTTGTTGCCATAGGCTAAGGGGGTGGGGGGGTGGGTACAATTTCTGGAGGGGATAAAGAGGTACAATCTTCCGGTTATAAAATAAATATGTCGCAGGGATGGAAAACACAGCATAGGGAATAGAGTCAATAACAGCATAATAACTGTGTGTGGTGACAGAGGGTGACCTCGCTCATCGTAGGGAACATGGCGGTAACAGACAGAACTGTCCAATCGCTACTTTGTACACCTGAAACTAATATACTGTACATAAATGATGTCTCCGTATTAAAATTTTTTTAATCTTTATTTTTGAGGCAGAGACAGTGTGAGCAGAGGAGGAAGAGAGAGAGAGGGAGACGCAGAATCCAAAGCAGGCTCCAGGCTCTGACCCGCAGCACAGAGCCCGACGCGGGGCTCGAACTTACAAACCACGAGATCACGACCTGAGCCGAAGTCGCCGCTCAACCGACTGGGCCACCCAGGCGTCCCACGGTGTCTCCATTTTTAAAAGTCATCACAGATTACCACCTAAAAGAGAAAGAGGGAGGGGACCCACATTTAGTCCCCCAGCTGCTTAGCTCACGGAGCCCGAGGACAGGCAGGTGTGATCCTCCTCCGGCCCTCGTGCTGGTTGTGACGCTTCACGCCTTTGTCGAGATCACTGAGAGTGGCTTCGGGAGTGCCACCGCAGCCGGGTATCAGAGGCAGGCGGAGGGACTTTGGCTGGGGCAGGAGCCAGCATCTGTCTGAGCGGGAAGGGTCTTTTGAGGCCTGGCCAAAGCTGTTCCCCTGTGTCCCTGGGGGGGTGGGGGCATCAGGATGGCCTGTTCCCCAACGCGTAGCTCTTGTGACTCCCGCGCCTCTGGGACAAGAGGGGTTGGGGAAAAAAGGACTGTGGGTGATGCCTGTGCACGTGCCCCAGTGGGCTGGAGCCACACGAATGGTGGGAAAGCGTGGGGACCGTTAGCGATAGGTGAAGATGAGCGGGGTCCTACAGTGAGGACCGTGCTGGGCTCTGTGGACCTGGGGAGGCCGGGACTCCTTGCCCATCAGCAGTCCTGGCCTCACGGGGACATGTGAGGACACTGGGAATATCACCCACCTTCGACCAGAGCCCTTCACCCTGCGGAGTGAGCGTCCTGTCCCGCCTTCACCATAAGACTGCCACCTCTCCCTCCCCCCTCCCCCCCAAAGGGCACTGACAACCTCTTCTGCTTTTGCTTGCACACCCCCACCGACAGGGAACTCACTCTCCACCCAGGCAGCTTGTTCCATGTTGCACCGTCGCCCGCACACTAGCTGCACACTTGTCTCTGGCAGGACAGGGTGGAAAGTCGGGACAGAAGCTGCTGTGAGAAAGCCAGAGGAGGGGCTCGTTCAGTTCTGTCTTCCTCGGCTGGACTGTGGGCTCCTTGAGTGCAGGGGATGGGTCCCGGCCATAGTGACGTCTCCAGCCGTCAGCACAGCGCGCGCCCGTCCCACACACAGGGATGGAAGTCAGGAGACGGGGGAGCAGAGAGGAGAGGCAGGGGAGAGGGAACATTAGTTCTTCCTCATATTGACCGAGAACTTGCTTCTACTCATCGACCTTTAGGCCATAAACGAACGGATCAACCTCTTCTCTGCCTGACAACGCTTGTAGAATGTGAAGGTGACAATCGTGGAAACTAGCCTTGGCCTTCCATCACCCCTTCTTGCGGGACTCCACATGGCCCACCCTGCACACGGGGGAGGGGCAGGGCAGAAGCCAACTCCCGGGCACTTGGTACCAAATTCGCTTTTTGTTTCTTAGACTTGTTCAGCCCTGGCTATAAGCCAAGCACTGGGCTGAGAGCTTTCCCTGAGTTATCTCTGTTAATCCTGACGATTCTGA
Source organism: Leopardus geoffroyi (assembly GCF_018350155.1). Lineage (NCBI taxonomy): Eukaryota > Metazoa > Chordata > Mammalia > Carnivora > Felidae > Leopardus > Leopardus geoffroyi. The sequence continues at coordinate 77,307,338 of NC_059338.1, read as the reverse complement.
GTTTCTGTGATCATTTTCGTCTTCGTTTGACCTGTGAGAGGCTGAGGGCCCAGAGCTGGTAAGTGGGGGAGGGCTGCCCCACGCTCAGGTCCCCGTCCCCCACCTGATGCCCCACGGTCCCGCCCTCCCTGGCCTGTCACGCACTGTTGGGGGAGGGAGAGACACCCCGTCCAGGGTGCCCCTTGCTCAGGCCCCAGCGGCATGGTCAGGGCGGGACGCGTGGACGGGGCCCCCGCTCTCTCTGGGGCCGCTGCCCCATCCCAGGTTACAAAGATGCGTGGGCTGGAGTAGTCTGGGCCCGGGCCCCGATTTGTCATCATCCGCACACCCCTCAGAGATCTCCTCGAGGGGCGCCTGGGTGGCTCAGTCTGATAAGCCTCCGACTTCGGCTCAGGTCACGATCTCGCAGTTTGTGGGTTTGAGCTCCACGTCGGGCTCTGGGCTGACGGCTCGGAGCCTGGAGCCTGCTTCGGATTCTGCGTCTCCCTCGCTCTCTGCCCCTCCCCCACTTGCCTTCTGTCTCTCTGCCTCTCTCTCTGTCTCTCTCTCTCTCTCAAAATAACCAAAAATTTTAAAAACTTAAGGAAGCTCCTTGCATTTTAAGAAGAGTGAGCTTGGTGTCTTGCAACATTTTTCTGATGAGAAGGAACAGCCAGGGCCCCAGGATCAATCCAGGGGTCCAGAGTCTGGCTCCTTTCGGAAGCTGCCAGGGCAGGGCTTTCTTGGGCAGGGCAAGCAGGCTATAACGATGAAGGGTGACCCAGGCGGTGGCTCTGAGCCACAGGTGGTTTCCAGGGGCCGGCGACAGAGCTCGGCACAGGGCGTCTGGCACGAGGGCGGCCTCCCCAGAGTGGAAGGAGCGGGTACTGGACTCTAGGTGACTGGGGAGGAAGCCCGGACACCCCCAGATGGCTGCAGGCATGGCCCCCGAGGTGGCCGTCGGGAAAGCAGAAGGCTCAGACTCCGAGACGCGGCCGCAAGATGCATCTCGTGAATGGGTGTCTCTGCTCCGCAGACCTGTCTTAGCCCTTTGCACAGGTCTATGTAAAAATCAGTTATATAAACTATGAAGTAAAGCAGGGAGTAGATACACGCGCTCGGGAGCACGCACACACACACACACACACGCGCGCGCGCGCGCGCGCGCGCGCTCCTTGCTGGCGGCCCTGCCCCCGCTGGCACGGCCAACCCTACCTGTTCTCCAGGCACGGGGAGCCTGCGTGCACTCTTTGAAAGTCCTAGCTCACCTTCCCTCACAGTGGATCCCGGAGGAAGGTGATGTTTCTAGTACACTGCACAGTCAAGGTGCCTGAAACAGAGAGCATGGCCTCCATCCCCCAGCTGGTGAGTGGTTCACAGGGTTTGAACCCATGTAGCCAGTTCCAGCAGCCAGGCTCTTGGCCCCCGGCTCCCTGGGGTTCGTCTGGGTGCCACCTGTCCCCGGAGGCCCCCCCCTGCCTCCATGCCTGGGTGCCACCTGTCCCCAGAGGACTCCCCCCCGCCTCCATGCCTGGGTGCCACCTGTCCCCGGAGGGCCCCCCCTGCCTCCATGCCTGGGTGCCACCTGTCCCTGGAGGGCCCCCTGCCTCCATGCCTGGGTGCCACCTGTCCGCGGAGGGCTCTCCCCCGCTCCATGGAGTGGGCCCATCCTCCGTGTTTCCAGGTCCCTCCATTATGATGATGTGAGCCCCCCCACCCCGGTTTCTGTTTTTCCCACTAGACTGGAGCCCCTCCGGGGAAAGAACCCTGTTTCTGACGCCTCCCTGTTTTCTAAGCACTGAGTAGGGACTCGGTCACGGTTTATCGTAGCTGTGGGTGAGCTGCCCAACTTCAGACCTGGCCCTCGGGAGATGGGCTAGGCACCGGAGAGAACTCGAGGCCAGTGTGTGTGTGGGGGGGGGTAACCGTTAGGGTGTGTGTGTGTGTGTGTGTGTGTGTGCGTGACTACTCCTTGCTTTACTTCAGTTTATATGGCTGATTTTTATATCCCCAGTAACGGTATTTAATTTCATAGTTTGAAAAACTTTATGCGCTATCATACCCGAAATATTCTTTTGTAACTTCTTCAGAAATTTTCACTGATTCACCTGTGTCGATGTGTTGAGCTACCACACGAGAGTTTTCTATCATGTGCAACTGCACGAATAAATTTTAATGTGGTAATGTCTTTATCTAGGGACGCCTGGGTGGCTCAGTCGCCTAATGTCCACCTTCGGCTCAGGTCATGATCTCGCAGTTTGTGGGTTCGAGCCCCGTATCGGGCGTACAGCTCGGAGCCTGGAGCCTGCCTCGAATTCTGTCTCCCTCTCTCTCTCTGCCCCTTCCCCACTTGTGTGTGCGTGCATTTCTCTCTCTCTCTCTCTCTCTCTCTCAAAAATAAATAAACATTAAACCATTTTTTAAAAAAAGTTGTGCACCTGGGTAGTTCAGTTGGTCAAGCGTCCAACTCTTGATTTCAGCTCAGGTCACGATCTCACAATTCACAGGTTCAAGCCCCCTGTCGGGCTCTGTGACAGTGCAGAGCCTACTTGGGATTCTCTCTCTCTCCCCCCCTCCTTCTGCTCCTGACCCCCCCCTCTCAAAATAGTTAACGAAACTTACAAACAAAGTTAAAGTAGCCTTGGCTTCCGGAACATCCGTGCAGAGCTTTCTTAGGGATCCAGGGTGAGTGACCCTGGGTGTGGTCAGCGATTGGTCAAGTTTGAGAATCAGTTCCCTTGCCCATTCTTGTTCAGTGGCATCGGTCCCATCACAGGCACACTGAACACTTTACTTGCCCAAGGAGAAAGGAAGTGGACATTGAAGAAGAAGAAGAAGGAGAAGAAGGGGAAATGAGACAACTTGAATCTCTGAAGGTCTACAAAGACCAGTGGTGGAAGCGTGACCTGTGCTTCCTGATCTCCTATTTATGTTACAAAGTCTTCGCTGAGACACCAGTCCCTCGGTGCAGGAACCTAACGTCTAGGACAGATCAACAATGGGTATGGCATGGGATGCCCCAGATGAACTCGACGCCTTCTATTCTGAGCTCCCCGTCTTGGAGGGTGTTTGCTCAAATACATACAAAAAGCTCCCAGAGAAGCCTGCACGGCAGCTAACTAGAAGATGAAAGGCCATCCCCTGGCAGATGCTGCAGCGCGATGGCTGGGACCATCACTCTGCCCCACGCTTCCCCTTACTCCGCTCCCCTGTCCCATTTGGGGCTGGTTGTTGCACAAATCTTGCCCATCCTTCCGAGAACACCCGCGGGGGTCTCCTGGCCGCCCACCCAGGCTTGCCGAGAGCCGTGGCTGAGCAGCGGTCCTCTGAGAGCTTCAGGGCGGCTCATCTCTGCTGGAAATCTGCTTTGGGACCAGAGTGGCTGTCGTGGAGTCCTACTTGCTTATGTCAGCAATGGTTTCAATACATCATCATTAGATTGGCTGCTGGTGGCGTGGGAGGCAGGGTGAGGGAGAAAGCCATCAAATGCTGGTTGTCAGTAAATGTCAGGAAAAAGGTACATCAGCAGAGATAGCCGGGGCACACGTAGGGACTTTATTTATTTCCTTTTGCTTAGCTTTGGTTTGAGTTGCCACGCTCACTTTTCAATCTCAGGGCGGGGTTACGCCATGCAGGATACAGGAAACTAAGGAGAGAGAAAGTCAATGTTAAGTCAGGCTTTTGTGTGTGCATGCTCTTTTATTTTTAAAAATTACAGGTGCACAAATGGGGGGGGGGAACCCACACAAACAGGTAGGATTTTTGGTTTGAGCTTTGGGCAAATATTGGTTTATTACTTACGTCGGAACAGTTAGACGTGGGGCTTTACCACTCTAATCTTTAGGTTGAACCATATGAAAGGGCTGGCCTCGTAAGTGAAAATGTCCTAAAGTTGGTATTTTCACAGGATTCAAATGAACTGTTGGGGGAGGATCTTCAAGAGGACGGGATAGCCAGTTGACTTGTGAGCTGGACCCAGGAAATCAGAGGCTCCTTACCCCCTCTGTGTCCTTGGGATGTGCACTCTGCCTTCCGTTTCCCTAGTGGAAGCTGTTCCCAGGATTCATCCTGGGGAGAGTAAGGTGTTGTTGAGACCATTTGGACTCTTACGCGATTGAACCCCATTAAGGCCTCTCCATAAACGTTTAAGATTCTAGAGGGCAGGTGCAGAGATCCACTCATCCGAGATAAACCTGGGGAGTAAGAACCTTTGCTTATTAAACTGCCACCTACCTGTGTGGAGTGGCTTGTCCTTTTCCTCTGTCTCTCCTAAACTCCGTGTACACGGGCCAGTCTCAGATTCCACCCCGGTCGCTCCCGAGGCTTTGAACCAGTGCTGAGACATTGATTTGTGTCATTACTTGACTAATATCTGTTTCCTGCACTGATGGGAAAGTTCCATGAGGACAGAACCCATGCTTGTGGGTTTTTTTGTGTCGTACTGAGACTAGCATTGTGCCTGGTAAATAGCAAGCGTATGTTAAATATGTCCAAAAAACTGACAAAATGAGCCAAGGAAGGGGAGTGCCAGGCCTGTGGGAATATTACCCACCGAGCTGCGGTATGTGATGAGGCCCAGGTCAGGAGTCCAGGATGAACAGTCTGTGGGATAATCAGCATGTTAGGCAGGTGTCCCTGGTACCAGCATCACAGAGGGACAGATGTGGGGGATTTCATAGCCTGTGACCTCTGTCACCAGAGGAAGGTAGTCTCATTGGAGGAAATTCCTGGGGAACAGTTCTGATGGGCCTGGGTGCCGTGGCCTTCCCAGCCCTAGGAGAAGGGACAGGGGCCGTGGAGGCCCTGATGACGGAGCTGGGGTGGGAACGGGTGGGGTCCAGGGGGGATGGGGGTGTCCTGGTACAGAATGCCACAAATCCACCACGGAGCCCGGGGACCCAGGCTGGGGGGTCCTGAAAGCTAGTGAGCCGAGGTGAGATACGCAGACACACAGAGACACAGAGAGACAGACAGACACACATACACACACATGCAGAGACATCCAGAGAGACACAGAGAAAGAGACAGAGGGATTGAGAGAGACAAAGGTCTGACCCGGAGAAGCCAAACCTGTTATTAGTCCGAAAAGCAAGTCCAAGGCGAGGCTCCAAAGACAAAGACAGTAAGTTGGGGGCCAAGGGAATGTGGGAGCTAGCCAGGGGTACCCGTGAGCACCATGTGAGGGGTCCCTGATGCGTTCTGCGCTGGGTGAGCACCCCGCGTATCGGCGTGGTCCGGGGTCTCCTGACTCAGACCGTCTGCTGTAGCGTGCCTGGAGGGGAGGGATCGGAGAGTCCTCCCTGAGAAGCCAGGGAAGGCTCCCTGGGGGAAGTGAGACTCCTTTCACGAGCCTCCTTGTTTCCCTGAGTTGAGCTGGCTCTGCTTTCCTCTCTGGACTCATCTGCCCCCACGTTGTCCTCCGTCGCTGCTGCTTCTAAGGGCAGAAGATACAGGGGCAAAATGGTGCCCCTGTGGGAGGTGCCGGCCCCCCACTGGGCTCTCGCTGTAAAGACCGATTTACACATGACTCAACACTTCCAGTACCATAGGACGTTTGTGTTGTTAAACCCATCTTATAGGAGAGAAAAAGGAGGCTCAGACAGAAGACGCACTTGCCAGGAGCTACACAGCCAGGAAGTATCGTGACACCGATTCAAAAGCAGGCCATCCTGACCCCCGCGCCTGTGCCTGAACTTCCTCCTTGTGCTGCGAAGGACTGGGGTGGACGTGAGATCTGTTGCTGTGTAACCACACAGATCACTTTCTTGGGGGGCAGGGTCTTGCCTTTCCCTCCAGGGACTGGTGAACTCTGCAATTATCGTTAGAGGTAGCGATGTTGTTTCTTAACCCTTGTCAAGAAGATCAATTAGCCAATCTCCATAGTTCCAGCTCTCTGCAAACTTTAATCATTTGGCAATTATCGGGTCTTTCAGCCCAGTAATTATTTTCCTTGCTGATCCCTTTAATGTCTCCTGTTCCCCCGGTGACCTTGCACGCGGTGGTGAGGAGGTGACCCAGGGTAATATGAAATTCTGTGTCGCAGGTGCTGCGGGGACGTGGCTGGGAACGCGAGGGGAGCAGAGCTGAACTGCGTGTGCCCGCTGTCGAGGAGGAGGACCTGGCCAAGATGTGCCAGAGGGTCCCCGGGGGCCGGCAGGGGACCAGACCCAAGTCCCTGCTCTGCGTCTTCGTCTTGGTGGACGTTGCCTCGTTTGTCAAATGGTAATGACAGGCCTCTGCTCGGGAAATTGGGAAGATCTCAGGAGGTGATAGCTGGGACTAGCTGGGGACACAGCACCAGCCTCTCAAATTTCCGTGTCCTTGAGCGCGAGCACTGGCAGCGATCCTGTGAAAACGAGGCTTCTGACCTAGTAGGTCTAGGGCGGGGCCTGGGACTCTGCGTTTCTGACAAGCTCCCTGGAGATGCTCCAGCTGTGTAGACCACACTCTGTGAACCCAGGGCATGAGGCGCTGCCCAGATGGGCAGAGATGGGGATGGTTATTGGTGAGACAAGGGGGCCTAAAGCACAGAGAAAGTTTACCACAGAAGCGAAAGCACAAAGTGGGTCCAATGTGCTAGAGAGAGAGAGAGAGGTGGGGACCCCGGACTCTACCACGAAGGGACAGAGAATTAGGTTGGGGTTGGTGTTTGCATTTAAAAAAAAAATTTTTTTTAACACTTATTTATTTTTGAGAGAGAGAGAGAGAGAGAGAGAGAGCAGGGCAGAGAGAGAGGGGGAGACACAGAATCTGAAGCAGGTTCCAGACTCTGAGCTGTCAGCACAGAGCCTGACGCCGGGCTTGAACTCACGGACCGCGAGATCATGACCTGAGCCGAAGTCGGACGCTTAACCGACGGAGCCCCCCAGGCGCCCCGGTGCTTGCATTTTTTAAGCTTCTACCATGTTCCAAAGGTTGTCAGGTGATACACTGCGCACCAGGAAGGGAGATACTTGTGAGTCCTGTTTCATCATGGACCAACCTGATATGAGACAGGTTCGGTGCCTTGCCCGGGGCCACACGGCAATAAGGGATTAAGCTGGGCCAGAGCCTGGGTTATGGGCCCTGAGCTCATGGTCTTTCTCGGTGTGGAGGCAGAAGGGGGTTGTATGTGACAAGAGGCACTGGCATTCCCTGGGAAACTGGGGGATGGGAGCCTTTGCTCTTGAGAAAATGCACCCGCTGGGCACTCTCTTCTCCACTCCACGGGTCCCGGGGATCCGCCCGGTATCCCTGCCTCATCACCGACCCACCTCTCTCTCCGCCCCTCTGCACCCGCAGGCCTGGTGGCAGGGGCATGGAATCCCTAGCAGGGTCACAGGGCTGTCTCAATGTAACCCTCTTACTGCCTCCCTCTGGAAACAACCAGCAGCAGGACTCACAGAACAGGGATGGGGCCTGGTGGATGCCGGTCTCATTTCCTGCGGGCCTCGTGACAAAGTTCCAGCCAGTGGGTGAGAACGGGAGTGGCCTGTACTACCTCTGGGCCTCACGTTTGAAGAGGAGATTGATTGCCTCCCCCAGCTAATCCCCCCTTTGCTCCAGTTGGAACCCAGCCGTGGACAGTGACTGGCTTCGAGCGTGCGGGCCCCGGGCCCTGAAATCCCCTGTGGGACCACGCAGCCGACTGCCAGACCCACTCTGCTCCCGACTCAGATGGAAACGGTGTCCCCCCGCCGGACTTCTGTGGCTGCAAGCCTCTGTGTTACAGCAGCTTAGGCCGCCTACCCAACACACGTCCGCCTGGCAGGGTGGAGTCTTAATGCGGAGGCTTCCTTTAGCCATTCTAGTCTTTCCTTCCTTCAGGGGGGCTGTTTGAACCTTCCTGACCCGGTCAGTCCTCTCTCTGATTTCCGCATGCGACACTGTTAAGGCACTTTCAGTTACAATTTTGCATTTATTGTTGTCATTCCATCGCCAACACGCCTGGGCCCTGATGACAGGGAATTCATTTTTCTTATTTTTGTTACCATTATCACTACTCATCGCTCAGTGTGGTCTGGCGTGACTATTTCTGTGAGTTCTTGAATGAATGAGTGAATGAGTGAATCAATGATGAGTGAATGAACAATGAATGAATGAGTGAATGATGAGTAAGTGAACGGTGAATGAATGATTGAATGAATGAACGGTGAATGAATGATGAGTGAATGGACAATGACTGAGTGATGAGTGACGGAAGGATGAGTACATGAACGATGACTGAATGAGTAAATGATGAGTAAATGAACGATGAATGAATGAACGATGAATGAACGATGAGTGAATGAACGGTGAGCGACTGAAGGATGAGTAGACGAACAATGAATGAGTGAATGATGAGTGACTGAAGGTTGAGAGGGGAGATGGGAGGAAGGGAGCTGCAGTTCGGTCACCCCCACCCTGACTCCGCCTGAGCCTTCTTCCAATTTCTTTTAGTGCCCCATTGGTGCACTTTGTGCTTCTTTTCATAACAGAAACTGCAAACTCAGAGAAGGTTGGAAGTATGGGGCACATTCTGGAATCACTTAGAGTCTGTCCGACCGGCTACTGTCCTCTGTGAGTACTTCAGTGTGTATTTCCTACACCAAGGCCCAAAATCAGCGCATCCGTCCCGATGCTTCACTGACACCCCATCCACAGACTCTCCCAGAAACCACCAGTTGTCCCAATCACATCCTGTAGAGCAAAGAGACCGTCTGTTGCTTCAGTCGTCGGTGCCTTTGGATTTTTCTCTGAGTTTCATGCCCTTGACACTTTTGAAAACCACAGGCCGGCTCCCTTGTAAATATCCCTCCCCTGGGGCTGATGTTTCCTCCAGTTTCCATCCAGGCGGTGCCCCTGTGGTGGGAACATCACAGAAGTGGTTGGACTTGGTTCGGTGGTTGGTTGGCTTAGACTTGTCCTGTCACTTTACCATTTGAGTAAGACGAGAGGTCCCGAGCTTCTCCTGTAAGTGACCTCCCCCCCTTCACAAGTGATACGTGTTTTGTAGGGAGGTTGCATGTAAAATACATAGATTCCCCTTTCCTCAAGAAACCTTCGATGTATTTGTTCATTCATTTGCAGCAGTATGGATTTGTGGCTTCCTATTTTGTTCTACAGGTTACATCCTGTTACTCTCACTTTCATGCTCTGTGTTCTCTGATTGGCCAGTGAGGGTCCCTTTGAGCTGGCTTCTGTATCCCTTGGGCATGGTCCCATCAGTCTCTTCAACTACCTTGATTTCTGGCAAGAGATGGTATAGGCTTATCTCCTACATCCCCTGCCTTGGCCCTGAAAACAGCCACGTCTCAAGAAACCCCGGTTCCTTTTAGAAGAGAACGGTGTCTAGAAGCCAAAATGCGGCCGAGGGGGGTGCTCGGTATTAAGGGAGTGTGGCTGTTACCAAGCGCTCTCTCTCATTGGACACTTATGTCTCTGTTTATCTCTACATCTAGCTGGACGTATTGAAAACCAGGCACTTACAGTGATGTGCCCAATTCTGACCCAACACCAGAGTTTATTCTGGCTTTGTCACTCTCTGTCTGCTGGGACAGAGAGAAACTTGGCTCCTAGCCTTCGGGTTACTTATGTGACTAATCCTCCTGTATGGGGACCTCTCCCGTCCACTGCCACCACCTCCCCGACATATGTCCTCCTCTTCCCGCCACCCCATGCATGAGCGCCCGCCTCACCCCTCCTTAGGCTCTGACGCCTCGCTCAGGGCTCCCCTCCCAAACATGTAGGTCCTCCCCTGCACCTCGCTTTTAATGCCCTCGTTATGTCTTTGTCTTCCCCACCGGGTTCGGCAACTCTTCAGAGGTTGGAATTGGTTTAATTCTTCTTTCCGTACTATCACCTGCTGCTGTTCCAGATACACAGAAAGCACTCGGTGAATGCTTGTTGTGGGCAGAAAGAGAGGACAACGGGGGGTAAAGGAGGCCAGAAGCCAGCGCGTTGCTGCTGACGGAGCAGAGCAGGGTCAGGGAGTGGGGGAAGCTGGAAAGGAGGCCGAGTCAGACCACAGGGAGCTCAGAAACCCGCAGAAAGGAGATGCTGGCTGCCCATTCTCCGGACAGTGGAGAGCCAACGGCCACTTTCAGCCCGAGAGGGACAGGCCAGACCTGTGTTTCGGAAGCAGCCCCCTGGAGGATGCGCTGGACGGAAAAGCACGGAGACGGCCGTGGGCTCAGAGCGGCCCGGGGGTGGTGCCGTTGCCCCCTTCCAGCTGACTTTCAGTCCTGTAGTTACTTCTGCAAATGGAAATGCGGCCGCTCTCAGATATGGTGTTTTTGATGTTCTCATGTATAAATGCATAAAAAAAGAGAGCTGCTTTTCAAACTCCATCTACTTTCTTGTCAGTCTCAGCTTCATTTTCAATTCCCTACTTCGGTGTCCTCATTTCCTCCTTGATGGATGGCTTGATTCCAGCCTTGTCTGGAAAGCACTTCGGGCTGGGGTTTTCGGTTTTTCCTCTCAAGCCCTAGAAGCAGCCGGGGCACGGGCCAGGCGGCGGTGTGGGGCGGGATGCGGGGGCCTGGGATCTGTTCTGCATGGTGCCTGGCTGGCCTGGCCTGGGGCTGCCTGCAGTCCCCTGAAAAGAACGCTCAGGGACAGAATGAAGGATGTCCAACACAGCCCTTCTTCCGTCGAGGGACACCGTTGTCTACCGGGCAGTTCTCCATGGTTGCCTTCATGCCTCAGTGGCCCCAACCACGACTCATTCCCTCGTAGCACACTCTTCCTTTCACAGACCCGGGCACAGCTTCGCCCTGCCGACAAGGACCCAGGTTTGCTCCTTCTCCCCACCGTCTGCCCAGGGCGTCTTGACGACTCATCCACGCACAGGACGTGGCTAACGTCCTCACGTGACGCAGTGAAAACCACGGTCACACACGGACACACGGCCCGGGGACGCCCTCCTGAGCACCTGCACCTTGGGCTCCGAGGAAGAAACGAAGTCTCGCGGGGAGTTCCCCCTTCACGTTCATTGGCTGGGATCGGGTCACGTGACGGCCCGCCCCCACGGGAGCCTGAGCACGCGCAGATGGGCCTTTTGGGCGTCTGGCCCTGGGAGGCGGAGCCTGCTGGTCAGCCCGGATACCTGCTGTCCAGAGGCATCTCCGGGAAGGCAGGCTTGAGGGTGCCGTGGGCTGGGACCCCCAGGTGGGAGGTATGGGTGAAGAACATTCCTTTCTTGCCTTGGCTGCCTCTCTGGTTGCCTCCCCCGTGCTGAGGGCATTCCCTGGCATACGGTAGTGCTCAGCACTATTTATGAAATGGGCACGATTAGGGCTCAAAGTGACTGCTTTCTGGAGGAACCCAGACGTCGTGTCAGGACCAGGAAAATGCCCTTTGCCATTGGTGTGGTTCTGAGAAGCGTGCCATGAGGGGGCCCACGCAAGCGGGGGCTGATGGCGTGCAGGTCCGGCCGAGGCCGGCCGAGGAGCTCCCCGCTGCAGGGCTTGAGGAGGGGTGTCTGAGTTATAGGATGCAGTGGAGAACATTCAGGGTTGGGTTCCCACTTGGGTCGGGGTCTACCTGTACAGCCGTGGATGACACACCTCTAGCATCAGGCTCATCAAGGGAACCATGGGGGTAATGACAGCCTGCTCTTCAGGGCTACTTAAGAATGTCTAGGAGACAGCTGTTTCTAGAAGGTTCCCAGTGGGTCGGGCATTCAATAAGTGATAGTCACGATAATACTACTACCAAGTTCCTATCCCTTGTTCTTAGAAAGCCACCTGGCCTTTAACAGGTGTTCAATAAATTATTCTGATTCTTTTAATTTCCTTTAGATTCTCAGAAACACAGGAACATCCTGACTACGGAGAAAAAGTCTTCCTCAGTGAACTCCATATTCTGAAGTACCAATAAGGGCAGGGGAGAGGCATTTCTGCGCTTCACATTTTTATGAGCTCATCATCTGCTACGGTTTTTAGATGGGGAAATGTGATTGTCAATTAAGAATCTGGAAAAGGGTTCCTTTTATTAAAACACATACACACGACGTAAGCACTATATTTCATACTGAATCGGAGATGCTGCAGGCTAGCTGAAATTTACCGCCTCGTGTCCCAGCAGAGAGAATTTGCAGCTGGATTAATGCCCCTTTCTCTGGTAGTAAATCAATTTCATACATATGGCCGTATTTCCGCCCAAGTGACAGGCGGCAATGGCTGCTGTTTTGTAGTCACCATCGGAAAACCCGGGACAACTCCCCACTTACTTGGCGCCTCGAGGCTCTGTGAATAATGCAGAATTATGAATTTTTCCCGGAGAGGGGCATTTTAGAACGCTCGGCCTGGTCATTCCAAAGATGGGATCACTGAGGTTGGGGCTTCCGTTGAGCGCACGTTATCTCTCCATCTGGCCACTTCTCTACCGTGACCTCTGAGGCCATGGGGGGACCATCTAGAGAACATTCTGGGGCCACTGCCCGCGTTGCTTCCCCCATTCTGGGAGCCTTGGACTTCTTCCGTCATGCTGCCTTTCCTCTTCCTCTGCCTGGCCTTTCTACCCTTGGGCATCTTCTAGGTCAGGCCTCTGGTTGTGTGCTCTCATTACCTAGCACGTCTCCAGCCAGGCATCCACATGGGTGTAATTAATCACTGCATAATTCATCGATTTAAGGTTTAATGCCCACCCTCCCTCATGAGTGTCTTCATGGTGGGGACTCCGTGCTTCGTGGGGATGAACACCCTGCATTCCCTGCACTGGGCCCAGAGCTTCAGTGCATCTTTGTGGAAGGAATGAATTCACGATCGCTGGATGAATGAAACGGCCAGACGTGGAGACTTGTGACCACATCTGGGGGATTGCAAGAAGCTCCCTGTATTTGGAGCGGAAGGTTTCCAGTGTGAGTGGAGAAGGATGAGTCTGGGGAGGCCGGTGAGAGGGCGGAGAGGAAGGCCATGGCTGCGGGGTCGCGAGAGGTGCTGGTCCGGGAAACGTGCCGTGGTTGGGCGTGAGTCAGCGCAGTGTTTCTCACACCTTGTTGCACCAGGGAACCCCAGGTCTGGGGTGGAGTCGGTGGGAAGCATCGACATTTCTAACAAGCTCCCGGGAAGGTTAATGTGGCTGGACCGAGGACCACAGTCCTAGAACCCTCACTCCTGGCAGACGGTAGAGGACAGCCAGGAGGTGAGGGAGACTGAGGCAGAGACACCAGTTGGGAGGCAGTTGGGATGGTCCAGGACCAAGGACATGAGGGAAAGTCTGAGGCAGAGCACTAGGGACAGGAGGAGGGTCTAAGCTCTTAGGCATGGAGGAGGGCCAGCCAGTAGGACTTGTGATTAGTTTATTTTAAAATTGCAGGAACTAAGGGCACCTGGGTGGCCCAGTCGGTGGAGCGCCCGACTTCGGCTCAGGTCACGATGTCACGGTTCGTGGGTTCAAGCTCCGCATCGGGCTCTGTGCTGACAGCTCGGAGCCCGGAGCCTGCCTTGGAATCTGCGTCTCCCTCTCTCTGCCCCTCCCCCTCTCATGCTCTCTCAAAAACAAACATTAAAAAAATAAAATAAAATAAATAAATAAACATAAAAGTAAAGGAACACAACAATTTAAGACTTAAAAAAAAAAAAAAAAACCATTGAAAGAACACCATTCATTTTGTGGAAAATAATGGGTTATAAATCCGTGCTGCTGTCCTTGCCGTGGCAACAGAACTCAGAGCTCCTGTTCCCCCAACACTGTGCTGGGTGGAAGCCTGGAGTCGTTCCTGGATCCTGACCAGATCAAGTCCCCAGCTGTGGGGCTGGAGCCCTGGCCCTAAACCCAGCTCCCTTGCTTGGCACTGGGGCCTCCTAGACCCCTCGCCCCCAGCCTGAATGCTGCCTTCTCATCCTCACTCCCTGCCCCCTGTTTGTAATGAGATGGACCAGCCAGTTTTCATCAGCCCGTAACTGAGACCCTCCTGTTGTCCTCCCTGGCCCAGAACAGCCCAGATGTACAACCCCTTTCTGCCGTGGTCCTGACTGTCCCTTCCTTCCTTCCTTCCTTCCTTCCTTCCTTCCTTCCTTCCTTCCTCCTTTTCCCCTCTCTCCCTTCCTTCTGTCTCTTCCTCCCTTCCTTTCTCCCTTCCTTCCTTCTTTCCTTCCTTCCTTCTTTCTTTCCTTCTTTCCTTCCCTCCTTCCTCCCGGCCCACCATTCAGGTCCTGGTCATTTTTGCCACACCAGAAGCATGATGATGACAGCTACCTGGGCAGAAGCCACCTGAGGCACCTGCTTCAGTAAGATATAAGTGGAAGTTGTTGGAGAGGATTTTAGAAGTGCTCCTGCCGTGTCTCATTTTCTGTCCGGCTGCCCGGAATGAGGATATGGTGGCTGGAACCCTGGCATCCACATTGCATGTGGCAAATAAGTGATTTATGACCCACTACCAGTTGCAAAGATCTTTCTTTCTTTCTTTCTTTCTTCCTTTCTTTCTTCCTTTCTTTGGCACTATGAGCTGCCTGCATGGATCTCATATTCAGTCTGGCAACGTGGTACTTTTCTGGGGCCTTTTTTCCATGAGAGCACCTCATTTCTCTCTCCATAGGATCCTTGGCTGGTTCCAAGCCTGCTTGAGAAATTGGCACTTTCAATTCCCTTGTTCTTCCTTCGCTCTGAGAACCCCCAGCCCCAGCTCTCCCCACTGCCCGCAGATGCCTGCCTCGTGCCTCAGCCCGCGGGAGAAGCTGGCCCAAGGTGGGCCAGGGAGGACTACATTTTGGGCCAATCGTTAAGCAACTCCTGGAGATAAGTATATTAGCTGAATTTCTTCATAGATGAGAAAGGGGCCTCCACGAGATTATCTCACTTCCCCAGAATCATTCATTTGTTCACTCACTCAGTCGTTACTTGTTGACCTTCTATTATGTGCCAGACATTGTTTTCATAGTTGGTGATGCCCGCAGTGCCGTGCCACTTTCCGGGATGGAGGAGATGGCAGACAGACAGGCTTGGCCGCGCTATGTCTGGGTCATGTCAGGGTACCAAGGGGATACAGGGATACAGGATGCCAGGGGGTACAGGAGTCGCCCAGCCATGCCGTGACAGCATCGGAGAGGAGCCCGGCTCTCCCCGCTCGACAGGTGCTTTGGAATCAGACTGAGTTAGAGATGGGTGAAGACGCCCCCAGGTTTGGCTCAGTTTGAAAGTAAACTAAGTTTCCTAAGGAGATAAAAGGCAAAAGCTTTGCAACCGTCTACGATGAAAGATCCCAATCTAATTTTGTACCCTGCTGACAGCTGGGGCAGTAGCTTCATCGGTGACCATCCTGTCCAACTTAAAGAGTTTTCCGTTCTGTTTTCTTTTCAGAAAATGAAGGCGCCTCAGGCATCGCGAGTTCTCCGTGCGGAGCTGGGGCTATTTCCACGGAGCGCTCTGTGCCTTAATGGCTCGGCATTGATCGGAACTATCGACCTCTTGGTTTCAAATAACTGGCACGGTGTCCAGTGGATCCGGATAATTAAGACTTCTCAAATGGCAGCTAATAATTTGCATCCGCAGTGTAGGGAAGCCATGCAGGTGGGGCATCAAAGGAAAAGCTCATCCTGGTGGTCGTCTGATCTTTGCTAATGGAGTCTTAGAAAAATCATTTCACCCTCCTGACCTCCCTTACAGAAGCTATTGAGTGACCTATAGGGAGATATTTTCACTTATCAGAAAACGCTTGGGACTGACTCCCAGCGTTAGGGAGCGCGAGCTGCTTCTCAAGTTCGTCCCTGCCCTCTGTCCCGCAGTCACCCACAAGGGTCAGGCTGGCAGCTCCCGGAGGGTCCCCTGCAAGAGGTCATTCTGCTTCCCAACCCTCCTTCCTGCCACCCATCCATTACACTCTATTCCTCTGCTTCCACACCTCTGCTATGTGCAGAAAGAAGGAGAGTCCCGATTCCTGTAGGACATTGGTGTCAGTTCTTCGTTCCCCCACATCCTACATCCACACCCCTGCCTAGACCTAAGCGGGTGCAGTGAGCATACTTCCCTGCACCTTGACGTTGGGCTCGACCGTGTGACTTTCTTTAACCACTCGGATCCCTGAGAGGAGGTGGGGAAGTATGCTCCGGTGGCTTGGCTCGCCTCATGTACTGGTGATCTGCCGAGGAGAAGAGCACGCCCTGGCCGGCCGCTGGCCCAAGGAGGATGGGGGAGGTGTGGAGCAGACTTACAGCCTGGATCCAAGCCCGGCCAAGCCCAGCGTAGACCGGCGAACCCGTGGTCCGCCGACAGAACTGTGGAGCGTGCGAGCAAATATTTATTGTTGTAAGCCGCTGACTTTGGGGTGGCTTGTTACGCAGCCCTGTGAGAACAGCAGCTGACTGATAATGACTGCTTTGTAGCAGGGTTACTTTAAGTTTGATTCTCTCCTAAGAATGAGGTAGTCAAGGCAAAGACCATGCTCTTCCTCATCTAAAATACGGCTGAGTCAGCTATACAGTAAGACTCAGAAATTGCTTGTAGAACTGAGACTGGTCATGGGAGACGCCACTAAAGAAGGGAGAACGGATTCGAAAGTGGGACATTGTTTGTATCACGGGCGACAACGACAACAGGATGTGTCCAGCACTAACTGGGCTCCCGGCAGTGTTCTAATTCTTTTCCATCCTTCTTTGTCCCCTTTGCCCATCCTCACAGCCCCCTGGGGAAGCTGCCATTAACACTCCCGCTTGCTTTCTAGGTGAGGGAATGGATGCTCAGTGAGGCTGAGGGTTTTGCCGGACACGAGTGACCACTACGGGGAACGAAGGTGCCTTCCCTCCCCGCGCCTGCTGTGTGTCCCTTCCTTTTCGCATGGAGTGGGGGCAGGCCAGCCCCACCTGCCAGGATGGAGCCACAGGTCCCACGGGTGTCATGGCAGACCGACTGGAACGTGGTGCAACTGGGATTTGAGCTGGTTTCTCCTCGCTTCCCAGGCCACGCTGAGAGGGGAGCGGGGTGCAAGCAGCCCAGGAGCAGGAGGAGGGAGAGGGGGCCGAGGAGAGAAGGGGCAGAGCGCAGGGACAGTGAGCGGCCGCCTGTGCTGGGCCCGGGCACAGAGGCGCAGGGGGCTGGTGGGAAGAGGCTCCATGGGCAGGGGCCGGGAGGTCATGTTCCTCAGCTCTGTCCTGAGGCCCCGGCTCCCCTGCCCGCCTGAGCTCCCGGACTTGGGTCATGGCTTCCGTAACTGGCAGCCTGTGAGCCTCCTGCGACCCACGCTCTCCCGTGGACCCACGCAAACCTCACCCCGGGGGGGGGGAGGTGTTCTCATCACACCTTAAAGAGAGGGAAACCGAGTCACGGAGGTCAGTACCCGCAGGGTCAGCTAGCAGTGGTGGGGCCGGGATCTGGCCCGGGGCAGTCTGACCACAGATCCCGGGCTCTCACGAGCCGTGCTCCTCGAGTGAATACAAGATTTCCTCTCCCCTCTGTTTTCCTCCCCTCCCCTTTCCCTCAGGCACCAGACTACCCCCAGGAGGCCTTTTCGTGAAAGGTGCCCTTCCTGTGGGGCAGATGCAGCCCCACACGGCCTGGCGAGTGAGCGTGGGCTGGGGCCCAGCTCTCCTCAAACTCTCTTTCGGAACACAACCTGTCACACCGGCCTCCATGTTATCAGCTGATGGCCCCCTGGTTGCATTTCACACATGGCTGTCCTCCACACTCCTCGAAAGTGGCTCCCGTTGTCCCCCCCGCCCCCCGCAAATGTTGGGGTGGTGAGCAGGGGGACCCAGGACTTTCTCCCTGGTCCCAGCAGTCTAGGCTGCTGCCCGTGGGCGGTCGTCCTCGGGGACGGCTTGCGGTGGGGGCAGTGCGATGAGGAATGACGGGGTGGGACAGGGAAGGCTTTGGTCTATTTTAAGTGATTAAGAATCCATGTCATTTAGTTGGGGAAGAATCACACCTTCCTTTTCAAGTTTCAGATCTGCTGGAAGAACATGCGTTTTGGAGTCAGACGGAATTAAGTTTAGCTCCTAACCACCCCTCTGCTGCACCGTTTTGACGACAACAAAATGCCTGTTCCTCAAGACTTCTCACTGCCCTCTGCTGAAAATGCGTCCCGAATTGCCATGATGATTAAGGTAAACGGCGTCCTTAGAGCTGAGCAGTACGCAGCTTGTGCAACGGTGTATGGCGGCCCTAATCCTGACAAGTCGCAGCGTTTATGAACCTTGTTATCTTTACCCATAAAATGGAGTTTTATATTTGTTAGAGAAATGGGTTAGTAAACGTTAACCCTATTAGATTATTATTATCGTTGTTGTTGCTGTTATCAGATTTCAATTCTGATAAAAATGATTATGAAATTGATCAAGACACCTGGTACTTCTAGATGATTTATATGTTGCCAGTGGGGTTTTCAGTTTATTTTCCGATTGTCTGGTACAGTCACAAGGCATTCTTATCCCTCTTTTCCAGGTCAGAACATGGACTTGTATATCGTTTCCGGGCTTAGACAGAATAAGACCGTCAGGAAAATCCAGAGGAACATTCCAACTTCCTAATTCTCATTTTGCTTTTCATCACACCACCCTGCCCTTCCGAAGTGCCTGCCAGTGAGGTGGAGGGGGGGGTCGTCTGCGGGTGTGTGTGCACGTGTGTGCACTTTTGCTGAAAACGTACCTTTGTTGCAAAGTCTTATTAAGCTGCCTTCTGTCATTGTTCCAGATTTATTGCTTTAATTTGTCTTGGCTTTTTATACACAGGAGCTGCATTTCCTTTTGTTCCACCTCAGTTTCAACCTGCCTGTGGGGTATCGAAATATATTTTTATATTTTTTTCCTTTATAGTTCCCTTCTCTGGTGACCACTGTTAAGCCAGAAAATGATTTACTCCGGACACGGGGGTCAGCAAAATGTGAAGTCGTTTGTACCCGTCGTCCGCCCGTGTTTATGGACAAACCTGTGTAGACGCGGAGCCTGGACCACGGAAGCCTGCTGGATGAGCCAGGATTTTCAGGGAATCCCTCTCTCGTCCTACCTGCTTCACTGCTGTCTCCCTACAGACCAGCGAGCACGGGGCAGGGGAGGGTCTCCCCGGGTGGCTCTCCCGTCTCTCTACAGACCCCGGGCCTCCTGCGCCCTCACCCACGCACTCTGCGTCGGGCCCCAGCGAGCGGGCCCTGCAGGGCTCGAGTCTGAGCCTCTGTCCCTCCTCAACACACCTTCAAGGAGGCGGCCCACCGATGCGCACCGGGCCCTCCAGGGGCTGTGGCACAGGGCGCCGTTCAAAACTTTCATAAAACACACGGTGCTGGTTTTCTTTTGGTGAAGCCACTGAAGGAGGGAAGAAAGGAAAGGCCGGGAAGAAGGGAAGGAGGGAGCGGGGAAGGGGAGGATGAGAGCCTGAGGATCTGAGCTTTGAGAGACAAAAGTCATGACTTCCTGTTCTTTCTTTTAATCTGTTTTCAAAATTTATTTTGAGAGAGAGAGAGAGAGAGAGAGAGTGAGCGAGCGAGAGCAGGGGAGGGGCGGAAAGAGGGAGAGAGCGAGAGGGAGTCCTAAGGAGGCTCCGTGCTGTCAGCACAGAGCCTGGCGCGGGGCTCGAACTCATGCACCGTGAGAGAACGAGCTGAGCCGAGGTCAAGAGTCCGATGCCTAGCCAACTGAGCCACCCGGGGCCCCACTCCTAATCTTCCGTGCAGGTTTATCCCCTTCTCCAGCCTCCCCCTTCCCTCCTCCCCTCTCTCCGTGTCTGTTTCTGTCTCTCTCACACACATGACACCCCGCAGTCTGGCTCGTGTCCCTCCCGTCTTGTGATTCTCCTGCCATCTCTTCCCTGTCACCTCCTTCAGACGCCCCACCGGCCCATCCTCGGGCACCTGTTTCCTCCCCTCCAGCCGGGTGGGTCGCTCCATCAGTCGTCTGCTCTCACTGCCTCCCATCTCTGCCTGCAGATCACCTGCAGTGACACCTCGGGCCCGAGTCACAGCTTCTCCGGCCCCCATGCACCTGTGAGATCAGGGGTAGCCTAGCGGACAGACAGGCCAGGGAATCACCGCCCCATGTTGACGGCCGCACCAGGACCCCTCCCCTCTTTTCCAGGCTCCACAAAAAGCAGGCATGGCAGAGAAGTGTGGTGGACTTTGTACCTTGGTGCTCACGCTGTGGGGGTGCAGTGTGGGTGGTCTTCGGTCTCCCACCTGTCACCCGTGGCCAGCTTATCAGGAAGATGCCAGCCACTTGTGAGACGTCCCGGTAGCTTTGCGCGACTCATCTGCAGTGCCCTGCTGGAGGCGTCCCCATATTACCCTGTCCTTGCCTTCCCTGCCCCCTCTCCTCTTTCTGCCTCCTGGGAACACTTCCGAAATCAAATCTGTATGCCCACGTCCTTGTCCCACGTTCACTTTTGGGGAGATCAAAACTACGATGACCGTATTCTCAGGTTGTGGTTTTACGTGTAAGGATTGTCTCATGAAACGTGTATTTCCCTCCTGAGTCCGTGAGCTCCCGGGGCTCTCCATGTATCTTGTTTGCCTGTTTGGCCATCACTGTATCCTGAACACAGTTCCTGGCACACAGTAGGTGCTCAGTAAATCCACCCCAAGTGAATGAACGAATGATCCCTGCATAACGAGGTCATGTTGCCTCGAGATGATGCCATTATCCAACTTCCTTCTGAAACAAGGGGTTGCAGGTGGTGGCGCGAGACACCTGTTCTTTGTGTCAGTGCGACCTGCCTATTCTGGCTGTCATGGATTGGATCTGACCACAGTTCAGCCATCCGTGAGCTGACCAGACGGAACCAGGGTCCTAGGAGGAGGTCTCCTCGGAAAGCTCTGGCCAACAAGTGCTCCCCATCCCAGAGAACCTCAGGTCCTAGAGGGAGACGGCGACGTTGGTGGAAGAGGTGGGAGAAGAGACAGAGGCACCGAGAGGGGAACTTGAGAACGGAAGAGGAATGGGAGCTGCTGGGCACCCAGCTGGTGTCCCCGAGCCTGGGTTTCCAGCAACTGAGACCATTTCCTGAGCCCTACCTTCCAGGTTACCTCTCTAGGCAGCCTCCTCTCCTGTGGTCTCTGGTGACCTCCAGACTGTCTACTTTGTGATGAGTTACCTCCTGGTGGACTGGGTTCTTCCTGTGAAAGGAAGCCTGGTCTGAGTCTTCTGACTTTCCAGGAACAAGGTCATGAGCCAATTTGCAGCTTGGAGTGAGGCAGGCTGTGTCCCGCGGCCACCGTGGCATCCCAGGGAAGAAGGAGGTCTGTGCTTGGACACAGGATGGCAACCCTCCCCACTAGAACACATTTCCACCTCTGTCTTGGCACCCGGTATCTCCTGTCACCTCGGCTCGGTTTCGGGCTGAATAACCTCCAGGTGACACCCCATCCCCAGCTCTAAGAGCTCATGGTCTGCACTCGATAGTCCCAACCCCTATACTCACTGCCCCTCTGGTTCAATCTTTGTCAGGGAGCCAGAAAGGAGAGCCAGGGTGGTTTAAGGGGGGTTCAGGGCTGGGGCCAGCAATCCAAGTTAAGGCAGTGGCCGATGGCCACGACTTTGCTCATGGGGTGCCACCTTGGCCTTCCTCTCTCTTCCCTGCCACCTCAATGGTCCTCCTCACCACCGTCTCTTTGAAGCTTCTTCCCATCCTTTGCTAACTTCTGTCTCAAGGCTCCGTGGCCTCAGTGAGGGTTCTCCAGACACACACACACACACGCACACACACACACACACACACACACCATGAAGAATTGGCTCCCTTGCTTATGGAGGCTGAGAAGACCCATGGTCTGCCACCTGCAAGCTGGGGGTCCAGGAAGCAGGTGGCATAATTCAGTCTGAGTCTGACGTCCTGAGAATCTGGGGGCTGATTGTATAAATCCCAGTCTGAGTGCAGGAGAAGATGAGATGAGATGTCCCAGCTTGAGTAGTGAGGCAGAAACGAAGGGTAAATTACTCCATCTTCTGCCTTTTGTTCTACGCGGGCCCTCGAGGGACTAGATGATGCCATCCCATACTGGGGAGGGGGTGCAATCTACTCTACACGTTCAAATGCTAATTTTCTCTGGAAACATTCTCCCAGACAGGCTTAGAAATGATGTTTCATATGGACACAGGTGGCCAGTCAAGTTGGCCCAGAAAATCAACCACCACACATGGAGAGTGGCAGGTGCAAGGGCCTGAGAGAGCTGAGAATAGCTTGGTGTTGCCCAGACCTTTCCAAGGAAGGGCAGGGCCCAGCTCCCCATCGGCCCTTGGGGATAACAGTGCCCCATGACAAATCTGCCTCAGAGCACAGTCCCGGCAAGGGGTGTCCGAACATGCCAGAGAAACAGCCAACCAAAATGCACAACAAAACCAACTACGTATCTCCACCGGAGAGGACAAAATGCCTGCATGAAGGCTACTGTCATCCCTCTCCTGGGCTGGCACATCCATAAGGAACTTCGTGGGTGAGCCAGGCTGGAGGCTGAAGGGATGAAGGGGAGAAGTGTTTTCTCTTAGTCTAAACAGGTGTGCAAACCCTTTTCTGCAAAGGGCCAGGCAGTAAATGACTTCAGGCTTTGTGGGTCAGGTCAGTTGCAACTACTCAGCTCAGCCATTGGAGCAGAAAAGTGGCCGGAGATAAGATGTAAGTGAATGGGTATGGCTGTGTCCCAATAAAACTTTATTTACAAGTGAGCAGACTTGGGCCGCTGGCCTTAATGTGCCGCCCCTGCTCTGCAGTCATCTCCAGGCTCCTGATGGGTGGGTGGCTGTTACCTGCTGCCCTGGGATCCATTCACCTGCAGTCAGCGGGAGACCTGGGCCCTTAGCTGAGCTCAGTCAGCAGTCATGCTTCTGATGAGTCGCCTGGAACTTGGCTGTGCACACTTCTGTGCCTTCTCCTCCTTCACCGCCTGGGTGTGAGCACTGTGATGGCCGAGCCCATCCGGTGGGCTGTGCATTCTGGCCTTAGCCCCCTGCTTCTGGCTGTGTGCCTCCGGCCAAGCAAGTGGGTCTTGCTGAGCTGAGTTCCTCCGCCAACAGTGGCAGTGAGAAGAGGCACAGAAGCCACGCCAGCGTCTGGGGTAAAGCACGCGGTGACTGAGCTGCACGTTGAAGGGCTGGGGCCCCCTCTTTGGATTGTGGAAGGAGGGTGACCCAGGCCAAGGGACAGCACCTGCCGAGGTCAGGAGGTGTGAGCTACAGCACCTTCTCTGTGGAACTGACTCTCCTTTTGGAACGTGGCAAACAAAGAAACAAAGAGCATCTCCCGCAGATGTTGGCCCATGATTGCCTGCCCCCTTTCTAGGTACTAATGAGGCACCAACGAGGTAAAGCATGTGTTGCTGGGACCCAGGATGGGCGGAAGCTGGGATTCAGCATCTGGCCGCGTTCTTTAGAGCCAGGGGCCCTTAGCCCTTTGGGCATTCGATTTGCTGGGGCTAATTTGCCTGGGGAAGTGGTGTGTGTGGGGGAGAGGGCGGGGGGGGGGGGGTGTTGCATTGAAGCCTGAGCTGAGACCCAAGCCCCCAGAGGTGTCTCCTCCCAGCAGTGGACCAAAACTGAGTCCTGCAGGGAGGGGTGGGCCCTGGCCTTTCCTCCTGAGGGTCGCAGACCCTATGCAGACCTGGTAGGAGGCTTGCAGCTCGGCGGTAAGGGAGGCTGTGTGGTTAGGGTCCAAACTCAGCATCAGCAAGGCCTGGCCCAGCCCGGACTGTTTGCCAGCAGCAAATGTGACCGGGAGGAGGAGTGGGGAATACTTATTCCCCAGTATAAGGTGACTGTACAGTTACCTGGGGTCAGGACTGGGACACACAGGAAAACCTTGGATTGTGAGTAACTTATTCTGTGAGTATTCTACAAGATGAGCAAATATTTCTCATAAATTTTAACTTGAGAAACGAGTCATGTCTTGCGATGTGGGTAGTATGTGATGCCGAATGTCACATGATCACAACTGAGCCAATGGTTCTTGACCTTCCCTTTGGAATTCAAGTGCTTTGGATTACAAGTATGTTTCCAGAATGAATTATGCCCCTAAACCAAGGCTTCGTTGTATGTCTTTTGGGGACACAGCTGAACGCACCAGAGTGGGTGTGCGCATCATGAGGGTGCCTCCAGACCTCCACACGCGCCCCTGCCCCTGTGCCCCCATGTCTCCATGGACATGCCCCTCTCTCCAGCTGGCACTCCAGTCCTGATCCAAATCCATCACTACTTTTGGGGTCTTCCTAGGGGAGTTTCTGGCAGGAAAGACATCCCATTAGGCTGGTGGCCACAGCACGGTGTCTTGGGGCTGGGCTGGGAAGGATTTTTATGAAGGGTTGGGGGTTGACAGGCCTTGCGTGAGCCCAGCCTGGGAAGCTGATGAGATCAGAATCCATTACCGCCCCTTAATTTTCTTGCTCTGAAGAAAGACTTTTCTCTGTGATTGAGTTTTCCCAGAAAAGATTTCTAAAGCAATGGCCTAAAAGCTCTTCTCAAAAACCACACCTAAAAACAGAAGCCTTCCCTCCAGCCATCTTGACTCCTGGCAAAGAAAAAAATGAAAAAGGCAAAGGAAAGTAGTGTGAGCTGAGGAGGAAACAGCTGAGAGAGAGGATTCTAACTGCGGAGCTTGTGGGGGCCCAGGATCATTTGTGGGGGGCTGGCTTCTCCCCTGCTCTATTTCTTTTGGTCTGGACTGGTTTGATTTTTCTCTTCTACCTTTTTTTTTTTTGAGAGAGAGAAAGAGAATCGGGGGGTGGGGGGAGGGCAGAAGGGGCAGGGGATCCAAAGCCGGTTCTGTGCGGACAGTAGTGAGCCTGATGAAGGGCTCGAACTCATGAGCTGTGAGATCATGACCTGAGCCAAAGTTGGTTGCACAACTGACTGAGCCACCCAGACGCCCCATCCTCTACTTTAAAAAAGATTTTTTTTAACATTTATTCTTTTTTTTTTTTTTTTGCGAGATGGAGACAGACAGAGCATGAGCAGGGAAGGGGCAGAGAGCGAGGGAGACACAGAATCCGAAGAAAGCTCCTTGCTCCGAGCCATCAACACAGAGCCCGAAGCGGGGCTCGAACCCACGAACCGTGAGATCATGACCTGAACCGAAATCAGACACTCAACCGACTGAGCCACCCAGGTGCCCCCCCCCCGCCCCCCCCAATCCTCTCCTTTAATAAAGAGAAGGCACGTGTTAAATTAGGGTCTAGACACCATGCCACCAGCTTTGGGCGAGTGTACCCACTCTGGGCCTTACTCTCCTTGTCTATAAAATGGGTACAATAAAGTCTGCTTTGCAAGATGGCCTAGACAGTGAATAAATAAGATTGGAAAAGGGTCCTGCTCGATGCCTGACACATAAACGCTCAGTGTTACTGTAACTTCACTTCAGTCCGTGAACACCTGATCAAATGGGCCCGATTCTCTTTTCCACAGATTTGGACGCAGCCTCACAGAGGTGCTGTCACTTATTCCAACCCACCCAGCTGGGTGGGACGGAGCCTGGACGGACCCCCGCCCCGGTCCTCTCCTCCCTTCTTTGCCCTCTTCCCCCGCCGACCCTCCTCGCCTCACCCTTCCTTCTCTTTGTGAGGCCAAGGTGTACGATCGAGAGGGAGGCTGAGCTGGGGCAGAGGAGGCGTTGGGGACAGGACACTGGATTTGGAGTCAAGGGGCCAGACCGTGTGGGGTGGAGCCCGGGCAGTGCCTCCCTGTCCAGACCTCTTCTCCACCCCTGCTTTGGGCCGTGAAGGGAACACCTGTCCCGGCCACCTGTGAGGGCTGAGGTGAGGCCCCCTCCGGCCGTGATGCCCCCGCTCTGTGCCGGCGCTGAACGTGACCGTTCGCATGCCTCATTTCAAGCCCAGATGTCGTCAGTGCCCCTTGTCCCTCACTAGGGATTGGTGCCCAACTTGCAGAGGCACCTCGCAGACGTGGCTGCCCAACCCCCCCTCCGCCCCTCTCCTGCCCTCTTGGGCTCTCCAGAAAGGAGCTAAAAACATCAGCAGTGTTTCTGGTCTGCTTCCTTCCTCTTTTTTCCCCCTGATATCAATGGAAGAGGTTGTTTTAACACTTTTAATCATATATTTCATGTTCCCAAAGGAAGACGGTTCTCCAGTTCTTCGTTCATGCCACCTGACCTTCGCACGTGCTGTTCCCTCTGCCCGTGTCACCCTTCCGCTTTTTTTCACTGAAGTCCCACCAGCCCTGCAACATGCAGCTCGGCCGTGTGTCCCTCTCTGCGGCCTGGCCTGGCTCGGGCTTCCCCGCCTCCACCTTGCCCGCTGCTGGTGCTTTCGTTTCCTGCCCGCACGGGGCTCTCAGCTCCACCTGTCTGTGTCCTCGTCACAGACAGGCGCCATCGGCAGGGCCCACGTCCTCTCCCTCTCCGAGTTCTCCGCGGCCACCACCGTGCAGAGTGAGGGAAGGAGGCGCCACCCACCCGTCTCTGCACCACTCAGCCCTGAGGACCAGCCGTGAAGGCTTCCAAATGCAAATCAAACGTGTCTGCCTCAAATGAAGCCCCTATTCTGGTCTAGTGGGGGCAGAGCTGTTTCTTGGCCAATAAATATTAATAGGAAAAATAAACCAATCTTTTAGGCTTCTTCCCCCCAGCTGCCACCCCAGGGTCATAAATTATGTACTGGCTGAGTCTGTTTTGACAGTTGTGATAAAGTCGGTTTCAGATCCGGGGAGCGTTTCTCCTGAAAGATTTTGCAGCCTTGTGCATTGGCCACACAACAGCCCCGCCTCCCCAGCGCTCACCTTTTTTCCTGACCAGGACGACGATTTGACTAGAGTAGCTATTTTTCTACTCTGGGGCCTTCTCCGTCACCTCTTTGCCAAACAGATGCTGATTTTCCTTCTTTCTTTCTTTCTTTCTTTCTTTCTTCTTCTTTTTCTTTTTTAACATCTGACCCTTATCACAAAAACCTGGAAAGGTTTTAACAGGTAAAAAGGACGGCTGTCCCTGCAGTGGGTGTGATGGGCAGTGGTGGTTCCCTGCTTGTAACCGTTGTGCGTGCTGCTCTCCTTTATCCGGGGTGGGGTTCCCTTGTGTGGTCACAAATCCACCCCAACAAAATCCAGCCCATCACTGAGGGCCCGGATGAAGGTCCCGCTTCTTTCTGATTCTGCAGAGAGTTTCTGGCCCCATCCCTTCTTTCCGGCACACCTACAGTCAGGACTAAGAGGTGCCTTTGAATCTTTCCCCTCTTTGCTGCTTTCCATCTGGTCGGTGCAGGGCCACCCTTCTCCCATCTCTCCAGCGGCAACCAGGGGTGTTCCTGTCCCGTTTCGCTGCCACCCACCCCTCGCGTGCCCACCCGGGCTCACCTGGGCTTTCTTCCTCCTTCACGGATGTCTTCCTTGCACGTAGTACAGGGCACAGAGTCCGTTCCCTCAATGAAGATTTACACATCACCTCCAGTTTGAGGCAGAGATTTCCAGCAGCTCCCTGGGCCCTCTCCACTGGTAAACGCAGGCACGCTTACCCTAACTCCGGTCAAGGTCACCTCCAGCTGTTCTCAAATGTCTTACAAATGGACTTTGACAGCACGCGCTTTTCGCGCCTAGACACTTTTTTCTTCTCACCGCCATGTCTGTGAGATGAATTGAGTTTGTTGTATTTAGCGGTGGATTCTTTTTTCGTTACTGGGAAGTGTGGCAACTATCTTAGTTCTTTCCAGCTGCTGTAACAAAACACCACAGACCATGAGGCTTCGAAACAACAGAAACGTATTTCTCACAGTTCTGGAGGCTGGAGGTCTGAGATCAAGGTGCTGGCAGTTTCAGTGTCTGGTAAAGGAAAGGACCACATCCCGGTTCACAGACAGCTGTCTTTTTTTCTTTTTCAAGTTCATTCATTCACTCATTCATTCATTCATTCATTCATTTATTATATTTATTTTTTTTAAGTTCATTTATTTATTTTGAGAGAAAGCAGGAGTGAGAGAGTGGGGGTGGAGCAGAGAGAGAGAGAGAGAGAGAATCGCAAGCAGTTTCTGTCCTATCAGTGAGGAATCTGACGGGCTCAAACCCATCTATTCCCACTACATACACTGGGTTTTATGAATATTTTACGAACATTTACGAATATTTTACGAACATTCTTGCACCTGTCTTTTGGTGGAAACAAGTTTTCATTTCTCTCAGGAACAAAGCTATGAGGAGACTTTCCAGATCATAGACTATCTGTGTGTCTGAACTAATTGAACCAGGTGACACGCCCGCCAGCAATGGAGGAGAGTTCTAATTATTCAGTGTCTTCACCAACACTTACTAGTGCTGGCTTGTGTATGTGTGTGTGGGCGTGTGTGTGTGTGCGTATTTGGCTCATTGTTTACAGCGAGTCCTCAGTCTTTGATCTGAAGGAGTTATTTGTATCTTCTGGACGGGAGTCCTTGTCCACATATAAGTGTCCCAAGTGTCAATTCCCAGTCTCTGTCTCGTTTTATCGCTCTCTTAACGGTGTCTTTTGATGAATAGATGTTCTTCATCTTAATGAAGTCCCATTTATCAATCTTTTCTTTTATGGCTAGTGCTTTTTGTGGCATGTTTCAGAAATCTTTGTCTACCCAAAGGTCGTGAAGATTTTCTCCCATGTTTTCTTCTAGAAGCTTCATTGCTTTACCTTTCACATTTAGGTTTATGGACCATGTCAAATTAATTTTTATGTACTATGTGAGGTTCACCTTGACTTTTGAAATAGCCTCTTCCTTGGTACGGGCCTCAGCTTCCTATCTTGAATTAGCCCGGTTTTTGTTGCTGGCACGGTTTTCCATTCTAAAGCTAGGTCTGATCACATGACTTTTCTGTTTAAAACCATTTTTTATTTCTCTGTCTGTAAAGTCTAAAGTCCTTAGCGTGCATTCAGACAGATACTTCCAGGATCAGATACTTAATTTTCTAGCTTCATTTCCTATTAATCCTCTACGTGGATATTATACTCCACCCAAATAAATTCTAAATATCTACAATTATGGGTTCAATTTTTCCCCCTCTACCCTCAAAGATACACGGAAGTCCTAACCTTCAGTGTCTCAGAATGTGACCTACTCCAGGCAAAAAGTCGAGGAGATTATCCTGGGCAGTCTTTCACCACCTGCAACATCTAACATGGTTCTTGTTTTAAATATCTACTACTGAGTAACGAACTACCCCAAAAGGTAGTGACTTAAAAATGATAATCTGTCATTATCTCTCATGATTCTGTGGATCAATAGGTCTCAACTGGGTGTTTCTGGTCTGGTCTTTGATATGGTTGAACCCAAATGGCGGCTGCGAGTGTGGTCACTGAAAGACTCAGCCTGGCTAGACATCCAAGGTGGCATCTCCACGCACGTCTGGGGTGGATGGAATACCTGGGGTGGATGGGTTTCTATCTTCATGTAGAGACATGGACTTCTTCACATAATGGCAGTATTATGGCCATCCAACTGCTTACATGGAATCTGGTTCCCTGAGAATGAGTGTTCCAAGAAACCAAGAAGGGAGTTGAAGGGTTTCTTCAGACCCAGCCTCAGAAGTCAGGGAAAATCACTTTCTCCACATTCTATTGGCTAATGTCACGGGATCAGCCGAGGTTCAAGGGCAAAGATTATGCAAGAGTTTGAGTACTGGGAGGCATGGCTCATTAGGGCCCTGGAGAAACTATTTCCTATTATAAAATCTTGCCTATTCCTCATGTCTTATCTAGATTAATAAAGGACAGAAACACACCTAAAGGATGGCCTCAAACTCTTCCTTCAAATAGTGTAACCTCAGCAATATAGAAATGTCTCCCAAATTGCCATACCACACAATGCACTGATTAGCTAATGGCCCACGAGGGTATCTCCAGAATATCAGTACGTATTTTGAAATACAGAAAACAGAACAGCTCCTGGATATTACCTTGGAACTTCAGATTAATAAACAGTAGAATAGATGATCTCGTTCTAATCTCATTGTAATAATTAGCATTTTCATTATACTCAACAGAGCTCATGAAAACAACCATGTAATGGAAGTAACATGCGTTATAGACATTTTATGGAAGACTAGACGGGATTTCAGACAAGTAGACGGATCTGTACAAGGAAATAGTTCTTCATGGCTGAGCTGAGGTTCAAAGCTAGGCTGATTCAAAATCCACTGTTCCTTGGACTATAGTAGGTTTCTTCTGGCAGCAGGTTTGGGTCATGTATGACATTACCTTCCCCCCCCACCCCATACTTGTGCAGACATCACTAATCAATCACAGGTATCTATCCTGCTGAATTGAGACACTGTCTCATAATTCTTTTCACACCAGCCCTCACCCAATCACTAGGGGCTCAGTTAGGCTATGTTTTGGTGATTCTCTCCACACTGGAAGGATTGCCTCTTCTTTGGTTGTAGTATTATTAAACATGAGGGATATTCTTTGTTTACTCAGTCCTAAGAGGCACATTCTCACACACACACACACACACACACACACACACGCACACACCCCACCACACACACACTTTAACATTTCTGACTTGGGGTGTATCTTATAGTGAATGTAGTGCTGTTTCTTTTCCCTCTGGACAATCACTGTTAAATTGATGGTATAATGCTCAACAGGCAGCACCTTAGAACTGAGGAAATATACCCATTATTTCATTCATGTGTGCATTTGTCTAATCAGTATTTATATGCCGCTACTCCATGTGAGGATGGGTACTGAGAAATTACCTTACGTCAGTGAACAGGGTCCAGACTCAGTGCTTGAGGACAGTTTCTCAACCTTGGTATGACTGGCATTGGACCCAGATAATTGTGTATGTGTGTGTGCGGGTGTGTGTGTGTGTGTGTGTGTGTGTGTGGTTATGGTGGGGGGTGGTTATCCTGTGCGTCGTCAGATGATTAGCAAAACAATTGGTCTATATATTTTAAAGACCAGGGGTATTCCCACCCCAGTTGTGATAGCCAAAATGTCCCCAGATGTTGTTAAATGTCCCCTGGTGTGCAAAAATCATCCCTGTTTGAGACCCAGTGCTGTAGAAGTTACCTCCCTGGGTCATCGTAATCTTTGTCTTTGGTCTCATTTCACTCATTCATGGACTGAGATTTCATTTAAGTTGGATCGAGGCAATTGTTTTTTTTTCACCATGTGCCTTGGGACTTGGTTGTAATAAGTACTATTTTTAGGGTACTTACTATGAGCTGGACACAGGCCATGCTCTTTGTTACCCTTCACTTTGAATCCTGATATAGCAGCTGTGGTATATAAAGAGGGGTTCATAGTGTGGACTCTGGCACCACCTGAGTATAACTCCAGGCTTGTCATTGCTAGCTGTGTGTTCTCATGGATCAGGTAACTACTCTCTGCCTCACTTTATCCATCTGCAAAATGGGAGCGCTAAAAGTCAATATTCCAAGAAATATTTAGAATAATGCAGGGTGTGTAAGAAGTGCTCGTGCAACTCTTAGCTTTAATTCTTCAACTCAGTGACGTAGGTGCTTCTGTCTCCATTTTTCTCATGAGGAAATTGAGTCCGGGAGGTTGCATGGTCCACATTCACACAGCGAGGTGGGTGGCAGAGCTGAGATTCCGGCCCTGTCATACCTGATTTCAAAGCCGTCGGAAAAACTCCGAGCATGTGGCTCCCCTCCCAGGCCAGGCTCCGGTGAGGCTCTCGCGCCAGCCACCTTCCGGGCCACAGCGATCACACACAGCCGGGGACTAAGGCTCGCGTGCACTGCCTTTATTCGGCCCGCGTCACTGGGGGTCACGGGTTAGAACGCCGGGGCAGCGCTGTGAGACAAGGTAATGGGAAAACACCATGGACGGTGAAAAAAAGCCAATGAGAAGCACAAGGAGTGAAAGGTGGAAAATAACAGACGAGAACCAATATCGAAGACAGATGCTGGAGCTTAGCGGGTGACCAAGGTCAGCTTTCTTATCGCAGGCTTCTGCGTGCACTTTGACCCCACCCTGTCCGGATTCTTGGCAAAGTGCCTGTGTGCCGGACGCTGGCGGTGGCTCCCCTTCCTCGGGGGTGCTGTGTTTGTAGCTTCCAGGTTTATCCCTCTTGTCTCCACAGAGATGCTCCCGCCTGCCTTGGGCTCGGAGCCACTTACGGCTGGGGCAGCACCCGTGATGCTCGCTTGTTCTCACTGGAGGAACCAATGATCACTTCTGATTCTCATGCGAATCCTGACTTAAGG
Source organism: Leopardus geoffroyi (assembly GCF_018350155.1). Lineage (NCBI taxonomy): Eukaryota > Metazoa > Chordata > Mammalia > Carnivora > Felidae > Leopardus > Leopardus geoffroyi. The sequence continues at coordinate 77,275,350 of NC_059338.1, read as the reverse complement.
TCTAGTGTCCTAGTGAGTAAACCGAGGGGATGGGAATAAGGTGCCTGGGGGCATCTGGTCGGCGGGAGGCAGGACCGGATCAGCGGGTTGGCTATTACTCTTCCCATCGCTGTTCATACAGATGGATGGGGTAGCACACGTCCATCCTGTGCGAGGCACACGCTCCCTCCTTCCTTCATCTCCTGAAGCTATTGACCCTCAGTACGTGCCAGTCAACCTGCTGAATTTCCTAATCTCATAACATCCGAACCACTCGATTAGCACTTGAACCTGTTGCCATGTACCATCGTTACTGGGGGAAATGTATACGTGTACTTGCTCTGGTCTAGGCAGAGCTTGGTTGTTGGGGATCCATGGAGAAACTAGACTGGGTCCTGCCCTCAACGATCTCCCAGTTTGGTTCCTGAGACAGACTGATAAGTAGTTATAATTTCATCTGACGGCTGCTGAAATCCGTAAGGCGGTATTGGGGCAGTTGCTTGCTAATTGTTTTCAGATGTGAATCTTCTTTCTTCAGGTGGAGGGTGATCCCTTGCAGGCGAGGAGTGCTCCTTCTGCTCTTTTCCTGTGCCCTCCCGATGACAGGTTGTGGCTTCGAATGTCATTACTTGGTCGGTATCTATGCCAGAACTTCATCTGGGAGCCTGGGAGAGAAAGTGAATGGGTTCGGGGTGTGGTGGGGCCCACGATGAGGAAGGAAACTGACCAGATGTTCAGTTAGGTCCACGGGGGGGTGTGGAGACTTCGGCCCAACCTGAGCGGGCCCAGTGTGTCTGCGAGGGTTGTATCAGTTCGCTATTAATGCATAACAAACTTCTCCCAAACTCAGCGTCTTAAAGCAAGAAGCACTAATCACTGTTAATGGGTTTAGAGGACAGCTGCACTTTTCTTCTGGTCTTGGCTGGGCTCACACACACATCTGCAATCGGCTGTGGTTCATTGGGACGGTTCTGCTCATCTCTTCGGGGTTCACTCACAGGGGTCAGCGGCCATGGGCCAGAGCAGAATGGCCTTGGCTTACCCAGGACTCCCCTTGCCACGTAGTCCCTCACCTCCCACCAGGCGAACCTACTGACGCTTGGGGGTAACCGACCCCACATTACTCTCGCTGCATCCCATTGACCGAAACAAGTCACAAGGCCACCCTGGGTTTGAGAGGCGGGACATCGATCTCACCTCTTGGTAGGAAGGGCTGCCAAGGTGCACATTAAAGGGGGTTGACAGTGGTAGACTCAGAGAATTAGGTCTGTTCTTGCAACCAGGGCTGGAGTGAGATAGGTCAACTGGGGTGGCCAATCCTATTTCTGGAAAACTCACTCAACTGGGAACACGGCCCTAACCAGGGGCTGGGAGCAAGAGGCCTAGGATTTGAGCTCTGTAAAGAGGCCAGTGAGAGCCTCCTCCCAGGTGTTTGAGCCTCACGCAAGCAGGCTGGGCTGCAGAACAGGGCTCTGATTTTAGTTAGAATTCAAGTGGGGCAGAAAGCCATATAAGAGTGCACTTAATCCACAGAGGCGATAGCCATTCAGTGGCCCAGACCTGCACCCTACATGGTGGGCCGAGGAGCCTCACTTTTTCCCCAAGCGGAGGTGGTGATAAGGGGCCGATATGCTTCCTGCCTTGCTTAGAATAGATCCTGGCGATGGAATAGGGCTGAGATCACACCCAAACTACCTCTCACCTGCTGCCAAAATGGCCTGGGGAAAGTGTCTGTTGGGGATTCTGGGGTTTCTGCACCTTCAAGGTCACATGGAAATAGATGAGGCCTAGATCTCTCATTGGCTAGCTGTTACTTTGGGTAGGTGCCTTAATCTCTCCGAACTTGACTTTCCTCATTCGCAGAATGGCCATAGTGAGGAGTGGCCTTCATTCATAATAGTGACACTTCAGTGAAACAACACATGGAAATGTCTAACACAGTCTAGTAAGAATAAACATCTATAAGATTTCGTTGAAAAATCATGCAGCTTTTTAGTCTTTAATCTAACACCAAAATTTTGTACTAAAAAAAAAACAAAAAACAAAAAACTTGGGCTTTGGAGAAAGGTAAACCAGAATGAAAGGCTGAATCTATTACCTGGTTGGGGTGTAAATGAGCTCAACGTTTACTTTCTGTCTCTGGGGAATGACTGCATTCCCATTCAAGCCAAATTGTGCTCAACCCACGTGGTTCATGTGGGATTAAGTTCACTGAGCCGCTGCCTCGTCCTGGGGACCTATTTATTCAGCCTATTCTCTGGCCATATTGATGAGTTCAGAGCTATGCATGTGAATCAAACTGGACTCAGGTTTCTCCCTGAGATGTTGCCTATGCAGTCAAGAAAGAAGCCTTCTCTCTCCACGGTGTCTTTAAGAAGCCTGTAAATACGGAGCTTCTGGGGCCATCTTGCCACTGTGGAGATAGACACTGTCTGAGATAAAGCCAAGCTAAGGCAAGCAGTGCTGAGAATTAAGAAAGATAGAGTCTTGATTCAAGGTTGAACTCCTGAATCTAGCTTTACCCGAACTCAACCTCATCCTTGGACTTCCTTGTTCTACAGGCTATTTTTATTTATTTTATTTTGTTTTTTGGTGTAAGCTTATTTGAGCTGGTTGTCTGTCTGTTGGAATTAAATGAGCCAAAAGAACTTGTCATGTAACTTCTGAGTCTCAATGTGCTCATCAACAAAATATGGAAAAAAGCACCTGTTTCTTAAAGGTGTTTGTGGGTTAAATGCATGTCTTATGAGACTAGTGGAATGCTTAGCACTGGAATGGCTGACATGGGCCAGACCAACAAAGGCCTGGGATACCAGGCTCATTGATTTGGACTTCTCATCACTAGTGGGATGCCATAAAAGTCTTCCTCTCTTTTTAGCTATTATAAGTCCTCCAGTTCCTGTGACCATTGGTAGCCAAGAAAGGCCAAGAAGTTTGCCTATCTCAAAAGGTAGAGTGTTGGAGGGAAGAGGGGAGGGAATAGAGAGGTGATCAGCCCCTTTAGATTATCAAGATGACCATCATCTCCTGCTCATTTTCTACACACTTCTTGTTTATTAAACATTCTTATTGACTTGAGTTTCTCAGGACTCTATAGCTGACAGTAGTGATTTACAGTAACTGAGTATCCATTTGCTGAGTGGCCATTTGAGGGCCGATTGTGCTTAAAGAAATCCTTTGTCAAGCTTGCTATCTGCAAAGCCTATTGCCAAATGCAGAGCGAGCCACAATTTGCCCAGGCAAGCATTTGTATTAGGAGCTACTTTCTATGTGTTTTGTAATGCTTAATTTCCACTTGACTTTATTTGAACAAATATTTGCTGATTATCTAATATACCAGGCACTGTGCCTGGCACTGGGAAAAGAAAGATGAGCGGCAGTGCAGGATTTCCAAGATGTTTAAAATATAGTGGACTGAGAGATAGATAGTAGATAACATATTTTCATAAAAAGTCACATTGAGAATAGTTACCGTTTGTTGCGTATCTACTTCTAGGCAGTTCACAGAGCCGTCCCACAAAAACCACACAGCCACCTTGAAAGGGTCTTGTTCCCATTAGATATATGAAAGAATTGAAGGTCAAGAAAGTTGAACTGACTGGTCCAGAATGTTGTAGAGACTCCAAGTGTCCGACTCAATATCCATTCTCCTTTTTCCCTTGGTTACAGAAGCCCTATTTATGTTGCTGGGGGTGGCAATGTGCTCAATTATGAAAGTGCACTTGCCACTTTCTCTTGTGGAGGAGAATGGCCAATGAGACACGTGAAGATGTTGTTGGTTGAGGTTTCGGGGCAAACTCTTTAAAAGGAGACAACTTGGCTCAAAGAAACATCCTTTTCCTGGTTCTTGGCTTCCCCCTTCTTGCTTGGGCCAAGGATGTGGTAGCTGGAGTATTTAGAGGTTTCTTGGACTATGAGGTGAACTTGAGAATGGAAATCTCCAGCACAGTGTGATGGAGAAGAATGATAGAAGTCTGAGCCCTTTCTTACCGTGGAGCCACTAGCAGAGTCTGGGATTGCCTACCCAGACTTACTTTCGTGAGAGAAAACAATCACCACCTCATTTACTCTGCCATTCTGGCTTCCTGTTCTACACAGCCAAGTCTACTTTCCAAGGTCACACAACTCGTATGTAGTAAAGCTAGGATTTGAAATGAGGTCTTTCTTAGTTGAAAGGTTACTCCATTAACCTCACCACTATTTGTTCACTCAGAACATTGCACACCCAGCCACCGTGCTTGGTACTGAAGACACTAAGGTGAATGAGATTGTATGATAGAGTTATAACTAGAGGCATCAGGAGAGAGAACGGGTAACTACCTGGGTCATAGGAGGAAATTGCAGAGAAGGCAATATTGGCAGGGGATTCCATGTTTGAGTTTGCTAGCAAAGAGGAGGGGAAAAGGCATTTAAGAAAGAGGATACAGCATATTCAAAACAGCTCGGGTCAAAACAGCCAAAACATGGCTCAGGGTTGTGGTCAGAGTTGGCACAAGGTAGAACTTCCTTATACTTATAGCTGGGTGTCTTTAGAATAGACAGCTTTGTAAGCGCATCAGTCAGTTTTTGCTGTGTAACAAACAATCCCATAATATAATGATTTAAAACAACACACCATTTATTTGCTTATAATAATCCCATATGTCAGTATTTGGGCTGCCCTTCTGGGATCAGCAGGGCAATTCTTCTGGACTTGCCAGATGCTTTAGGGTCCTGAATAATGAGATAAAGACCATGGCATCACTCTATAATGTAGTGTTTTCTGGTGGCCCTTTCTTAGAAAACATAGTTTATCATTGTGTTTTGTTGTTAACCGGCTCTGAGAAGTCAATTTGTCTTTTTCCTGCTTTTCCATTGACCTACAACTAACATTTGTGACAAGATACACAGGTCAACGATTGCAAATTATGTAGGAAGGAGGGAGATTCTCAATAGTGGAGCGAGGGGGAAGTATTTTGTGATGCATTCACATTTAAATAATGGTTCCACATTTTTGCCCAAAAGTTGTGTCTTCACTAATGCTTTCCTCAGGTCTGTTGTTTTTATGTGTCAGATTATTACTGCTCTTGAAGTTTTGTGAGACTGTGACTATACAACTTTGGGTGCTCTCTTTAAAGAACAGAGGATTGTGAACGGAAGATTAGATTAAAACTGAATAGTTAGAATGAGAAATTAAATAAATTATATAGACTGAAAATCTACAAAATCCAAAATAATCTCCCCCCCCCCCAAAAAAAAAACCCAAAAAAAGAAAACCTATTTTTTGTATTAACTTCTGGGCACATTTCTATAAATATTTTCCCTATGATTTTGGGTGGGTGCTCTTTTATTGCCCCTTCCCAGGACTATAATTTAGTAACAATTTCTAGGGAGGCAATAGAAAGTTCATTCTGCCTTCTAGCATGGTGGATTAACATTTAAAAAAAAGATTAGTGTTTTTATTATTTATTTTTGAGACAGAGAGAGAGACAGAGCATGAGCAGGGGAAGGGCAGAGAGAGAGGGAGACACGGAATCCAAAGCAGGCTCCAGGCTCTGAGCTGCCAGCACAGAGCCCATCGCGGGGCTCGAACTCACGTACTGTGAGATCATGACATGAGCCCAAGTCAGACACTTAACCGACTGAGTCACCCAGACGCCCCGGATTAAAATATTTTTTACTAATAGTTTAGAAAAGTTCTTTCCAGGATCTCAACCCAGGTTGATCATGTCATATAAATTTTTAGGATTGTTATAAATTTGGGGGAAAACTCTATCCAATTTTTGCCATAGATTTTCTGTAAAGGGCATTTGACATTTTCTTGTGTGACACTTAAATCTTAAATCATCTTTGATTTACTGACGCTCATTAGCCAGCTTGTCAATGATTTGCTCTTATGGTGGTGGATTTGGATTTTATTTGATTTGATTATGATATTTTATATGACCTCCATTGATCTCAGCACTGTTTTAAATCAGCGAGAAATTTGAATATCTTCCCAATATATGCAGATAATTCACTGTCTTCCATTGACCAAAATATCAAACAATCCAAGAGCCTATGGATTATTTCTATGAGGAGAGTCACAATTACCACTTGTAGTTTGATCTAAATGTTGTTTCCATTATAATTTGCGTTTAAATGTCAGGTTAATTTCTAGTGCTTTTTTCCCCCTCGTATTTTCATTTTGTTTCCATTAATTTTTAATTGAATTCCCTCTCATTTCCTTAGCCAATATATTCACAGTTGAAAAAAGAATGTACCTTTCATAAACATCCAATTCACGAGCCTGTGATTTCTTATTTGTTTTATTGAAACACTCCAAAATGCCTTTTCAAATTACAGTTGAAATGGTGTATTGAAGCTTTATAAACTTTGTGAATACAGTTTTGTTTTTTTTTAACATCTTTGTGCTCAGGTTTGTCTTCTGTCTTTAAAAATGTATGTCAGAGTCTTTTAAATATCTTTTTGCCCATGTGCAGGGCTTGAATAGCTTTATAATGGCCAGACCACCTTATCACCCTTAAAATCTTTAGAGAAAAATCCAAGTTGGCATGTGTGTATAAAATAACACATCTTCAATTCAAACCTGAACGGAAAACATTTAATGTAGCAGAGTACCGAAGCTGTCAACAGCCTCGACACCGTGGAGACAGCTTTTCCTTTGACGGAATTAAGGGAATGTTCACTGTACGTATTGTGCCATTTTTAAATGTTTTTGAAGAGCCCACGGAAGCTTTTGTTCTCGATAATATAGCAGCGTTTTCATCATGACTGACTGTGGATGCCATTCAAGGGCAGGCTACAATTGTCCAAACCTTGTTTCATTTTGTTGAGTAAAGTCATAGACAGTCAGTCGTCAGTTGGCCACAAAAGTAAATCTTTCTGATACGATTTTCTGGGAAGAGGGGAGTACCCAATATTTGCCACAGATCAATGTTTGTTATAGCCAATGTAGAATCTACAACAATGGAGTGATATTTCGTGACTGGTTTATTTGATGCACCTCTTTAAAAACATTTTTTTAATGTGTATTATTTTTGAGAGAGAAAGACAGAGCGTGAGCAGGGGAGGGGCAGAGAGAGAAGGAGACACAGAATCCGAAGCAGGCTCCAGGCTCCGAGGTGTCAGCACAGAGCCCGACGCGGGGCTCGAACTCACGAACCATTAGATCACGACCTGAGCTGAGGTCAGCTTACCCGACTGATCCATCCAGGAGCCCCTGATGTACCTCTTAATGGCACACAGTGTACAACCCAAATAGCACCAAGCCATATAGGACATATGTGGATACATACAACATCTCATAGGACACCTAAGACCTCAGGAATTTGGCTCTTACGTTTTCTAAATACTTGTTTCAAAAGTATCTTTCATGTCTATTTTATGATTTGACTGATTTTTTGGATTCCTTTATAATATGATTCTTCATATTACTGTGAACATAATATTGGAAAAACAGTGGTGTTTTAGTGAACACATGCCGTGAGTTTTCGTTTGTACAAATGGCGTCCTTCTGTCCATCCCCCTTCTTGTGCTTCCTGCTGGGGAGTGTTCTGGTTCTCTTACTTTTTGTTATTTCTTTAGTTGTCCTTTCTTGGTATATTCCTTTGGCTACCGGGGCTCTGTTCCATATCTTTATGACTTTGACCATGAGTTTTAATTCCTGTTGTGATATAATTAGAGACTTTGACCTCATAAAGAGCCTGCCAATCCTTTGTCAAATCGCTATGTTGTGCACCTGAAACTACTGTCACGTTGTGTATCTACTACACTTCAATTAAAAAAGAAAAACAGAAGAACAGAAGATGCGGCCAGTCTTGCATTGTCTAAGTTTTTTTGACTTCTACTAAGATACTTCCCAACACATTTGAATTTTGCTTTGATTATTCATTCTGCAAACATATAAAATCATTCTAAAATTAAGGTATAGACAAGAGCATTTCAAATGTTTTTTTTTTTAAATTTAATGTTTATTTATTTTTGAGAGAGAGAGAGAGAGAGAGAGAGAGTGAGCACAAGCAGGGGAGGGGCAGAGAGAGAGGGAGACACAGAATCCGAAGCAGGCTCCAGGCTCTGAGCTGTCAGGGCAGAGCCATACACGGGACTCTAACTTGTGAACCACGAGATCATGACGTGAGCCCAAAGTCAGACACTTAACCGACAGAGCCACCCCGGCATCCCAAGAGCAATTCCAATGCTTTCAAAAACTGCTACTACCTTGTATGGAGCTACTTCATAGTGTAATCCAATTATTTTCCCTCCACATCCATTGACTTCCTGATGACCATGTAGGAGTTTGTCTGTTTCTCTAGTCCTCGTTGCTGCGTCACCGACAAGTTTGTGTTCTTTCATCTGAAACCAGCAGACTTCCTCCAGACAAGACGTGCTGGATAAGCTAGATGCAATCTGATACACTGGGATGCAGAAAACCCACAACTTCTCACACGGGCACACCTGCCCACTTACTGTTTTGCTGCTGGTTTCTACTCTACAAGCACAGGGATTTGGTTAATTCGATCTTTTGCAATTCCCATCACAAAAGACAAGCGGTGCATTTATAACGGTGCCTGCTGAGATTTGGAGCCTGTTTCTGGCAGGAGAGAACCCCTGTTTTGACTAGACCTCAAAGAGAACCAAATTTGTAATTGTACGCAGTTGATTGGGAGAGTTGTCTGCCAGAGAACGTCCGGCTGTGTACATTTCAAACCTTGTTTTGCTTCAGCTAGCCACATACGCCTCATGCCAGGGGCCAGAGGACAGATTCCCATCATGATAAAACCCTCTATCTTCAAGTTGCAGTGCAGGGTGGGTTAGCCCAGAGCATGAGTGGAAGCTTTCAGAAGCTATTCCTGTACCAGGAAAGCTAGCAAGAAACGAGCCATGAATGGCAGCGAGAGCAAACCACATCCATGTATCTCCATAAATCCCTCCTAAATATACCCCTAACTCCATTTCCCTTAGGCCAGATACCAAAATATTTACGGTAAGTTATTACAGCAAAATGATAAAAGGCAAAAATCAGCAAAGTGAAAAGGAATATGGGGGAAAATCTGGAGGAAAGCAGGAGCAAGCTTCCAAGAGTCTTTTCCTAACGGAGCGACAAAGGATGTGCTTACATCCTCCAGCAATGAATCGTAACCGTACTTGGTAATGCAAAACTGTAAATAAAATGTGAACAAACAATTCAACAGCACATTTAAAAAAAAAAAAGAAAAAAAAGCAGAGCATGATTATACGGCCCTATTCCGATAATCAAGAGTGGTTCGTTATAAGAAATATGATCTAAGGAAAACAATTTATGACAATCTTCTTAGATGCTGAATTAGGCAAAATTGAATATCCATTCTTAACTTTATTTTTATTTTTATTTTTATTTATTATTTATTTTTTTGTTTAATGTTTATTTATCCTTGACACAGAGAGAGACAGAGCACGAGTGGGGGAGGGGCAGAGAGAGAGGGAGACCCAGAATCCGAAACAGGCTCCAGGCTCCGAGCTGTCAGCACAGAGCCTGACACGGGGCTCGAACTCACAGACAGCGAGATCATGACCTGAGCCGAAGCCGGACGCTCAACCCACTGAGCCACCCAGGCGCCCCACCTTTTAAAGCCTTCATGTAATAGGACTTCACAATATTTTCTTAGGTTGGCAAATGATATATGTCTTTTGTCGCAAAGGCATTTTTAGGATGGATGAGGAAGTGCTTGAAACATTGTCACTCAATTTAGGAAAAAGACAAGGATGACTATAGTTTCTCATTATACCAGCTCTATTGGTAAGATAAAAAGGTTATATTTACCAAGCAAGAGGCGAAAAAAATCACTAAATACAATATGATTATATACCTGGAAGATTCAAGGCAATTAGCCAAAAATGAAAAAAAAAATAGTGAAATAGCTCAATAAGGCAGTATGATTCAAAATTAATAATAATGATTAAATTCATCGCCTATTCTCAGACACGCATACACAAAGCAAAACAAGCTACAGTATTATGGTCTATAAAGGAAGCAGATAATCCATGAGATACCACAGTCTAGTCCATTCCATGTTTTTTAAAAAAAAATTTTTAGGGGCGCCTGGGTGGCGCAGTCGGTTGAGTGTCCGACTTCAGCCAGGTCACGATCTCGCGGTCCGTGAGTTCGAGCCCTGCGTCAGGCTATGGGCTGATGGCTCAGAGCCTGGAGCCTGTTTCGGATTCTGTGTCTCCCTCTCTCTCTGCCCCTCCCCCGTTCATGCTCTGTCTCTCTCTGTCCCAAAAATAAATAAACGTTGAAAAAAAAAATTAACATTTATTTATTTTTGAGAGACAGAGAAAGACAGAGCATGAGCAGGAGAGGGGCAGGGAGAGACGGAGACACCGAATCCGAATAGTCCATTCCGTGTTTTTGGGTACATCCCTTCTATGAGTTCCGCAGGGACTATGTTATCAGGGAAACAAAGGTTCCGATTCTCCAGGAGGCCAGATTGCCTGGGATAAAACTCCATGCCCTCATCCTTCCAGCCTGGAGGTCTGTGAAGGCACAGTGACAGAATTTCCAGAGCCAGGAAGAAAGCTTCCACCTTGGGAGAGGAAGCAGGGAGGAAGGGGGCCGAGAAAGGCCAGCTCGTGGAGGGATTTGAACTTCCTGATATAGACCCTGCAATAAACTGACAGAAAACAGAGGCAGATTATTACGCAAATGCTTTACTCTCTCCCCTCGGTCGTCTTGCCCCTGTTGCTGGAGCTTTGGCTACTTGTAATTCACCGTGAATGCCAGGCATTGTCCTAATTCTTCTTCATGGGGCGCCTCAGGTTGAAAGTTGTTGATGGAATAGAAGAGTGGGAGGCAGAAATCAAGAGAGAACTAGGTAGGAGTCGAAGTGACGGGTCTGGAATGAAATGTGTAGAATTTGAGTCATTGCCACGAAGAGCCCCCGAGTATGTGTGGCTTGGTGGTATCAGTCCTTTCTTCATGGTGTGATGGGGAGCTTTAAAGATATTGCGTGTTTTTTCAGGAGCAGCGGACGACATAAGTTATTTCGAGAAATAGGAAAAAAAAAGATGATAGGGGCACTCTCATGCTTTTTTGCACAAAAACATAAGGATGCTCTTTACATTTTTCAATGTTTTATGAGCAATTGCCTACCCGTTGACTTGTGAACTTATTTTTGCCAAATGAACCATTCAAGATGGGGACCACAATTTAGGAGAACAGAGACTGAACTTGTTCTTTAAAAAGTCTTAGTAGCCTAGAATGTTAAAAAATATATACATTCATTTGGGAAGCAGACTTGCCCCAAACTGGAAAATTATAACTTTTCAAAGTCCTTTATAACCCAGTCTTCTACTTTTTTTTGACCCGAGGTTCACAGACAATCAACCCCCGGCTGTCAGTGTAGTTTATCACCAGTGAACTTTGCCACCCGGTTTAATCTCCCTTTCAGCTTGGCTTGGTCATAATATCCGCCTAATGGAATCCCATCTCCCAAATTTCTAGTCGTCCCTGCATTGCACGATGGATGAAGCTAATCATGATTTAAAGAAACTAAATATTACAGTGACATAAAAAGGCTCATTATGTCTTAGTCAGGAATATTAAACATCTGTGACCTGGGAGAGGAGAAAGGCGGAAATGAAGTTTGTCGTTTGAGTGAAAACTGGGTGATAAATGCAATTAGGGCATTAATGGAGGAAGATTCTGGGTCTTTTAGTACCACTGACCTTTCCAATGCCCACTGCTTCTCTTTGCCACGTCTCTTTGATTGCTGTGTCTCCTGAGAGGGAGAAGGGATCATTTAGGGGATTGGATGAAAATTCCTTCAATCTCTTCAGCCTAGAAGGGCTGCTGCTCTGCTCCATTACCTGGGGGTTGGTAGCTCTGTGGGTTCGGTTCCCCATCAGTGAGCCACCAAACTATCAGGACCTCTACTGCTCGGTACCCCAAAGAGAGTTCGTCTGGATGACCAGGCTGGTTTCAAAGGTCCACGAATGCACCCACCCACGGGGTGAGGCAGCCCACGCTGGAGAGGGGGAGCAAAGGACAGATGTCAGCAGACAGAGCTGGGGTTCATCCTTCTCCACGCCTGGCCATGTGACCACCTGCAAGAGGCGGGGTCTCTTTGAACCCCATTTCCTCATTTACAAGAGGGAGGTAATGATATATCAAGGGCTGCAAGACCGAGTGAGATACATAAAGGAATCAGCTGGAATAGTGCTGGGCACGGTGGGAATAGAGAATCTGTCTTTTTCTCTCTCGCTTTCCAGATTCCCGTGAAGACCTTTCTATATAAGGGTGTTCATCCACTTGTTTTTTTCGGTGTTTACACAGTACTACCTGTGGGCCAGGCACTAGGCCAAATGTTGGAGATTTATTTCCAAGTTGGTCAGAGGAGGGAAAGAACAGGATCAAGTCCGTAATTTTGGTCTGAAGGTTAGTCAGCTAATTTTGTTCTATGTTCTTTATTACTCGTAAATAATTACGGGTAGCTGACACTTCATGAACACCCATTACAGCCAAAGCACTGCCCTGTTTTAAATGTGATGCTTGTTTTCATTTTTAAAATATTATTTTTGACCTCATGACAAGATTCATTAGGATTATAGAAGTATCAAATTGAAGCTAGGGATAAATTTGAAAGCAAAACCAATGCCTTACAAGTTTTCTTGAGAGAACCATTGCCGGAAGATATCCATTGGTTTTTTTATTTTTTTTATTTTTATTTTTTTACATTTATTTATTTTTTGAGAGACATAGAGACACAGAGCACAAGTGGGGGAGGGGCAGAGAGATAGAAGGAGACACAGAATCCGAAGCAGGCTCCAGGCTCCGAGCTGTCAGCACAGAGCCCGACCCAGGGCTTGAACTCACGAAAGGTGAGATCGTGACCCGAGCCGAAGTTGGACGCCCAACCGACTGAGCCACCCAGGTGCCCCAGAAGATATCCATTGTTAACGTTTGGGTGTAGAACTTTCCAGAACATTCTGAGACTTTCTTCTTTGTGAGTATACACATAACTATGTATTCATTTGTATGTGTGTATATACATTAGAAAATGCAAAATTTTGAAAACAAAAATGGAATTGTGTATTGCTAATTTATAGCATGCTTTTTCTGTCAATAGTGCATTGCATTCTATTTTCTATAATGATTTTATATAATTTCTATAATTTTCTCATGTCCTGTAATTTTCAACTGTTTAATTATTTCCGATGTTCATACTACAAGCAATCTTGAAACAAATAGTTTTGCACACACATCCTTGTGTATTAGCCAATGATTCCCTTAGGATCAGTTCCTGGGACCGGATGTCTAGGGCAACTTTTTAAAGAAGGTGATGTTGTGGCTATAGCCAAATCTTCTCTAGAGACACTGTGTTACTTACACACCCACCAGCAACCCATAAAAAGACCGATTTCTTTTCCTCTTCACACCATTTGTATGACTCTTCTCATCCCTCCTAATTTAATAGCTGAAGATGTTTTCTTATTGTAGCTTTCATTTCATCCCTTCACTTACTGGCTACGTCGGCCATTTGTTGGCAATTTATGTTAACTTAATCAATTCTTAAAATAACTTACTAAAGTTTAGGGGCTCCTGGGTGGCTCAGTCAGGTTAAGTGTCTGACTCTTGATTTTGGCTCAGGTCATGATCTCACGGTTCATGGGATCGAGCCCCGTGTCAGGCTCTGTGCTGACAGTGCAGATCCTGCTTGGGATTCTCCCCTTCTCTCTCTGCCCCTCCCCTGCTCTTGGTCTCTCTCTCTCTCAAAAACAAATACACGTAAAAAAAAAGTAATTTACTAGAGTTTGAACTCTTTTTCCCAGTTTTCAAATAAGAAAAGTGGCATGAGAGCTGTTAAGAGAAGTTAATTCAAGCTCGCATGGCTAGCACGTGCCAGGGATGGATTCACATTCAGATCCATCTCGGGTTGGAGTTCGTTCTCCTTTTCCTCCAGCTCAGGTCCTCCTATCCCCCCAGGTGGTCAGTGGATGACAGCTACCAGACGGACTAGAAGCCATAATTGGCCAACTTATCTGCTCCTTCACTTAACAGAGCAAGTGCTCCCTGCCTGCAGAGCTCTGGATGAGGCACTGGATCATGGAGATTCTTCTTATGATGACTTTGTTATGAGAAAGAGACCATCAGAGCACTACCGGAGTAAAGATGTTAAACAAGCCAGTAGGGGAGGGATTTGCTATGAGGAAGACATTATGGTGCAGCGGTGTGTGGGGAGTAGCAGTTATATGAAACAGAAGCATATTTGGGGCCGAAGCCAATGGGCTTTTTAAATGGAATTAAACTTGAAGGGTATGATCCCTGGCCTTATCTGGGATAGGAAGGATAAGAAATTAAGCAACAATGAGAAAATAGAACCTTGGAACTCTTATGAGTCATTTCTTGACGATGTGTCTTCCTTATATTTGTGTCCCCAGCTGGAACACAGTATGCAGCATAGAATTTGCTGCATAGAGCTATACATGTTGGCCGGAGGAACAAACCAGGATGACTTGTATTCCTGCCACGGCCAAATGCTCGTACCTGCTAGCATCCATTCTGACTTCCACAATGGAATATGTGGCCCTCCTCTCCAAGGCCATTCCTTTGACCTGTGCTCTGCACCCTTCCATCAAGGACCTTGTCCCATCAGTTGGTGTCTATATTCCCTGGATCTTCTTCTTTGTCTTCTACCTGCTTCCTTCCACCTGGACGTAAATGTACTTAAGTGTCTCCCAACTTCCAAAGAGCCCCTACCTGCAACCCAGCAGCTTATCTTCTGCCGAATTCCCTCCTTCCCTATACACCTGCACTTTGAAAGCGTGAAATGCATTTGAGATCCCTGCTTCCTGACTGTCCTTATCAATAGTGGCATCTGACTTCTACCTTCACATTCCAATGAAGCAACCCTTGTGGTTCACTTATTGCTAAAGACAATGGTCATTTTCCATTATGCATCTTACTTGACCTCAAGGATTCCTAAATCTATGTCCTTCATTTATAAAACCTTTTTTTTTTTTTTTTTTTTTGCTCCCTTAGCCCTGCACCATCCCAGTTTGGCTCCTACCTCTCCTGCTATTTCCAGAAGATTCATTTGTGGACCCTCCCTAAGTATTGCTGCAGCTGATTGTCAGTTCTCTTCTCAGCCCACGGCTTCCTCGCACCTGATCACTGTGCCAGCCGGCCTCCCCAGTGGTCCCCCCTGACTCTTTGTTTACTTTTGTTTCATGTTTTTATTTTTTGAGAGACACACAGAGAGAGACAGAACATGAGTAGGAGGGGGGGCAGAGAAAGAGAGAGAGAGGGAGACACAGAAGCCGAAGCAGGCTCCAGGCTCCAAGCTGTCAGCCCAGAGCTTGACGCGGGGCTCGAACTCACAAGCTGTGACATCATGACCTGAGCCGAAGTCAGACGCCTGAGCCACCCGGGTGCCCTGTGCCCCTGACTCTTTGGATGTTCTTATTTGTAATCTATTCTTCACACTGAAGGAAGAGTGATGGTTTAACAATGCTCGTGTTTGTGATCAGTGACTTACTGATATAGTCTTCAATGGCTCTTTGTTTACTCATTCCACAACTGGTTATTGCATGTTTGCTATGTGCCTGGTACTGTTGTAAGTGCTGGGGATGTGGTCATGACCAAAGTAAAGCTCTAGCCTGGTTAGTCATAACCCAGTAGACAGAAAGAGAAAATGAAAGAAAACATCATAGTATCAGGTGATGGTGAATTTAGGAAGGACATAGAGAGGGACATGGGGGAACGTGCATGCTGGGGAGGGACAGGGAATAAGAGGTTCGACTGTGCAGCCTTGTTGGCCATGGTAAGGATTTGGGCTTTCTTCTGATTGAGTCAGAAGTCAGGGTTGCCGCGGAGGAGTGATGGCATCTGATCTACATTAAAGCGACTCCTCGGGCTACTGCACGGAGAATAGGCTGGACAGGGGCAAAGGTGGAGGGACTGCTCCTCAGCCTAACTGGGAGCGTCCAAGTGCAAGATGAGTGTGCGAGGGTCAGGTTGGATGCCGTTCAAGTGTCTTGGGTGCTTCTCTTCACACTGGCCTGCTTTAAGCCAAGGGCCTGGGCAGCGAGGGCCTCTTGGGATCTTTCATGGGCTGAAAATACACCTGGGGTCCAGAGCAGAGCCGGTCTCATTATTGGTGCATTATAAGTGCACGTTGGAGCACCTTTAATGCTTGTGGGATGAATGGTGAGTAGTTTTAAAAGCATGTGATGGGGCTCCCGCGTGGCTCAGTCTGTTAAGCGTCTGACTCCTGATTTCAGCTCAGGTCATGATCTCACGGTTCATGAGTTCAAGTCCCACGCGGGGGTCTGTGCTGACCTCACGGAGCCTGCTTCAGATTCTCTCTCTCCTTCTCTCTCTCTGCCCCTCCCCCACTTGCTCTCTCTCAAAAATAAATAAATAAAAAAGAAGAGCATGCAATCTGATGTGGGTTTTGATTAAGGAAGGGCCCTCTGCTTGAAGGTGGAATGTAAGAGTCCATTGCAACACCATCAAAATAAACCCACTTCCTCCAGCGGTACTTTGCTGGATCCCTCCATCAGGTGTCATTTAAATAGTTAGCTTTTATCAGATTAACACTTGTACCTGGGAAAGCTTAGGGTAACATCATGATACAAAGATTATCACAAAAAACAGCAGTTTCTTAAAAAAATTTTAAATGTTCATTTATTTTTGAGAGACAGAGAGAGAGAGAGAGAGAGCAAGCGAGCAGGGGAGGGGCAAAGAGAGAGGGCGACACAGAATCCGAAGCAGGCTCCAGGCTCTGAGCTGTCAGCGCAGAGCCCAACACAAGGCTCGAACTCATGAGCTGTGAGATCATGACCTGAGCCAAAGTCAGATGCTTAACCGGCTGAGCCACCCAGGCGCCCCCAGGACCAGCAGCTTTCACACCCCACTTGTCTGGGACTAT
This sequence comes from Leopardus geoffroyi, assembly GCF_018350155.1. NCBI lineage: Eukaryota > Metazoa > Chordata > Mammalia > Carnivora > Felidae > Leopardus > Leopardus geoffroyi. Next base: position 77,258,482 of record NC_059338.1, on the reverse strand, counting down.
TCTCAGTGCTTGCTTTCCAAGGGCAACCATGTTCTAGTCTACTGTTTCTTCTTGTCTCACTTCCCTTATTTCTTTTTTTTTTTTTTAAATTTTTTTTTTTTTCAACGTTTATTTATTTTTGGGACAGAGAGAAACAGAGCATGAACGGGGGAGGGGCAGAGAGAGAGGGAGACACAGAATCGGAAACAGGCTCCAGGCTCTGAGCCATCAGCCCAGAGCCCGACGCGGGGCTCGAACTCACAGACCGCGAGATCGTGACCTGGCTGAAGTCGGACGCTTAACCGACTGCGCCACCCAGGCGCCCCTCACTTCCCTTATTTCTAAATAAACGATTTTACTACTACAATTATAGATATTATCTGTTGACTTTACCAAGGCTGTTGTAGATGAAGATAGGGACTCTCTTACAACTTCTCCACTCATTTTCCCCATTTCACTTTCCGAAAAGAGTTCTGGCACAATATTTGTTAAATTATTCAGTCGCCTCTTGTCTTCACGGCTCTCGTTTCACACACTCTCTCACCGTCCTTCTCGCAGGGTTGCAGGAAGCGGCCGCTTGTAACCGGGTCCAGAAGCCATTCTCGACTCGCTCTGGACCATCCAAGTACCACTTTGGACATGTAACAGCATTTTAACAGCACGTCTTCCCGGGGCCGACTTCGCACGTTCCCCAAGGGCAGGTAGGCTCCCCGCCCTTCCTTCCTCCCCTTCCGGAGCTTGACCTTGGGCCCGGGGCAGCCCAAGTGCAGAGAACAGACGCGCCCTATGGCGCCCGCTCGGCCAACGAAAGCTTCTGCCCTACGCGGGTCCGCCCGCGACGGCTTCAGCCGGGGTCTGCTCATTTCTGGCCTCTGCAGGGCCGGAGAATGGAAAATCCTAGTTTTCGAGGCACGGCACGGGGAGGGGCAGAGTCTGGAGCCAGGCTGACCCGTGTTTCCCGTTGGAGGTGGCAGATGGGAGCTGACGCCCCGGGGGGAAGCAAGGGGAGGCGCAAAAGCCACGAAGTCTTCCGAGCACCCGGCTGCCCGGGAGGTGGAGCACCCTGGCGGTCCTCCTGGACAGGGCCAGGGGCAAGGGAGTGCCAGTGGCTCTCTCATTCTCCGGGTTCCGCGGGGGCTGCCTCGCCTGGATTCGTCTGTTTGGGGCGTCGGAGTCAGGGCTGGAAGCAGCGGGTGGCATCCGCCCGCGCAGCCCCCACATGTGACAGTGTTTTAACTCTGACTTTGGAGACACTAGGATCGATCGAGACACTCTCCATGCCGACGCGACACTCTGCAATGAAATGTGTCCATAGTTTGTTTCCTAAATATTAGAAAATAGGCTGTAAATGCAGGCTGGGACCTGATAGGCCTCCATAGCATCCTCACTGAGAACCCTTAGCTACTGGGAAGGAGAGCCAGGAAAATGGGAATGCGTCTTCCCTGTCTCTCTCCTCCCTCCCTCCTTTCCTCCCTTCCTTCCTGCTTCCTTCCTTCCTTCCTTCCTTCCTTCCTTCCTTCCTTCCTCCCTCTTCTCCTCCCTCCCTCCCCTCCTTCCTTCTTCCCCCCTCCCTCCCCTCATTTCTTCCTCCCTCCCTTCCTCCCTCCCCCCTCCTTTCCTCCCTCCCTTCCCCCCTCCCTCTCTCCCTTCCTCCCTCCCTTCCTTCCTCCCTTCCTTCCTCCCTCCCCCCTTCCTCCCAATTATAGGTATAATTGACATATAAGCTGTACAGGCTCAGGCAAAGGTTTTGAGTACCAACTTGCACAACTAATCATCAACGGTGCAATCCCCCTGTTACTGTCTTCTGGAACCTTCCAATTCCTGTTCCTGCAAAGCACTTGTCTTCTCCACTCCCCGTCAGCATCATGTCATGTCACTACCTTTATTATTGACTACCTGCTCACACATCTTTCTTTTCTGCAAAACCCCGGCTCTACCCTCAAGTTTGTTGATTCCTTTAGCAACCCAAGTCTACCACTGAGCTGCTTGAGTGAGCCCTTCACTCTAAAGATTGCCCTGTTCTATTCTAGCATTATAATTTAAAAAAAAATTCTATGTCTTTACTAATATTCTCTATTTGATGAGACATCGTTCTCATGCTTTTGTTAGGGCTTCGAACGTATTTATAGTGACCGATTTAAGTAGTGCTGTGAAGTCTTTAGTAAATCCGGTGTGCATGCTTCCTCAGGGAGAGTTTCCACTGGCCGCTCTGTTTTCTGGGTTGGTGACATGTTTTCCTGTTTCTTGCCATAATTTTGCTGGTGTTGAAACTGTGCATTAGAAAATATTTTTAATGTTTATTTATTCTTGAGAGGGAGAGAGACAGAGTGTGAGAGGGGGAGGGGCAGAGAGAGAGGGAGACACAGAATCGGAAGCAGGTTCCGGGCTCTGAGCCATCAGCACAGAGCCTGATGCAGGGCTCGAACTCGGGAACCGTGAGATCATGACACGAGCCAAATTGAGAGTCAGATGCTTAACACACTGAGCCCCCCAGGCGCCCCCCAAACTGTGCATTTTATTTTATTTATTTATTTATTTATTTTTAAATTTTTTTTTTTCAACGTTTATTTATTTTTGGGACAGAGAGAGACAGAGCATGAACGGGGGAGGGGCAGAGAGAGAGGGAGACACAGAATCGGAAACAGGCTCCAGGCTCTGAGCCATCAGCCCAGAGCCCGACGCGGGGCTGGAACTCACGGACCGCGAGATCGTGACCTGGCTGAAGTCGGACGCTTAACCGACTGCGCCACCCAGGCGCCCCAAACTGTGCATTTTAAATAATATATATGATGCGGCTACTCTGGAAGTGCAGCCCCCCTGTGGACAGGGTTTGCTGTTGTGACTCTTTGTCGCTGATCTTGATGCTACTTGTTTATTTAGTGACTTGTCTGGACTAACCGTCTCAGGTCTGTATTCTGTCTCCCGTGCAGCCACTGAGGTCTGTGCCCAGTTAGCTCAGTGGTCAGCTAAAGATCAGACAGAAGTTTCAAGAAGCTGTGAAACAGGAAGTGTCTCATGCTTTGCCGGAGAGCTGTGTTTGTATGTTTGGATACACTGTCAGTACCTGAGGGGTTTATACGACTGCCTGAACCCTTGTTTCCTGCTTGCACGGAGCCTCCAGAGAGCCAGCAATGACAGATTAGGGTCCCCTGGGGTATTTCCTGGGACCGTGCGTACCCCTGCACCAGGGTCTGGGCTCTGGATCCCAGCAATGTGTTGGAGCCTTTCAACGTCCCCTATGAAAATCTGACTCCCCAATCTTTCCATGTTTTCGTGCCTTAAATAGTATCATCACCTCAGGCGGCTGCATCACCGTATTAAACAGTTGCACTCATTTTTTAATAGACTTCATTTTTTTAGAGCAGTGTTAGGTTCACAGTACGATTGAGCACAAAATACAGAGAGTTCCCATATACCCCCTGTCCTCACAAACACACAACCTCCCCCGTGATCAACATCCCCCTTGAGACGAGTCCACTTGTTAAGAACCCACACATCGACACAGATGCATCATCATCACCCAAAGGGCATGGCTCACTCTTGGTGCCGCACATTCCATGGGTTTTGATAAATGTGTAATGATGCGTATCCACCCCCAAAGCGTCATCCAGAATAGTTTCACGGCCCTAAAAGTCCTGCGTGCTCTGTTGTTCATCCATCCTCCCCCTTCTCCCCTGGCAACCACGAACCCTTTTAGGGTCTCCATGGTTCTGCCTTTTCCAAAATGTCATACCGTGCCGCGTGTCGACTTTGCGGATTGGCTTCTTTCACTTAGCGGTACGCATTTAAGGTTCCTCCGTGTCTTTTCATGGCCTGAGAGCTGAACAATGCTCCGTTGTCTGGATGGACCAGAGTCTCTTGGTCCATTCACCTACCGAAGGACATTTTGATCGCTTCCAAATTCTATTTATTTATTCATATTTGATGTAATTTCATTTTATTTTACATTGATCGTGATTAAGCATACTCCTTAATCCCCTTCGTCTACTCCCCCCATGCCCCCACCCACCTCCCCTCTGGTGACCATCCATTTGTTCTCTAGAGTTAAGAGTCTGTTTTTTGGTTTCTCTCTGTTTTTTTTTTTTTTTCCTGTTTTTTACTCGTTTGTTTTCTTTCTTAAATTTCACATGAGTGGAATCCTGTGGTATGTGTCTTTCTCTGAATGACTTATTGTACCTAGCTCAATACTCTCTAGCTCTATCCATGTTGTTGTAAATGGCAAGATTTTATTGTTTTTGATGGCCAAGTAATATTCATTCATATATATATATATATATACACATATATACATATATATGTATATATATGTGTGTGTGTGTATATCTATATATCTACATATCTATATCTATATATCACATCTTCCTTATCCAGCCGTCTGTCCATGGACACTTGGGCTGCTTCCATAGTTTGGCTGTTGTGAATAATGCTGTTATAAACATAGGGGTGCATGTATCCCTTTGAATTAGTGTTCTTGTAATTTTTGGACAAATACCCAGATCGCTTCCGTGTTTTGGCAATTATACATACAGCTGCTATAAACACGGGTGCAGGTTTTTGTGTGGATGTTAGTGTGCTGTTCCTCCAGGGAGACACCAAGGAGCAAGGTTACAGAATCATATGGTAGGAGTTTTAGAAGAAACTGCCAAATTGTTCTCCAAAGTATCTGCATCATTTTGCATTCCCGTCAGTAACGACTGAGAGTTCCCGTTGCTCCACATCTTACCCAGCATTTGGTGTTTTGGGTTTTTTCGGTGTTTTGGTGTTTGGGATGTTTGCCGTTCTAATCGAGTGTGTGGTGATATCTCATTGGTGTTTTAATTTGCAAAGCCCTGGTAATATATGATGTTGGGCATCTTTTCATTTGCTTCTTTTCCATCTGTATATCTTCTTTGAAAAGGTGTCTGCTTATATTTTTTTCTCATTTTAAAATCAGATTATTCATTTTTCATCGTTGGACTTTAAGAGTTCTGTGTGTATTTTGAATAACAGTTTTTGTCAGACGTGTTTCTGGCAAGTATTTTGTCTCAGCCTGTGGTTTGTCTTCTCATTCTCTTGACCACCGATTGTTTTTGACAAACACCCCAGGGATTGGACTTTTCTCATCGTGTGGGCTCTGAATCAGATCAAATAATGAACAACCCTGTGAATGGGGCTTTTCCAGGGAGTTGCCAGACAGATGAAATAGTGCAACGTGATAGGGACGGGACTTTCTGAAGATCCCCAAACCGAATCTGTCCCCTCCGGTGTCTGCCAGGCTGCTTGCTTTTACAGAGATGGAGATTTCAAGGCAGCCGTTGTGCACAGTTCCTGGAGAGCTGGGAAAAGAAGGGATGAAAATAGGGCAGGTGAAAGCACCACAAACCTCCCTGTTATTACCAAGATTCAGCTGGTTTTGTTGAATAAATGCTCCTTGGATTATTGCAAAAAATTTGTCAATTCCCAGAGTTCTGAAAATTTTGATTTGACTTTTTTTTTTTTTTTTTTTTTTTTTTGCCACTGTTCCTGTTGCCTTTATGCAGGTGTAGGATTTCCAAGGGTTCTTTTTCTGCCATTCTGGAAGTCTCTCTTATTGGTCCTGGTCTAACAGAGTGCTTTCCAGATTGCGTGTGATGCTCAAAGGTGTTTTATGCCACAAGGGCTCTGTGTTTGTGGGAAGCAACACATAAGCAGATTTTGAAAATAAATGTGTCACATTCTGTTTCCCACCATTGATTTCAACACACCCTTGGTGAATAGTTTCCCACCTACTGGAGGTCCTACCTCCTGGCCCTTCAGCAGTATCTCCTACTGCTCCCCTGCTTTGTCTCGTGGCGTCTAAGTCACCTAAAAACCCTTGACCTGGGTGAAGGTGCCCAGAGGTGTGACAGATGTAAGGCTTTTGGGGGTAAACCTTCAACCAATAGGGACAGAGGTGGTAGATATATGCTAGCTTCCTGTAGTTGGAGAGACAATCTGAGGGACGTTCTACACCATTCCTCATAGGATCCCTTTGGAGCTCAATCTGCACGTGACTGTACTGGAAACTAGCTCAGTGATGTATAATTTATTGACTTTTTCTCCTTCCCTGTCTGACCGTTCCTCCTCTCCTGCTTTCTGTGATCACCTTTCAAACTCTTTGTGCAAATTATGTCTCAGATTTTGCCTGTAGGGAAATCCAAACAAAGACACAATGGTTTTAGAAAAACTTGAACGTTTCCTCTTTACTACAGTTCTCAGAGTTTTGTCTACTGTTACAGGTTATCATCATCTAAAGGAATGTTAGGGTATGCTTTTAGCCATTGAACCTTTTTAAATTTATCATCTTGAGAGCATATACGCTATGGAATAGGAACATGGTTTCAGAAGTGTTGGGTTAGCATATACAGATATCTATCAGAGCTTAGGATGTCCTTTTGGATGCTAATTAATGAGAGGTAAGCATATTCAGCATTAAAGACATTTGTCTCCTAAAGATATAGTAGCAGAGTTCTTTGCGGGTGGGACAAAAATATCATAACATCACGATCCCTCAATACTATACATACGTTATAATCTCCCAGCTCACATGACAAGCCAAGGTATCATGACCAGCAAGGCTCAATATGATATAAAGATGATAGACTTTTCCACGAGATAGAGTTAACAGTTTATATTTTATTTGATTTCTTATTTGTTGAAAACTTTGTGATGTCTCTTCTATGGCGGAGCATTATAATTGAGATTTAGCTGGTTTTATGTATTAAAATGTTCCATGTTTTATCACCTGTAATTCTTAGTTTGGAGGATGTTGGAATTTTGTGGTGACGTTGGCCTGTATGCATGTGGGTATTAGGGATGCAGTGACAATTTCTTGTCATGGTTTGGGATATACCTTTCCTTCCCCTTCCGTGTGCTTTGGTGATGCCTCGCACTTCCTGGTGATTAGAAGGGTCCAGTGACTTTCAGCCAGTCGGATACCATCTCGGAACTTTTCCACATTGGCAATAGATGAGGAGTTGTCTTTTTCACAGTGCTTTCAACAATAGCCAAATTATGGAAAGAGCCTAAATGTCCACCAGCTGATGAATGGATAAAGAAGATGTAGTTTATATATACAATGGAGTACTACTTGGCAATGAGAAAGAATGAAATCATGCCATTTACAGCAACGTGGATGGAACTGGAAGGTATTATGCTGAATGAAATAAGTCAGTCAGAAGACAGACACCATATGTTTTCACTCATATGTGGAACTTGAGAAACTTAACAGAAGACCATGGAGGAAGGGAAGGGAAGGGAAAAAATACTTAGAAACAGAGAGGGAGGAAGGCAAACCATGAGACTCTTTTTTTTTAATTTTTAATAAAATCTTTTTGATGTTTATTTTTGAGAGGCAGGGGAGGGGCAGAGAGAGGGAGACACAGAATCGGAAGCAGGCTCCAGGCTCTGAGCTGTCAGCACAGAGCCCGATGCAGGGTTCCAACCCACAAACAGTGAGAGATCATGATCTGAGCCAAAGTTGGATGCTTAACCAACTGAGCCACCCAGGCGCCCCGAGACTCTTAAATACAGAGAACAAACTGAGGATTGATGGGGGAAGGGTGGGGGAGAGGGGAAAATGGGTGATGGGCCTTGAGGAGGGCACTTGTTGGGATGAGCACTGCGTGTTGTATGGAAGCCAGTTTGATAATAAATTATATATAGTAAATATATTATATGTATTAAATTATATATTATATATAATCATATATAATATATTATATAATATATGTTATATATTATTATGTATAAATTATATATTAAATACATTATATATATATTAAAAAAGGGCCTTAAGCATGCAGGTCTGGAGCTGGTGTGGCTGTTTTGCCTGCCACGTGGGGAAAGCTGGACTATGGTGAGAAAATAAAGCCAGTTAACAAAGGGGACCAGAGGTGAACCCAAGTGGACAGAAAGATGGAGTACTACTGTCATTATTTGAGCCCTTATATATAGCTATGCCTGAAGGCAGCTTTGTTCCAGGACTTGCCAGTTGCATGAGTCAATAAATTCTCTTTATTGCAGCTCGCTGAGCTAGTTGGTCTTGGAATTCTGTCACTTGTGACCAAAATTCTTGACTTAGAGGAGGTTATGTAATCTGAAGCGCATGTTAATATCGTGCTTGGTTCTAGCTCCATCGTCTCCCCTCTGACCCCCAACTCCCATCATCCTACGCCCTACAGGGAAGAAGCATTTGCTACTGATCAGGAAGACCCGAGTTTACAGTCTGGTTTTCCTGAATGTTATTGTCAAGGACAATTTGTGACAAAAGTATCATCGCGCCAGTGCAAGAAGGTAGGTTTTGAGCCAATCAAATCTGGGGTTAAAATCCTGGCTGTGTCACTTCCTATCTTTGTGTTACTGAGCAAATTTCATAATCTCTTTGAACTACATTTCTCAATGTACTGTGTGAATTATGGCGCTTAACTTTTGTAGTTACTTTGATGATCAGAAACGATTTGCTTTGCAAGCTTGATAAATAATTGTTATATGTTTTGAATACCTCATTAGTTTTTCTTATTCCATAAAAGCAGTCTCTTAATAAAATCAGACAAAGAAACAAAGGAAACAGAAACAAAAACGTTTGACCTCAGACTCTGCTTTCTCTGATGATTGCAAGTCTATGCAAATAAACTTTCCAGGGCATCATGCCTTGGATAAACATGATATTGTTTCCACTTGTGCTCTCACAACAAAAGAACTAAATAGTGAATGTTTATGTTCACTGACCTATAAATTTAAGTTCTTAACAAATATAATCCCTCTCATTTGGAAGAGTTTTGTGGCACACAGTTTGTTTTTTTTTTTTTTTTTCCTTCCCAAAATAACAGAAAACAGTTTTCATGTGCCCCTTTCATCCACACATTCTCCATAGTATTGAAAGCAGATCTGGTTACTCATAAAGAAAGGGATATGAGATTATGTGTGTGCCAACTATCTTCTATTCCTTTTGTCTCTTGACTTGCCCCTAACAACCCTGGGAGGTGTTGAAGATGCTTACTGAGGAGCCGGCTGAGTGGTTACTTCTTCCTGTGAGGTCTTTCCAGCCCCCTCTCTTGGCACAGCTAACAATGGGAAAAATATTTAAAGGGCTCAGTTGAGTTTTTTTTGCAGAGCTGGCATTGAAGGATTAACTTGCAGTTGAGAGGCGATAAATTGATAATGGGCACACTTACGAAACATCACAGGAGGTACTCCATCAGAGAGAACATTTGGTACCAAGAAAAAGACACTTGAAGGGAATTTACTCTTAAAAGAAGAAAATGTCATATGAAGTGGTTTAGAAACAAGTGTTTGAATGAGATTTTAATTTATAATCACAAAATTAGAAAATGTGGAAGTAACTGCATTTTACTGACAACGAATCATATTTAGGTTATAATTAGAACTTCCTGTACCTCAGTTATCTCATCTGAAAAAAAAAAAGATAAGTTTTAATAATGGAACTTCCTTCTCAGATTGTTGTGAGAAACTTAATGGCATTTACACATAATGGATTTAAAACAGTAGCTGGTATATATTACGTGATCAATAAACATTAGCTACTATTTTTAATGGTTAGGAGGCACAAAGTGGTTGAGTATTTATTTTGCTACTCAAAATTGTATTATAATAAATGCATTCAATAATTTCATTTGGTATATATTTATTGATCATCTGCATGCACTTTTCTGTACATTTAGAGTAGATTAGTGACAAAAAAGGAAAAATCCCTCCGGGGACACTAACATGGACTGTATAAGCATTAATAAGCCTATGAGCTCCGTCTGTCTTTCTTCCCTGTTCCCTCTTTACCTTCTGAATAGCGAGAAGGATGAAGTTCTAGAACAGAAATCAGCAGACCACAGCCAGTAGGTCATAGCTGGCCCACCACTCATTTTTGTAAATGTAGTTTTATCGGAATACAGCCATGCTCATTCATACACACATCATCTATGGTTGTTTGCATGCTACAATGGCAGAGTTAAGTCATTGTGACAGGGACCAGATGACCCACACGTTGAAAATATTTACTATCTGGCCTTTGTTGGAAAAGATTGCCAACCCCTGGTCTAGAAGACAGCAGAGGTAAATGCATTGAAAGAGCCTGAGTGGAGGAGAACCTCCCTTCCAACCCATTCCACCCCATCCCACCCTGGTCCACCCACACGAGACCATGTCTTGAGTGAGAAACGCTTGTATTTCTGTTAAACATCTGAGATTTTTGTGGCAGGTTCTTACAATAGTTAGCTCACCCTTACTAATTTGAATTGTCATATTTTCTAAAGGATTTATCAACTTTACCAACGGCTGTTCTTAAGCTTTTAATATTCATATCGTTCTCTTTGGAGGTGCCTGCTCAGGTTGTAGATTGTATCTTTTTCGCTTGATAACTGTCCACCTCAGTGAAATTCTAATTTGTCGATGGACACCCTATGCTTTGAGAACTTCCCCAACATCACTTTTACTGAGTTCATGGAATTCTATATCTTTGCAAAAGTTACAACTTCCTTTCACAAACAGTTTCTGTGGTGTTTGTATAACACTTGAACTATTTGGCATGAACAGAATAATCAACAAGAACACAGAGGTGGTGATAGGAAATAAGAGTCTGTGTTACCACAAGAACTGTTTTTTTTTTTCTTTTTAAACAGTTCATTCATGATTATTTTTGGGTCAAGATCGTTTTGTTTCCCTCTTCAACTTTGTAACTGGTGAATAGAGATCACGTACTCAGAAGAGGCTCCTTATATGTGTAAGAAAGTCAAGGGAGAGGGAGCATCTAACCTCTACTGGGAGAGTCAAGAAATGACTAACAGAGGACAAGATATTTGAACTGTGTGTTACGGGGTGAATAGGAGTTTGCTGGGAGAAAATGGGGTTAGACATTGTGGGGTGGGTGTACGTAAGCAGATGCTGATGAAATGCAGCTGGGCATGTATTTTTTTCCCCATTTTTTTTTTCTTAAATTCTAGTTAGGTAACATACAGTGCAGTTTCAGGAATAGAATTCAGTGAGTTATCATTTACACACAGCACCCAGTGCTCATCACAAGTGTCCTCCCTAATACCCATCACCTATCTAGTTTGTCTTCCATCCACCTCTCATCCAGAAACCCTCAGTTTGTTCTCTATAGTTAAGAGTCTCTTATGGCTTGCTTCCTTCTCTCTGTCTCTTTTTTTTCTTCCCACACGTTCATCTGTTTTGTTTCCTAAATTCCATATATGAGTGAAATCATATGGTATTTTTCTTTCTCTGACTGACTTATTTTGCTTAGCGTAATACACTCTGGCTCCATCCACGTCATTGCAAATGACAATTTTTGATGATTGAGCAATATTCCATTGTATATAAATATATACCACATCTTGATGATTTTTGATGTCATGATGATGATTTTTGATGATTGAGCAATATCCCATTGTATATAAATATATGCCACATCTTCTTTATTGGGCACATCCTTTTAATAGAGTTGTCTGTGGAAGCGTGAGGCGTCTACGTAGTTTCAGCAAGACCATGATGGTGTTGTGTGAGGATGGACCATGGGAAGGAGAAACTGAAGCCAGAAGAGCATTCAGGAGAATTGCAACTAAAAAAATTTCAGACAAGACAATCCTGCAACTAAAAAGAAATTCAGAACCCAGAATGATACAGGTACCTTGTAAATATATGTGGATTGAAAACAAAAAATCCATAGCCGTCTTAGGAGTAGGTGAAGCACTTGTTATGTATCTGATATGAAGAGAGCCGTGCGTTGGCTCTAACTGTGAGCCAAAGATCATCAAGACAAAAGTTCAAGGTGTATCTTGGTGTCTTCTTTGGGAGGCAAGAAGATTTGGTTGAAAGGAGAGATGCCTGCCCCTCTTGGGACCATCCTGATGGGAGAACGAAGAGTCTGGGCTGACCCTTGGCCATAAAGAGTAGGCTATAAGCATAAACAACGGGTTTGAGAATCCAGCTGAGTTCCAGGAATTAATGTCAAGGCCAAGGCTGAACAAACCAGGAGCTCAATGTCCTCCATGCCTGTCTTGTAAAAGCTGGTGAGGTGATGATTTTGTTTTCATAAGATGTACCAATTTCATCCTCACTGGCTAGAGACTCTAGGGTCAGGATAGTAAAAGTATAAAAGAAATAAAATGGAAGCACAGACAACTGACATGTATTTGAAGCTAGCTAGAGTATTATTATTATTATTATTACCATTATTGTTATTGGCTGCCATTTATTTAGCTCCTACTATGGACCTGGTCGTTTTGCTTACATTAACTTTAAACCTTACAAGTGCCCTGCTTGGTTTAGTTGGTTCAGTCCCCCAACATCCTCCAAGGTCCATTTCATATGCCACTTCCTCTATGAAGCTTACCCTGATGCCCCCCCCAGGCCCCCCAACAGTAGCTACCCTCTAGTGTATGCTTCTAAAGGCTTTCTCTGAGCACCTATCACCAAATTTATCACTTTTCTTAGAAGTTCTGTTAATTTCGTGCTGTTACTCCTTCCTCTTCTAGCCTTTTCATTGACAGTAGAATCTGTGTTTGACTCATCTCTTATATTCCATGAGTTCTTCAAGAAGCACCTATCACTAACCTACTGTTTCCAGGAATTTGGTAGGTGCAGGGCTGGCATCTTTGTGGACCTGGTACCCATTATCCTAGAGAAAGCAGATGTTTAAACATAATTTCAGTACGCCCAGACCGATCTTAGACATTTAGGCTGGGTGTTGAAGGACACGAGGGTAAAAATCTAAGTAAGGATTTGGAGGTTATGTTGAAGGTCATGCTTGCATTTAGACTACAGACTGTGGTTTGGATGGTCAGAGGATAGGGCAGATGGTGGGGAAAAATGAGTCCAAGAAAGGTAGTTTTGAAAGTCACATGTTCAACCTCGGCTGGAGCAGCACCTGTGACACAATGGGGTGTCAAATATCTGTTGACCATCTTGCTTTCTCGTACAACATGGCATTTCTTATAAAGCCCTTCAATACCTCCTATGTAATATTTCAATTCAGAATTTTGTGGAGTGTGGGGATAGAATAAGAAAGCAAGGTTTTGAAAACCTGGTTTTGAGATTCGGTTCCCTAGCCCTCTTTTGGCCTCTCTGCTTTTGTTCTAACTTAGAAGCCCTCCTTGAAGTCAGTAGAAAGTTTGGGTTCTTGGCACGACATAAGTTCAGGCCCTTAGACATTCTATTTTTAATAGACAGACATGGGTGAGTTTTTGTAAATGAAAAAAAAATCAATACGCTTTTGATATGAAGACTTTGCTTTTCATTTTTTTTCTTTTTATTTTGGGTACCTTTTTTTTTTTTTTTTTTTTTTTTTTTGGTCAGGAGTGAAAGTCACTCTGTACCAAAGAAAAATGATGTCCACAGCTGAAATATGTTTTCACTGATGTTTTTTGATCAGCTCGATGCATACCAAGTGCTTTCAGGGCCTCAGGATCCTGCTGGAGCTGGGGCAGGCATGTGGAAACTAAATTTGTGCATCTCTTGGCATTTTTGTGGACTCTGTCATTATTTTAGGGTGTATGTTGGAAGTCAAAGTTTTCATGGTGTATTAAATTTAGAAATAGAACTCACCAGATAAGTGGAGGCTCTTATGTGAAGGACAGGAACTCTTCTCCCAGCCCTGGTCCTTTCCAATTATTTCACACATTTGGTGTCAAACCCTGATGGGTGATTCTTGAAAACCTTTGTCTACATGACAAAACCCAGATTCCTTAGACTTTTTTTTCGTGGTACAATGCAAGTTGGCACAAACCAAAAGCTTTTGGCTAGAAATGGAAAGATCCAGGTTCAAGTACAGTGAGACTGCTGATTGGTCATGTTGCTCTGGAAGGGTATCCCCATTCTGGGGATTCAGAGCCTCCAGAAAGAAATTTTGTTAGGCAAGATGATCTCTAACTGTCTTTTGATTTCTTGTTTTTGTTTGAACACTCTATTTCTGTTTGAAATTTTCAAACTTATCTCCCATCAATATTTACTAGGTGTCTACTATATGTCAGGAAATTACAATACATATCCTTTTTGGTCTTTACATGATTATAAGAAATATTTGCATGTTGGAGGAAAGGATACATAGATCTAAGGTCGCACAGCTGGGACATGGCAGAACTGTGACAGAGAGAGTAAGGGTTCAGGTGATATTGGTGCCTTCTTTTGCTGTGCCTAATGTCCACTATTATGAGCTTACTAAGTTGATAGCACTTAAGCAAATGCAGGCTGGAAGTTCCCAGTGCTATAATGAAGTGAAATTGATTCTAGTCTTCATTTAAAAATCCCAAGAAATTTGTTGTATTATTTTTTCGAGACAAAAAATTAAATATGTAATGACAGTTTGCTCTAATGGAAAACATCTTGTACTAGCCCTGAGGACAGAGATTTCGTCTGAGTTTTGTGTGCTCAAGACATGTTGAATGAGTGAATGGATTATTTTTAAAGTAGGATTCAAAAGTCTTGGGCATTATTTTTTACCTCCATCATATGTAATATAATAATTTATTAAAATATTTATTATCATCTTAGTGAAGTGGAATAAAACTCTAGAATGACAATATTCTCAGTAAAATAAGATGGTCAGATACCGGATGATTCTCTCTAATTCTCAGATTATGTGAAACAATGGGGGAATACTGTAATAGCAAAACTTACAAATATTCTATCTGAAAGACTGAGAGCTAACACTCGATTATCTAGAATAACACTGTTGCCTGAATAGTCTGGGGACTAAAGGAAACTATCAATCCAAACTTCCAAAGCAAAGATCATCAAACTTACAGCTACGAGGGAAGAGGGCTTAATTCTCCCCATTCAGGGGGGGTTTATCCTGTCAACTAAGGGCTGCTCTTACATTTCCAAATTCTCTTTCCACTGGCTTCTTCCCCTTAGCCTGTTAGTATGTTTAGGTCTTTGCATCTTTGAAATAGATTATTTGAGCACATGCTTCCTCCAGTTACCTCACTTTCCATTGTCTGTCTGTATCAGCCGTTCCTTTCCCTTCTTCACTTCTTTTTCACTGTGAAGCCTGGGAGGCATAGACTGTAGCCCTCTCCACTCCACTGAAATTGCAGTTCTCAAGGTCTCCAGCATTGCCCTTCTTGGAAATTCCAATGTACCCTTTGTGGACTTCTTCCTGGCATTCAGCAGCGCTGCCTGCTTCTTGAAGTGCTCTGTCCCCTAGGCTTCCATTCTCCTGCCTTCATAATGTCTTGGTGTACCTCACTCCACCTCTTGGGTCTTCTCTGTGGGCTCTACTTTCTCTGCCCATTGAAATATTAATATGCTGAAGGGTTTTGCCTTTGGTGTTCTCATTTACACATGCTATCTCTGGGTGAGTCCATCTTTTCCCAAAGCTCCAGGTGATGACACTGTCTGACTCTCTGAGTTTCAAACTTCTATCCAACGGTCTCCTAAATATGAGTATCTCAGTCATCACATGACTCAAGCTGACATCATTCCACGGTTCCCAAATTTCCTCTTTCTCTTTTCCCTGTCTTAGCGAATGGATCTTTATTCACCCAATTACCTTAACCAAAACTGAGGCATCATCTTGGATGATCATAGTAATAGTTAACATTGTTTAGTAGTTTACCATGTGCCTGGCACTATACTAAATCTTTACGTGAATATTCTATTCACAAGTCATAACACTTTAATCATGAGATTTCTATTACTTCCAGTCGACACAAATGCTCTTTTGATCATTCACTGCTACCTTTTCCCTGTGTTATGTCTCTGCCTAGAAAATGAAGGGATTGGGCTAAATTACTTCTACTGCTCTTTGTTGATCTCATTTCTGACTTCTAAGTTTGAGTTAGAGGCCTTTCTGATCTTGGAGTACCATGCTGTTTCCCTCTGTGCACTCATGATGTTCTGTTCTCACATCGTCCTACTTGTGTGTAGCCCCAGTGCTGTGAAGGACCCTTTTCTCTTGTTGCATCATTTTATGCCCCACACAGAGCACAGTGCTTGGTATGCTCTCCATAAATAGTTGTTAAACTAATAGTCACATTATTATTTTAAGCTTTCTTACACATTTATGGTTGACTTTAACTCAGCCTATCCACATTGGAAAACAATGAACCATTAGCTTGTACATTTAAATATGCACATTCTTTGAAGTCTTGTATTTGTACTCCTAGGTACACACTGCGCATGTGTATCAGGAGAAATGTTTAAGAATCCAAAAAGCACCCCTTTTGTAATAGCACACACTTGGGAACCACTTGAATGCTCACTAAAAGAGTAGATAGAGTATATTTGTGCAACAGAATATTATATAGCAGTGAAAACAAGTGACTCCCCAATCAAATAGTAATATAATTTTTAGTTAAAAAGTAAGACCTAGCAGACTGGCTGTAGTATGACAGCCTTTTTGTAAAGTTAAGAAATAAGTGAAACTAAATAATATATATGTGCTGTGTGCATGTATGTGAGTTCATGATGAAACTTTCTTTTTTAAAACAAATTTTGTAAACCACAATATTTAAAGTAATTTTATGTCTGGATTCAGTTAAGTGGTTAAGGCAAGAACATGGAATGAGAAAATTCCTAGATTAAGTAAATGGTAATGTTCTTATTCATGGGCGGGGTGATGTATAGATCACCTTGTATAGATGCTCTATACAAATTTGTATAGATGCTCTTTACCTGATAAAATCATAATTTTATAAAGTAAAAGAAAGCATGGACTAATGGTGATAGTGTTTCTTGAGCCAAGAATTATGAATTATATTTGATCTACTTTTGTGTGCTTTATGTCCATAAAATAAACAACACAAAAATAAGATTCTGACTTACATCTTCCTGTAACCCACATGACAGTATATTTAAATTCCCCTGGATTCACATCAGGATGCTGCTGGGATTTAGAAGGGCGTGCAAGGAATTAAAATTATATGTAGACTATTTCACAAGGAAAACATAAGGGTCTATCTTTTTGCTCATCCATCCATCCATCCACCCATCCATCCATCACCCATCTATCCGTCCATCCATCCATCCATCCACCCATCCATCCATTCATCCAGCAAGTCTCTGTGCCTTTTACTCTTAGGTGACTGATGGATTTAAAACTTGTTTATAGTTGCGCCTGGGTGGCTCAGTCGGTTAAGTGTCCGACTTCGGCTCAGGTCATGATCTCGCGGTTTGTGAGTTCAAGCCCCGCATCGGGCTCTATGCTGACAGCTCAGAGCCTGGAGCCTGTTTCCGATTCTGTGTCTCCCTCTCTCTCTCTGACCCTCCCCCATTCATGCTCTGTCTCTCTCTGTCTCAAAAATAAATAAACGTTTAAAAAAATTTAAAAAAAAAACTTGTTTATAAACTTCTTGAGGTCAAGGACCACTCTTTCATCTTTGCACTCTGCACAGTGTCTTGCCTTGTCACAGCTACAAAACTGTTATATAAAAATAACACACACTTACCAAGTATGAAACTTTAACCATTTTCTCTCTAAACAGGACATTTCACAGTTGAGGAAATTGAGGTCTGGACAGGGTAAAGAGCCTACCCACATTCACATAATGAATTAAGGGCAGATCTTGAAAGTGGCACACATTTATCAAGCCCAGCAGTTCTCCAAGCTGTTTTGCACATTGCATTCATGTAGGAGCTCTTAAAACACACATATGCTGGGGCGCCTGGGTGGCTCAGTCGGTTGGGCATCCGACTTCGGCTTAGGTCATGATCTCACGGTTTGTGAGTTCGAGCCCCCCATCAGGCTCTGTGCTGACAGCTCAGAGCCTGGAACCTGCTTCGGATTCTGTGTCTCCCCCTCTCTGCCCCTCCCCTGCTCATGCTCAGTCTCTCTCTCTCTCTCTCTCTCTCAACAATGAATAAACGTTAAAAAAAAAATTAAAAAAAAAAAAAGATTTAAAACACACATCTGCCTGGGCATTACTGCCAGAGAGTATGATTTAATTGGTCCAGAGAGGAGCTTAGGGATGAGTGTCTTTAATAAGCTTCCCAGGTGATTTGAATGTGTGTAACTACTGACTCTTCGGCCCATGTTTTCCCTGTTAGGTCTCCTGTAGATTGGATTATCCACTGATGTAACTAACAGCCAAAGTAGGGTTGTTTCAGGCTTCAGTGTGAGTCCCAAGGGTGGAGTCTCCCCAGCTTCCCAAGACATGGCAGGAACCAGAAGAGGTTACAGGGTTACCGAAGGTGCAGTAGGAAGCAAATGGATTTGACAGATCCAAAAGAGAAGCCAGGGTCTCCCTTGCACACAGTGGCATTCTGAAGAATGTAACTTACTCCTGACCTTTATGCTGTGCTTTGGATAATTTAAAGAGAGATTCTTCATAAATCTTCCATGCTTCAGTCAAGGCCCCTTCTTGTGATAAGAAATTCCAAAACTTATGGTGCTTAGAGAATAAACCAAGTTAGGTTTCTTCCTTCTTCCCGTCTTCCTTCCTTCCTGCCTTCGTGCCTCCCTGCCTTCCTTCCTTCCTTCTTTTCAGTTCATTATCAACGAGCTATTGGGTGTCTATGGTGTGCTGGTTTGCTCCTCAGATGAACAGGGCAGTGACTGAAGAGAGCAATGGCTACAGATTGCTGAAGACATGTGGTCCTTACCTCAAGAAGCTCTTAACCTTGAGTAAATTGAGAACCCTTTGGTGGGAATGTCTTGCTAGAAGACACAGAGATGGTCAAGCAGCTTGGAGATGATTCCAAATCAGGTCACTATTTATGTATGCACATAATCATATATTTCTGTAAAATTTCCAATTTTTTTAAAAAGTTTTTATTTCCATAGTTTCATTTCCATATTTCCAAAGTTTAATTTCCATATTTTTTAAAAGTTGTTATTTCTGTATCAATGTATTTGTTTTTAAAAGTTTTTTTAATTTTATTTATTTTGAAAGAGAGAGAGAGAGAGAGAGAGCAGGGAAGGGGCAGAAAGAGAGAGGGAGAGAGAGAAAATCCCAAGCAGGCACAGAGCCCAGTGTGGGGCTTGAACTCATGAACTGTGAGATCATGACCTGAGCCGAAATCAAGAGTTGGAAACTTAACTGAACCACCAAGGCACCTCTCCGTATTTGTTTTGAAAGGAGTCTCCCGAATTGCATACACTTTTGGATTTGCCAAGCACACACAGTGTTCTCACAGTATCTGGTTTCCACCACTCCTTTCCTTCAGGACTTATGAACATGTATTTCCCGCCCAGATTGTGCTAGATACTTTGACACGAGCACTAAAAATGCATGTGCTGGCACACAGGGCAAGCAGCTTGGAACTGGTGGGGCCACAGAAGACAGTCCGGGGCACTTTTCTTGATGGATTCCCATCTTCAGAGTCACCACACACATTAGTATTTTAAGTGCTCTGAGAAGTAAGGAGACCTGGACAATTTTTATTAAAACCGATTTCCTGGATTTATTTAATCCAGATTCAGGAAACTTGTATTTCTTTGGGTCTAAACCCTGGAGCTAGTGTTCTTTAGAGTACATTTCGAGGCCCCCCCGCCGCCAGCCGAGTGAAGAGTGGATCTGGTCTGCTCAGCAGGCCACCTTGGTGTTGGTGAAAACAGTGATGTTGACGTTACTTATGCAGTGATTGTCATTGAACCCCAGTTATCAGACCCTGTACCAGATGCCAGGGATTCAACAGTGGGAAGAAACAGGTATAGCTCCAATTTTCAAGGAGCTCATAGGAAAAATAGACATGCAAATAGGCGCATAGGTATCAACGATGATAAATGTTCTAATGAGGGGATAGCATTTGGTCTTGCAACTCTAGGGAAGCATCCTGGAAAGAAGGACGAGAGTTCCGAGATCTGTAGAGTGAATCGGAGACTAGTAGATTAGTCTGGGGAGCAGTAAGAGAAGCCCAGGCAGTGAGAATAGCAAATAGAGTCCCCCACGGTGGCGAAAGCATGCCACAGTTGAGGAACTAACGAAGCAGGTTGAGAACTATCTTCATTCCACCCTTTGCTTAGTTCTAGAGTCTTCTGGGTCTTTTAGTGTTTCCGCACCTTAAGGATTTTGTGTGGACTCTGAAGCACCTCTGTAGACTGCTGGATCACATCCTCATGTTCCTGGCCTGAAGACAGTTTAGAGCTTTAGAGGTATGTTGTTTCCATGCCAACAACACTGGGTTCACAAGACAAGTGTCAGATGCTCCTTCGGAAGACCTAGGGGTGTGGTCTGCTCTTTACAACTTATCCAAGGGAGAGTTTTCTCTTTATTGCTTGTGCTTCATTGGAAGAGTGTCAGGTGCTTCTTTTCTCCTTCTTACTATTTTGAAAATACTTACGATATTGCATTAAAAAAGATGATAGTGGGAAGTCTCATACAGAGGAAATGTCACACGTGACAGGGTAGGTAGCACCATCCTTGGCATATAGAAGACACTCGTTAAATATTTGCGGGATGAAATGCCCGCGGGGCATTTGAGTTGGAGGTCTTAAGTGACCCGTCCCCAGCGGATGCTAATGCTGTAGTTACTCTCTGCACCTGAATTGGATTCAGCGTTTCCATACGTCATTCTTTTGTAGACTGTCCCCTTCCTCAGCTCTAAACTCTGTGCCTGAAGGCAAGGGACACCATCCCATGCCTGGATTCAGTGTGAGGAATATTGCTGCAGACCAGGATCTCGGATGTCCAAGGCCCTGTTCATTAGAAAGAGAGATTTCCTCTGGAGCGGAGCTCTGAAGGGCAATTGTCATCTAAATCAGGGCAGGGGCTTCTCTTTGTTTGGCTCCTCCCCGAAACTGACCCTGAGACCAGATGTGAGTGCTGGTGATTTACTAAAAGATGGGTCCAGGAGACACGAGCAGAGGAAGGGGGCAGTGAGGCAGAAAAGGGAAGGAAACCAGCGAACTGTATGTTGTCAGGAGTTACCGCCAAGGCAACAGAGCTGAGTCCTACTGAGGAACTTGGAAGGCAGGTTAGGACATGCGTTTCTGAGTTTTCCCACCTGGGATGCGAGGTGATGGGGTGTTTAACCACTGTCCTCCCCCTTCTTTCTTTGATGGGAGCCGCTGTCAGGGTCGTCCAGCTTGCCGGAGCGCAGGCAGAGCCACAGAAGTTCTGGAAGGGCCTTCTCCACGTGCAGGTACCTTCTGAACAGAGATGAGAAGTCACCAATAGTGTCTGCGACAGAGTCACTTCCACAGGAGCCTGGACTTGCTCGTGGTCCTGGGAAAACAGAAAAAATGTATCCTTAGAAGTGGCAGAAATGAACGGCAAATTGGCTGTGCCTCTTGGGCAGAAGTCCTTTTTGGGAAGAGGGAGGCACTCACCTAATGAAGCCATGACAATCAAATAAAAGGCAAATCTCCGCGATTAATGCGCGCGGTGCCACCGTAGCAGCCGGTATGTTAGCTCCTTTTTATTTCCCAGGTGACACTGCATCCTTTTTTTTTTTTTTTTTCTTTTTTGCCATGGTAATAAGGATCAAGAAGCTTCCAGGGTTATTTTTCTTCTTCCTTCTTTTTAATCACACCAACATTTTTTTACTTACCCTTGCCACTCAGCAAAACCTCGGTGGGCTGGAGATGGGGAAAATCCGTGAGAGAGGGCACATAGGGCAAGTGTTGGGCAGGAGAGGCGTTTTACAGTTTAATCAGATAAGGGGATGCACATTTGCTTTTTTCAAACAAAAAGCCTTGAATAAACTAAAAATACCACAGCCAGAGATGAGCCGCAGATAGAGAATTAAGGTTTCCAAATGCTGGTTTGTTTGTTTGGAACAGAGGTGATTTGTTGTCTTGGGACTGGCTGCAAATAGAGTTTGGAATATTATCATGCTGACCTTAACCTGGACAGATACACTTGGGTCTGTATCTAAGAAGCTTACCAGCTGACTGCTTGAGATGTCTCTCTCTCTCTTTCTCTTATTTGTTTATTTATTTATTTGAAATATTTATTTACTGAGTCTATCTATCTATCTATCTATCGTTAAATCTAACGATGTAACTAACATATAGAGTAATAATGGTTTCAGGGGTAGAATTTAGTGATTCACCACTTACATATAACACCCCAGTGCTCATCCCAACAAGTCCCCTCCTTAATGCCCATCACCCATTTAGCCCATCTGCCCACCCACCTGCCCTCCATCAAGCCTCAGTTTGCTTGAGATCTCTTAGAACACCCGGCAAGAAAAAGAAAACAAAAAATAAAACAGAAGCGGGGTATATCTGTGAACAGCTCAACATTATTTTTCACTTCCTCATATTAACAACGTCTAATGTCACTTTTCTGACAACGCTTCACTGCCACCAATAAAAATAAGGCTATTTCTGGCCAGGAGAGAACAGGGAACAGAGGTTAGATCAATCCATTTTCCATTTAACTAACACTGTAAAGGTGTTTCTCTATGCCAAGGTCTGTGTAGAAAACAAAGCTGATACAGAGAAATAGGCATCATCAGCCCTGCCTCTGGAAATTTACAGCCCAGTGGGAAGGCTGATAAGGAATGGGACGTACTTCAGAGAAAGCCGGTAGCTATTACGGCAGAGCTTTCTACAGCATGTGATGGATGGATTTGCTGGAGATGGGACTCAGGGCATGGGGAGGAAAGGGGGGCAATGAAGAGCTTGTTCTAGTAGGATTTGCTCATGGCCCATGGGGTCGGGGTGATTATGATTTCTTCTTGGGTGGCTGAAAGAAGGCACAAGTTGGGGGTTTGGCTGAAAGATAACGAGTTCTGCTGTGTGTTTGGGGTTCGCATTTGGGGTGCTCCTGGAGACAGTGAGAGATGTGAGTGTAGCGGATGTCCATCTGTGGCAAGTGGGTGGAAGGGCATTCCTTTCATTACAGTAGGGAATATAAGAACAGGGAAAATAAGGTGGAGGAAGAGGGAGAACAGAGCAAGAAGGTCATAGGATCTGATTGTCAATATTTTGTTTCTAAGGTGGAGGTGGCAAAGGTAATAGCCTTCTGTTTGGTGCCATTCTAGTCGGTGCCACGGTTTCCATATGCTGTTCCATTTATTTCCCACAACACATTGATGACAGGCAGCGCTCTTCCCATTTTACGGATAGGGAAACAGAGACCGGGAATGGTCGAATGGGTGGTGATGGTAACATGTCTGTTGGGGAGAACGGGACCAATGTGTGACTGCCATTTTCCTTCTGGCATTCAAAACGCTGAAAGGTAAGAAATAGAAGGCAGAAAAGTAACATTCAAAATGCCAGATTCACATAAAGCTGATTAGAAACTATAGTCTAGATGTGTGGCCACTGTGGATAGCCTAAGTTTTCACTCTAGACTGGAATTTACCAGCTCTCTCATGGCCGGGGGAGGAGAGTATGCACCACTAAGCTTACGTAGTAGAGGAACAGGGTGGCCTGAGGCCAGAAGGGCCTAATCCTTCTCTACCACAGGTCCTTCTTCCAATCTTACCCATCAGATAAATCACTCCCTTTCTCTAGAAAGATGAGTGGCAGGTAGAGAGAAAGTGGAATAGTTTCTCTAGCGATTTTCCCCCTTAGAGACCAAAGTGGTAATTTCTTCCCGTCCTAGGAAATGTAACTATTGAAAAAGCTACTAACCTCTTGATGACACCTAGTCAATGGGATTTGAACTTAGGGATTTATGCCCATTTTTATCACTCCGCAGTAGAGAGTACCAGTTAAGAGCATGGCCTTTGGGACAATAAAATTAGACATTTCCAGGCGCGCAATTACTTCTCCTGCCTAACATCCCACTTGGATGATCCATTCTAGGAAGAACTATCCTTTTGGAACCTGGTCCTAAGTTCCCATCTTAGTTCCATCTCAGTTCTTTATCATGGGCACCTAGTATTCCGCCAGCTTTGACTGTGTCCTAGGGCAAAGACAGTGTCAGTGGGCAGGTTGGGTGTGAATATCCTTCAGTCGTGTTTGGAACTAGTGTTCTTTTGTTCTATTATCAAGAACAAGGTAGGCAGGACTTACTGTGACTCTATAGGGTAGCAGCTATGCAGTTTGCATGAAAGTATCAGAACTTTTCTGTCTTCTACGCACAGCACTGCTGAGAAGGAGATGTCACGTTTGGTGGAAAGCGTGTTCTACAGCCTGGTTCCCTGTCTGGGGGCATTCCTGTTTGTCTTTGCCCTAATTTCATCCAGTCCTAATTCAACACCACTAAGTTTAACCACACCAACCCAACTAACCTCTCTCCAACTTTCTTTAACCAGCTCAACTAACATAATACACAGATGAGGTTCTACGTAAGTCATAGGAGAGAACCATGCAATGAATAAATAAATAAAACACGTATTGAACACCTATGATGTACTAGATAAGTATAATATTGGAATAAAGGCAGGATATTACAGAGGTAGTGATTTGACCCAAATCGTGGAAGTTTTCCAGAGTAACTGATGTTGGAGCTTTGATTTAAAGGGTGATTCACAGTCATGTAGGCAAAGCGGGAAGACAAAGACATTCTGGACAGAAGGAAGGACATGGACAAAGTCACAGAGCTGACGAAAAGTGCGGGGCATTCTACAAGCTCCAAGAAGTTCAAAATGGGTACAAGAGGAAGCAGGCAGGAGAATGGTTGGAGCTGGTATGAGAGGCTGAGGCAGGGAAGGTGGGGGTCATGCTCATATCACAGATGGCAAGCAGTGCTATGCTCAGGAGTCTGGGATTTACCTTGAAGGAGCTGAAGTTCTGATACGGAATCACTGTCTTACTCAATAGATGGCATTTCCTGGTATCACATGAAATCTGGCTGAAGACTTACGGTCCTCCCCTACACTCTGGGTAGGGATTGTAGTGCTCATTTGCATCCGTCTCTCCTTCCTCTAGCCCACCCCTGCCACCTTTCGGTGGCTTCCTAATTCCTATCCTTCTGGGTTGAGTGCTTCTTTCTAGATTTCCAGATAATAGAACCTAACCCTTTGTGGAAGCCAGGAGCCATTCTGGATCACTGACACTTAATGTTTGATGGTAATAGCATGTGGCTATCCCTTTTTCAAGTCTTCTTATGTGCCCATGATATACAGAATAAATATTTACATTTTAGCACAAACAGAACTCTCTCTTCCCCTATTTTCAGTGTACTCAACCCTTCTAATGTAGAGAGGACATTTGACAGCCATCTCCCACTTGCAGTGAATAAATGACGTACGAAACAAATGCAAGCACTTTGTGGCACATTTGACACCACCCACTGCCCCTTCCCCTCCATTTGCCTGGATGTAAAACCAGTTGCAGACAGGCTAGAGCCAGGACTGGGAGACAGGTCTCCTATTGCCTGAGCCTGGGCTGCCTCACAGTCCCATAAGATGGGATTATAGGATCTTTGGGAACATAACACCCTGCTGATCCAAGGAGAGAGCCCGTGCCCAGTTAAATGCACTGTACCACAGAGACTTCCTGCAACCTGGGTCATTCTACCCCGAATAACATCTAATTATATATTTCCATGGTTACTTTCGGAGATAATAACGAGCCCCCTAGCCCCCTAAAACATCACAAGGACTTTAGGAAGCACAACAAAACCACACAATTACCATGTTCAAGCAAATAATCAGAGGCGAAATTGGCTACTGAGGCATATTATCTCTCACTGATTATCATTTTAAATGATGAAAAACTCAAAATGAATGGTACTTTCTCCACCCCTGTGCTGCACAGAGAGCTCCTTTTCCCAACTCCAGGAACTAAGGGCCTAATTATTTGCACTTAATGATTCAGCCGCATCTCCTTAGCACTGATTCCATTTGCTGCTGTAAATGGGGGCCACACTTCTCACAGAAAGTGCAGTTGTTAAAAATAAAACCCTCGCTCTCCCTGCCTCCCCTTCCCACTCCCTAGCATAAAGAATGACTATAATTAAGAATAGCCCAATTAGCAGCCAAAGCTCAGATTTCTTCGACCCCCCCCCCCGCCCCGCCCCAAACCCGGCAAGAGTACCTACTCTGTCTTGAGTGGGATGTCATTCCCAGAGAAGTCAAATTCAGAGAAGCACTTCAAATCACCGTGGGCTCAATAAAGCTGTATCTGCTATATCCCCTGTCATGTACTTCCAAGGGAGGGCTTAAATAAGTACTAGAGTAGTAAGGATTAAGTACTAAGTAATAATTACTTATTCAAATAAGGTAGCTTTCTCAAAGGATTCTGAGCCGTTGTTTATGTCGTCGTTTATGCCGTTGTTATGTGTAGTCATCGTACCTGCTATGCTGGAAATGGTCAACGGTCTGTTTTACCCACTCACTGGGTCAGTGCCTCGCTTACTGAGAGAGCACAGGGTGGCGCCCCTCGTGGGGAAAAGCCAAGAGCTGGCTTTACAGAGATGCACCCACAGTAATGTCCACGGAGCTCCAGGTCAAGCAGAGGGAGGGAGATTCATAAACCACTGGGGAGAAGTGAAGTAACCTCCGCGGAGCTAAGGAGCGTCTGTTGTGGGGGAGATAAGCGTAGCATTCACGAACACTGCAAAACGAGTGCACTTTCTAGGTCCACTTCTGGAAAATTGGGTCAGGCTTTAACAGACTGGATTCCTTTGTTGAGTGTTTTCTGGGGGGCGGGGGGACGGAACCCTGAGGCTAAACCTGGTGCAAAGGATGCTCAAGGCATTTCTCACCCTGCCCCAAATCTTTTCGGGTACATTTCTCGTGTAAGGCTACGTTCACACTCTGCCTTGGCCACCCCAGACGCTCCGTGTTTCCTTAATGCTTTTGCTCTTGTTTCCTCCACTTCCTTCTTCCTCTTATTCCGGGTCTGTGGAATTCTGAATCATCTTTCGAGGTCTGCGTGGAGGCAGCATGCTGGCATGGAAGGAATCTGGATTTTAGAGAAAAGCTGTCTTCAGTATTGGCTCTGCCAGTGACTAGCTATGGGAGGGTTGCTGATTCCCTGTGAGCTCAGGCTTCTCATGTGTAAAGACAGGGATAAAGATCCCTGCCCCAAAGAGCCGTTGCAAAGATTAAGTGAGCAAATGTAGAGGACTCACAAGATAAGGAATGTGGCGGGTGCTCCACGTTGCCATTTCTGCTCCGCCTTTGTGGAATCAAACTGCAGTAAATTAGATTAGGAAGCATACGGGGATTTGCTTTTGCCTTTAAGAAAGAAGGACATCCTGCCATTTGCGACACCACGGATGGACCTTGAGAACATTATGCTGAGTGAGATAAGTCAGACAGAGAAAGGCAAATACTGCATGCTGTCACCTATATGTGGAGTCTAAAAAAAACTAAACTTACAAAAACAGAGAGTAAAACGGTAGATACCAGGGGCCAGGGGTGGGGTAATAGGAGAGATGTTGCTTAAGGATACAAACTGGCAGTTAGTGGTTAATAAGTCCCAGAGATCTAGAACATGGTATAGTGAATATAGACAATAATTTGTATTATAGCCATCATACTTGCTAAGAGGCTGGATCTTTTTTGTTAAACATAATTTTTAATTTATGTATTTATTTTGAGAGAGCAAGCGAGTACACGTGCAGGGGAGGGGAAGAGAGAGAAAGAGACAGAGAGAGAATCCCAAGCAGGCTCCACACTGTGCCAGCACACAGCCTGAGAACTGTGAGGTCGTGACGTGAGCTGAAACCAAAAGTTGGATGCTTAGCCAACTGAGCCACCTGGGTGCCCCTGGATCTTAAGTATGCCAGCCACAAAAAAGAAATGACAATGATGTGATGTGACAGAGGTGGTATTGCCATCATGGCAATCACAATACAACTGTATCAAATCACTATGTTGTACATTTTAAATTTATACAACATTATGTGTCAAATACATTTCAATAAAACCAAACCAAAAGGAAGAACAACCAACAATAACAAAAGGAAACATACAAGGAGCTCAAGTTCTACCAAGAAGATATAAGCCATCTCCTTTTGTTCAAGTTCCATGCCAGCAGCTATTGGAAGGCAGGAATCTGAGACCTAGGACATGCATGAAGGTGGCGACTGTCCAGGTATGGAGAGAAGAGCCATCACACGTGCAACAGAACAGACCAACATTGTGTTGTAGTGTCTAATTGTGAGCAACTTGTGGGCAAGGGGCATGATTCATCTCTGAGTGTCCAGTGACTAGCAAGATGCCTTTCACTGAAGCAGTGGATGCATGACCGAACTGAATGAGTTAAGGAATACACGATATATTGGTGACCTTCATCAGCTAGTCCAAAGTATGTGTTTCATACATTATTCTTGACTATCAGAATTAACGAAGGAAGGATTTGGGTTACGTGTGATCGAAAGTTTGCGATTTAGTGAGATGTGCAGAAAATTTTGAATCAGATAAAATCAGGTTTTGTCTAAGAGTTGCCTACCATTTACTCTTTCTGTGACCTTTAACCAAGTCAAATATTAACTATCCCAAGGCTTGGAAGAGCAGAGGTCGTAAAAGGGCAGCTCTCTCTCTCTCTCTCCATGAACCTGAGTGAACCGTGATCCTGATATGGTTCCCTCCTCCCCACTAACTTCTGGCGAACGCCTACTTATCCTCTCAAACCTAACTCAAGCGTGGCCCCTCCATGAAGGCCCCATGTGAATTTACCTTAGCGTCTAGTTTGCAGGTAGAAAGGATGACAATAGGAATCGCAGGTAGAGAGGATGACAAGAGGAAATGGAGGGGACCATGGCATACCCGAGGCCCATTTACGTTACAAGACTCTAGGATTCGGAGCACGTTCAACAAAGTTGTTTAATGAGGTCCTGTTGTGTTCCAGGCAAGGTGCTGGTCATGGGACAATGATGGAGGATGACGATGTGGTCCCTCTGCTTGGAGCACACGGTCCCACTGGGCACAGGCAGACAAAGAAGAGAAAATTTCAATGCAATGCAGTGAATGCTCTCAGGCAGGCAAGTACAGGCAGGGGAAAAATCCAGAAAAATTCTCACCGCCACACTGTGGTGTAGCTACAGTTCTAATCACCACTTTACAGATGGAGAAGCCAAGCTTTGCTTGACTTTCAACCTTGAGCTCGTCGACTGCACGAGAGACGGCAGACGAAATGCCAGCAACAGTGGCTGTGTTCCAAGCTGTGCTTGGGGTGTGGAATCTTCCGTATCGACTTCAAGGCCACTGGGATGAAAATGCACCCCACCAGTTATTCTAGCTGGTCAGGGAGCGGGGAGGGAGTGGTTGTCTCAAGTGGATTGGGTCTCTACACGGCCTGCCTTGCTCATGCCTTGCTACCTTTTTACCTCCCATCTCCCTTTGACCTTTGACATGCTGTTAGGCAGTTGCTTAGCAACCTCTCCAGCGAGACTGTGCATCCTGGCATAAATTGCTGTTATGCACAGGGAGAGATTTCTCCCTCCTCTCTCTCTCCTGCGTTTTAAGCAGAGACATCCTAAAATAGGGCATATTTTTTTTCTGTTTCTTTTCTTCCTCCTTTTTTTTTTTTTTTTTTTTGACAGACAACTTCTGTGTAAATGTTGAAATCTGTGTTGTCTGTCAGGAGCAGTCAATCTGAAAACTTTGCTGGAGAGAATGTATATTTAGTAACGGGTGACAGAGAGAGGACGACATTGAGACGTCAATTATTCTGGTGCATTAATGCAAAAGCTGCGTATTTAAATCGAGTGGTTTAGGGATCTGGAAAGGAAAAGGAGAGGCTCAGTGCAGATCCTTGTATGGTAAACGGTGCAGGGTTT
The DNA here is from genome assembly GCF_018350155.1 of Leopardus geoffroyi. Lineage (NCBI taxonomy): Eukaryota > Metazoa > Chordata > Mammalia > Carnivora > Felidae > Leopardus > Leopardus geoffroyi. The sequence continues at coordinate 77,228,984 of NC_059338.1, read as the reverse complement.
TATTCTGTTTAACTCCATCTGTCGCTGAGGATGTCCACTGTGTCAGCCTAACCCCGTATCTCCGGGAGCTGCTTGGTGGAGAAACCAGTGCTCGCTCTGCATTCTCACAGGAAAAGGTGCTGGGCTTATAAAGCGAAGAGGCCAGATTAGAGCCCTGCCTCTGGATTTTCATGTGAGGGCCCTGGTATGGTCTTGTGCTTTATTAAAATAGCAAAACCTTCTGAATGAGTTGGACTATATCCTGCTCCCCTCATGTCCTCTATCCTCTCCCCAAGTCCCTGCCAAACTCTCTCCCGGACCCTCAGAACCTCCGTAATCTCCCTTCTGCCCCCTCCCCCTGTTTTGCACAGTCTGGGGACTCCAGGACCTTATTCAAGCCCTCTTTTGCATGGTCAGCCTTAGCGCTGTCTTGCTTATGACATCTGTCCCACCACCCCCTAGAGCAGCACGGTAATAATTCTCAGCTGGGGGGCAGTTTTGTTCCTAGAGGACATTTGGTGGTGCTTGCAATGTTTTTGGTTCTCACAACTGAGGGGAGAGGGGTGAAACCGGCTTCCAAGAATACTTGTGAATAGCCCACAAAGCACAGGGCGCCTCCCACAATGAAGAATGGTCTGGACCCAACTGCCAATAGTTGGTTGAGGCTGAGAAGCCCCCTGGACAGTGGTCCTCTGAGGGAGAGAACTTGGCCGAGTCACCCTTGCCTCTTCCAGCCTCACAGAGTGCCTCACATGCTCTGCTGCTCGGCAAATCATTCTGTACGTAAGTGGCTGAAAAAGATGAGTGCCCTTCATGATCGAGCCAATATTTCCCTTTCTTGCTTCAAATCCTAAGATGGAACACTCTTCCAGCAGCTTGGTTGGCATATCATGCCATGCCAGATTTATAGTGGATATCAAGAAGGATTCAAAAGTGGTGGTGACGTGACTAAATTTATTACTGAACAAGAAACACTGGAGATGCGGTGTCTTAACTAACCTCTTGGGCGTAATTGTGCAGCTGGTATTGTTTGTGTCTGCCCAGAGAACTTTGTCTGTAGCCCTTGGGTGGATGGACTAGTTCCCACCAGCTTCCTCGCTCCAACCTCAGCTCACCCTGATCTCGAACGATCTCCAGACAATTGGCTCTTTATCTTCTGTCTTTAAGATAAAACAGCTTAGGAGAGCCAACCTTTCCATTCTCCCATGTAATGAATTGAACAGTGCCCCCTCCCCCCGAAAAGATATGCCTAAATCCTAAGTCTCCAGTAACTGTGGCTGTGACCTTATTTGGAAAAAGAGTCTTCGCAGATGTGATTAAGTTAGGGATCTTGAGATGAGATCAGCTTGGTTTAGGGTGGGCCCCAAAGGCAATGACTTGTGTCCTTATAAAAGAAAGGTAGAGAGAGACTTGGCCCACAGAGACACCATAGAGAGAAGGCAATAGGAAGACGGAGGCAGAGACAGGACTGTCTACAAAGCAAGGAGCACCAAGGATTCTAGGAGTCACCGGAAACGAGGAGAGAGATACGACACAGATTCTCCCCGTGATGATTAATTTTATACGTCAACTTGCATGGACTCTGGGGGTCCCAGATACCCGATTACACATTATTTCTGGGTGTGTTTGTGAGAATGTTTCTGGAAGAGATTAGCATCGAACCAGTGGGCTCAGTAAAGCAGATTGCTCTCCCTAGTGTGGATGGTCTGGGTAGGAAAAAAGAAAGAAGGATGGAGAATTCACCTCTTCAGCCTGAATGCTGAACTGCACATTGGTTTTCTTCTGCCCTTAGACTCAGACTTTGCTTCCCTTTGGACTCCAGTTGAATCACAGCACGGGTTACCAGGATCTCCAGCTTGTGGGTGGGAGATGGTGGGATAGATCAGCCTCTGTAATCATGTGAGCCAATCCTGTGTTGTTTCTCTGGAGAACCCTGACTAGTACATTCTCTCAGAGCCTTGAGAAAGAAATCAACCCTGCTGACAACTTGCTTTCACACTCTTCTGGCTTCCAGAATTATGTAGTTTGTCACCGCAGCCCCAGGAAACTAATATGTCTGCATATCTCCTCATCTTCCTGGGTCCCCTCTCCCTGGATGGCATCACCGACCTGCCGGGTGTTCAGGTTGCAATCACATCTGGACTCCTCTCCTCCCACTGGACCTGTAGCATCTGTCAGAACATTTGCTGTTTCCCTTCCTGGACCTGACCCTCCCCCGGAAGAATCCCCCTTCTTTTCTCTAGAACACCAGGCCCGCTTCCTCCTGGGCTTTGCCCTCTACGCAGGCAGTTTCCATGTTCACGTTACGAGGTGATTTCTCAAGGGTGAGTGCACCCCGCACGCACGGCAGATGTAGGGTTCCTCACCTGACGGGCGATGCCCACTTCACACCCTACCTGGGCCCCGGGCACGTGACAAACTGCAGAAGCAACACTGTTTTATCTACCGGCACGTGAGGTCTGTGAGCACCCACTGAAATCACGGATGTGAAAATGTCTTATAGACTCAGGGCGCTGACGATCTCAGGGCACTAACGATTTGTGAGGTATGATAAGAAACAAAACATGGTTCTAACAGTCTTGACTCTATTATTGTTGGGCTGTTGAATTCAATTTTGAAAATTTGAAAGAGACCTAAATTGAATTTACCTAAATATATTATGCTTTAAAGCATGAAAGCTAGAAACAGAGATATGGTGAGACTTTTAGTGGATATATATATATATATATATATATATATATATATATATATATATTTTTTTTGTTTGTTTGTTTGTTTGTTTGTTTGTTTGTTTGAGCAAATGTTCCCAAATACTGGTCTGTGGACCAAGACAAGCACGTCATTAAGTCTTCACCTGTTCACAGCAGATCTGTTTGTGCAATGGTCCCAACCTACCCGCTTCTTTTAAATTGATGTTAGCCGTGTTAAAAATGATCTGTATCAGCAAATTCATACGTTTCCCTACCTTGATCATTCAATTATTATTTCTTTTCATCTGAAACATACAAAAGTTGTATTCACCGCTTTAGGGCACTCTTTATTTTGGAGGGTTTTTTTTTTTTTTTGTTTTTCCTATTGAATTTTTTGTGTAAGTGTTGAAGAAACCCCAAGGGAAATAAAAGCAGCTGGAAGCATCAGTCTGTGTGCTCAAGCGTTTTGTGGGGCTGGGAGGAGAGGAAGAGACTATGATTTATTGGCTGGAATGCACATCCTTTCTAAGGGATGCTTCCATGTCCCGAATAATGTCCCTACAATCTACAGCCATACCACCCTCCACGCGCCCGATCTTGTCTGATCTCGGAAGCTAAGCAGGGTCGGGCCTGGTTAGTACTTGGATGGGAGACCGAATAATGTCCCTACAAACTCTGGTCCACTTCCAGTGACCAAACACTCACTAACTCCTGAGGGGGCCATGCCATGTTTGAATGGCTAAGGCTCTTAGAATCATCTTCCTTAAACCAAGCCTGAACTTGTCCTTACTTCATTCCACATCTTGATCCAAGTTACCCATATGGAATCCCAGAGAACACTTTTAATTTCCTCCTGATGGATGTTATTCAGTTATTAGAAGTCAGTCATCTTGCTTCTTTTCGTTTCTAGGGTAATCAGCTTGGAGTCCCCGGAAATACCCTTGAATGAATCAAGATGATAGCTTTCTTAGTCTTGGTGGCTCTCATCCACCACAGCCTGCTTCCTACCTCCGGGTCCTGGTGGCTCTGTACAGAGTCCCTGTGACGGTGCCTTCGCTCCCCAGGCTACAAATGCTTAGTTCCAAACCCACGTGGCTGGTGTGGTGTTCCTTCTTCTTGTCTGGCAAATTGTGCCTTATTTCTGCCTCTGTCCACCCATCCTCAGCTTCAGATGCATTATTTCTATACCTGATTGAGGCATGGCTCTTGGATGCTAATTTGTTCAGGTCTTCTAGGCTCTCTGAGATGATTTTCTTTTGTGGGGGGCAACTCACGAAGGATGTGCTTTCAAGAGAAGTTGCACAGAAACAGGGTAAGCAGGACAGAGGTGGGGAGAAGCCAGCAGTAAAGCTTCAGTCCAACCCTGACTTGATCGGGTCCTTCAGGGAACTCTGGAGTGTCCATTATGCCACACAGATCTTGTCCCACCTCCCTCAGGGAACCAAGATATCCTGATGGAAGGCTCTGAGGTCATCAACGTTGGCTTACAGTTTGTTCAGATACGGTAGCCCTGGTAGCACGAGGGCAGTCTTTTGAATAAGGTTTCAGAGGGAGCCTTTTGGAGAGAAGTGTGCAGAAGCCAGGGGATGGGGCCAGAGGGCCTGGGCAGAGCACTGGAAGCCTTGGCTACAGCTCCCCCTTAGTCTCCTGCTCTGTGGTCTCTTCCCTTGCCTCCCAACTTACTACCGAGTGGAGGAGTCCAGTCCGAATCTGACCCCCTGCCCTCCTTCATCCAGGTAAGCAGGCGGTAGTGTCCTGAGCATGCTCCTATTTGCTGATTGCTTTCCAGAGACATGTGGTCTTTAAGCCTGGGCTGGGCACCATGCACTTTGACCAGACGAGTGCAGAGCAAAATGGCCACACCTCTTGTTCTCCATCCATTATTATGACTAAATTGGAATCATGGGTATTTTTTGGAAAGGGAAGTTTTGAGTACCTTCTCCTCACCCCGTTGGTGAGGAAGGGCTCCCCAGTCCTTATAGTACATGTGGCCAAACCCAGGGATAGCGGGCAGATAGAAGGGGCCAGACACCTCACTCCATGCAGGGCCACAGAGAGATTGTCTTCGGCAAGAAAGTGAGCCAGCAGGGGCTGTGGGAGATGCTGGGGGTGGTGGTAAGTGGGCAGGGTGGCCCAGGCTCCTGTCCGAGGGTGCGGTTGACTTGTTGGAGATGAAGCCTGTTAGGTTGGAGCCCGGGTGGGGCACAGCCTGCTGGTCTGGTTAATAAAGGGAACTGGTCGGTGGGGGCGGGGAGCCTCTCCTGCTAGGTGGGAGCACATTTAGGGAGAGCGGAGGAGCTCACAGTTAGGCCTTTGGGACCCTGTGAGGTTCAAAGATGTCAAGGCAGCAGCCCATGTAACTTTAGGCCTTATAGTGCAGGGAGGCAGCCTCATTTTGAGGCTCCTGTTTTCTTTTATTATTATTATTATTATCATCATCATCATCATTATTTAAATTCAAGTTAGTTAACATACAGTAGTGTTGGCTTCAGTAGTAGAACCCAGGGATTCATTGCTTACATGTGACAACCGGTGCTCCATCCCAGCAAGTGCCCTCCTTAGGGCCCATCACCTATCTAGCCCATCCCCCTACCCACGTCCCCTTCAGCAACCCTCAGTGTGTTCTCTGTATTTAAGAGTCTCTCTCTCTCTTTTTTTTAAAAAATGTTTTTTATTTATTTTTGAGAGAGAGACAGAGACAGAGAGAGACAGAGTGTGAGTGGGCAAGGGACAGAGAGAGGGAGACAGAATCTGAAGCAGGCTCCAGGCTCTGAGTTGTCAGCACAGAGCCCGACGCGGGGCTCGAACTCACGGACTGTGAGATCACGACCTGAGCCAAAGTTGGATGCTCAATCGACTGAGCCATCCAGGCGCCCCTTTAAGAGTCTCTTATGGTTTGCCTCGCTCTCTGTTTTTATCTTATTTTTCCTTCCCTTCCCCTATGTTCATCTACTGAGTTTCTCAAATTCCACACGTGAATGAAATCATATGATATCTGTCTTTCTCTGGCTGACTTATTTCGCTTAGTTCCATTCATGTAGTTATAAATGGCAAGATTTCGTTCTGCTCAATAACTGAGTAGTATTCCAGTATGTGTGTGTGTGTGTGTGTGTGTGTGTGTATACACATATATATAGGAATATATATATATATATATATATATATATATATATATATATATACACACACACATATATATACTGGAATATATATATATATATATATATATATATATATATCATTTTATTTATCCATTCATCAGTTGACATTTCCATACTTTGGCTATTGATAGTGTTGCTGTAACCATTGTGCCCCTTTGAGTCAGCATTTTTGTATCCTTTGGATAAATACCTAGTAGTGCAATTGCTGGGTGGTAGGGTAGTCCTATTTTTAGTTTTTTGAGGAACCTCCACACTGTTTTCCAGAGTGACTACACCAGTTTGCATTCCCACCAACAGTGCAAGAGAGTTCCCCTTTCTCCGCATCCTCACCAACGTCTATTGTTTCCTGAGTTGTTAATTTTAGCCTAAATGTGAGACAGAGATTTCTGTTTTCTAAAGCATCTGAATATTTGACCACACATGCTGTTGCCCTAACGTCTGCATGTTGGGGTGGCCATCAGTGAAGCCTTGTAGGGAGCATGCATGAGGGGTTGTCTTGAGGCATGTGGACTATAGGCGAAGGCGCAAGCGGCGAGAACGGGGAAGGAGGTGGCTGGATCCAGACAAATCTTTCCCTGGAATGAACAGCAGTGTGACTGCTTCAGTCCTTGGACTATCACAATCAGGGAGGCCAGTGGCTGGCCTTTCCCAGGGACCCAGGATGGACCAAGAGGCCCCACAGGCACCAAGACAGTGGTCACTCATTGGGTACAAAAGTCCATTTTTATCAATAAAACAGCCCTGTAAGAGCAATGCAAATTTCATCATTGGGACGCCAGGCTGGCTGACATGCTTGGGTGAATCCTTAAGGAGGACGCTATTATTATGCCTGATTTGTGATTTCACAGCTCTGGAGGACAAGGGCAGGGAGTCAGATTGGCTTTTTCAACATTAGACTGATGGGCAAAAAGTTCACAAAACACATCATCATCTTGTGTATTTTTTAAGATGCAAAGTATAATATGTAAAGAAAGCGCCGATCTGTGGGAGACATGGAACCAAAGTGAAATAAATCATGCTACATGCCAGGCAGGCACATCCCCAGCCCTGGTTAACGAGCTCTGCCTGGCAGACATCTCGGGCGCTGGCGGGCTGCTGGCGTGAAGGCAAAGGGCCGCTCTCTGGCAGGCAGTTGCCTCCATTTCTTCCCCAGACGCTGATTCTCCAGGGTTTGCTTGGCCTCTTATTTTCAACTTTATTGAGGTCTAGTTGACAAATATAATGGTAAGATACTGAACATCTCCATGGTGATGATGTCATATGTGCATACACGTTATCCCCCTATCTAGTTAATTACCCGTCACCTCGCTTTTTAAACTTTAATTGATTGCTTGATTTTGGTGAGAACGTTTGAGTTCTCCTTTCTTAGCAGCAAATTTCAGTTGTAACATGCAGTGTGGTCAAGTATAGTCACTGCGTGATTTATCCTCAGACCTTATTCATCTTTTACCTCTAGAACGTGCTTTTCACCAGCCTCTTCCTGTTTCCTCCACCCCTCCAGCCCTTGACAGCGACTTTTTCTACTCTGTTTCTATGAGTTTGACTTTCTGGTTTTGCTTTTTTTTGTTGTGTTTTTGTTTGTTTTAAGTTTTTGTTTTGTTTTGTTTTTGTTTTGTTTTTTGTTTTTTGGTTTTTTTTTTTTTTTTTTTTTTGAGAGACAGAGAACAAGTAGGGGAGGGGTAGAGAGAGAGAGGGAGACAGAGAATCCCAAGCAGGCTCCACACTGTCAGCACAGAGCCTGATGCGGGGGTTCAATCTCATGAACCTTGAGATCATGACCTGAGCCCAAAACAAGAGTTGGATGCTTACCTGACTGAACCACCCAGGTGCCCCCATCTGGTTTTGCTTGTTTCTATTTTTTTTTCTTTAAGTAAGCTCCCCACCCAATGTGAAGCTTGAACTCACAACCCTCAGATCAAGAGTCACATGCTCTACTGACTGAGCCAGCAGGAACCCCTGCTTATTTGTTTTTAATTCCAAATACTCCCTTGAAACATCCTTAGGACCATGTTGTGCAATGAAACACTAACTTGATTTCTAGAAGCCAAAGAACCTGGTTTGTGTTGTGAAGGGAGATCCAGCCTAAAGAATAAGGAACAGTGTGATGTTGAGAAGGACTAACTTTACTTTGGGGTCATAGTCACAGCATGGAGAGCCTTGTGTGGTGGGAAAAATAACATTTTTGTTGGACTGTCTGAGTTGCGTCCTGACTCCCTTTCTCACTAAGCTGTTACACAAGTTCGTTCACTCTTTGCTGCTCAACCTTCCTTACTTACATGGTGGGGATAATGAGAAGAACCTTGTCACATTGGAAGAGGGGTGGGTGACAATGAATTAGGAAACATATGTGAACCTGCAGATGACAAAGCCCTATCTACGTAAGGGTTGCTGGTCATTAACGTCTCTGGGCCTCGTTCCCTCACTTGTCAGATGAGATATTGGACCAATTCCTGAGGTTGCTTTCAATTCTAAGATTGGCAGCTTAATGAGGGCGACCATGTGGCCCACGTCTTTTGCAGTGTGCATGTGATGGCCCTGATAGCTTTCAAGGCATTACATTGGGAAGAGTAAAGAACCACGACAAAGCAGATAGTGTCTGCTCTCAGAGTGGTTCACAAAGAGGAAGATGGGCATATGAACAAATGAACCTCAGCAGGAGTTGAAGGCTGAGGGCAGGAGGTGGGGAGTAGAGAGCCCACTGAACGTATGATGACCTTGTCTCAAAGATCCTTATTGGAACCAGCTCTAAAGCCTTTGACCTCAGTACCTCAGCGCTGGCACCCAGAGGTTTTGGGGGCCCAGGTTTTAAATCCCCTATGGGTAGCATTGTGAGATGTAGGAGTCACGCAGCAGAAGGATTTGGGTCTCTAAATGTTTGTTTGTTTGTTTGTTTAGAGAAAGAAAGTGCATGTGTGTGCACAAGTAGGAGAAGGGCAGAAAGAGAGGAAGAGAGAGAATCCCAAGCGGGCTCTACGCGTGAGATCATGACCTGAGCTGATATCAACAGTTGGACGCTTAACCAACTGAGCCTCCCAGGTGCCCCCAGGATGTGGGTCTTTAGCTCCCCGTTCTGTCAGTGGTGCCATACTCGCTCAGCCTCCCAGGCACATGGGTAGGCTGACTGTCTTATTCAGAGTCACAGACTTGGGGGGTATTTTGGAGTCAGGCAGGTAGGTTCTCAGGGGACATCTGGTCCATAGTGGGAAGTGGAAGCCCTGGGAAAGAAAGCTCTTCTTTTATTATCATGAAATGTGTTTTCTCCAAGCCTTTTCCCTCCTCTGCATTGTCTAATGCAGGTTCCCAATCGTGACCGCACCCTAGCATCATAAGGGGAGTGGACAAACCTTCCTCGGCACCCTTGACCAGTTGAGTCAGAATCTTTGAGGGCAGGTTCAGGGAATCGGTATTCCATGTGCTCCCGAGGAGATCCCGGTGGGCAGAGTTGAGAACTCTTGGCCTAAGACTTCTTGTCAGCTCCTGCCTTCTCCCACGTTGATCGGTGGTGGGCGCCCCATCTTGTTCCTGCAGATCCAACCAGGGGCGCTTCCCGAGTCAGAGCTGACTACGGTGGGCTCACCTCAGGGAATGGATCTCACTGCCCTAAGCCAGTATCTGAGGCAACCCAAGCCCACCTTGCCTTGATCTCCTGTGACTGTCTCCTTCCTCACTCTGCTCCCATCCAGAGGCCTTGTTTGGTTCATCCAATACACCAGACCCATTCCTACCTGAGGACCCTGGCAGCTTCTCTCCCTTTCGGTTGGGAGTTTCTTCCCTGTGAGAGTTGGTGTTGACTCCTTTTCAGCTATTCAGAACTCAGCTACACTCGACTTCTTCACCCTTTCTCCACGGTGCCCTCGGCCCCAGACACTATCAATCAGAATGGCCTGTTTTATGTTTTCCATAGTGCTGATTACTCACTGAAATGATGTGCCTACTTGGTGATGGTCCATCTCACGCCACAAGAATGTGTACTTGCTGAGAACGGGGTTTGTTCTCTGTGTCATGGGTGAGCTCTGGGGTGAGGGCATTGCCTCTCGTGGCTCTTCATAAATATTTACAACTAGTTGACTTAACTTCACAGTTACGGTTGACCTATCTCCCTCTTTATCCATTTCTGTTTCCCGTCCCCTCCCCCCAGTGTTATACGCACAGTAGGTGGACGTTCACTGGTTCGGGGGGATCTGCATAATTTTGGACATCAAGGGATGGTCCCAGAAAGCATTAAGTAGAGAGGATCTTCCCCTCAGAGAAGCAACATATCCCTTGAAAACATTTTTTTCCCCCTTTGTGCTGCATTATCACCAAGTTTGGGGGAAAAACAATTCTGGAACAAAATGTTTCAGTTGTGAGTTGTTTGTATGCTCTGTTACAGTTCCTTCCTTGAGGGGATTTATTAACTTAAAATGGGAACTCTTCCCTTGTGAAAAGTATTCAAATGTGCTTTTCAAGATGCGCTGGACCGCAGCGTGTAGGTCAGTCATAATCAGGCCCACCCCTTCTCTTCTGTCCCTCAGCCCTGGGGCCTTCCCCACAGGCACACAGACAAGGTGCTCCCCGGAGCCCTGGGTCTGAGTTTAAAGCTTCAGCCATCTTGGCACAAAATAGAAAGTGATATAAATGAAAGGGACGGAAAGAAAACTTTCCGAGTCCGAAACCTGGATGCGACCACAAGGAACGAAGGCAGACCCACCTCAGCCCTGGACCAGAGCACGGAAGGACATCTGATCACATGCAGGGTCAATCACATCCCCTTCTCTGGGCAGGCTCTCAGCTGCAGAAGTGGCCCGAACTTCAACCCTTTCTTTTTCGTCTTGTAGTTACTTGGATGACTCCCTCCCCCGTCCATTCTTTCATGTGACCTTCAAGAATCTGTCAGCGGGCTGGTTCTGATATGATGGTTTCTTGCTTTGGCGTAAGGGAACTGGGACTCAGAGCACCTGGGTGACCTGCCTGGAGTCGCACAGGTGAAGGACCCATGAGCCATGGCTCAGACCGCATCCTCCTGCATTCGCTGGATCTGTGCATGGGGGCCCGTGTTGCGGCAGAGGAAGGCAGCGAGTCCTAACAACTGAGATTCACAGCTACTAGGTCAGCTCCTCACCCTGTGCCTCACCAGCCCTGGGCAAATCCCTTCACTTTCCTAGAGGGCAGGTCTTTGGTCTGGAAACCACGGATGCCTCCTTCCGTGGCGGTGGCGGGGCGGGACAGGGGGAGGTTTGATGTGAGTCCTTTGTTTCTCTTCCCACCCTGTCTGAGGCACAGTAGAGGCCTCTCTGACTTCGGGACTGACAAGATTACGTGAGGCCTGGTCAGCTCAGCTGTCTTCTTTTCTCTTTAGAAAAGAGGATATTGTCCTCTTTAGAGGGTAAGGTGCACGCAGAGACACGAGGCTGAAGGCTCTCTGGGGCTCGGTTCCTGCATGTGTTGAGAAGGCTGCTCTGGGCCCCCACTGCCTGGGACCAGGAGACAAGCTGGCCTCCCTCTGCAGTTCATTAACAGGCCCATTTGGCCCTTCCCCTCAGCTGATATTTTGGCCTCCATCCGCCTTGCCATTTGTCCGATTTCTCAGTTTGCTGAGAACCTGGAGAGGAAAGAGGAGAGCAGTTTATTATTGCTCTGGCCCTGGCCCGCAAGACCCACAACCCAACCCCCACTCGACTAAGTCTGGACTCGTTCTTCAACTTCTGACCTTAAGAAAGACTTTCCATCTCCTTCCCAGGGTCTTCAAGGGGACCGGACAATGTCACCTCATCCGTCACTTCTTCTGTGTTTCATAACCCTTGCTGACATGCTCTCCTTCTGGAGCTAACCTACATTCCACCTGCTGCCATTTATTAAGCCCATTCCCTCCAGGCTCATGGCACCCGGCCCTCTGCAAGGAAAGATGAATCGCTCAGAGTCACTCTCTCCTCTCCTGCAAAGTCACCCTCTGCCTGGTGTTATTATTTAGAGAGATCTCCAGAAGTGCCTCGTTTGTTGGGTTGTCTTTCCCAAGCGCAGCAGAACCCCGGGTTTATAGACTGCCAGAATTAGAAAAGTATACCAGGCCGCCGATTCAGATTGTCTTGATGTCCCCCTAAAGCCCTAAGCACTTAGAGATGCCATAGGTCAACTCTGTCCATTCCTTTGCCTGGTGTGGCCAGGAGCACAGAGAAGCTGCCCAATATTAGAGATACACATGGTTTAGATACCCTCAGCCCCTGTCTCTGATGATTCACCAAACCTTCCCAGATCTAACCACGACACCAGCCACATCACCGAATATTCCATGGACCCTTGTAACGGTCGGGTGAGCTGCTCCAAGAGTTGGGCCATGCTTTCAGCTCCAAGCAGGTTTCAGGTCTTGATTTTGTTTGCTCCTCCGCTGACCAGAGTGCTTTGCTCTGGAATCACGTTATTCTTTCCTCCCCCAATATGGCTCACCAGATCAGTCAGGATGGGCTGGGTCCTGCTGCAGTGACAGTAACCCCACTACCTCAGTGTCCTAGCACATGTCACCACGATCACTCAGGGCCAGCTGGCGGGACAGCCACTACCTCAAATATTGTAAGTGTCATGTCAGAGGGAAAACAAAGCAAAACAAAACAAAACCATTGGGACAAATTGGGCGCAAGCCCTTAAACCTCATGACTGGAAGTGACTCATGTCACAGTTGCTCATATCTCACAGCCAAAGCGGGTCACATGGACGTACTGACTTCAGCGGGGTGGGGGGTGGGGGGAACAATCCCACCACGTGTCTTCAAGCCAAGAGCCAGACACAGATGGTAGACAGCGTTACTGATTCTTCCTGAACCAGCTCTTCCCTTTCCAGAAGGGGGACAGTCCTACAGCCATCTCTGAAAGGAAGGAAGCCATTCAAGCATGTACTCTAATGTACTCAATTTAAAGGGACTAAACTTCGACCCAATTAGGGAAAGTGATCTTCCCAAGATCCCAGTGAGTCAATGGTGCATTATAACTAGAGGCCAGGTGTGCTGGTATGTTTATGTGTTTATGTATTTTTTTGAACCCCAATGGCATGTAGACATATCGTTTTGTTGAGTTACCCATGTATCCACTTGGGAATCTGAATCGATAAAATTGTTACTAATTTTAACATGAATGGCTGGGGAGTAGTGATACTATGGTTAACTATTAACAAGGGACCTATTTAATTTAATCACCGCCCCCCCCCTCCCCGGGCTTGGAAAATGAAAGAGAAGATGGTTTTCTTCATAGAAACACCTGTCTGCCCCTAAACAGCAATGCTGCCTGTCCCCTCAAACTGCCCCGCCTTAGTTCCTGAGCCATGTAAACTGAGCACCTGCTTGTAGGCCAGTGCAATGCTGGGCCTTAAGACAGGAAATGGGGTGGCACAATTAAATTGGACAATAATAGCAATGGCATTGAAAGTCTCCTGAACGCCATGGGCTGTGCTACTTGTTATATTTTCTTTAATTGATTTAATCTCTATGCTAATTTGGCAGATAGAGATTGGTAGCCACAGTTTATAGTTGAAGATATTGGTATCACAAAAGTTAAACAACTAGCCCAGATAGTAAAGCTAGTAGTAATTAGAGAGGACAACCTTTATCATTATCACCATATCCATTTATTTGGGAGAAAATCCTAGGTTGAAATGATTGCGGTCTCTTATTATTATTAATATTATGATTTTATTTATTTATCTATCTATTTATTTATTTATTTACTATAATTTATTTCAAATTGGTTTCCATACAACACCCAGTGCTCATCCCAACAGGTGCCCTTCTCAACGCCCATCACCCACTTTCCCCTCAGTTTGTTCTCAGTATTTAAGAGTCTCTTATGGTTTGCCTCCTTCCCTCTCTGTAACTTTATTTTTTCCCCCTTCCCCTCCCCTCTGGTCTTCTGTTAAGTTTCTCAGGATCCGCATAAGAGTGAAAACATATGGTATCTGTCTTTCTCTGCCTGACTTATTTCACTTAGCATAACACTCTCCAGTTCCATCCACGTTGCTACAAATGGCCAGATTTCATTCTTTCTCATTGCCAAGTAGTATTCCATTGTATATATAAACCACATCTTCTTTATCCATTCATCCGTTGATGGACATTTAGGCTCTTTCCATAATTTGGCTATTGTTGAAAGTGCTGCTATAAACATTGGGGCACAAGTGCCCCAATGCATCAGCACTCCTGTATCCCTTGGGTAAATTCCTAGCGGTGCTATTGCTAGGTCATAGGGTAGATCTATTTTTCATTTTTTGAGGAACCTCCACACTGTTTTCCAGAGCAGCTGCACCAGTTTGCATTCCCACCAACAGTGCAAGAGGGTTCCCTTTTCTCCACATCCTTGCCAACATCTGTAGTCTCCTGATTTGTTCATTTTAGCCACTCTGACCGGCATGAGGTGATATCTCAGTGTGGTTTTGATTTGTATTTCCCTGATGAGAAGCGACGTTGAGCATCTTTTCATGTGTCTGTTGGCCATCCGGATGTCTTCTTTAGAGAAGTGTCTATTCATGTCTTCTGCCCATTTCTTCACTGGATGATTTGTTTTTCGGGTGTGGAGTTTGATTTTTAAGTGGGCTTCATGCCCAGCACAGAACCCTATGTGGGACTTGAACTCACAACCCTGAGACCAAGACCTGAGATCGAGTCAGATGCTTAATTGACTGAGACATCCAGGCTCCCCTGTTTATTATTTTTGATCAGTGTTCCCCAGTGGTGACATGTACCTCCTATGGGTGCAGGGACCAGATGTGTCTGTCTTGTCACCACACCACCATAGAGGCCAGCACTGCGTTCGCCATATTATTCCATAAAGAAGAAGTTTGAATTATTATAGAGCCAGGCTGCCTGGGTGTGGATTTAAGATGTAAATTTGGATCCCCCCCAACCCCTCTGACTGGATCAGTCACTTTGCTTTACAAGCTGGGTTTGACCTCCTGCCATCTCCTTTCTCCAATAAGCCCCATCCATTTCTTTGGAATACCTTGGGTGTCTGCACGCTGAATATCTTCATTGTAGTATTTTTATCTCTCTCTCTCCCTTGTTCTTGTCCTTATTCTTGCCCTCTTTCTCTCTCTCTCCCTTTCCATACCCTCTTACCCTGTGTTTGCTCTTTATTTTAATTATCAAGCTATAGGAGCACCAACTCCCAAACTCACAGCTGCAGAGTGGCTCATTGCTGGGTCATTTCATTCTGAAATGAGCATGTACACCTCGAGTGCATACCACAGCTCGGTTTTTGAAGTGCCGTCACGCAATCTCATTTAATATCTCTGCTCACTAGTGCACTGAACATCCCTTTAATTATTTCATTCATCCCATTTGAGTTTTGCCATTTCGCTGTGGAATCTTGCCATTTGACTTAGCATATCCGGGCTTTGCTGAAAACCGCCACAGCCTACAACAGACTTTCCGTCTGGCTTGTCTCGTGACTTGTCCAGTGAGCAGCAACGTCGGTAATGAGTGAAGCTGTCAGGTGCCTACTGAGTGTCCGCTAGGTGCCAGGCATTGTGCTGGGCACGGTGATGCAACAGGTAGGACAAAATACCTTCCAGAGAAAAAGCTCGCAAGTTACTGGGGGAGAAAGACACAAAAGCAGAAAAATCGCCGTGTTTATGTAACAAAGATGAAGGTGTGTCTGGGGCAATGGGCATGCGGAGGGGGGAGCCGTGATTCAGTCTCGTTGGCTGTAGTAAATTCTAGGGTGGCCCCCGATTACACCCACCTCTGGCACTCACATCCTCACGTAGTCACCTCCAACAGAAGCACCTGTGACTGCCTGATGTCCAATAGAAAATAGCAACAGTGGCCAATGCCCCTCGATTATTTTACGTTAGAGTGTCATGGCCGCTTTGCCGTCAGACTTTCTCTTGCTGGGTCTGATGGGACAAGTGGCCGTGTGAACTGCCGTGTGGGAAGGCCCACGTGTGAAGGAATCAAGGGAAGCCTTGAGCCAAGAGCCAGAGGAAAACCGAGGCCTTTGGCTCAACAGTCTGCAAGGACACAGATTCTGCCGACAACTGCATAAGCATCTGGAAGCAGAGTCTCCCCTGGTTAGTTTTGGGACAAGCATTCGAGAATCCAGGGCTGGCCGATGCTTCAGGGACTTCTTCGTGGAAAACACAGCTGAGCGATGCCTGGGCTCGTGACCCACGGACACTGGAAGATAGCACATGCGTGTGGTTTCAGCCACTGAGTAGTCACGTAGCGAGCAGAGGACCGTCGCAGTGCTCGAGGAAAGCTGGAAGGAAGCGTTGCCTGAGCCGTGGCCTAAAGAATGAGCGGGAGGTACCTGGGCTGCATCAGGAGGAATGGGCTGCTGAGAGGCGGGCACTGAAAGTGGAGGCATAGCATGGGGGGGGGGGGTTTGGGGGCAAGAAAAGGACTGGGCTTTAAGGGGGCCAATAAGTAGAACCCCAAGAAAACGCTGCCGTTCAGTATGTGTTGATTTGCATAAATGCCAATGTCACCAGTTCGACCTATTGGAAGCAGCCTGGCAAAAGAGGTCCTGTGAACACTCACTTTGACTCATCTAATGTGTTGTTAGGGTTAAAAAAAAAATTAAGATGGGGCGTTCGGTGGCTCAGTCCGTTAAGCAACCGACTTGGGCTCAGGTCGTGATCTCACAGTTTCTGAGATGGAGTCCCGCCTGGGGCTCTCTGCTGTCAGTGCAGGAGCCTGCGGACGATCCTGTCTCCCCCGACCCTCAAAATAAATAAGGAAACTTAAAAAAAAAAAAAGAAAAATTAAGATGATCCATCTTTGTGAAATCCTCCCCATCTCCTTGAATTCATTTAAAACGTCAGAATTTCTTCTCCAGGAAATATGTGAGCCCCACAGATGAGCGTTTCACATGGTCAGGGCAAGGGAGGGTCAAGGATCACGGGGTGTTCGCCATCCCCGAGCCCAGCGCGAGCTGGGAAGGCATCCTTTGCGCGTGGCAAGCGAGATCGTAGTTTAGGGAGGTTGGTTAGTGTCCAGGGCTTGAGGCGGGAGCGATCTCAATTTGCATCGCCGTCTTACAAACCTCTGGGTCTACACCCCTACGTGCCAGGTAGCCTCTGGGCCTGGGTCACGTGGTCCCTCGCCTGCGGGTGTGGCCCCAGCCTGCTCTGCGTGTTCCTCCTGAACCTCACTCAGGAACCACTTCAACTACTCCCTGGTTCTGGCTCTCACCTCCCGTCTCCTCCTCCAGGCGCTGAGGTCTGATAGGCCGACTTCCGCCGCCCCGACTCTGCAATTTACTGAAACCCAGGTCATGGCCTCTCTGCCTCGCGCTGGTGATTAACCCCATGAGCTTCTTCCTGCAAATTCCTTCATCCTTGGCTTCCAGGTCCGAGCCCGCCTCCTTGCTGCTGCTTGCCTCTGATTGGCCTTTCCCTCTCTCCTTCCCCTGTCCCTCCTCCCCTTTCCGTGTTCTGCCCTGAAATTAAATGCGGGTGTTTCTCTGAGTCTGTCCTTCCTGCTGCATGTGCAGGGTGGGTGTGCTCACCTTGCCTCCCGGATTTGGCCCTCGTTGTAGGTGGATGGCCATCAGATCTGCGTTTGCAGCCCAGACCTCTGTGGACCGGCCCCTCCAGCCTCATCACCTAACACACGTGAGGGATTAGCCTCCCGCAAACACCGGGGTGCTGGCCCTCCCTCTGACTGCGATTCATGCCAAAGCCTAGGCTGCCTTCCCCCCACAAACTTGCTCATTCCTACTCATCCTTCAAGGCTCAGGTCAGGCGTTGGCTTCTCCTGGAAACATCAGAAGCGTCAGGCAGGGAGCAGATAAGCCCCCACTTTCCCACGCATATTCCCACTCTGATGGCATTGCCTATTTGTGGCTGCCTCTTATTTGCCTATAAGCTTCTGGAAGGCACAGGCCTTCTCGTCCTTTGCCCCTGACCCAGAGACTTTCACCATGCCATTCATTCATTCAAAAAGTACAATGTGGCACCTGCTCTTTGCTAGGTGCATCCTGGGCACTGGGGACCCCAAATGAACAGGTGTGATGGATCCTACCCTCAGGGAGCTCACAGTGTGGTGGGGATACAATGTGAAGTCTTACAACGCCCTGGGACTCATGTGCAGAATAGGGTATCATGGGGCTTTGGGGAAGTGCGCCTAATCAGACAGGGTGGTCAGGGAAGGATCCCCAAAGCTGAGGCCTGGTGGAGGGACAGGTGTTAGTTCTTCAGTGGCCGTGGGGTTGGGGCTGAAGGCTGGGGACAGTCCGAGGGGCAACTGTGGAATGGTGCAGAGCTGAGAGGGAGCCTGACTTGCTGGGAACTGTGACAGCAGCTCCCAGAGCCTGATCTGAAGTTGGAAGTACGATCTGCAGGGAGAGGAGGCCAGAAAGGATTTAGGGGCCCTGGGGTAGCACAGGATGGCAAAGAGGCTCCCAAACACCCAGGGATGACACCAGGAGCCTTGCAGCAGCTCAGTGAGAGGCAATGGTGCAGAGAGCTTTCCAGCTGAAACTGTCGCTCCGCATTTGGCAACGTGCTGGCAGATGACAGGCAGCGGAGACCGATGTCTAACTCAGGCCTCCCTCAGCTCCCAAGGTCGGGATGCAGGACCAGTCAACACTTCTGACAGATGTGTGCAACTGAGACATATCGACATCTGGCTCTGACTATAGCCAGCCTATGTTTTTGTTTTTTTTTTTGCTTAGTAGAGACTGGAGCAAAGTTTTTATTCATTATGATGCTATGGGGGCTCCCTGTAGTTGCAATGTACTTCTGTGTGGGTTTGGAGTGACCACATTGACTGCAGGTTTTTGCCGGCTTCCAATGACGGAAAGAGAACAGATGTCCCTGCTTTGCTCTTCTCAGTTTGCCTTGATCAGAAGCAATCAAGGCATTGGGACCGCTGCTGGGATCTGTGGGGAAATCAAGCTTCCGCTGGCCCGAGCGCTGTCTGAGCCAGGAGCGTGAGCATTACTGGAGGCGGCCTGCCTCCCAGCTGGCCCAGATGCAGCCTTCCTAAGGCGGGTAATAAAGGCAGACTCAGCAGGACAATTTAGAAGTAAATTTGTCTGTTTCTGGAAGCACGAGAAAGAACCAAGAGAAATGATATTTATGTTAGAGGTTACCTTTCCCTGTGTTTTCCTTCAAAAGTCCTGACGGTTTCTTTTTGTGTGGCTGTCTGGGGATATATTTCCAGCCTCCCTTCCCCAGCACAATGCGGCTTTGTGGGTTGGTAACAAATGCGGCGGGGTGTGGAGGAGGGGCCACGGGCAGGAAATGGCTTTCCTCCCTGCGAAGAATGCCCTCACACTTACCTCTGCCCCGCTCACCTTTCTGACGTCATCTCTTCTATTCCCTCAACTCTAGGCTAACTTTAGAGCCTTTGCCTCCCTAGCCCTTGGCTCCTGCTGTTCCTTCTGCTCGGAATGCTTTTCTCCTGAATTTGTGCATGGAGGACTCCTGTTCGTTCTCATATCACAGCCGGAATTGACTTCACTTCAAGGACACTTTCCTTGACTGTGAAAGTTAACTTTATATATCAACTTGGCTGGCCCAAATATGTAGTCAGATGTTATCCTGGATGTTTGCTGAGACTGTATTTTGTGGATTCGATTAACACTTAAATTGGTGGACGCGGAGTAAAGTAGATTGCCCTCTGTCATGTGGGTGGGCCTCATCTAATCAGTTGAAGTTTTGGATAGAACAAAGACTACCCTCTCCAGAGCAAGAGGGAATTTTGTCAGCCAGCAACCTTGGGACTTGAACTGTAACAACAGCTCTTCCCTTCTTCCCTGAGTCTTCAGCCTACTGGCCCTCCCTGCAGATTTTGGACTTGCCAGCTATCATAAATATGTGAACCACTGCCTTAAAATAAATCTCTCTTTTTCTATTTATACACACACACACACACACACATAAATATACACAGACAAACACATATATGTACATATATAAACATACACATGTATATAGATATACACATATGTACATATGTACATATACATATATAAACATACACGTGTATATAGATATACACATATGTACATATGTACATATACATATATACACATACAAATATATATGTACACATATACACATACACATGTATATAGATGTGCACACATACACACTTGTACATGTATACATATACACATACATACACACATACACACATATATACATACACACATGCACACCCACACATATATATACACACACATATAAATATACACACATATATACACATAAAAACACATATATGTACACATATACACATATGTACATATGTACATATACATATATAAACATACACGTGTATATAGATATACACATATGTACATATGTACATATACATATATACACATACAAATATATATGTACACATATACACATACACATGTATATAGATGTGCACACATACACACTTGTACATGTATACATATACACATACATACACACATACACACATATATACATACACACATGCACACCCACACATATATATACACACACATATAAATATACACACACATATATACACATAAAAACACATATATGTACACATATACATATACACATGTATATAGATATACACATATATACACACATGTACATATATATACAGTACGCACACATATAATACACATATACATACATACACACATATAAATACATAATGTAAATATACACGTGTATATAGATATACACATATACACACGTGCATATATACACACATACATACACACATACACATATATACACATATGCATATATACACACTCATATATACATACACATACACAGTTATATACATATACACATGCATATATACACATACAAACACATATATGTACATATACACACACACACACACATACACACATATATACATACACACAGCACACATCCTACTACTACTGGTTCTTTCTCTGGAGAACCCTGACCAGCACACTGATCATCCCGCCTAAAGTCTTGCCACCAGTTGTTCTGCTCAATCATTGCCCCGTTTCCGTTTCATAAGATTTGCCACCACTTCCAATTATCTTGTTTATTTATTTGTTTCCTCATTTACTGCCTCTTTCCCCCAATGGAATGTACACTCCCAGAGGTCGGGCACCTTACCTGTCCTGTAGATGGTTCTAACCCCAGAATGTAGCACAATCTTTGGTGCATGAAAGATACCGAGTAGATAATAAACTGAAATGGATGAAAGTCTTTTATGTTAAAAACAAGCTCTCAAACAAAAGCTTGCGCACAAATGTTCACAGTGGCATTGTTTCCAACGGTCCCAAAGTGGAGACAACCCAACGTGTCCATCAGTTGAGGAATGGATAAACACCTGCGGTATAGCCCTGCAATTAAATATTATTCTGATACAAAAAAGGCTGAAGTCTGATGCATGCTACATTTTGGTTCCAACTTGAACACATCATGCTAAGTCAAAGAAACCAGACCCAAAAGGCCACACAGTGTGTGATTACATTTAAATGAAATGTTCAAAATTGGCACAGCCATAGAAACAGAAAGTAGAGTAGTGGTTGCCTGGGGCTAGAGGGAAGGGAGAGGAAATAATGGAAAGCCTTAAGGGCACAAGACTTCATTTGGGGGTGATAAGAATGTTCTGGAATTAGATAGTGTCAATAGTTGTGCAACACTGTGAATGCGCTAAAAGCCACTGAAATTGTGCCCTTTAAAGTGATGAATTTTATGTGAACTTTACCTCAATTAAAATAAAGGCAGGTAGGTACCCATTCTCTCATTTAATCATGACATCCGCCTTGTGAATGGACCCAGCAGTTACTACTGAGTGGAGGCTGGAAATGATGGTCCTAGAGTCCCATAGCTGCGTTGCAGTGAGTATTTAAGAAGACAGATGGAACCATGCGTACAGAGGAAGACAGTACTTTCACTGAGAAGAGGAAATGGAAAGTTAATTCATGGTGATAAACTGTGATTAGATACACACTACAGCCAGCTTATTTATTCTACGTGTACACGTGCTTGGAGAAAGGGCGGGCTGTCTGACCTTGACCCCTGGGGTTACTTGCAAAGAGAGAAGTAGAATGGGGAAGAAGGGCTTGCTTGGATGGTTTGAATTTCATAATTAGAACACAGTCTTTATGTATCACTTATGCATGAATAGATGAATAAGAAATAATTTAGTAAAAGTAAATAGACATAGATTAGGGACTAAGTCCTGCCACTTATATAAGTGCTCTTAGGCCATTGCCATAACTATCTTCAGTGGATATCTTCTTCTATCTTCTATCTTCTATCTTCTATCTTCTATCTTCTATCTTCTATCTATGACACAGAAATAATAATAGCCATTTTCCGAGCTCTGGGGGCTAAACAAGATATTAGCTAACAGTTATTGAACTATTGGTTTGTATTATTCTCTCTGGCTTTCCCCAACCTCTCCCACCTCCTCCCACCCATCACAGAACAATTAGTGAACAAGGTAAAAATAATAAAGGTATGACCAGTGCATCAAAAAAAATCTTAAATGTTCTCATCACGTTTTTAAAATAACCTTTATAATACGCTAGGTGTAGTTTTTTGTTTTGTTTTTGTTTTGTTTTGTTTTGTTTTAGTAAGCTCTACACCCAATGTGGGGCTTGAACTCATGGCCCTGAGACTGAGAGTCACATGCTCTACTGACTGAGCCATCCGGGCACCAACCCCCCCCCCCCACTTTACTTTTATACAAATGCTCATAGCAGCTTTTTATTCATAAGAGCCAAATTTGGAATCCCAAAATTCTGTCAACAGGTGAATGAATAACAGATGATGGTTTGTCCACACAGCAGAACACTACTCAGCAAAGAGAAATACCGAAACACATCACTACTTCGTTGCATCTCTAAAGCATGCCAAAGCAAAATTCTGATGAAGTGTGATTTATCGGTGTGATTTTTTTTCCTTTGGTTTCTTGTGCTTTGGGTATCATATCTGAGAAACTGTTGCCTAATCTGAAGTTTTAAAGATGGACGCCTATGGTTTCTTCTAAAATTTTAATGGTTTTAACTCCTACATTTATTTTTTTTAAGGTTAATTTTATTTATTTTGAGAGAGAGAAAGAGCGAGCAAGCAGGAGAGGGGCAGAGAGAGAGAGAGAGGGAGAGAGAGAGAGAATCCCAAGCAGGCTCCACGCTATCAGCATGGAGGTCAAAGAGGGGCTCGATCCCGTGAACTGTGGGATCGTGATCTGAGCCAAAACCAGGAGCAGGATGCTTAATGGACTGAGCCACCCAGGCACCCCACGCTCCTACATTTAATGCCTTGATCCATTTGAGTTCACGGTGTATATGGTGTGAGGTAAGAACCCACCATCCTTCTTCTGCATGTCATTATCCAGTAGTTCTAGCACTTTCTTAAAAAAGTCTAACCTTTCCCTACTGAATGATCCTGGCGCCCTCAGTGATGAAAGACTATACACATCTTTTTAATTGGCTTACACTGAAAAGGCGACCAAGCTATCTTTAGTCTAGTCCTTACCAAATGCATCAAGGTCATTCTCATTATCTCAATTTTATAGCTGAAGACAATGCAGCAAGGAGAGGGGAAGAAACTCACCCCAATGACACAAGTGTGGTCAGAGATAGAATTGGGATGAAAATCCAGCTTTGTGGACCCCTACTTTGTTATTCTGTTATGTGAGTTACGCCCATCTGGATCAATGACTATTTTACTGTAAACCATTCTGCATTATTTAAAATGAAGAGAAATGAGGAAAACTGCATCAACTTTTCTACAGCTCTTGAGAGTTGAGACTACACTTTCAATTTCAAAATAGTAAATATATACATATATCTATAACTACATCTATATATCTATATCTATATTTATATATAGATATATAGATATATTTTAGAGAGAGATAAAGCATGCATGAGCCAGGGAGAGGGGCAGAGGGAGACAGAGAGAAGCTAGAGATCTTTCTAAGACTGTTTCCTATACTAACTCCTCTTGGCCTCACTATGACCCTATAGGGGACACACTTTTGTCTTTATTTCATAAATCAAAAGAGGGAGGCAGGTGAGGTTAGGTAACACACTCAAGATCACCCAGCTGGTGAGTGTGGCCAAGCCGGATTCAAAGCAGGCAGTCTGGCTCTGAGTCTGGGTCCCACACCATCGTCATCTTGCCCTTTGGGCTCTCCTTGCTTGATGAAGGAAAGAGGTGCCTTTCTCTTTTAAAGTCTAAAGCCTTACGCAGGGCTCAGCAGCGGGCTCTCTGTTTCCTTGGCTCCGGGTTGGCCCTCAGCTCACCTTCTCACTACTTCCACTGGAGAAAAGGTACCACTAAAATCAGAAAGAAACAAGGAACAGAGAGCACGAGACAAGCCCTGTAAACCCACCAGCCCAGAGGGTTTCCAGGCTCACGTATTCCTTCATCAAATATGAGTTAATTTGGGCACTGGGCCACGGATGACATTGGGTAGGCACAATGACAGGAGGGTAGTCCCCGGAGGGGCGCAGAGTCCAGTGGGATGAAATTCCATGAAGTACTTGGGCTCCACGATGGGAGCACAGGACCACGAGAGAGACCTCTGGGCACAGAGGATGCTGGGGAAGAGAGGCCGCATCAGAGCTGAGGCTGACTCAGGAAGGGGGCTTGGCTCAGGAAAGGGCCACGTGTGCTGTGTCGGGAAGGTGGGCTCTTGCAGGCAGGCAATCGGGGTCGCGCCCACCTTCACCATTAGCTCCAAATACCGCACTCAACGGGCTTAAGCGCGATATTTGACTTCTCAAAGCCTCCCTTCTCTGGACTGGAAAATGGGTCTAAACTAGAGTGTCCCTGGTGGGGTGGGTGTGGGAGGCTTCAGCCAGGTAATTCCTGCGGTGCTGGGAACCACTCTTTAAATGCCACCTGTGTTCCATTGGTCCAGCCGGTGATGGTTGGGGGCATCTACCTGGAGGGAGCCTGGGGAGGTGAGGAGGGGCCTCAAATCTTCCCCTGGAGGGATGCACCATGGTAGGTGCTGGGAACCCAGCACCTTTGTGGAAGGCGGTGGAGGGGCCCTCCTGTGATAGGGCCACTCTGTCCGCGGGGTGGGGTGGGGGGGGAAGGAGGTCACCCGGGGAAGGGGCACAGTAAGGGGGCTCTCCTCCCACACAGAGGTTGAAGCTGTGCTCGCCCAGGATGGGGGAGAAGGAGCCCGGGAGAGGTGAGAAGCTTTGCAGCTTGTGGGTCTCAGTGTTTAGTTGCAACCTCATGGCACTATGGAATGGAAGGGGGGGGACACAGAGCTGGGATTAGAGGTGCGCTGAGCTGTCCCTGTCCGCTTCCATGTCTCAGCCCCCCAGACGTGGTTTCTCCGGGTGGGAAACCGGCCTCTGGCTGCTCCATTCCCCAGGCCTGCCGGCTGCCACGTGGTGGGCCGGTGGGTGCCCGACCCGCGTTCGATCATCTCTGCCCCTGGGCTCGGGTCCGCTGGGCTAGCGCGCTTCACCACCCTGTGCCTTCCCCTCTGCCAACTGCAAAACAGGCCCCCTAGTTGCACCCACGGCAGATGATTTAAAAGGTAACGTAGAGAAGACCCTCAGAGAGGGGGCTGGCCGCGGTCAGGGCTCTGCCAGGGCACCTTCTGCTTTCCATTCTTTGCGCAGAAAGAAGGCATTTTACAAATGCTGTTTGGAAAGAAGGTATTTATTACTTTATTTTTAAAAATTTTTTATGTTTATTTTTTAATATAACTTATTGTCAAATTGGTGTCCATACAACACCCAGGGCTCACTCAACAAGTGCCCTCCTCCCTTCCCATCACCCACTCTCCCCTCTCCCCCACCCCCCATCAACCTGAAGTTTGTTCTCAGTCCTTAAGGTTCTCTTATGGTTTGCCTCCCTCCCTCTCTGTAACTTTTTCCCCCCCTTCCCCTCTTCCATGGTCCTCTGTTAAGTTTCTCAAGATCCACATATGAGGGAAAACATATGATGTCTGTCTTTCTCTGCCTGACCACCTGTCATTTCTCCCTTTGTTCCCAGGCCATCACTTCCATGGCTTCCCACTGGCCTAGGAGTTTCCAGCTGGGGATCGCAGTAGGGAGAGAAAGACCCGTGGCCTAGCCATTCTGAGCTCGGAGGGTGGCGGCCCATAGCACAGAGCAGAACGTCATTGTCAGCTAGTCTGCCCGGGCATGGGGAGGAGGGTCAGCGGGTGAGCGCTTGGAGGGAGCCAGAGCTACTGGCCTCCGGGTGATGCACCTGCTGGCTTGAACTTGAAGAAAGGGGCAGACAAGAGATTCAAAAGTCGGTGTTGAGCCACGAGAGGCCCACAGCCACTGAGATTAGTGCAGACCTAGGACCGTCGACTTAACGTGCCGGCAGAGTGTGGGTGGTCAACTCATGGGTTTTGGAGCCAGGACGCAGGGATTTGAATCCCAGTACCACTCTTCCTAAGCACCTAGGCTTGATTGAGTTATTTAACCATGTGCCTCCAAAAACTCATCTGTGAAATGGAGGATAAGTGTCATATCTATTTCACTGGGTTGTTGCGAGAACTGGAAACGTATGAAGGGCTTAGAATAGCACTTGGCACACATTGAGTGCTCCATAAACACGAATCGTTGCTTTCATTCTTATTTTCCAGGCTGGAAAGACGTGGCCAGGGAAGGCATCTTGTGCCGGGAGGGAAGCCCTGGTTTGGGAGCAGGGCCTCCTGACTTCTGCCAGCCCAAGCAGTGTGACCTTTGGTTTTCTGTCTCCACAGAGACTGAGTTCCCCTAGGACACAAGCTTGCCGTCCAGGCCCTCTGGGATCTGATCCAGCCACGGCCCCCATGTTTTCTCCCCTTGCATCCAATACTCTAGCCCTGCTACTGGCTTGTGCTTCCCAAACCCGTCACTGAGCCCCCCCCTCCCCACGCTTACTCTTTCCCAATTGCTGTAGGGCTCAATGTTCAACTCACACTTCCTGTGAATCCAGGGCCTGGCACCTAGTAGGTGCTCAGTAAATATCTGACTCACTGATTGCTACTTCTCACAACACACTTGGGCCTTAGGCTGGTGAGCGCCCCTTTGGGTCTGCTTTGCTCTGGTTAATTCTTACTCATGTGCCAGCCATCCCCTGGGGCATCATTGCCCGGGGAATCCCTCCCCCGCCCCCTGAAAAAGTCCCACCCTTGGGGCCAGTGGTCTCCATGGCTTCTCCGAATCTGCACCTCTGTGCTAGAGACCCGAGCCACCAAAGGGTGCGTATCTTCTGGCTCAGCTGGCTTCGATTCCGTATCCAGGCAGGCAATGCACTCTTAGAAGTGTTTTGATTTCTGTTACAGATGCGTGAGGGAGAGGAAAGGTGGATGCGGAGAACAGGGCAGACGCGGGGAGGGGCCCTCAGGGCGCTGAGCTTGTGGCTCCCGCCACCACAGGCCTTAGGGCATTCAACCGATGGACTGCTTCCTGTCTCGGAACCCCCTGGGCTCTGGCAGCTCCAAGGCAGGCCCCGGACCTGGATCGTTCTTGTTCTGGATTGGATTTCTAGGCCTAACCCAGTGTGTACGCGGCACGTGCATATTAACACGGGAGACTTGTGCCGAGAGCAAATCCTGCCAGTTCCAGCCGGGGAAGGTGGGTCCTGCCTGGGCGTCTGAGACGGATGCGTGAGCTGCAGACAAGTAGGGAAACCTGGTCTTTATCAAGGGCTCTTTCTGCAGCAACCGAAAGAACCCCAACCAAAGTGGCAAAACAGCTGCTTTCTTTTTTTTTTTTTAAGTTTGTTTTTATTTATTTTGAGAGACAGAGTGAGCACACGCACAAGTGAGGGAGAGGCAGAGAGAGAGAGAGAGAGAGAGAGAGAGAGAGAGAATCCTAAGTTGGCTGTCAATGCAGAGCCTGATGTGGGGCTCGAACTCACAAACCATGAGACCATGACCTGAGCCAAAATCAAGAGTCAGATTAATCTACGGAGCCTCCCAGGCGCCCTGGACCTCAGCTTATTAAAATTCGTAATTAACTGCCCGAGGCCACACAGCCAGTTGTGGTGGGATTTTGACATCTGTGCATCTTCCTAAGCACTTGTCCCTCTCTTCCCATATTTGAGCTGTTGTATGTGCTTAGTAAGGTCTGTGTAAAGCTCTGAGGCCGAGGAGAAGTATAAACCTGGTTTCTGAACTCACTTGGGTTATGCTTTAATTGGGAACATGGATGAAAGGGGAGCACACAGTTTGGGGTGTGGGCACAACTTTAAAGAGAAGGGGCATATCCCGGAGGTCACGTGGAAGGAGCCCCGATCTGGTCTGCACTGGAGAAAATTCCAAGAAGAAAGTAAGATTCTCTGGAATGAGTCAGATGGGTAAGAGGGAGTGGAGAGGAAGGTTCCGGAGGGAGGGAGTAGCCTGGGTAGAGACACTGAGGTGGGAGACCCGAAGCGAGTTCGAAAGCCCTTCCGGCCCAAGCCACATCAGTCACACAGCTGGCAGAGTGTAATGACTTGGGCCTGGCTTATTAAGCACATTTGAAAATTGGGTGAATTGCTCGGTTTGGTAAAAAATTACATGGTACATTTAATCAGGCCTCCTTTAAGGAACAAATGTCATTAAACACCACTTAATTAGCTGCCCCTGCAGCCTGACTGGGTGAAAATTATATCCTTGACAAACTACAAAACATTTTTAAGGTCAAATATGGAGAATAAAAATACCACGGGATGCCCTCGGGTAATAGGCCCATAAAAGCTTGCCTCATTTTCATTCATTGGAAAGATTCATTCTGGATTGCCGTAATCAGAACTTGATGGGCTTTCTTTGGAGCAGAATCTTAAGACCCGTGGTGCGTTGGTCTTGATGCTAAAGGAGTGAAAAATAAAAGAGCCAGAAGAACAGACACATACACACTCAATAATACACTTGTTTATCAGCCTGCTGATTTGTTATGGGAATAAAAATGTCTACTCGCTCTATTAACCCGGGATACTGCGGTGCATTACAGCGATCCGAGCTCTGGCTGGGCCGGGACAAAGAAAGCAAACCAGGGAACATTCAAGACGCAAGGTGGAGGCTGCCCTCCTTTACTTCACCGCATTTTTTAAAAAAAAAAAAACTTCTAAGTCAGGGACAGTGCTCACCCGGAAAAGCACAGGAAGCGCACGGCTTAGTAAGTTTCCATCAGCGGAAACCAGCCTTGGCATCAGCTCCCTGCGACCGCCAGACCACGCATTGTCACCTGCCCGGAAGCCCCCCCACCCCCACCCACCAGCGCTTTCTTTCCCTCCCCCCTTGCTCTCTGCACCCTCCGAGCGATCGATCGCTGTCCTGACTTCTCACGGGGGACGCTGGTTTTTAGCGGCTGCCTTGCTCTGTAGGAAAGGCCTCACGCGGCGCTGGTTTCGTTAGTTGAATAGGGTTTGCGAGATTCACCCGCGGTGCTTCCAGTATGGTATTTTGTTCCCTCTCGTTGCTGTACTGCGTCCCAGTGGGTGAACGGGCTACGATTTATTTATGTGTTTTGTTTTGTTTTTGGCTCGTGAATATTTGGGCGGTTTTTCATCTGGAGTTGCTGTGAATAATGCTGTTATAAACATGACTTGGGTTGAGCATATGAGATGTATCGTACCTGGGTCTATCCAGGCACAACACGCCTGTGGCTTAGGGTGTGCACATGTGAAGGTGGGGTGCGCATGACTTCATTACTTGGTGATGTGCATATTAGTGGGGAAAGTATTTATATATTATTATATATAATATATATAGTATACATATATATTATGCATAATATTGTATCTATCATCTATCTATCTATCTATCTATCTATCATCATCTATCCTATCTATTCTGTTAGACCGTCCGTCAGCTCTCTTTGAGCGCAAAGACTTCTGGTTTATTTATCTCCTTGTCCTGGAGACAAATGAACTGCTTGGTGCGTGCACACACACACACACACACACACAAATCTCAACAAATATTTCACGAAGGAATGAGCATTGAGCCCCAGTGACCTGGATTCTGGTGATTCAGCCTCTCTGGGTTTGGTTTCCTCATCTCTGTTGTTGGGAAGGTTTGTTAACTGAAGGCTGCTGGCCGAGAGGGTGTAGCTTTCTACTCAAGGAAATGAGGCGGCAGTGCCCCACTATGCCCTTTGCCTTTATAGTGTGGGAGGTAGTCAATTCTTGGTTTTCATCAGACTTCTCATTAAAGGCAGCGTGTACTTAACCTACATTGGGAATCTGACATGATAACCCCCAACAGAGAAAGTGTTCTAATTGCAATCAGCAAACTCAAGCCCTAATTAAATGCTAGCAAATTGTTCTGTTAGTGGAGAAAAGCTTTTTTTTTTCTTTCTTCTGGTCATTGCCTGCCCCCACCCCCCCACCCCCACAGAAGTCCCTAGTGGATGTTTTTGCCTGTTTCGCTTCATTTTGAAGTGTTGACCGAATACATTCTTCTACTCATTTGACGTAACACATAATCCCAATGATTTAAAATAGTAAATGTGATTTGAACATAGTTTCTCTTTTTAAAAACTGAGATTTCAAATAATTTGTTCATGCATTTGACTCTCCGGTCTTGTTTGTAAAGTGGGGAAAATGGGATTTACTTAGTTAGATCATATAACCTCTGATCCCGATGGGCTCAGGGCTCAGGGCTCAGGGGATGATTCTCAACCATCTGATCCCTTCTGAGGCCAATCCCGTTACAGAGCTGGTGTGTTCATTGGGTCAGGCAGGCTCTGGCTATACAGCACTGGGCCGATCAGTGTCTTCTCAGGGCTTGCGGTTCCTCATCTATAACATAGGGGAGCTAAGTACGATTGTTTCCAGCTTCTCCGTTATTCTCCAGAATAAGGTTTTTAAAAGGAATTTGGGGGGCGCCTGGGTGGCTCAGTCGGTTAAGCGTCCGACTTCAGCCAGGTCACGATCTCGCTGTCCGTGAGTTCGAGCCCCGCATCGGGCTCTGTGCTGACTGCTCAGAGCCTGGAGCCTGTTTCAGATTCTGTGTCTCCCTCTCTGTCTGACCCTCCCCTGTTCATGCTCTGTCTCTCTCTGTCTCAAAAATAAATAAACGTTAAAAAAAAGGAATTTGGGGTGAAGTGGAGGATGGAATGTGGTCGATTGCATTATTGCTTCTGATACTGTCCCTTTCCCATGTCCTTTGCCTAAGACCTTGTACTTCCATCCACTGGGGGTGGAGGCTGTTGCTCCCCTACATGCCCTACATCCATGTTGGGCATGGCCTGAGCCTTTGAGAGGTGGGTGGATGGACAGAGTGCCAGTTCAAAGCCAAGAGCATACAAAACATGGTGGGATGCCTTTCTTGTGCTCCCAGCGTCCTTCATGAGGGCATGCTCTCGGGCATGGCTGGTACTCCATAAGTCTGGACCCCAGAACGAACAGGTGTCCACTAGAACATTCTCAACCATCCTGATGATCTGTGGGCTTAGGAATAAAGCTCACCTTTGTGCCGCTGACTGCTGATGCAGGCAAGGAAAGCGTATCGTTTTTGTCAATAAAAGCAGCAGTGGTAAAACATACCTTTGCCTTGCAAAGATGGTATGTCAAAGAGTGGAAACCTATCACAGGTACTAAGATGCATTATTAGCATTGTGTGTAAAACTCCTCGTGGAGCGTTTTACTAATATTATTTCCCTTATTCTTTTTTTTTTTTTTAATTTTTAATTAATTTATTTATTTATTTTTTTATTTTTTCAACGTTTATTTATTTTTGGGACAGAGAGAGACAGAGCATGAACGGGGGAGGGGCAGAGAGAGAGGGAGACACAGAATCGGAAACAGGCTCCAGGCTCTGAGCCATCAGCCCAGAGCCTGACGCGGGGCTCAAACTCACGGACTGCGAGATCGTGACCTGGCTGACGTCGGGCGCTTAACCGACTGCGCCACCCAGGCGCCCTATTTCCCTTATTCTTAACAACTACTTTATGAAGATGTATGGTCATTGTCATTTTACGGAAGACAAAAATGATGCCCAAAGAAGCCAAGAGGCTCGCTCACGTTTATGCAATTAATAAGCCGGGGGGGGGGGGGGGAGTGCGGTGGGGTGGGGGATGGGAGGTCATCCCAGTCTAGCTCGGAACGACTTTATTCTGCCCTCTTTCGAAAGTGTGGACGTGAAGGGTGGGTGAGTGGTATGGCATGTTGCAGCGTGTTCTCATGGAAATCTTGTGTGCAGGTGTAGGTCACATAGAGAATAGATAGGGCCAAGGTGGGACTCTGGTTATAGAGTTCAGAGTATGAGGGAGAGGTTTGGATCGGACTTCTGGACCATGGATGTGGCAAGATGCTTGGGGCTCTCTGAATACTCAGCTCCCGTCTGTTCCCCAGCCATTCTTCTGGTTTTGTTGGGGCACCACAACTAGGTGTCGGCGGGTCAGATGGAGGCAGTTACGTTATAAGCAACTTAGAAACGTTCCGCAGGACCCTACAGCCCTCACCTTCCACCCTGCGGTGTCCTCGGAAGCCATATGTCTCAGGTGAGGTAGCTGCAACATGGAAGCAGCCTGTGCCTCAAATCATCACAGCAAAGACCGTCCCTAAGAGCTACCTGACCCTCGCGGGACTGTGACATGAGGGAGAAACAAGCTTTTGTTGTGCTGACACACTGCGAATTGGCAGGATATCATTGCTTCAGGATAACTTACCTGTTCTGTCGTAACTAAAAAAACGTGATTTGCGTTTTCAGCAGAGGGAGGAAACTCTGGGCTCTCCGTCTGGAGCGGAGACCCAAGCTAGTCTGGTGTCTTTTGGCGACAATTTAAGATGGGAGCTGATGTGAAATTACTAGCATTCTATAACCTCTCGGAACGCCAGGACAGGCGCATATTCGTACTATATGAATATTTTGTATACACTCCAGGCCAAGCAAATTCATTAGAACGTGGTGGATGGATGTACATTGAATAAGAAAAAAGATAGATCGAAGGA
Source organism: Leopardus geoffroyi (assembly GCF_018350155.1). Classification (NCBI taxonomy): domain Eukaryota; kingdom Metazoa; phylum Chordata; class Mammalia; order Carnivora; family Felidae; genus Leopardus; species Leopardus geoffroyi. Next base: position 77,196,352 of record NC_059338.1, on the reverse strand, counting down.
TGAAAGAAAGAAAGAGTGATAAAGTTGTGTCTGAGCGAAGAACTGAGGAAGTATAATGGGAGATGGAAGGAGGGCGCCTGACCCTAATGTCAGTAACACTGACACAGGAGTGGTTATTTCCCCGGACGCAGCAAGACCTGTCATGTTTGACCGTCAGCCACTGTCTCCAAGGACCCAGTTCCCTGCCTTAGGAGCTGACAGCCATCCTCAAACCCAGGGGGAACTGCCTGTAGACAAAGCCTCTCTTCATGGCTTTAATCTGAAGCATTTCCATTCTTTGGGGGACTGTGCCAAGAGAGCTTTTAATGAAAAAAAAAAACCCCACAAAACTGCATTTGAAATAAGCAATTTTTTTAAAACTCTTTTCTCCACCCCCCACCCCGCTCATTCTGGAAAGGCAAGCTCTCAGTGTTTATAATTAATTCCTCACGCCTTTTGTTCACTGAACATTTACTGAGGGAACTTCGAGGAGGGTTTTTATTGTCCCCTGAGAAGAGAAACGGTATCGGCAATGTAAGCAGACTTGGTCAAGGAAGTGGGAGGAATGGGCGGTGACCTGGGCTGTGTGATCCCAGGGTGCTCTGAACAGGGCCCTGGGCCAAAAACACCTCCTTTGGAAAAACCAAGTGTCAGAGAATTTGCACTCGGACAGTTCTAGTTTGAAGAATGACAGGCAGAAATTATTGGGTTCTAGGCAAATATCGGTGAGATAAGCCAAGATGCTCAGTGATCCGGGCTGATAGATTTATAATGATAATACGTATACGGCCTTTGATTTCTTCAAGTTCTGCAACAGGCATGAGCTCACGTGATGTGCAAAAATGAACCTATGAGTCACGGCTTGTTATTCCCATTTTATGGATGCGACGGATGCATGATTTATTATGTTCTGGCCGGTTGGGCATCTTAAGCTGGTTCTGGTCAGGGCTGTCCAAGGACGGTCCAGAGGCTTTCCCTGACAAACCGTCACCACAAATAAATACCGTAAATGCCACTGCCACCACCCCCATCCCCGCCACCATCATTATCCTCCCCACAGCCAACGCACTGCCATTACCATCCCCATCACCACCCAGGGCATTACTGTCACTCTTACCATCACGATGAGCACCCCCATCCTCACCATGCCTGCTCTCGGACCCCTCATCCCCTCCTTGAAGTAATACACATAGAGAGCCGGGCTCCTTGTTGTTTAGGTTTGGTCTTTAGAACAGTAGATGAGCATCATCCAAAGGCTTATTAGACGTGGAACCGCAGACCTCACCCCACGCCTACTGAATCAAAATCTGCATTTTGACCGGGTCCCTTGGGGAATCTGAAGCACAGAGGCTGAGAAGCCCTTCTGGAGCCACCTGATGGCGGGGAGGTACACGATGGAAACACAACAACGGCAACGGTTATTAAAAAAAAAACCAAACAAACTTGCGGTTTCAAAAATATTTACCACACAGACAAGGGAGGCAGGGCTCAGAACGGGGGTTATGTGCTTCGTTTCCTGCTGAGGGGAGAGGATGGACCGAAACGAGACCTTGGACTTTTTATTACAGCTTGCCATCCCTTACTGCCCAGGTCAGAATCCAGGGCCCACGCTACGTCCAGAGTCCTGGGCAGAGGTGTGGGCAGAGGACATCTACGCGGCACAGGGAGCCTAGAGCTCAAGTTCCAGTGGACCACGCAGAGCCAGTCACGGAATCAGAATCAGAGGGATCCTCAAGCAACATCACTCCCCATGTAATGGGAGAGAGATCCCTCTCTCTCTCTTTTTAAAAAATGTATGTATTTATTATTGTTACTAAAGGGACTTTCTAAAGTTTATTTTGAGAGGGAGGGAAAGAGCACAAGCAGGGGAGGGACAGAGAGAGAGAAAGGGAGAGAGAATCTCAAGCAGGCTCCACGCTGTCAGCTCAGTGCCCGAAGTGGGGCTCGATTCCATGAGCTGCGAGATGATGACCTGAGCCGGGATCAAGAGTTGGACGCTCCACCGGCTGAGCCACCCAGGAGCCCCTTGGTTCCTCTCTTTTACATCATTCTGATTATGTCATTGCCAGCTTGAGTCGCTGTCTTCCATTATTTTGACTACTTGTTTCGTATGGCTTCTCCCACTAGAATGGAAGTTCATGAGCCCGTGAACTTTATCCATCTGTGTGTGGCTGGATTCCCAGCATTGCCGCATAGAAGGTGCTTACCATACAGTAATAATCTGTATAATAAATAAGTGTAAGAACATGGAACATAATTTATTAACATCATTTGTTCAAGTCAGAAGGGTAGGAAATAGTCTCCCAGACACGACACTAGGCATTCTATATGTACAATCCTTTATGCTAGGAATTCTCTTATTTCTTTTTCACGAGAATGGATGTCCCAAGGGACAGAGCTAGTTAAGAACCCAAGATATTTCCACAATAACATGTTTCTATCCCTACCAGACCTAAGACGTGAATATGGGTCTGTTGACACTTCTGTGATTTTTTTAGACGCAGGGAAATCAAAAGGAGGAAGCGGGGAATAATTTGTTCATAAAGCATAAGGCGTGTATTCACTAGGCATAAACTCCATGCCAGATAGAGAGGGAAACATTTCCTGTGCTTTATCTGTTTTAATCTCCCCAACAACAAACACGGAACAGGTACTGTTATCTCAAAGTTTTAGTGAGAAGTCGCTGAGCCCAAGAGCCCTTGTCTGGGAAGTAAGTGATCCATATTTTGAGCGCAAAACTGCTTTGTTCCGGGGTCTGTGTTCTTTCTCACATGCCATTTTATCTTCTCGTTCTTTCTTATTTAGAGGAACAGCTCCTTCTACGGAATACTCAGTGAAATCTCCATCCACCCACCTGAAATTTTACCGTAAGGAAGAAAAATTGAAACACAGGAAGCTGATTTCAGAAATTTAGTTTGAAGCAGTCATTCTCATGTGGTTGGGATCCAATGTGCATCTCCTGTACCTTCTGCCTCTACTGCCTCAGGTAACGAATGACTCCTTGACACGAGTTAGCTCCTCAGCCTGAAAAGAGGGCCACCTGTGGTCTCCATGCTTTACTTTCTTGCCAGCAAAGCTTGTCTGGACATACTTCAGGAGGATTTCCCACGAAGACTGAAATTGAATTGGATTTCTGATGGACATTGAGCGGGTGAAATCTCTCTCTCTCTCTCTCACGGGGTTTAGATTCAGGTAGACTGGAGTCTGAATCCCAACTCAGATATTCACCTTGACATTTTGAGTAAGTGGGTCATTACTGCCATTCTCAACGGTTCCTCTACCTGGCTCAGAAGGTAGTTTTGAGGTGTAAATGTTGTCATGTATTTTCACAAATCTTCAGAGGAAGCCGCTATGGCCGGACCCACACGGCTTAATCAAGTGATGAGCGAGAGAAAGCCCAAGACCAGGGCAAAGAAAGGCAGATAGAAATATGCATTATGTGATTACATTAATTGGAATGTTCTTATGCAGTAAGAACTAATTTGGAAAAAGACTGGCTTCATGGTTTTCCAAGACACAAGATAGTTAAGCGGGTTATATAGCATTGAAAGACTTTAGAGGTAAATGGAGAAGAGAAACATTTAGAAAGTTTTGTTTTAATTTCCAACTTATTCACAGTACCACTTGCAAATAATTGCGATGTTCATTATAAAAAATAACCTTACTTTTTGATTAAAACAGGTCAAGGGGGCACCTGGGTGGCTCAGTCGGTTGAGCGTTCGACTTCGGCTCAGGTCCTGATCTCGCTGTTCGTGAGTTTGAGCCCCAGGTGTTGGACTCTCACGCAGTTTGTGAGTTCAAGCCCCGCGTTGGGCTCTGTCCTGACAGCTCAGAGCCTAGAGCCTGCTTTGGATTCTGTGTCTCCCTCTCTCTCTATTCCTCCCCAGCTTGCGCTCTGTCTCTCAAAATGAATATGACAAACGAATGAATAAATGAATGAATGTTAACTGAATAAAGGTTAAAAAAAACGGATCTAAAAAACTCTATGGAAACATAATTTTCAGGTACATTTTTTTTAGGTACATTTAGGTATATATTTTTTTCCTTTTGCTTTCTAACACACACAGAAATGACTCAAAGCCTTTGCTAATCTGCTTCCAATTACCTTGTGTTCTCAAAAGCACGAGCAGCACATTTCCCTGATGGTACATGTGAAATCTACGCTTCTCACTAACTCAGACCTCCATCCCTGGGCAGAGTGTCAATTACCAAAGTTTTACTGGACTTGTCGCAGAGCAGAGAATTTATCCACTGGAAAAAGAACGGAAAGAACACCCTGGGCCCTTTTAGGAGTAATTAATGTGTTTGGGATTGCTGTGGCGCTCTAATTGCTGGTTATAAAATGCACAGTCCTGGGACTGTCGTCACTGGGCGGTGGCGGCTGTGGCCCGGGTGCCCGCGGAAGGACGGGGTGGAGGGTGCCACTTACGAAGAGCGCTGTTTCACAGCCTCTCCATGCCAGGCCCCGCTGATTTATGTCCCCGGCTCCATGTGGAAGTCGGTGGCGATTTACAGCTGATTTATTTTGGCTGTGTTAATCTGAGCAACGTCACTGGGCCTCATGATTGAGTATTCACGGTCGGCCATAAATTACTCTCTTTCTTTGCTCTAGATAATAAGGGATTATTTTTCATCGCTTCTGAGTGTGAGTTATGGAGGGCAGTTACATCTCTAACCTCCTGCAATCTGCTCCTGGAAGGGTGGTGCGTCCAGTTCTCCCGCCTCGGAAGAAGTCAGGCTGCGGCCGCTGCTGCTGCTTCCTTTTCGCTCAAGTGAATGAATTGCTGCTCTTGGAAATTTGCCTTCGCAGCGCTGTCTGGTGGCGAGGAGAAAGCTGGGTCGTGTGTCAGGAGTCGTGGAAGTGTGCCACAGCCCTGCTGCTGACCGGCTGTGGGAAGAGCCAAAACATCCAGTTTTCCTCGTTCTCAGTCCTCAGTTTCCCACTCTGTCAACTTAGGAAGGGCGACATGGTGGCCCCCTACCCTAAAGTTAGTGTGAGGGTGGAGGAGGACAATGGTGACAATACCAGGAGGGCACAGTAATGCTAGGAGGACAACTAGAACAATACAATTGCGTGTAATTGTGTATATGGGAGTGCGTGTGTATTTATATACGTAAGGTGCGTGTGTGTGTGTGTGTGTGTGTGTGTGTAGTTGTTCTGAACTGGCCTAGCCAATATTTCCTCTGGAATAATCTCTCATTGTAGAAAGCATACATAACTTTAGAATTTATATTGATTATTCACTGATAATAACGATCATTAATGAGCACAAACTGTATGCCAAGTATTGTGTCAAGGTTTTTTTTAAAATTTTTAACTGTTTTTTTTAATGTTTTTATATTAGAGAGTGAGAGAGAGAGAAAGGGAGAGATAGAGCGCGAGCAGGGGAGGTGCAGAGAGATGGAGACACAAAATCTGAAGTAGGTGACAGGCTCCGAGCTGTCAGCACAGAGCCCAATGTGGGACTCGAACCCGTGAGCAGTGGGACACTTAACTGAGCCACTTAGGCACCCCATGTTTCTTGTTTGTTTTTGTTTTTTTTTTCTGTAAATAAGCTGTAGGTCCAATGTGGGGCTTGAACTCATGACCCCAAGATCAAGAGTTGCATGCTTCACCGACCGAGCCAGCCAGGCACCCCTGTGTTAAATATTTTTCAAAGATTACTCACTTCATCCTCTGCATTTCCTAAGTTACTATTTTTTTAAGTTAATTAACTTATTTATTTTGAGAGAGAGAGAGAGAATGGGCAGGGGAGAGGCAGAGAGAGAGAGAGAGAGAGAGAGAGAGAATCCCAAGCATGGTCAGCACAGAGCGCAATGCAGGGCTTAAACCCACAAACTACGAGATCATGACCTGAGCTGAAACCAAGAGTCGGACACGTAACCGACTGAGCTACCAGGTGCCCCTAAGTTACTATTTAAAAAAAAAATTTTTTAGGGGCGCCTGGGTGGCGCAGTCGGTTAAGCGTCCGACTTCAGCCAGGTCACGATCTCGCGGTCCGTGAGTTCGAGCCCCGTGTCGGGCTCTGGGCTGATGGCTCAGAGCCTGGAGCCTGTTTCCGATTCTGTGTCTCCCTCTCTCTCTGCCCCTCCCCCGTTCACGCTCTGTCTCTCTCTGTCCCAAAAATAAATAAACGTTGAAAAAAAAAATTAAAAAAAAAATTTTTTTTTACTTTACAGATAATGGCAATGATGCTCAGATACATTAAGACTTAAGGTCACACAGCTACACTGTGAGGCAGTGGGTTGAAACCCGTGTGTGATGGGTGCTATATAGCACTCGAAGCCCCTTATAAATTCCCTCTACCTAGAATTTTAATGGCTATTTAATTTTTTGTACAGATGGGGAACTGGATCTTTAGGGAAATGAATACAAACCACTTAAGCAAATTAGTGAGAAACTAGAACATCGGAGGTCCAGGCAGAGTTGAGCATCTCACATGGGAAGGTGCCAGGGGAACTTGGTGACAACCTGTTCTCAGAGTCTCAGGCCCAGGAGCTTAGGGCAGAAGGGATGTACTGACTGACGTCATGGGGAAGTCGAGAAGTGGAACCTTCCACAGGCACGGTTGGATCAGGGAGGACAGTGACAAGGCTGGGTCATCCCTTTCCTGGCTCCTCCTTCTCATGCATTGAGAGCTGATGGTTCCAGAAATGGGAATGAAATGCCCTGTCTTCCAATACCGTGTTGTCCCTCCCATGGTCTTGGCCCATCTTGCTTTGGGCCACGTCCTTGTCTCTCAAATAATCAAAACAACATCCTCTTGTGATAGAGGGAGCTCAGGGCTTGAAGGCGGCGAGGTCCAAGGTGAAATAACAATAGGAAAAAAATCATTTTCCGGCCAGTAATAAAAAAAAAAAGCAAGTGTTCTGGAAGAAGGTTGAGAATAAAAAGGAGAGAAGACTTAGGGCAAGAAAAGGATAATTTTGAAGGCTTCCCTAAGGAACATCATGTACTTCAATGAAATAATATTTCTGCAAGTGTTTTTGCTTCTTTGTTTTGTTAACATCTGTGTTAACAACCTCCACTCGTCAGATGGATGGGGCAGAGATAAAGGTATCAGCCCAGGAAAAAGGACTTTGATCTAAACTGGAATATATGTCACCCGGTGCAGAGAAAGCAAAGTGTAAGTAGACGTGAGTCCATTACTCATGTGTGATGACTAGAGAATTCACACGACCAACAGATCTCCCTGATGGGCCCGAAATAGATTCAGAGCTTAAGACAAAGGCATAAAAAAATAAAATAAAATAAAAAAGAGAGAGAGAGAGAGAAAGAGAGATGTGCATGGCTTTGTTGTTGTTGTTTTTTTTTTCTGTTGATGTTTTTAATGCTAAAGCATGCTACACATTTGAGTGATTCTCTTGGTGGAGGTCACCGACAGGTGGGGAGAGTCAGCCCCCAAAGGTGAGCCGACAGGTAAGCAGCCCCTCAGACTGGGAAGCCAGGGTCTCACGTGGTGTGCAAGAATGGCACTGACCCCCAGCAGAGAGCCATCGATCTTACAGGTGCAGCCTGCTTGCCCCCCTGCGATTCTGGGGTTAACTCTGCATTCGGAAAGTTTGGGGTCAGGCCATCCCTTCTATGCTTACCTCGCACACAGCCCTCCCTGCTCCCTGCCTTGTCTCCTTCTAGGAGTAGAGGCCAAAGGACCCTCAGAAAGGGCTGCTTTACACATGGAGGAGAATAGAGGAAAGGCAGACCCAGGGGATGTCTCATCAGCTGATTTGGGGCAGGCTCAAGTGAGAAGTGCATGGAGGATGCTTGGATGGAAACTTCTAGCAGCTACCACACCTATAGGTCTGGCAGCTCTGCGGACAGGTAGAGACTGAAGGGCGTGATTTAATTTTTATTTATTTTTTTATTTTTGAGAAAGAGAGACAGAGAGAGCAGGAAAGGGACAGAGAGAGAGGGGGACAGAAGATCTGATGCAGGCTCTGTGCTGAGTGGAGGTCGGACGCTTAACCCACTGAGCCACCCAGGTGCCCCGGAAGGGAGTGATGTAAAAGTTGTGGGTGTGGGGCACCTGGGTGGCTCAGTGGGTTGAGCGTCTGACTCTTGGTTTTGGCTCAGGTCATGATCTCATGGTTCATGAGTTTGAGCCCCACATTGGGCTCCGTGCTGACATTGTGAACCCTGCTTGGGTTCTCTCTCTCTCCCTCTCTCTCTTCCCCTCCCTCACTCATTCTCTCTCTCTCTCTCTCTTTCTCTCTCTCTCTCCCCCCCCTTTCTCTCTCTCTTTCTCAAAATAAATAAGGAAACTTAAAAAAATTTTTTTTAAGTTGTGGTGTAAGAACACCATGGGGAGAGAAGCGTGGGAGGGAGGGCATAGGGCCAGCCCATCCTTTCTGAAGGCATAACATCACCTGGGAGGGTGGCCCACCCTCCCCATGACTTTCTGTGCCCAGATACTCATCACATGGCCACACCAGGCTGCAAGGGAAGTTGGACATGATGTCCATTCTGTGGGTGATGATGGGCGCGGCTACACTCAAGGATTCTTACAGACCGGGAGGGACAGGAAGACGCAAATTTAGGTGCAACCAGCAGCTCGAACACAAGCAACATCCCCCACCAGACCCACCCTTCAGACTAACACCTTCAGCCTGCATAGGTCTGAACACCTGCTCCGTATGCTTTATGACTTGGGAGCCGATGTGTCAATTGCCTACTCACTCTTTGCCCCGTGATTTTCATGTGTCGGCTCGACATGGTCCTTCCTTTTTACCACCTCATTCAGATTCATTAGCAGGTTCAAATGACATGAGGTGTCTTCCCTAGGCCCAAGGTCTCATGGAGAGCTGTCTATTATTAACATTGTTGCCTTACTTGTCGATAATTACTATCGGAATAAAACCTTTGTCTTATACATCTATTAATACTGCCAATTGTTATTATTAAAGTTTTGCTCTCTTTTAGAGTTTGGCTTAGTTAACCACTGAAGGTACAGTTTTGCCTTTGCTGAATTGGCCAATTTCTAACGGAATACAGTATGCTGGTGGAAGGGAAATATAATCTGCTGCACACAATTACGTGTTACGGGCACTTTGCCCCAAATGAGCAGTGTCTCTTCATTGGTTTCTCAACATAAAGTAGGGTTCTTTTCATTTTTTATAGAGTTAAAATAATTCAGCTTAATATCCTTAGCCATGTTTACCTCTATCACTGTGATAATTACTGTCCGTCCATGTTATCGTGGGGACAGGGAGAGAGAGAAAGTATTAACGTAACATTGAAAGTTGTATCTTTCTCAAGAAAGCATACTTGTAACGGAAAGGATGTCCTGGGTTTTCTGGTTCCTTGTGACTCTGTGACTATTTCTTTTTTTTTTCAAATTTTTTCAAAAGTTTTAATTTAAAATCCAATTAGTTAATATACAGTGTAAAATTAGTTTCTGGTGTACAATATAGTGATTCAACACCTCCAAATATCACCCGTGCTCAATTTCTAGTCATATGAAAGGCAGTGATTTTTAACAGGCGCGAATGCTAATTTGACAATTGGTCTCTGGTTCTTATAACGGGAAGTATTTTTTTTTCCTCCAGCATCGGCATCTTCCTTTCCATTTTAATTAGGGAAAAACTTTAAAGAGATACGATAGATTAGAATTTCAGCATCACCTGGATGTTTTTTCTCCTTAAGTCCATTCAAGTCATAGAGGAATATTAAAATGCCATAAACCAGCAGCTTACTTACAATCTCTGTTTCTCCTGGATTAAACGTTTATTTTTTTTTTCTTTTCCTTTTTCCTGTTTTAAAGATAATGGGATACATATTTAGCGTATCGAAACCAGCATAAAGAGAAAATGAATTTTTTTTTTATTTCTAATAATTATTAGTTCAGCTGCCTTCCCTGTCATGGTACACAACTCATCAAGTTTATAAACTATGGTTTAGAATCGTTTTTGTCCATTTCTCTCCAGGCAAATATCAAGAGTGTCAGATATAGCAAATGGCTTAGTGCAAAAAAGCACAAAAGGTTTTATAGGGAGTAAAGTCCAGTTTTAAGCTCAAAGCCTTCCTGACCCTGAAATCTGGATTTTTTGTGCTTGGCCACGCTGCCTCCAGCTTGCCTGACTTGCTGGCTAGAGTCCCCCCAATGGGTAACATGACCTCCCTGGTCTATTTGAGCTGAGTCTGACTTCTTGAGAGCACAGCAATATTTTTTGCACTTACAACCTATCTCAAGGCCATGTGGCACGATTAAGTTGATGAGTTCATTTAAAGTTTGCAGCCAGCATCCGTCCCAAGGGATTTCCTCCGAGAGGGTAAATACATCCCTCACCACAAGACTCCCGGGCCTTTGGGTAGTGAGAGAACCAAGTTGGAAAACACATTCTTGTAACTTTAAAAATAAATTCTTGTCTGCCAACTAGAAACAGCCTCCTAATGTGCCACATCCCACATGCATTTGGATTTAATTTGTTTGCTTTTTCTCAGTGATTGCTCTTTAATTATTGCAATGTTGAAACAACTTGCTCTGTCTCCAAAAATTATGCTCCGGTAGGTGGGGGGAAGACGAGGGGTAAAGAACGGGAAGCCTGGGAGGCTGGGGTAGCAGCCGTCCAGGGTCACGGGTGTTCCAGGGCTCAGAGGCACATGGTGTTCAGGACTTTCATCCCCGTGCTGTGCCTCCCGAAGGACGGGAAGGCGGTCCAAAGGTGATTTCCTGGCAGTCAATTTATAGTCTTTTGGAAAATCCCAAAATCACTTTTCCAAAGACATGGTGGACTAATTTGAGGTAAATTAAACTGGTTGGGTTATGTCAGCAGTGGAGAGAAGGTACAAATTCCACTCGATCCCAAATACCTGCGATGAAGCTCGAAGCATGATGTCTCCGACTCTTGCCTTCCCTCTTCCCTAGTACTTTCTTGAGATGAAAGGGTGAACCCCAGAGCTCATGTCAGATGCTGGGGCTCTTTGCTAATGCCGTGCGAATGTCTCCTAGGGCCCACATACACGCCACTGGAGTCTCTGTCTCTGGTGTCCTCAACACCAATGACAATTGGAAAGAACAAGAGCCGACGAGATGATTGTACAGTAATTTGCGTGACTTGGTCCCATCCATTTTTATTGAGAGCCTGGGGGCTCAGATAAGTTTAGTTATTTCCCCGGTTATGCAGCTTGGAGGGAGTTTGGATCCAGGGCTGTCTATTTCCAAACTCTGTCTTTTTTGCATTAAAACAGATACCATCCTAGGTTGGGTTTCGGGCACCACGAGATAGGTGCGCACTAAGCTTGTCAGGGAGTGCTCTTGAGAACTTCTGTAAGGGGGTGAGGAAAGAGGACTGAGCCGAGAGGTTGCCCCATGAGGCACTCTACCACACCAATCTTGTAGGGAGTTCTGGAGATAGGATCACCCTTAGAGGTGTCCAGAATTGAGGTGGTTTTTGACCAGTCTTTGGCTTTAAGCTACCCATGGGGATGATGAAGGCCTTGCAATTAGGTCTTCTGTCTGGAGGAGTTCAGGTCCCTTTATATGCTGCCACAGCGGTCTTCTTAAGTTGATCAGTCAACCTCACGCTTTGACTGTCTTGTTTGAATGCGTCCATAAGTGAGCTGTTGCCCTCAACGATAGCTATCAATTACCATGACCCTTAAAAATCGCTGCTTTATCTGGAAATTTCCAAACACGGGAGCATTTGCATCTGCCAGTGGACTCTCTTCCACGGTTAGCCCAGCCCAGCCCCTCCTTGGGAACTTTAGCCACCGCACTGTTACAGAAAGCAGGTCGCTGTTGGCATTTCACCTGCTGTGAGGGATGGGCCCCTCACTGCCGGCCAGCCAGTGACTGACAATGCTCTGAGATCCCAGTACAGAGTTGCCTTTCTGGCACTACTCCTGACACCAGCTGTTTTGGGACAGACTCACTGGAAACAGACGCTGAGAGAGATTTGTATGTGGGAAGTCTGTTGAGAAGCACTCCCGTTTTCAAGAACAACACTTGAAAGGTAGTGACAGTCAGACAGAGGTATCTGGAGCCAGGGATTTTAGGCGAGGCAGGTGAGGAATTTGTAGCCACCCATTGAACAGTCATTGGATGCTGGCTACTCCCTAGGAGGGTGCTTGGCTTTAGGCAAGGTTGTTCTCTTCATCACTTAGCCTCCCACACTCCCGAGGTAGGAAACAGGTGCCTTGGTCCTGAAAGGGGCAACTGGGAGACACAACACAATGACCACAGCATCCTGTGAATTCTGTTCCCAGGTTGGCCAGGGTCTCGTACCGCAAGCAGATGGCTTTGCCTCTGGATTTCAGTGTCTTCAGCCGTAAAGTAGAAGCTCTGTGTTTGTGAAGCTACACTAGATACACCCACGACCTCCCCTGCCTCCTCTTGTGGCCATGCCTGCCTGACCGTCACATCAAACACCACAGGATACACACACCCACTTCCTTTTGGTAAAGGGCTTTATAGCTTATGAACCAGATTTACACCCGCCATTTAAAAGTCTCAGCCATCTTTGAAAATGGCGCTACCTCTCCTCAGTGTATAGTTAGGAAATTGAGATTTGGAGAGCCAGGCAGGGGGAGCAAGCTGACACAGGTTAATGCATTCAGGAGGCAGGACTCAGAGGTATTGGAAACCCAGCTACCAAGTTCTGGGCTTCATGGTTTCAGCTGCCTTTTTAAAATGTCCTAAATTAGCCTCAATCATTAGTAAGTTTTTCAGGAAAATATGGCGGACCATGGTGAAAAAGGAACTTTTTTTCAAAAAAAAAATGTTATCAGAAGAAGGGGTGCAGGGAACCAGCGCCATGAGCCAGCCATCACGTGATTTCACCCTACATCGTCTCTGTATTACAGATGACAAGACGGAAACCCTGGACTTATTTCTAGCCCAAAGTCATACAGCAGGGAAGTCAGAGGTGTGTTTGCAGCCCCCATGTGCCATGGCAACATGGCCTCTCCCTTGCAATCTCCACATTCTCAGGGCAACACAGTCCCAGTATCTGAACTGTTTTCTTGATGCTCTGCATTTGCTGACCAAAAATGCCCAGTGGGAATAGACACTGGAAGGCAATTTAGCCAAATATCCTTTTTAGCAAATGATTTATTTACTGCTGCTAGGACAGCATTTTCTCCTGTTCTTTCTCTGGCCCTCTGTGCTGCTTCCTGTTTTCGTTTTTTTTTTTTTTTTTTTTTTTTTTTTTTAATTTCTCGCCAGGAAGCCTCTTATCTTCGCTGACTGGGGGCCAGTACATTTTCTCCCCACAGCAAATCTGCGGCTAATGGGCTCCCAGAAGAAAAGCAAAGTGTGAAGCCACTCAGAAGCACAACTGTCTGCTCTTAGAATAACCGAGTCATTTTCCCTTTAAGTTCCTTAGTGGGATGCCTCTTAATGACCTCTATTCCCTCCCACTGGCCAACTTTCTCTCCTACATCCATTCTTCTCCCAACCAAAGATAACCAAACAAACTTGGGTTATTTGGGGAGTAGGCAGTAGTTTTGATAAAAACTAGCATTTCCTTGGTCTTTGCGTAATTTTTAGTATCTGTGAGGATGTATTGGGGAGAAAAGAGGCAACAGTAGAGGCTCAAGAAAAAGGGAAGAAGACATATAATGGCTTTGCACCCTGAGCTCAGAGCTCAATATTACTACCTTCACCTTATGCATTGAGAGAATCTGGTGGTTAGTCAGTTGTCAACACAGAACCAAACTTCGCCGAAAGCCTTGTCCTTTCTTCTCTCCATCACGCTACCTGTCAAGATGAAAGGTGTGACCCCGCTTGCCAGGATTGGCAGAGGCTACCAAGTTGAATAAGAGGAGGTCCCCTAGAGTGATACCAACCTAGCTCACCCGGGACTCTTTTTCTCAGAGGTCATTCTGACCTGCTCCTTCACTTCCTTCGGGCTCTGCTCAAGTATCACATTCCCAGAGAGGTCATCCCTACCCACGCTATCCAAATGGCCTCCCCAACACTCTGTCTCCCCTTCCTGTTTTTGTTTTCTCTGTAACGCATATCGCACTCTGACACATTATATGGTATGCTTATTTATTTGTTTCCTGCCTTTTTCCCCTTGCTAGAGCGTAAGCTCCTTGAGGCAAGGATATTCCACTGTTTTGTCCACTGTGGCATTCCCAACACCTAGAAGAGTGCTGGCACCTAGTAGGTATTCGATAAATATCAGATGAGGAAAAAAATGAATACACGGGAAAAGGACAGCAAGGTATCTAGTGGTGAGACACAGAGTTCCGTCTCAGCGCTGCCTTGATCAGTTTTTGTTTTTGTTTTTTTTTTTGAAACTTAGAGCCTGCAGATAAATCTCAGGTGGAAGGGTTTACATGTGAACAGCTAATGCGACACCCCTCCTCAGTCGGGATGGCTCCTGCCAGCAAATCACTGAATCAAGATGGGGGACTTCGTATTCATTCTGTGAAATCTCACCCTTATAAGAAGAGGCCAGACAGCTAGCTAGCTCTCTTTCAGTCACATGGGAGCCCAGCAGGAAGATGCCCCTCTGGAAGCCAGGCAGAGGCACTCACCAAGAACCAGACAGTGCTACTGGTCTCTGACTTCCAGCCTCTAGACTTGGACAGCTGAGATTGTATCCGCCAGCCAAGATGGTTTTGCACCTGATCCCAGCCTCAAAGCACTAGATAGCGTGAAGCCCTCACGTTTCTCCTGGTACTTTGGTACTTTGACTCTGTAGCTTTATGCCTCTCTTATTGACTCTCTAGCCTGTGCCTGAGTCAGTTTGGGTGCTAGAACAAATGAGCATAGACTGGGTGGCTTAAACAACAACCCACTTGTTTCTCACTGTTCTAGAACCCGGAAGCCTGAGATCAGGGTGCCAGCATGATCAAATTCTTGGTGAATTCCTTTTTCTTGCTGTGTCCTCACATGGCAGAAAGAAAACTAGCTCTCTGACTTCTTTTGATAAGGGCATTGATCCCCTGAGGCCTAATCACCTCCAAAGGTCCCATATCTGAATATCATCACATAGAGATTAGGGCTCAGCATATGAACTTTGGGGGAACAAAAACATCCCAGCTGTCATGCCTTATATTCCATTCCTGTAAGACTGTTATCTAGCTTCAGCAAATCTGATGTCGTGGGTTATCTCATTTCAGAGCAGAATATATTTTAATTAAGTATCCTGGAGAACAGTTCTTTCATGTTTCCGTGTCAAGATTCTGTTTTCACTGCCATTCGTTTCTTTTGTTTTTCTCTTACGATACAAGGAGAGATAATTTTAGTAGACTTCCAGACTAAATTCATTTTTTTTAGCAAGTCTACCAGATTTGGATTCTTTTTGTTGCGTATCTTGCAATGCTCAATTAATAAAATACGCTTTAGAAGGAGAAAATAGCTCCTGTCAACAATTTGCAGTTGAACTTATTTCCACCTTTTTCTTAGGACTCTGGAGGACCCTCTCTCCATAGGGCCTGGGAACAAGCAGCTTGCCTTGCCCACCTCACTTGGTCCTTCAGAGTGGTCACATTGTTTCATCTGTATGGTGCGTCACATCACGGTGTGTGGCCTTTGAAGCGGCTAAGCTTGCCGCCACAAGACAACTGGTTGGCCTCCAGTCGAGGAGCTTTAATAAATCAAGTCGGACTTTAATAACTCAGTCTAGAACTCCTCTGCCTATTTCTTGTCCTTTCTTGTTTGTTCCCTGGCTCTGCTTTAGGCTTGTCTAGTTCCTAAACCTTTTGGCTTAATCTCCAGTCTCTGATCTCATGCTGACTTCTTGTCTTGACCCAATTGGCTTGCCTAGTTTGAGTCATCGGCTCTTTCGTACAGATTGTTTGCTGTGTCTTAGAAGCTTATACTCATCTTTTCTTGGCTGTTCTTATTTCAACACTGAGGCTCAGCGAGATCCTGTCTCCAGTTCTAGGCTGCCTTGCAGGAGAAACTCTGAGATGTAGAGAGAATGTTAACCAAGGGATTATCAACTTTTTAGCATATATTTTATTCCCTGCTACCGTAAGGAAGGAAGGGAGGGAGGGAAGGAAAGATTAAGTAAATAAAGAGAATAAAGTGAAGGAATTGTTCAAGCCATAACAAAAAATAAAACAGACAAACAGAAGATGTTTTGCAAAAACACTCAACAAGTCGGACTAGAAGAGAGTGCTCTCAACTTGGTATAAAGGGCATCTACAAAAACTCTTCAGCTAGCATGATACTTAATGGTGAAAGATTCGACACTCTCTCTTTAAGATCAGGAAAAAGACAACAAGAATATCTGCTCTTGCCACTTTTATTCAACATTTACTAGAGGTTCTAGTTGGGGCAACCGGGCAAGAAAAAGAAATAAAGGGCGTTTATATTGGAAAGGAAGAAGTAAATCTATCTCCATTCACAGGTGACATAATCTTTCATATAGAACATTCTGAGGAATCTTCTAAAATCTGTTAGGATTAATGAGTTTAGCAAGGTTGCAGGATATAAAATCAATACCAAAAGAATCAATTATATTCCAACACACTTACAATGAAACATCCAAAAAAAAAAAAAAAATTCAGAGAACAATGCCATTCACAATAGTGTAAAACAAAAGTAAAAGACAAAAGTGAAAAACCCATATTGTAAAACATTGCTGAAAATAATTAAAGAGATCTAAATAAATGGAAAGATATCCCATATTCATGGATTGAAAGAGTTAACATTGATAAGATGGTAATATTCCCCAAACGGAACTACAGATTCAGTGTAATACCTTTCAGAATCCCAGATGACTTCCTTGTAGAAATCAATGAGTTGATCATAAAGTTTATATAACCACCTTCACCCATTGGTCAAACTATACAAACATCCAGTTATAAAATAAAGAAGTCATGAGGATATAATGTATAGCATGGTAACTGTAATTAATAATACTATAGTGTATATTTGAAAGTTGCTAAGAGAATAGATGGTAAAAGTTTGCATCACAAGAAAAAATTGTAACTATGTGTGATGGGGGATGTTAATTAGACTCACTGTGATTATTTCACAGATATACAAGAATAAAATCATGTCGCATACCTGGAATTAATATAATGTATGCCAATTATGGATCAATAAACAATGAACATAAATTCTAAAGACATTTTAGGGAAAATAACACACTTATTTTCCCACACAGGTTAAAATATTCAGGTTAATGGAAAATGGAAAAAAAATCATACATGGTCAAAACGAGGAATAAAGTAGCTCTCACACTTCCAGATTTCAAAACTTACTACAAAGCAACAGTAATCAAGTAATCAAGAATGCATGGTACTGGCACAAGGCTAGATGTATATAGATCAGTGGAATAGAATTGGGAGTCCAGAAAGAAATCTGACGCCAATGGTCAGCTCATTTTCAACAAGGGCGCCAAAACCATTCAGTGAGGAAAGAATAGACGTCAATACATGGCCAATAGACATCAACTAAATAGCCACACGCAAACTTATGGATTTGGACCCTTAGTTCACAACCTATACACAAATTAACTCAAAGTGGCTTGAAGGTCTAAAACTAAGTGAGAAAGCTATAAAACTATAAAAGAAAAAACTAACTTTTATATTTACTTACATAGGAACTTTTTTCCAGGTACTTTTATTCTTTCTGATGGATCTGAGTTTTCCACTGGTATCATTTTTCTTTAGCCTAAATATCTTCCTTTAACATCTCTTGCAATGCAGGTTAATGTCCACAGATTTTTTCAGATACTGTTTCTCTGTAAAGGTCTTATTTTTGACCTTATTTTTGAAGGAAATTTTCAACCGTTTGTGGAAATTTGGGTTGACTTTTGTTTCTTTTGGCATTTTAAACATTTCTGTTGTATATTGGCTTCTGGTATATCTGCTGAGCAGTCTCTCCCCCCTCTGCTGTTTCTCTCACTGTAGAGACTTTTTATTTTTTTGTTTGTGTGTGTGTGTGTTCTTAAGACTTTTGTCTTCATCTTCAGCTTTCAAAAGGTTGATTGTAACGTATTGATATTTGTGTTTCAGTTATTTATTTAACTCAGCAAATCTGCTGAGCAAATTCTCAGATCTGTATGTTAAAGTCATCATCATCAACATCACTAATGAAATTTGGGGAAATCTTGGCTATAAATTAATTTCCATGTTTTTTTTATGCCTCATTCATGGCTTGTGCTCTCTAGGAGCCTGGTTTCTCATTATGGTAGACTTTACAAAATTATCCTACGTTTCACCAAGTCCCCGATCATTAAAAAAAAATAATTTTCTGCTTTTTTCATCAGATTCAACATTATATTGATTTTTCTTTGAGTTCACGGACTCATTCTTCTATTCTCTTCAATCTGCTTTCACCTCCCACCTGTGCCTGTCCTGCAGTTCCCACCTTGCAATTATCCGTATCAGCAAGTAAACACCTTGCAATTATCAGTATCAGCCTTTAGGGAACCACCCGATTTCCTGTCATGGTACTGACCTCATCTGCATGGTACTTTAGCTCTGGTTCTCCCCCTCTCCCCCCTTTCTTACTTGGGATGGGGAAATAATGTAAAATATTCCTTCCCTTTTGTAAGAAGGACAATGCTTTATGAGGCACACCCTCTTCAGGATGGTTTATGGGGAAGGGGGTCTGTTAGAGCGCTTAGCCAGCGAATGGGCCAGAAACGCACATTGCTTTATTATCTTCATCCACCTGCTTTTTGGAAGGATGAGGATTCACATTTCATAGTATTCTAATGTGTATCAGATTTTGCAATTTTATGAAGACCGGCATCCAAGATTACATATTTGATATTTATACACATTGGAAATGTGTATGAAAAAAGAGAACAAAGGGAATGTATTTTCATGAGCCTTGGAAGGAGGGAGAGCCGCAGCTGGAAGAATTAAGGTCAACCTTCTTGACAGCAAGAAAGATACCTGGGGACGGAGCCATACTTCACCGATTTGGACTTTGCGTTTAGTGCATCACTAAATGCATGTTTACTTGCTCCGAGTTTATGCCCTCGTGTAAAATAGATACAGAAGGAAATCTGCATGTACTCAATGTACCTCTAGTGGTCCATTTGGGGAGAGAGTACTCTAGTTAAACGAGACTGGGTTTGAAAGAAAATGACAGGTAAGTGCCGGCCTAAGAAAAGCCAAGCAATAAACAAATACAACATGTTTTGAATGAATGAATACATCACTACAGCCAAATTGTAATTACCAATAACTACCAAAATCTATCATTTCAGTGCCTCGTGGGTCACCTAAAGCTCTGGGTGGTTTCGTCACAAAGAGCGTTTCCTCTGGTTATGCAGAGGGAAGGAGCAGGTGACTTCACATACTGACACCCTCTGAGTGTCTCTCTCCACCCTGTTCTCACCCCATAAGGAGGCCATGATGTCCAGTGCTCAGACTGGTGAGGAAGTCCCCAGGATGAAGCAGAAAGAGTGCAGGGCTTGGGATCAGACAGACGCCAGCGGTCTCCATGAACCTGGGAAGTTGCCTCAGTCGTACAGGACTTCACTTTTATCCCTGGGGAATGGGCTGGAAGCATCTTTCTGGCACTCACATGGTGGCCACCAACGAGCACACGCACGTGAACGTCTCTGAAAGCATTTTCACACCACACAAAGGAAATGTGAATGCACGGGGCTGCTGTACGCGTCCTGAGTGCAGATAGAGAAACATGAAGACGTACCAGGTTGCTCTTCCCAGGATTCCTGGTTATCAGGAAAATAGGAGAGGACAATTTTGGGTTTAGCTTCCTAAGTAACCTAGCGGTGAGTCTGAATCAGAAAACCTTTAAAATGTTTAAGGGAATTCATTCTCTATAAATTAGGTTAAAGGCTCCACAAAAAAAGAAAAAAAAGTAATTTTCCATCGTGCTCCCTTCTGAAGGATATTTAACTATTGGGGGTTGTGATTCTGAGAACCCTCAGGCACATGAAAACTGTGGCCATTTCCATATTGGACCTCAGAGACCTCCTTCCGGAGCTGCTGTTTTGCTCACACCCTCCGGGTTGGAAAAGCCAAGTTGTTCTGGGCCAAGCAAATTATGTTTGGTAAAAACAAGAAAATAAATGAAATCAAGATAGAGCGATGCAGTCACATGAGGTTGAAAATCAGGGGTTTAGACGCTAGTCTCTGCCTGGCCTGCCAACGCAGCATGGCCTCGTGCCTGGACGCGAGAGAAGCCACCCAGGTGGGTTGGATCTTTCCTGGCTCCCTCCTCCCTCAGGACAGAGCCTGCAGCCCCTGACAAAATGTTGGCTTGAGGCTCTTCCTGCTGAACAGAGGGCTTTTCCCCGCGCCATCTCTCACCTTCCACTTTGCACATTCCCTTTACCAGGTGTCCTGAGTGCCACCCTGCGGACCTGTAATTGGACTCCTCTGTCTGGGCCACAACCTCGTTCCATGACACGCCTCCCTTTTGGGGTCCCTTTCTCCCCAGTTGCTGTTCTCTGATTACCCTTCTTGGCTTCGCGCCCCACGGATTCCTAACACTGAACTTGGAGTGGTGGTGCCCTGTCCAAAACCACCGAGGCTCGACATCCATCTGGGCGCTGGATTGTCATCCTTACGTTCAGATTCTACCTGCTTCCGGGAGCTCTCCCAACAGCCTACAGCTGTCCACTCTCTCTCTTTTCCAAAATCGAACCATATATTTTCTAGCACGCGGAACTGAACATGCTATCTGCCCTACCTTATTTCCCTGATCCGCTATGAGCAAGGCAGGAGCCACAAGTGTCCATAGGATGACTCATTCTGCCCCTCTTCGCTGTTCTTCATGGATGGCAGCTGTCATCAGATGCCTTTGCCGGCCCAGCCTCCTCTAACACAACCAGGTCTAGGACGTGCTTTCGTCTTCACACACTGGGCCCCGGCACAAGTGGTTTTGTCTTTCTGGAACACTCTCTTCATTATGTGTTAGGTGAACTCCCACTCATTCTTCAGGTTCTAGCCTGATCATCGCCTATTCGGAGACACCCTCCCTGTCACCTGCACGGCCCCATCGCTCTTAGTTCCCCGACCCTCAGAACACTTGTCTAGGTTGTGTTTAACGCTCTAAGCAAGACCCTGAGCTTCATAATAGCAAGGAGAGTGACAGCCAGCCGCCCTATTATCCCCAGCACTTACAACGGGGCTTGGCCTTTATTTTAGTTTAAATAGAATAAACTAAATGGCCCACAAGCCATCAACAAACTTTTTATTAAACGAAGGAATGAATAACTAGTTGCATGGCTGTGGCAGAGTGTTTCCGTCTTGGTCACCCAAAGAGATTTGGCTCACGTTGGAAAATACAGCCGAGGCTCTCAGAGTTTCCCAGCTCCCGCAGGCCTCCTGATGTCGGGCAATTGCTCTCTCTGCGATGAAAACAGCAGGCATCAAGTCTACAAGCCTGTACATAAAAAGATCCATTATCCTGGGAGCCAAATGTCACTGCTGGAATGGCTTCCAAACGCTGCCAAAAAGAACATTATTAATAACAGTAATGATAATAATAGTGATCATAATAACACATATTAAATTTTAATTTATATGGCACCCAAGCTCCACAGCTCTGGGAGGGAACCACTCTCATAGCAGAGGGGAAAGAATAAAGCAAAACTCCCAATGAAAGGAAATATGATACAGTTTGGGCAGAGCGCCAGGCTTTAAGCCGCTGTGTGGGGACAGAGAAAGAAAAGGGCCTCACCAGGCTTTGGACGATGTCAGACTTGATGCGGCAGTTCTGAATTTTAGCGATGCAGCAGAGAGAGGTGGAAACACATGTTTTAGTCTCATATCAGGAAAAGCACCCTTCATCATTCCGGTTAAAAGCATAGAAAATATTGCTCTGAGAGCCCTTGAAGGATGCAGGAAGGAAACCGGTCTAAAGGAAGTCTGAGCCTATGTCTATACTGGGATGTCGAGTCACAACCTGATTGGATGGGTTGAAAGGTCAGTGGTCCACGCTGTGTCTGCAAGTAACAGTCGAACATTTGAGGAGGTGAAAAAAGGAAAGTAGCTGTTTTAGTGGTTGTTCGGACATTTTTCACAGCTGTGAGAGAATCCGGTGACTCTGAAAATGGCTGATCGCTTAAAACAGGAATCGCGGGGCGCCTGGGTGGCTCAGTCGGTTAAGCGTCTGACTTCAGCTCAGGTCATGATCTCGCGGTCCGTGGGTTCGAGCCCCATGTCGGGCTCTGTGCTGACAGCTCAGAGCCTGGAGCCTGTTTCAGATCCTGCATCTCCCTCTTTCTCTGACCCTCCCCTGTTCATGCTCTCTCTCTCTCTCTGTCTCAAAAATAAATAAATGTTAAAAAAAATTAAAAAAAAAAACAAAAAAACAGGAATCGCTTTTATTTACTACGACAACCTTGTTGTCATGTTGAGACCTGAGCCTAGAAAGTCATTGGGGTGGGGTTGGGTCTTGCCTCCTCGTCTTACTGTGTGGACTTGAATATGTCATTAATTCCCTAAACTTGTCTTTCATATCATTAAATTGAAAGCGATAATAAGGTTTAACCTCATAGGTTAGAAAATGCTCAGTAAGTATCGGTATCTCTTATTCCATAAAGGCTTTTGGACATAGCCAACACCTTCCAGAGCTTCTCGGTGCCCTTTGTTTATTTATTTTCTTGTGGGGGGAGGGTGAGAATACTGAAGCACACAATCCCGTGTTCTTAACTAAATGTGGTATTGTCACCCTGATGGTGGTGATGGTATCCTGGATTTGTGGGTAGGTTCCAACTCATCAATTTGTACACACTAAATATGTGCGGTACACTGTAGATCAACAATGCTTCCACGAAGCTCTTAAAAATAAGAAAAGACACCAAACATACGGAACATAAAAAAATAGAAATATATTAAGTATCATGAAGGAATTCATCCTTGAGGCGAAACAAGGAGGTCAGTCAGC
This sequence comes from Leopardus geoffroyi, assembly GCF_018350155.1. Taxonomy (NCBI): domain Eukaryota; kingdom Metazoa; phylum Chordata; class Mammalia; order Carnivora; family Felidae; genus Leopardus; species Leopardus geoffroyi. The sequence goes on along the minus strand of NC_059338.1, from coordinate 77,173,592 downwards.
CAACTTTCATCCATATACAAGACGAATTTAACAAACCCTTGCAAAGCAGAAGTTCAGTGTGACCGTCGTCAAGTTGAATGGTCTGTGAGCGAATTTATTTTGCGATGGAGAGCTTGGGAGACAGGAGTCCTGCCTGCCTGCCTGGTCTCTGGATATGGTGTGGGATTTGGGGATGTAGACGAAGTAGATGATTAATGACTATGAGATTAGTCATTGCACAACCTTTCTCAGGCCACCCCCTACCCCAGGCTGAATTGTAATCTCTCTGCCGAGAGCATGAGAGCTAATGTTGGAATATATGTTCTGATCTTAATCTATAGTGGATAAAGAACCTGATGGCTTTTTAAAAATAAAAATATACATGCGTAAGCAAAAGAATTCAAACTATCAAAAGGATAGAAAATGAAATTAAATCTTCTGTTCTTACCAAACCTCTGGTACCACTCCCCACTAGCAGTTTCTTGCTTATCCTTCCATAGTTTATCTCCTTTGATGTTATGTAAAAATTTTTTAATGTTTATTTATTTGTGTGTGTGAGAGAGAGAGAGAGAGAGCGTGGGGGAGAGGCAGAGACGGAGACAGAGAATCCGAAGCAGGCTCCAGGGTCTGAGCTGTCAGCACAGAGCCTGACGCGGGGCTCAAACCCACGAACTGTGAGATCATGACCTGAGCCAAAACTGGATGCCCAACCAACTGAGCCACCCAGGCGCCCCTCTCCTTTGGTGTTATTTTGAAACTTGACTTAGCCAACACGACTACATATATCATGCACACCTTACAAACTGTCGAATTTTGCCCAGTGCGTTATAACATTAACATCCAATATTGTTGAAGGCATGCTACGTGCTCATCATTTTTCTCAGTACTTTGTATGCGTTACTACATACAGTTTTTCACAAGCACATCTGCTTTACAAGCTGTGTGGATCGAGTCACATTTCTTGACTTCTTCATGATCAGTGTCCTTGGTGAAACGGGGCTAGTGGGGTCATGCTGGCAGAGTGGATCCACGTGTCGTGCATAGTGTCTGGTCCTCAGCCGCTAGCTGTCATAAATAAAGCCTCCTACTCCTATCTTTTTTCTGCACCCCTTAGTAAAGAAGGCAAGGCCTGATTTTTGTTTACTCAGTTTGTGTTGTATGCATAGGGAGAGCCATGTGATCTGAATTTTTTGGGTTAGTTTACTCTGGATAAACAACCCTGGTATGTATTAAATAAGTATAATTATTGTGTGTTTCCTGAACGCATAGCTGTTCAAGTGTATCCCAGGCACTAGGCACAGAACTTAAGTTTTCCTTTTATTATTTTCTTTTTTCTTTATTTTTTTTATTCTTTCCCTTTCATGGCTTCAGACCTCTGAGCTCTACTAGGGAAAAGTCATCCAGGTTTTTGATTTGTTCATAGACTGACTCTCCAAATCTGGTTTGAGGGGAAAGCTGGCTGGATAAGTCTTTCCTCCAAGTTAGGAGATTAAATTTTGTGTTTTAGACAAACACGCACAGCAAAATCAGAGTCCTTGAGGGTTGGATTTGAAACAAACAATCCAGAACTCCCTGCCTAGTACACCAGAGCTCAAATAATCATTTCACCCAGCTCAGAAAGATCCCACACCCACCATTTGCCAGGTTGCACAAACCCCACATGGACGTATGAGATCTGCCAACAAATTCTTTTCTAATTTATGGACTGTCTTCTATAAAAAGTCACAAAAATATAAATTTACAAGACATTTAATTATACCTTTCATAAACCACGTTGATTGAATGTTATGCAGAAAGGTAGGCGTCCTCTAGACAGAGAGAAGAGGGAAAACACTTTAAGCAGAGGGAGAACTGCCTAAAAAGGCACGGAAACATGAACGAGCAGTCATCGCTCTTTAAGAAACTCAGAGTAATTCTACTTGGCTCCTGTGATCCTGTGATCGTGGGGGGGGACCTTGCACACTGTCCTGAGGGCCTTGGTTGTTTGGTACATCGGAAGGACATTGGCTGAAAGGATGTTGGAATAGTTGGTATGAAGAATAATGAGTGATTCACAGACCCAGGAGCAGCGAGGGCCAAACAGAGGGAATTGATCACCAAATATCTTTGGTATGAGGCCCTTGACCTCAAAGAATGAAAATGATCCTGCATGGAAAGATGGTGTAAGAGGCTGGTACTAAGAGTGATGCTGAGGGCATGGCAAAACTTTATGGTCCCTGGTGAGACCACCGGGAGGAAGATCGGCACCATCAGTATACAGATAGGAGTTGGAATGAGTGGGCACTTAAAAATTGCCCAACGTGCGCCTGGGTGGCTTGGTCAGTTAAGCGTCTGACTTCGGCTCAGGTCATGATCTCGCGGTCCGTGAGTTCGAGCCCCGCGTCGGGCTCTGTGCTGACAGCTCAGAGCCTGGAGCCTGTTTCAGATTCTGTGTCTCCCTCTCTCTGTGACCCTCCCCTGTTCATGCTCTGTCTCTCTCTGTCTCAAAAATAAATAAACGTTAAAAAAAAAAAAATTGCCCAACGTTGAAGGTAATGGCAATAAAGTAGATCGTGGGAGCCTGGGGGCAACGGGCATTTATCATAATGAGATAGGCACGGCCCAAGGGCTCCGCATGATTTAAAAGTATTATACGTATGAATTCGTTGAACTCTCTCAATCAGCTTTTGAAGTAGGTACAGTTATTAAACCCATTTTCTAGGTAAGGAAACTAAGTCAAAGGAAGTTAGTTATTTGATGTCTGTGAGATAATAGAAAAAAATATATATTTATATATATTTACATGCTTATATATTATATATAATACATAATACATTATATATAATATAATATATAATATATAATATATATTGTATTATATATTGCATATATTATATATTATATACAATATTTTATATAATATATATTATATAATATTATATATAATATTTATAAAATATATATAAATAAATATAAATATAAATAATATATAAATAAATATAAATAAATATTATATAATATTATGTATAATCTTTATAAAATATATATAAATACAATATAAATATGGAGAACAAACTGGTGGTTCCCAGAGGGGAGGAGGATGGGGAGGGTGATATCAGTGATGAGGATTAAGAGGCATAAGCCTCCAATTATAAAATAAGTCACGGGGGTGGAGAGTACAGCATAGGGAATATAGTCAATAAGATTTTAATAATGTCGTATGGTGACAGATGGTGACTACGCTTATCTTATCATGGTGAGCGTTGTGCCATGTATACAGCTGTTGAGTTACTAGGTTGTACACCTGCACCTAACATAGCACCGAATGCCAACTAGACTTCAATAATAGAACAAACGAACGAAACCCAACAAGACTTTGCATTTGTTCCCTAGGGCTGCTATGAACAAGAATCACAACCGGTCGGCTTCAAACAACAAACAGCATATTCGCTTGCAGTTCTGGAGGCTGGAGTCCGGAAACCAGGCTGTCCCCAGGGCCATGCTCCCCCTGCGTGGAAGAATCCTTCCTTGCATCCTCCTCACGTCAGGTAGTTTCTGGCCCCAAGGTGGACTCCTTGGTGTTCCTCGGCTCACGGTCACAGCTCTCAGCTTCTACCTTCGTCTTCACAAAGCCTTCTTCCCCGTGCGTGCGTCCCTATGTGGGATGTCCTTTTACGATGACAGGTCACTGGACTCAGAAATTCTAATTCAGTATGACTTCACCTTTTCTCAGCTCATTATATCAGCAAAGACTCTATTCCCGAGACGGCCACACCCACAGGTTCTGGGTGGACATGTATTTGGGGGGCACACGATTCAAATCACTGAAGGCTTATTTAAATCAATATTATACATTCGCTTGTTTACTGTTACTTCACCCTACTAAAATATAAATTTCATAAAGATAAGATGATCATCTGTTCTATTTATTAGTGTATCCGCGCTGACTTGCGGATGGGTAATAAACACCTCCTGAAAGGAGAGATTCTGTTTTAGGTGTGAATAGGTGTAAACCACCTTTTTTTTTTTTTTTTAAATCAAACTCAAGGATCCAATATTTTTTGTGATTGTACATCTTATTTTGCATTTTGCATTTAACTTTTAATTGGTTTTGTTTCCTTCTTTTTCCACCTTCTGCTTGAAAGCTTGGGTTTTATCTCAATGTTTCCTTTTCCTTGTTTGGAAGTTAAATATAATTATTGTAATTATTTCATGGCTCTCTTCAATTGTATTAGGCATTCTTACAATGTGCAAAGTTAATTAATACTTTTATCCCTCCTCACAACACAGTGTACAATTTAAAATCTACCTTGTTCTTAAGCCAATCCAAATTATCATCCTCATAATTTTTATTCTTGCAATTAATGCTTATTTAATCTGATACGAGCCACAGGCTTTTATAAAAGTGCCTTGAAAAAAGAAAGCAAGAGAAAACACTGGTAGGCCAACAAATTCAAACCAAGATTCAAGCACTTTCTTAACATAAATGATAAATTTGGAGCACATCCCACAAATGTGAGAATGAGTGTGTGGTGGCTGCAATACAAAACAACTTTTTAAAATGTTTATTTATTTTTGAGAGACAGAGAGAGAGAGACAGAGTGTGAGTAGGGGAGGGGAAGAGAGGGAGGAAGACACAGAATCTGAAACGGGCCCGAGGCTCCGAGCTGTCAGCACAGATTCCGACACGGGGCTCGAACTCACGAACCGTGAGATCGTGACCTGAGCCACCCGGGCGCCTCCAAAACATTTTTTTTCCAAACCCACAGGTTTGTGGATTTTATTTGTTCACCTGTACCCGCTGCATGACACTCTTTCTTTCTGCCCTCACATTTTTTTTAAATTCTGAAATGACTTTTTACATAGCATTTTTGAGCAAATGCTTATAAGCATGGATCTGAAAAATGTCTTTGTGTTGCCTTCCCTTTTGTCATTTGTCTGGCTCTAGAATTTGGAGCTGACAGTGCTCTTCTCCAGCACTTTGAAGATACTGCTCAGGATTTTCTGGCATCTATTGTTGTTGATGAAAAGCCTACTGACCATCTGTTTGTTCTTCCTGGAATTCATCTGTATTTTTTTTCTGGTTGTTTTACTTTGACATTCTGCAGGGTCCCCCCCCCCCCCATGGGAAAGCTATTAGGTATTTGTGTTTATCTTGATGACAACTTGGAATTCATCAATCTGGAGATGCATATCTTTCTTCAGTGCTGAAAAACTTCTCATCTGTGTTTCCTCAAATATAAGCTCTTCTCCTCTTGAGTCTTTGAACTCTTAGACGTATGTTGGACTTCCCTTATCTCTCTGTCAATCTCTTTGCTGCTGATTCTCAATCTCATACTCTCCTACATTCTTGATAGTTTGGTCAGATTGTTCAGTTTACTAAAAGTTATTTCGATAATATCGAATTTTAGTTAAATTTATTCCACTGCAACTACAACAACCTATTTGTTGATGAGTGGAAGTCTTATTTTGGGGCATTTTCAAATGTGCTTGCTTTTCTCACCCTGTGTTGCTATTTAATTGTTTTTTTTTTAATGCTTCTACGTCAATTTCCTTTATCTCTTTAATCTTTCTTTCTTAGAATATGTATTTAACACTCTGTTTTGTTGTTGTCTTGGTTGTTGTTGCTGTTGTTGCCAGTTCTTGAAGCATTATTTTTTATACTCATTACTACTGACGATCCATTGTGACAGCTTGTTTCTTTATGTGGTTGTTACATTTTTTTTTGAAAAAATTTTTACCACTTTTTTTTCTTCCTGTGGGAAGAAGGGAGTTTCCTCATTTTTCTGGGGGAGTCTTGGGTTTTAGTGGACTAAAAGAGGATTAAAAAAATTTTAGAGCACTATTATGTTCACAGAAAAATCGAGAGGAAGATACAGAAATTTCTCATATGCCCCATGCCCCACACACGAACAGCCTCCTCCATTACCAATATCCCTCACCAGAATGGTATATCTTGTTTTCTTTTTCTTTTATTTCCCATAAGGGTACATGGGTCACGATTGATGAACCTACACTGACACATCATTATTACCCCAAATCCATACTTTACAATAGAACTTTACATTAGGGTTCACTCTTGTTATAGCACATTCTATGTGTTTGCACGAAGGTATAATGACATGTATCCGTCATTATCAGACTAGTTTTTTTTAATTAAGTTTATGTACTTATTTTGAGAGAAAGAGAAAGGCAGGGAGGGATAGAGAGACAAGGAGAGAGAGAGAATCCCAAGCAGGTTCTGCATTGTCAATGCAGAGGCTGATGCGGAGCTCAAACTCACAAACCACGAGATATGACCCGAGAGGAAACCAAGAGTCAGCCCCTCAACTGACTGAGCCACCCAGGCACCCCCAGGCTAGTTTCACTTTAATTCATGATCTTAATGACACAGGCTTGGGGGTCGATTTCCCATTAGTGCCTTTAACCACTTTTAATAATCTTCACAGAGTCAAGTTCCTTGTTATTTCTTAAGGCAGTGAACAGTGTTTTCATTGAGTGGGGCACCCATTAGGAATCTACAATTTATGCAAAGTTTCAGTTCCAACTTCACCCAGCATGGATGTAAAACCATAGCTCCTGTATCTTCCTCAATAGCAGAACTCAAGTTCTCATCATGTGTAGCACGTATCTTGGTCCCAAACCCTGAGGAGCCTCCTAGCATCACGATTATCATGCTGGTTTTACTTCTCCTTTATTCCGGAAGGCTGGGAATTCCTTTTATTTGTTTATTTATTTATTTATTTTGAGTCCATTTCTGTGTTCAACCGTTCGTTATGTTTTTTTCAGCATATATATGATTTTATAACAGGAGACTGCTTATCTATATTACTTTAAGCTGTCCAGATTGTTGTTATCCTTTTTTTTTTTAAGTTTATTTATATATTTTGAGAGAGTGAGAGTGCAAGCAGGATAGGATAGGAGAGAGAGTCCCAAGCAGTCTCTGCTCAATGTCAGTGCAAAGCCCTGGAACTCACACAAGGCTGGAACTCACAAACTGTGAGATTATGACCTGAGCCTAAATCAAGAGTCAGATACTTAGCCAGGTGTCCCCTGTTGATATCCTTTATATCTACTACTTATAGTATATCTACTATAATTACACATAGTGCTCATGCAGACCTTAGAATATCTTCCATGATAGCAATAGGAAACCCCACACGAAGACCAATAGAAAATGTTACTTGGTATAAAAAAAAAGGGGGGTGGTGCGCCTGGGTGGCTCAGCCGGTTAAGCATCCGACTTCAGCTCAGGTCATGATCTTGCAGTTTGTGAGTTTGAGCCCCGTGTCAGGCTCTGTGCTGACAGCTTGGAGCCTGAAGCCTGCTTCGGATTCTGTGTCTCCCTCTCTCTCTCTGCCCCTCCCCTGCTCATGCTCTGTCTCTGTCTCAAAAATAAATAAAACATTTAAAAAAAAAAAAGAAAAGAAAATGTTACTTGGTGGTCAGAGAGTTCTGACCACCAGGGTATTGAAAGGAGAACCTCCTGTAATGATAGGGGATTTTTACTTTCTCATTTAATTGTTGTATTACTTTATTTTCCATAGGACCTGAAATTAACAAGGATTGTTTTGAAATGATAAAAAACTGATTTAACATAATAAACACAAAAATAGCACCCACAAATGGGATCCTGAGATGTCACCTAGCATTTCTGCGCTTAAATTCTGATTCTAACACCACTTGGCAAAGCACTTGGATTTTTATCTTTGAACGAAAGGACACTTAACCCTTATCTCCACTTCAAGAATCTGGGATGAGACTGAATCATTTGATTGTGGCTTCACCCCCCCTCCCCCCACTGCCCACCCTCGGTCAAGAATATGCATTTGAAGATTTTGTAAGAACAAAAAGATGGACCTTGTGTAAGAAGAGGGGCTGCTCTGAACAGCAGGGATGAATGGGCAAACAATCCTTGGGTGGTTTCCCAGAAACTGGATTTCTGGCATGACTGGCTTTTCTCACTTGGCAAATGCCTTGGACAGCAACCTTTTCTCTTTTTCTTTTTTTTTCCTTCCTGGCCACAGCCTACCAATGTCATTTGAAGGAGCATGAATAGCTGTACCAGGTAGGTCTCTTCATCAGATCAAAATGAATATATATGTGAAAATTCCATCTGAAATGTGAAATGATTTGAACTCTTTCTCATTGAACAAGGGAAGATTTCACTAGCTAGTGTGGAGGGAAAAGGAGCCAAAAAATCTCCCTCAAAGATGTGTAGAGTTTCTGGATGTCTCTTCTTTTTCAGCAAGGGAAATGGAAAGAGGTGAGAAGATTTGATGGTAAATGAGAAAGCATTTAATAGGTTCTAGAAACACCAAGGCTTTCCGTGCAAGTGCTCAAGCTGGTTTTCCTCTAACCCCTAGAATGGGTGCTTCTCTTGGGTTAAGAAATTATACCCTACTCCCTGATCCCAGCAGAGGTAAAATATTATTCTTTTATTCTTCATTTGTAAACACCTATAACCAGGAAGTTTTGGTTGAATGTGTGCTTGTCACGAACAGAACACATTCCTATCCTCTTAGGCAGTTCAATGTATCCAAGTTACCGTCTTCTGGCTCAGGGTATATAAGCAAGTCAGGTGTGATTTGGAGGGAATGTTCCCAAAGGCAGCCTGTTTGTTTACCCTCTTTCTTCCTGCTGGGAAATGTGATGGCTGGTACTTGAGCAGCCATTTTGGGATCTGAGGTAGAAGCTGTGTGCCAACAATGCCAGAGCAGCAAGATAGAAGGGGTTTTGGTTGTGACAAATTAAAAAAGCTATCCTGCCCAATATTACTGTCCATACCTCTTTTATGAGAGAGAGAAGCATATTTTTATTTTGCTTACATGTTAGTCTGGATACCCTATCATTCTCAGAGGGACCTTCTATTAACTGATACAACTCCTTTTACCTGCTGTTTTCATCTTGTTCCATTTTACCATTTGGCAGAATTTAAGACAAAGTTCACAACCCTACCACCTGTTTTCCTTCTAATAAATCTTACAGATTCTTTTGTAGGTGGATCCTCCAGTAGAGAAAAGCCAGCACTCTTAGACTCTGGAGTGCTTGAGCTATTCGGATGTGAAAGTTCCAATGTAATTATTAAGCAGTTATTGGACATACACATTGTGCATTTTCCATCCCCTGCCTTCCTGATTACATTTTTTTGAGTAGCAAATAGCTAATTAAGTTAGAATAACACAAGTTAAAATATACACTCTATTAATGGGGATTAGTTTGCAATGTAAATTTTACAACTAATTTAGAAAGAATGCCATTTTGAGAACAATTTGCCGAAGTTTTTTCGCCCCACATGACTTCAGACTGGGGAAAACTAGTGCTTTAATTACAAGCTAGACAAATAGAGTTTGTGAAATCTTGTTTAGTGAGTTCAGATATAATGAGCTTTCAGAAAGCAGCGAGAAGGAAAATGATCATTTATTTATGTGGGTTTTTGCTTCTTGGCATTTTGTGATTACATTTGTTTGGTGTACTTGACTATTTAAAGATTTAAAGGCCCTGTTTCCAATATAAGGCAGAAAGATGCCAACAGTCAATCATTCGGAAGAGTATTCCTACTTGTGGACAAGAAAGTCTCCATCATCAGCATTGGAACCACAGCAAAGTGCAAGCCTGGGAAGTGCCCAGTTTTCTTCCTTATTACCAACTGCTGAAGACCTCTCTTGACAACAGCTGATGTATTGCCTGTTGAATGATCAGCCAGAAGTGAGACTTCTCTCTCCCATCCTCTGCTCAGTTCTCAATCTGACCTGCCCGTGTAGTCAACGTCTTGTTCAGTTCTCTGAGACATCTATCATTTCTCAGGAATAGAAGATAGGACCCAGGACCACGACAGGGTTGGTGGTGGCATGACGGGAGGACCTTCATATGTCACCAGGTTGACCAACATAGGATCTCCCATCCAGCTGGGACAGTGCTAGACATTCGCCACAATTCACTGGTCTGTTGTCTGTTTTTCCCTCTAGACTGTAAGTTCCAGGAAGGCAGAACCACCTCTGTTTGATTATTGTCGTATCTTCAATTCCTATCATAATGATCAGCATATAGCAAATGTTCATCCCATGTTAAAAAAAAAAAAAAAAAGGAGATGGCCCCTTTATCTTCAGAATAAAGTTCAGGCTGTTTTGTGTAACATTCAAGACACTTCAAAATATGTCTTTAGCCTTTTGAACTAGCCTCATTTCCAAATTTCCCCTACCGATAGGTGAACAACCATATTGAAGCCATCATAATTTCCCAAGTAGGTTTGGATTCTTATATGCCCCACTCATTTTCTGAGAATACCCTTGGTAAACTTTAAAGATACAGCTTAAATGTCATATTTGTGCAACATCTCCCCAAGTCAACAACTGCTTGTGGAATGAATTTATTAACAAACATTTGTGGATTAGCTATTCTGTTTCAGGAATAGCCCAACATTCTGACATGGCTCTTACCAGTACTTGAGGGTGGGTGGACACTAGGTGGGAACAAAAGAAGTGAGGGCTGAGAATAATGGCCAAGGGTTGGCCAAGTCCACATTAGAAGTCCTGTCTGTTGTTTTCTTCAAGGATAAAGGTGAGCCTGTGGAATGGAGAGCCAAAAGATCTAACAGCTAGTTGCTTGTTTGATAACACTTCACATGCCCTAACTTTCCCTTCCTATCTCTAATCACTTTGGCTTCCAACAGGTCCAAAAGGTGATAATTCTCCACGCAGCCCATCCTACTTTTGTATCATTTTGTATCATTGCTCATTCTCTCTGCCCTGGATGCTAGACTCCCCTTCTTCATACCTGCCTTAGCAACTCCTATGTGACTTTAAAGAATTAGATCAGGACTCCTTCTCCAGAAAGTCTTTGCTAATGCAACCTGCAGTTTGCATTAAACAACTTTCTGGTGCACATGTCCTATTTGTCATCAACTATTTATATGTAAAGCCACCTGAAAATCTTGTGGAAAATACCAATGGTATAGAATGAGACTCTGCAAGAGTTAAGCCTGGAAGTTTGAATTTTAATATTTCTTCCAGATGTTGTCATGTGTATTCAAAACCACCTACCTGAGTTGGGAGCTCCTTGGGGCTGGGCATCTTTCATAAACATTGTGTGCTTGGCAGAGTGACTCATATACGGAAGGTGGGCAATGCACAATCATCAACTGAATGGGGGAGTGAATGAATGTCAAAGCACTGAGTAACATCAAAACAAACCGATGCTCTTTCTGTCCCTGTGGTCTCTTCAACTCCCTGCCCTGGTCCATTTGGTCTCATCTCTGAATTCTTACCTGCACCTGCCTTCATGTTTTATCCTCGCTTAGCTTCCAAGCCCTTTCTTGGGATTTTTCTGTTGCATCTATGGTAACATTCTGTAACTTATTTGCTTCTTAGGTTAGTTGGTTTTTGTCTGCCTTCCGTCACCAGAATACAACCTGCACTGGGACAGAAATCTTTGTCAATTTTGTTCAGTGATAGACTTTAATGACCCAGAATGGTGTTTCAGTAAACATTTGGTAAATGAATGAGTAAAGGAGTGAATGAATGAATTTCCTAAGATGGATCTGTTTTTGTTCAGCCTTCGCTCTCAAATTTAATTTGTGCAACTGCATTTTCTCACCCATTGACTCATTTCTGCTCAACTGTCCTCCCACAGTTTTATCTGACTCCAGATCTCCTTGCTGGACACCCCAGTTCTCAGGCTGTGCCCATAGCTGCCATTTCAGTCACATCCCAGACTGGTCCCTTCAAAATGTCACTGGCCATTCTTAATCTCTGAATGATCAAGGAAGTGTCCCTTGCTTCAAAATAGCACCATTTCCATGAAAGCCAAGGTCCCAGCTGCTGTCTTTGATTTATTCCGAGGCTGGGCAAGGAAACTTGGAATGCACAGAACTCCCTCTGGGAAATAAAGATGACACCAGTTAGATTCATCACCACAGATGGCACCCATCACTGTATCCTCCTAAATGATTCCACATTTGGGCAAGCCAGTTGGGGCATAATGGCTGGCTTCAAATGCTTTCTGGCTTGCCAATGAGCTACTTGGCTGCATCTTTTTACCTTGAGGTCACTGGTTTGAAAACAGCCAGATTCCTGGTGATAAAAAGTGCTTCTGTTTGACAGCTGGGCTGCAGTGTGCCTGAGACATGATATGTTTTCAAGCCAGGACTTAGTGAACAATTGTTTCTTATTCTTGTGGTGAGGACAGACTCAACACTGAGCTTGTCCTTTCTTCTCTGATCAGATGACAGGAGCTAGCCAGTTGTAGAGGTAGGCTGGGATCCTTGATTCGTGGATCTGGGCATATCTATATGTGACTGGTGACCTCAGGGAAATACAGAAGTTGGAGGGAGTTGCACAGATGGGGGAAGTGCAATGGGAGGAAGCAATGGGGTCAGCAGGGTGGTGTAGTGGACAGGCATGACTGGTTCCAGACAGGCATGACTACAGTCGGATGCTGCCACTTACCACCTATGCGATTTTGGTTGTTACGAAAATGAATTTCAGACACTACTTTCCAAATCTGCAAAGTGGAAATAATAATGTATATCTTATTGTATGACAAAGTTGATAGAAACTGTAAAGTGCTATAGAAATGGAAATCAGATTATCAACTAGCTGAGGTCTTCCTGATTTCCGTCTTTCTCTCTTTCTTTCTTTCTTTCTTTCTTTCTTTCTTTCTTTCTTTCTTTCTCTTTCTTTCTTCCTTTCTTTCTTTCTCTTTCTTTCTTTCTTTCTTTCTTTCTTTCTTTCTTTCTTCCTTTCTTTCTCTCTCTGTCTCTCCTTCCTTCCTTCCTTCCTCTCTTTCTTTCTTTCCTTCCTTCCTTCTTTCCTTTCTTCCTTCCTTCCTTCCTTCCTTCCTTTCTTTTTAAATCCAAATCCTACCTTCAAAGACAAATATCCTCTTGCTGACTCAGGCACAGTCAGAGAATTTTACCTAGACATCATTTGATCTAATCAGTTATGGTGATGGGGGGCTGCCATCTAGAAATGTCAAGTTGTTCCAGCTTGTAAATGCACACTGATGTATACAGAAGAATGGCATATACTAGTTCATGGGGAACTGGGGTTGTGGTCCAAGTGTTTGGAGTCTAAAGCTTGTGGGTTTTCCCGTAGGCAGTAGGACCACCGTCGGATCCAGTGAAGGAGAAAGCATCCTTGGGTCCAACATAAGAGTAAACAGTTGTATCGGTTTCATAAATGTGGTTTTCACTTCCTAGGAAACTCAGGGCATATAAGGACCTTCCCCTCAAAGAGGCTCAATGAAGTCACTTTCATTCAATCATTCATTCCTTCATTCATTTAATCATTCAACGAATACTAGTGTATGCCAGATGTTGTTTTCGGCTTTAGAATACAGAGCATAATGAATTCATCAAGAATGTTGCCTTCATATAATTGTGGGTAAAAAGGTAAAGCATTTTCTGGGTGCATTTTTTTTAAATCTTACATGCAGTAGTACCTCTTTTGGGGGGTTGCGGTCAGCTCCAAGTACTTTTATAAGAGAATTCTACTCTTTGGAATTTATTTAAGGAAAAAAAATGGTGCAAATTGCACAAATATGTATCTATAAGAATGTTTTTCACGGCATTATTCATGTCAGCAAACAGGCAGAGAACTACCTAAATGTTTATCAACAGGGAAAAGTTTAAACACATTGGTAACATAGCCACTGAATGGTACCTTGCGTCTATCGTTGTCCAGTGCATACAGTATGTTTCCAATTTGGTGAAAAAATATGAATGTCTATGGGCAGAATAAACACAGGGAAGATATATTAAAATACACTGGCATAATTTCTCCAGGTTATTAGTGGTTTTAAATTGCCTTTGTTAGGCTACGATAGACGCTTGGGCTTGAAACCTCTTGTAATGAGTGTGAACGTGAGAAAATGACCCAAGTCTTCTGAGTCTTCCTTCGAGAATGGAAGAAAGTCTAACCTTGAAGAGCTGTTGTGAATTTTCCATGAGATACTGTATGTTAAAAGTGTACGTAACCCGGTGCCTGGTTCAGAATTAGAAGTTAATAATGACCCATTTGCCCATATTATTTGCTAAGGTGTCTACAGTTAATATGTATTATTTTGTGAATCAGAAGAAACCCCGATCGATATTTAAAAAAAAAGAAAGGGAGGGAGAGGGAGGTGGACAGACAGGTGCTCTGACAAGCAAGATATCAAAGGTCCTTTCTGTACCCATGTGCCACATAGTGGGTGATGAATATTAGCCTAATGACCACACAAGAACCATATCATGGGGCAAATTCCGTAAGTTTTATTTTCCTAAATAGGAGTCTTCAGAAGAGACATGAATTGTAAGGTCCTTCGTGTCCCACAGAGATTAAGATTAGAGGGCAGAGCTACCACGAATGAATAAATTTTGTCAATTCAGTCTAGGAATGCTAGGATGCTCCTGAACAGGATGCTGCCATGTGAGGAGTGAGCTCCCCACTGGCTGGAAGTAATGAAGCCAAGGATAAGAGCCCATTTGTCGTGAGGAGGTATGGAAGATTCCTGTACTGAGCGAACATTGGCGTGGTTCCCTTCCATCCCTGCAATGCTATAAATGCATGAGCTATCAGAAGGGAATGTTTTTCCCTTTGTGTCTTCCTAGGAACTGCCACAACCGTATCTGCTTCCTACAAATATACAAATGTGGCAAGTTTGTTTTCGACAACTCTCCTTGTTGCCCAGTCCCACTCACAGGCGCTTAATAACCTCGGGATGCCCTCGATGACTCTGGATGCACCTTTGAGCCACCCCAGAGGGGACAGGCTGGCAATGTGTCCACCACTCCCACCTGGGGAGCATTGCTTGGGCTCTGAAATGGGAAACACTACATTTTGATCTTGACCGCTATCCTCACAAAAGAGTTACCTGGGATGAGGTTTGCAAACTCTCTGAGTCTGGTTTTCCTCATCTGTAAAATAAGAAGGAGAAATCATTTATCATGGGCTTTTTTGGAAAATGAAAGCAGGATTGACTGGGAAAATACGGAAGAACAGTGCCCTGCACAGACGGAATGGGAGAAGATATTTGCAAACAACATATCAGACAAAGGGTTAGTATCCAAAATCTATAAAGAACTTATCAAACTCAATACCCAAAAAACAAACAATCCAGTGAAGAAATGGGCAGAAAACATGAATAGACACTTTTCCAAAGAATACATCCGGATGGCTAACAGACATAAGAAAAGATGCTCAAATTCTGTCATCATCAGTGAGATACAAATCAAAACCACGACGAAATACCACCTCACACCTGTCAGAATGGCTAAAATTAACAATTCAGGCAACAACAGATGTTGATGAGGATGTGGAGAAAGGGGACCCCTCTTGCACTGTTGGTGGGAATGCAAACTGGTGCAGCCGCTCTGGAGAACAGTATGGGGGTTCCTCAAAAAATTAAAAATAGAGCTACCCTGTGACCCAGAAATGGTAGTACTAAGTATTTATCCAAAGGATGTAAAAATGTTGCTTCAAAGGGCCACACGCACCCCAATGTTTAGAGCAGCACTATCAAAAATAGCCAAATTATGGAAAGAGCCCAAATGTTCATCAACTGATGAACGGATAAAGAAGATGTGGCATATATATATATATATATATATATATATACACACACGGTGGAATACTACTCAGTAAGAAAAATGAATAAAATCTTGCCATTTGCAACAACACGGATAGAACTAGAGAGTATTATGCTGAGTGAAATAACTCAGTCAGAGAAAGACAGATACCATATGATTTCATTCATATGTAGAGTTTGAGAAGCTCAACAGACGAACATAGGGGAAGGCAAGGAAAAATAAGATAAAAATGGAGAGAGCGAGAGAGAGACAAACCATAAGAGACTCTTAAATACAGAAATCAGGGGCTGCTGGGTGGCTCAGTCGGTTGGGCAGCCAACTTTGGTTCAGGTCATGATCTCACTGTTCATGGGTTGTGCATCGGGCTCTGTGCTGAGAGCTCAGAGCCTGGATCCTGCTTCAGATTCTGTGTCTCCCTCTCTCTCTGCCCCTCCCCCCCTTCCTTCTCTCTCTCAAAGATAAACATTAAAAAATTTAAAAAATTACAGAGAACAAACTGAGGGTTGATGGAGGGAGGTGGGGGGGGTGGGCTAGATGGGTGATGGGCATTAAGGAGGGCACTTGTTGGGATGAGCCCTGGGTGGCATTTGTAAGTGATGAATCACTGGGTTCTGCTCCTAAAGCCAAGACTACACTCTATGCTAACTAACTTGAATTGAAATAAATAAATTAAAAAAAAAAAAAGAAATGATTTTCGCCACTCATCTCCCTCCTACGCCTTCCCCTCTTCCTGCCTCCTCGCTCCCTATGTGTCTTCTGCACAGTTTTCCTTCTTGTGTTTCTTCGCCTTCACTTTATGTGATAATGATAGACATTTCTTAATTTTTCCTGGTCCTGTTTAACTTGTAAGTATACGTTCAGATGCTTTCTCAGCTCGTCCTCACACACACACACACGAACAAGTTTGCAAAGAATGAAGGGGAGAAAGAAGAAAGGGAAAAGGATAAAGATAAATAAGCAAGCAAACCCACTCACGCGCAGGTGGCATTAGCTCAGCTTGACAGGAGAGGAAGCCAAGATTACGAGAAATTAAGCAAGTCGTCTGATGACACAGGGCAGGAAAGAGGCATTGAAGCCTGAGCTGCTTCCTCTCTTTGCAACTGGGGGGACCCTGGCTCCTTGCATATGTTTGATGCTTTCACTGAATTCAAAGAGGAGAAAACTATGAGCACAGGGTAACATATAAGCTCTACTTAGGACAAATAAGTATGTTTAAAACAGCTGCCAAAGTCCACGATTGGTATATAGATTATCATTTGGAAAAGAAGTTTAAAATCTGAATTTGAAGGTTTTCTTGAATGTCAGGCTGAGGTCAAAGAGCCTGTCACAGCCCGCCCCTCCCCTCGCTGGCCTGTGCAGTCATTGCCACCTCGCTGGGTGTTTCCGGTAGGAAACCAAATAGGAGGTGGCCAGATGCTTTGGCCAAAGTTGGCCGCTAGACCTTGCAATTAAAATAAATCACAGTGATTGAGTCATCTTACGAGCAGAGGTCTTGACGCAGCAAAAAAGGAACATGCTGGCGTGTTTTGAAAGGCTGGTGCCTTTGTGCTGAGTGTGAGGGGTGAAATAACACAGGGCCAGCCCACGGGCGGGCTCCAGAAACCCCAAGAATCGTGCCTTTGCCACCATCAGGCAGGGCTGAGCTGCGGTCACGGTATTGTTCATTGGAACTCAGACTGGGCAGCCAATTTGATTACGATTTGGCAGACGCTGGGTCTCTGAAGTAATTTTGAACCTGCCCCAATCATGAGTGAATATCAACTCATAAAATGAAAGAGCTGGAAAGGCAACTGTTCCAGCCTCTTCTTTTTACAGATGAACAAACTGAGTGAGGCTCCTGGGACCAGAGGCAGAGCAGGGGTCCGAGTGACCTGGTTGCTGGTTTTGTGGCCTCGGCCATGTCCCTGGACCTCTTTCTCCTCATGTGCAACATGGTGACAGAGCTAGCTGGTTCACAGAGTTGAAAGAGGCCACTAGCTGTGAGACCCTGAGCAGAGCGACTGGTGTGGAGGAAGAATATAATGGGTGGTAATCAAAGCAGCAGCCAGGGACACACGTACAGCTGGAAATGCCACAACCGGGGCTGAGATTAGAGGTTCTGACTCCAAATCAGTGCTCTTTCTGCTACCTCCCTTCCCCTCGTCAAAAACAAAACAAAACAACACAACACAACATAACAAAAAAACCAAACCAAACCAAAACAAAACACAGAAAAAGCAAAAAGCAAAAAATACCCACAAAAAATAGTGTGACTCACTTGATATGACTTAGCCTGGGGCAAAGCAGGGAGGAGAGATGTGTCTGTGGATAACCTCTGTTTCAATAAACCCTAAGAACCCATTCATTTAGTCATGTGTTCAGTTTATTTAGTTAGTATATATGAAGGTCTTGAAGAGTCTATACATGGTTACAGATCGAGAGAAACAGAAGTATGAAAGAGATCACTCCAGTTCGGCTGGGTAGTTCTGTGACGGAGAGAGCTCAGCCCTGCCTGGCGCCCAGGGATCCCCGAGGAGCAGTTTACAGAAGAGGAAGTTTCCAAGTGGCCCTCCGGGAAGGACACCTCAGAGGGAGACAGGCACCTGTGTAAGGAAGCCATTTTGGAATCTGTATGGTATGTCAGGGATTTTACATAATTCCATGATGATGGAGCATAAGGTATGCAAGAGTTTCAAATCACGAGTCATGAGAGTTCAAACCCGGCAAGGTGCACTACTCTGTGAGTGATACTTTTGGAATTGCCCAATGGGGCAGCCATGAGTCAATGCCACCAAGGCTTGGGTGACAAGGAACAGGGTGTATTCCTGATAACAAAGAGAAATGAGATATACGATGGTGTAGAGGTTAAGACACAGGTGCAGGCACAGCACTACCAGGGCTTGTATCCTTGTTCCACCCCCGTGCAGTGTGGACAAGTTACTTACCCACTCTTTGTCTTGATTTCCCCATTTGCAAAGTGGGAATAACCAAAGTCTCCACTTCATAGTGTTTTTGGAAGAATTTAATGAATTGAATTATATAAAACGTCTAGAATCATGCCTTTGACCTAGTGTGGCTGTATTATTATTATTTATGGATTTTTAGAAGGAGAGGAAGTTTGGCGGGTGGACTTCTAGACAAATGAATTTTTATAGTAATGAGGATGATGGGTTAGAAAGGGATGGGAAAGAGAGCAGGACACCATTAATCAGAAGTTTCGATAATCCAGGGGAGAGAAGATGAAGACCTAAAGTCTGACACAGGTGGTAGGGTGGAGGGGAGAAGGTACCACTTAACGATGGCCTCATTAACGGGGGTATCAAGCCACACCACTGCCTCATTAATTGAGGTATCGTATTAGTCCAGGTTCTCCAGAGAAACAGAATCGATAGAATCAACGGCAGACGAGAGGAAGAGAGACAGAGAGACAGAGACGGAGATACTTACTCTCAAAAACTGCCTGATGTGATTATGGACGTTTCTCTCTACTGGATGATCTGGCCTAAGGGAAACATTCATTAACCAAGATGTTCAGTACGCTGACTGTTGAGGTGAAATTTAAATATTTACCTATATCTTTATAATATGAGAATATTCCTGAGATGTGCAGCCCTCTAATTAATCAGCGCTCTGCAGGGCAATGCTTGAAAGAGACGTGACTTTCATTGTGTAACCATATGACCAAACCCCACAAACTATCTCAGTCTTAATTTCTCCGTGTGGGAAGTTAGAAGATTGGGCCAAATGTTATGTAAGATCTCTCCCAACTTGTCTATTTTTTTTTTAATCTAGGTCTAAAAACGTACAGCACGATTTCTGTAGCTGGGATTTATTTCATCTGTGCACAGTGTCATTTGCCTTCCTCTATTCTTGGCAGGAGGATTGGAGCTAACACTGCAAAAGAGCCAAGTGCACTCCCTGGGGATGGGATTTGGCAGGAGCAGCTGTGACAGTGAGCTGGTGGATTCCCAGCTAGGAAGGATCAAGATGAGAAGACATTCAGGACAGTCAGGAATGCATAATGCCACCACGAAGGGGTTGGATGATGCTTCCTCACTGGCTCCGGGGCTCTGAGTAGGCATTCCCTAAGATTCGGAAAGTTTCAGGGAAGCTGGAAGAGGAAAGGCAGGGTTGGGGGCACTTCTCAAGTTGCAAAGACGTAATCAACAATGACTTATTGAGAGCCTGCTAATGCCAAGAGCTGACCTTGGCTGGAAGCGTAGAAGGTTGTGCGAGGAGATCTGAGGTAGACCTTGCACCATGCTTCCAAGGATCTTGAAGGAGAGTCAACCAAGGAGGGAACAAAATTGGAGGATCGGGAATCAAGTCTAAGGACGGGACATGTTGTAGAACATTCCAAAGTCTGGGTTCCAAATGGCAATACCAAAGCTGTCGTGTTCATGTGGCTCTTTAGAAATTTCATATTGTTCCTGTGCTTAGTATCAGTGTCCTGTACTCACCAGACCTGTGCGAAAACAGGTTCACTTTATTTGCCACTGAACATGCGTCTGTAGTTCGACGGGGGTTATTATTTCTCTCTCCAGGAGAGGAAAATATGAAGTGAACAATCTCAGATTGACATAGAAGTAACTTAACTGATTAGTGAAATTTGGAGAAGAAACTGAGCACATCCAACTCTGTGTCTTTCTCCCCACTTTCAAGTCTGTCTGTCCAGAGAGAGGGGGTTCTTTCCATTCATCCATGGAGCAAGCTCATGTGGGGCAGATGTTAGGGAGTAGGGTGGGATTTTGGTCAGAAAGGATGAGGGTGTGATGCTACGACAACTGCCTCAAAGCTTCCAACGCTTGAAGTACCAAGACACTTGTCCACCAGAGTCAGCTGTGTCTCTGCTCCACAGCGTCCTTGCTCCTGACCCCAGGCTTATGGAAAGCCTCTTTCTGGACTGTTATTGGTTGCTGTGGACCAAATTCTGTCCTCCTCTGCCAAATTCACACATTGAAGCCCTGGCCCTAAGGCAATGGTATTTGTGAGCTAATTAGGTTGAGATGAGGTTGTGAAGGTGGGGCCCTCATGACGGAATTAGTGCCCTTTGGAGAAAACAGACTAGATTGCTTTCTCTCTCTCTCTCTTTTTCTGCCATGTGAGGACACAGTGAGGAAGAGGGCTGTCTCTGGAGCTATCATACTGGCACCCTGATCTTGGACTCCCAGCGTCCAGAAGTGTGAGAAAATAAATTTCTGTTGGTTACTCCATCCACGTCACAGTATTTTCCTATTGCCGCCCAAGCTGACCGACACTCTGGTCCTCTGGCCAAGGCCCTCTGGCATGAGAACTTGTACTCAGAAGTTGGACTTATCACTTCTGCTTACATTCTCACTACTCCCAAAAGCCATGTGGTCAAGCCCGAGGTCAAAGGAGTGGGGAATTATAATCCTCTCTCAGGGCCAGAAATAGTTCTGAAAGTCCAGGCAGCATGCTGGAGTTGGGACCGCAAGTCTCATAGTGGCTCAGCTCTGCCAGTTTCAGGAGGACAGATCTAACGAGCAAGCTCTGTGCAGCCACACATCGAAACCACCTCCTCTGATGCAGGTGCATCAAGAATGGAACCGGTATTCTGGTCTCCATTTCTCCAGTTTACATTTCCTAACGGGTTCTGAACTCAGGAGAGGAAGAAAAGAAGACTCTCTGTCAGTCTCCCTGCATCCAGAGAGTGTGGTGCAAAAACTGAACAGATGAGTAGCGTGAGGAAGGAGCAAGGATGAGGGAAGGGAAGGGAACATCTCCCTCTTTTATACTTCAATCAGTACCCAGCAGTCTATATGGAACCTCTGCTTGTTTTGTCCTTAGAAATCCCCACAAGGTGGTATTTCTGTTTTCAGTGTACAAGGTGGGAAAATGAGGCTGGGTGATTTTCTGTCACCTGCTGAAGGTACAAAGGGATCCCAGCCTGTTCACCGGTAGGTTAACCCCAGGATAAGGACTAGAGGACAGTGAAGTAGAAGAAGCATCCTGTTCTCCTGGAAGCTAGATGCTAGAAACCAGGTATATCTCAAGGAGAAATGACTTCCACAGATTTGACTGCTCTATCCCTCCAGCATCCAGCCATCCATTCACTCATGGTCGCACCCACTTGTTTATCCAATCAACATTTATTGAGCTCCAGCTATGGGCTACTAGGTGTGGTGCTAAGTTCTTGGAATATCACAAGGCGGGTGGATCCTTACTGTCATGGCCTTAAAGACTCTCAGGGAAGACATGTGATCACCAAACAATTGCAAATGTGATCAACATCACAAAGAAGGAGCGCAGGTATGTGGGACTTAGTTCTATCTCGTGTACCAGGAGAGCTTCCTGGAGGAAGTGATGTTGGACTTGAAATCTGACCAGGGAGTCGCAGCTGACTGGCCTGACTTCCCTTTAGAGCTTCGCTTCAGTCATGTCCTTCCTCCGATGAGTCACACTTGGGGGCTGGAACGTTCTAATGGATCTGAAGTCCCCATCTGGCTCTCATCAGCTACTCTCCATAGGGGAACAGAGAGTGATCAAGAGACCAGGTCTCAGGTTGAGTGAGGACTTATTTCCATTCTAAAGTGCTCGGCATGAATCTCAATCATAGACACTGGGGTGGGGGTGGGGTGGAATATGAGAGAAGACGGCCAGAGGCCAAGGTAACATAGGATTCAAAATTATTCCAGGACTTCAAGTTTCTCTTCAAAGATTCCGGGTACTCCTTTCTACCGTCTCCATTTCCCCTTCCCTGACTGGCTTCTACTTCCTTTCTCAGGTGCCCTATCACTCCCCCCTCTGCCTTCACTATCCTTTAGGTGGAGTTGGGAGTTCCTTCAAAGATCTGCATGGCCCCCTGTGCTTGCTGCTGTGGTCTCGTGCCACGTCTCAATGCTGGCAACGCCCTCACATCACCTGGAGAGGTCTCATGATGATTCCCAGGTCTTATCTCTACAGATTCAAATAGTGTGGGGTAGCCCCTGGCACCATTGATTTTTAAAAAGTTGCCCAGAATCCTTAAGTGCTTCCAATGTCTGGGCCCACTGCCCCTCCACCCCACGGTGAAACTTCTTACCTTGTGTTTCAAGACGCTGCTTACTCACCCGTGTCCTCCCTTGGACAGCAGTTTCCCTGAGGGCAGGGATCACGTGGTGGACTCATCTTGGATGGACAGAAGCTGGCACAGACTATACTGAGTGCCCAACAATTATCTGCTGGAAGTGTGGTATATGACGAAGAGCCACACATTTCTTTAAGGCCCGTGATGAGACTGCTGTCCAGAGTTTCCGTGCTGAAGTCTTTGGGGTTTTGCTTGGGGGTCCTCCCTTCTTCATCTGATACTTGATCCCATTTCCAGGTGCCAGCTGGGCTTTCAGGTTAGCTGGAACTGCCCAAGGCCTCCAACCAAGTCTGCTCTATTTCCCCTTCCAGGATTCTGCTCCCCCTAAATTTTGTCTTGTGTGGAAGCTGATGAGCTCATTCACCTAAAACTGAGGGCAGTCGGAAGAGTCTTAATAGCAGGTAGAGCCATCCGTCGACCATCTATTTCTGGGTGACGTTTGCTAATACTCTGATGATAATCGTGGCACCTATGGTCATGAATGAGACGTCCTCTTATAACTTTCTTTCCCGGTACCATCTTTAGGGGGTTGGATCACGCGAAGCTAGACTTAGAATTACTTGGGTGTGTACCTCTCATTATTCTCTCACATCTTCCTCGTGTATACATATTTCAAAGCATCAGTCCTTCTGGCTCTCCCACTTGCTAAAGGGACTTCAGACATATGAGAGGGGATAAAAACCGTAAAGAAAGCAGTGGCAGCTGAGGAACTAATTCTTTACTAGATGCTTCCTTGTCCGTTATCTGATTTAATCCCCACAAGCGCCCAAAGACGTAGAAATGGACACGTATTCTCGGGATGCTGGACCCGGGAAACCCTCCTGGTTCCATGGTACCAATAACCCCTGAAATAGTATTCTGCTTATCAACAAGTAACTTCTGCTCACCTTGGTTTCCTGATCTATAAAATACTCCTCTTAAAACCCCACCCTCCACTCTGCAAACACCTTTGAGTAAGACAGGAAAGTACACAGACCCTGGAATCCGACTGTGGTGGATCCGGGCTGCCCCACTTGCCACCTGCCTGATGTCAGGCACGTGACTTAACTTCTCTCTATCTCAGTTTCCTCCCTGGGAAAAGAGGGATGATATCAATCCCCGTAGCAGAAGGTGAGCGTGAGATGTAAAGGAGTTCAGGTAGGTAAAGCTCTTGATAAGGGATAGGCACAGAGTAACTGCCCCAATATTTGCTTCTATTATTATTACTGTTAAACCAAACTGCATTAATAATACCAATATTGCCATCATCACTGTTTGAGCATGTGCATTCGACTTTGTTAGCCACCGGGCAGCAAGAGCCCGAGATTTCCGAGCCGGGGTTCGAGCAGGCATGCGCGGCAGCCTAAAATTGGCCCCGCAGATGTGTGAAGTCTGCACGGTCATCAGTGGACCAACACTTCCAGAAAGCAGTGCTAGATTGGGATCGGGAAGACTAGGCTCATTTCCCTCCGCACCGGCACTCATTTTCTGGGAGCCAGTGACAGTGACTGGCTGGCTTAGGATCTGGTCTCATCTACGCCGGACACGTCCCCTGCTCCTCCTTACACAGCTCCTGCAGCGATTAAATAAGGCAACAGAGCAGGTGCTTAATAAATGCTAGTTCCTTCCTCTATACTAGGTGTGCGCACAGAACCGTTTTTGTAGACCAATAAAGCGCCAGATGAGATGGATCTGAAACTGTCTTTCTCATATAATATGCTTGGCTTCCCGAGGAACCGTTGTGCTCAGGCAGCAGAAGCAGCTGTGCTTTCCTGAATAGCTGGAAATTTGGCCGTGGAGGCCACCGCAGGGCAGATGGGACAAGGCGGCCATGAATTAACAAAGGCATGAATGAGCCATGCAGCTGGGAGGGCAGTAGGCAGGGGAGGATGTGGGCTCACTTGTTAACTTTACCCAGGGGCTCCGGTTCCTGTTATGGATTTTTTTTTTTTTTAGGCTGACCGGAATGCCCAGGGCCTGAATCAGAACAATGGGCATTTTCAAAGTTCATTGACAAAGATGAATGGAACGCTCTTAGAGTCATGGCCACAAGGATGACCAGTGTTCTCGTGGAACTTCCAGATGATCCGGTCCAAGTTCTCATTCATCCCCCTCTCCCCAAACAACACAAAACCAGCTAGATCTGAAAGGTCACAGGACTCCCTCAAGGTCACTTCGTGTCTTCACAATTTCGTTCATCTCCAACTGGCGGGGCACATACAACCGTCTAGGTTTAGGGCTGGTGAAAGGAAGATGAGCAAACCAATCTGTCCCTTCAGGAGCCACCAGAGCAAACAAGTAGGACCGGTGATGACAAGGGTGCTGAACTCTCTCCCAAAGCCTCGTGCCACACACTGCAGCTGCCTGATGGCTGTGAACCACCTCGTTTTCTTCCTCAGCGGTTGGGGTGAGGTCTAGTAAGCTGGGTTATGCCTCCTGGTCTCCACGTTTGCTCTCCAAAGTACGTGCCATCCCAG
Source organism: Leopardus geoffroyi (assembly GCF_018350155.1). NCBI lineage: Eukaryota > Metazoa > Chordata > Mammalia > Carnivora > Felidae > Leopardus > Leopardus geoffroyi. The sequence continues at coordinate 77,148,544 of NC_059338.1, read as the reverse complement.
GAGGATGACTTCTCTAGATTAGGTCGAATGCACTTATCGGGTTCAGCCAATGGGAGCCTCAGGAAGACATGGGAGGAACACAAGTGTCTTAAGTATTTACTCACTCTCTCACTGAGTCTTTAGAAGAAGGCCTTCTGGATTCAGACGATTATTCCTTTCCGTAACCCCTGCCAGCTGTGGGTGGACAAGCCCGGAGCCATGCAGTCCTGTGGTCTGCCTCTGCCCTGCCTTCAGCCCTGACATAGACCTTTTACTAAACTGTCCTAAACTTTTCCTATTTTGAATGTGGCTTCCGCATCCTGCTGGGACACTCAGAGATGCAATGTGGGAACAGCATGCTGGGAGACTGAGGGGCCTCTGGGGGTGATGGAAAGTGAAAAGAGAGGGAAGAGAAGGAAAGAGGGAAGGGGGGAGGCTCTAGTTTAGAACACAGTTGGAGAGAATGGATTAGGAAGTAGCATGAGGGGGGATTCACTATTAATTCATACATATATGTGATTAGCGGGGTTACCAAGGTATCTTGACAGATGTGTGTTTAAGGGAAAACTTGTCCTTGCTTCGTATAACTAACCTCTTCCCTTGCTTCTGACGTGCCTTGAGGATGCTTATCTTCAATTCCTGAACCATCTGTCTGTCAGCTTTTGCTGGTGTATCTCTTCTAGATTCTGGTTTTGCTTTAGGGGTAGCTGTACAGGCCTTGCATTTTGAGCTCATATTCCCCTGTACGTGTTTCCTGCTCAGGCAATCAGTGCTGGGAAAGGGTCTGAGGCCAGAAAGGGTATAGGCCTGTACCCTTCACTGTCGTCAGGGATACCTGGCACTGATCCCCTAAGGATCCCAGGTCCCACTGTGACTTCTGGATTCTGCTGGTTATACATAAACAGAGCTCTGGACCCGGAATCTTGGTATTTGCCTCTCTTGAGCCTTCCATGCAGCAAGTGTTCATGGCCCCTGGAAGGGAAGGCCTATTTGTACGGATTTTATGAACCATTTTTGCCTTCTTTCCTACCAAGTGGTTATTTCATGATATCTGACTTTGTGATAGATTTCTTCTGAGATGTGCTTTAGATATAAGGGGAGCAGGTAACCTTCATCCATTTCAAACCCTTTTGGGGGGTTACCAACATCCAGCTGATTAATAAGGAACTCGGAGCTGTGTGCGGCCAGCCCCAGTGACTTCCCACCAACAGAGCAGATGCTGTTCGCTGGAGAATCTTACCTGCTGGGCAGACACCCTGGACAGGTCCAAGCCTAAAGCCGCCCTGCTCAGTCTTCTTCCTAAGAAGGAGCTGGGGAAACTGAGGACCTTGGTGTCCCAGCCACAGAGCATGAGAAGAGCCCGAAGCCTCGAGGGAGATGAAGTCTGCCAACTTTATCTCACGAGATTACTTCTCAGTTCACACAGCCCACTCCCGGTGTAGGACAACCAGACTGGGCGAGAGGGTCACAAGCAGGTGCCGAGATGCGGATGGGGAAGCAGGGCCAGAGCCCTCCCCCCAGCTGGGGATCACACAGATGCCCATTTTATGGGATTCTTCAGAGGGTAGCAGAGGACATGCCCAGGGGACTTCGGCAGATCGCCTTGGCACAGAGCATAAAACGTGCCCATTGTGTCCTGGGCGTTTGCAGACTGTTCGTTCACAGCAGAGCCCAGGCCAGTGAGGGAGGCAGAGGCAGAGCACGAGGTCAGCGTCCAGACGGGGATCTGGCTGAGTGTGGGCAGGTCTGAGATGCGTGTCCGTAAACAGGGAAGTCAAGTGGCCTGTAAGAGAGATGTGGCCCAATCCTACAGAAGGAGCCAGAATGGCAGGGTGGATCCTAATGGTCACCAAGTCGAAGACCCACGATCTTCAGACTCTCCTGCTGCCAGCTGGAGGCCGCTGATGCACTTCTGGCCCTGTCCCGAGCTTTGGGAATCTAAGCCTGACAGGGGGCCCTGTGGGTGTCTGTGGGTGGCTGGCTCCCATGGCTGCAGAACTTAGTGTCTGATAAATCTCTGTCCACCACACATGTTGGAGTAATATCAGGTCCCTCATTTAACAACGAGGAAAGTATCGGGGCACCTGGGTGGCTCAGTCGGTTAAGTGTCTGACTCTTGATATTGGCTCAGGTCATGATCTCACGGTTCGTGGGTTCAAGCCCCCCCCATCGGGCTCTGTGCTGACAGTGTGGAGCCTGCTTGGAATTCTCTCTCTGTCCCTACCCTGCTCGTGCTCTCTCTCTCTCTCTCGAAATGAATAAACTTAAAAATATTTTTAATGTTTTTATTTATTTTTGAGAGAGAGAGACAGAGCAAGTAGGCGAGGGGCAGAGAGAGAGGGAGACATAGAATCCAAACAAAGCAGGCTCCAGGCTCCGAGCTGTCAGCACAGAGCCTGACACGAGGCTTGAACCCACAATCTGTGAGATCATGACCTGAACCAAAGTTGGATGCTCAACCGACTGAGCCACCCAGGCACCCTTAAAAAAAATTTTTTTAATGAGGAACTTATCTTATGGTGGAATTGTGATGTGCCTAGAACTGGCCTGGCCCATAGTAGGTGCTCAGTAAACATCCATTGTCTTTCCTTCCCTTCTTTCCCTGGAGACCGTCAACAAAGCCATGTTGGACTGAATTAAATTTAGCATAAGTATCTCATCTGCCTGGCAGCCTCCCTTCCTTTCTTCCTGTGAATTGCCTGCTGCCTGGCATGTATTTATTTCTGTCTTGGGTTTTAAATTCAACTGAATAAAAGGCTTTGAGTGAAAGATGCTGCCCGGAGGAAACTATAGGAGAAATCACTTGTCCACCTCGGCTGCCCAAGAAGATGAGAAGGGTGGAGAAATAAAACATCTCTATTTTCCGAAAGGTACACACAGAGGAAGAAAAATAAAGTTGTGCGAGGCCTATCTACAGTAATTTCCAATTGGAGAGAGGCGGTGACCTGTAGGTGGTTAATGTAATGGGGAGATTTGATTGTGTTGAAACTGGAGAAAGGAGAGGCCCAGAAAAGCTGTGCATGGGTAGGGAAGGAGGGGGACCGTGGCTTCAAGGGACAGAAGTTGCTGTCCCCCAGCTGCACGGAGGGGTGAGTGACTGGACCTGGAAGTGACGGGCACAAAACACTGTGACTGCAGATTGGCCGTGTCAGTGGGACCCCCCAGAAGTGGCTCTATAGGACTGAATCCCAAAGAAGGGAAAGACAGGAAGCCTAAGCCCCATCAAGCATCAGGGTCAGGAATCCGCTGGACCTGGGTTCTAATCCTGTTCTGACTTGGAGGTTCCGGGCGACCACGAGCCAACCTTCTTACCTCTCTGACCCATAATACCCCGAGCTGGAAAATAGAGATCCTGAGGTCTACCTCCAATTACTTTGAGCTCAAATTTGATAAATCAAGTAGAAGAGCTTATTGCTTGGAGCACATAAAGGCTCAAGGAATCACCCATTTGAGAGCTCGTTTATCAGGAGATACTGGCCCCTCTACATCCAGAAACCAGGAGGGAACAGGAGTAAGTGGTCAATTGTGTCGAGTAAGGTGTGTCTTAAGAGCCTCTGGTTGCCTGGCAGTTTAGGAACAGATGCGGCTTCCCGGAGGGATTCCCTAGAGAACGTGATGTTTGTTGCTGGACTTCAGTCTAGGTAAAGCAAGCTATTTTCAGATCAAGTGTATCCCATGTGCCAGGCAAAGGAGAGGACTCTTGGCTTGCCAGCCCTGTAGGCTATATTTCCAAGCCCTTCTGAAGCTGGGTTTGAGTGAATTCAGCAAGGCTGCCTTAGGTATTAGAAAGAGGCTGAGTTTTGAAGTCAGAAAGGCAGAGCATTGGATCTGGCTCCCCATCTTTCGGGCTTGATTGAACACACATTCGTTGAGACGTGCCCAGTTCATGGTAAGGGGGGAGCAGCAGAAGGGGGAGGGGGCGTACGGAGATTATCTAGAGCAGTCAGTACTTTCCTGATGATCCCACTTTATTAGGGGAGGAAGATCTATGAGCAAATGCATATAAAATGCTCTGTGAGTAGAGATGGAAGGATGCACAGGGGATTATGGGGTGTGCCAAGCCCAGCTTAAGATGCCATATCCTAGAAGCTTTCCTGAAAGAGAGAATGCTTGAAAATAGCATTAAGGGACGGGGAGGATTTGGGATTGGTGGTGAGATGATTTAAACAAAGGCTTTACCTCCTTGGAGTCTCATTTCCCTGAATACGAATTAGAGATCACATCTCTCTAATGGGGTCACTGTGGGTGAAGCCTCGGAGCTTCTGTTTCCCTGAGCATCAGCAGCTGTGAGCGTTACCTTAAAAGGGTTTTGATAATCTGATAAGTGAAATGACATTTCAATGTTATTGTATGAAGGCAGTTTTTAATAATCAGTGGAGTTAAATGTTTTTGACACGGTGATCACCCATCTGGGATTTTGTTTGTGAACTTCCTGCTCTTGCCCTTGGCACCTGGAAGCTCAAGCTTTAGAAGTCGTTGCAAGGCCTGAGACGGTGATACATGATACGAACTCAATGGGGCCGACGGAGGGAGTAGACACAACTTAGATAACGCGAAGGCTTTCACATGCCGGGCCAAGACATATAGAGTCGGATTTCTGTAAAATATCTTCTTGATTCTGTTTTTCTGGAGAACTCTAACACAGAGGGATAACATTTCACTTAACTGGGGTCCAAGGTAGGGTGTTCTATCATCAAATGCATCAAACTGTTCGTCTTTAAATACTGTTTTTGTCTTGAAGGCCTATAGAAATAGATAAGGGGCTGGATTGAGTCCACGAAGTATAGTCTGATGACCTGTGTTCTAGACACTAGAATGTAGATGTGAACAAAATCAAGTCATTCCCTCCTTCCTCGCCCCTGCCCCCCCCCCCCCCCATGGCACTCTTTCATCAGGCAGCTCTCCCACAGAAGCACTCACAGCACAGCACTGATATTCTCTGTTGTCTTCTTGATTTCATCATCTCCTCACTCAGAATGTTTGATTCTCAGGGGCAGGGACAAGGCTCCATTCATCCCTTTATCCCCTTAACTGGAATAGCGCCTGGCCCAAGGCAGGTGCTCAAAGTTTCTAAGGAAGACCACCAAAAATGAGTTGATCTTGCATTCAGTAGGCAATGGTGAACCATCAAAATTATTTTGCCTATTTTTTAGAATTCTTTTTTTTTAAGTTTGTTTTACTAGTTGAGGGTAGGGGAGAAAGAGAGGGCATGAGTGGAGGAGGGGCAGAGAGAGAATCCCAGGTAGGCTCCCTGTTATCAGGGCAGAAAAGCCCACGGCGGGGCTCTATCTCAGGAACAGGGAGATCATGATCTGAACCAAAATCAAGACTCAGATGCTCAACCAACTGAGCAATCCAGGCGTCCCTTACCTATTTTTGAAAGGAATCATGAACAGCATATTTGGTACCATTTGTATAAGAGGAAATTGTGAAAATGTGGGACCAGCTACCTAGAGAAGAACGTACTGATGGTGTAGGGATAGTGGGAAGGCAGGCACCATGTTGAGAGTTGCTATACATGACTCTCATATTTCTGGTCTCAGGACTGGTGAGATGGTCATGTCATTTATGACTAGTATTAATCATAAAAAAGTCATAAAGTTGAGCCAGTTTGAGAGTAAATGAAGAATTAAATTTTTTTTTTAATTTTAAATTCCAGCACAGTTAACATACAGTGTTACATTAGTTTCAGGCACACCACGTAGAGACATAACAATTCCATACATCATCTGTGCTCATTATGACAAATTCACCCCTTAATCCACATTGCCTGTTTTACCTACCCCACCCCCCCTCTGGTAACCACCAGTTTGTTCTCTATAGCACTAAGGGTCTGTTTCTTGGTTTCTTTCTCTCTCTCTCTTTTTCCTTTGCTCATTTATGTTTGTTTCTTAAAGTCCACACATGAGTGAAATCATATGGTATTTGCCTTTCCCTGACTGACTTACGTCACTTACCATTATATTCTCAAGATCCATCCATGTCGTTGCAAATGGCAAGATTCCATTCTTCATGGCTGAATAATATTCCATTGTGAATATAGACCACACCTACTTTATCCATTCATTTATCAATGGACACTTGGGCTGCTTCCATAATTTAGCTATTGAAAATAATGCTGCTATAAACAGAGGGGTGCATGTATCCCTTTGAATTAATGTTTTTGTATTTGGGGAGTAAATACCCAGTAGGGCAATCTGTTTTTAACTTTTCGAGGAACTCTTGGAGGGAATGAAAACTGGTGCAGCCATTGTGGGAAAGTAGAATGAAGAGCTTTGTTCGGATTTATTACTTAGAGTAGGCTAATATAAGTTCTGGTGACCTTTCTTTTTCAGGATGATTGAGCACATCCCACGTAATGAATCTGCACATGTATCTCCTTTCATTCCATTATTTATTGTCTGAAATGCTTGACAGACAGCTGTTTTAGTGTCTGGGTCAGTTCCCATCTGAATGGTCAGTGGAACACCCAAATACTTGCCTCAAACAGGAAGCGCCCCAACATTGCTCCAGCCCGAGTCCCCGTTTCTTCCAGAACTCTGTTTACACTTTGTGTCTGCATCGCTTTCTTCATAAAGGGCTGGAAAGGTCATCTGGCTAAATATCCATCTCATAGCAGCAAACCGAGGCTTTGATTTTTTAATTAACTCGCCTAAAATCCCACAGGCCGTCGGTGACAGAGCTAAGCATAAAGATACAAGTTGTGTAGATCCAGTCTTTCAAAACTTTGCCAGCCCAGTGGGTCCTCATTAAATGATGATGGCCACGGTGTTCAAGTAAATCAAAATATAATGAGTAATTATTCCATTTACCTCACACCACCAGAATGTAGGCTCCATGCAGATGATTTTTCATGTGAGATATATATAAGTATATATGATGTAAATATGTATATGTATATATACATATATATATAATTAATTACATTTTATGCAAGGAGAAGGAAAAGGGGAACTGACATTTTGCACCAATTTTATTTATTTATTTTGAGATAGAGCGAACACAAGTGCCCCTTTAATCACCTTTTTTAAAAAGTTTATTTATTTTGAGAGAAAGAGCAAGTGAGCAGGGGAGGGGCAGAGAGAGAGGGAGAGAGAGAATCCCAAGCAGGCTCCGCGCTGTCAGCACAGAGCCCAACGCGAGGCTCGAACTCACAAACCGCTAGATCATGATCTGAGCGAAATCGAGAGCCGGGAGCTTAACCGACTGAGCCACCCGGGTGCCCTTGACCACCTGCTTTATATCAGACATTAGGTGAAGAAAGTTTTAGGCATCACTTTGTTCTTACAACCGCCCTGTGCATGAAACATTATCCCCATTTCCAGATGAAGTGAATGCTTAGAATAACTCTCCCAGGTCATACACTAGCATATAAGGGACCTTGAGAGATTGTTTGGAGGTTTTAGCAAGGGAGCACAGCTACTCGTATACCTTTGACCGAAGACAACCCTTCCCTATGGGGAAAGGTCACTCTCATCAGCCAAGCACGTGCAGCTTCGGGAGGGACGCACCTGGAGCCGTGTCAAAGGGGACACCCGCCCTGCCAGCAAGGTCAGTTGAATCAACCCTGGAGATCAATGGGCTGACGGATGTCACAGCCACATTACCCTCACCTCTAACCAGCATATGATGGGACAAACTGAGTGGGACTGTCCTATCCCTAGAGCCTCTCTCAGATAACAGCTTCTCTGCGATATCACTCACGTGTTAACTAATAACCTTTCCTCAAGATCCTGCAGAAACCTTGAGAGGACCTGACAGGTCCTGCTCTGCAATTTCCCCAGACTCCCCTTTGAGGGTGCAAATCTCCTGCTGCTTCCGTTGGTCTAAGTCAAATGCACGCTTCCTTATAACGGGGCTCGAAGCCCCAAGAATTTAAAATCCTTCTTATTCCGCCATGATTTAAAGTCCAAACTGAAAGATCTGTGGCTGCATCTGCTGTCTTTCAAAGGCCCTATGTCTGTTGCTGTTTGTGACGCCAAAGCTCGACGTGAATGCTGGGGAGGTGGTTTTCCTCTGTTTTTTCAGCAGAGGCTTGTGTTGAAGCCATGCCTCCTTCTCTGAGCTGATGAAGCTGGGAGATTTTGTTTTTAAATTTGAGAGAGAAAGAGAGAGAGAGAGAGATCGCGAGCAAGGGAGAGGGGTAGAAAGAGAGAGAACCCTAAGCAGGTTCCATACTTAGCATGGAGCCCAATGTGGGGCTCAATCCCACAACCCTGAGATCATGACCTGAGCTGAAATCAAGAGTCGGACGCTCAAGCGACTGAGCCACCCAGGTGCCCCTCCCTGGCTTCTCAGGTGAGAAAATTACTCTCAGCCAGGATAACCCATTACTGTCACTTTATTCAAGTGTTCTTCTCCATGATGTCCATTCTGGGTCACCTCCCCCATGGTTCCTCTCAAGTGCCTTATTTGAATTTTGAGGTTTCTGTATGGATTTTCACAAAGGACATCCAGCATAAATATCTCTGCCAGAAAATAAGAAATTATTTAACGAGTGTGAAATTAGTTTATAAATAGTGGGGCATTGAGTTGCTACTGCTTTGAGGACAAGAAGCCTGGTCATTTACATTCCTCCACAACTGTTGTTCCAGAACACTTGACTGATGGGTTAAATTAGAGGTTTCCGATGTAACTTTGGAAGGGGGCTGGTAAGTGAAATGAGAGATGGTGAGTTCTTACAGAAAGACAGGATTGCCTCAGGAAAGAGGCACTGCCCACTTCGGCATTCAGACTATAAATACCAGTGGGCATTTGATTGCTAAGATGTGTGGTCACAGTTGGCAGTGTGATGCATGAGGCCCCAGACTGCAATAAATGGGAAGGATTATTTCAGCCTGCTTGGTCACTCGCAGTTGAGAGTGGAGGATGGCAAGAGGGTGGGGCGAGAGGCAACCAGAGGCCGGGGGGTTGGTGCCTGGAGAGACAGCAGTAGTCACCTGCTCAAACTGGGAAGGGCAGAGGCTTCATTTACTTTTCTTCTACGACAGTAGAAATTGACCCAAGAGCTACATCATGACCCTCAGAGCCGAATCCCAGAAAAAATACCCAAATTTGCTTATTTGCCAATAGTCACCGAGTCTTCAGGTGCCCAAGAGGTGACTTGGGGGTGTTTGTAGGGTAGAGGGAATGTAGGCAGAAGGGGCTTCGAATCCCACCTCCGTCAACTGAGCAAGCAGCCACTGTTGTGCTCCTGGTCTCCAGTGGAGACTAAGGAGTTGGACATGAGACATCACGGGACTGGAAATATGCAACCAGAGCCACTGTCATGAGTTGGATATAGTCAGACCCACCCAATCACAAGGTCAGGTGGGCACATCAGCAGCCCGCCATTCTATAGAGATGATACAATTGGGATCAAGACTGAGCAGGCCCACAGGGCAAAAGGAGGTTACTGGAGAGGTGGCAATGACTCCAATCACTTGTTCTATTGTATGGACACTTATCCCTTGAGCTCACACTTATGGCTTCATTCGTGTGTGGTTCCCTACAGCTAACTAACAAAAGAGAGAACTATTCAGGCCTGGTTCACGGATGGGTCAGCTCTGTATCTTTGTGTCATTTGAAAATGGGCATTGTAGATGATTTGAAAGAGGTCCGGAAAGAATAGTTGGGAGGCCAGGCTGCATGCAGTGGATCAAACTGTCATGGAGGTAAACATGGCCAGGACTGTGCAGAATCCCAGCCAAGGAGAAAGGTTTGGCTGGTTGATCAGAGGCCAAAAAGGAGCATGATTTGAATATTAGAGACAAGGACATTCGGGAAAGAGGCAGGTGACGAGACTATGGGTGTGGGCACATCTTTGCTGTTCCTTTGTCCACCAGGTTGCATGCACCATAGAGGAGACAAACAACAGGCAACCAAGACACTTCCTAGATGTCAGCTTTCTTCTGTCCTCAACTAGCCCAGTGCCCAGTGGCTACAAAATGAGCCTTAGAAATGTTATGCATGGACCCAACAGCATGGGCTCCCTCTCACCAGGCTGACCTGGGCTCCGTGGCTGATAAATCTGACCTGTCAACTGCAGAGGTCAATGCTGAGTGACGGCACCATTCCAGGAAGAGACCACCAGCCACCGGTGGGAGCTCGCTTCTGTTGGGGTCCACATGCTCTGCAGAGGATAGTGACTTGATATTCCTGAAACGTACACGTGTTTACCTTCTCTGCCCTCCAAGTCCCTGCCAGCCCCACCATTTGAGGTTTATAGAAGCCCACACAATTTGCTTCAATCCATGAGACCCATCTGACGTTATGGAGGTGCCCAATGGGCATGTGATGGTTTTATCCACTGGCCCTAATATCCTCTTCTCCACCCAAAGTGGGCCAGCCTAATGAGATAAGGGACTGACTTATTAATACTCAGTATCCACTTGGAGGCGGCACCCAACCATTTGCTTTGCTCCTTCCAGGATGCAAAATAAGGACTAAAGCTATTTGAACCAAATGCCCATTCATTCTCAGTGATACCAATCTGCATGGTTATGTAATTTGCTCTATCAATGCCAGCCCTGTGGGAAAGGGGTGAGAAAAAGGCATTTGGGATAATCCAAGGTGAGGGTTTGATACTGATTTGAAACAGCAACTATACCCTTGGCCACCGAAACTTGAGGTATTTTATTTTGATCGTTTTTCCCCTTTTCCACACACCCATGTATGTTGTCTCTACAAACAGCACTTCTATTGTGAAAGACGATGTGCCAGTGGTTATAACTTTGATGAGTTGTGCAAGTTATCCGTTCTTGTGCACCCCTACCCACCTCTCTCTACTTCTTGACCCACACACTTGTTCCCTAAGATGTAACTCAGTAAGAATAGCAATTTAGTGTACTTGAACAAGCATGTATCTTCAGGTGGAAAATTAGGTTCTGGCACTTTGTCCTGATGCACACGTATTAAAAGGCCATGTGTGTGACATACGGGAAGGGGAAGAAGAGTCTGTGTGCTCTCGGAGAGGGGGCCTCCCGTCTAAAAATGAGGAGGCTCATTGTGTGGCCATGGGAAGGCTCTTCAGCCCTTCCAGATATCTGTTTCATTTTTTTAAGTTTATTTATTTATTTTGAGAGACAGAGAGAGAGAATGAGCAGGGGAGGGGCATAGAGAGAAAGGGGCAGAGGATCTGAAGCGGGCTCTGTGCTGACAGCAGACGGCCTGCCGCGGGGTTCGAACTCATGAACCGTGAGATCGCGATACGAGCCAAAGTCAGATGCTCAATGGACTGAGCCACCCAGGTGCCCCCAGACAACTGTTTCCTAGTCTGCAGAGCAGGAGATTTGACTGGTGTGACCTCTGAGTTCCCCGTGAGCCCTCGCTTCGCTTGACCCTGGGGTAACAGGGCATACCATTGGCCTCTGCCTCGGGGTCCAGGCTTAGATTCATCACTTGCTGTAGGAAAGGCGTCCGAGGCTTTCCTGTGAATACAGTACAGTTCTGGGCAAAGAACAGAGGTGGTGAGGAGCAAACAACCATCTACACCGAGATGTCACGTCTATGATTTCATTTGCGGCACACACCAGCTTGCAAGGTAGGCAGCTGCCCTTGGGCTCCAGCTATGGCTGGTGTCACCAGCTTGGGGCAAGAACACCAACGTCTTTAAATTTTTTTGAGTTATTGCTCTAGAATCTATTTACCCTGATTTGCAGAAACATTGGTGTCTTCCTCTTGAGGCTTCCCTGTGCTCTCATTTGTCCAATGCTCTAGAATTCACAAAGCACATTGCATTTTGTCTGAACCACATCCCTATCGATGAGGTGCCGAAGGAAGAGGTCTTTAATTTTTTTTTTTCTTTTATTGGGATATAGACATTTTGGGGTCACAAATAACATTTGCTTCCTGCAATTGAGGAACATGATTTTTCTTTTGGAAAATTAGTGCTGATTCCCTTTACGTGTCGGTAAATCCTACCACCTGTTGTTCTACTGAACTGATCATTTGGATTTTTGATGTAATTTAAGTATACTTTTCTCCTGTCTGGGCCCTTGAAGAATTACTCCTCCTAAATGTGGATTTATGCTGAGCTCCAGATGCTCTCAAAAAGCGCTATTTAAGATTGAACAACTCAGACTTCAGGAAGGAAATACCAGGGGTGTCTGGGCGGCTCAGTGGGTTAAGCATCTGACTCTGGTTCAGGTCATGATCTCGCGGTTCATGAGTTTGAGCCCTGCATCAGGCTCTGTGCTGGCCTCTCAGAGCCTGGAGCCTGCTTCTGATTCTGTGTCTCCCTCTGTCTCGGCCCCTTCCCTGCTCGCACTCTGTCTTTCTCTCGCTCTCAAAAGTAAATAAACATTAAAAAGGAAGAAAGAAAGAAAGAAAGAAAGAAAGAAAGAAAGAATAAAGAAAAAGGAAAGGAAGAAAGAAAGAAAGAAAGAAAGAGAAGAAAGAAAAAGGAAAGGAAAAAAGAAAGAAAGAAAGAAAGAAAGAAAGAAAGAAAGAAAGAAAAAAGAAAAAGGAAAGGAAAAAAGAAAGAAAGAAAGAAAGAAAGAAAGAAAGAAAGGAAAGAAAGAGAATAAAGAAAAAGGAAAGGAAAAAAGAAAGAAAGAAAGAAAGAAAGAAAGAAAGAAAGAAAGAAAGAAAAAGAAAGAATAAAGAAAAAGGAAAGGAAAAAAGAAAGAGAAAGAAAGAAAGAAAGAATAAAGAAAAAGGAAAGGAAAAAAGAAAGAAAGAAAGGAAAGAGAAGAAAGAAAAAGGAAAGGAAAAAAGAAAGAAAGAAAGAAAGAAAGAAAGAAAGAAAAAAGGAAGGAAGAAAGAAAGAAAGGAAAGAAGGAAGGAGGGAAGGCCAGAAAGATTAACTGTCCTGTCCCAGGCATTCAGGCTCCACCCTGTAAGTGGAAGGAAGAGAAGATATTTACTGAAGAAATGGATCCTCCTGCTACTTCTAATTCTGGGTCACAAAGAAGCCAGTGTGTGCCCTATGTGGGCAGGGAGTGAGAAGGGACCTTCTTTTTGTGAGCCAAGGAACGGCTCTCTGGTTTGGAGGGCGTGGCTGGGGATGTCTCATCTGTGAGGGCTAGATGCCTCCTCCACTAGGAAGCCTGCCAGCTGTGAAATGAAATCCTGAGGTCCAGTTAACAGTTTGTGAGGCCCACGGACCACCTTGAGAGCCACCTTAGCCATTCTTTGCTTGCTTCTTCTTTATTCCTCAAGCATGGAGTAAGGTTTGCTGTACCCCATGCAATGCTCAGGTATTTGGGGCAGATGTTAAGGGGGCAGATTGTGCTCAAGCTTAGAGAAACCTGATGCTTTCTGTTAAAGAAATTCTAGAGCAATGACAACTTGGAGCATGGATGGCTGGAGAAAGAAAAAACCTGCAACCAGGGCGGGTTAGTAAAACCTATAAACAGTGTTTGGGGAGTCAGGGAAATCTGGGGAGAGGGAGACCCCAGGAGAAAGAGTAGACGTTCTGTTGATCTGTTGTCGTTGGGGGGGGCGAGTTCTAATTTGAATATTGAAGGAAATATGTCTTTAATCTCTTCCCCAAGATAGTGAAGCAGAACAAACCAAGAATATTTTTGAGTAATATTAACAGCGGTTATTATACGCCATACATTTTGTTTTACATGTATTAGCTCATTTAATCATCGTTACAATCCTACAGGGAAACTGAGGCACCCAGCAATCAAATGACTCGCTGGGAGTTGCAGGTGATCAAGATGGGAAGCAATTCCACACGTAACTACTTTCTCCCTTGACAGATGAAGGATCTGGGCCCCTGCCCTGCTTGTTGAATTACTGGGCGTGATCTGGGATTCGTGGGCTGACGGTGCCTTCGGATCTGTGCCCTTGTCTTCGCTTCTACTTGTGAAAGTGGGTGGAAGCCAGTCCTTCTGGTCCCTTCCTATGTCTGCTTCGGTTTTAGTTTCCTGTCTTGTCTCTCCAGGCTAGTCCTTATGGCGTGGGATTCGACCCACACACATGCACACACACATACACACACAGGCACACGCATAGACATGTATGGGTGCACACACACGTGCCCACACATACACACACTATGTGAGGAACAGTACACGCACACACACACATGCACTCACACACGTCCACCCACATGCACACCCAGGCACATGCACGTGCATGCACACACAAATGCACACATGCACACGCATACACGCATGTGTCTCCTTTATTGCTAAAATATCACTACTCAGCAGTGACAGGGAAGACAGGCGGAGTCACACTGTGGCTGATTTTGTTGGCTCTAGAGGATTTTGAAAGGTTTGAAAGGCTATCGTTGGTGACAAATAGACATTTTAAAAATGTTAAGTCACCCTCAAAATGGATGCTCCTCCCTCAATAGGCTCATGCTGATCGCTTAAATGCTACAACGCCTCCCACAGATAGGCACCCGGCTCCTGCCCTAGACATTTCAAAAGGCTGAGATGGGCTGACATCTCCCACAGAGACAATACCCCAGTGACAGAACTCTCACGTAAATTATGTGGAATTAGGCGATGGGCAGAGGGGAAGACTTTATTACTCGGAGCTGAAAGAATCTACCGAGTAAATTACAGGACAGGTGTGGCCTGGGAATGGGGGCAGGCATGGGTGTGGACCTCTGTTCTGTGCCGGCTGTGTGGCTTTCATCTCTGACCTTGAATTTTCCCACCTGAGACGCACGGGGACAGACCCCTGCTTTGTGTTGAGTCTCACCCCATGCGGAGGACATGGTTGGAGCTCAAAAAATGGCAGGTCAAGTCACTACTATTTCTGTTTCTAGAAACTGAATGAAACGATGAACTCACTTGCGGGCAGCTATCTGCCGAGTATGCTAGGACTGCGGAAGATTCTTGCAATCTTACAAAAAAAGCCCTGTTCCTTCCCAGATTTCAGTCCAATGACCATTCACCGAATACCCCTGATATCAGTAGACATTGTCTGAGTTCCCTCTGCCTGGCAACATGGCGGGAGCAGTTGATGCCCCCATGGTGCAAGATGAGACGCCCATCCCTTGCCCCCATGCTGGTGTCTGGTGAAATGAGACTTGGTCCTCCGGTCTGCAGAGGCTCCAGTTTCTAGGTGGTCCGGTGGTCCTTCTGGAAGCATCGGAGCTGGGTTGGACTTCCACTTATCCCGCTGGTTCCAGAGGAGGAATGTTGAGGGCATAGGAGTCACATATAGTTTGAGTTGGGACAGGGGTTCTCAACCCTGGCTGCATATAAGGATTATTTGGAGAGTCTGCAAAAACCGCCCATAACCAGGCCACACCCCAGACCAATTCCATCCGTCTGGAGACGGCACTCAAGTGGCTGGGTTTGTAAAGCTCCTCCTGCTTCCCATGCTCCCAAGCTTGACAGCCATGGGTCTGGGGCCTCTGCAGACTCCACATGGCACCCTCAAGGCTACATTTCTGGGGGCTCCTGGATGACTCAGTCGATTAAGCGCGTGACTTGATCTCAGCTCAGGTCATGATCTTCAAGCCCCACGTCAGTCTCCGTCCTGAGAGTGCAGAGCCTGCTTGGCATTCTCTCTCTCTCTCTCTCTGCTCCTCCGTCACTTGCTCTCTCTTTCTCTCTCTCAAATATAAATAAATAAACTTTAAAACAGGCTACATTTCTGTATGCCAGCGTTTCCCAACTTGGGTGAGCATGACAATCCCCCAAGAAGTTTTAAAAACACTGATTTCAGGATGCTTCCCTGGAGATTATAATCCTTTCCCTCCGTGGTGGACGCTGAGACTGAGATTTCTAACCCTTTGAATTAAGAGGATTCTTATGGTAGGGGAGCCAGGGTGGCTCAGTTGGTTAAGCGTCCAACTCTTGATTTTGGCTCAGGCCATAGTCTCACGGTTCATGAGTTCGAGCCCCACATCAGGCTCTGTGCGGACAGCACGGAGCCTGCTTACGATCGTCTCTCTCTCTCTCTCTCTCAGAAATAAAGAAATAAACATTAAAAAAGAGATGATTCTTACATTGTGCCATACTGGGAGGCAACTTTCAACTAAGGATTCTCCATCTTAACAGCGGATGCTCTTTCCGATGACAGTGAGTCGTTCTCACTGACAGTTTACTCGGTGGCTTAAATAACAGGATTGTTTTTTCCGGAAACGGTCTTGGCCATCACCCTTGTCACACATATATTCTTACGTGTAAGGAAACTGAGACTTAGAGTAGGGTGACTTCTCCAAAGGCACACAGAGGAGTCAGAGAAGCCAGGCCTCTGTCTCCCTTTCTGTCCCCCCTCCTGACTGGCTCGGCAAACTTCACCAAGCAGCCGGAGCGGTAGCCCAAAGGACTCTTCTGTTAATGTATCCTTATGACAGTGTGGTTGGTGCTAAGCAAGGTCCCCGGAGGAGCATAAAGCAGCGTCCCCCTCAGGGCCACGCCCGCTGGATGAGGCTAATCCATTTTGGTGGACAGCTACCCCTGCTCAAGCCCCCAGAAACTTTCCTCTTCGTTATTAACTCATTAATCACTGAACCGGCTGTGTCGCCCTGAAGCCCCGAAGAAAGCCAGCCGGGTAGGTAAGGCTGGCGTTGGTTCCCATGCACTGTAATCAACTCGTTCGGGGGCAGTCTCATGGCTAATTATCGGGACTCGAACTTAGAGATTGTCTGCCCCTATGCCATGTGCAGTCCTGGCAAGTGCCTGATGAGGAAATGATCCATCCAGGATCATTAGTGCCCTTTGGTGGAGGAGGAAGAAGGAAGGGAAGGCGGCATGGGGTGAGGGCCCCGGGTTACGGAAAGATTCCTTGACTGAATCAGTGAGGACGCCTTTACGTGTCAGAGCTGATGCTTCCAGCTTGGAGCCCCTGGAAAAAGTCACTTCCTATCTCTGGGCCGCAGCCTCCTCATTTTGGAAAATTGTCCTATGTTATATGAACCTTCTAGCACTCACTCACGAGGATGAATCAACCAGTGCGGTGAAATCCCTGAGATTTGTCTTGCACGGAGAGGGCTGTCACCAGGCTAGACCCAGACGGGTCCCCCTCTGTGCGGACTTGTAACTCTGTTACAAGCTGATATTTATTGAATGTATGCCTTACCGTCATTGAGCGGACGGAGTTGCATAATAACAACAATTATTAAGCAGTGTCAGGAAAAGGCTGGATGTTGCACGGAGGAAAGGTGCAGAGAGAGGCTGACCTGCCAGTGCAGGACTTGAGTCTTTGGCGTGGCTACTGGAGATTTGGCCCACCAGACTAGCTCTCACCCTGGAGAGCAAGTTCTAGGAGAACCCAGTTTTACTCCCCCAGGAGGCCCTTTTACTGCCCATCCGAGGTGTCAAGCTCTCTGGGAAGGGTTCGTTCTCCATTGGCACCTAAATGCCTTATCATAATTCTGCCCTGAGTATTTTGCTAAATAACCTGTTCTCTAGCTCACATTTGCAGTGATATCTACTGCCCCGATAGATAGCGACCAGGCACTGACTGGTCTGCTCGGCCCGGCCCTTAATGAGAGCCCAACAGTCGCTCAGTAGAATTCTTTGTCCTTCCGCTGCATTCTATAAACTGAGGAGAACAGACGCATGGACCTCCCCACCACCTCCTCACCACCCCACGGACGTGGCAGGATCCCATTTCACGTGTGTGCGCCCACGTGGCTCCCCCGCCCACTTCTCTGGGTGAAATTTGGGATTATCTAATTTGTGATAATCCAGCCCAGACAGCTTGTCCTCTCAATCTCTGGCAAACTCTCTCATCTTCCCTGGAAGCTGTTGCCTCTCCCCGAACTCTCTGGTACCTCTGGCACACTTCCATGCACACGCCATTGGTGAGCTAGAGTCCTGAGCTATCTGCTGTCTTCATCCACCTGTGTGCCGTGGGTCAACAGCCTCCTGCATTTCTCATCTTTGGGCAGCACACAGTGTGTCCAGAATTGTACGCTTTTGTAATGGAGAAATGCGTGTGTGCATGTGCGGGTCAGTGTTTTTTGTTTTTTAGGTTTTTTTTCCCTCCAAGTCTTTGTGCTATTGTGTAATTGTTCTAGTACATAGCAATTGGTTAAAATGATTTGTGCCTTTGGAGTGGCTTTTTTTTCCCCGTTTTGAGGAATCGTTTTTTACTGTTGAAATCAAAGCCTCATAAGCACAAGAAATTAAACTTCAGACAAGCATAACCGGATGAATGGGTGGGTAGCAAAGGGTGGTTTATATTCCATTTATATGAAGCAGAGCCTTTGGCCTAGGTAGGCTAAGACCCAGGCATACATTCTAGACTTTTCCACGGTTCCTTCTCTTCTTTCTTCCAGTATCTCTTTATTGCCATTGATATAAGTAGAATATTGTGGGTTTTTAAAAAAATTTTTATTGTTTATTTATTTGTGACACAGATAGAGAGAGACAGAGCATGAGTGGGGGAAGGGCAGAGAGAAAGGGAGACACAGAATCTGAAGCAGGCTCCAGGCTCTGAGCTGTCAGCACAGAGCCCGACGCGGGGCTCGAACTCACAGCCTGCGAATCATGACCTGAGCCGAAGTTGGATGCTCAACCGACTGAACCACCCAGGCGCCCCAGAATATTGTGTTTTTGAAGGGGGGGGGGAAGAATGGGAAATTTGGGCTAGGGAGAAAAAAGGTAGATCGAGAGGAGAATGGACTAGTCCTGCATTTGTTTATGGGTCCTCCCACAAAAAGTTATAACTGTTTTTCTGTTCTAATTGTTCTGTTCTAAATTTTACACACCATCATGGTAGCAATTTTCTTACTCACCTCTGTATTATCACTGTCTGTAACATGGCATGTATTTAACAAATATTAAATGAAAGAAAGATTTACTCTTTTTCTAGTGTTTATTTTTCACGTACTTAATGTCAACATTATGTGTGATCAGCTCGGGAAGGCATAGTCAGTAGATCATCCTAGAGTTGAGTGGTGATTTGTTTATGACTAATTCATGGTAATCATCTATACAGAAGCCTGCCAGCGGGAGGGGCGGTCAGCATATTCACACAAGCGTTCAGAATCGGATGCCTCTTTGTATGCTAATTCCGTGCTTTGTCACGGTGACCTTGGCATTCATTGATATTGGTCACCCAGCATCCTTGGTTCTAGTGACAGTTCCTATTCATATTCCAGTGTTTTGGTTGGGGCTTAAAATCCCGGCTCTTGAGGCCAAGCAGAGCTGGGCATTATTTTTCCTTGGACTTAGACTCAAGAATGGGATTATAATACAATCAAAGGCAACAAAATTTTGGAAAGTTCTGGAAAGAGAACTCACTATCTGACTGCAGTATTTAATTCAAGAGGATACAAGATCTGAAGCTACTGCAGCCTTCTTGTGTCTAAAGGTGAGATTGTGGGGGCACCTGGGTGGCTCAGCCGGTTGATTTTGGCTTAGGTCACGATCCCAGGGTCATAAGACTGAGGAGTCACGCATCAGGCTTCCTGATGGGCATGAAGCCTGCTTAAGATTCTCTCTCTCCCTCTACCACTTGCTCGCTCTTCAAATGAATAAGTAAGTAAATAAATAAATAAATAAGGGTGGGATCGTGTCTGAGGAAGGAAGCAACAGGGAGGATGACAGAGCTGAGAGATGAAGAGAAAGTGACCAGGTCCTGTTCCTGATCAAGCCATGCCTGAAACAGTATTTTGGAATATGTCGTTACAAGAGACAGCGGTGTCAATAATTTTAGATCAGGATTTCTGCCCTTTGCAACTGGAAAAGTCCTAACTGACATACTCATCAACCTTTCGGTTACCAGAGTCGCTTTCCCTGTCTCTGGAGTGTCTTGGGTAAGAAACGGAAGGGTCTGGGTTGCTGAAATAAAGTCTTTATGATGAATTAATCCATTGTTATTCTGCTAATTTAGCCAGTGTCAGGCTATCACTCATGTTTGACCATCTCTGAGTAGGCTGAGAGTATTTTTCTTCTAGATGTGCAAGGCTGTGGCCCCGAAACCAGGACCACAGTAAACTTGTGAAAAGAGTCTCTCTCTTGTGACAGTGTCCCCCAGCTATAGCCACAAAGACTGCAAATATATATATATATATATATATATATATATATATTTCATATATATGAACATATGCATGTATGTGTGTGTGTGTGTGTGTGTGTGTACAGTTCATCTCCTATGCACTTGAATCATTATTTTAAACTTTGCAACATGAGCATCCTCTGTATTTGTATGAAAGTTTCATGGACATTATTTGTAAAGCCTGACTTCTAGTTCATAAAGGCTTGCACTGTGGTCTCTCTGGCTTGGTCCCGGAAGTCTCCACGGGCAGCCTGGCGAATACAGCCTATGTGACTCAGGCCTATCCCCACCTTGGGTTCCCCGCTGAGGGGCTGACGGGTCATCACGGTGCTCTACTAAACCTGGATGACTTTTACATCTTGCATGAAAGGGACACAGGGCAGTTGCAAATCTTGCAGGCTTAAACGTGTATTTTCAGATCCTTTACACCCAAGGACTCTGTTTCATGTGTACTTCCTTCTGAAGCATCGAGGGGCAGCCATATTGGTAGAAACCTGCTCCGTACGTTGAGTTTGCTCAACACCTGCATCATCCATATGAAAGATGCAAGTCACCTGAGCTTTCCGGTGACGGTCTTCTGATGCCAAGGATCCAGATGTATTATTTGCAAACCTGGAGTGGGATGACTGGATTTTTTCTCTTTCAACATGACTGTAGAAACAGTCCCAGAAGCACAGAAGTGAGACGGTCAGGCTTCCCCACTTCTCTTCTTCTTGCTCCAAAAGGCCTTGTGGGCGGACCTTTTCCATTATTTAAATTTCATCATTGACGCCAAGTGAGCCCAGAAACTGTCAAGCTGAAATACTATGAGCAAAACTGGCCTTATACGTTCCTCTATTTTAATGGAAACTTTCAGAACTTGAAGATTTGTAACTATTTGTAGGATAGCCGGATATTTGTAACCCAACCCAGAAAGTTTAAGTATGTTCCTCAGGTTTGGATTTTCAGTGTAAATGTTGCTATTGAGCTCAAACTGATACTATTTGAGCCAATTAAAATTTTGTTATCAATACTTATGCCATTTTTGAAAAGCACGTATTTGACAACTCTGTGTAGTCAGGCACTGTGCTAGTCTCCTCAAAGAGGAGTAAGCCAAGGACCTTGCTCCCAAAGAGCTCACGTTACTGGGGCCATACACAAATTAGTTTCATAAGGAAGACTGAAATGAGTATTTAAAAATGGTACGCACCAAGGGGGTGGGCGCTCAGGGGCACGGGCATAAATTCTGCCTGGTAAACTCAAAGAGTGCTTCTCCAAGGAAGTGGGTTTTTTGTGTATTTTAAGTCTTAAAGGGTTTCAGACAATACCGAGAGTAAAGAAAACTAAAAATGTAGGGAATGTAAACATAGGTTGTAGATGTAACAATGAGACGGCAATAAACCCACACGATCCCAAAACCCATGTCAAGCAAGAACAGCTTAGAGCGTTCTTTTTCCTTAGTCCAGGTATGTGTGAGTTTGGGGAGATGTGTAGGCAAGGGAAGGATGAGGCATCTCTGGACCTTCCTCAAGGCTCCACCCCCCCCCCACCCCCCACCCCGTCCCAACATACTACACGTGGGCACTTGTCCATAGACACCATGAGTTCTGCAGTATTAAAGTACTTGGGCTTGCCTGGACATTCCATTGCCTTCCCGCCTTCAAATGTTATACATTCCACTCCACCCCTCCCTGCCTATGGGTCTCCTTCTTCTCCCTCCCACCTGGTTGATTCACTCTTATCATTCAAGATCAAATTCCAGGAACTCATAAATCTATTTATATTAGGAGACTTCTGGATACAAGTGACGGAAACTTGACTCAAGCCTGTATAGTCAGAAGAGGGAAATCGTTGGCTCACGTAACTGGGACAGGGAGATGATGGAGATTGCATTAAGGTTTAAATGTTATAATTAGGACATTAGTGTACTTTCTGTTCCTCTCACCCCTGCTTCAATCTCAGCAGATCTTTGCGTGTGGGGTCAAGTTGACCCTCGACAATGTTGAGTCTTCATTGTCTGTGTGTGTCACAATCTTAGAGAACGAGACCCCTCTTTCAGAGTCCGTGTGAAATCTCATGGTGGGGCCTTGGCGGTGTTTGTTAGATGTAATCATCCACATTTAAAAAACTCTGTGATCAGGGCATCACATTTACTTGCTCATCTTCACCAAACCACATAGAATGGGTTTTCCTCAGGGAAGATTATCTCTAGTATCCAGAGAAAGGTTAAAGGCAGGCCGGAGAAGCAAAAGCAAACAAAGCAATGAATGAGACAGTCAGATTACTACTCTCCTCTTTGTCATTTGTCATGCCAACCGGATGGTCTATTTTCTCCACTCGGTGAGGACTGAGGCTATCGTAGGCAGCATTTAGGGGACTGGATCCAGATGGCCATGGTGGGAGTCTGCCCTGCCCCTGTAGTTGGACTAGGTACTGATGAGTGGGGGCTCAGTGAATGTTGGTGAGTGAGGGAGAGCGTGAATGGGAAAGTGAGTAAACACAAATGTTGCAGAATAAGTGGGTCAGGTAATACCATCTCTGTCTTGTAGTTTTAGTCCATCGTTTCTAGCCTGGACTACTTTAATTGCCTTTTAATTAACCTTCGTATCACCAGTCTCGGCCTCCTCTAATCCGTTCTTTACACAGCAACCAAATTGATATTTAAAAAAATGCAAATATGATCATGGTTTTCCTCTGCTTCAAGCCTTTCCTTGCATTTGGGATACTGAATAAACATTTCTGCAGGGCTTCTAGAGACCTTTAGGGCCTGGGTTTTGTCTGCTTCTCCAGGCTCACGTCTTCTACTCTCAACACTTCCAACACCGGCCATCCCTGCCCCGTATGCCCAACCCCAAATGCATGTGTACTTCATACTCTGGTCTTTGCAAATTGCTTTTACTTCCTCCAAGGCATCAAGTTCTCTCCTGCCCTCAGGCCTTTGTTCCATCTCCCTGGGGTGCTCCTTCTCTCCTTTCCCTTTCCACCTGGCCAATTTCCACTCATGCTTCCGAGCCTAGCCGACACACCCCTAATAAATGAGGATTTCTGGGACTTGCAACCACCACCCCTCATGCACTCTCCCGCAGGGCTCCCTCCCCTCATAGAGGCCCCTGGGGTCCTCTACTGTAACTGCTTATCTCATCTGCATCACTGCTGGCTAGACTATGTTCTGGGGGTGTGGATATACATATGTTGTATTCACCGTTGTATTTCCACCACCTACATAGGACCTGGCACTGATAAATGAATGAATCAATGAAGGTGTGTATTTATTGAGTCTCTACAGTAGGCCAGGTATTTGGTATGGACTGATGTCAGGAGTGATCCTGGCACAGCCCCTCCCCAGAAGGGGTTCCTTGTCTGCAGTGCAGAGAAGTTGTAAATGGCAGAGCTTTGTGTTGAACCCAGTCCTGACTCCAGATTCAGGCTCTTCACCCCACTTCAGCTGCCCCTGTATTGATACGCAGATCCATACAGAAAGAGCAGCTTGTGATTGGCCTTGGCTGGGCTGGGTTTGGATGGGGAGGGAGCCCGAGAATCTCACGCCAGAGTCAAAGCTCTGTGAAATGGCATTTAGGTCAAGAGCCAGGTTCCAAATCATTGTTTTCTGATTCATCTGTAGAGAGGCAGTTGATAGTCTTTGGCTTTAGAAAATGTGTTGGGACTAACATTTCATTCCCATTTGTACATCAAAACATGGACCTCAAAAATACCTTAATGGATAATGCAAGTTTAGGTGTTTTTTGCTGGTGGTTCTTCATCAGGCTCCGATGGCGAGGACTAAGGCTATTGTAGGCAGCAGTTAGGAGACCCGACTTCTAGTCTCAGTCTGACCAGCAGCATTTATGTGATGACTTTTGGGGAAGGACGTCCCCCTCTAACCCCTCGAGAATCAACCTTCATCAATCTAAAGCTGCTATGGAGGGGCGCCTGGGTGGATCCGTTGGTTGGGCGTCCGACTTCGGCTCAGGTCACGATCTCACAGTCCGTGAGTTCGAGCCCCGCGTCGGGCTCTGTGCTGACAGCTCGGACCCTGGAGCCTGCTTCGGATTCTGTGTCTCCCTCTCTCTCTGCCCCTCCCCTGCTCATGCTCTGTCTCTCTCTGTCTCAAAAATAAATAAAAGCATTAAAAAAATTAAAAAAAAAATAAAGCTGCTCTGGAAACATCATAGTCTTTGCTGGTGTTTGGTTTATTATAAAACCCAGTTCTACCCAGTTAGACGTGACAGGCAGTGTGTGAGGGGCTTCATATTCAAGTAAAAATCAGAGCCTTGAGAGGGAAAGCATTTGGCCCCTCCTCCTTTTTTCCTGCAAAGGATATCATGGAAAGGACATGTCTGGAGCTGAAGTTTGTCTGTGACCCTAAGGCAATAAACAAAGGAAAAGAAAAGGTCGAGGTCCTGAGAATAGCTGACTAGGAAGACTGGAAAGAGTCTGAGTGTTTGCTGGCCCAGTTAAGCCCCAGAAAAAAAGCTCTGGCCTTCCGATCCCACAAAGTATTTTGATGTCTTTATTTCTCAGAGCCTCTCTTTGCTGGGTTTTCTACCACCTGCAGACAAAGCATTCCTAATGGATACAGATGGAGTCCATTAGATTACAGCTGTTACAGTATACCAAAGGCAACGACAAACAAACCCAAATGATCTTCTGATTGGAGCCGGTCAATGATCATTCTAGGCTTGTCTTGATTTGCCCATCTGCCAAATGGGGAAAACATAGCCACCTTGAGAAATGCCAGTGAGGAAATGCACAATGGCGTTAACTTTGTAGATACGAAGGTGGTCTTTAAATCTCTGTGTTTGACCTTCAATCTGTCTCATGTAGACTGTCCTTGAAATTCATATTTCTAGACTTGCTACCAAGCAGGGAAAGGAGCAAGGTCATTGGAGCAAGGCCCTACCAGGGTTTGTACACCAGATCTTCTGCTGCGCAGGTGGTGTGGCCTTAACATTGTTGTGTCATTGTGTTCTCCATAAAGTAGCTACTTCGTTTATGAGACAGACATGTATCATACCTCGAGGGGGTAATGTGTTATTCTTTCAGTGTAACTTTCTTGTCCAGGAGGAGTACTGCACTTCCTTTTGCTTGATTTTGCCCAGGAGTGATAACATGCTTCTGCTCCCTTGATCTTCAGAAGTTCATCTCCTGTCCCCCTGGCCTCTCACATCCAGTCAGTGGCGGGACTGGCCATTCCTTTTGTGTGCGTATTCAGAAGGGAGTTTCACTGAAGCTCTGAGTAAGCGGAGGGCAGTAATGGGAGGGGAGGCTGGCAAGTTTGAGCTGTGTCCAGAGGGTGAGGGGGCTTTATTGCAAGCTAAGGGTTGTGGTGTTATGCTGCGGGCACAGCAGAGCTGTGGGAGACACCCCACCAGCAGAAAAGAAAAACAGAAAGCCTGGGCAGAAGAAAAGCAATGGTGAGGATACCGGGGCATCCATTCTTACCTTGCTTTATAGATACCACCAGTCAGTCTGCTGAATCATGTAAAGCTTTTGTGATTAGGGAATAGGCCAGAGAGCCCAAAGTCTAAAGAAAATTCCAATGTTTTGTTTGGGTATTTTGAAAGCCCAAGAATTTGTGTGTACTGGGGGGAGGGTGCGTGGGAGTGATAAAAACAATCAGCCAGGGCAAAATGGGCACTTTTGGAAAGTCTTCCCTTCTGCAAAATACTTACCCTTTTCATATCCGGATATACAAGACCTCTGAGTGCAGACCCATTGAGTTTTATGACCGGAGATAACAATTAGCGGTCACAAATCTAGAAAATGAAATCGCATCTACATTCACAAAAAAATAGAGATAGGGAGGATAGTAGGGGTAACACAGATTGTGCCCTTTTATAAAAAAGAAGAAAAAAAATGGAAACTCAGAGTGAGAAATGACTTGCCCAAGGTTAAACAGAACCATGGTATACTTATTTTTGATGTAAAATAGTGGAAAGGAAAGTTTAGGGCAAAATGCCAGTGAGCATTGGTTTACTTATTATGGAGTTTCCCCTCTACTCTCCATCTTGCTGCTTTATTGAATACCTATTATTTGGGGGCACCATTATAGATTCTGGAGCTATAGAAGCCTAGATGGAGAGAGGCCTCCAGAAACACGTCCACAGAACCATCCCTTTAGGAATAATGGCTTTGTAGAGGTTCCTTGGAATGTGACACATATTCAAATGATGTCAGACTATCATCTTCCGCTGCAGCTGCTGACTGATGTAAAGGGCCACATGAAAAACAGGTGGATAGGACTTGAAAAAAGTCACCACTTGGGACCGTTTGGTTTTGGTCCTCGTAGGGAATTCCAGTGCTGACGAGCTGGTTTGGGTCCAATGGATTACCTGGGAACTGCATGTGGCCCAACCCAGCTCCTCACCAAGGAAAGAGACCCTCTGTCCCTTAGACCACAGAGGCCTGTCCAAAGGCTGTCTTGTGCCTGGGGCAGCTTCCTGCTAGACATCTCACGTGTGAGTGAAGCTCTTTCTTCCACTGGTCCCGTGGGCTGCCCCCCAGTGTGGAGAAGGAGAAAGAGATACATTCTCAAGGAACCAAAGACTCTCCAGAGGGAAGGCCACATGGCACAGATGTGAGCGCCTTCACTTGACTCTTGCTTCTCACTCCAAAAGTCCTTTCTCCTGTTCCACCTCCAACACCCAGCCAACCATCCCCACCCCCAGATCAGCAGTCTAGTAACATCCTCGACTTCATCCGTATCTGAACCTCCTTCTCTGGCTGATGTTGGACAAGGAGTTGGATCTTCCCTGGGGACCATTGTCACCAACCATAACCAGGAGACCTCCTCTGGTTGCGGAGGATCTGAGAAAATCCTGTAAACGTGCTTGTGGTTGGAGTTTGGAGAGATTTCCAAGATGCTGCATTTAGTTGCATTTTCATATGGGATTTACTTGTTTGGTTGCTTCATTCATCCAATAACAATTTATGACATCCTACTTGTGCTAGGCATATCTTAGAGGGGCCCCTTGCCCTTCTTGTACCTACCACGGTGCACTAGGTGCTAACATAGAGGTCGGACTCCAGTGGTAGAGACACCAAGGTAGTAAGAAAATTACCATCTTTCATCAGGTCAAATATATTATCGATTGTCATTTGCACCACTACTTTATGGGCCACTAAAAGAAAGAAATATAATGCCAAGAAAACTCATGTGCTGTAGTGGACACTTGTGATCCCTCCTGCCACCTGCTGTCCTACAGCTGTGGTGGTCACACGCCCATTTGTCAGAGATCTGCATCTTATATGCACCAGGGGGACTTCTTTTTTTTCTTTTTAATCTGCTTCGCTTCTTAGATGCCACAAGAGCTCTCATCCCAGACGACAGAGATGACCCTGACGTTAGGGGAGTCAATGGCATGGACATATGGGTGTCGGCATTTAGTGCCTCAAGCCAACCCTGCTCCCCAGGGGGACTGAAGCCAAGACTTGCCATCAGTTGTAAGATGCATCCTGATTTCAAAGATGTTAAACCGTGAAAAAAAAAAAAAAAAGATGATCCTAGAAATGACGAGGATGGTGATAGTGTTGGCAATTGGTGCTACGGAGAGAAATTAGCAGGAGAATTTTAGGCAGGGTGTCTAGAGAGTCTCACTGACAGATGAGTTTCAAGAAAAGACTGGAAGGCTGTGCAAGGCTTATGGATATTTGAGGGGGACTCAGTCCAGGAAGGGGGTGCAAGCCGTGCAACGGGACTGAGGAAGGCGTGTGCCTAGCCTGTCCTAGGGACAAGGAGGGGACGAGGGCATCTGGAATGTGACAAAAGAAAGGGCAGAAAAATATAAAATGAAGGCAGACAGAAAACCAGAGTCAGTCTGTAGAGAACTTTAGGTTATTTTCAGGTTTTTGGTCTTGCACTGGGTGAGCTGGGAAGCCAAACCGTGGGGGGGGGGGGGGGGGGGGGTGGGCGCCAGCAGAAATGTTATGAACTGATGTAAATTTTAATGGGGTCTGCTTGCTGGGTTGAGATAGGCTGGAGGGAGGCAAGAGTAGAAGCAGAGAGACCAATGAGGAGGTTACTGCAGTTCGGGCAAGGGTCAATGGCCGCTTGGACCAGAGTAGCAGCGGGGAAGGTAGTGAGGGGTGGTCAGTGTGCAGATACACGTTCAGGGTAGAGCTGGACGCATTTTCTCACAGACTGTATGTGGGGAATGAAGGAGAAGGGTCAAGGATGACTCCAACGTCACTATCTGTGTTACATTTCTATCTTCCTTTCAATTTGGGTCACTTGACCTCCCCCCTGCATTCACACCCATGGGCTTCCAGAACATTCTGTACTTCTCTGGATGACAGATCATAGAGCACCCCGGGCCTCAGTTTCCTCATCTGTCAAACAGAGACAGTATTAGCAATGCAGACCTCATGGAGTTTTTGTGAGGATTAAAATAGATACTATATGGAAAGCAGATACTATATGCTGGGTACTTTTCAGCGCATGCCTCAGTGTTTCTTCAATAAATGTGAGCTATTATTTCCATTATGTGATGATTTCTATGCACAAAACTGTTTGTGCTGCTTGCCTCTGGATGCCGAGTGTGGGAGAGGTGGGCTCAGCCATCGGCTCCTGCCGGGCTGGCCTCTGCCCACCTGCTTCCCAGCAAAACACACTTGGCAAGACAGGAGGAAGGATAGGATTGGTCAGAACCCAAGACATACACTGAGTGACCTTGGACCAGGAGGCAGAACTCCCCGGCCAGATGGGCAGGAGCCCCTGCATCCCTCTTTCTTGCCCTTCCTCCCTCTTTTGCCCTCACAAAACGTAAGCAGACCCAGGAAGGGCCTGTTTCCTCAGGCCAGGTCTGGCAGGGGTGCTCTCTCTTCCCGGTCCCTTGTCAAGGAAAACGAGGGAGGATTCAGAGCCCTATTATGATGCAACCATCTCTCTTTGGCTGTCTGGTTCAAATAGCACAGTTCTGGAAAGTTGTCTGAAGGCCGCAGCCTGGGCACATTCTAATAGAGGGTCACATTGAACTTCCCAAACAGCCGCCGTTCTGCACACCTGAGAGCCTCCGCCTACCTAGCTTCCCTTCTCCTCCCTCGTGTCTTGCTAGAAAGCTCATCTCCTTCTTTTGCGTCCATCCAGAAAACTCACGACAAACCAAAGCACTCCCTCTGTGTGACACAGAAGGGGTGAACAGGGGCCTCGTTGTCAAACGGGGTCAGAGCCGTGCATTTTGGCTGTATTCTCCCCATTTGTACTCTGTCTCCTCCTTGATCCTTTGTTTTACTCCTTTAAGTGGTGGGGTTGTTATCCTGGAGAGAAAGGGCAGGTTCCATCTGAGCTCCACATGAGTTCGACCATGACCACTTCTTACATGGAAAGACCGTGGAGGTGGGGGAGAGGCTTGGTTTGGATCAGCAGGCAAAGGGGGAAAAGACAAAGAAAGGAGCCCGGAAGCAGAGTGGCCCTGCCCTTGGGTACAGACTACATTGACGATGCCAGCTGTGCGGTGGCAGGACATCTGGGAGGGCACGCTGGCTGGCAGTCACATCAGAGAAGCCTAGTAAAATCTGAGTAAGTCAGCCATGGGATGCGTGTGGCATTTCATTCAAGGATCCGCTATTGAAAAGGCTCTGTATCGTGTGCTGAGGGGTCTACTCAGCTCCTTAGCGTCTCTCCAGAAATAATTTCATGTAGGAGGGGAGGTAAGGTGTCTCTTTGTGTGGGTCCACCCTGAATATCCCTCTGATGTCCCCCAGATGGGGTTGTAGCAGCTCTAGGTGCGACCCAGCAAAAGTATTGTCCTAGTGAGGTGAGCTTGGGACCTAGGTTCACATGGGAGATATTGCCCAGATTGGCTGGAATTAACCCCAGACTGGAGTGGGTGCTGGGGATCACTCTCCTGAGGAGTAGGGTAGAATCGCCAAAGACCTCTCTACCTCAGAGTTCTCACTTTCCCTTGCTTCCCTTTGCTCCCATCACCTGTCTCTCTTTGCTTCCCCCACTGACTCTTCTTCCAGAACATTCCATCAGCAGGGGGGCAGCCGAAGTCCTGAGGGATAGGGGCCTTACTGTCCTGGGCCTTAGCTTCCTTATGTCTCAACTAGGAGAGAATGCGTCTGTGTTCAGATCTCTCCCTGCCTTGACATCTTGCGAGTCAAAGCCAGCTTTTCTTTTTTCCTGCCTCCGGGCATATTGATGTCGAAACATTCTCCGTGTTCTGGCTAAAACCAACTGGACACAGATGCCATCCTGTTCCTCAGCATCCCACTCTAGACTTGTGTTTATCTCCCTGCTCTGAGAAAATTAAGTAGCTCTTCCCCGTGTTTAATTAAGATCTCTTGTTGTAGGCAATTTCCTCCTGAGTAGATTTCATGAATGTAGAGAGCCATAACTGAATGCCTTTTTCATATAGAGCATTCATATGCTCACATATACAAGTTAATCTTCGTTTACAGCCCTAAATTTAGTCCCGTTTGGGCCTCATTTCCATGCATTTGCATGTTAATATTCATACTTATGTAGATATATTCCTGGATTCAATGGGAAAGAATATCCCACGCAGAAGGTTGAAAATGACAATTTATTCATAGAACTTGATCCTAAGATTCAAGAGAACTTCATTGGGCAAGGTTGCCAAACTAAATATCAAGCTGCTTTTCCTGTACTGTGTGAAAATGGTTATGAATTATGTCTTCTCATTTGTCTCTGCCAAAAGGGGAGCAGAGGTAGAAGGCACATGTGGAAGCCATCCCCTGGCAAGATAGTTCCGAAGAATGACATCAGGTCTCTGAGGTGTGACAGGCATCTGGGAGGAAATGGGCCACCTGGGTGCCAGAAATGTCAGTCCCTTGCCATGCGGATACCATTTGGAAAATGTATGGTCCCTGGCAGCCACCACGGGTCCCTTCTGATATATGGCTTCTCTGTCTACGACTTAAGTGAAAACAAGCAGCTAGCGAGGTGTGGTATTAGAATATCCACGGCACTCACAATCCCTAGGAGGTAGGACCCCAACCTGGGAAGCTAATATTTATCAACTCCCTGCTACGTGCTGAGGGACGTCCTGTTTTTTTGTATGGTGCCTCGCCGCCTTGTAAAAATGTCTCTGTTGGACATATATGATTACTTCCATTTTTCAGATAAAGACACTGAGGCTCAAGGGAGGAAGAGTGACTTGGCCAGGCTGAGTAGATGGCAGAACCAAGTACCGAAATCAGATGTGTCTGATCTCCATGCTCATATTCATTTCTGCTTAACAGGGTTTTGCTAGTTTGAAACGAAGTACATCTTGGATGCCTTTGAGGTGAAAAGCTTTGGATAACTTCTCTGATTTATTTTCTTCTGCTAAGCCTCATTCAAGATTAATGTTAAAACAGGTTCTCTGAGCTCTGTCCCACTAGGAAAACAAACAAACAAAAAAACTGAATCAAGAATTGCATGTTAAAGCTTTTTGGGGGTGGTGTAATACCAGGGCAGCAAGAGAGAGGGTGAAGGAAAAGTGAGATGTGAAAGGAGAAAAAGCAAATACAAGGAGGTTCACTGAAGCCGGGCACACGTCCGTAGGGAAACACAGCTCATTGTTGGCACGAGGGACATCTTTAGACAGGCTGAATGACAGTGTTTCCTCAGGAGAGTCAGTCCGGGGAAGAGGAGGAAGATACCTTCTGTCTTACTGGTCCACATTGCCCCACAGGGTGTTATGTTTGTGCACCTGTGTTTCGAGACCGTATTCCCCCACCTCTCCAGGCAGCCCCTGAATAAGCCAGACCGTGTACCATGGTGACATCTTTCATCGGAAGTCAGAAGGGACAGGAAGAATCAGATCTTTTGTAGGTCCAGTTGGATTGGACCTGGATGTGGGAGGTACAGCGGCCGGTGTGACAGAGGACATGCCAGAGCCCAACCCTCAGCCAGGTAAGGATGAGACATCCAGTATTGGATGATGGGAGCTAGCACCCCAAACCTGGGGCCTTGGTGGTGCCACGGGAATCTGAAGAAGCATATAAACAAGGATATGTAAATCTCCCACCCCTGAGCTCAGATCCACTCACTCTCTTAGAACACCTTGATCTCACACTATGATACTAGAACAAGATGGACTCATTTCTTCCACTTCTCCAGGGTGGTGGCCGGTTGTAATCTCCTCAAAATATTTAAATAGAATTCACAAACCAGCCACAATCCCTGGTATCATAACTGATCCTGGAAACATAAGTCATGTTCATCATCTCTTTCCCTATCGCTCATTTGAGATTTTCCCTACTCTTGGACAGCACTTTGGCTGTTCAAGGTTGCTTGACTAGTGACCCAGGTCTGCATTCCAGAGGGTTCTGAGGCTCTAATTCCTAGCCCTTGATAGGCCATGACTACTCCAATTCACCATTCACAATACACAAGAGCACACCACAGTGCGTACCTGGTGTTTAAATAAACTTCCCTTCCCCCATTGTGTAGCAATCCTGGAAATCAGGGTCAAATACATTCATCAGGTCAACGTCTCATTTATTTTCCTGCTGGTTTCTTGGCATGGGGGGGGGGGTGCCCAAAGTGGCCACGCGCAGTCACGGTTTCCTGTTCAGCTTCCTGCTTCGAAGTAGGACATTAAACCAGGTAGAGTCTAAGGTGGAAGGGATAGGAAGCAGGTGGGTCACTGGGAGTGACAGCATCAGGGGTCAACTCTACTTTCCAATCTGTGGTTTCCGTCCCCATTTGAGGGCACAGAACTATATAGCAGGTTAATGCAGGAGCGGGTAAACTTTTTCTGTAAAGGGCCACTTAACAAACATTTTAGACTTTGTGGGCCCGACCATCTCCGTTGCAGCTTTTCATATCCCCCATGTTGGCGTGAAAGCAGCCACCGACAAAGTGCAAACAAGTGAAATGGCTGTGTCTCAATAAAACTTTATTTACGTAGCATGCCTCGAGTCAGATCTGGCTTGCAGAGGGTAGCTTGCCGACCCTTAATTTGACATATATACCAAATCCTGGAAACAAGTGTTGCAACTCCATAAGGCATCGTCTCCAGGTTGTTGTCTTAGCTGTGCCTTTGAGCACGTGAGCACTGATTCTCTCAGACCACAGACTTCTGGGTTATGGCATACAGAGCTGGATCAGGGACGCTTGTGGCTCACTGGGCCCGTCGCTGCCTCTTTATATCGAATGGCTCCCTCGGTCTGCAGTGATGTGGTGGGAGATAACATGGATTGTAAGTCCTGGGCTGCTGCTGTTGATGGAGGCACTGTAGTCAGGAAGGAAAACTAATATCTCGAGTGTGTATCTATTCCAGGGAGGACAAATCACCACCCCTACAAGGTAGAAGGTGTCTGATATAATCAACCGCCCATTTAATGGCTCACTTATCTCCCTGAAGAATGATGCCACACAGAGGATTTGTGTTGGTCTCTGCTGGCACGTTGGGAATCCAACAGTGTCAGCGGCTATCCTCCTGGATAGAGGAGACCTGCAAATTCATGCACAAACTCCATCTGTGTCACCACAGACAATATGTTCCTGGGCCCACCGTGCAAGAATTGGAGAGAGGCTGCCTGCCATCCACAGGATGAGTTATTCCACCCACTTGACTCTTGAGTGCCTCTTGTGTGGTGAATGAGCTCTGAGCATCAACCTGAGACATAAAGATCCACCTGCTTTGTGGCCAGCACTCTTGATTCTTTCGCATGGTCTCTCCCAGACTTTCTTTCCCATGATCTTCTGGCCGTGTGTCTACCAAGCTCCCGACCAATCATCCAAGCTGTTACCCACTACCCAGGGGGCAGTGTATATCCGCACCTCGGTCCCCTCTCCCTGTGAGTAAAGTGGATGTATGGTCACATATCTGCACATCTGCTTCTCGTCTGTGGCTTTTCAGAGCCGTCCTGAGGTGAGGCTGTAACAAGGTGGCTAAGGTCTTTCCTTATCTGCCACTTGATCATAGGGATACCTTGTTCCCTCCCTATTAGATCACTGTAAGGTCAAGAAGAGGCGTCACTGTAACAGACACAGGTGGCCTGGATGTCTGCACCATCTTCAGTGAAGTTTTCCCAGACCCTCTTGACTTGCTTCGGTCTGGCTCTGAACATACCCCACCCACCATGCAATGAACCCTGCTCACCTGCCGGCACGTGTAACTCTACACGTGTAGGTCAGATAGCAGAAGCACTTGGCGTTTCGTGGTGATATGCTAGTCTCTACTGCCAGGAGGAAATTTTCAAATGCAGAGAATTTCTCTGAGGCCGAGATGAATAGCATTGTTCTCGA
Source organism: Leopardus geoffroyi (assembly GCF_018350155.1). Taxonomy (NCBI): domain Eukaryota; kingdom Metazoa; phylum Chordata; class Mammalia; order Carnivora; family Felidae; genus Leopardus; species Leopardus geoffroyi. The sequence goes on along the minus strand of NC_059338.1, from coordinate 77,114,475 downwards.
AGTTTAAGAGTCTGCCCACACCTTATGGGATTTGTCAGAGACCCTAGATGCCAGTGTAATCTGCCTTGGAGGCCTCAACACCATGGAATCTTCCAGGTCATAAAGCTCAAGGCCTAGAGAGTTCACACTGATTTCTGACCCTGCTACACAGTCTTACCCTGGCCCTCAATCAAAAGTAGGAACTTCTGAATCGCTCAATTAATGATGCAGCACAAGATTCCCAAAGCCATTAGGTACTGCCCCCCAGTTCAAAAAAAGCTCACCAAATGCTGTGCCTCTTTTTTAGGGATAAAAATTCCAGGTGGGAACAAACCCGCCCTTTCACTGGAGGGAATGTTCTGGTATCTGAACACTGGACCCTTAAAAACTTCGCTGAGTCACCACGGAGTTTATCGCCGATCTTTTGGATCACCCATAACTAAAAGGACACTTGGAATACTTGCTACCTGTACTCTTCCAGTCCGGTTAACATGATGTCTTCAATATGGTGAGCTAGTTTGATGCCCGAGAGTGCCAGGATGATCAAGGTCCTTGCAGAGTATTTTTAATGGAAAACTGGAGGGTTATAACCTGGAGGCGGGAGGTGGGGATCTCCTATCTTTGCATGTAAATGTGAATGACGTTGGATCCTCTTTACTGATGGTGAGGAGAAGAAAGTTCACCCAATCGATAGCCATGTGCCAAGTTGCGGGAAGCCACGTCCCCCAGCTGCAGTACCTGGTTCAACGCTGCGAGTGGAGCCTGCACCTGATTTGGAGCCACATCGGAATCTGCAAATGATGGAAGAGGCCAGAGTCATCACGAGACTGGATGGGCCTGACATGTGGCTTCTGTCATGGTGGCAGCATCGGAGGCGGGTCTAAGGCTAGTCCTCACCCCAGGGGAGTTTAAGACAGTGGGCCATGTTAAGTAGCAGTGCTGGGGTTTTCCAGTGAAAAAGATGCTAAGGTCCAGAGACAGGTGGAAACAAATAATGTGCTTCTTGGAGGCACGTTAACTGGGTCCGGTTTGCAAGATGATAATGAGATGAACTTTTAGAGGTTTATTTCCTCCTATAAAATCCTCCTGCCAGAGCATATAAGCTTATGGCAACATACAGTCACCCATCCTGGTAGATAGGTGTCTCTCACGGCTTCTGACATGTTTCTGAAGACAAGATGGACTCACACACGGCAACGCTGTCTACAAGGTCAGGAGCTCCCATTTTGCCAGGCACATAACCTATTTCTCCTCCCAGCCCTTGAATGATGCTTATTTTTTCAATAATCAGCAACACTACCCATTAGCTGTCGACTTAGGCCCAAGGATTTTCATGAAGAAATAACTGTTTGAGTAATAGTATTTACCATACAGATTTTTTTTGTGTGAATATTAAATTAGATCGTACACAAAAAGTGTTCATCAGAGTGCCGGACACATAGCAAGGACTCTGCTTCCAATACTCGTTACTGGCACCATCATTTTAGAAGTTGCTGACCATAACTATTGCAAAAGATAGGTTCGGGGCGCCTGGGTGGCTCAGTGGGTTGAGCGTCCGACTTCGGCTCAGGTCATGATCTCACGGTTCGGGGGTTCGAGCCCCGCATTGGGCTCTGTGTTGACAGCTCGGAGCCTGGGGCCTGCTTCCGAGTCTGTGTCCCCCTCTGTCTCTGCTCCTCCCCTGCTCACACGCTGTCTCTCTCTCAAAAATAAATAAAGATTAAAAAAAAAAAGACAAAGACAATTTCACCAGCTAATAGAGATCTTTGTTGAGACTTCATGTTGGCTAATACAGCAAGACCTTCTGGACGCTGGGTTGTGGAATATTCTCTGGACACCATTCCCTATTACTAGTCCCCCAGCTTTTTCCACGCCCCCCACTCTACTGGCATTGTTCATGTTCCAATGGCCAGAGTGTATTATCTTCCCTTCACTCTGCAGGCTGTTATTCATCTAGGGGCTTACCTACCCAATGGAGGCTGACGTTTTCTCTTGGTCCTATTGAAATCTTACCCACTGCTTCATTACACCGTAGTACATTTATCTAAGTTCTGTCTCCTCTAATTTGTGAACTTCATAGGAGCGGGAATATATCTTAATCATCCTGAAATCCTTGAGGAATAGCAGAAAGCTTGACATAAATTAGGTGCTCATTCAACATTTGTTGAATAAAAGCGATGAATGACTTTATGATGTTACACATGAGTTTATCTTTATTATATTCAAGGTATTATCTTTTCTGCTCAAAAATAAGGACGAAAAAGGACTTTTTAACAATTTGGGATATTCCCACTCTATCTCAATAGAATACCGAACAAATTAAAATAGGAAGTCAAGCCATTCAGGTTCAGGGTGTCATTCAAATACAGGAAATTGAAGGAAGAGGAACAGGTTTTATTTGTTTCCAAACCTACAGTAATTAAAACAGTATGGTGTTGACACAAAGACAGACATATAGACCAATGGGATAGAATAGAGGGCTTAGAAATCAATCCATGTATATATGGTTAATTGTTGACAAGGTACCAAGAATACACAATGCAGAAAGGATAGTCTTTTCAACAAATGACGTTGGGAAAACTGGATATCCATATGCAAAAGAAATCAATTCAAAAATCAATTCAAAATAGATTAGACTTACATGTAAGACCCAGAAATGTCAAAAAACAAAAAAAAAAACAAAAAAAAAAAACAACCCAGAAGTAAAAGCTTCATGTCTTTAGTCTTGGCAATGTATTTCACGGACTTGATGACAAATGCATAAGTTAAAGCGGCAAAATTAAATGTGTAGGATTACATAAAACCAAAAAGCTTTTGCCCAGCAAAAGAAACGATCAACAGAATGAAAATAGAAATTTCTCTAAAGAAGACATACAAATGGCCAAGAGGTATATGACAAGATGCTCAACATCACTAACTCAACATCATCATCAGGGAAATAATGCAAATCAAAACCACAATGAGATGTAACCTCACACATACATGATGGCTACTATAAAAAAAATAAAGACAACAAATGTTGGCAAGGATGTAGAGAAATTGGAACTCTTGCCACTGTTGGTGGGAATGCAAAATGGTACAGCCGCTATGGAGAAAAAAAAAAAAGTATGGAAGGTCTTTTAAACATTCAGAATAGAACTACTATATGATTTAGCAATCCCACTGCTGGGGATTTGCCCAAAAGAATTGAAATCCAGATCTCAAAGACATTTCTGCACTTCAATGTTTATTGCAGTGTTATTCACAATAACCAAGATATGAAAATAAACCCTAATGCCTATCCACAGATGAATGGGTAAAATAACGAATCACTTACAAACAATGGAGTATTCAGCCTTAAAAAAGAAGGAAATCTTGCCTTTTGCAACAACATAGACAAATCTGGAGGACATTATGCTAAGTGAAGTAAGTTCTCACAGAAGACAAATACTGCATGGTTCCATTTATATGCAGGATCTAAAATAGACAAACCATAGGAGCAAGGAATAGAATGGTGGTTGCCAGCCACTGAGGAAAGAGGAAATAGGAAGTTGTTAATCAATACATAGAAGTTTCAGTTATGCAAGATGAGTAAGTTCTAGAGATCTAATGTGGCTTTAGATAACACCACTGTATTGCACACTCAAAAATCTGCTAAGAGGGTAATCTTATGTTAAGAGTGCTTACCAAAACAAACAAAAAAAATGATTAAAAAATTTAATTAAAATGAGAAAAAAACTGGAAGGGGAATCTTAAATGACTCAAAAGTGGTCTTTATTTACTTGAACTGAGCTGACATCATTGCTAATCAATTCAGTTGGAACTTGGCCTTGCCATTTGAGACTGTGAGATTTTGGTATATGCTGGAAGGATTGTAGGCATTTGGAAGCGGTGAATTGCATGTGTGTGGAGCTGGGGGTGGAGGAGAACAGATATGATACAGAATTCATGCAGAGGGATGTTTCTGGGCACAGATGCGGAGATTCACAGATCAGTGTTCAGAGGGAACTCTGATAAGCTCGGTATGGCTGGGAGGTCATCGGGAAGGAGGCAGATGGTGAGAGAGATTGATAGACAGGCAGGGAGGGGTCACCTAACAGAAGTCTTTTTTCCCTTATTTATAACAATTGGAATTTGATCCCAAGTTTGGGTCTTGCGGACATATTGAAATACTTAAGCCATCCAGCAATAACTTGTGTATCCGTAGGGCAGATGAAATAAAGAAGAATTTGTGTTGGAAATCTGTGGATGTCGACCCCTCGCCCCTCCTTTCCTTACGATGTAAGAAGTAGACTTGAAAGCCAGTAATCGCACTTGTGATTGGGCAGACCAGTTCCCATGACCCCTTGGTGTTCAGGGCTCCCTGATAGAACTAAATTCAGGAAGACAGCTCAAATCCAAGCCAGAATGAGGCTTCTTCCCACCTCCCCCAACTCACAAAGACAGATCGCCAGCAGCAACAGTGTGCTCTACCAAGAAGACACTTGTCCAGCCCTTGGAATACAGGAGGCGCTTTCATTCATGCATCCAGAGTCTGGTGGAGGAGAGAGGATGAGCGAGCCAATGTCCAGGACTGCGCTGGCTTTTTGGGCCAGTGGCTCTGCCCTCAGCTCCCACAGTCCGGTGTGGGTCACACCACTGAGGCACGTTAATCCGATGGGTCACTCCCTTTCCCATGGTGGGGGCCCAGGTGAGGTAGGTGTTCGTGCCAGCTCTGTTCCTCCCTGGGAGTGAAATGGGGATCTCCTCATCTTTATGGAAACTGAGCTGTTGTGAGGAGAGAGAGAAGATTGGGGGATACATAAGAGCTCCTGCTGACCAGTGTGCCCAGACTTAGAAAAGCCAGTAGGAAGATTATGACATCCACAGCCCGCCTGGAGGATGATCGGCCCTCCGATAAGGAACCCGTTACGGAATGGAGACGAATTCATGAGATGAAGCAGCAGGTGTCCACACTCACAGAAGCATCATCCTCAGAATCTGCCTTCCTGGATCATATCCCCACCGTTGCCATCTACTCATCGTGTGACTATTGCAGCTTCGGTCACCACTCTGAACCTTGGTTTCTTCATCTAGGCAACAAGCAGATTCGAGCTGATCATCTAGGAGGTCCCCCTTCCACAAACACCTTCAGCTTGTTGACACTTTTTCCCTGAGTCAAACTTTTTGAATGTTCTTCTGGTCTCAAAAGCTGCACAGCATAAAACTTAAATGACCAGGAACCTATTAAAAAATTAGTAGTTGCAGCCCCAAGGAAACGAAAAGTTTAACAAGAGTACAGCCGGAGCTGGCGTTTAAATGGGGGAGAAGCGTTCACACAGAACCCTTAATTGGTAACTGGGGCAGCCGGAGTTACGCAGCTAACAAGCTAAACAATTTTGATGACATAAAATTAACACCAGGACATAGGAAAAGCCTGTTTTATTTGCTATTTTATGTGTTCTGTGACAATTTAATTAAACTTTGAAGGAATCCAAGCAGTTAATTCCCCAGAGAAATAAACCAAGAATGACATTCAGGCCTGTCTCCCAAGGAGTTAGGCAAGGGAGTGCTTCTGCATTTTATAATGCTATAAACCCAACTTTTACTTTGAAATTAATGAGTGTGATTAAATAGTCTTGGTCTAGCCTACACCCCACTCCTTTCTCCTCCAGGGATTGACTTGAAGCCATCTGGGGTCTCCAAATGGAATGTGGTAAAGACAATTTGAATCACACCTCCGGGGCTGTAAAATGCACCTTCAGTATAGGTAGCATGGGGGGGAGGGGCTCACCCTGGGCATTCCCACTTTATGCTCACAGATTAGGATTTGTGGGGTTGGTATAAAATAATAATAATAACTGCAACAATTGCAGCAACAAAAACATCAGCCGAGAGAGGCTGGATTGTGATGCAGGAACGAATAGCCTTAATATCTCAGTGCTTCTAACAGCAAAGGTCTAGATCTCACTTATACTTCTTGTCCACCCAGGGTTCTCTAGGGATTCTGACTCATGTTTACACCTCTCGAGGACCCAGACAGATGGAACAGCCATGACCTGGATTGTTTTGGTCTCAGTGGTATGAGGAAAGCAAGAACACTGAAGGAGGTCCCGGCTACAAAATTGACTTATGTCAATTCTACTCACGTTTCATTGGCTAAAGCCAGTTATACATCAGCCGTAACCAGGGGTTTACAGAGGTGTAGTTCTTCCAGGTGCTGAAGGAGGGAGAAATGAAAATAGTTGTTGGGCAGCTCTTCCTGTGTGCCAGGCTTTATCCCAAACAGCATACCTATAAGCACGTATGTGGATGCATGTATGTGTGTATCTAGATATCTTATATATGTGTATGCATGCATGCATACATACCTACATATATACACACATATCCAGTTAAATAACTTTAATAATATAAAAATTATCTGTGCAGTAGGTTCAAAAGATCTCCAAGTCTGGAGCGTCCATATGTGCCAACACACTCAGCTATGTGTCTTGGGCAAGAACATTGGCTCTTAGTTTCTCTATCTTTCATTATTGAAATGAAAAGGATCAATTTCCTTACCTCTCGGGCCCGGGTGTAAATATATAACACATATGACATTGCTTCATAAATGAGCAACAAGTATTAGTTGTTTTTATCGGCAAAGAAGGCTCGGCATATTACTGTAATAAAATGAGTAGAGACTGATTGAAATGAAAATTTTTCTACTCTGCCCAGCACAGGCAGATATGTTTTCTTTGGAATAAATAAAGACTTTAATTGACTTTAAGCTTTGTGTAGGCTTCTTTCTACTCTAATCCGTCGTGTCTGTCATCTCTCTGCTTCTAAGTTCTCTCTATACTTGAGCTGCGTTTTTCTCGGCAATTCTACAGCCTTTACCCCCTGTCCCATTCAGTCTGGTTTTGACAGTGCATTATTTGATGTTGGAATGAACTAAGAAACACGTGAATCAGTGTGTGGATCTCCAGGTCAGTGTGAAAGCCCTGGAGAGTAGTCACCAGGCCGGGTGCATGGGGATAGGAAGGAAACTGGTATCAGCAGGGTATCTGCTATGTGCTTAGTGGATAATACATCAAGCTTTATAAATATATTATCTAATTTGATCTTCACAATAACTCAATGAATTATATATGATCGACCCCTTGTGAAAACAGAGAAAACTGATACACGGGGTTCTCGATGTAAAAATGAAAACAGCTACTATTTATTGAGAACTCGGAATGGATGAGTACCTACTATTTGTCAGACAATAATCACACACACAATGATATCATTTAATACGGTGTCCACACACTAGCCACTTAACAAATGTCAAGAGCTGGGTTGGGAAAGAGCTGCGAGACGGTTGAACAGCAAGCTGACGAGCCGGTACTGACTGTCAGTTCCATGTCAGGAGCAGAGAGGTGCAGGATGGGTAGAGAAGGAGGGAAACTGAGGAGAGAGAGATCAATGAAGAGATTATTGAAATAGTCCACGCCAGGGGTAGTAACCCCCCGGACCAGGGATGTGCCCATGGAAGTGATGCTATGCAGCATGGTAAGGCTCTATAAAAACCTCCATAAAGTCACTATGGAAAAAATTCAGTGCACTAACTGATGTGAGGCTCAAGGAGGGCAGAGGCATCCAAGGTCAGTCGGTTGTAGAGTCTGGGTACCCAGCAGGGGAATGGTACCATGTCTAGCAATTGGGAGGCCCAGGAAAACAACAACAACAACAACCCAGTTTGGGGAGACATAAAGAGTTGATTTCTAGGTGTCCTGCATTTGAAACTTCGACAGATCATCCTAGAGAGCTACCCTGAAGACTGGGGTCTCCAGAATCAGGGATTCAGGAGAGAGAACTGGCTGGCCCTGGGCACGTGTGTACAAACAGCAGAGGGTTGGATGTGAAAGTGTGGCAGTGAGGAAGAGTTCCTCGTGGGGCATAGATACAGAAGATGAGTGATGGGGCAGCAGAGCCAGGAAGAAGCAACAGACAGGAAACGAGGAGAAGCAGGCTACACGCTGGGAGGAACACGGGAGTTGAGCCGCCTGACCCAGACTCAGTTCTTCAGTGGCTGACTCCTCAGTCTTTGGAGTCTGAGGTTGTTAGTGGAAGCCAGAGGAAAACCAACGAGTGAGAACAAGGTGTGACCCACGGTTGAGGGCCACAGGGGCCAAGGAGGGAGCTCATCGGGAAAGGTGGCAGATGTGTGGAAGGGGGCGAAGGGCAGGACGAGCGAAACTCAGCGAGGGACAAGGACAGCCCGAGCACCTCCCGCAGTCGTGCAGAAGAGTCCCAGCAAGGGAGAAGGAGAACGAAGGCAGAGGTGGAGGGAGGAACTGTCATGGCAGATGGCAGAGCCAGCACCCACACTGAGAGCAGGGGAAATGGCACCCCAAGCTTTGGTACCAGAGGGCGGAAGACAGCAGGCGACCAGCAGGATCGCTTAGCCAGAGGGACAGAGGCCGAAGCTGTTCAGTGTCAGTCGTCATCTCCTCGGTGAATGAAGGTCTGATGCTTTGACCAATGGTAACAGCCTTGGATTAAAATTAGGTTAACTTGACAATGGTGATGGAAAGCGTCACGTAGTTTCCAGTTTTGGTGGCACACGCCTTCAGCTTGCTCCGAGTGCTGGATCTTTGGTGGACGCGGGACTCTTTTTCTCTTGTCAGGTTTGTTCCTTCTCCCCAGACCCCCACCCAACACTAATTTCCCGCGTTTCCAGGAAGAGCTGACCATGAATTTATTAGTGGTATTAAGAATCATACCGTGTCAGCATGCGGATCTCTCTCCCAGCTTATCAAAAGAAAACATCTTTTCTTTTTAATGCTAAGAAAAGATTGGGATGGTCGCAAGAGAAGTAGACAGAAGCGTGGAGGGAGGAAGAGGTAAGAGTAACAGGGAGTTGTGGACAGGGTCGGCAAGGAGGGACCAGTGGGGGAGGGGAAAGGCAAGTGTCTCTGGCAGGTGAGAGAAAGACCTGGAGGAAAGTGGGGGAGAGGGGCAGGCGGACCACTGAGGAAAGGGGTGTGGACAGAGGTCAAGGACAAGTGAGAGGACCGGAGAAGGGCTACCGTTTGCCCCTGGGAACCTTGTTCCCACCACTGTGAATTTTTGCTCCTTTGGCTCCCCAGCAGACCAAGTCTGTGCAGATAGGAGACAGTCTGTTGGATGCTTAATGATTTATAACAAGTACACGAGAATGCCATTAAAAACTAATTCATCACCGACAGGCTAAATGATTTGCAAACATCTGCTCTGCAACGGGACCCTCTTGGGAGGAGAATTTCTAAGGGTTGGGAAGTTCTTCTAACGTCGACATTACAGATGGGAGTTAAGTTACAGACACCGGCAGGTGGGTCACTGGCTCTCTATCCGAAGTGATTAATTAGGGTGATGCTTAAACGTTGCCCTTTGACCTGCCTTGTCCACGTGCTGAAACTTTCTCTAATGCGGGACATCCTCCAGAGTGACAAGCAGATTCAGACTTGGCTGTCTCCCACCCTGGCGGGTCGGTTCTCTGACCTAAGTTTCTTGGAAGTGAGGGGTCTCTGCCTGTGACTGCTGATCTGACCTTGTATCTGACAGCAAATCCCAAAGCAAATGAGCCTAAATATGTTATATCTGTTAGCTGAGGACTTGAGAGCAGGTCACATCTCCTGGGACTGGTCTTGATTTTCTTCCCATCCCTCGGGTAATTTTTATCCCGGGCAATCCTGAAATTTACCACTTCAGGTGATAACATATAGCTGTTGGTGTCTTGCCCTCCATATCCAGGGATGACCCCTGAGTTCACCTGCAGCCACAGTAGATACTTGTCAACATGCTTACAGTTTCCCGTCTGTTATGGGTTGAACTATGCTCCCTAAGAAGACGTGCTGATGTCCTAACCCTCGGGACCTCAGAAGCCAACCTTGTTTGGAAGTGGGGTTCTTGTGGATGCAATCTGCAGACAAAGTCCTCAATTCCGGGTACTTATATTCCACCAGGAGGCAGAACATAAACAAACAAACAAAAAAAGAAAATTCGGGTAGGATGCAATGCCACGTAGTGATGATAACTACAGTGATAAATAAAGTAGGATAAGGAATTAGAGGGTAAAGGGTGCGTTACCTGGATGGATGGGAGAGAGAAGGTGTCTCTGAAAGATGTCACATTTGATTAGGGGCATAAACGGCGTGATCATCACCGTCACTGTTTGTCGTGATTCTTAGGACATCCGGGATTGAACACAGGCTCTTGAAGCCCAAGGTAATACACTTTCAGCAACATTATGCTGCCTCCCAGTGACTGAGAAGCAGGAGAAATCTATCTACAAGAAACAAACAAACAAACAAACAAGCATCTAATAAAATCTACTGCACAAAGCTGAAGTCTCTGTCCATACCCCAAAGTCCAGAAAAAGCTACACAAGTAGGTCAGTAAAAACAAATCCTATTTCCAGAATATATAAAATATTAATGTTTGGGAAAGTGACCATTTCTGGTTCCTGCGGCCATTCAGCGTGATTACAGCTCATGATGTCATTCTGGACATTTTCTCTTTCCCCGCTGAACAAGCCGCCGTGAGGCACGGTGGTTACCAGCACAGGGTTTGGAGCCAGAGAGACATAAATGGCCATCCTAGTGCCACCACTTACCGGTGGTGTGAATAAGATGATCAGCTGACATAGGAGACCTGTGGAGGCAAGTCTTTTTTGCCTAAGTGGCATGGGGCTGACAGAGCACAGGTGCTCAGTGGATCCATGCACCAGTGCCTATACGGGTTCAATTTATATTTCTAAGGCTCAGTGCTCACATGTGTGAAATGGAAATGACAATACGCCCATCAGGTCCTTGTAAATTAAATGATTATACAGCCCTTAGCACAATGCAGGGCACATAGTAAGCAGCCAATACCTAGAAGCTTTACCATTCAATGGCTAAGAATAAAACCATGATGAATAAGTGAAGTCTATCCACGCTGACAAGAGATGTGATACGCATCTCTCTAGTGAGCAGGACGGCAAAAGCTAGGAGCCTCTTTGGAAATAAGCGTAAAAGAAAATGCAGACCCATGTTCAGGAGCGTCAGTGCAAGGTATCTGAGAAAGATCCCTAGAATCTTCAGGTAAAAAGAAAACCCCAGACTCAGGTGGCATTTAAGGGTCATACATACACATACTAGGGACTGGGCTACATGTGTATACGTATAATTTCATTGAACATCTCATTTCCAGTCATGTGGGTATGGTCATGGTCAGGCTTACAGATCTGGTAGCCCACAGACTAAGGGAGTGAGCCCGTTCTTAAACTTGGAAAATATGAGGGTGGTATTAACCTCTGGAGTAGATCAGTTTTCGTGCCAATCTTTCTGTATGATATCATATCATGGATTCATCTAGGACCATCCAGGACTCGGTATTCTGACTTCTATTAACAACCTATCCCTTGGGTTTTCTAAACTGTCAAATGGAAAAAAAAAATGTTCTAGCTACCTTCTAGAATTGTTCAGAGAACCAACCAAACAAACCAGAAAAACCCAGTAAGCATTATGAAAGGGTAAATACCCAAATGTAATGTTATTATTACTAAATTAAGATAATGCATATTCCTCATAATTTTTTAAAAAAATTTTAATGTTTATTTTTGAGAGACAGAGACAGAGCACAAGTGGAGGAGGGGCAGAGAGAGAGGGAGACACAGAATCTGAGGTAGCCTCTAGGCTCTCAGCTGTCAGCACAGAGCCTGATGCGGGGCTCGAACTCATGGACCGTGAGATCATCACCTGAGCCGAAGTCAGATGCTTAACCAACCGAGCCACCCAGACACCCCAATTTCTCATAATTTTTAAAGAAATTTTGCAAGGTAATTTTTATGATGGCTTATTTTCCCCCCTCAAAGCCTATGTGGCACACAGATTTGAGACTTCCCAGAATGTTCCATTCAATTTACAAGAAGTTCAATTGTCCATCGACAATCAATAAATCCTTATATAGACTTTGCAATGTCTAAAGCGCCTTCATATTTGTTTTCTTATTTGTGATGCATCACAGCATATGGAAGAGTCGCTATGATTATTTCCGTAAGCAGGTGAGAAAATCAAGAACGAGAGACGTGGAGCGATTTGCCGAAGGTCACGTGCTTCCTAAGGGGCAGGCAGGGCTCCCTCACAGCTCTGTCAACTCTTGACACAAGTGACATCTCCCCTGTGCTTCTCATCAGCCTTTCTTAGGTTCAAGGGGTCATGATTAGGCCAATTATTGGGCATGTCCCTTGGCGTGACGTCGTTTGCTACATTGTCCCAATGATGCTGTCCCACAGATTCTGAACACAGATATGAGGGACAATAGCCTCGTTTCGTTTGTTCTGCTCTACTTGCATTTTTTGAAAATCTAGAGAGAAAATAAAGCCACGGACCCTTTCAAAAGGGCACATTGATCTGGATACGTTGTGAAATTATATGGCTTTGCACCGATGTGACCACCTTAACTGGATCTATGCAGGCTTGGAGGACTTAACTGGGTTAGTGACTTGGTTGTCAAGGTAATTCTTCCTTTATTGGAATTAGGAAAAGTTGGCTTGAACACAGCTGTAAGTCCTGGGTGCTGGATATTCTCCAGTAGCTCCTCTCAGCTTTCCGATCCTGCCTTGCACCAGGGAGGCTGACCCCAAAGGACTGCTTGAACCTCACTTCTTTTCCCCCCTGTTTATTTTTTTAAGTTTGTTTGTTTATTTATTTATTTATTTATTTAGAGACAGACAGAGGGAGAGAGACAGAATCCCAAGCAGGTTCCACACTGCCAGCGCAGAGCCCAATGTGGGGCTCGAACTCGCGAACTGTGAGATCATGACTTGACCGGAAACCAAGAGTTGGACGCTTAACCAACTGCCCCATTTGCCCTCCTGGTCTCGATTGCATTCCTCAATGGGAAGGACCGGGATAGGAGAACATAGAGAGTCTGCGGTACGTATGCCCCTGGGCTGCAGTTGGCAGCCGAGTGTTCTTGCCTGCGGCTACACCTCCTGCCAGGAGTGCTTCCCCACAGCTGGAGAACAGCTACAGAACTCTCTGGATCCCACAGCTATTCGCTGCTCCACCCTTTCCTGCCTCAGATGGCAACCACTCCTATCTCTCTGTCGCTGTTGTCATGAACCCACGGTGTTTCATCATCCCTTGCTGGTTGCCCTTAGCGCTGCTCGTGTCTTTCTTAGCAACGGGTCTGGCATTAAACACTTCTGTTCTCCCTGTTGAGGGTGACACCTGCTGGGAATACGCAGTGATGGATGGCCACAGGTGCACCATGGTCTTGTCTCAATCATACATGCTCTGACCTACAAGAGGAAAGTGCCCTCCCCCAACACAACAAGGAAGGTGAGTGGGCAGTGGGAATGGTTAGTACATGACAAATAGCAGGGCTTGATCCGTTCCCTGGAAGGCTCTCACGACCGGCTGAGGTGTCCGCATGATGCCAAGCCTCCGTGAACAGGGCTCAGTGAAAAAGACAGCAGGAGGAATGTCCACAAGGGCTCGCGTGCCCGAGCCGCTCATAATCTGTCAGCGGCTATCCGTAGTCTGGAGGCCCACAGCTCTTCAATCTAAAAGCACAGAAGGTGGGGGGAAGTTAGAAAGGCAGCCGAGAGGATTTGGTTAAGGAGTGACTGCAAATAGAACAATGGACAAAATTCATGGCGACTCGTGTTTTTTAATATTATTTTTATATATGTCCTTAACCGCATGCCATACATAATACAATAGTTCCTACTGTGACTTTAATCAAGAACCGAATTAAGAGAGAGAAAAGGTGACCATTGGTTCCCTATCTTCTGTGGCGCCTTTGTAACGAGTCAGCTGGGCCCAAGTGTGCGACATTGTCCAGAATCCTCTTTCCAGACTATTTCAGGGAAGGGAGGGCCACCAGAGACGTACTTGAACAAAACTGGGAGGCAAGGTGATTAACTATCTCAGTTTGCCCAGGACTGAGGGGTTTTCTGGACACTGGACTTTCTGTGCTAAAACCAAGACGGTTCCAGGCAAACAGGGGCAACTGACCAGCCTATTGGAGGCTGGAAACGAAGCGGCGGCTGGCACCCGTCCTTCCTTACCCGTTGCTCACCCCGATGTTGCAGGGCTGAGGCGGGAACCTGCAACTGCTCCACCTTCCCACCCCTGCCCGCTTCTCCTGGGCCACCTGTGCTCTTATCGCTGTGAAGAAGGGAGTCGCTTCTCCTCTGGGCACTTACGGCACCACGATGTGCCAGCCCCCCCAGATCTGGCATGTACCTGCACCCGCCCCCCCCCCAACCTGGTCCCCAGCTTCTCTCCTTGCCCACCTGCTCTGCGGAACCCAGGCTCCAAACTCAGACGCCGAGACAACAGTACTACCAGCACCCACACCTGCACAGCCAAATTTCTACAATAAATCCCTTTACACGTATATATCCTCGAGTCTATCTCTGGGTTCTGCTTTTCAGATTTCACTGACAGGCACAGTTGAATTTCCCAAGTTCCAGGCATTAAAGGCTCCCTCGCAAGACGCTGGTCGTTGGGCCCCACAACGAGACCGCAAGCACCGTTTCTTACCTGTTGACCACTGCCCAGATCAGCACATCTGGCCAGCGGGCACTTACTTATCTATGAGATCCTTGAATTACATTAGAGCAGTGAATCTAGGATGGCGGGGAGTCCAGCATCCAGAGCCATAGTTTCCAATTCCACTGCTCAGAATACAGTGCTTCCTGATCTCCACAGGCCTGATTCCTTTTTTGTTGTTGTTAATTCTTTTATTTCTTTATTTTGAGAAAGAGAGAGCCTTAACAGGGAGGGCAGAGGGAGAGGGGGAGAGAGAGAGAATCCCACACAGGCTCTGCACTGTCAGTATGGAGCCCACCTGACGTGGGGCTCAAACTCACGCACTGTGAGGTCGTGACCCACGCCGAAACCGATAGTCAGACGCTTAACCGACTGAGCCACCCAGGCGCCCCCCTGATTCTTTGTTAAGAATGGAAAAGCCCCGAAGATCTTGCCCTTACGTGTTCCTGGCAGTCTGTCTCCCCCCCCACCTTGTCTTCCGTTTCCCTTCCATCCGCAAGGGATGATGTTTCATTCCATCTGTGTTTGCAAGTACTTTTCTGAGCGATCTCAGGCACAAACCAAACAAAACAGAACCCCCCAAAAAAGCCCATAAGACCCTACCCTTGGTTGCAGTATCTATTGTAATTAAGATGATAATGATCACATTTTCTCAGGCTGCTCTTTCTTTCTGCACTGCTCTCCTCCACCGCGTTCATCCGCGAAACTCCCTACTGCCGGTGAACTAACCTCCTCTGTGAAGTCTCCTTGACTCCCCCGGGCTCACGGGGGCTGCTTCCTCTGGGCCACCTCAGAGGTGCTCCTACTCCTTTCTCCCCTGGCTACTCCTAAATGATGATAATAATGATACTGGGAATGGTCGTGCTAGTAAGAATCAGGATGAGTACTTACCATTTATTACCAACAACTGGGGTCGACTCGTTACCCGTATTATCTCATCCAATCTGCACAGAGCCCCAGGGAAAGTACTGTGATCCTTGCCGTTTCACAGATAGGGAACACTGAGGGTCAGAGAGGTTAAGTCACTAGCCTCAGGTCTCACAGGCTGGGAAGCGTATCCCGGGAACCCAATGCAGTCAGACCCCAGAGCTCCAACGACTTTTACTAGGGTCTGGGCCACGCTGAGCACACTGTCTGTAGTTGCCTGTTTGCATGTCTGGCCGGTAAGGTTTTATTTTTTTAGTGTTTATTTTTGAGAGACAGAGCGAGAGAGAGAAGGGACAGCACGCGAGTGGGGGAGGGGCAGAGGGAGAGAGAGTCACAGAAGCCAAAGCAGGCTCCCTCCAGGCCCTGAGCTGTCAGCCTAGAGCCTGATGCGGGGCTGGAACCCACGAACTGTGAGATCATGACCTGAGCCGAAACTGGATGCTTAACGGACTGGGCCACCCAGGCGCCCCTAGTTGGTAAGGTTTTAGAAACAGGAGGGACCATGCCTATGCATTTATGTGACCCCAGTCTTTAACATTGTGTCTGGTATAATAATACTTTGCAGAGGAATGTGTATTGGAAAAATGGCTGGCTGGTTGACTGAAAGTGGCCAAGAGATCATCCTGCCCTACCTGATGTGCCCAAAGTAACACCACTTAGCAGAGGTGGCCTGAGAAGCCACATCCCTGTCCCTTTCCTCCATGCTGGGGCTGGCGTGTGAACCAACAGTCTCGGTGACCACAGCAGAGCCTGACGTGTTGTAGCAAAGGAGGGAACACAGGACATTCGTACACAAAACGATATCTGAAAATTGCAAATTCCAAAGAAAGGGATGAGTATTCTCATAGTTTTCTCCTATTTAATATTTTATGGCCCCAAACAACTTCCTATTCTTACGCATAATGCAAAAATATATGCTGACTTGATAATTAACCTCCTGCTTTTAGCCACAGGCTGTGTAAAAATATCAGAAGAAAAAGCATGCTGGAATTTTCCATTTCTCCCCTCATTGTTATGCCTTACTCTTACCGAAACTTGGGAATCAAACTATCTGCTTTTTCTATCAAACAACAACATACTTGCCCAATTAATCTCTGCCCTGAATTTTGTTTTCCTGAGCCCACATCCATGTCATTAGGCATCATCCAAATCCTGAAAATGCAGCAAAACCAGAGACCAACTGAGCTTCAGCCGCCATTGATCAATGTAATGATTCTAAATGTATTGGATATAAAATAATGCACTAATTTTGCTTACTCTCCCTTTTTTCTCCACAAACAGAAAAACCACAGTGCCTCAGGGGAACCGGGACTCTGCAGTCTGTGCACTTGAACCGTAATGAGTTTCAGCACTGAGCTCCCGCCACCCCGCCTGGTGGGTAAGAGTGCCCGGTCCCTTTCCTCTGAGGCAGGGTATGCCAAGGACCGTGCCAGAGCCAGGGCCCCGGGCCAGCCAGTCAAGAGCCAGCGACAACGAGGCCGTGGTCATTGGTTGGCTCTCTAAATGTATTATTTTTACGACTTCATTTGGTGCCACAGGCAACACTTTTAACCAGCTGTCTGATTGCTGGTCATTCAGTTTGCTGGAAAAGAGCACTGTGCTAGGAGTCCTAACACCGGCTTTCTAGAATCTGATCGCTCCCTACATACGTGATGTTGGGAAAGTCATTTCCTTTCAGAGCCTGTTTCTCCGTAAACTGAGGAAGCTGGGCTAGCCAAGTGTTTCCTACACTGTGGTCCATGGACCTACTGGGATTTGGGAACATATTCCTAGAGTAGTTGAGTGTTTTGTGAGACTTTTTAAATTTCATGTTTTTGTTTTGATAATTTATGGAGAGCTTTTGTGATGTCTTAGTTGGACATATGAATAACTAAGAGCCAAGTTCTTCCCCTAATTTAGCCCTGAACTTTGCATTGGTTAAATTAACTACCTCAAGTGGAAACCCAGTGTCAAAGTTTGACTCGTGTGGTCCTCTTTCTCTTAAGGGCGCACAAAGGAAATCTCAAGTTTGAGAATCTCTGGACGAGACAGCATGCTCCAACACTGGGTGATTTCCTGCAATAACAGAGAATGTTTGTTCCACTTATTCATTCACTTATTTTTTTTATTCATTTGTTTGTCTATTCCATGTTTTATTGCATACCCAGGGCAAGCCAGACGCAATTCTAGCCACTGAGGTCCCCGGAATGGAGGAGACTCTCTAGGTGCTTCTGAAACCGCTCAGTCTGCTTGCGGAGACACGCATGTCCATCGAGAGTTGTTGGATGTGCAATTGTAACCTGAAAATATCTTCAAACTCCCTTACGGTAAATCGATCCGTAACTCTCAACTCAAACTCTGACTTCCTGGCCCCGCTCGTTCCACTTTCCCTGAGACCTGTCCACGGTCTGGGTGCCTGGAGTGATTTCCTAGCCCACATTCAGAAGTTGCCATGACAATGAAATCAGCCATTCTTAGTAAAACGGCCTCGAAAACAAAAGGTTTTATGCTTCCTTGAAGGCAGGAACAACTCTGGTAACTATTTTTATTTATTAAGTTGCATCTTTCCCAAAAGCTGTGTGCTAAAATAGAACTGATCCAGCTTGCCGAGGAAAGGGAAAGAGGGGCATTCGTTCAGTCTATGGCCAACTAGGCGTGGGTGGCATTGCTAAGTGCCTCAGCCTCAGAATCACACTGACTGGGTTCCTTCTGGCCCAGCCCAGCCCCGCACCACCGCCACCCCCCCCACCCAGGACGTCAGATGCCAACTCACCACTCAGCTCCCTTTGGCGCATCTGTACCTTGGTCTTACTGGCTCTTCTTCAGGGGCATGTGACGATGAAGTGACAGACAAGTGTAAAACCTCGGTGAATAACTGTCGCAAATTCTAATGCTTGCTGTTACGTCTTCCTTATTCCTGGACTCAGAGATGAGACTTCTGTGGATCCTTTGCATTCTGTCTGACTCACGGTCTTCTCACGCTGCTCTGTGGACCCCTGCTCGTCCAACACCTCCCTGTGATTGCTCCAGTCCCTGCTGGAGAGGATGAACCACTCTGGATTATGACAAGGTGAAAAGGCGTGAATGAATACACATGTAAATGTCTTCATTTTTTACCTGGGGAAGTTAGGTGGCCTTGGTGCTTACGTCAGACAGTGGAGATGAAACCCAGGGACTCCAGGACCCTGTCTTCCCATTTCACCCCGTCCCCTGCCCGCCATGTTGTCCATTCTGGACATTGCCACCCCCACTGTAACCACTGAGTTTCTCTTCTGCTCACATTGGCTTGGGAATGGGACACAGTTCCTAAAGTTCTTTATTTCCTTCTTCTTCTCTGATAGTTTCATGACTAAGAGGGGTTCTCTCCAGTGATCCATACAGGTCAAGAGAAAAGATCAATAGGGAGAAGCCAGAGACATGCTTCCCTCACATCCTTACACATACACTATAGGAACTATGTTCTTAGAATTTCCGTTGGAAGTTTCTTCTCTTTTTCTAGTGTGGGTCTTCATAAATCTTCTTCCTTCTCTAGGCCACAGTGAACACTTTCACCATGAAATCCACTTAGAAGGTATAGTATCTATTTTCTACATGCCAGGCTATTTTTAACATAATTTCATATATTCTTTCCAAAATCTTACAAACCTGGTAAAACAAACCTTGATGTGAAGTCTATCGATTATAGCTGCTTCAGTTCTTTTAGCTAATATCTTCTTGTCTCATGAGCCAACATTTGATGGGTAGAAGCAAAACGTGTTCAATTCTGGCAAACCAAGTGTGAGCCCAGTGCAGAGAAACATAACAACTCCTTTAGACTGAGTAATGCTCGGGTTTATAGATTCCACACATGCCTTGCTTCCGGCTTAGAGGGGATTTGGTTTTAGGAAGGGGTGTGTGGCTGATGTGACCTTGTGGTTATTTAGGAAAAGGGTCCACAAACGTCCTCTGGCCTTTGCTTTCTATAGTAGACAGAATGCCCCCCATCCAGGGCTCTCATCCAGACTCTCATCCTTAAAGTCTGTGGTTGTGTTGTTTTACATAGCAAGAGGGTCTTTGCTGATACAATAAAGGTTATGGACTTTACAGTCTGGAGATTGTCTT
This sequence comes from Leopardus geoffroyi, assembly GCF_018350155.1. Lineage (NCBI taxonomy): Eukaryota > Metazoa > Chordata > Mammalia > Carnivora > Felidae > Leopardus > Leopardus geoffroyi. Next base: position 77,094,976 of record NC_059338.1, on the reverse strand, counting down.
GAACTTTCAATCTAATCATGTGAGCCCTTAAAAACAGAACTTTCTCCAGCTGGAGTGAAAGAGATATTGCAGGAGAAGTCAGGGCGATTCACAGTGTGACAAGGACCAAACCCCCTACTGCTGGGGGTGTGGCACACAGAAAGGAGAGAGCCATCTCTAGGAGCAAGGACAGACCCCAATGGCAGTCAGCAAGGACATAGGGACTTCAGCCCTACGATCACACAGAACTGATTTTGGCCAGCTACCTGAGTGAGGCTGGAAGTAGATTGATCACCAGAGTCCCCAGGAGGGAAGACAAGCCTGCTGTCACCTTGATTTTGACCTGGCGAGACCCTAAACAGAGGACTTCTGAGCCACACTGTCTCCAGACCTCTGACTGTAAGAACTGTGAAATAATAAATGATGGTTGTTTCAGGCACTCGATCTACGGCGGCGTGTTACTAGAAAACTAGAACGCCGTCTCCCAGTTGGACTCTCTTTTCCACAGCTGGGGGGAGGGTTACCCTGCTGTGCTCGGTCCTCTGTGCTCGTGGCCCTTTTCAGGGAGTGCTTGGCATGCAACGTGAGAGCCCCAGATCGTGACCCTTTCCTCCTGCTTGTATCAGCAATCGTACACTTCCTCAGAGATCCGGAAGTGTTTGGCTCAACAGGTAGGAAATCATTTCAAAAAAAGTATCAAAGAGAAAAAGTCCCTTCATGTGTCAGAAAATATTACTCTACTACACAGGTGACCGTTGCGTGTATATTGGCACCATGAAATAATGGCAGCATTTAGAAAGGATGGGCATGCACACGCACGTGTGACTGTGTTGGGGCAAGGGGGGTGGCAGGCTGAGATGTGAGGGAAGCTCTCCAGGGGATTCTCCTTCTGAGATGAGACTGGAGAGAAGGGGACTGAGGAAGACAACTCCGGACAGACGGAACCGTGTGAACAAAGACCTGGAGGAGAGGGCGCAGGTGTGGCTGAGGACCAGGGATGGTTGGGGACCGTCGGCGCTCCGAGCACTGCCTCGGAGCACCTCTACCTTGTCAGGTGAACATGACACCAGCCAAGTCTTTTGCAACTAAAGAGTGAAATGATCAGATGTGCCTTAGAAGGATCATTCTGGTGATAAAAAGGGCCCGGAGGAGACAACAGGAGGAGGGAAACCGTTATCTTCGGAGGATTGTTGTGTCTCGTTGAAAGGAGAGCTCGTCTCAGAAAGGTGTTATTACAACCGGGAGGGTTTGAATGACTGTTATGATTACCTGGCACTTAGGCCCCATTTCCTACAGGAGCGAGGGGCCCGCATCGCTTTAGCTAAAGCTCGGGTCAAAACTTGAGTAGCAGAGGGTGCTATTTTTTGTTTCCTTTCTCCATGGTAAAGACGGCAGAACAATAGACGAGAAAGAGGAGAAAATAGACCCCTTCATCAGACTCCATCTTGTCACCCCAAAACGATGATTTTCGTTCTTGTAGGTTTATTGCTTGGCTTGTCCAAATGCCTGTATGATTTTACACCAGTGTGATCCTGCTCTATGCAATTTTCCATCTCGCTTTGGGAACCCGATGTGATCATCTTTTCATGTCACTGGAGTACCTTTACGGGGTCGTCTTTAATGCCTACCTACCACTGTCCCGGAGAGATGCTCAGAAGTTTTAATGAAATGTTCTCTTTCTCTTGGACATTATGTTCCTCCTAGAAGTTTTGCATTTGTAAATAACACCTCCCATACATAGCATGTATTTTGGGGACAGGAGCCATTTCTTTAGGTTCTGTTTCCTCCAGTGTTATTACTACTTTGAAGATTAGGAGTGTTTTGGGATCCGGATATCTATTGCTAGATTGCCCAGAGGTGCTCTTTGCAACAGTCACTCTCTCCCCATCCCTGGAGATCATTGAGGGGTCAGGAAGAAGACCTGAGCACTCACTGTGTCCTAGGCGCTTTGTGTTTCGTAGCTCCCCGAGTCTCGACACCAACCCTGTGTGCTGTCTTATTTATGGAGGCCTTACTTCATGCAGGGAGCTTTGTCAAGTGCTCTTAGTTCTTTACTTCATTTAATCAGCAAGGGAGCTCCGTGAGAAAGATGCCCTGTGCCCATTTTGCAGAGGAAGAAAACTGAGTTTCAGAGAGGTTCAGCCACTTCTCCAATCAAGTGCTTAGAAAATAGCAGAGGTTGGAGCTGAAACCTGGTCTCGTTGGCTTCAGAGTCCCTGATTTTTCTACTATATTTGTAAGCGACACACCTTCTCCTTACCTGTTCATCACGAGGCTCACATTTGCAGAAGAGTCAAGAGGCATAAGGAGCAAAACAATTCGCAGATTGAAGGGTAGTGGATGTGTTAGGAGCCGTGAACACAAATTACCACTTCTTTTGACGAGTCATAATTACTATCTGCTGTCCAGCCTCGATCGAGAGCTTGTCGGGGCTATTGTCTGTTGTTTATAAACTGTATCCAAAGAGTGAGTTCCTAGGGTGGCCACTCTCCTGGGCTCTAGACAATTTCAACAACACCTGTGTGAAAGGGCTAGGCATCTGAGCAAGCCCTCGACCGACCACATCTCTGGATTCTGGTAGAAGAATGGGCACACAGAGAGGTCTGGGCACCGGGCATCGCCAGCCTCAAATCTCCACCTGGTGGACGGTCCTGACGAGCCCATGGAGGGAGAGGAGCTGGGGCCTTTTCAGGCTGGGGTGGGAAGGGTGTGAGGCAGGAAGCACATGTCATTACTTACATTGTGTCTGGATTCTGTGCTGGATTCAGACTCTGGAGGAAGCAGAGGGTGCTTTATCATCCATCTGCTCCTGGTTAGCTTGCCAGGAACAAAAGTAGGCACAGAAGGCGAGAGGAGAGAAAACCGTGGGGACTTGGGATAAATACCCCCTCCCCCCCCCGTTGCTGTTTTACCTGATGTCATGACGCTTTGGAAAAGACTAGGTTGTCTTTGGAAAATATAATAACTTCGTGATGGTGTAAGCCTATTTGCTTGCTTGTGTCATTGCTTGGTATGTGTTTCGGGTCTGTCTCCCCAGTGCATTGGAGGGACAGTGCCTTCTTTCCTGTTTTAATGTCATGCGCTTTGACAAAGTGACTGAGCACTGATTCTGTGCCAGCCGAATGCTGGCATGGCGCGGCGGCCCTGGTGATAAACACAACAGAGTGCTAGGTGCAGTGGTTTGAGTGTGGGCAGTGCCCAGAAGGCCCCAGAACAGGGATCGTTAACCTCCTCTGCGTAGGAAAGGGTAAAAGAGAGAAGGTAAATTTTCAAAGAAGTGGCAGAGATAGGCTTTGGAAGCTTTATAGGAATTTGTGGGGGAGGCAAGGAGGCCCTAACATTTCAGCAGAAGAAATAGCTCAGATAAAGGCATGTTTCGTTCGGGGGCAATGCAAGCCCTTTGAGCTATTAAGGTCTAAAATGTACAGCAGTGGTGATGGGAGTTTGGAAGAGGTGAAGGGATGGGGGAAAGAATGTCCTCAGGAAAAAGGGTGGGCACCAAGCGGTCCTGTGGGCAGGGGCTCTGGTTTGCCTTGCTATGAAGCGATTTGACCCTACAGTGGCAGCCACCCTTACTGCCACACAGTACTCTGTCCCAGAAGTGCGCGGTAGGAAATGACGTTGAAGCCCTGTGGGGTCACCCGCCGGCCATTTTTGTTACGTTAGGCAAAGTATTTCACCTCTTTGAGCCTGTCTTCTTATTAAAAAAAAACAAGACCATCAATATTAATCTTACAGGATTTGCCAGGCAGATAAAAGGAAGAAAGAAAGAAAGAAAGAAAGAAAGAAAGAAAGAAAGAAAGAAAGAAAAGGAAAGAAAGGAAGAGAGAAGGAAAGAGAGAAAGAAAGAAAGAAAGGGAAAGAAAGGAAGAGAGAAAGAGAGAAAGAGAGGAAGAAAGAAAAAGAAAGAAAGAAAAGGAAAGAAAGGAAGAGAGAAAGAAAGAGAGAGATAAAGAGAGAGAAAGAAAGAAAGAAAGAAAGGAAGGAAGGAAGGAAGAAAACATTCAACGGCGTAAAATCACCCAGCACCATACCTGGCAAGTAACTATTACGTTCTTCCCCAGGCATTCAGGGTTGCCCAGTACATTTGGACTGAATATATTTTCATCAAGCAAACATAAACAAATTAAATATGACCAGGATCATCAACAAAAGAATGTGGAGAAGGTAGCTATCACTAAACAAGAGTGCATCCCCCAGAGTGAAAGGGTGTGCCAGGCAGGTGAGGACAGAGCCGAGGGAGGAGAGAGAAATGAGACAGAGGGTTCCCGGCTGGTGATGTTGATTCAAAACACGGAAGGGCTTTCCCTGAACCCTATGCCGAAAGCCCTAGTTGCAAGAGACCCCATCACACGCGTGCCCTCTGTGATGTGACCCTCCTGGACACCGGAGAGCAAGTCTGAACTTCTGTCCCAGGTTTCTGTGTTCATTCTTTTGCTCTGTCCCCCTGAGTCAGGGAGCAATAATTCTCGCTAAGCTGGCTCCTGAACATGCAGTTAATTTAGATCTATTGAGTTTACAGGGATTACCTTGCTTCCTTTGTAGTAAATAAAGCCATAAACAGCTGGGGAAATTGATTAATGGCTCCAGGCGAGCCGCAGCATTTAATCAATGGCAAAAGCTGTTCATTGGGTACAACAGAGAGAAGAGAAAACCCCAGGGCAAGGACTTCAGCCTTGGGCAGCCCAGAGGGTAGCTGCAGCCAGGGCAGGGCAGGAGAGAAGCGTCTCAAGATTGTGTTTATCCAATCTAGACGGTGGCCTAGGCATTTCCTTCTCATATTTTGTTCGGCTGAGGATAATTGTTTGAATTATTATTTTTTAACAACTTTAACTACATGGAAAACAAAGAAGAGAAATGCAAATAGATAAAATAAAAGAAACCACAGATCTGATCCAAGATAAATCCAAGTAGTTTAATTTTCTCATGGTCATATTATGTTACTAGTCACATACATGCATCATTTTTGCGTTTTTATTTTGCTCCCCTACATTTTTATTTTTGCAATCAGAGACATTGTCTAAAAATGTAACTTTCGTGGCATTATGCTCTGCTTATATTCTTCCGGAACTTCTCCAGGGTCAGAATAATATCTCAACTCCTCAGAAAGCCCTAGTGGGTCTTAGTACGCTTATCTCACAGCCTTACAAGGTGGGGTCTGGCTCATCGCTCTGGCTTTACGTCTCACCAATATCCTTATTATTATTTTTTAATACATACTTTTAAAGTTCTTATTTATTTATTTTGAGAGAGAGACAGAGAGCGGGAATGAAGGAGGGGCAGAGAGAGCAAGAGAGCAAATCCCAAGCAGGCCCCACGCTGCCAGCGCGAAGCCTGATGTGGGGCTTGAACTCACCAACCGCAAGATCATGAGCTGAGTGGAAACCAAGAGTCTGACGCTTAACCGACTGAGCCACCCAGGCGCCCCACCAATATCCTTATTATTTACTAGATTCCTGCTGCACTGATCTTTCAAGTTCTCACTCGTCCCCTGGGTTTGCTGTCAGTGCTAGATCTCTCTGTCCTGCTTTGTCTTCTCTCCAGAACATTCTCCCTCTTTCCGTTCTTGATGATCCTAATGCAGCATTCGCATGTCAGTACTGTCTTTCGCCTCCCATTCAAGTTAGATCCTTCTCATTAACCTGTATCCGGGTACCTTGTACTTTGGCTTCACAGAAGTTATAGTTTGGATGATTTTCATTCCATGTCCTTTCTCCCCCTGGACTAAACAGCCCGAAGTTGGAAAATACCTATTCATCACTGTGTATGCAGTTCCTAGCAGAATACCCGGATCATACCTGAATCCCTGTTGACTACTGAATTTAATTATAAAGACACACTTTCATATTCTGCCCTTTTCGCTTAGCATTACATCATACCCGTCGGACCTCAGTGATGCGTTTGATTGGTTGCTTGCTTTTCCATTAGGTAGACATACCTCATTTTACTTAATCATGCCCTTGTAGCTGGGTGATTGAGTTGCATCCTGTATTTTATCATGCTTACCTTTTAGCTTCCTATGACGGACACACTTCAGAATCATTTCTAGGGAGAATGGGTTAAGTTGAACGGAGTATATTCTTGGTTGCATAGTGAGAAACACAGTCATCGAAGCACTTGCCATTGCACAGGCTTACCGGCAGAATCCCTCCTGGAATGGGGTACAGATGAGATCTGCCAGGCAGGCTTGGGAAATGGCAGGAGCTATGAGGCGAAATAGCCCTCCGTCTACTCTTCTAAACACAATGGGTTGGGACAAGCCCAAATTCTGACTCAGGGGTGAGATCCACCATAGACAGTATGTAAATAAGAGGCTGTGGCTGTGTTCTAATAAAAGTTTATTTAAAAAACAGGGGCAGGCTGTATTTGGCCTTTGGGCTGCAGTTTGCCAACCTTTGGTCAAGAGAATTGAATCAGATGCTATTTGTAAAATGCTTAGCCCAATGTCTGGAACATAGAAAGTACCTAATAAAATAACAGTTATTATAGAGCTTATGATGACGGTGATTATGATTGGCATCTGTCAGTTGACTGGACTTGGCCGCTCGCCACTATCCTGAGGTTTCTTGGATTCTGACATCTGTAATAACAGACTCTGGTGGTTCTTTCTGCCAGCACAGATTTGCAGAGCATAATATTTCCCTCAACAAAACTCAGTAACTCCCCTCTCTTTAGGTATATTCCGTTATCATGCAATTCCAATTCCTGGAGCCCTTTGCAAATTCCAACCCTCTCAATTTGGACACATTAGTTTAAGGCGTATAATTACTTCTAATTGGATTCATGGTCAATGTGTTGCAGCACTATTAGAGGCATAATCGATAATCACTGTATGGCATAATTCTAGCTCAATTCCATCTCTTGCTCAAGCCTTCTGATCAGTTGAAAGTTGACTGCGTATTAGGTAACACCCAACAAATGAGGTCTGTGGCCTTGCACCCAGCCTGCGATTACTGCTGAATTTTCCATCTGCTTCAGTAGAAAACTGTTGGCCACGTGCACACGGAGAGGAAACTCAGCAAGACGTAGATACCGGAGAGCTGATGTCCATGTTTTGTATCCTTATGGCTCCAGAGGTGGAGGATAACCTGGGTGCGTGGCAGAGGACAAGTCCCAGTTATATTTATTCATGTATTTAGCTCATCGGACCTCAGGAATGGGCTTGAGGGCTTACTTGGGTTCATTCTAAACTCCTCTGAGAAACACCAGAATATATACAGCCTCGTCCTTGCCCAGAAAATTTCAGGCAGAAAGAGGGCGCTTGGTCCCATCAACCCCGTCACCTGCCCTCCAGCAAGCTCCTCATGCAAGGAGCGAAGGTATTGCTCCTTGGTCTTATCCTTGACTATTGTTGCTCATTTTCCCAGTGATCATGTTTTGAAACATTATCCACTGAAGACTAGGGCTGGAGACAGAGGAGAGAGTTGACATTACGACTTTAACATTATCCAGTTCTGTGACCTGGGTGACCCACGATGGGCCTCTGTCCGGGGACTGGGCTAATGCCAAAGTCACTTGAGCTCTAGCCAGCTGGGTTAATGAGTGGTGTTTGAACCTGCCTTGCATACACAAAGGGGTTTGTGGATATTCTTCATGAATTAACCTGTCAAGAGTCCCGAATCTGAGCTATCGAACGTTGGAGACAGTCAACGTTGAGGGTGGTTTGAAGTATCAGTTGTTTTATAAGCTCGTCCATACTTTTTTGTAAGAGATTTTCTTACATAAACATTTTTTAAAAGTTAAATAAGACTCTTAAATACTGAGAACAAACTGAGGGTGGATGGGGGGGTGGGAGAGGGGGGGAGTGGGTGATGGGCCGGGAGGAGGGCACGTGTTGGGATAAGCACTGGGTGTTGTATGGAAACCAAGTTGACAATAAATTATATTTAATATAAAAAATTTAAAAAAATAAAAAAAAATAAAAGTTAAAGGGAGCCAGATAAGTACATTCAATGAGAGAATCAAGTGACATGTTATTCCTCAATAACATGGTGAGGGAGGCACCAAGCCCCGGTCTAAGCTCAGCACCAGGCATGTGATTTGTGCTTACATGAGTGAATAAGTGGTATACCCTCCAAGTTCAAGTTAAACTCCGTTCAGTCTTAGAATGAGTACTGATCAAAGTGGAAACCACCTCAATATTGCTTCTTAGGTGTTGATCATATGGCAGGTGCCATGCTAAGCTCTCGGAACACATTAATTAATTTCCCATTATGAAATTGGTTACATCTTTCCAATTGTACACAAAAGAAAACCAAGACTCAGGCCTACTAAGTAACTTAAGGACACACTACAGGAAATTAGCCCTAGAATCAAGGTTAGACTCAGAACTGCCCTGACCCCAAGGTCTGTTATCTTAGCCACTGTCCTGCAAGCTGGTCGTGTGGAGGCTGGACCACCTCTGCTTCTGTGGGCCTAGGGGCTGGCTTGCCCCAAGAGCATATGGGCACCTCTGGGCACCTCTCCTCCAGCCTGGCCATATGCTGTCTCCTGCTTTAGTTTCTTAAGTGTTTCTGATCTTTCACTGAATATAAAATGTTTACTTTGAATCCACTTAGTTGTCTAGAGTCTTGAAAAATTGCCTATTGCTTGCTGGTCATGCTTCTTTGGGCCCAAGCTGCTGGTCCTATAATAACCAACCCCTGCATGAGGTCAGCTACTGAGAGATTGGCCAACCAGAACCGGTGGGCTTGCAGAAGGGACCTCCTCCTCCACGTTTGCTTCTCTATGTGCCTGATTGAGTCAGAGTCACCCTGTTATTGGGGCCACTGTCATTAAGCTTGAATACCACATACACCACTGGACTCTGGATATTGGACCGCTAACCACCCAACTTTGAGGCCGTCTCTATAAGAACATCTCGTTAGGATCAGCAAATAGTTTTGGTGATACTTCCTAGCTGTGGGACCTTGGGCAGACCACTTACCTTCTCTGAGGCTGATCGCCCATCTCTGAAGTGGGCACAATACTGGCACCTTCTGCACAGGGTGATGGGAAGGCTGGAAAGTAAGGGTCGAGGAGCTCCTGATACATGGTGGTTGCTTAGTAAGTTGCTTAGGCTTTGTTATGGTGGAGGTTGTTGTTCTTTCTTGGGTTTCTGCTGCTCTTCAAATGGCAGCTATGGCCTCTTTTACCCCTTTGCTGTGAAGTCAGCCTCACTTTTTCGTACTTTCAAACCTTCCAGATTCACACAGACCCAAGGAAACAAATCTGGCATGCACGTAAGTTAATTAACAAAATGAACCAGATCAAAGGAGGCAGAGGTAGTTAGGAAGGAAAAAAGAAAGAGAGTCACGTTCAAAGTGTGGTTGCTAATTACTTGCTCTGGATTTCTGATGCCAAGAGGGTCCATCCACCAGAATACTGAATGAAGGAATGAAACAAATTAGCAGAGTAACTCTACCTTGTGTTGACTCTCTGTAATAGGCCAGAGTCCTTGTGAGTAATTAATAGCAAGTAAGGAAGGTGATTTACTCAGCAATTGAGGGAGTCCTTGTAGAAATCTTTTTAAGGATAAAAGCAGAGATCATGGGAGAAACTCGTAGCTATATCATAGGAATGAATCGCCATTATTAATTCCTGAGGAAAGCCATCCTGTAAGAGTTGGAGTTCACTGACAACAGGGTGATAATAGACTTGAGGGCAGCATGGAACAGAGGAGACAAGCTGAACAGAGATCTTATAGCCAGAGATGGAATCTAAGATCTCCCTCCATTTGCTCTGTGACTTTGGGCAGCCACCTAATCTCTCTGAGCATCACATTTTTATTCTAAATGAAAGACAGTGCCTACCCCATACAAGCCTCAGGACTCTTGAGAGGATCAAAAGTAAGAAAGGATCTTGTAATTTGCTAAGAGCCTTGAGATCTGAGCAATCGCAATGATGGAGATGATGGTAATCATGATGGAAATGATGTTGGAAAGGATTCAGGATTGAGCTAATGTGAAACTGAAGTTGACTCGTAGGTGTTAGGACCTAAGGACAATGTGAGGGCCTGTTGTGTACCCTGAATACCGTCCCGCTGGCTCCCTCCATAGTTTGCCCTGTTATAGCACGTACGTAATCCTTGATACAAGCGGGTTCTTTGTTTTCATCATGCCACCACCGTGCTTCCTGTCTGTTCACCAATCTCTCATTATATCATTTCCCAGAATCCACCCCAGTTCCCCTTTGGGTGAATATCAGGGAATGAGAGAACGGATCTATCATGTGCTGTGCTGTATGCAAGGTCAGGAGTCGTACATTCCTCACACGACCATGTCCTTGTAGCAAAATCATGAGATATACTATTTCACGAATCCAGTTTTGATCTGAGAAAAGGGAAGCATGTCCAGCATGGTACAAGTATCATATTCTAGAGTCTCGAGTGAAAACCACATCTGTGTCATTCTTATTGATAAATACAAAAACTCTTTCAATGTGTTTAACCTTGTTCTGCTGGGCTAAGTTCTGTTTTAAACTCTTCATGAGGAAGTGTGGCTTCTGCTACAACATCATATGTAAAGGCCCAAAGGGATACCTCGACTCTTTGGGAAAAAGGGGTTTTAGTCTCTGCTAAAGGCATATTCGTTATAGGGGCACCTGGGTGTCTCAGTCGTTTAAGCCTCTGACTCTTGATTTCAGCTCAGGTCATGATCTCACGGTTCCTGAGTTAGAGTCCCACGTTGGGCCCTGTGCCGACAGTGTAGAGCCTGCTTGGGATTCTCCCTCCCTCTCTCTTTGTGCCTCCCCCACTTCTGCTCTCTCTTTCTGTCAATAAGTAGGTAAATAAACAAACTAACTAAAAAAAAAAAAAGGCCTGTTCATCGTGGTGAAGGGTTAACCTCCCCCAGAAATGAACCATCAGCACCAGTAGGAAGCTTTCAGGTCAACCGAAGTGTGTGGTACTTTGACAGATGCTGACGGTATAATTGTACGCTTGCCTTGTCTCCCCAGCCTACTGGTCACCAAGAACTGTGTTCACCAGGAGCGATTTTCGGAGTGGCCGCATTTGAGTCGCGCTCACTGCCAAAAGACGTGGTGGCTTTTGGAAGCAGAGCTCATCCTGGATGCGACATGTAGACACTGCCGATGCCTCCTTCTGATAAAGGTACCGCGGGGCTCCTGACGCTGATGTCCGAGCCTCTCAGGAAAGCCGAGACTCAAATGTGACTTTCAATTTCTGAAAACATAGACGAGACACAGCACAACCTTCCAGAGAGCAGAAAGCGGTGATTGAAACCAAAGGCTGCAGGCAACCTTTCCCTAAGCACGCGGCCGTTCTGTGGGAGAATTCGGTGTTACGTGCGATAGAGGCTCTATGTGCACAGAGGTGTGACCCCGTCCCGTGTCTGAATCCCACCAAACACTTGTAACAGCACAGCACTTCTCCGAGCTTCCTAAAGTTACTTGTTCCCCTCCCCCCACCGCGTCTCTCTGATCCATCTCTGTTCTGATGAGCGGGACAGAACCGGAAGCAGGGAATAGACCCAGCAGGTGAGCCCAGCGGGTGCCGCAGATGTGTGAGCGTGCTATCCAATCACTTAGAGCGGACAGCCAGCTGTTTCATTTCTTACGTTACATAAAAAGTGGTTGAGAAACGTAAATGTCTTATTCACAGGCCTGGATTACATGTTTTCATCTCTCTTAACCAGGCCTTCCTCTAGCGAACCCCGAGTTTATGGGAAACACACACACACACACACACACACACACACACACACGCTGAATGTGTCCTGTATTTTTCTTTCTGAGAACAATTCTTAAGCACCTACTATGTGGCAGATCTCTGATAGGAACTGCGATTTGAAAACAAACAAATATACAGACGAACGGTGATTTGAAACCAAACAGATCTTAAGGAGCTCAGCTCAGCGTCTGGTGTGTGTGTGGCAAAACAGAAACAAACAAACACGAAGCAGTCGCTTACAAAAACCCCGTGATCAAGGGCTATCATGGGAATAAGCCTAAAGGCAGAGAAAGAATGTACAGTCTACCCTAGGTGAGAACATTCTAGAAATGAGAAACGAGCTTCCCTTAGTAAACTGAAGAAAACACACTATGAAGCAGTTCCAAAGAAACTTCTAGATCAATGTAATTACATTACCGATGGATTGTGTGAAACTGAGGTCTTCCCAATGGAGCTCAGAAGATTATGTGCTTTCCTTCCAACCTCCCTGGTTTTATTCTCTGCTTTAGATTTCACATTTTGGGTGACATAAATAAATTATAGTCATGTGGGTGTAACCGAGTCTGTTGAAATAAACCCAAATGCAGGAAGTTATTGATTTTTCTACAAAACAAAAGTATTTTAATTGCTGCATAAGTTGTTAATAATCTGTAAGTATTAGTTTTGTCTAAGGAATGAGTCAGTGAAGAGTATGATTTGTCAACTAGCATATCTAAGTAGAAATCCACTCACTCCTTCCCTAAATATCACAGTTATCAATCATCATTTGCTGTTATTAGAGGCTTATTGCTAAAGTCTTAGTTGATTTCAGCCTGTCCCATTTTCCTAACGATAAACTTCTGAGCTGTGCCTATCTGAGGGTGTCCACACCTGGCTTTTTCCTATTAAAAACTAAATTGTGCAGTGGCATTTGAATTGAAGATAATACTTTGGTGTTTACATGGAAGCGTGAATGAATCCCACTTACAGGAACATGGAAGGAAAAGTTCTGGCCGTCTATTGTTTCCCAACCAGAAAGTGATTCTCAGAGGAGAGCGGGGAAAGTGTTTCATGGAAGGAACACAGCGGCCCTGGGAGGTAAAACTCTACAGGCTAGTCGGCATAGGACATTGACAGTGCCTGGTACCTGCTCCGTGATGCATTTTAAATGAGTGAGGACGGATAGACCCTGTAGTTCTTTGATGCTTACAGATCACTGCATGGCGTCTCTGCTATTTATTAGAGACATTTCCAGAGATTTACTCCTTTGCTTCCTTGCAACTTTGGAAAGTGTCCGTGGGAGAGCTGGCTGCTTCCTTCTCCAGTCATTCAAGGCACCGGCAGTCATTCCAACAGTCCCTGTGATCACGTTCAGGAACATGTCATGACTGTGCTCAGACCCTGTCTCCTTCCCTGCCAGTTTGAATGGCCTAACAGGTGCTCCAAGGGAAGCCAGGCTGCCCCTGCCCCTCTCACTGCTGCAAGGCTTGAGTCCCTGGTGGAGTCCTAGACGTCTTTCCACCCATGCTGGTGGCTTTCTGAGTCCTTCCAGCTCCAGATGCCCCGTCTATGCCCCAGACTGATTTGCTTTGATATCATCGTGTGCCACTTCTCAGCCCTTCCTCTCCAGACCCTCTCTCACCCATCCTCCGTGTTAGAGCTTCTATTCACTCCTAAGACCGGATGTCTGAGTCGGCGAAGCCACCTCTGATTTTCACTCTGCACCGAAGCTGCATTATTCCATGGATTTGCTCATACCTCTTTCTCCGTGTCCCTGCCCTGGGGTAGCTCCTGCCATACTGCCACCGAACTTGGCCATGCAACGTCTTAGCCAGCCAGTGGGATGACAGCAAACGAGACAGATCCCAACTTGGAAGCCGCCTTTGGACTTGTTTTCCCAAGTACACATCTCGGACCAACTGCTTTTGCTCTATCCTCCCTTGTCCCCCATCTTGAGTAACTGTTTGGACTCTTGTCTCCCAGTTTCCTCTGGCCTGGCCCATCCAGCCACCCTAGCCTAGTCAGGTGCTGTAGACAACAGAGACCCTGCCAAGTACTGCCGGGAGTACCTCCGGGAAAGAAACTATGGACTATTCAGAAAGAAACAGCTTGAGAGGGGTGCCTGGGTGGCGCAGTCGGTTAAGCGTCCGACTTCAGCCAGGTCACGATCTCGCGGTCCGTGAGTTCGAGCCCCGCGTCAGGCTCTGGGCTGATGGCTCAGAGCCTGGAGCCTGTTTCGGATTCTGTGTCTCCCTCTCTCTCTGCCCCTCCCCCATTCATGCTCTGTCTCTCTCTGTCCCCAAAATAAATAAACGTTGAAAAAAAAAAAAAAAGAAACAGCTTGAGGAGCAGAGACACCTGCACAGAACGCTGACTTGATGCTGTGCCTGATGAGGAACAGTTTAAGGGATCAAGAGAATAAGCAGGTGTGGGGGAGGCATGAGCTACGGACCATAGGTCTTAGAAGAAGGAAGGCCAGCTCACTGCTGAGTCAGCTCTGAACACTGCGGGGCCCACAGATCCAGAAAGGGCAGGCTTAGGAGAGGCGCCCACCATCCCAGGACACAGACTGCGGCCTCCAGAATCACTAAACGGTAGGACATCTTGTACAATCAAGCAGCACGAATTGGGTCAGACCCTGACAAGTGCCAAAACTTTGCAGCACAGGGGAAGCGAGTTTTCCCAGCGTCAAACTTCAACTACTAATGCTGCTTAATGTTAATGAAACATATCAATATAATTCAACTGTAAGAGAATCTGTATAGTTTTTCAAATTTTCCTGAAAAGGGCTCAAAGAGGGAAGATGCCAACTCAGAAAATTTTTATGAAAGTAATTACATAATGGCAGACATCCAGGGAAGGTATACACACAAGAGGGTTTCGGAAGCAACTTTTTTTTTTTTTTTAAATCTGCACCCATTGCATTTTTTTTTTTTTATTAAGTTTCACCACCCGTCGTGGGTTACACGGAGACAAACACTGATCCAATGTGTGGGGTAGACTGATTTGGATTTGAGGGTCCATAATGCCATCTACTAGTTAGTATGTGGCATTGAAAAAGCTGCTTCAGCATGTGAGGCTCTGTTTCCTCAGAAAATGTGGAGCAAAGTTATCTAGAGAGTGAATCTGAGGATCGCGGTAGATTAAAACACACACGCAAGGAGAGTAGGAGGCACCAATGAAAAATGTGTTACTTTACCATCATCCTGTGCATTTTAAAACAGTTGGTCATTTTGCCAAAATTTTCAGGAGAAGATCAGAAAAAGAAAGTAGAATTCTGACCCACCCGTCGGTCCCGGGTGGACTCTTCACCCTGAACCTCTATTGGTGTGACCACGAACCATATGAGTTCATGTATTCTCATTTCTCTCGAGTACAAGAACAGAGGTGATCAATCACCTTTTCCCACGACAGAGCCAAGTGGGGGAAGCTCAGAGATGAATGGTTGAAGAAATTAGAATAATGACATATATATATATATGAAAGCCTTGAAATTGCTTTCAGAAGAAAGGACAGAGATAGAAAAAAAAGTCCTACTGCTGAAAATTATAAAACATGCTGACTCTTTCATAGCGGGATCCTATCCCAGGTTGATGCTATTCATAATGAATTATATGGTGGTGATTTATTTATACCAAATGTTTAAGAAATTTTCCAGATTGATGAAAAATGCATGGGTGTGCACTTTCGTCTGACGCCAGACAGAAGATGGGGGAAAGAAGAGTGGGTGTGGAAGGAGAGGGTGGCGGATGAACCAAGGGGAGGCCAAAGGGGCAGTGGAGTGAGAGAGGAAAAATCCTTTTATGATGAAAACGACACCAATAACACGAGCACGATTTTCGTATGAATGTCCCCAGTCGCCCATCCCTACGATCACGATAAGCTGTGACCTGCAGGATGGGTCCAAGGGCATCCTGAGGGTATAAGGTACGGATGCGAAACAGCACAGGGTTTGGGTCCAGGCCGACCTGATTCAAATCCCAGCTCTGCCCACACCTGTGGTGACTCCAGGGATATGCCTTCCTTCCCTGACCCGGGTTCCCCTGCCTTTCTAACAATGACCCTAATTACTGGATGCAAACAGAGTCTGAATAGTCAAAACAAGCTTGGACTGGAAAGTTGAATAAGCAGAAGTCAAAATTCAACTAGTCCTTCAGGAACCCAAGACTCCATAAAGAAATCCAAGGTCCAATCCAACCAAGGGCTGAGCCGGTGGGCAGACACGGAACCCACCCGAAGTGTGGGAGACGGCTTGTGACGAAGTTACCCCCACGCGTCACAGAGCAACGCTCTCTTGCTCTCTCTTCCAGAGCTTGTGCGTGCACATATAGCGAAAAATTACAACGCGCCATTGGCTAACACTTTAGACAGTACGGAATAGTGATCAAAACACTCTTTCTGACCCCGTTTCCAGAGTCTTGTTCCCCACACGTCAAACACGCTCAGCGACTTCTCGTGTACTTTTCTGGACGTTTTAAGTCACATACGAGAATAGGCACATGTAGATGTAGGTGAGAGGTACGTAAAGCTGTGCGTGCAGGTTTAGGCAGAGACAAGGATGTGTAGATGTAAATGTGCGTGTAGCTATAGATGCATGTGTAGTTAGGGACGCAGTTTAGATAGAGCTGTAAGAATATAAGTGTAGATGCAGACATAGGGGAGTGATAGATGCAGGTGTGAATATGGGCACAGATGGAAATATAGATGTGGGTGCTGATGCAGGGGTAATGGTACACGTAGATGGGATGCGTATGTAGATAAGATGTAAATGTAAACACAGATGTAGCTAATGTTATGGCTATAGGTTTAAGTGTAGATGTGGGCATAGCTGCCGGTTGAGGAATAGGCATAGGTGTGGGCATCGCTGTAGATGGAGGTGTGGGTGTAAAGATTTCACCACCTGCCCCTCCTGTATGCCATTTGTAGCACACTGTTTCACTCTCCCTTGGCTTGTCTCTCCCCCTTCATCCTGGGATTGCTCAACAGCACTCCAGAGAGAAGGACTCAGACTTGCCAGTTGACAAGACTTGACAGTTCTCCATCCCGTAAAGGATGCGTGACTGATTTTCCCAGCGCCCTAATGCAGAGCCTTTCAGTTACGTGTCGTTTTTGAACTCACAAAACAATAATCTTTTTTTTTTTTTTTTTTGCGTGTACTTGCGTGTTTGGAATGTGTGTCTGTCAAGCAAGTAGATGCTGTGGCATTGCTGTGTCAGAGGATGTGAGTATCTAAAACTTTCATGGATGGTACCGGGATGTAGGGCACCGAATCCCTGGTGAACGGCTGAATCAGCTGGAAAAACATAGCCCTCCAACCGTTTACCTGACGGTAGTCAGTGCGAGTGAGTCTAGATCACCTGTTCTTACATCAAGCTTCATGGCCTATTTCTACAAATTAATGCTTAATCACCAGAGAACCTTCATCGTGGCTCTGTCTCCAAAACATTCTAGAGATTTACAGTTGACAAATAATGTGAGTTTAACCTCAGATGCAACGCTCTTTGAAAAGTGCAAATATTAAATCATGGAAATGTTAATTATGTGGGGTAGACTTTAACACTAAAATAATCATTTAGGTAAATATACATTTTTCGTGAATTCTTTTAAAAATTTTTTTAACGTTTATTTATTTTTGAGACAGAGAGAGACAGAGCATGAATGCGGGAGGGTCAGAGAAAGAGAAGGAGACACAGAATCTGAAACAGGCTCCAGGCTCTGCACTGTCAGCACAGAGCCCGACACGGGGCTCAAACTCACAGAGGTGAGATCATGACCTGGGCCAAAGTCGGACGCTTAACCGACTGAGCCACCCAGGCGCCCCACGTTTTTCGTGAATTCTTGAGATATGTCAGTGATACCTGGGTTGAAGAAGGGTCTTACCCAAAATAGAACACTCCTTTCTAAAGATTTCTGTGGACCCTGAATATCTTTCACTGTTAGGATACAGCTCTTGGATTTCAGGTCGAATGGCACATAAAATTAAATCAATTTCTATAGGAGCGCCTGGGTGGCTCAGTCGGTTGAGCATCCAACTTTGGCTCAGGTCATGATCTCACGGCTTGTGAGTTCGAGCCCCACGTCGGGCTCTGTTCTGACAGCTCAGAGCCTGGAGTCTGCTTCAGGATCTGTGTTTCCCTCTCTTGCTGTGCCCCTCCCTCATTCATGCTCTGTCTCTCTTTAATAAATAAATAAATAAATAAATAAATAAATAAATAAATTTCTACAAAACAGAAATTTCTTTAAGGAATGATATGGCCGGTTTCCTTTGATCAGAAGAGGCTAGGGCACCAGCCGGGAGGACATAGGATTTATCTCATGCTATGGTCACCTCAGGTCACCCTGGTCGAATGCCTATTTACCTTGTAACAACTTTCAAGTGTCTTCAAATTTGCATCTCACTTTGAGATTTTGTTATTCACCTTGTGAGGGGCTTAGAGAGATGTGGGGTCCGTGAGGCGGTGGTTCTCAAAGTGTGGTCCCCTAATCCACAGCCTCAGCATCACCCAGGAACTTGTTAGAAATGCACACTTTTAGGGGCGCCTGGGTGGCGCAGTCGGTTAAGCGTCCGACTTCAGCCAGGTCACGATCTCGCGGTCCGGGAGTTCGAGCCCCGCGTCAGGCTCTGGGCTGATGGCTCAGAGCCTGGAGCCTGTTTCCGATTCTGTGTCTCCCTCTCTCTCTGCCCCTCCCCCGTTCATGCTCTGTCTCTCTCTGTCCCAAAAATAAATAAACGTTGAAAAAAAAAATTAAAAAAAAAAAAAAAGAAATGCACACTTTTAGCCCTGGCCCCTGCTCTAAAAGCCTCCACGGAAAGACTGGGGCAGAGGCTGGGCTCCCGCCATCCACCCCAGGGCTCCTCCAGCAAAGTCCCTGGTGACACTGGCTGCTGGGGACAGTGTTTCCGCTGTTCCTCATCTGTGGGACCAGCCTTTGATTTGCTCTTTTCCATCCTCCAAATGTGAGAAGATTAAGCAGAAGAGAAAATAGCTGTCAAAATAGGCCCCTACTACAAGTTTATGCAGCGATGATATTTTTTCATCCAATCAGAAGTATCTACTCCTTAAAGTTAGTATTAAGAAACAGGAAAAAACAAAGTATTTTATTCCCTCCGCGCTTTTTACACAGGAGGTTTGGTGTTAGCCAAAAGTTAAATATTTCTCCCTAGCAACAGCGGCAACTTTCTGGCTATATTTACAAATTGCCTTTGACACAAACGTTCCCAGGAGCTGTTTGTTAATGTTCTAAAACATAAGTTGAAACAAGATATTTGGGCAGAGATGAGAGCTTTTATCCACAAAAGCAAAAGACACAAAAACAGGTGACACCGGGCAATTTATTCACCTCACTTGGACATACCAGGCACGAGAGGTCTGTGGGATGGAGATGATTTCTGCCTCAGACAGGGATTCTGTTTATGATTCCTGACATACGAATTCAGATGTGGGAAAAGAAAAAGCTGAATGGAATCACACAGAGCTTTCCAGGCCATTCCTGTGCATGGGCTCCTCAGTGGTTTCCTTCAGCGTATAGATATGCAAGCCTAATGCGCCTCTCCATTCACCTTTCTGAGTCATTTGCCAGGTACAAGGAGACACATCACGCTGTGCCCTTTGGAATTCCCTTCTTGTTTTGCCAACAGGACAGACCGTGACCCCCTCACCATCACCCCCACCCTGCAACCTCAGATAGATATTCTGCCTGCTTTCCCCACTCTCAGGCCCTCGGGCCTAGTCAAGTCCATAGCCCCATTGGCAGCTCCTAGGGCTCCCCCTGCCCCCCAGACTGAAATCAGTCTTTCACTTGTTTGTTCCTGTCTCCTTTATTATGAACATTTTTGGCAGAGGTCACCTCTTGGTAACCACTGAGCCTCCAGACCCCTCCAGCAGATTCGTCACATATCAGGAACCCCAAATATAGTTGTTGACTATAGAAGCAGACTCTTGGGCATGGGATGTGCGGAATAGAATCAACAGTCGGGGTTAACATTTATTATTCTCTAGATGGTTCTCCAACTGTTTTGCTGCTCAGGGCCTACACCACACCAGGAGTAGAATGGGGAGGGTGCCAACAGGTTACTCAATAAACAAACAAACAAACAAACAAACTCCCCCCCCCCCCACCACCACTTTTCTCATTAACTGACCCAGTCCATTTGGAAGCTCTTCATAGAGCAAAATTCGGCTACACGACTCTGATTAGCACATGGGCTCACTTTGTCCCTGAGCTCGCAGAGGCTCTTACAGAGGAGGTGAGAACTCGGAGAGGGGCCACAGGCCAGAAAGGACTGCCTTGTGGACCGTCTGGGAAGCAGTTCATACACAAGTCCTGGAATCACGTGGGGCCAGGGGAGCATTTCCTTTTCATTCAATTCAAGTAAATTCAACACGCGTGTATTGAGTGGGAAAGGCTTAAAATAAAGGATTGAAAAGCACCCACTCACATGTACACGTTCTACGCAAATACGTTACCCAGCACACCTAACTGCCCACACCTCTAGTGCCGAGTGCACGTGGCTTACGTAAGCCACACGACGTGACAAACATACAGCAGATACACTGCCCACCACAGACAACTCCTTTGTGCCTCCAAACCTGGAAACCCGGAACACACATCCTCACCTCGCACACGCATTCACACGTGCACCCTCCAAGTTACAGGTGTGAGTTACACACACATATGACAGACACCAGCATATCTATGGTTCTACACAAGAACGCCCCCGCCTTCCTCCCACTGTATGCACACAGCCATCACTCACATACGGGAGCACAGTCAATAAACATTTACACACCACAAACAGATGGGCCTTTGAACTTTCCTCGTGACCACAAATCCCACACACGTTTAGAACCAGCCTCCAGTCCCCAGAGTCCGTGTCCTATGCAGCCAGCAGCCCCCTCTTGCCGCACATCCCAATCCTCAGTTGTGATACACACACATTTATATAAGCAAACACACACACACACACACACACACACACACACACCTGTTCACTTAGGAGGATGCAGCCGACAGAGACCCACATCCAAGAGGAGCCCTTCGACACCATAGCAAGCAAGACGGTTGCGCGTCTAAAAGGGATGGTTCTCCGGGCGCCTGAGTGGCTCACTCGGTTGGGCATCTGACTTCGGCTCAGGTCATGATCTCGCGGCCCGTGAGTTCGAGCCCCAAGTCGGGCTCTGTGCTGACAGCTCAGAGCCTGGAGCCTGTTTCAGATTCTGTGTCTTCCTCTCTCTCTGACCCTCCCCCGTTCATGCTCTGTCTCTCCCTGTCTCAAAAATAAGTAAGCATTAAATTTTTTTTTTAAAAATATGAAAGGGATGGTTTTCTATAGCAGCCTGTCTGAAACCCGGCCTGTGAAACATCCATGCATGTCTGCCCGAAGCTTCTCTGCCTTTAGAAGCCCCTAAAAGCACAAAGTGAGCACACTGCAATGTTGTCATCACTGTCCCGTCCTTGTGTGTTGTAAGTCACCGAACACGTTCAAACGTGCTATTATGTTCAGCCCTTGTAATGCGTATTCAGGATAGACACCGGGAGTCTGAGAAAGGAGGTGATTTTTGTAGTGTGACGCAGTCCCAAGAGGCCAGAGTCGGGGCAAACGTGACCGCCTCCTCCTCGTCCCACTAGCCCAGTGATTGCCCCCCCCCCCCCGCCCGGGGACATTTGGCAATGCCTGGAGACATTTTGGGTTGTTACAACTTTGGTGGGGAGGTTACTACTAGTGTTTAATGGGTGCATTTCAGAGATGTTTTTGAACATCTTACAATGCTCAGAACAGTTCCCGATAATAAAGAATCATCTGACCCCGAAGGGCACCAATGCTGAGACCAAGAAAGCCTGATCTTGACCCAGGTGGCTTCCTGACATCCGTGTGAAGCAGCTGGGAGGGAGCTGCCTGGCCTGACACAGCTGGGCTCTGCAGACGGAGACGGGAAAGGGGGAGTGTGTGCTTTTCCACGAGCCGTGTGGACATACACCCGGCTGAGTTGAAAGGCCAGGCATAAGGTAGACACATAAATGGCTTGTCTCTGCTGGCACTATTTCTGCACGTGCCCTCCAGAAGTCAGTCGTCTAAGAAATGAGAATTTTATTAAATCGGAAGGACTGAAATCTCAACATGAGCTATTGCTGGGTTGATGAATGACTGCCCTACCCTTAAAGTTACATGCCTTCCTTTCGGTAGCAATTAAAAGAGAAACCAGGAAGAGCAAATAGAAGTTTCTCCTTGCATGACATAAATCAGCTGGACAGGGCCTTGCGGAGCTGAAATTTATCTATTAGGGTCTCCCATTAAATCAATTAGTAAGGAAGAGGGAGGACAGAGGAGGCCTGCAAAGTTCCCGGCAGCTTTCTCTAACCAAAAAGCCTGCCATTCCGGACTCTGAATCCTTCCCTTGTCCTCGTTTCTTTGGGTACAAAACGTCCCGGGAGCCAGGGGAAAATGCATCATTTTGCAGGAGAAGAAACAAAACCAGTTGCCGTTTGATTCACTAGGAAGTCTCTGAATGGTGAGAATTGTTCTTAGGTTCACACTTGAACCCAGATCCTCCCATAGTCCACCGCGAAGACGGTAAGAGCCATTCTTGTCAGAAGATCAGTAGTTTGGGTGTTTATTTCCTGGCAATGGGGATGATTTGCTTCAAACCATGTACATTTTCGAGTCTTCTAATGACTGAGGAACTTCAACAGACGTGGTTTAATAACATCTTAACATGCCCACAGCAGCACACTGTTTACAGAGACCATCCAGGCCACTCAGATCAGTCTCACAGCAATCCCGTAAGGTGGGTGGCATGGCCATTATTATTCCTCCTTAATAAATGATGAAACGAACTGAGTCTGTGAGATATAAAGTGGCTCAACCTCAGCTACTCAAAGTGACGGCAGAGGCATTAGAATGAAGAGGTGTTCGGAGTTTGAGAAGCGAGCAGCTAACGTCTTGCAGTCCTGGGACCAAATCAGAGTTTCTCCGTGTGACCTGCACACTGAAAGTGGAGGGATGCTTCAAAACATGCCGGTGTCTGGCTCCTACCTCAGAGATTCTGATAAAACCGACGAGATGGCAGCCTGAGCGTCAGCCTTTGGAAGTTCTCTCGATGAATCTAACTTTCAGCCAACTTTGGGAATCACTTCCCTGGATATTTACCACATTGCACGTTGAGAAAAGGCGCCCTGGGCTTCAGGGGTCATTACAGCGGACTGGTCACAACTGGAGCCCGATGACATCTGACTTCAAAGTTCATATTCTTTCCAACCTGCTCAAGAATAAGCTCTAGCACCTGCCAGGAAGCCGGTGGTTTGCACAGAGCTCTCACAGACGACATGGCTTTGGATCCCATGAGCACTGTGAAATGAAGCAGGGCAAGCCCTGGGATTGCCATGTTATAGATAAGGAAGTTCCGACATTTTTAATTTTCAGAAAAGAGATAATGGCAGTAAATCTTATTCTCTCCATTCTTCACTCTTGAACTTTAAACCTCAGGCTGCTAACGACACGAGGCTCTGCTGTCTGGCCATGAGCAAAATGAAACCACAATCTGATCCCCGTGGCTTTGGAAAGAGGTGGGAGGAGGGGCATCTGTTTTCTTTGTCACCTGGGGGGAGGGGGCATGCAGCTGGTGATAATCAGGTGAGGAAAACGAGGAATGACTACAGTTCAGAACTCTCTGCCCTATTTCTTAGGCTACTGCTCTATCCTAAGGTGACCCAACAATGATATCGATCGAATCTGAGATGGCAAGGGCTGAGGGCACAAGTCTATAGCCAACCAAAGTTATGAGCATCTACAGGGAGACGCTCATAACTAGCGTCTCATAACAAGACGTAGTATATGTAAAAAAGAAAAGCAGATGAGTTGGGTATGCAGTTTACAATAAGAGTGTAATCAAGACGAGAAGGACTTGAGTGATTGAGCCACCTTCCTGGTCAGAACGTCTTTGCTTTCAGATCCAAAGGGACGCCATGAGAAATGGAAATTGCACCGTGGTAAAATAATGCACTACTGTGGACCAACGTGTTTTCCTAATTGATTGGCTTTTTACCTCCAACTTTCTTTCTTAGAAACCCTGTGTGTCTTCATTTGAGCTTTCATGGAGCCTGGGGACTTGGGAATAGCACGGGGGTCATTGAATCCTCCCGCATCCTTGGCCCACTCTTTCAATTTTGTATCCTTGGGCCCACGGGACTCCTGACGATAACAGGGGTTCAGTGCATGCTTCTGAATGAATGAGTCCTGGGACAGCCCCAGCAGATTCAGTGCATTTCCTTAAACAAAGTTGGTATAAACTTGCTATTTTCTTGTTTGTTTGTTTGTTTGTTTGTTTAGAGCCAAGTTTAGCTATAGCAATGAAATACTGTGTATAGTGGGATTTGCTCTTTAAGGACCTAAGCACAGTGCTGGGGCTACTGAAGTAAAGCCATCACCACTGTCATTGCAAAGGGCCTTGGGCAATGGTGACACATCTGTCTTCAGGCACTCAATTAGACTGTCCCTGAGCACAGTCATCGGAGAATGATGGATCAAAGGGTTAGGCGATGTGTCACTGTAGCTGCATTTCTGTTTCATAAAGCTAAGGCTGCAGAAAGGGGCTTTTAGATGAAACAACAATAATAAAACTGTATGTCTGGCCGCATGGAAGGCTCACCACTAACCGTGTGCCGTTTCATTGATACGGCGTTCCGTCATTTCTACTCATTGAGTTGGAAGTGATCAGAGTAGTTTTTCTCAAAACCAAAAACGAGAAACCTCTTATTACTTTATTGTTTATGATCCCTCAGTGGTTCCTAAATGATCTAGGATTCAGTTAAAGGTTCTTCAAGACCTCATAAAACACCTACCTGCTTTCTCCAGCGTGAGCATCCTCTGCGGAGGGGTGCTTCATGCAGCCTCTCGCAAGACTACGCAAGCTCCTATCTGCCCAAATCTTGCACCTTCAACCCGTTCCTAAATTCTTGCAGGTGGAAAACAACACCGAGCGTTTACTGATTCTTAATACGTGCCAATCCCTCTTGTAAGCTCCTTACAGGCATTTATCCATTTAATCCTCCCCATAAGTATAGGTGCCATAATTACGCCCAGGAAAACTGAGACAAAGAGAGGATAAAGGAGCCTATTCAGCACGCGTGCCCTCCAGCCGAGCTCCAGAGCCCACACTTAACTAACAGACTTTACTCCCTCCGGGAGAAGAGAGCGAAGGCCAGGTTGCTCTTACTCCGCAGCTCCCGCTTTGTGCCTACGTGGAAGTCAGGGGCAGTGAACGCTTTTCTGAGTACCTACTCTTCACGAGGCAATATGCTAGGGTTCTTACAAACATGCTCTCACTTATTTCTTATTTCTTTCTATTTTTCCCGCTCCTCAAATCTGGAAACCGTGAGTCAGGAGAAGCTCAGTGACTTTCAGGTGCCGTGGGGGGGCCACAGAGCGAGGAGTCCTGGTCTCCGTGGGCCTAAAACAAGTGCTTGTAAATAGTAGTTACCCTAAAAACACATAATCGATTCAATTTCGTCTGTAAATTCCATTTACCACTTTAGGAAGAAAGACTTCAAAATCACCGAGATGGGAGCGAATGACTGAGTAGGCAGCTAAACAGAAAGAGAGTGATTGTCTCTGAGAGGGGAGGACATGGGGTGCATTGGGCATCTCTTTGTTCCTCTCCATCATCTTGTTGGGAATCAGGTGGGAGGTGGGGAGAGCAGTCAGAAAGCATTTGCGGGGGTTCAGGAGACAGATGACTCGAGCCCATCCAAGGACAGAAGCGGTAGTGATGGAGAGGGCAGGGCTGCCTGGAAGCATCTAGAAGGGGCACTGTGAGTGGTTGTCAACCACTGAGGGGCAGCGGGAAACATGGATGATCCCCAAGTGTCTGATGGGAGAGACTGAGTGCTGTTGTCACTGGACATGGGAATCTGTGGACCCCAGAGGAACCAGTGGGGGCTGATGGACTAAATTACGGGCTGTTGTGTTGCTTCTGGAAAGAAGTGTTGAATTTCCAGTGCAGGGCGCAATGGCAGCCTCTTCATCCCATAGCACTGATCAAGGAAGTGCAGAGGCAATGACACTGAGAGGACAGCATTCACCTGAATGCCAAAGTGAAGACAGCACAGAGCCACAGGCCCTGCTTAACCCACGTTGGTTGTGTTGTAAATGAGGTTGTAAGGTTGACTTGGTTGTGTTAAGTTGCAGAGAAGCTATCATCTCAGCCTGTGTGAACTGCCAACCGAAGAGCGAATGAAATATAGACACTTCTCGCCAGACTCCCAAGACCATTAGTGATGAGATCTAATCCAGTGTCTTTGCTTCTCTGTGACTCAGTTATTTTACCTGTAAAATGGAGGTACTATGTACCTCATTACTTTGTTTTGAGCTTGAAATTAGTTACTCTATAGAAAGTATTTAGAACAGTGCCCGGAGCTTATTTAGTGTTTATTGCTCTCATTACCATGATTATAATTATTGCTGTTATGATATTTAAATAACTATGAGGCCATCTGGTAGTGGAGTTGAGTGGAAACTGCCTTGTGGAGGGTAGACCACTGAGCTTTCAGACAGGTGGAACCAGGCTCTGTTCTGGGGAACGTAAACCTAGGTTAGGCAAGAAGCTAACCTCTCCTTCCACCGGGAAATGAGGCGTTCAGACCGACCACTTTTTTAGGGTCATAACTACTCCCCTCTGGCCAGCATGGGATGCTGTGAGAGGTGCTGAGAGGTCCCCAGGGAGAGTACATGTCACCATGTGTCCAGTCTAGTCTGGGATGCTGGGTGGGGTGACAGGTCTCACTTGGAGACAGAGTAGGGTGTAGATGCTCCTTCAGTGTTTGGAGACCAAAGACAAGAGGCTTTGTGTTCATGCCAGGCTGTCACTTTTTTTGTGAGGCTATGAACTGCTTTGGTTCTGGTCACCTTCTCTTCCAGCTCTTTTCAATAACATGCAAAGGTGAGGGCACAGAGGGAGCAGCAGCTAATGATATTTTACATCGAATGTTCCTTGTGCAATCTGGGGGCCTTTCCAAGCCCGTAATGAACAATTGTGAACAACAAAGGAAGCAATTATGGTTTTTGCCCTGTCGGAGACATTTATGCTGCGATTTATTGTTGTCAGCCACCTCAGAGTCTGCTTCTGTTCACCTTCTACCTACAAGAAAAGGTGCCATGAGCAGTCCTGAGCCACTCCTCCTACCACAAGCTTTTAGGTGAGAGCATCATTCATTTCTCATTCATACCTGGCTCGAGCCCTAAAAGGACCTAAGTTGGGCAGCCACAATGAAAACAATCATCCTAAAAATAACATCCCGAACAGTTCCGACACCACTAAATCTTGGTGAAACTGTATGTTGAACACTTCCTTTGTGCTAGACCATGCTCAATGGATTACAAATACCATCCTGTTGATTCCTCTGGATGTCCATAGGACATAGATTTCATCAACCCCATTTTATGGATAAAGAAACTGAGGCTTGGGGCACCTGGGTTGCTCAGTCAGTTAAGTGTCTGACTTGAGCTTGGGCCATGATCTCATGGTTCGTGGGTTCCAGCCCCACGTCGGGCTCTGTGCTGACAGCTCGGAGCCTGGAGCCTGCTTCGGATTCTGTGTCTCTCTCTCTCTCTGCTCCTCCCCTGCTCACACTCTGTCTCTCTCTTTCTAAAAAATAAATAAACATTAAAAAAAGGAAACTGAGGCTCAAAGAGACAGGTTGACTGACTCAAGTTTACTATTCTTGGATTCCACAGTCAGTCCATTAACCACTTCTAACCTCTGTTGTGTCCATATTAGATCATGTGCTATGGACACATGTGGACTTCGGGAAAGTTCCATGATGGTTCTATCTCTCAGTGTCTTTGTCTTTCAGTAGCCACCTCAAGGAGTATAGTGAAGATTAAATAAGTGTTAATAAAATATGAGATACTCAACATATATATATCCTCAATGTATGTTGGCTATTATCTCTGTCCTTCCTTCCCTCCTTTCTTTGTTTTCTTCTTTCTTTCCAGAAACGTGTATGGAACCCTTGATCCATACCAGACAGCAGTACATATAAGACAAATTCCCCACACTACAAAGGCACATTTTTTCAGCATTTGCCCTGGCACAGAGAAGCTCTTGACAGCCATAGATCTGCACAATTCAGCCTCTTCTGCTTGAGAAAAGGCAGAAGAATGAGCTGCATCGAACCTAACATACAGAACTAGATTTTAAGAATAGTAATGGCATATCATGACATTTGTCCAATGAGCTCGTTGCAAGGCACACAGCAGAATCAGGTGATCTCCTGTCTGTATTTCCTGCAAACAAATTTGTTGTGTACTTTGGGTAATTTTAGAAGCAGGATTAACTTCCAATGTGTTGGCACTTTACTGAGGAGAAAAACTGGAGAAAAATGAGACATCGGAATTAAATTAGCTCCCGATGCTGATATTCTAACCTTAATATCAAGCACAGAGTGTCCACACACCCACAGAGCTAAGAGTTCATCAAATTCCCAATAATAAAATATTTTTCTTCAGGTTGAACTGAGTACTCGTCAGCAAATGAAACTGAGTGGGAGCAAAACCCAGTGCCTTAAACACACACATACAGAGAGACATATACTAGCTGCCACTCTCCATTGGTTTTGGGAAACGCCCCCTTTTGAGGAACCTGTTCTCTGTAGGCACAATCCTTCGTAGGTTTCAGACCCATGAAGATGTAACATGGTCCCTGCCCTCAAGGTCTATACAGTATGGTCCAGAAACAGCACAAGAAAAATCCCATCACTGACTGAGCATGGAAGAGTATGCAAGCTGTAATAGGAGGCCAAGGGAACGAGGGCTTGTGGGTGTCTCAGGCTTGTAGGAAGTCTTCTCAGTGGAGTGGATGCTGCTATAAGGAAGAAAAGAGGCCAGTTCAGCCCGGGAGCACTGTTAGCTCAGTACAGCTCTCCTAAGAACTTAGCAGTCGGGGTGGGGGTGGGGACGGGGAGTGAAAAAGCTTCTGCTCCCTATGACACTCCGTATGACTCCATGGTGCCTCCACTCTCTCCCCACGCCAGGACAAAGGATGTTTGACTCTTCTCACTGCTTGGAGGTTTGGGATAACCAAAGAATATCTCATCTCAAAATGAAAATCTCTAGTTGCCTTTCTGTGGTTTAATTTCCTACTTTCTCTGGGATTTGCCCTTTTGTTCTAAAACATTGCTATCTCCTTAAACCTCAGTTTCCAGTGTGTCTGTCTTAGACATGGATATTTATATATCAGGAGGCTTTTCCTTCCAAACCACTTTCTAATATGCTTGGCTCAAGTGGCTGATATCTCTCTTCTTTGGGAATTAAAGGCACGAATGATGGCTAAGCTTTGAAGTGTCCAGCTCAACAGATATCCTGAGATTCCTCACCACCCATGTGAATATTATGCTTGTTCTCTGAAAAATTCTATCTTCTAGACTTCTAAGTCATCCAGACTCCAGTCATGTTCATTCAAGTAAAGACGTGTTGCTTTCTGAGCTGACTGACACATAGTCTTGTGTTTCACGAACTTGCCTTCCCTGTGTGTCCCAAGCTGGCTGTCATATCCTTTAATATTGCACGTTAGGTTATTGGTGCATCTAGGAAACAGTAGACCTCACCTACTGAGTCTTTGGATACTGATAAGGTTTGATATTAGTCTGATTTCATCCCCCTTTCTGAGTCCCATATTCCTGACCTTTGAAGGTCAAAACCATTCCTGCATTTGAATGCATAAGACAATCATTCATAGGCAAAAGGACTGGTCACAGGGATTGGCTGATCACATAAAAAGACTGTAATAAAATTATTGCTTCCACCAAAATATGTGAAGACTGTCCTTAAAGTCCAATTACTCTCCCCTAAACTGTGTCCAAATTCACTGGTCAACCCATTTAGGTTAAAACAGTCTCTGTGGAGACTCTCATCCCGATCCTACCACCATCAGATTTAGACATTCTCAGGTTGATCTTCAGGGGCAGGACCACAGTCAGTGATTCCTATTCAGTAATATGGAAAATCATACATCAACTTTTGACACATTTATTTTAGAACTGAGAAATTTATGTACTATAGCACCAATGATGCTGAATTCTGGACTTCATAATCTTTTTATTTGCAAGTTTACTGCATCTGGTTGTGAAAAAACAGATTTAAAACCACTTACCTGAACTCCTTGTAGCCAGATGCATTTTGAAATTTAATGGTTTAAAATGTTGACTGGGTACCTGAGATGTCACATACACTCATGGGGTCTGGAGCAATGCTCTGCCATGAAACAAAGCAATACCACTCTGCATACACAATCTACACTTCTGGGAATCTCAGTGTCAGTGGTCCTCATTTTTGGGGACCTTTTGTCCGAGGAAAGAGCTGTTTCCTTAAGGTAAGGGGATGTTGGTGTTTTCTTCTCACAAAGAAATGGAAGGAGAAAGCTCACTATAAGACAACATTTACAAATATAAAATAGCATTTACAACTCAAAATCTGACCACCCAGACCTCATAATTGGTTCCCTATCTGCCCTACCTACAGGATCTGCCAGAATATTCTTTAATACTTAGATGTCATTCGTTGGTACTGGCTGTCATTTTGTTCATTCATTCTCAACAATTATTTATTTATTTATTTATTTATTTATTTATTTATTTAAAAATTTTTTTTAATGTTTTATTTATTTTTGAGACAGAGAGAGACAGAGCATGACCAGGGGAAGGGCAGAGAGAGAGGGAGACACAGAATCCGAAACAGGCTCCCGGCTCTGAGATATCAGCACAGAGCCCGACGCGGGGCTCGAACTCACAGACCGTGAGATCATGACCTGAGCTGAAGTCGGACGCTTAACCGACTGAGCCACCCAGGCGCCCCTCAACAATTATTTATTAAGAACCTAATAAACACCAGACATCATTTGAGGTGCTGGGAATACAGCAGTGAACAAAGCGCACCAAATACCTGTCTTCATGGAATTTATAATCTGATGTGGGGAGAGGTACGATAATTAAAATGTTTGTGTGTGTGTGTGTGTGTGTGTGTGTGTGTGTGTGTGTGTTTAGATGTGGAAATGTTAAGAAAAAGTGAATGCATGGAGGAAGATGGGATATGAGAGGGTTGAGAGAGTTGTAATTATAAGTAATATATTTTTGGACAACCTCACTGAGAAGGTAACATTTGAAAGAGGAAGAGACAGCAAGTGCTGAGACCCTAAGGGACAAGCGTACTTGAAGAGTTTGAGAAATGATGTAGCTGAAAAAATGAGGGGGAAAGTATGAGATGCAGCCAGAGAGCTGGGGAAGGTTACACAGGTTCTGTAGGACCTGAAAAAATCTTGTGGAGTTCTTAACTCTGAATGAAACAGGGGCCAGTAGACGGAGGAGAACAATATCTGCCTGTGTTAAGAAGAAACTACAGAAGAATGAGGGCAGAATCAGAAAGGCAGTGGGGTGAACATGTCCTAGACCCACCTGCCTGACTGTTTTCATCCTTCAGATTGTTCATAGGGGACCTGGCCTTATATCTGGATCTAGAGTGAGTATTTCCTACCCGAGGCTTCCCCCCAAATACCTAGAGTTGGTGAGATTAGATAAGTCAAAGCCAGAGAGTAGGGTTAACATTTAAATCAAGGGAAATCTTTTATCATGGGAAAATCATGCTGAAACTCCATGGCCCACGTCTTGGTCCATAAATAGGACCAAACCTGGAGCCAGCACTGAGTCAAGTTTGGATGACATGAGGTCAGGAGCCAGAAGGTAGACATAGATGGTGGAAACCACTGTTCTTTACCACTTGCCTTCAGTGCCAGCTGGTGTGGGGAACATTGTTGGGCTGGACTGGGTTGAAGGACCCAAGCAAAGGAGACTGACTCTTCCCTTCAATGCCCTCACTGAAGTGAGACAAAGTGAGTAAGAAAATGGGAAGTATACCAACAGGTACTACAATAACATTTCAAATCATTCAGTGGGTCCTTCTTTGCTCAATAGCCACACCAAAACCAAGGCAGCCACATGGCTGAAAGCAGCAAGGTATAGTGGGAAAATCATACATCTGATGTGACAGTTGTGTTCAGTCTTAGACCCACCACCTCTAGTCAAGAGACCTGAGGCATGTTCTTTACCTTATCCAAGTCTTGATTTTCTTACATGTTCAGGGAAATGATCGTATTAGTACTTTTTGGACAAATGACAATATTTTATTCCACATAAATCCCACCACCTCCATTGCTGTTACTCAATGAATATAATTACTATTATAACTGTGAGCTGCTCAGCCCAGAAATCTGTATGTTATGGGAAAAGTCTTACGAAGGTATCCCTCTCCCTGGGAAAAAAAAACTTAAAGCCTGTGGAGTTCCTGCTAACATATTTTTCTTCATAAATTATAAATGAAGAACTACATATATAACATCTAGTATATTCAATACACAGAAAGTGTAAAAATTATAAATCCTTTGACCATGAACATTTGAATTTATTGTTTTATCTTTGAGAGTTTTTTTTAATGTTTATTTATTTTTGAGAGAGACACAGTGCAAGTGGGTTAGGGGTAGAAAGAGAAGGAAATGCAGAATTAGAAGCAGGCTCCAGGCTCTGAGCCATCAGCCCAGAGCCTGACGCGGGGCTTGAACTCACGAACTGCGAGATCATGACCTGAGCGGAAGATGGATGCTTAACCGACTCCCAGGCTCCCCGAGAGCTTGTTTTTTGTTTTGTTTTTGTTTTTGTTTTTGTTTTTGTTTTTTTTGTTAATTCTGCCTAAAGCATGTTTGATTCTGAGATGAATTTTCCTGATCCCCAGGGAGTAGAGCATGGGTTTTCTAGTTGTGTTAAGGGAGCAACCATATTACCTTCTGGGTGCCTCTGGCATCCAAATCAGTTATATCCTACGACACCATATTCATGAAAATTTGTCATCAAAAGCAGCTCACAGTTTGCTTTCATAAAGACCAGCATACGTTGTCATGTCCTGTCTACGTATTATCATTGGAGACTTCCGTGGGGTGTAACATGAATGTAGCATGTGTACCTGGGTTGATATTATCCTACTCCCTGGCATGCATATCTAGTTGTGATTCTGTTCCTTCCTGTCATATGAGTGAATTGTCCCCAAGGGATATTAATCTCCCCATCTCTCACATCAAAATAATAATACGTACGGAGGTCATCGTTGAAAGGATTGAATAAAAGTAAATCGCATGCGTATAAAGATAAATACCAAAATCTACAAAAGCATATTCCCAGGAGTCCTTTTAAAGTAGCTGGGAAAATGTAGTGATTCAGCACATAGTGTGGGGATGGTTAGTTAATCGTGTAAAATTACAAAGTTGGATCCGAAACTCCTGCCATAAGCCGGGATGCAATTAGGAGAGATTAAAGATTTAAATTGAAAAATGAAACCATGAACATAGTGGAAAAAAGTATTTTTTCATTCTGTAAGTATTTAGTGAGTGCCTATCATATGCCAGGATTTAGAAGAAATGGAGGGGTGTAGTATTGATCACAAGAAACAACCCCCCTGCTCCTTTTTAGGCCAACATAGCGGAGAAGGCAGAACACGAACAGCAAATGAATGAATAAAATAAATTAATAAATTAAAATGCAAATCAAGGAGATGAACAATTGCTACGGAGATAAAGAACAGAATAAGAAGGCAGGGACTGCATGGGGGAGGGAGGTCGAACTTCCAAGTAGGACTCAGGGGCGTCTTGGAGAAGGTGGTATTTGAGTCAACACCTGAAGGAGGTGTGGTCCTGAGCCGTGAGGTGATCTGGGGCAGAGGAAAGAGCAAACACCAAAGGTCTAGGGCGGAAGGAGTACTGGATCACCCTGGCGTGTGGAAGAAGTTTGTAACCCTAATTCAAAAGCCAGAAAACCTCATTAATGAAAAGTAAAATCCTTTGCATTGTTAAAAGAAATGTTTAATTAGAAATGAAAAGGAAAACCTTCAAGGCATTCTATAGAGTAAGTATAGAGCAAGGCGAAGACTTGTTAATACACAGAAGAGATGAATGGAAAGTCATCTTGCTCAGAAAAGAAAAGGTTCTTAAACCTATGAAAAGACGCCCCAGTATCACTCACAACAAGGCACAGGGAAGTGAAAACTGGACTGAGTTGTTATATCCACCTATTGTCAACGGTCGGAAAAGTAGATATCGGACTCTTGGGCAAAACTGGGGAAACAGACCCTTTCACATGCTACTTGTAGAAGCCGTAGAAGCCCGTATGAAGGGCCGTGTCTGTCAAAATTATAAATTCATATGCTTTTTTGTTCCATAAATTCTGCTTCTGGGAGCTTATCTTGATTGTGTTAATTGCGCATATGTAAGATGATTTGTAAATGATTATTCGCTACAGCACTGTTCCTGGTAACACAAGAGGGGAAACTCTGTAAACACTCACTAATAGGGCACTTGTGAAAATAATTATGAGACGTTCATGTAAACTAATCGCTAAGTTGCTATAAAATCGAGTGAGAAAACTGTCCACGTGAAAATCTTTCTAAAAAATAGTTCATTCAAGAAAGCAAGTTGTACAGCATGGTATCTTTTACATAAAAGTGAACCACCACAACAAAAAGAATATATACTTTCACTTGCTTTCTTATGCATAGAGAAACTCTGGAAAGACACATTAGAAACTATATTAATAGGGGTTACTTTTTCAGGAAAGGGAGACAGGGAGGGAGGGAAATTTTTCACTGTAGTACTTTTTTATCCTTTCTATTTAGAACGAACTTAATGGATTACTTATTCAAAATTAATTAAACTATATGATTAAGTGTAAAATGCAGCACTCAATTTATATCTGCTATTATAATTATTAATATTAAAATTAACATTAATATTAGATATACTGAGTTCTAGTCAGACTCTGGTACAAGCTACCTGTTTGGACTCTGGCAAATTCTCATAATTACTCTAAACTTTTCTAATTCATAAAATGTTAATTCTTGAGCCCACTTCCTCTTTAACCTCATAGTGACAGGGAATGAATGGGCATTGAAGAGTAATGTGGTAGGCATTGGGACTTTGTAAATTATCACTACTGTCATGCGAAGTATTTCTTTTCCTCTATTTCAGAGATGAGGGAATTGTGATGCAAATTACTTAAATAACTTGCTCAGAGCCCCACACCAGATGAGTATCCACTCTGAGTCTTGGACCCATGCCCTGGGCGATTCCAAAGGTCTTGCTCTCACCACTACCTGAGGGATCCTTTCTATCGTAAAAGAACCAGATCGAGAATCAGAAGCCAGTGCCCAGTGAAAGGCAGAAGGCCAGGCTTCATTCCTGAGTTAGTTCTGCTTGAATTGGAAGATTGAAAACCAGCAAGCAACTGTCAGAATTAGCCCTTTTAGGTTTTTGTGACATTTTCTTGGTCATGACAGTTTATTGACATTGTCGTCCAGGACAGCAGGGCCCACGTTTACCATCGAGTAGAGTGTGGATTTAGTTTTTCATCTTGAAACAAATTCCTCCTGCTGCATATTCCTTGGGTCTGGAGAGCATCCCACGTTGGTCCAATTTCTGCCATGTCCTCTTGGACGTCTTTTGAGACTTGCTTAGAGGGTTGTAATAGATTAGCTGGAAATCCTGACCATAAAGCCCTATATCCAGGATAGAGTCTTCACTAGGTGGTGGGCTGGACAAGCTATTAATCTGCAGAGACCACGGTTGAAATACAAAGAGTGAATGTGAAATACAGTTACAAAGGAGGAAATGATTTCAAAGCTAGAAAAATAGTTCCATGGACTGGGTTCCAAGACACACCCAGATCATGATGGAAGATGAAAACTTGAGGGTCAGGGCCAGAAAAACCAGTAAAGAGACCAGGAATGAGGAGAGCCTGATCCTGTTTTTTTTTTTTTTTTTTTTTTGTTGTTGTTGTTGTTGTTGTTGTTTTTTTTTTTTTTTTTTTTTTTTTTTTTTTTTTTTTGGTATTGATCACATGTCATGTACTGAGCTTGCTGGTCCTAGGGTATAAAGTGAGACTGCTAGATTTCTTCCAAATGTATCTCTTTCTCCTGGACCTGTCTCTCCTCTCTCTCCCTTCCGCCCCCTTCCTTCCTTCTTTCCTTCCTTCCTTCCTTCTTCCTTCCTTCCCCTACCACTCCCTCCCTCCTTTTTCTTTCTTTCTTTCTTTCTTTCTTTCTTTCTTTCTTTCTTTCTTTCTTTCTTTCTTTGTTTTTTTCTGCTTTTTTCTCCCCTGGGTTTTATTGGTATATAATTGACATAGAACATTGCATAACCTTAAAGTGTACTACATGATGATTTCATCCATGTATATGTTGTGAAATTATCACCACAAGAAGCTTAGTGAGCACATCCATCACTTCAAAATTTATACACACACACACACACACACAGTGGTGAAGACATTTACGATCTACTCTCTTAGCACCTTTGAAGTATATAACAGCATTGTTAACTACAGTTACATGCTGAATATTAGACCTTCAGAACTTACTGGTCTTCTAACTACAAGTTTGCAGCCTTTGACCAACATGTCTCCATTTCCACCACCCTCCAGCTCCTGTTTGTTAGAACTTTCTCCTCTTCTGTGTTAGCACAAACCTACTTTGCTTCCACCAGTCAAAAACCCCTGACTTTTCCTCTTTTCCTTCCATTTCCTGGCTCCCTGCCCTGTACCGCACATGTTGCTGCTGCCATATTTCGTAGCAAGAATCAAAGTCCCATTTTTTTTTTCCCAGACACCAGGCCACTAAAGTAGTTGGTGAAATTTCCAATCTCAGGAAACCGGAGTGGTGGTTTTGTCCCGGTACTTTTCTAACTATAAGCCACACTTAGGATTTTTCTCCTGGATGAAATGACTCAGGAGATATACGCGGGATGCGTAGAGACATAGAGAGATGTAGGCATTCCAGGCTGGGCCAGAGTTTGAGAGGCACTTGCTTTCATTATGTGTCTGGCCAAAACCTATGATTTAAGTGGCTCTCTGTTTCCGAACCAGACAAAACATTCCTAGAGCTTAGATGATGCCTTAATTGTGCTGGGCAATTTAGATGCACTTAGAAATGACAACACTTCCATGTCCATCCTTTGCTGAAAGGAAAGTATCACTTATCAAAATGGCTGCCCGACCGCTCCATTTTGTGTAAGCACATCAGCAGGTAGTCATCAGTGTCGAGACCGAATGCTGCGGGGAATGTCTCCGAGAGCAGCCAGGAGGAAAAGGGTTTACTTAGCTTTCACTTGAAACCTTGCAACAATTTTCTGGTGGAGAATGGAGGCCCCTATGTGCTGTGATCCTGTGGAGGGAGGTGAGGAGGGCTAATGTTTTTAATCTCAGCCTCTGGTATGCTTTGGAAACCAACGATTAATTTCCCAATCGCTGTAGGGTTGCTTTAGATTTTTTTCCCCATTTTAATTTTATTTGAAAGCTGGAACATTGCAAGTCTCTGTAAACAAAGTAATCGATCAACGGCCATCAGCAGTTCTTATGAGAGGGCAGAATGTTTGATGGATTCCAGACAATAGGAAAAAAAAAAACAGTGCAAG
Source organism: Leopardus geoffroyi (assembly GCF_018350155.1). Classification (NCBI taxonomy): domain Eukaryota; kingdom Metazoa; phylum Chordata; class Mammalia; order Carnivora; family Felidae; genus Leopardus; species Leopardus geoffroyi. Next base: position 77,057,857 of record NC_059338.1, on the reverse strand, counting down.
CAAGTTGAATAAATTAATGGACATTATTATCAGTGGAAATAAAGGGCCCCTCAGGTGTTCTTAAAGGAGCACATTCATTGTTGCTCTGAGGCAACTCACTCTTTCACAGGCCACGTGCTGGAGGTGATAATGTGCAGAGGCTTCTCATTGACAGCCTTCAGTCCCTTCTTGAATCTTTGTAATTAGATCCTGCATCTGGATTACCAGTGGTAGAGATTTCAATGGGTCCTTGTGTATTTTTTCATTTTCATTAAGCCCCTGAATGTTAGTGCTGGAAGACGATGCTTCTGTTTTCTTGTACTCTGACTTTCTTCCGTGAAGAAAGACTCTGGGTCCCAGAGATGAGAAGTGATTTACTTAAGGTAACAACTGCTGATTCCCAGAGCCAACCTTTGAGTTCAGGTTTTTGCCTTCAAGTCCAACGCTCTGTCCCCTCCCTCACATCACACCCCTGTCCGGGTTTTATTCAGGTAACTGTGTTGTGAACTCCGTTACGGGTATGACCTCTTACTGTGCCTCTGTTTCCCCTGACCCCCTTTCCTCTCCACCTTTTAAACAGCCTCCCGCTTAAAACCAAACAGGTGTTGTACTTAACAGGTGCAGAGAACCTCGAACAAATGTTCAAACTTCTTTTATGTATATCCACTGTTGAGTGTTTAAAATACTACCTGTACTCTGACTCTCACCCACTAGGTATTCTCTCTCATGAGGTGTCCTGATTTGCTACTACTCATCGTGTGTCCTCTATACTTCAGCCAGAACATTCTGCTCCTGTGCAGATATGTAAGTTGGCTCATGCTCCGCTCCTACCTGTTGTCCTCTACCCACATCATGCCTTAAAATCTTACCTGGTTTTCAAGATGCTTATTAGATGGTGTTTCCTTTATGCAACTGTGATTCTTCCCTACCCCTCCAGCCTTCCCACGAACAGTATTCTGTGCTTGCTGTGTTTCCGGAATCATCTCGGAATCCACTTATTGGAGATGATAGGGAACAGGTGGAAATAAGCTGGATTCCCTAAATTACCACTCCAAAAAGATTCGCCCCTAACCAGAGTAACCATTTTGGACTTTATATGAACAAGAAATAAGATTGTTCTTTGGTAGCCACCTAATTTTAGGGTTTACCTTAACTAACACAAAACAGTAATAATCAATAGAACAAGGTATTGAGTGAAAGAAGGAGTGAACTGCATAAGGCAAGGTAGGGAATGATCTGACCGAGGCTTATGTGGTTTGCTGGATAAACGGTGAATAATTCTCTCTTTCTAGGGCAAGGGCTTACATACTACGGTGCATGATTCCAATTGGGCTCATCAGCTATTTGTTAAATAAAGTTTTATTGGAAAAGAGCCACATTCATTGTTTATGTATTATCTGTGGTTGTTTTCAGGCTACAGTAGTAGGGTTGAGTAGCTGTGATAGAAATACATGGTCCATAAATTTGAAAATGTTTACTCTCTGGCCTTTTACAGAAAAAAAAAATATTGCCTCTGCTGTTCTAGTGTTGTGCCTATGCAGGCAAAGAAAGAAGACAAGAGACAAGAAATAGGACCTTTGATGCCACTATGGAATTTAGACTTCACCTCTCTGTGCCCCCTCCCCCATGCCATCTGTCAAATGAACACAGTAATAGTGCCCATCTTGTGGGGTTCTCTGAGTTCAGCGTGGGTTAATGCATAGAAAGTGGTCAAGGACAATCAAGAGATGTTTACTCTTCATATTACCTTGAAGCCAAAGAGGAAAATCACATAATTTATAGCAGAAGTGTTCCAAATCATACCCAGACCTTCCTCAACTTATGATGAGGTTACATCCCAATAAATCCCTCATAAGTTGAAAATATCATTAAGATGAAAATGCATGTAATACTCCCAACCCGTCGAACCTTACAGCTTAGCCGCACCTGCCTTAAACGTGCTCAGAACACTGACAGGAGCCCACACTTGGGCAAAATCAGCTAACACAAAGCCTGTTTTATGATAAAGTATTGATGGTCTCTTGTAATGTATTGAAAACAAGGGCTGCAAGTGACAAACAGAATGTGAGGGTGCAGGACGGTTGTCAGTGGGTTGGTTGTTGATTCTCATGATCTCTGGCTGATGGGAGCTGTGGCCGCCACTGCCTCCCAGCACCAGGAGAGGATCGTGCCTACAGCTCCTTGCCCTGGAAGAGACCCCCATTCAAAATTCCAAGTATGGTTTCTACTGAATGCGCATTGCTTTTCCACCACTGTTCGGTAAAAAAAATGGAAGTTGAACCCTTGTAAATTGGGGACTATCCGTATTCATTTAAAATTAATTACCGTGTCTGCAGCCAAAGTGGTGTTAGAAATACAGATGGAAGAAGTTGCTTAGAGAGCCTTTCTTCCCCAGGAGTGTCTGAAATGAGTTTTACCTAATTTAAATGGATTTTACCAGGTGCCGGTTAAATTGCACCTAGCTATTCTCATTTTTATTTATTTATTTTTATTTTGAGAGACAGAGAGAGAGAGAGAGAGAGCACGAGCAGGAGGGGCAGAGAGGAAGGAGAAAGAATCTCAAGCAGGCTCCATACTGTCAGCATGGAGCCTGATGCCGGGCTTGAACTCACAAATGGCAAGATCATGACCTGAGCTGAAATCAAGACCCGAATACTCAACTGACTGAGCCACCCAGGGGCCCTGCACCTAGCTATTCTTAATAAAATGTACAGATGGGGGCAGGAGGGTGGCTCCCTCCATTGGACGCCTGACTCTTGATTTCAGCTCAGGTCATGATTCCAGGATCATGGAATTAAGCTGTGCGTTGGGCTCTGTGCTGAGTGTGGAGCCTACTCACGATTCTCAGTCTCTCTCCCTCTGCCCCTCTCCCCTTCTCTTTCTCTCTCTCTTTCTCTAAAATAATAAAAAATATTTAAAAAATGTACTGACGATGTCTAAAGCATGCTTGATGGCACAGAACTGGTAAGCTACTCTCAATGTACCTGCATAATTCTGCCCCCAAAGGGAGAGCTTCTCCTTCCAAAAAAAGCACTTATATTTGTGTCAGGCGTGCTTGTTATTGTCTTTATACATTGAGTTAATGACTGTATAAATAATGAAATGTGAGCGCAAAGACAAAAGCGTTGTTGCCGTGACAATAACAAATGCTTTGGGAAGATATGATGAAGGTGAGTCATTAAAAAAATATATGGTTAAATCGGTAAAAAACTGGCTACAAAATTAAAAAATCCCGAAGTCTGTATTCATATGACTTTCCAAATATCTTTACATTTTTACTCTACTTTCAAAAAATCCATCCTGGAAACCAAAGACCATATATTAATGAGTGTGATCAGGGCAAAAAGGACCAAGAGAAGTGTAATCAACTGGGGACCTGTTTTCAAATCAAGACCCCGAGTGTACGTCTCAGTCTTGGCAAATGAAGGCAGCTTTTTATGTTTTAAGTTCATATAAAGTGTTGAAAGTGTGTATGCACCATTTTTATGATCCTCTCTTCAATTGGTTCTTTTGATTAGTCTACTATAGTATCCCTATTTTATTGGCTACCAGGGCCTCCAAATGAATTTGGGGGCTCTTTGAAGCCTCTCTCCTCTCAGAATTCTGCCCAGAGCAGGTGCTCATTTTTTGTGCCCCTGGGCTTCTTACCTGGGCACACCTCTTCACCATGGGTGTTAGAACAGCTCGAATAAGTCCTGTCGACTGTGAGGCTCTGGAAGGCGAGACAAAGTCTTTGGGATTTATTTTCCCAGCTCCCACTCCGATGTCTGATACTTTTTATTTCCACTGCTATGCAAGTAATTTAACTGATGATCTCCACACGAACAAATAAGAGACATTTCAAGCATCGCCTCTCCAGCCTACTCTTCATACAGCCTTCCCAGCTCAGTGAGTGGCAACTCCAGCCTTCTGGTGGCTCAGAACCAAATCCTTGAGTCATCCTGGGACCTCCTCTCTCTCTTGTAACTGGCATCCGGTCTTTCAGCCAACCCTGCCACCTCCTCTCCCTCCACAATCGAGGCAATTAGGACACTTCTCACCACCTCCACCAGGGCTACAATGGTTCAAGTCTCATTTGGATCATCGCAATAGCCTCTCAACTGAACATCCCGCAGAGACGGTGGCTTTGCTGGACGTGTTCACACGTGGCTCAGAGGAGATGCCGAAGTTCTAGCATCTGTGAACTCACTGACTGAGCGAACCCTTGCTAACATTAAGCACTCACGTGTACCTGCCGCAGCCTTTGAGGTGTTTACAGTGAAGAAAAGACCCAGACATTTGTAAAAGATGAATATCCTCCTCTCAAGACAATAATCAGAATCCTATTTTTGAAATAGACATTAGAACACATCACCCTTTCCTCAAAGCACTCCCTTAGCTCCCCAGATTACTCACAGTAAAAGAAGTTTAATAAATATTTTTTAAATGAATGAATAATTCACCGAAGAGTAATGAATATTCACAAGAATTCATAATACTATTATAACGGTAGTGGTAATTCCCATAGTAATAAAAGTAATAGAGACTATTATAACGGTAGTGGTGCTTGCCATAATTCTCAGAAGAGATAACAGCAAAGATAATGGGGAAAATAAGAGACGGCCTAGGACTGAGATGCCTGTGTAATGGTCACAAGCATATTTGGCTGCCGGGCACGTGGCCACATGTGGGTGACGAGGGTGTCATATCACCGCACGGAGCATGGGACCAGGGAAGTAGCAGCAGGAGCTCAAGACTGAAAGGCCTAGGACACCACGTAGTGAGTTGTGGATTTTATTTGACGACAAGTGCAAAGTATCATCAATGCCCAAACCACGACTGATGAAGGATGGGAATCAAATCGTCCGTCTTTGTAGAGGCCACCAATGGTACTAACCACGCTGGAAACGAACGCCTGTTGGTTAAATGTACGGGTAAATGAACGAATGAACAGAACAAACCCTCTGACTATTTGACAGGAAGGGCACTGGAAATTATTTGCCACCCATTAAGTTTCAGCCACCTTGCTAGTGATTTTATGCCATTTAATCTCGGCAGGCTGTTAGTAGGCCTCATTCCTGTAGACAGGGAAACAGTAGACTCAAAGTGGTCAGAGAACAGTTTTGTTAAAGAGCGTGGCTTTGGAGATCAGCTGGGACTCACGTGTCCTTGGAAAGTGTACTCAGTCTTTTGGAGTCACTTGGTTTCTCTGTCGAATGATAACCTTGGCACCTCTCAATGGGTTGATGTGAAGACTGAATGAGATAAAATGATTCCTGAAGTATTACTCATACAGTGAATGGTCAGTATTGTTATCGTTTAACTCGTACGATAAAATTGGGTTTTGAATACTTTTTGGTCTCTTCTCCAATAGTGCGCCAGGCTTTGTGATGGTTGATTGTATGTGTCAAGCTGGAGAGTGTTTGGGGATGAGATTAACGTTTAAGTGGGTGAACTTTGAGTAAAGCAGACTGCTTTCAATTCAGCTGAAAGTCTGACTAGAACAGAGAGACTGGCTTCTTTAAGAAAGAAAGAATCCTCCAGAACTGTTTTCAGACTTCCTTGGCACAGCGGGCTGTCCCGGGTCTCCAGATTCCCGGCTGACCCTGCAGATTCCGGACTTGCCATCTTCCATAACCCACACCTTCATGCCTGTTGGATGTTCTCGTTCATCTGCCTCTTCTTTCCCAACTGGTGAACTCCAGGGCATTTTGTCACACCAAACTCAGCTTCTGTCCCCTCTCAGAGCCTGTGACATGCCCCTTTCTCTCTCACCCCCTGCTGTTTCCTCCTTGGCTCATACACTTGTACTTCCTTTTAAAAACTCACTCCATTACATTCATCCTTTATAAATGTCTGTGTCTTTTCTTCACCGTAAACACCTCGAAGGCCGCGGCAGGTACGCGTGAGTGCTTAGAGTCAGTAAGCGTCCGTGGAGTCAGTCAATTCACAGATGTTGGACCTTCAGCAGCTCCTCTGAGCCACGTGTGAACACGCCCAGCGAAGCCACCGTCTCCGCGGGGTGTCCCGCAGGTTTCTCTCTCACTCCGTCTGCTCAAAACAGGTGCACTCTTGCACCTTGAAGTCTGCCCTCTCTCAAATGTCCTTCATTCCAGGAAATGGTACCTCCATCCATCCCGTTTTGAAGTCGCCTTTACCTTCTTTTTCACTCATAACTCACATCCAGTCCGGCAGCGAGCCCCCAACACTCCATCCATCATCCCCAGGGCAGGCACATCTCACCAGCTTCTTGACGACCACCCCAGCCTGGCCGCCATCACCGGACTCAGATCACTGACTTGTCCCGTCAGAGTTGATCCTTTTCTCCGTGCATCAGCCAGCACGACCATTTTGAATGTAACTCCGCTCCCTCAACATCTGTTACGGTTCTTCTTAAATTATCCAACAATCTCTTTTAGGATAAAACTCTGACATTCTTACCACACCTTAGGAGGTGCTATGTGACCTGTCCTCCGCCCCTTCTTCAGGGACACCCCCTACCTTGGTGCTGTTGCTCATTCTTGCTCAATCTGATGGATTGCCCTTGTTCAGAGACCTCCAAGAGGTTCTCACACCGGGGGTGTCACTTGCTTTCTCTCTGCCTGAACTGCCCCTTCCGGAGCTCCCTCCCACTTGCCTTTTGGTATCAAGTTTAAACTCAAGTGCCACTTCCGTAGAGGAGCTTTCCTGACTTCCCCCTATCTTAGGAAGCACCCACTTCCCATTGGTCCCTACCGTTGGTCACTTTGTTTTATGAATAACTTAAAGTATAAACTGAAATGGTATTACTTGTTTGCTTGTATTTCTCCCCTACTCACAGACTTAAATTTTTTTGTATCGTTTATTTTATTTTTGAGAGACAGAGAGAGATAGAGCATGAAAGAGAAGGAGACACAGAATCCAAAGCAGGTGCCAGGCTCCAAGCTGTCAGCAGAGCCTGACTCGGGGCTCGAACCCATGAGCCATGAGATCATGACCTGAGCCGAAGTCGAACGCTTAACCCACTGAGCCACCCAGGCACCCTATGCCCTACTCACAGACTGTAAAAAAGAAACCCATGTTTGCTCAGTGCCTAGAACATGTCCAGCACATAGTAGGTAGACAATGATTATGTGCCAAATGAGTTAATTGAAGGAACAATGTGTATTAGGTTTGGATGTTTTGGTTTGAGTGGCTGTTTTTTTCCCTCTTAAATGTATTCAACATGTTCTTGGCAGTAGAACACAGGAGAGTGAATACAAGTCAGATGATATATGGGAAAATGAGAAAATAAAAAGGCAAAACTGCTGAGCTCCTGAATAGTGAATCTTAAGGGGAACTTTCTTATTTTCAATATCTTTATTTCCCGGAATAGAAATAGAATATCTTCGTTTGGGAAGGAAATCCCAGTGGAACTTGCAAAACATGAAAGAGAATTGCTTTCTCTTTTTGGATTTTGTTTTGTTTTGCATTGCTTCAGTGTATAAAGAGAGGTTTCTGTGCATTTTTATTAGGTCAATGTTTGCAATAACATTATCCTCAGGGCAGAAAGAAAGATGTTGGCAGTGCTAGCAAAGAGCACTGGGCAAGAAAAAGCTACGAGTTTCCCAGACCTACTCTGTGCTCATTGTTTACAGTAGTTACCATAGTAGGTGTATTTACTGAGGAATTCACCATTGTCCTGTGTTGTGTGATTTATCTGGTTTGGTACTGTTTAATCTTGATGGCATCTGGGTAATTGGTGCCATTATCATGATTTTGTGGATGAGGAAACCGAGACTCAGAAATGTTTACCTTTCCAAATCACACAAGTTGTGAGAGACTCTGCTTGGTATTCCCACGGGCAGTGTTCCAGCTGAGGATTGTCTTCTGCCCTGGGACAACAGAACAGTTCCTTTAGAGGATCTCCCTTCCTCTGGGCTCTGTTTCCTCCAACCCTCTCTCAAGACAGCGGACAGACATCGTGTCGCGGGGTGACTGGGCATATTCTTTGACTCCTTCTGACCGATCGCCTTCAGGATGAAGGATCCTGTTGGCGTCCATGGCCTCCAGGACCTCTGCAGTGCAGTGGAGAGAGCTTGGGCCTCCCGAAGAGTGAGATCGCTGGGAACTTGGGGAAGCTCGAGAGCAAGGTTTGGTCCTTGTTCATATCTGGACTTCCAACACTTAACATAGTGCCAAGAACAGAGAGCATATTCTGTAATTGTTAGCTTTACTCTTAACGTGTTACTTTACTTTATGTCCCAAAAATCTATTCTGTAACTCTTGTGGAGGATTTTTCTGTAAGGCAAGCAGTGGCCATTTGGGACAAGTAGCAATGGTGCACATTGTGACCAAAGTAGAGTGTCACAGGACACTTCGTACACCACAGACCATAGGGTTAAACTCTCTTGGTTTCCTCGTCTCAAAAATGGAGATAAATCATTATACACTCCTCATGACATTTCAGTGGGGTTCAGTGAATTAATATGCAAAATTTAATGTGCCCCAATGTTTATAGCAGCATTATTAACAATAGCCAAATTGTGGAAAGAGCCCAATCGTCCACTGACTGACCAAATGGATAAAGATGTGGTATATGTGTATACACACACACACACACACACACACACACACACACACACACAATGGAATACTACTTGGCGATGAAAAAGAATGAAATCTTGCTATGCAACAATGTGGATGGAACTGGAGGGTATTCTAAGTGAAATAAGTCAGAGAAAGACAGATATCATATGATTGAACTCATATGGAATTAAAGAACACAATGGAAGAATGTAGGGGAAGGGAAAGAAAAGTAAGATAAAAACAGAGAGACAGGCAAACCATAAGAGGCTCTTAAATACAGAGAATAAACTGAGGGTTACTGAAGGGGAAGTGGGTGGGGGGATGGGCTAAATGGGTGATGGGCATTGAGGAGGGCACTTGCTGGGATGAGCCCTGGGTGTCATATGTAAATAGTGAATCACTACATTCTACTCCTGAAGCCAAGACTACACTGTATGTTAACTACCTTTAATTTAAATAAACAAACAAACAAACAAATAAATACACACACTTCAACCATGCCTAGAGTGTGATAAACACTTAATAAATGTTAGCAAAAATTGTGACAGTTCTTAGCAAAACTTTATGAGGACCTCCTTTATGCAGAAGCCAGCTTTATAGATACTGTCGCAGAGCCTTTGGGAGATGAAATGACTTCTCCACGGCCTCACAACTAGGAAGCTGTGGTCCTTGGGTTTGCATCAGTGTCTGTTTGTCTTTAACCATGTAGTTCTCAACTGGTAACACTTTAGTCCTCCAGGGGACATTTGCTAATGCCTGGGGACATTTCTGATTGTCACAACTGGAAGGTGGTGGTACTGGCATATAGTATGTAGAGGCCTAGAATATTCTAGACTTCCTTCAATGCACAGGACCGTCTCCACCACAAAGAATTGTCCTACCCAAATGACACCAATGTCAAGTGGAACAATTGTGCTTTAACCAACGTTCAATTAGATTGATCGACCACCACACTCTAATCCCCATCTGATAATAAAATGACCACAGAACAGATACCCACTGGCAGCATTGCAGACCTTTATGCCCAAGGGATCTGGTCAACCCCAGTGGACCGGAATCTGGCATCACTAGCAAAGATGGTCCAATCGGGTCAGCTGGGGGCCCCATCTTGTTAATCTAAGCAGTAGTGAAACTCCTGGTAACAGCATCATTATTTGGAGAGAACAATTCTAGATCAGGACCCCGAGATTGCCCTTTGTTATGTTTATCACAACTGTGATTCATAATCCATGAGGTCACTATCTCTTTCAGTGCTATTCTTTCTACAATGTACATTGTATGATGACAGGGACCACTGGGCTTGTCCGTTGCTTTTCCTGGAAAAGTGTCTGGAGAGTAAGTCTAAGACAGGTTCATGCTGGAGATATACCTTTGTGAATGAATGAATGAATGAATGAATAAATCAATGATCCAGGTCAGGATTTAGAAGTATAAAAACAGAGCCTAGAGCCCAGGAGAGGAGTTTGTGATGTTTAAGTTGTGTTATGCAGTATAGAATGTCTACAGGATTTGAAATCCAATGTCTATTCACCCATCCATTCACTCATTGGTCAGATATGGCTTGAGAACCCCCCATGGGCTAAGCATGGTCAGGTGGGAGGGGTGCACTCAGGAATCTGGAGATGTACCTGGCTTTGAGTCCTGGGTTTATCATTTCCTAACTCTGTGAAATTATCTAACTGCTCTGTACCTCAATTTTCCTCCATAAAATAGGCAACCAATCTTTGCAATGAGGCTTCTAGGAGGATCCAACAGGACCGTCACAGGGTTAGGTGTAGCATCTGGACGTAGAAAGTATTCAGTAAATGGGTAGAACACACTCACACATTCCCCATTATACCTTCCATCAAGAGGCAACTAATGTGTCCTGCTTCTTGAACAGGCTTTGGGATTTCCTGGGCTAAGAGCCTGTGGAAGGAGTGACACCGGGTGACTCCTGAGGCCAGATTAGGGAAGGCCAAATGGCCAAATAGCTTAGCCATCCTGTAGAGAGACGAAAGATGGAGAGAGACGGAGAAACAGAGAAACAGAGAGAGAGAAGGAGGGAGGGACACAGAGGCCTAAGGGGCCCCGGGTATTCCAGCCCAGATGTGTGAGTAAAGACACGTGAGATCCTAGACACCATTTGGTTGCAGACCCTTTTCTTGCTCTGAGGATGTGCAGTAGGGAAGAATATGGGGATGGGGGTGGATATCACGGAAGATGAGTCTAAAATGGTACCTCGAAGTCAGATTTTTTACAAAGCCTCGTATATTATACTCTAAAGATTGTTCAAGAATGAACTATTGGGATTTTTGTCCACACGATGGAAATACAATAAAAACATTGAGAAGATTCAAGACACTGTGAACCATGACTTGAGCACTTTATCTGACAGAATTCAGGGTTACTGCAGGTTATAAGGAGTCAAGTATCATGCCACGAGCTATGCTGAGGAAAGACGGTTGGATGCCAGCCTTAAAACACGTGCATGTAATCGGTTTATTTAAAATTTTTTTTTCAACGTTTATTTATTTTTTTTGGGACAGAGAGAGACAGAGCATGAACGGGGGAGGGGCAGAGAGAGAGGGAGACACGGAATCGGAAACAGACTCCAGGCTCTGAGCCATCAGCCCAGAGCCCAACGCGGGGCTCGAACTCACGGACCGCGAGATTGTGACCTGGCTGAAGTCGGACGCTTAACCGACTGCGCCACCCAGGCGCCCCGTAATCGGTTTATTTTAATTATTCTAGAATTAGGCCATCAGCACAGCCCTAATCTTTTGCCTCTCTTTACTCTTCCGATAAAAACTTATCAGACAACATTTTAGACGTTCCCTTCTTATTAATGGTGAGAGCATTTATTTTCACCAAACTCCAAAGATTAACTTAATAAGAAAATGGAACCTGTTTCCTATTTCTTCTGTTAGAAGACGGAAGAGGAGAAACACAGTGTCAAGAGATGAAGGCAGGGAAGGTTTCCTCCTAAGGCCGCGGTCTGCCTCAATGCAGGGGTAGCACAGCAGGTGCTTGGGGAGGCACCGACTTCACATCAGGCCTGCAGTCTCTCCTCCCACCACTTGACATTTGACTCCACCTTCTGACCTTTGGAAGCCGTTACAGTGTGATCCGATGTCATCTACCCTTGGGGGTGTGTATTTGGACTTCTTTCTTGCAGGAGAGAAAAGTGCCAGCCCTGCTTTAGCGTGTCTGCTTCCCACCCCACAAGGAAGCCTCTGCCCACCAAGACCAAGGAGTGCTGAAAGTGCTGGGAGCAGCAGAATGAACCGTGTTTTTGCAGACACTCAGCTTCTCCGGCTTCTTGAATTATTGATGGCAGACTGGGCACAGGGCTAGCGATGCCTGAAGCTGTTACGGCTCTTGGCTAGAGTCCCCGGAGGAGCTGTGTTTCCAGAACCGGGCACCCGGCTCATCGGGTGCAAGGCTCGAAGTGCCACTGCCTTGCTGGAAAGTCTTGGAATTTAGCGAGGAGGGCTCCACGTGTGAGACCCCCTCACGGGCTGTGTGCTGTTGAGGCAGACACCCCTGGGGCTCTGATACACCAGATGCTCTCTGCGTTTCTGCTAATTCATTGGTTCATAAATACCTGGGGCACAGTGGCCAGCTAGGAGCTCGAATCTCAACGGTCACTGATGAGTTGCATGACCCGGGGCCGGGGGGGGGGGGGTGTCCCTGGACCTCTCTGAAAAATAGAAGTGACCCAGAAGTCCTGGAGTCACTATTGTATGCCTAGTGTCCTTGTCGCCCTAGAGTTGGGGGAGGGCAGTCAATGCCATGCCTCTCTTCTCTGAGTTCTAAACCAGCAGAGGAATGAGAAAAACAAGTCTCGATTGGACGGGAGCGGCAAAATCCCCCTTCCCATCAGTAGAAGGAGGCTGCAGAATTCAGCTTATCGAGACAGACAGTCAGCTTCTGAAACCCAAATCCTGGGAATGAGCCAGGCAGGCTAGTTCCCTGGTCACCAGACTCCTGGATCAGGCAGTCTTCCCACAGGCTCTGTGGCCGAGTTTTCGGCGTATCCAAGAGGATTCGAGGCCCCCAGTTATCCGTCAGCAGCCAGCTCCCGAGAATGGGAGAGAAAATGCACGAGGCAGGCTGGAGGTTTTCTTTGCATGCGTGCTAATTATATATCTCCGGGCTTGCCCAGAAGAGCAGTGGAGAAGACACTGGAAGGAGAAAGCAGGGAGGGTGACATCGGAGGGCTATTATCACGATAGTGATAATAGAGCGGTAATGTTAACCACGTTACCGCACTTGGAGGCTCAAATCCCTTCAAATGTTTCCTGGTGCTTCTAGAATAAAATCCACAGTCCAGTCTCGGCAGGACCTTAGCACCACAATACTCTTCATCCTCAGGTACACTCTTATTCTTGCTCTATGGACTCGGGCCACGTGGCTCACACGTGTGTCCCTCTGCAGGCTGGGTCCGGCCCACCGCAGGGGCATCCCTTCCTCCCCTTCTTCCTGAATGGTTCCTTCTCAGACTCCTCTCCTTCCTGGCTCCTTGTTATCCTTTGGGCCTCTGCTCAGGGCCGAGCCCTTGGCGACACCCCCGTTCACCAATGACTCTCTCCAAGAACCTCGTCATCTTTTCTTCATAGGACATATCATAACCTGTAACTTTGTTCGCCAATTTGTTGTCTCTCCCTCAGCAGAATGTAAACACAAACCGGGCAGGGACGGTGTCTGTCTTATTCACTTCTCTGCCTCCAGCGGCTCTCGGAGGGCCTGGCCGCAGGAAGTGTGCAGTAAAATCGTATGCCTTGACCTCTCGACTTAGGCAGCCTGGATCAGAGCCCAAATCCTGCCACCTGTACCCAGTTGAACAGCGAGTAAATTCAGTCCACCCTGTTGAGACTCTGTCTCCCCGTGTGAAAAAATGAGGGCCGATAGACCTGTGTTCACAGCAACACTCTCCACAGTCGCCAAACCATGGATGCACACCAGGTGTCCACTGACAGATGAATGGGCAAACAGAATGTGGTCTATCACCGCGATGGAATGTTATTCAGCCTTAAAAAGGGAGGAGACACAGTTTGTGGGTGCAAGCTCTGCATTAGGCTCGCTGTGGTCAGTGCAGAATCTGCCCGAGATCCTCTGTTCTCTCTCTCTGCCCCTCCCCAGCTTGTGTGCTCTCTCTCACTCTCTCTCTCTCTCAAAATAAATAAGCTAAAAACCAAACAAAGCAAAACAAAAAAGGGGGGAAATTCCGACACCTGCTGCCACGTGGATAAACCTTGAGGACATTATGCAAAGTGAGATCAGTTGGTCACAAAGAGCAGATATGATAAAGGAACAGTGAGATATCTAGAGTGGTCAAATGTATGGACATGAAAAGTAGAATGGCGGTGGCCAGGGTCTGGACAGAGAGGGAATGTGGTGTAATTACTGAACAGATACAGAGTTTCAATTTTGCAAGATGAACAGTTTCTGTAACGGACAGTGCTGTCGACTGCACAACAGTGGGAATGTACTTACCACTTCTGGACCGAGCACCGATGAATGGGAAAGATGGCACACCATATGTGTGTGTGTTATTTTTTAAGTTTTTAATTTATTATTTATTTTTGAGCAAGACAGAGAGAAAGTGCGAGCCGGGGAGGGGCAGAGAGAGAGGGAGAATCCCGAGCAGGCTCCACGTTGTCAGCGCAGAACCTGATGTGGGGTTCCAACTCATGACTGTGAGATCATGACCTGAGCAGAAATCAAGAGTCAGGTGCTTAACTGACTGAGCCACCCCAGTGCCCCTTTATTTATGGGCTTTTAAATGAGAGTTAAAACATAGAAAAACAAAAAACAAGACAAAAAAAAATAGAAAAGAGGGAAAATGCACCTTGTCTTACTGGAAAATAGAACTTTGATAATCCTAATGGGGGGCTTCTGAGTCCATGATGGTAACCATGTAAACTGTCCAAGCTAAGGAGTGGCTGAGTGTAGGATTTGAAACCAGAGGATCTTGAACTGATAGCTGGGTTCTTAAAACCATTATTAGGGTTGCCTGTGTGGCTCGGTCGGTTAAGCATCCAGCTCTCGATTTTGGCTCAGGTCATGATCGCCGGGTTAGGTCCTGATCTCAGTGTTCATGAGTTTGAGCCCCACATCAGTGACGTGGGGCCTGCTTGGGATTCTTTCTCTCCCTCTCTCTCTCTGTCCCTACTCCGCTCTCTCACTCTTACTCTCTCTCTCTCTCTTTCTCTCTCAAAAATAAATAAGCATTTAAAAAAACTATTATTAAAAACAATATAGAATAAACTAGCAATTAAATCTATGATATTAAAAACAAATATAATGAATAAATGGGGGACTTTGATTGCTTAGTGAATGATGCATTGTGCTCCTTCCTTCCTCCCCTCAACTCCCCATTAATTCATGGCGCATCCTGGGAACTCTTTCCATGTAAATGAGTTGCACTCAATTCTGTCTAGGGTGTGTTTCTGGGACCACCCATGTGCAGACATTTGTCCCAATCAAAGCACTTCTGGCCTTTGTATTATTTTTGGAATAGTGCCTTTCCATAGGAAGTGCAACTAAGGTCTTTAACTTGACTGGGGTGAGGTTGGGGAATATGGACGGTCTGGTTCAGACAGACTCCCTCCCTCCCAGAACACAGATTCCATCTACCAAATCAAAGTGTCATGAGTGCAATGAATGGGTTCCCTTCATCGCTCTTCTTTACATGGCTTATTTTATTTTATTTTATTTTATTTTATTTTATTTTATTTATTTTTTAAGTTGGGGGTTGTACAGATAATAGAAGCATTAGTTGTGAAAACCTGATAACCTCAACAGAAGGAGGGAAAGGAATGGATATTTCCTGAGTACTTATTGTGAACTGGGGACATTGCTTGGTGCTTTGTTTAAAGGTGTTTTGGGGTTTGTTTGTTTGTTTGTTTGTTTTTGAAAGATACAGAGAGCAAGGGGGCAGAGACAGAAGGAGACAGAATCCCAAGCAGGTTCCATGTTGTCAGCACAGAGCCCGGCACGGGGCTTGAACCCACAGTGAGATCATGACATGAGCTGAAAATGAAGAGTCAGACGCTTAACCGACTGAGCCACCCAGGTGCCCCTGTACTTTATTCAGAGTCAGTGATGAGATGTTATCTTCATTCCCTGGAAGATCCTGTTGCCCTAAGTGGTAGTTAATAGTGGGTGTCAATTTGGCCTAGGGGTTGTCCAAATGGCTGGCGAAATATTATTTCTTGGTGTGCCTATGAGGGTGTCTCCAGAAGAGATTAGCATCTGACTCTGGATCGGTGGGCTGAGTAAAGAAGGCAGCCCTCACCAGTACGGGTAGGCACCATCCAATCTGTTGAGAGCCCAGATAGCACAAAAAGACAGAGGAAGGGCAAATTCCCTCTCTCTTCTTGAGCTGGGACGTCCATGTTCTCCTGCCTTTGGACATTGGACGTCCTGGTTCTCAGACCTCTGGGCTCAGGCTGAATTACACCACTGGTTTTCTTGGTTCTCTAGCTTGCAGATGGTGGACCGTGGGACTTCTCAACAGTCATGGTTACATACGCCAATAAATTCCCTCTCATATCTATATCCATATATGTTCTACATCTACATCTATATGGCTACCTCTATCTCCTTCTCCTATTGGTTCTTTTCCCTGGAAAACCCTGACTAATACATCCTGTTTTACAGGCGGAGAAACTGATGTTAGGTGTGTAACCTAGTGTCTCGGTGTGTTTGTCTGTAAAGGAGGGATGATACTACCTACTTTCCTGCTTTATTGTGAGAATTACAGAAGATGACAGGGAAAAAAGTGCCGAGGACAATTCCCGGCATACCCTCAACAAATCTCAAGCATTGGCTTTCTTATTGCTGTGACATGACTGGTAAGTGACAAGGGAAGGAATCCATCCTGGGTCTGCCCAGGATCCATACATGTTCTTATTGTTATCTGAAACGCTAACCCTTGGGGAAAGAATAGTATTATCTAATGAAAATCAGGCAAGGTGTCACCAATTTTTACAAGTAATGAGAATGTGCTTTCGAATTGTATGTTCCAGGTTTTCCTTGTCTTAAACTATAGCCACATTTATATCTTATGTCATGTACACCAAGAATGTGTCTGTGTGTGTACCTCAGTATACACATACATATGACAATAAAATATTTACATTGCTATATGGTGGGTCTCGGAATAAATGCATTTTGTTTTCTGTCGTTTTCTGTATTTTTAACATTTTTGAGAATGAGCAGTCATTTTTTGTAACTGTTCAAATTACTCACAGCACAAAGTTTGCATTAGAGACAAAATAAAATATTCATTGGTTTCTATCTATGAGACATGCTGGCACTGAGACCCTCTTCTTAAGCCCATCTGCAAATAGATGGTGTATAGGGAAGGTCCAAGTTCACCCAAGTTTTCTCATTTTCATCAATATTGGGACACATGTCCTAAAATAAACCATTTCTCATAACTACAACTGTAAGCGTAACATGGTGATATTCAGCATGATACTGAAGTCCCCCAGTGAAGAATGTGTTTGAGCTCTGTGCCTTATTTCTAGAGTCCATCAATTAGTGACCTTCAGGACACCAAGAACTCCCGATCTTGAACAAGTGAGACTAAGGGCCTGAAATAGATCTGGACATGCACACTGGATTCAGCCCTGTGTCCATCTCTAACACAGGCCAACAATGAACACAGACTTGGGTGTGTGTGTCAAGCTTCTCTGTACATCTGTTTGTTCCACAGGGCTGACTGCCAACAAGATGGCCGCTCTGAGATTCAAGGGGAAAAAAATGGTGAACCAAGAAAATCTTGCATTAAAATGACAATAAGATACCTTTTTATAACCCCAAAATTAAAAAAAAAGAGAAAAGAGATACAGGGAGAGAGAGACAGAGAGAGACAGAGAGAGAGAGAGAGAGACAGAGAGAGAGAGAAGGAGAAGAATCTATAAATATTAAGTATTGGCAAGAATGTGGGGAAACTAGAGTTTCTACTCTGGTATTGGGAGAATAAAATGGTGTAGACAGTAAGGACAACTAGTTATCATTACCTAGTAATATTGACACACACACAAACACCCACATTTGCACCGATTGTTATGTGCAACAGTTCATTTTTTTATGCCCTTGACTATCTCTTCTTTACCCACTTCCCTTATGCTGTCTATCATCATAATTACTCCCTTCCAGATCTTCTCACTTCCCTAGACCTGGGGCTGGTCGTCTGCTTTATAAATAAAGATTTATTGGAACACAGAGCCATGCCCTTTTGTTTACACACCGTGTATGGCTCTGCTCTCACTACAATGGCAGAGTTCAGGGGTCACAACAGAGACCAGCTGGCACACGGAACTTGACATGCTTATTGTATCTCCTTTTACAGAAAACGTTTGCTGGCTCCTGACAGCATGCCCTCCTTTTTCAAAAACAAAGTTGAAATCAGCTTGGCTAAAGCCAAGTCACTCTCTGTCTTCACGTATCCTGTACAGCTCAATATGTTTGCAGAAAAGCACACGGCATATTGTCTCATCCCCTTTTTCATGCTTAAGTATTAATCCCAACTGGGATCCTAGGATCAGTTATCCCATTGGATTTTCATGTTTATTTTCTCTCCCATTCTCCTAGATGAATATTTTATACCTCCTACCGATGCAGAAAGCCTCCTTCTGGAAAGCCTGATACCTCCTCTCTGATCCTCATTCTCACTGACCTTATTTTCTGCTTCTATGCATAACTAGCAGTAAACAGAAAAGAATCATCAAATTCCCACTAACACATATACTTACCCGGTAGCTTTCATAATATGTACAGCAGTTAGCTAATTCTGCATAACAAACTACTTCAAAACTTAAAGGAATAATCATTTGCCATTTTTCACCAGCCCACAGGTCAATGGAACAGATCTGATTGTTTGGATATGTCTTGGCTTACTTCTTTCTGTTTTCTCATGCGATTGTGGTCGGCTGGGAGCACTGGTGGCTTGGGCTTGAAGACTCAATTCTACTCCACATTTTCACATCCCTCGGGCAGGTTGGTCCAGGCATGTCGATATAATGGTGACAAGAAAGCAGAGGTACATAATCAGTTTCTCAGTCTCCTGTTTACTTCCATTTGCTATCATCCTATTGGCCAAAATAAATCATCTGTCAAGCCCAAAGTCAATGTCTGCACTGGACATAGGGAAGCATGAAAAGTCAAACTCCTTACTACCTCAATGTGTTACTATATTTATATAATTAGTTTCCTTCTTACTGCATTGATATACGTCGCCATCATCCCTGAGCTTGATTTTCACAACAAACTCCCAGTCAGGCTCATCCCTGGCTCTTTGAATGTCTATGCTCAACATAGCAGCCAGACTGATTCTAAGAAATAGTAATTCGTATCATGCCATACTTCTGATCAAATCTCCCCAAAGACTTCCCATTCTGCTTAGAACAGAAGCAAAGAGCTTTATCTTGGCTAATAAGGTCTTACATGACTAGCTTGCTCGTAACCTTTGTGATCTCATTTTCTCACTCTCCCTCAGTCACCTGGTACAGGCACCATGGCCCACTTCCCGTGCCTTGAACATTCCAAAACCCTACTTACTTAGGGCCTTTGCACTCTGTATGGAGTCCTTTCCCCCGGGGAGCACGTGATGTAGGTCTCTATCCAAATGGTCACTGTTATCAGAGAAGATTTCCCTGACTACGCTATGTAAAATATCTACATTGTTCCACCCTCTAATCCTTATCCTCTGCTTTATTTTTCCCCACACCTGACGTACTGTGTATTCATGTTTGTTTTTGTTTGCTTCTTTACTCTAGAAGGTAAGCTCCGTGGGGCCAATACTCCATTTGTTTGCTGCTGTTTCCAAAGTTCCTGGAACAGTGGTTGGCACAGAATAAGCCCTCAATAAATATGTGTTGAATAAATAAATACATGAGTGGATGAAGGAATTGGAAGACAATTAGAAACAACCTGATACACACTGAACATAAAATGAATTAATCAATCATGGTATACTTTCACATTGGAATGCCATGCAGTGAAGCAGAATAAATCACGACTATGCATATCAGCAAGGACGAGTCCAGTTATACAATGGTAAGAAAAGAAAGAAAGAAAGAAAGAAAGAAAGAAAGAAAGAAAGAAAGAAAGAAAGAAATTTCAGGAGAACTTTTGAAAGTACCCACACAAAGAATTAGGTTGGATTAACTGAAGCCAGGGGCCATAGATTAGTATGTCATTTCCAGGAATGGAGCCCAGCCTTGGATTCCCTTTGTTGACTGCATCCTGGAGGGCAGATCATGGATTTACAGTTATGGTGCTGCAGCATCAGAGATGGGAGCACCGGAGCAGTTGTAAGCCACTGGCCAAGCAGGTCTGGGGCCCGACTTGCTACTGATTGCTATAGCAGCCAGTTGTAAAGACATCCTTGAAACTAAAAGTAGCATATTCTCTGGCGTGTAAGGGGCATGGATTTTCTTTTGGAGCATGCATGAAAAGGATCATTCAACAAACAAGGTACGCAGAGGAAACAGTAGGCCAAATCTAAGGCTAAGACATAATTCCTTAACTCTATCAGGCAGAATTAGGAGGTGTTCTGAGTCATCAGGTGGAAAAAGAAAATGAGCACTGTATCTATCTGCCTGTTTAAAAACCACTTCAATACAAAAACAAAAACAAGAAACAAACCACGTCAATAATGTGCTATAGCACGACCAAAACAAAGCAAATAGGGTCACATGTCCCCCAAACAGTGTGGACTATCCAAAAAAACATGACAAAACATGGGGTTAGAAAGACCTAGGTTACAGTCCTAACCCTACAATTTACTAGCTGTATGTCCTCAAACAGTTGTCTAAACTCCCAGAGGTTCTTTTCAGTTTTTCTTCTGGAAAAAATGGATGCATTAAAAAGTGTGTTAAAAGGGGCGCCTGGGTGGCGCAGTCGGTTAAGCGTCCGACTTCAGCCAGGTCACGATCTCGCGGTCCGTGAGTTCGAGCCCCGCATCAGGCTCTGGGCTGATGGCTCAGAGCCTGGAGCCTGTTTCTGATTCTGTCTCCCTCTCTCTCTGCCCCTCCCCCGTTCATGCTCTGTCTCTCTCTGTCCCAAAAATAAATAAACGTTGAAAAAAAAAATTAAAAAAAAAAAAAGTGTGTTAAAGGTTTTTGAAATGATTAATTAAAAAAATATATAAAAGTACTTAGCATCAAGCCTGACATTAGAACTTGAGTAATTGCAAGAATAAATTGAATGAATGAACGAACGAATGAATGAGTAGGCTCTACAGTTGAGTAGAGGAGACACACAATTCATTATAATTCCAAGTTCTCAAATGCAATAAACATAGCTGCATTGCTCTCCTGGAGAACAGAGTAGATTAATACATTTGGGAAACAGGGAAGGCATCATAGAGGAGTGAATTTGAGATTTGGCTTATGGTGAGATTATTGTTGTTGTTGTTATTGTTGTTGTTGTTGTTGTTGTTGAAGGGGATGGGGAGGAGATGTTTCATAGGGAGCAAAGGCAAGGTTGGGTTTTTTAACAACCTTGGAAATTGTTTACCAATCTACCCATTAAACTCAGGGTTAATACTGATGAAAACTACATGTGTATGCATGCAGTGTCATCAGTGTAGAATCAATTTTATAATCACATATCCAGAAGCCTTAGGGCTTGATTTGCTTTAGAATTCCTCTCTCTCTCTCTCTTTCCTTCCTTCCTCCCCTCCTTCCCTCCTCCCTCTTTCCCTCTTTCTTTCTTTCTTTCTTTCTTTCTTTCTTTCTTTCTTTCTTTCTTTTAGAAAGGCTGTGTCCTCATTGGGGTCAGGGACAGCAAATGAACGAATATTTTTGCAGTGAACCACAAAGCCATTCACACTAATGGGACACTTAAAGACTGTAAAGAGCCTCATGTGGAGACGGGTACCATTTTACTGCCAAATATTTATAGCAAACTTTCAGTTTTCAGAATTTTGGATTTCAAAATTACAGATAAGAGACAACCTGTACAGGCATTCAGAAAGGAGCCTGACCAGATGCAAACACGCTTGGCCATATCTGCAATAACCATGAAACCCCTTAGGACAAGGGGTCCAACGGGGAAACGTTAGGCCCGTGTCCCACCTACGGTGCAATAAGATTCTTTGCTCCCTGCTTTAAAGAAGCTCCCAGAATTAGGAGGCCCTCTGGAGAAATCTGGGCCGTCATGTACTAATTAACACAAATAGCAGTCCTCACGTGGCTGGATTATGTCTGAAAAATCATCCTTGACAGTGTACATCTAAGCATCTCAGGAAAGTGATGACAAGTAAGTGTTTTCTCTCTCTAATAGCTTGAGTTGCAAGATATTTCAAAAACAAGATCAACAGAATACCAATTTGTCTGACAAGGGAGAGAAAATGTGAGGCATGTTTTTCTGACTATTTTTTTTTTCTTGAGATGTCAAAGATGTAAGTCAAATCTGCAGCTCTTCAGCTTCTTTGGGTGTAATTCCAGAAGCATGGCTTAATGTGCTGGGCTCTAATGTAGTTAACATGATGAGAGCAGAAAGCTTCATCTTATCGCACTCATTTTAAGATGATCTCTTAATTTCTATTAAAGAATCTTTGCAAGGGAATTGGCAAATGAAGTCCCACCAGTCACTGGCTGTGAGGGATGTACACATCAAGACATGGGATTATCCGGGCTCAATCTTTTGCATTAAATGTAAGACACTAAGCGCTTAGCGTAGACAACAAAAGATCACGTGTGGACACTGAGAATCCTTCAGTGAGTTTGTCTTAATCACTTGATCTTACCAATCCTGTGATACAAACATATTCTCATGTGTCTCCACTCGGGATGAGAATTGGAATGAATATGGTTTTAGGGCTTCATGATAAGAAGCACGAGGACTCTGTCCAGGGTGGCTCAGAGCACAGGAATTGAGTCATTTCCAAGCCCCTGCCCTTGCAGAAAGAAAGAGTAGGATGAAATGAGTTTTAAAAATTCCAAAGTGTGGTGATGAGCTGGAGTCCGGGAAACCCAGCCAAAGCTCATGAGATGGTAGGATCTGGAAAAAAAATGTGAGGGCGGGATTGCCTTTTGGAAAGCACTGCATTTGGACTCAGGCAGATCTAGGCTTGAAACACAGTCCCCCACAGATTAGTCATGTGATTATGAACAAGTCATTTGAACTTTCTATGCTCTGAGCCCCCCTCTCCACCTGAAAAAGAAAGAAAATGCTGTCAAAGTGCTCTCAGTACAAGGATTCAATGCAAAAGTACCTGAAACATGTTGATAGAGGCAGCTATTAGTACAGGATGGTGTTGTTGATTGTGACGATGAAGATTGATGATGATGATGGTGGTGATGGTGATGATGGTGGTGATGGTGATGATGATGATGGTACTCATGGCAAAGGTGATGATGATGATGTGATGATAATGATGGTGGTGATAATGGTGGAGATGATGGTGATGTTGATGGTGATGGTGATGATGGTGATGATGATGATGGTGGTGATGACGATGATGGGTGGTGATGGTGATGGTGATGGTGATGATGGTGGTCATGGTGATGATGATGATGGTGGTCATGGCAATGGTGGTGATGATGGTGGTGATAATGGTGGTGATGATGGTGATGGTGATGATGGTGATTAGAAGTGGTGGTAATCAGATGAATTCAGATCCAAGGGTCTGGGATTTGGAATGATCATAGCTTCACTGTCTAGCAATATTGTGGTGCATGGGGGTTGAAATCTAGCATAAAGATGAACAAATTGAATTAGGAACATAAATGCTGACTGGAAGAATTGGAAGAAATATCCGCTCCGTTGGCAACCAAACCAAAATTTCCTCTCTAACATGTGTCATAGACTCTTCCATGTGCTAAAGACACAGTGACAGATTAGACGGACAAAATCCTGTCAAGGAGAATTTATCTGCTAGAGAAGGAAAATAAATGGGAGCACATGGACAAATGAATACAGGAGAAATATTCGGGTACTGATAAAATCTTTTTAAAGTATAGCAGGAATTATGTGTAAAGGAAAACGATATTATTCTTATTATTATCAGTTTTGGTGGGGAGGGAAGACACGAGCTATTTTACCTAGAGTTGTCAGAAAAAGTCTCCCCAAGAAGCACGTTTTTGAATTGAAGCTGAAATGATTAAAAAAGAAGACTCTAGTTTATGTAGGACTATGTAGAGCATGGTAAGGATTTCAGAGGGTTTTTCTCTAAGTACAAGGGAAGATGATTATACAGGTTTAAGCAGGGGATGACATAATCTGATTTTGCCTTAGAGGATTACTGTGGTTGCTGAGTGTAGGGTATTAAGCTGCCGGGGATCCGGGGTGGTAGGAGGGAAAGCAGGAAATCCAGAGAAGAGCGGACAGGACTTGTGCTAGGTTCATGGCCGTGGAGAAACAGGACTTGGTAGAACGTGGGGATGTGTTTTGGAGATAGACTGACACTATGCGCTAGGAGAGTGCCTGAGTCACAAAACTCTGCAAACCAGGAATCAACAGTATCCGATATCAGACTGCAATCCGGTGAAGCAAGTATACAGTCTTCTAGGGACTCGCCTGGCACCTAGGCTACGTTCTGATGCGCAGAACTGAGCTTCACATTCTGTTCAGACCCCTGTCCCTACCGACCTCTCCCTGTACTCCCTACCACGTCTTCAGGCTTTGGCCACACTGACACACTTTTATTTGTACCAATGTTGTTTTCTTTTTTAATTTTTTATTTTTAAATTATTTATTCTGAGACAGAGAGGGAAGGAGGGCAGAGAGAGAGGGAGACACAGAATCCGAAGCAGGCTCCAGGCTCTGAGCCATCAGCACAGAGCCCGACTCGGGGCTCGAACTCACAAACCGTGAGATCGTGACCTGAACCGTGACGCTCAACTGACTGAGCCACCCAGGTGCCCCTTGACCAATGTTTTGATTCCTGCAGTTGATGTCTGTGCCAGTCCTACCTGGAGCGCTCCGGGAGACATTTCCAGAACTCTCCACCTGGGTAGCCCCCCTCCCGTCTCCAGATCTTACTTTCCGTGTCATTTCTTTGGAAGACTTTCCTGACTGCATTCGCTGGGTTTACTCCGCTCCGCACTAGTGGAGCTCCCCACGTTTCTTGATTATAACAACAACATGACTAATAGCTCTCATTTCTTTCAGGCTCTGGGGCAGTTTCCGTGAGTCAACACGCTACTCCTCACAACAGCATCATAAAGTCGATAGCTCTGTTAACCTCTGTTCTCCACACAACACATCTGCCGTCCAGGGCATTTGGGCAACACAGCTGATGGGAACTGGGCCTGGGGTCTGAGCGAGACAGGCTGACTCCGCGACTGTAATTCTGAACCACCCACTCTGACCTCCAAGAACCCGGTGACTTTCATATTTGGTGTAATTATTAGGTCACTGCCTGTTTCCTCTTCGGCTTCAAGCTTCATCAGGGTCAGAAGACCCCATCTGGTCCTGCTGGGAAGAAGCGTCCAGCCTTCTAACTAAGGTCCTAGCCCGGAGCTTGGGGCAGGGTGATCGCTTGACAAATATTTGTTGATCATTTATCGTTTCGAACCAATGCCGCGTGGACCCGCACAGAAACCTCCTGGGCCCCCCAGGGGCTGCTCCTGTAACGTGGAAGCGGGCTCATTCCGTGTGCACGGGCTTCAGCTCACAGACCCCTGTAGGTCAGCCTGGGGCCACCCCTGCAGGGCTTCCCCGCTTGGCCCCATCCGTCGATTTCCATGTGGGGTGCGTTGGCCGCGTCCCAGGCTCAAGGTACCCTCTGGAGGCCCCTGTGATAGTTCCTTCTGCACTGCTTGAGGGGCTTCTGCTGAGAAGTTGAGGCTCTCCTCAGGGAGAGGGGGCTCTGGGGCTCTGTTGGGGGCACACAGCGCTCACGGGAAAGGCTCGGCCATCAAAACCTGCCACACAATGGTGCCATTTTGATCTGGAAACGCGCTTCGCATCTGAGCTTCCCTTCCTGTGCACAAAGCTGACACTCCCGATGACCCAAAGCAACGACAGGGCCGCGAAAGCCTCCTCTTTTGTGGCAGACGAGTTGGAGCTCAGTCTGGACTTCACACTGAAGGAGGGGCTGGGGACCTGGATCTTGCCCCTGAGCTGGCTGCACAGACTCCAGAACTCTTTGAAGCTAGGCCCCTCGCCTGCACAGGGCGATGGCATCATCTGGAGTCGCGGGTATTAAAACAGACAGTGTTTTAACCATCAGCAGCTGCGTGCATGAAGGGGGTCCCTCGGTTCCACACAGCACTTTTCAGCCTAGAAAATGAAATCCTCGCCGCTGACTCATTGGCCTAAGGACAATTGACAGCAATGGATATTCTGACTTTAGGACTGGAGCCGTCATGTATAAAGCACTTATTTTGACCTAGTGCCTTAAAGAAGTTGAGATAGACTGCGGTCTAGTAACAACACCAACAGCAAGAAGCTGCGAAACCTCAGTGGCTTTGACGCAACAAAGGCTTGTTTCGTTCTCATCGCGCCCCCTGCAGGCTGGGGGTGGTGAAGCAGAGACCCAGGCCTAACTCGCAACTCCCACCACCTCCCTCCGGTTCTCCCCCCACCCCCGCCACCCCCGCCCCATTCTGGTTCCAATCACAAGAATGAGACGGTGGGGAGGGGGGTGGTGAAAAGAGGCTTTTCACTGCCTCTTACCAGAAGCGGGACATCACTTCTACTCAGGTTACTCTGGAAGGCAGTGACAGGACATCACTGGTTATTGGGGTAAGGGGGGGCAGGGCTGGGAAGAGTACATCGCGGATTTGGGTGGGCATTCACAGCCCCTGCCATCCCTACAATGTGCCAGGTGCCAAGCATACGGGATTTCACAAACCAATCGTATTTTCTCGATATAAAGTTTCGCATTGTGTTATGTCTTATGTTATGAAATTGGAATGTGTTTTATAATCAACGTTGACATTGCATCCAATAGGGCTTTTTTCGTCAACAAAAAGTTGTCACGGAACTGATGATGTTTGTTATCATCACGGGCGTACTCAAATGAAGACTTTCTCCCTTAAGAGGCTCACGTTCCAATGGCAGGAACAGAACCCTAAGATTTTTGCAGGAGTTACCTAGCACCGGAAGTACAGGAAAGCAGAGTGTTGTCAAGGTTCCTTGCAAGGGCAGCCGATCCAGCAGGGGAAGGGTCAGAGGGGGCTTCCTGGAGGAAGTGGTTTCTGAGATTTAAAGAGCAAATAGGACTTAGCCGTGAGGAAGAAAGAGACAGCGTTTATAACCACAAAGGCAGGAAAGAGCATGGCAAATAATTCTACACTGCTAGAGAACAGTCTTAGAAATGAGGGGATTTGAGAGATGGGGAGAGAGGGACAGAGACGGGGGGGGGGGGGCGGAACTGGAACACACAGATCTGATTCTGGATTCCTAATGAAGAAATGAGGGGCTCTCATGTCAATATTACTTGAGAATAAGTGACGGGTCCTGATCTCAGTACAAAAGAGATATATTGTTCCTACCCGAGGAATTAAATCCTGGATGCCTGTGTGATCTGAATCCCCTTTGGCTGGGATGTGGGTAGCGTGGAGAAGGGTGGGTGTGTTTGGGTGGTGGTAGGAGATGCGGGATCCTAAAGGGGGGGGTCGTTTCCTTTATCTCGAATCATCTCACCAGAGCCAGAAACTCGGGCGGTGCCGTGCTTAGTAAAGCCGGCCTTCTGGGTCACAGCCCTGTCCTCCCCGTCAGGGGAAATGTACACGCCATTGCAAAGAAGGAGCGCCTGACCTTTCATTTATTGTGAGGGACATGTGGGTCCCCTCGGAGGGGAGCAAAGGCTCTCGTGCTCGCCTGTCCCTCTCACCACCCGTGCCCTCTCTAGCCGCCCTCACCAAATTGTCTCTGCTGCCTGGCTTTTTCTACAAGTTCTGTGGAAGCAGAAGGAGGGAGACAGGAAGGAGCTAGCACCCAGATGAGTGACAAGGGCTAGTGACGCAACGTGAACCTCATGTGTGGCCCACGCTCGTGCACAGATGTCACATGTGCCCCTCACAGCGCTGGGATGTCAGGCTCAGACACAGCAGCTGCACCAGGAGCCTCCAAGAGCCTCCTGCTTTCAGAGGACCCCGGAGGTCAGGATTTGGATGCCAATGGCAGGCTGTGACATCGGGAATTGTCACTTGTGAGTCCCCTGCAATGGCCTCCTCCCTTACACACTGGCTGAGCTCACGCTTAGGGGACCACAAGCAGGACTCTCGGAAGAAAAGGAGAAAAGTTTGTCTTCCATCAAGTTGCGCAGAATTATTACAGAAAAAAACCTAGAGATCCATTTTTTTTTAAGTTTATGTATTTTGAGAGAGAGAGTGCAAGCAGGGCAGAGAGAGAGAGAGAGAGAGAGAGAGAGAGAATTCCAAGCAGGCTCCGCACTGTCAGCGCAGAGCCCGATGCGGGGTTCGAACTCACAAACTGTGAGATCATGACCTGAGCCAAAATCAGACATGCAACCACCTGAGCCACCCAGGTGCCCTTAGAAACCCATTTTCATTTCACCATGTGTTTTCCATCTTGTTTAATTTCTTTTGAAATACATCTAACTCAATGTATTTCTTCTGAGTTATATCTAAAGGCGTGAGGAATAGGTAGCCTTCTCAGGGTCCAGGGACCCTAAGGGAAATAACTCTGCTCTGGCCCACCCATCCGCATCAACTCACACCATCCCAGTGTCTGTAGGACCCCCTCTCCTGTCTCATTCCCACGCCAGTCCTCTGTCCACACTGACACAAATCTCAGGACGTGGACCGAGCCCACCCAGCTGTCCAGGGGGCACGTCTCTGGGGCTTTGGGAAGGTCTCTCGTTGCTTATATAAAGAGCTAGTGTTGTCGGCCATGACGTCTCCTGTTGCCTACCCAGACCTCAGGCACAGAGTGAGTCAGTGATTCTGCTAAGTCAGCTAAGGAAGATTCAGGGTGCCCGACAAACCCAACTATCGCTGAGCTTTGGAGACCCCTCTGCACGCTCTCCGGCAAGTCCTTGGCGTGAGGATACGTAAACACGGAACAGCAGGACAGGTATAATTGCAAATATCCAGTTGGCTTCCATGGGTTGATCTTTTGGGTAAAAAAACACACGGGATTGATTCAGACCCTAGCTCAGCCACTTTAAAACGGTGATCTTGGGGAATGACCTTCTGTTCTCTGAGCCCCTGAAAATAACAATTAAAAAATATGCCACATCCTGTCTACTGATCTCATAATATTGTGGTGGGGATCAAGATAACAGGTGTGGGGACGTTCAGTCAATTATAGTTATTCAAAACTGAGTTTTCACTTACCTGATCTGTTCCTGTATTTATTTCACATATTCAAAGCCGAACTGCAAACCCATTAATTCAGATTTATCCCAAGCATGCTAAGAGATGGAGGGAGAGGGTCGGGGACCCACCCTATTCCAGGAGCTTTTCTTCATAATTACCATTTACTGACCTCCAGCTCTGCTCTGGCCCATCGCTAATTCTCTGGTGCACATTCTTGTAGATGATCCACAGGACCTGCAGGATAGGTTGCTGTTTCATTTAACAGATGAGATCGGGATTCAGAAACACAAATCAACCTTTACAAGGCAGTGTAGCTACAGATTGCAAAGTTGGGAATTAAACTCAAGCTCTCTGGGTCTAACGTATTCTTTCCAAAGACCACGCAAGGATTCTTTCCACCACTGTCTGCGACTCCCATGTGGAGAGCTTTGTTTCAAATGCTGGAGGTGCTCAGAAAATGCTTAAGTATTTGACGGCACTGACCTTCACCTGGAAAGTCGAGTCACAGGTCTGCAGAGAAGCAAAAGGGTTTGCAGCAACAATGCCTCATTTCGTAGAGAGGTTTTACAAGGAGAGAAGTTCAGAGTTTCCTCTTTGCTCCATTCGTTTTTGCATGCCCCTCTTCTTGCTAGTGTCTCTGCTCATCCGTGTAGGAATCTTACTTCATTAATCATTACCAGTGCACCTTTCTACTCCACACATTGAACCTGTGAACGCAGAGAAATGTACTGGGCAATGAGAATTCTTATTAGTCACTTCACAAGGCTGCTGTGAGCACCCCGTGTAGAAACACTTGGCCCAGTTCCTGGTGCTTAGTAAACACTCAACAAATTGAAAGTGTCGGCAGCCACTGGCCCACCCTGCTGTCCCCAGGGTGGCCTTCCGAGTCGTAATGACATCAGAAAACACACAGCAAACATTACAGAAACACAGAGTCGTTTGTTTGGTTTTACTGGCTGGGACAAACATCTCAGACAGAAGCACTACCCCAGAGACGGGACGAAGACACGTTGGAGGCAGACCCTGAACTCCGGGCCACAAGGGTTTACACGGAAGGTAAGAGAATATACCCGCTTTCTTACAGACCCAGAAGACCTGCGTGGCAAAGAAGACCTGCGTGGCAAACTTTGTCTTATTCTCTGAGGCAACCGATGGTAACTTGGTCCAATGGATTAGACACTTTTTGTCTTGTAGGGAAGTAGGGAGAAAGGAAATAGAAAGTGGGAACATCTCCCCCAGTAATTCAGCACACTCCCCAGTATTTCGGTATCCTTCCCAAGACTTCAACATCTTCCCCAGTATTTTGGCTTTTCCCAGTACTTCAGCATACTTTCCATACTGAAGCATACTCTCTGGGACTGGAGTATCCTTGCTGAGACTCCAATGTCTTCCTCAGTACTACTGAGCATATTCAAGGGGCAGGGGAAATTCCTTTCTTTTTGGCCATGGTAAGAATATAGGAAGCAGGAAGTTTGCTTTCTGGAACAAAGGCCAAATGAAAAATCCCAGGTGCACAGTGGAGGTCCCATGAATTGTAGCTATCCCTATCTATTTTTGCCTTACATTCCGCTGATGTATGTCTCTTATCTCCCCTGCTTGACTTTAAGTGCCAGGCAACAGGATCCATAGCTGATTTTTCTTTTTATTGCTTATAGGACTTTGCACATGGAAGGAGCTAAGTAATATTTGTGCAATATGTGGTGTGCATGTGGGCATGTGTGTGTGTAATCATAGGAACCCAATCACTGGTTTGGTATGCACCACTCACTATGAACTAAAAACTGCACTAAATCCTTACATGCCGGGGTACTGATGGTAGGCATGACCACATTCAGAAGGATGGGCTTAGAGGCCAAATCTAAATGAGCAAAAAACCCAACCCTTAAGATTTGTCACCAGGGGCGCCTGGGTGGCTCCGTCGGTTGAGTGTCCGACTTTGGCTCAGGTCATGATCTCGCAGTCCTTGAGTTCCAGCCCTGCTTGGGGCTCTGTGCTGACAGCTCAAAGCCTGGAGCCTGCTTCGGATTCTGTGCCTCCCTCTCTCTCTGCCCCTCCCCAACTCATGCTCTGTCTGTCTCTCTCTCTCTCAAAAATAAATAAACATTTAAAAAAATTAAAAAAAAAAAAAAGATTTGTCACCAGAAGTTTGTTTCAGATTCAGCTACAACTCATTGAACATGTGTTAGATGGGATGGTACTCTTACCATAATATTTATGGTACTCATAATATTTACGGGTGGTACTCATTCCATAATATTTACAGTTAGATTCTGAAAAAGACGTGTTTATCCACCTTATGGATGAAGAAACCGAGGTTTAGAGAGAGGAGCTAATCTGCCCAAGGTCACGTACCTGGCACCAGGTTGAGCTAAGATCCTGAATGTAGGCACATGTATTTCTTGGGAAAGACTACGAATTGAAATTGCAGGGAATTCTCTTACTCATCATTATCTAATGGTGAAAAGAAACAAGGTGGGCTCTCAAATATTATATGCCTAATAATTATTTTCTATGACAAGCCAATTTCTAAATTTTCCTGAAGTAATTTTTACAGCTATCAGCCTGCTTCACTGACCATTGGTATGAATTTGGGTGAGTATAAAATATTCATAAAATCCTATTGATTGAAATGAAGGAGACTGTTGACCTGGGTTCAGAAAATGTTGGGAAAAAAAATTATATTACAATGAGATGCAACATGTTCCATAACATGATGAAGATTTGAAGACAAAGTTCTCCCAGAAGGGCCTAAGAACCATAGCTGCTTTAAGTTCTGGGTTCCATCAGATGTGTGTTTCCTTGTCCAAAATGGGAGACCATCTTCCAGAAATCAGTTCCTGAGTTGGTTTCTCCTCGCCTTACTTCATCACGTTCTGTACCTCCTTAAGAACCTCTCATCACAGCCTGGTTTACTGTGTCAAGGAAGACAGGATGCTTTCTGGACACTTAAGGTTTCTGTGTGGGATATAAAGGTAATAGACACGAACTGGAGACAAATCACGTAGTCAAGATTAAATGCTAAATTGTGGGAAACAAATATAAGTGACACTTCAAGGCTGTGTACTGAGACTCAAGGGAGTGGCTTTCAATCCTAAGTAGACCCTGATGTGACCTCCACCCACTGTACTTAGGTGACTTGGGCAATTGGCCAAAGTACTGTCTCCCACATCTGCGTGATCAGGAAAATAATATCAAAGGAGAAAATCAGTTGTTATGATAATATGAGATCCTTAGAAAAGTACCAGGCACAGAGTTGGGCTCTAAACAGGCACTAAAAGATACCAAGTTGCCTTACTGCTTTAGAATCAGTTAAAAATTTTGAACCATGGCATATCTGACTCAGCTTACCTATGTAATGAAGTATATTGTCTGCGTTTCTTTATTCTAACAACTAGACTCGCTGTCCCAGGCCTGATAATGATTTGGTTATATGATCCATCTGGTTCTTATCCCTGAAACTATAAGAAGGTCAGCAAGGGGGAAGAGTTTTCTTTATCAGTCAACTCCGAGAAACAACACTGGATATATTCTAGAAAGGGAGATGAACCCCAAAGATGGCAGAGTGAGGACGGTGTAGTTCAGTTTCTTATCCCTGAGAACAGCCACGGAGCTGGCTCTGAGAAGCTGCAGGTGTAATTCTTGTCCCCCGGTAATCAGTAAAGAGGTTGCTTTATAAGTAGACGGTGGCCATTTTGCAAACTGAGAAAATTGGAGAAAATCACGTTAAATGTGTAGTGTGTCTGTTGAAAGAACCTGTAAACCTTGAAGGGAAGAAAGAGGCAAAGGAAACTGAAAACTGTTCTTTATTCCCTTAAGTGAGCACCCTGGGATGTGAAGCGTTTGACATTTTCCTCCCTCAAAGATTAGGGGACAATAAAATTTAGAGTCAGACCCCAATTCTAGGGTCACTTCTTCCAGAGTACCTCCCTGATATTTCTAATGATATCAAACCTATTCTTTGTATTATTAAAATACAACACATTTTTCTCTCATAGTTCTTATATAGAGCTGAATCTGTTTTAATTTTCCACTGTGTTCCCAGCACCCATGAGAGTCGTGCAGATGGGCATTATGCATGTGTTTGAAATAACAAATTTAGGGGTGCCTCTGTCAAGTGTCTGACTCTTGCTTTCGGCTCAGGTCATGATCTCATGGTTTGTGAGTTCAAGCCTTGCGTCAGACTCTGTGCTGACAGTGTGGAGCCTGCTTGGGATACTTTCTTTCTCTCTCTCTCTCTGCCCCTCCCCTGTTCATGCTCTCTCTCTCTCAATAAATAAATAAATTAAAAGAAAAAGAAATAACACATTTTTTACATTCTCTTTGAGACGCCAGATAAAGCAGATTAAAAAAAAATTCAAATCCAATGATACTTTTTTAGAACAAATGACAGAAAGCAGACTACAAATGGATGAGACACAAGTATAACTATTTTGGAAATAAAATCTGGGAAGCAGTGATGCAGTGAAATGGTATAAGCAACCTCAACCAGTACACGGTGGCAATTCCCTTGCCTTCGATACCTTCTGCTTCTCTCTGAAGGCGGGACAGGAAACTGGCACCCGTGAGGCTAAGTTGCCTCTGTGTTAGTCTCCTTCCACTTTGAAAGATCCCAGAGAAATGCTCTGATTGGGAAGCTTTGGGTATTAAGCCGACACACATTCAAGGCTTAGCTTACCCTTGATGTTTTCCACCATGGTACACAAGGTACAAGGGAATAGGCTTGCTCCCCCAGAACAGGTTGCTGTCATTCAAGAGGCAAATTAGACCGGGTAACAACCAAGCAAGGTGAAACAGTATGGCCACGGAGTCTATTTCAGCCACGAGAGAAGGTCCTCCGCAGCTCATGAGAAATACACTTTTCCTTCTCAGAGCTCATTTCTCTGTCTTAAGATACATAAGAATTTAGTACAGTGGACTCTTTCCTCAGAGCTGACCTTTGGACTGGGCAGATTATATAAATGGATGTCTGCATATATGCCGAGATCAAACACGTATGTATACATAGTATATGCCTTCTCTTCCCATGCGCCCACCATTTCCACAGCTGACTGCTCTACCGAGGTGCTCCTCATGAATAGGTCATTGCTGCCCCTAATATAAGGGGTCCTTCCCTACAGGAGCTGACTCCACTACATAGATAAGCCAACAAAGGCTCCCCTGGAGCTATAGAGTTAAACATGTCTGGTGCCGTTGTATGACACAAGACTCATTTCCCCATTCAGCGGGAATTCCTCGAATACATGGACCGTGAGTTCCTGTCTCTGTGTCCTGCACGGCCTTTACCATGAGACTTAGAACATAATAGATATTCTGTTAGCATGTGAACGAATGGATGAATGAATGGGTAGAATATGCACAGCTAAAAACCAGAAGCTAACTAGCTTTACATAGCTAAGGATTTCAAAATTTATCTATAGCTGACGTACGATGTTTCTTATCAAATCTGAGCATGCTGTATTTTAATTAACCTTTTTAATCTAATTATTAATAAACGTTATTTAAACTTAAATAAAATTTAATAAACCTAATCCTTTGAATAAACTTTATTAGTATCTGCCATTCAATTTTCTAATTGAATTCAAAGGCTGACCTCTCTAGATTTTCTACAATATGATATTTAGAAGCAACACCGAGTCCAGAGGAATTAGTTTCTTATGAAAACACCTGCCATAAAGAATAAATAAAGGCTGATCAAGATGAACACCTGTTTACAATTTACCCTGCATCTTAAATGTGGACTTGTTAATATCTTTTTCCTACTGGTGATGGTTGCTCGGAATTTGACGTTAGCAAATATATTTCCTCTTCAAATGACCAAACTTCAGTTAAGTTGATCTAGTCGAAATTGTAGGCAGTTTTGGTTACAGAGGTAGTACAACTTCACTTGGGATTTATTTTTCAGAATATACGAGCTTTTTGGTTGACATTTGTCAGCGTTAATGAATCCACAGAGCTGTATGAAAGAGATTGGCTGATTCTGGAGACTTTAGAAAAGTCATGGTGCCCATCTCAGAAGTAAGGGGTGGTAAACAGATTCTCAGATATTGGTTTTCTGTCTACCTCCTGTTCTCTCTTTGAAATAAAGAGCATAAACTGGGTAGACAGAGGTGTAGACAGAAAGAACAAGAACTGCCCAAACAAGCTAACAACTTAAACTACAGCATTTACTATTAAAGACCCGTGAGCTTTTTTGTGGAGCTGAGCAATGAAGGAATCCCAACTAGCCACAGGATGAAAACACTTGTATTGGCAAGTATTTCTAAGGAAAGCTCATGTGATAGGCATCTGTAAGAGGTCAATGAAAGCTTGCAAATATGATATGCTTGCCTTCATTGAGTGTAACTATTCATGTTTTATTCATGAGAATCCCTGAAGCCTAGGTCTGAACTCTTTGGATGGCTTCTTTGTGTGCAAATGGATGCCTCTCCTTCCAAAGAACCAGGAGCAGGATGTCCTGCTCTACAAGAGGATGGACCCTGGGCAGCTGTTTTTCTTGGTAGCTGGAGACTAGTATAGTCACAGACACAATGGGAGCTCAGAACCCAGGAAAGAATTCAAGGCAGGGCAAAGGGGGAGTACAAAACCTTATGTTTGGGGGGGCCCGTAGGAGGCAGGAACAGGAGATAAGGATAAGCCTAAGGAACCAGAGAGTGAAAGGGAATGGGCCATGGAGTAAATGAGGAAGATCTTTTGTCTTGGGGTTGTGGTTTGAACTGGGAGGTACTTAGACTGAAAAAGAAGTCAAGTCCTGGGGCACCTGGGTGGCTCAGCTGGTTAAGCATCCGACATCGGCTCAGGTCATGATCTCTCGATTCATGGGTTCGAGCCCCGCATCGGGCTCTGTGCTGACAGCTCAGAGCCCGGAGCCTGTTTCAGATTCTGTGTCTCCCTCTCTCTCTGCCCCTCCCCGACTCGCGCTCTGTCTCCGTCTCTCTCAAAAATAAATAAACATTCAGAAAAATTAAAAAAAGAAAAAGTCAAGTCCTACCACGGTCATCATCTGTTATAATGTGCCCTTAGTCATTGCTGAATTGTACTGAAGCTGGGAGGAAAGTAATAATGGCTTGATTTGCCAACTAGACACTTTATACCCGCAAGCCCTTGGTTTAAAAATTATTTTTCCTATTTAATGAGTGAGAAGAATAAGACTGAGAGAGATCACCTTGCTCGAAGTCCTGCAATGAACCAGCCTGTCAGCCATGATCGGGGTCCTCTTCCATCTGATTCCAGAACCTAAGCCTGCTGCCCAGTGGCATGTTGCCTTCATAAATTAGGATGAAAAAGGGCCTGGGTCAGAGGCCACAGGTCATGAATGGAAAATGGGAAGGAAGGGGAGAAAATGAGTGAGAGCTCAAGATTAGAGCTGAGGGGAAATGTGTGTGCGTGTGCGTGCGTGTGCGAATGTGTGTTGAGGTGGCTGGGGTGGTGGTGGGGGACAGAGCATTCCATTCTAGTCCCTGGGAAATTGTTATTGTTGTTCTTCTAGGCATCTGTGAACTCTCTGACCTGCGTGTGGAAAAGCAGTTGGGATTTAGTCTTAGGTTATACTTTCTTAGTGTCCACTGGGAGCAATCTACTCTCCTGGGACTTTGGATACCAGAGCTCAAGGCACTCGGTGAGCTGTGTGGGTGGAACCCCACAGTTAGTGGTGGAGCCAAAGGTGAGAATCTGGGATTTGGGGTCGGGCAGATGTGAACCAAAGTCTTGCCTCTGGTGCCTGCTTACTACCTAGCGGAAGCTGCAAGAACTCAAATGTCCCGTGGGTTTTCGTTGCAAAATAAATAGAAGTAGGTATCATTGATTCCTCCAAGAATTCTTGGGACGGTTCAGTTAGATAGTGTATTTCCATGGGCCTAGTATAATGCCTGATCCATTGACGCCCGCTCTTTTTGACCTGCTTCTCCAACCTCACTGCCCTTCACACCACACCTCCTACCTCCCACCTCCCGGCCACCCAGTGTAGCCTCGCGTACCAAATATTTGGCTCATAGGATAATGGGAGAGATTACCTTGATCTAGATCCATCCTGGAGAAGTTGGAGAGTTGGCGACAAGTGAGTTCAGTACAACAGAATTCCTTCCGAGATTTTTTTCCTTTCCAACACACTCCCTCTAATGGCTTCATTTGCATAATATATTTCTATCGGGTTCCATTTGAACTTTCAAATAACCAGGACAACTGGAAAGACAGGATTTACTATTTATCCTACACACCTTAATCTTTGTTGTTAGCTTAACCAATGATTGCTCTTAGCCTTACCGGCTTCTTCCTTGTTCTTTATCTCTGTAGAAAGAGAGGCCCCGTCTACCGTGAAGTACTCTAAATTATCTTTCCAAAAATTTGGGGAAGTTTTTGTGGGTGACGGGCAGAATACTTTCTAGTGTCCTTACAGTCATGGCTTGCAGGGGGTGCACACACAGCAACACAAAATGCTGACCCCACTCTGAGCGCATGGATTTTTTTTTTTTTTTTCCTGCACCACTCTCTATACCGTTTCATGGCTTGAATTCTGAGAAGCCTTGCAGATAAGGACCAAGGGTAACAATGATAGTGCTTCAGATACCCTACTCCAACGAAAACGCGTTCCCTCCTGGTTAAATCAGGACAATGACATCTTCCATACTTCCTTCACAAATTGATAATGAATAACACGTGCAGAAGTACCACCGGAAACATTATACAATCTGTAGGGAATGAGTGACTTCTCAATGATGCTCTTATTCTTTGCCCCACTTCTGCTTGGACATCTGATTAACGATGGCCTCTTTGTACATTTGGTGGTAGCAGGTAGAGGTTAGGTTTTACTGCGTGTTTAGTGAATCTCATTATTTTATTTTTTTGTAATTTTTTAAAAGTGTTTACTTATTTTTGAGAGAGAGAGACAGAGCGTGAGTGGGGGAGGGGCAGAGAGCGAGAAAGGGAGATACAGAATCCGAAGCGGACTCCGGGCTCCGAGCAGTCCGCATAGAGCCCAATGCGGGACTCGAACCCATGAACGGCGAGATGATGACCTGAGCCAAAGTTGGACGCTTAACTCACTGAGCCACCCAGGGGCCCCAGGAATCTCAGTATTTTATTGACTAGCTGTTTGACTTTGCATAAGGAGCCTCAGTAATACTGCTTTGGTACCGGGGACGGAAGAGAATCCTTCACAGGAAAGTTCAAAACCTGGAGGGCCAAAATAACTCATTTCTAATAGCATACAGAATATACATTTTACTTTTATAAAGCCCCTGAAACACAATAAGATCTCACAAAATCTTCCTGAGAGATGAGTAAATGCAGAATAGAGAGGGCTAAAGCATTGCTTAGAGGGGTAGATTTTAAAAAGTTTGAAATGATACTGTTGCAATGATTTTTTTTTTAAACAGTGTATTCAGTAATTCTTGAAATCCATGGTAGTTTTTATTCATCTATTTACTCATTACACAAATAATTACTGAGGACTTACTTTATTCCGGTTGCTGGGTACCAAAGTTTTATGGTCCTCTATCAAATTCATTGGTTTAGTTTAAACTTGATTTCCCTGTTTGTTATTCTAGGGCTCATTTGGGCAAGTTATTGTGTCTTTTGTGGGTAGATGGCTAGTTCTCAGGAGGACTGTGGCCTCCAGAGTTGCACCTGAGCAGATTACAATGCGCTCAGAGTGGCATATAAATATGTGTTGTATAAATAGAATGTCGGAGACACAATACGGAACGAGAAGAACCAAATGTCAAAAAAAAAATGCCCTGAAAATAACCACTCAAATGTATGCAAATTGCTTAATTAATTGACCTCATTTGTGCATGCAGATATCCTTTGCCTTTCCCTTTGTGAATTGGTTATTTTTCATTGTGTTCCAAAACAATATTCCAAGGCTAATTAAACCCTTTCAAGCTATAGGTTAATATTCAATTCATATGTAAACACATTTATAAACATTAATCAAATTCAAATTACTCATTTCATAAATACTGTTTTATTCATTTTCAGCTAATAGATGTGTTCTCCACATTTATTCAGAGTTGGTCTTGAGAAGTTCGCGTTTGGGGAGATGATAGTTATTTAAATGGCAACCTAGTGTTTACTTTCAAGTTGATTAAGACTTTTCCTAGTTCCCAATTGTTTGTTTCTATAAAGATTTAGCACAAAGGCTTCATTTGGAGTGTTGGTGGGGCGTATAAAATATAATGATGATTATCAGAGAACTATTTCATCCCAGAGCATTTGTGTTTGAAGAGATGTCAAGGGAAAGCTTGCTGTCTGCTCAGGCTAGACTCAGAGAGAAGCAGAGTGAATCTTGATGGGGTCAACACAATCTCAGATCGAGCCTCAGCTTGGTACTGTATTTATTTGTACATTCATTAATCGCAGGGCTAATTGATGTATTTATTCATTTTTCCTTATCTATCCATCCACCCAAACACGAATCCACTCAATAAGCATCTGCAAAATATCCTTCTGCACTGGAATTGGAAAAGTGCTTGATCCAAAGCAAATACCTAGGAAGAAGGTCTAATCACTTAACCTCTCTGCGTCTCAGTTTCCTCATCTGCGAAATGGAGCTGATACCTACGTCATAGGATGCTGTGAGAGCTAAAAGGCTGTAAATGTATATAAGTCACTTAGAACAGAGCTTGGAAAGTCATAAGCACTCAACAGAAAGCCCAGAACATTGGCAAATAATTATCTTTGTTTTATAGATGAAGAATCTGGCTAGAGTGCTTAAGGAATTGCCAAGACACAGCCTTAGGGCAGGCAATCTGACCTAAAGGGACGGAATTCCAGATCAGATTATTCTCCCTTTATATATAGCCTGGATCAATGTATTTGGAAGTATTCTTCTCTTTGACACTAGAACTGTAACTGCACCAACGTGCTTTATTAATAGTGCTTAATTTATTTCTAGCTTTTAAATTCATATGACTTCTAGTTATTAAGTATGCTCATTTATATCACAGGGTGGTTTTTTTTTTTGACTATATGTATGTTAACAATTCACATTTTAAAGCACTTTGGAACGTAGTTATAAAGAGTATGCATCTTTAAATAATAGCAACTATGTATCTCTATGTGCATATATGTGCATGTGTGTGTACTTACCATCTTAGACACTTTCTGGTGCCACAGTGACCACCTCATGTCGTGTGCGGTTATGCTGAGTGGAGAAGTAGTTAAATATATTCAGAGGTTCTGTAAACCATAAAATCCTGAGTTTTCACCCCTTGTCTTACTTTCTGGTTTGTGATTTATGGCACCACGGTAGAGGCGTGATTTCCATTAATAGACACATGTTGGGGGCAAGTTAGTGTCACTGCATTCTTTTGGGCTTGGCCGTGAGATTTTCCAGAACGTCGTAAGTCAGGTAATTCGAATCCTGACTCTTAATAGGGCAATCCTGGGCAAGTTACTTAGTACCTCTGAGCATCTGGTTTTTTGGTTTGTTTGTTTTCGTTGTCTTGTAAAACTTGGATGAAGTTATCATTCCCAATATAGGGTTGTTACAAGGCTTAAATTAGGATATGTTTGTAAGGTGCTCAACGTCTGAGAAAAATCTCTGAGTTCACTGCTTTCCCGTTTCCCAGCGCACCTTGCGTGTAATTCAGAGGTGTGGATGCTTCTGGTGCCATTTCTTACCAGCTCCACGTGTACGCATGCCTCTCTGGCTTCAGGCCATGCTCAAAGACCTCCTCTCCCTGTGGCTCTCACTAATGCCTTGTTCCAGCACCAGATTTATAACGTCTTATCTATGTTCCCAGAATGCTTCCCATGTGTCTCTCCTGTTCAATCTCCCTGTGGATCTCCATACTGCAAGCTGCTCAAGGGCAGAGGTTGGGTCCATCTCTGTTACACTAGAGAGCGTAAGCGAAGCTCAATGCGTTTTGTGTTATTGATAATCTATATTGAATATTACTACAGATGACCATCTCATCCAGGGCACAAAGTGTGTTGCCGCTAATGTGCACAAAGCGGGCACGGACTCCAGAGACGCAGAATGCTTGTCTTTATTCCCTCACCTCCCAACCCGGAATGTTTTTATTTTAGTGTTATTTTTTTTCCTTTAAGATTTCTGCAAGTTTCTCCGACTACGTATGGCACACACACACAAATAATCACCGAACTAGCCTTGCTTTTGTTTTCTTATCCTCTGTTAAACGGTTAAATGATTGTCTATTTTGAGTACTGATATACAGCTGTTTCCATAGATACTTACCCGTAATAGCTAATTAGCTGAGCATGTTTTCTGAAGCCATGTGAATGACATTTTTTAAACAGCTTTTACTCAATTAGGACATTTTTCTCATTTCTCTTTGGAAATGTTCATAAACGCGACACGATGCTTCGGTAGATAAAATGCCATAGGACCAGGTAATCTGGGGTTCCTCCGTGGGGCCATTTCTGTCCTTTACTCCACCTGGACGTTCTTTTTCTCTGCTTAATGAACAGAGCAGAACTCTTCAATGACAATGCACCCTTGAAAACCACCTTTTAGTTTAAAAAAGTGTTTGGGACTCTATTACTTCACTAAAATTTTATTTATTTATCTATTTTTTACTTCACTAAAACTTTTTTTTTTAACGTTTATTTATTTTTGAGACAGAGAGAGACACAGCATGAACGGGGGAGGGGCAGAGAGAGAGGGAGACACAGAATCAGAAGCAGGCTCCAGGCTCTGAGCCATCAGCCCGGAGCCCGACACGGGGCTCAAACTCACGGACCGCGAGATCGTGACCTGGCTGAAGTCCGACGCTTAACCGACTGAGCCACCCAGGCGCCCTTGAAACTTTATAAAGAGCTAGAGGACATCAGTATAACCACTGTCCTCATTTTACAGACTGGGACCATGGCGCTCCCCCAAGCAGAATCATGGTGCATTACTTCGAAGCCTTGATGCTTGAGTGTGGGTGCCCAATTGGCACACCCCTCTGAATCCCTTCACTTAGTCAAGTTTATGCAGGTTTATGCGGGTCCCCCTGACCCATCCTTATGTTTGGTATTATTTCTTCTCTCCTGTTTGGAACAAATTCAGAGCAGTCACCACTTTGTACCCTGCATTATCATTCACACACCTGTTTTCCATAAATTACAAGAGTCAAACCGAAGCCTTCTCTAGTCCGTTCATTGAAAGCATAGTTATTGACCATCTACTTATCTGGCAGATAACAATGGATAGACACAATCCCTGCCTTTAAGTCATCAGTTTGCCCTTGTGTTCCCCCAATGCTTGGTATAATGCTTGTTAATGGTAGAAACTCAAAAACTATTTCTTGAAACAGTGATATTTGTAGACTACATCATCTAAGTCAGCATTTGGTCAAATTCTCCATCCCTTGCTTTCCATTGACTCCATTCCAGTTGGAATTAACACCTTGCTTCTCCTCTTGTTAAGGCTACCCGCCCTCTTCAGTCATGAGAGTCTCCTCTTGTTGTCCAAACACTAATGACACTTAACTTGCTCTCAGGGTAAATTTCTGGAATTGAGGTGAACATTTATATATTTAAAAAGTATATATAATGGCAAAAGCTCCCCTCGCCTCACACTCAGGTTTAATGCTCACGCTATGAAGTAGATTCCACCACAGTATCCATTTTAAGGATGAGGAAACTGAGGATCAGAAAGGTGGAATAGTGTGACCGAGTTCACATAGTGATTGACAGAACCAGAGGGTGAACTTTGCTTTTGCTGACACCCAAAGCAATGGTTTAAACCTCAGCACCCAATGCACCCATACCAGAACTCTGGGCTTCACATCTCTTATTCTGGGAAAAAAAGAACAAACAAATAAACAAACTTATCTTATTGTTTTGAAGGTGAGAGCAAAACACCTCTGGGGACACCTTTATATATGGTTCCTTCTCTGGAACCACCAACTCTGGAGGTCACAAAGCCAATGGATTCCTTGAGCCTGGGAATTCCTAAAGTCACATTGGTTCACATCTCTTTTTCTTTCCCATTGAAATATGCCTGTATTGGAAAGAGGTGCCTTTATGGGGAGGTAGATAGCATGCTTAAGAGAAAAAGGTATGTGGTTCTAAACATGTCTTGAACAACACTCTCAAAGGTAAAGAAGGGAGTGTGAGGTCAGCTGAGATCAGACACCATCTCTGAACATCAGACACCATGAATGTCAAATCCTCATAAGACCTCCTAATGGTACCATAGTTACTTCGTACTTAAATCATTATCCAGTGGTGTCTAAAGGCACTTGCCCTGAGTTGGTAGCTGGTATTGTTTAAACAAATGTTTGTAGACTGATTCTAGCCACTTCTTTATGAAATAAAAGGAAGAACTGATAAAAAGGAAGCACAGGGGTCTTTTTTTTGTGAAAGGGTGCTCCAGCCCTTCCTCTCCTTTGGGCTGGCCATGAGCATCTTCCCTGTACTTGTTCATTTCCTTGGGCATGCCTCTCCCTGAATGCATTTCCACCCTTGTGCATCATTTTGTATTTGTGATTCCACCCTCCTCCCCCCACCCCCACTGTATTGTCATCACCTAGTGTAAGGGTAGTTATTC
Organism: Leopardus geoffroyi; assembly: GCF_018350155.1. Classification (NCBI taxonomy): domain Eukaryota; kingdom Metazoa; phylum Chordata; class Mammalia; order Carnivora; family Felidae; genus Leopardus; species Leopardus geoffroyi. The sequence goes on along the minus strand of NC_059338.1, from coordinate 77,014,618 downwards.
AATTAACAAGTCTGGTGTGTTACACAGGATGTGGTTTAAAATCACTTCCCAACAAATTTTGCTGAGTGCAGAGACATATTCATATACTACTGGAAGAGATAAGCAAGAGATACATAACAATCTCCAGTTCGATGTGTTATGGTAAAAAAAAAATACTAATGCAAGGAGTAAAAATACCAAAAATAACAATGAGTATTAAATGGCCAAGAATTGTCAGAAATCATTATTTTAAGGTTTGGGGGATTTTTCTCCCTGTAGGTATGGGAAGACTTCTCTCTGACAAAGGCAGAAGCCACACAGTTCTACAAAGAAAAGTGATGAGCTAAAAATTACCAGTCACCTGTTGAGGATTGATGGGGTTCAGTGGGGCTAGTGCCCCCGATGGCTGAGCCTGAAGTCCATTTTTTGAGCCCAGAGAGCAAAGCCAACAAGTTTACTACTTTGTTTTTCTGCTGATTCTGGGAAATTTAAAGAAAAACTTGAGTTCCTTCTTCTGGAGTCCTGACCACTTGGCCTATGCCTGTGTGCATAACGAGACTCTGAGGTACTTGTATTCACTTGTGGGGAGCATTTTGAAATCCAATACCTTAGAAGGGAAAGGCCAAGTCTGCCCCTTAACAGGCAACATGCCAAAGCCACCACCACCATCAGGTACTATGGCCATGCTCTACCATCAGACCTGTGAGTGAGGCTGCACATTTTTCTATTAAAGCAGTGGCCCTTGTATTTTCAATGGTGCACACAAAGCTGCATGGGCGTGGGAGATGCTTGAGCCATGCCAGCTCTGTGCCTCTCTGCCTCGGCCCCTGAGGAACCTGGGAAGTCCATGGCTATGTTGAGCATAATTTGGAAACCATCACAATGTGTCTCCTTCATTTTTCTTTGGCATTCTGTGTGGCCCCGTGGATTTGCGTGGAAAATAAGTACTGGTCAAAATCCAAGACTTACGGAGTTCAGCTGTGCGTGGCCTGAGTCCATTCCAATTAACTGTTCTTTTTTTGATAAGTTCATTGTTTAGTAGATTGCATTGGAAAAAAGTATGAAATAGCACAAAGAAGCCACATGTTAAAATAACCTAATATACATATAGCACAAATAGGCCAAAACAGAGAGGAAACGATGCATGAACAATCCCTTAGAAATTGGACTTTGCAGATGGAATATAATAACCTAGTTCTCCTTGTTGAAGTATTTATTGGAGGTGCCTTTGCTTTCATTAATGGAAGGTTAGAAAAACAGGTGATGTACTAGAAAGATCTCAGACTTCAGGACTGGTCGTTGTTTTGAATCTTTGTTCTGCCATTGATCAGATGTGATTTGGGCAAGATTGTGTTTGTGGTTTGATTCCTATATCCTCAGTTTTCTTATTGTAAATTGAGAGTGCAATCTAGAATAGAATGTATGTCTACTTAACATCCTTCCTTTGACAACACTCCTCCCATATCCATTTGGTCCTGATAGAGCTGTCCTTAAACACCATCCTTGACACCATTACAGGATGGGCATTTGAGCTCATCACCTTGATCATGAGAAAGTGTGAAAACAAAGTCACTGGCTCCAAGCAGGGGCAATGAGTGTCCTCCCCGAGGTTGGTCTGTGGACACTGGCAAAGAAAAATTTCTTTAATTTTGGATCATGAGTCATAGGATCTTGGGACTCCAGCAATGATGTTTCTTCTACTGGGAAGAGCTTGCCTAATGACAAAGCCACCACAAGCGGATCAAAGGCAGGAATATCGAAAGGGAAAGCAAAAGTTTAAAACAAAATTCAAAACCTCATTTGAACTTCTGAGTCCAGCCCTGCCTGCCTGTGCTCCCAACCTTGTACTTCACAGTCAGTGTTTCACAAAATCATGTCTTTTGTGAGTTAAAATTGAGATTCTGTCATTGACGATGGCAGAGGTCCAAAAAAACACCTAACTTTCAGATTATTTTAGGAATTAAAGGTTTAACACATGAAACTCAAGGGATAGAGTAATCATTCCTAAACTGGAAGTCCTTTTAATTGTTTCTTTACTTTTTGTAATTTAAATTTAAGTTAGTTAACACACAGTGGACTCTTGGCTTCAGGAGTAGTAGAACCCAGTGATTCACCTCTTAACATATAAAACCCAGGGCTCATCCCAACAAGTGCCCTCCTTAATGCCCATCACCCATTTAGCCCATCCCCCAACCCGAATCCCCTCCAGCAACCCTCAGTTTATTCTCTGTATTTAAGAGTCTTTTATGGTTTGCCTCCCTCTCTATTTTTATCTTATTTTTCCTTCCCTTCCCCTATGTTCATCTGTTGAGTTTCTCAAATTCCACATATGAGTGAAATTGTGATATTAGTCTTTCTCTGAGTTATTTTGCTTAGCATAACACACTCTAGTTCCATCTACATTGTTGAAAATGGCAACATTTCATTCTTTTTCATCGCCAAGCAGTATATCCATTACATCCATTGTGTATGTGTGTGTGTGCATGTATACGTGTGTGTGTGTGTGTGTGTGTGTGTGTGTGTGTGTATCTTGTTTATCCATTCAACAGTTGATGGACATTTGGATTCTTTCCATAATTTAACTATTATTGATAGCACTGCTGTAAACATTGGGGTGCATGTGCCCCTTTGAATAATTATTTCTTTAGATCAATGAAATGGGATGCTAACTTGGCCAATTTGCCTTGGAAGAACCTTGATGGTTTTTTTTTTTCTTTTGTTTGTTGCCATGGTTAATCCTCAAGACCCATTGAAATGGGTGTATCTTAAAGGCTACTCACACACTGAGATGTATTTTAAAATTTTCACATTAAATATATTTAGCAGAACTTACAAATAAGTTGGGATGCTTAAATTTCTGTTCATATTGTATTATGCTAATAAAAAGAATTCCCTTAAATGGGAGCAGGAGGCTTATGTACTTAATAATAGCGCTAATAATGTCCTTGTTTATAATAGTTTTGAGCTCCTTTAATGAGGACGGGGAAGAACTACAATGTATTAAGTGTACATTTCATTTCAGGAAATTGACTGAGTGTTAATAAACGCATTATCTCGTTTGGATCTGTCTCCAACTGTGCAAAGTCAGGCTTCCCATTCTTAATACACCAGTGAGTAAACTGAGTCCGAGAGATTTTAAATACTTTCACTAAGCTGATGGAAATTCAGAGAGATGGAATTGATATTCAAACCTAATTATGTCTTCCCCCAAGTCTCTATTCTTTCTCACGTGCCAAAATGTTTCCCCAAAGAACAAAAAGAAGTACCTACTGGGAAATTAAGAAGCGCTAATGTTCTTCCAGAACAGAATTTTGGAAACAAGCTTTAGGTTCTACGAGGATGTCCAAGGCAAATTTGCTGTGGGATCCTTGCATTTAGCTCCGCCAACCCTTGCCTTGGAGTGTCTGTATCAGCTGTTCCCTCTGGCTAAAATGTTTTTCCTGCCAGCCTTCTCAGAAAGCAGGGATGACTCCTTCTTACATTCTTATCTCAGCTCAGAGGCCACCGGTTCAGAGAGGCCTTCCTTAACCATCCACCCCAAACTAGTGTCTCCTTCCCTCTGTCTTTTTCTGCTGCTTTATTCTCTTCATAGAACTTATCACTCACCAATTTTTTTTTCTTTTTTTTTTTTTTTTGTTTTTTAACGTTTATTTATTTTTGAGACAGAGAGAGACAGAGCATGAACAGGGGAGGGCCAGCGAGAGAGGGAGACACAGAATCTGAAACAAGCTCCAGGCTCTGAGCGGTCAGCACAGAGTCCGACGCGGGTCTCGAACTCACGGACTGTGAGATCATGACCTGAGCCGAAGTCGGAGGCTTAACCGACTGAGCTACCCAGGCGCCCCCTCACCAATTTTTTTTGTGTGTGCTCACATCCCTCTCTCTTCCAATACAACCTTGTCTTCACAGACAGAGGGAAATTTCCTCCTTTTCTGCCTTCGATTCTCCATATCTTTCTAGAGCACCTGCTACATAGAACGGATACAATACATGTCTGTTCCATGTTGAACAAACCACTTGTGTGGTGAGGATTCAATGAGACAAAATGCAATCCAGACGTTATTATTCCCCTCTTCTGGTGCCTCATTTTTAAACTTGAAGATCCAATTGGCTTTATTTTTTTTTAATATATGAAATTTATTGTCAAATCGGTTTCCATACAACACCCAGTGCTCATCCCAAAAGATGCCCTCCTCAATACCCATTACCCACCTTCCCCTCCCTCCCACCCACCGTCAACCCTCAGTTTGTTCTCAGTTTTTAAGAGTCTCTTATGCTTTGGCTCTCTCCCGCTCTATTATTCCCCTCTTCTGGTGCCTCATCCATGGGGTGTAGATATACAATGTGAGCCATCCATCCATCCATCTCCCTTCACCCACTCAGTGCATTGGGAAATGGCAGAGTGTGCTGGGACAGGTAGGCAGATCGGTCTTTGAAACCCTTCCTCTGAGCTATGTAGTCTCAAAGAGAAATAGCCATCCTACAGTCTTCAGGGAGGACGTAGCAAAAGCAAGGCCATTTGGACCATTAAAACTGAGCAGACCTCCGGTCAGAGCCACTCAGTTAAAACTGGGAGACTGGCTGGGGGGCTGGAATGGGGTGTGCCTGGATCCTGAGGGCTGGCTAGGCTAAGTAGCCCATTCAAGGCCATTCAAAGCAGGGAGAAGAGGTAGGTTACCCCACTCAGGGTCACCAAGGAGAGGCAGAACCAGCAGGCAGGGAGAAGAGAAGGAACCCTCAGACCTGAGAGAGCAGGGTGAGAGGAGGAGTATGAGACGTAACAAGGGCCAGGAAGCTGCTCCAGACCCCGAGCTACAGCTGAGTAGGTTGTAAACAACCTACAGCGTGTCTTGAGTGAAAGGCTATAGCCCTGGCACAATTTGATGACTATGTAGAACTTGGCTTGTGCTGGGCAGAGGTCAAGGGATAGAGGCAGGCGGGTTCTGACTTTCACATGCAACCTGCTTTGCTCTGGAGAGAAATATGTGTTGGGTTGGGAACCAGCACTTTGGTCAGCATTCTGTACAAACCGAGAATTCTATTACCCTGGATCTCTCCTTCTGTCTCTCTCACACCCTCCACCTCAATGTTATCATTAGTTAGCAAGCTCAACCTTGCAAAAATGCCCATTTGCTTTTCCAAATCTCCACTGCCTCGGCCAGCCCTGCCCTCCCGGGTTGCTGCAAAAAATCTGTCAGCTCACATTTCCTCGCCTCCAATAACAGCCTCCAACTATCCTGTTTCCAGAGTGATATTCTTTAGAAATTTTGACCTTATTCTTCCTGTCTCCGCATAAATGCCTTCAATGGCTTACCACTGCCCACAGGATAAAAACTAAGCCTCTTAACTTTGGCAAAAAAAAAAAATGTCCTTTATGATCCTTGATGGCCAGGCTCCTCCCACATACGCTATGCCTCTCTCCCTGCTGAATAATAACATGGTTGTGTTTCTGAAAGTTCTCTCCTTTATGATTTCTCAAGAACTATTTCTTCTCTGGGATATTAACTGTTCTCCACTCTCTACCTGGCACATTTCTGGCACCCATTGGGCTCTGTACAGTTATCACTTCCTCTCTGGCATCTTTCTTGAAGACCTTCCCTTACTTACTCTGGGGTAGGGGACCCTGATTGGTCTTTGCAGAGCCCCCTGCTCATACCTCTGTCATAACCCTTAGCTTTTTCTCCTATAAATGCTTTTTGCCGGGTCTCTAGACCTCATGAGCCTATCGTCTACAGCTGCCAAGAAGAAAGGGCTCAAAAGCATGTGGTTGGAGAAATGAGTGTTTATTCCGCTTGAGAAGGCAGGAAGATGGGGAGGCTGTGGGCGTCAGGAAGCTCCCCATTTCAAAGAGTTCTCCACTGGGCACTCAAGTGGTTACCATGGAGAAAGGCTACTCTGAAATCCCACACTAGGAGTTTCATTAATTTGGTTTCCTTCATTTTATTAGTCGTGAGCCATGAGCCTCCAAAGAGTTTGTCTTCCAACTGCTGGTGAAGGGTTGTGATGGGCAGGAGCATTTGTGCAAGCATGAACGGCAGTGCACCACCCTTAACCGACAAAACCTTGCTATGAAAAACATGTCACCCGGGGCGCCTGAGTGGCACAGTCGGTTAAGCGTCCGACTTCAGCCAGGTCACGATCTCGCGGTCCGTGAGTTTGAGCCCCGCGACGGGCTCTGGGCTGATGGCTCAGAGCCTGGAGCCCGTTTCCGATTCTGTGTCTCCCTCTCTCTCTGCCCCTCCCCCGTTCATGCTCTGTCTCTCTCTGTCCCAAAAATAAATAAACGTTGAAAGAATTAAAAAAAAAAAAAAAAAGAAAAGAAAAACATGTCACCCGAAACAGCGAGCTCTGGGACAGTTGACTACATTCACACACAAGCCCCTCATCTCACTCTGGAGTGGAAACACACAATTTGGGGCTGGCAGAGGTCTTTGAACCACACTGTAACTTCTTCGGACTGAGTGTAGGAGACCGGGCAGGATATTAGGAGGAGCCAATTTTTAACTTGCTATGACAGCTTGGCACAAATCATAAGACTGTCATTTGTTTACTTATTTTTTTCCCTTGGCCCAAATTAATATCGACCTCTGGCCTTAAAAATAGTGGAAAAAATACAAGGGCTCTGACTAAAATAAAATAAAAAAAAAAACAAAAAACAAGTTTCAGCCAGTCCACCCCTCCTTGTCTTTGTGACCTTGGCCACCTCGCTTTCTCCCCTTTTTACATTCAAAGGACTGATTAATCCCTGTCCTGTGTTCCTTCCTGGCATTTGTGAAGATTAAATGTGATAAGGGTTGGAAAAGAGCTCAGAGCACTGTAAATTGATGTACAAATGGAAGGGATTAAGGGATTAGCTTCAGTTCCGTAAAGATTTTCTCTTTTCTAGAACAACCCACTCAACGTCAGTCCCCGTGACACCCCCACACATAACAGCTGCCCCAAGCTCGTGCCTTAACGCTCTTCCCTTTCTCTCTGAGGGGTTTTTCTCAAGCTGCCTCTGACACTACCCTTCCTCCACACATAGAGATCGTTCTCCAACATGACTGTAGGGAAACTGTATTATGTCACAGTTCCTCATTCCTGGGGATAGCTGTGTGATGAGAAGCGCATGCGTGTGTATTGGCTGGTTATTTGCATTGTTGAGCAGAAGAAGAAACCCAAGAAGGAGAAGTCTAAGAGAAATAAAAACTGCTCTCCAATTCTTTCCTGGGATTGTTTACACACATAAGGCTCATCTCTTCTTTAAAGGATGGTTATTAATGGAAAAAAGACAGTCTCTTTCACAAATGGTGCTGGGAGAACTGGACAGCAACATGCAGAAGGTTGAAACTAGACCACTTTCTCACACCATTCACAAAAATAAACTCAAAATGGATAAAGGACCTGAATGCGAGACAGGAAACCATCAAAACCCTAGAGGAGAAAGCAGGAAAAGACCTCTCTGACCTCAGCCGTAGCAATCTCTTACTCGACACATCCCCAAAGGCAAGGGAATTAAAAGCAAAAATGAATTACTGGGACCTTATGAAGGTAAAAAGCTTCTGCACAGCAAAGGAAACAACCAACAAAACTAAAAGGCAACCAACGGATTGGGAAAAGATATTTGCAAATGACATATCGGACAAAGGGCTAGTATCTAAAATCTATAAAGAGCTCACCAAACTCGACACCCGAAAAACAAATAACCCAGCGAGGAAATGGGCAGAAAACATGAATAGACACTTCTCTAAAGAAGACATCCGGATGGCCAACAGGCACATGAAAAGATGCTCAACGTCGCTCCTCATCAGGGAAATACAAATCAAAACCACACTCAGATATCACCTCACGCCAGTCAGAGTGGCTAAAATGAACTAATCAGGAGACTATAGATGCTGGAGAGGATGTGGAGAAATGGGAACCCTCTTGCACCGTTGGTGGGAATGCAAATTGGTGCAGCCACTCTGGAAAACAGTGTGGAAGTTCCTCAGAAAATTAAAAATAAACCTACCCTATGACCCAGCAATAGCACTGCTAGGAATTTACCCAAGGGATACAGGAGTACTGATGCATAGGGGCACTTGTACCCCAATGTTTATAGCAGCACTCTCAACAATAGCCAAATTATGGAAAGAGCCTAAATGTCCATCAACTGATGAATGGATAAAGAAACTGTGGTTTATATACACAATGGAGTCCTACATGGCAATGAGAAAGAACGAAATATGGCCCTTTGTAGCAACGTGGATGGAACTGGAGAGTGTGATGCTAAGTGAAATAAGCCATACAGAGAAAGATACCATATGTTTTCACTCTTATGTGGATCCTGAGAAACTTAACAGAAACCCATGGGGGAGGGGAAGGAAAAAAAAAAGAGGTTAGAGTGGGAGAGAGCCAAAGCATAAGAGACTCTTAAAAACTGAGAACAAACTGAGGGTTGATGGGGGGTGGGAGAGAGGGGAGGGTGGGTGATGGGTATTGAGGAGGGCACCTTTTGGGATGAGCACTGGGTGTTGTATGGAAACCAATTTGACAATAAATTTCATATATTGAAAAAAAATAAAAATAAACAAATAAAAATAGCCGTTAGCGCGGAGCCTTTTGGAAAGTCTAAATAAATTACATTCATTGGTTTCCCCTTGTCCACAAAAAATAAATAAATAAATAAATAAATAAATAAATAAATAAATACATACATACATAAATAAAGGATGGTTATTGTCTGATTCTTCTTAACATTTTAATGATTCCCCCCAAGCATCTTGCAAATGATCCCCCTTGAGACACGACTGTTTTTCCCACCCTCCCATTTGACGGTTGCAGAATGTGGGAAGGTTTTTCCACTGATTAGTTGTTTGACCTCAGACTAGTCACACAAACTGGTCTAAGACCGCTAAGAGACTCGGGCAAAGAAACTCTGTCTCATGCAGTGCCCCAGTGTATTTGTACTCTGGAATAACACTCAAAATAGCTTAAAAAATCTAGTCCCTGCCAATTGTGGGTCTATCTGCCTTCCTAAAAGTGAGCTCCTGGAGAGCCAGGATGGTGTCTATTCACCTCCACATCCTGCGCCTAGCTCCTGTCTAACACAGAAGCACCTCATTTATTGAATGATTGACATGTTCTATGTACCTACATATGTACAAATGCATATTTTTCCTTGTTCTCATATTTTCAGTGTATATTTTTATAGTATCCATAAAAAAATGCACTTCTTTGTAATATCTAACCCTACCTGTATTTTTTCATAGAAATGATACTCAGGATATAATTTAGAGATTATTCCCATTTCCTCATATATATCTTTGACTTTTTATAGCAAAATATGCATTCGCTACAAAAAGAGGAGAGCAAGAACAATGCGATTTTATTCTTCATATGTTTTCAATTTAACTCCCATGGAGTTGACATGCATTGATTGAAAAGCAGATCCCAGGGAAGAACTCATTTTGTGATTCTGTGTGACTTTATATTCTATCTGCTACAGTTGGGCAGGACGGGAAGGCTGGACGTGGAAGACGAGGTGGGAGGAGAAACGATATTTGAAAGCAGCAGATAGGAAATCAACAAAATGACAACGTACAGTAGTTATTGGATGAGCATTCCGGGCAGTAGTCAGCCAGGAAAATGATTTTTTTATTCGTGAAATCCCAGGGAGGGTAATTAAACTCCTCCCACTACAGCTCTATTACATTTCACCGAGGCTATTGTAATGTGCTGGCATTCAAGGGGAGCCACACTTGTTGAATTTTATCATTTTCAGAATAGCTATGGGGGACAAAAATAATTAAAGACCTATGTAGACTAAATGCACCCTCAAAACACTAGCATTTTATTCAATGCTAGACCCAATTGATGCATGCTATAAATAAACATTATATTGGTGTTGGCATTATGTAGTTTCTGCCTTTATCAAAGAGCGCAGTCAGCTGTCCAGGAGGAGAAAGGTAAATAGTGCGTGGCCCACATTTAGGTAATTCTCACACATTACTTTTCAATAACAAAGACTTGACCTAAATTTGTTGAAGCCTCCATAGACAAGTACTCATTACATAAACATTTACTGTGTATATATGGACAGCATTCACACTCAATATATGCTGAAGTGGTATTTCGAAGGTACTGGTAAATATCTGTTGACCGTCTCCGTAAGTCACAAGTTGGCTGGTATTTTATTGAGCAGAATGTAGTTCATCCCGTAGCCCGGGTTCAGTGCATACTTTGAACTCTTCTTACCTTTCAAACATCCCAAGTAAGAAACAACTGGACACAATTGAGCCAGTGCTGCTGGTATTCGTCACGCCCCGGTTTACACTGCACAGGCAAGCAGTCTCTCGGTGGGCCGGGGGCTGGCCCAGTGAGGATGCGGCCACTCTCTGCCTGGGACTCAGAAGATAGACCAAGTTTCACCACGTCACCAGGGATGTGACGGTCCGGTCACAATGTTTCTTTAGCCTTTAGTTTCTTAATAGGTATAATGAGTAAAATCACGGCCTCACAAAGCTATAAGGAGGACGGTAAGAAATATTTTTAAAGTGCTTTTTCTTGTTCTATGAACATGACCGAACCTACCGATTTAAAGCTCTGACAAATCTAACACGCAAACCGTCTTATACACCTGTACATGCTTGATAGAAGTTTCCCTATGTCACCCTCGCAGATACACAGAGAGATAGGTGTCCTATTTCCCATATATCAAAGAGGAAAATGAAGATTAAGAAAATTAAACCAAGGGGCACCCAGCGGGCTCAGTCAGTTCGGCGTCCAATTCTTGATTTCAGCTCAGCTGACGATCTCAAAGTTTCATGAATTCGAGTCCCGAGTTGGGCTCTGTGCTGACCGTGCAGAGCCTGCTTGTGATTCCCTCTCTCTTTCTTTCTATCTGCCCTTCCCCTGCTCCTGGTCTCTCTGTCTCTCTCAGAATAAATAAACTTAAAAAAAAAAAAGGTGAAGCAATTTATCCACACTGCATCGCTATTAGGAGCATATTTAAGATTTGTGCTAATGTCTTTGGGACCACAGGATATTTAGGACTTTGCCGTAAAGTTTGCCCATGATCTCTATATTCTCCATTTTCCTAGGTGGTGCACGTGATTGCCATATCACCTTCAGAGATTCTTTCTAGAAGACACGTACATGCTGTCTACATTTCAGATGGCCAAGCCAACCGTGAGTCAGCTCTGCAGGGAAGCCTGCTCCCCCTGCACTGGCCTGTGATGCCTCAAGGAGGAGGCTGGACCTGGAAGAAGAGGAACCTCTGTGCTCCCTGAAGGCTCCCTGAGAACATTCTTTTTCACTGTCATTAGTGCCATGATCATGGTCATTGACCCGGGCATGCTAATTATGTGTTTTGGGTCAGAGAAGCAAAACAAGAATAGAAACACAAATATGAAAAGTCACAGGTTGCATATATTTTTAAAGTCCTAGTAGTTGTTCCTTGATAATGTGCAAACTGCCATTCTGTACCTTCTCAGGGTTTGTCTGCATCATCCATGGACAACCCAGTCATGTCTACTCTTAGACAGATGCTGTCATTCTCCTCCTGTTAGGACTTGGTGGTTGGAATAGGCGATTAGGCACAATCATAATTGGTGACAGGCATAAATTGGAAACAGAATTACATACATTTGATTACTTTTTTTCATACTGTGCAGTGGCTTTTATACCTAATAATTAAGAGGTGAAAATGGGCCACCAGAGACTGTCTTTGGAAAGGTCCCACCTGCTCTAGCCCACCTTTCCTGGGGCCAGACTCATGGGACCAAAGGAAGCAAATTCAATAATAGCAGGTGATATTTAAATTTATAAGTCAGGAAAGTTCCAAGTCAGATGTATAAACAGTATAATGGGTTTACTCTGTCTTGCATGTCTCATCTCTAAATTGTTAACAATACTCTACAACTTGGATTGAGGTAAAGTTTTAGTGGGTGTACCTCCTCAGATTCCTGCTTGCGCTCCTCTGTAGGAGAACTTTTTGATTTGTTCCATACAGAGAAGGGAAACGCAATTAAGATAAGTATCAAAATCAGAGAAATATAGTATGATTGTTGGCTTCTAGAATTTGATGCAGCCAAAAATGTCACATTGTAGAATACTTAATCATATTCAGACATATGTACAATAATTCAAATTTTCCATTTGAAAAGGGATTAGATAGCACCTCTCCATATAAAATGTGGTCCACCCCTCATCTGCTAGACATCCTTCTCCACATACGTTTGGGGACCAGGACATCTAACTTGAAAAAGCCATACCTGCATGGCAGGGAAGCACAAAGTTCCTCTGTGGGTCACTGTGAGTGCTGTGTACTCTTTCTAGATTCCCTGAGCCCATATCCCTCCTCCTGGGAATAGCGTGCCACGATTTTGGTTCAAACCATAGACTGAATCTATGCTCCTAAAGTATTATCTCCAAACTTGTTCTCAGTTTTGCATCAGCAGGCCGGTTCAACATTCTATCAAGCCAGACGTTTCCAGATGGCGTGGTATGGTGCAGCCAGAGGATCCCATAATCATTTGACCCTCTCTCCCAGCATCTTTTATGCAAGGTAGATTGCCTGGGTCCACAGGATATTATATGGGACCTTTTAAGCGTGGATCAGATGCTCCATAATCAATTGAGGAGTCATGCTGCTTAAGACCCTATCTATGGTTAGGGAAGGAAAGCAAGTCTGCTTCTGGAGTATGGCTCTATTACTGTGTGAACAAACTGCTGGTTCTTTCAGGATGGGAGGGGTCCCTCAGTGTGTCCAGTTGTCACCAAGAGTTTTCAGGGTCTATTTAAGAAATTGGTCTATTTAGGGGCACCTGGGTGGCTCAGTCAATTAAGAGTCTGACTCGGTTTTGGCTCAGGTCTCAGATGATCTCATGGTTCGTGAGTTCAAGCCTCACATCAGGCTCGCTGCTCAGTGCAAAGCCTGCTTCAGATCCTGTGTCTTCCTCGCTCTCTGCTCCCCCCCCCCCACCACCAAATAAATAAATAAACATTAAAAAAAATTGGTCTTATTTAGACCTTAGCATTTGTTTCTCCTGCTCATAGTTTTCATATTGGGTAGCAGGAATAGCCCAATCTCAGTGAGTGAACCTTTGTTATTGGACTCATGAATAGTGTTCATCTGTGCCACTGAGGACACCCCATCCATGTGCCTGCCGCGACGACTTTTGGGTAGCCAATGACAGAGGCTAGCTGATATCAGCTGGCTGAGCCCTTTTGTTACTCGGCTGGAGCTTTTCTCTTGGTGAATGCTCTCTGATGGACATAGTGGGTGAGACTAAGAACTTCACATTTTATTATTCCTCCTATACATCCATCCCCGATTTCCTCATCATCAGAATTCCAATCTTTTCCTCTTGAAGCCCATGAACAGGTAGCCAGACCATTCACTACTGCCCCTGACTCCTTATTTATTCTAATTCGGAGCTACTTCTTTGTCTATACACATTGGTTGACCACACGTACCCCTTGAAGTTCTGCCCATTCGGAGGACATTCCCACATCATTATCTTTATCTCCAAGACCATCTCTGATTGAGGTGGTTGGGATACTGCTCTGTATTTTGAACTTGCATTTCTCTACTGAACCCAGCCATAAGCTTAGGTTTTTCTTCTTAAGCCAGCTGTTTATCTAGAATCTCCCCATGTGACCATAGCAGATACCTGAGATGTCTCCCGTATACTTGTGTGACAGTTTTATTTCCGGTTTATTTCCTTTAAAAGAAAACTGCTGGGTTGAACTTGATTAGCTTTCATTAAAACATAACCCAAAGTTGTTCTACCAATTTACACTAGCATTGCAGAATATTAGTGTTTCTGTTTTCCTACATCACAGTCAATACTTTCATTATTAAATCTTGAAAATTTTCCCATTAGTTGAGAAGTGATATATCCAAGCTGGGTTAATTGACATTTTTTAACTATTAGCAAAGTTAAGAATCTTCTCATTTTTTATTTTCTCCTAATATTTTTAATATTCTAATTTTTCTAGTATTGTAACTCTATTCATTCATCAATTGCTGGCTTATTCTTTCCTTATTTGTAGTGGGTTGTTTACTTTGAGAATTTTGATCTGTAGGATTTCTTCGTATATTCTATACACTGGTCTGATATATCTATGTATGTGTATTTACATGCATTATCTACTCTCATACTATGAATTGTATTTTAATTTTGCTTACTTAAATAAGATTTTTGTCACACATAATTGCTTAATTTTAATTAATGCAACTTTATCAAACTATATTTTAAATTTTATCTTTTTGTCTTTATATCATAAATTCTACCAAATACTGTTGACTAAAAGGAATTTTAATGCCTAAAATTCGTTTCTTCTATATTGGTTTTCTTCCACCTGCTATCTATGTATATAGCTACATCATGTCTGTATCTATACCCCAATCCTTGTCCAAATCCATGCATATGTGATATGTGTATATGAGTTTAATATTAGATAAGGATCTAGCTTATTTTTTGATGTATAGATGACAAATAGTCTCTTCACCATTGCAATGTCATCTTTGTTTTGTCATATATCAAATATGTCTCAAAAAGACACACATGCACACACACTTTTTATTATGGTTCTTTATCATGTTTCTCATTGTGTGTGTGTGTGTGTGTCTGTGTGTGTGCACGTGTGTGTTTTCTATCCCTACTCCAGTCTCCTACTGTTTTTAATTTCTATATCTTTATAATGTATTTAAGTTTCAATAAACTGAGTTTCCTTCTCTTTCACTCCATCTTACAATTTGATGTGGCTGTTCTTGAATTTGCATCTTTCTGCATTTATGTATTAACTTGTTATAACGTCACCCAAAACCACACTGGTTTTGATTAAAGACAAATTGGAAGCAGTCTCAACACCTTTACAATATTGACTGTCTTCTTTCAAAGCATGAAATCTATTTTAATAATTTAGATCTTTTTGTATGCCTACTCTGTTCACAAGGATACTTTACTTCAATCAATTATTCCTGGTGTTTAGAACATTATTGGTACTTTATTGTGACCCTATCTCTAGGAAACTTGATCTTCTTAATTCTAATAATTTAAAGATTGTCATTTTCTATGTATTGTCATATTGGTTGTCAATGTATCACAATGCCAATTTGACTTTTTCCTTTTTGGTCCTTAGATGATTTCTTCTTCCTGTTTCTGGTCTTACTGCTGACAGGCATTGCCAGTACCCTGAGGGTAAGCATTGTGTGCCGGTATCTGGCTTTAAAGAAAAACTTTTAATATTCTCGATAAGACATTATTAATGTAATTCACTAATTTCTGTATTTTGATCTTACTTCCATTCCAATATACACAGTTAAGTCTGCACGCTTTCATTTTTAAAGTAGTGTTTACATGTTCACTCAATTTGAAATAATGTGAAGTTTCTATTATGACTACTTTATCAACCCAGAACTTAGAAAATTAGGGTTTTTTAAGATCCATTTTGCTCTAAATTAAGCTTAAACACAATGTCATTTTTGTATCATCTATACCAAATCATTTATACCACCCATTATTTCTTGATTATTAAGGGTGCACTTGACATGTTATATATAAAAAAAAAGCATCTCACAAAGTTAAGGTTAAGAACCACTGATGGAAATAAGACTGTGTTGCAGAATTCAGCCACTTAGAGAACCATTGCCCCAACTATCCGCCCTCCTGAGAGCAAGCAGCCCAAGGAGGCTGGTTAACAAAGGACCATGCAGGTGACAGGACGTGTGCTGCCATCTGAGCCATTGGCACTCATCACCACTCTCAGATGTCCTGCTCATACAGGCTTTGTCGGACATTAGAAATTTTGTTTTCCGATGTTTAAATGCTTGCACATTTGGACTTTCTTTTATATTAATTTCTAATATTGCATTGTGGTATGAGATTGTGTTTTTATGAGATTGGCTCTTATTTATATTGATTGAGACTTGCTTTAGAGATTATAATGTGATCAAGCGTTATAAATTTTTCATATTTGCTCAAAAAGAATGAATGGATGGTAACAATTAGAACACTTCTCTTGTTTAGTGTGGGATTTAAGAAACGTCCATTAGATTAAGCCTGTTACTTGCATTCTTACCTTCTAGATCGAGGGTTGGCAAATGGCCCACCGGCCAAACCCAGCCCACAGCTCAGTCTTGTTTTGTGTGGCCTGTGAGTTCAGAATGTTCTTTACATCTTTAGGTGGTTTTGTATATGAAAGAAAAGGAGAAAGATAGCGGGACAGAGAGAGAATACATTATACAGATTGTATATGGCCTGCAAATCTTTTACAGAAATGGTTTTACAGAATACATTGCCATTTTTTTCTATATCCTTAGTATTTTTTGTCTGCTTTATTTATGTATTTATTTAAATGTTTTTTAAATTTTTATTTATTTTTGAGAGAGAGAGAGAGACAGAGCGCAAGCAGGGGAGGGGCATAGAGAGAGAGGGAGACACAGAATCTGAAGCAGGTTCCTGGCTCTGAACTGTCAGCACAGAGCCTGACACAGGGCTCGAACCCATGAACTGCGAGATCATGACCTGAACTGAAGTCTAACACTTAACTGACTGAGCCACCCAGGTGGCCCTTGTCTGCTTGATTTATAATTTTCTACAAGGATGTGTTAAAATCTTTCATTGAGTATTCCTTAATTAATTGAATGTCATTTTTGCTTTTACTTCTAGCATCTATGTTTTTAAGGACTCATAGGTCCAGGATTATAATATCTTTCTGGTGAATTATTCATTTTATCATTTATAAAGGTCACCTTTATCCATATTAATGCTTTCTACATTCACTTAATTAGTATCTGTCTTGCTTATATTAAAAGAAAGCTGGTATCCAAATACAGGTATCAGAGGTAATATTCTCCTAAGGGATTTTGTATTGTGGGTGTTCATGGGAAAACCTTAGATTTTGGAAATGTTACCTTGGAAAGATTTTGACTTAACCTTCCCCTGGAAGTCCCAGGGGTGTTTGAGGTCTGAGATAAGTTAATTTTGTAATATATTGGTTTAAAGATACTGAGGAATTCAGACAGAGTAAAACTATCATTCCATGCAAGTTTGGGTTCTTGACAATTTCTCATGAGTGACCTTCCTTATTTCTTTATCCCCAACCAGAGGTCGGGCTGGAGACAAACTTCATTCCCTCTTCCATTGCCTGGTAAACAGTGTTTCTCTGGTCCCTCCTTCACTTAAACATTCCATTTTTCCCAGATAGGGAATTTGTATGCAAATTACATTTTAAAATCTCTGGATTTCTCAGCCAAGTAACACATCTTCCTTCCGTGGGGTTAATGTCTCCACATCCAGCCCTTAGCACTTCCATTTCACGTACATTTCAAGCTCAGAAGACTTAAAGTTCAGCTCATCAGCTTGTAGCACTGGCTTAGGGCATCTGGGTATTCTCCCTTGCCCTTTTGGATTTTGCCTTCACTTATTTATTTAACTCTTTAAAGAATTTCTTTTATTCACTGTTTGCAAATAAGATGCAAGAAGGTCATCTCTGTTATGGCGTTAACTCATCCTACCATGTCTGCACTTGAATCCAGCATTCTCAATGCTTCGTCCCAGGAACTCTGTACATCAATATATTTGCGTCCATACATTTACTAATAGGACACTTGTGCTTAGGGACATTAGCCAATTTATCCATGGTAATACAGCCATTAAATGACAGAGGAAAAAAAAAAAAAAACTGTGTTCTTCCCACTTGGCTATGCTGTAACTCTGATATATTATAAGAAAAGATATTGCAGTAGACTTGTGAATAAACATATAGTTAGGTGAGACTATATTTGGCAAAATTTCCCAGGTTGCATGTGAAATAATTCAGACTGGTTGTTTTTTTTTTTTATAAATTTTTTTTTCATTTTTTTTCAATTTTTTATTTATTTTTGGGACAGAGAGAGACAGAGCATGAACGGGGGAGGGGCAGAGAGAGAGGGAGACACAGAATCGGAAACAGGCTCCAGGCTCTGACGCGGGGCTCGAACTCACGGACCGCGAGATTGTGACCTGGCTGAAGTCGGACGCTTAACCGACTGCGCCACCCAGGCGCCCCTCAGACTGTTTTAAAGGGAGAAAATGGATTATAACTGAAAAATCCATTATGGAGTGACTGTCTCTGTTCATCTCTCAGCCCTGATTTTTTTAGGTGTTGGCTTTGTTCTTGGGAAAGCTGATCTAATGTACTAGAAAGATGGCCATAAACAGATCTCACTCAGCATTCTATGGCTGAATAGCTAGACAAGAAAGAAAGTGCCTTTCTCAACATTTCTAGCAAATTCCAAAGTATGTCACTCATTAAGACCAGATTTGGTCATGGGCCCATTACTGATTCATGCGAATGGGTACTTTGATTGGTGACGGTGGTGATGGCAGCACCACTGGAGGATAGGACATCTTAAAAGTTTGATTTTCAAGATTACACCGATTTTCACCATTCATCGAATGAGGAAGTGGGAAAATAGGGGATTATCTTGGAGGATGTTGAGTGGGATCAAGCCAGGAAGTGATATAAATTTCTCCTGCTATTGGCCAGACTCAATTACACCTTCCTCCCTACAATGGGAGTTAACAATTATAGTACCTGGCTAAGCAGCTATGTCCCAGCAAACACCTCTACATGGTGGAACGGAAATGCAAATCTTTGGTGGATAAGCGGTAGTCTTTATGCAATAAGATTTGTTGAGTGAATATATAACCTCAGCACACTTTGTTCCAAATAAGATTGGGATATGAGAAACTGAGCAAATTCTATTTCCTGTTTTTTTTTATTTAAAAATTTTTAAAGTGTATTTATTTATTTTGAGAGAGACAGAGACAGTGTGAGTGGGGAAGGGATAGAGAGAGGGAGAGAGAGAATCCCAAGCAGGCTCTGCACTATCAACACAGAGCCCAACATGGGGCTTGAACCCACAAAACCATGAGATCATGACCTGAGCCAAAACCAAGAGTCAGACGTTTAACTGACTGAGCCACCAGGAACCCATCCTGTTTTTTATTTTGTTTTTTTCTTTTCTTCTTGTGCTCAGGAAAAAAAAAATGTATAATATTCTTTTATGTCAAGGAAACTGGGACTCATAAAATGTCAACAAGAATAGGTCCTTCTGAAAAATTTGAAGACTGTGTTAGGGTTGCTAGGGTCACCAATGTCTTTTTGGAATTCTTTGAGGGAGCTCATAGGTTTCCTCAACCAGACACTTCTATTCTTTTATCATTGACATATTTTCCTACCTCGTGGAAGATTTCAGAAGATAAAGGAAAGAAAAAGAAGGAAATAGAAAATCAAAACATTTATTGAGCTTCTACAATGTGTCCGGCTCTGTCATATCTACAATACATAGATGACCTCCTCTGATTACCTCAGTATCATGGGAATATAGTAGAAATTTGATTTACATATAAAAATAAATATAATAAAAAATGCAACCATAGTAAGAGTTAACATTTAGAAAGTTCTTACCATGGACCAGTGTTTTACATAGGCATTCTCTTTTAATCTTCTGGATCATCTCATGAATTTGGAAACTTCAAGAGGTTAAGAGACACGCTCAAGATCATTCACTAAGTAAAAAGTAGAGAACAGGCAAGAACATAGGCAAGTCTTTCAGCTAGTTTATGAACTAGACTTGAGATTTAGCCAAATTCCCGCCTTCCCCCACCACGCTGGCATCTTTTGTCTTCAATATCCACTTATCACTTGCATGCTCCCAAGTGGAGGAAAACCAAAGGTCGCATGGCACCCGAGTGGAATTAGTTAACTGCAGCAAGGAGAATGAAGTAACAGGAAGGAGGCAGGAACAAAACAGGGCAGTGAGCTGGCAGGAAGGATCCCTGAGGGCTGAGCAGGGAGGAAGAGACTGCCAGCTGTGAGATACAAGGACAAAGGGCTTTTGCTCTGGGTGCTCTGTGCAATGTGGTATGGGAGCTATCAGGTGACATATGTCTTTGTTTGACTGTAATTCCACAACGTCTGTTAGAACTTGTTGGTGCCCTGGTTCCAGGGTGATAAATGCATGCAGACAGCTTACTAGGCCAGTAGCTTCTGTGTATCTAAAGGAAAAAACACACATCTTTGGGCAATGCAACACATTCACTCTCTAGTTTGGTTTTAGGGCCATATGTGGTTCTGTGTGTGTGTGTGTGTGTGTGTGTGTGTGTGTGTAAATCTTGCAACTCTATCAACATCTACTTAGCTGGAAAAAATGCTTTCTTATTATCAGTAATAACATTCTTTCTGAGGATTGAGAGGTTAGGTGGCTACTGTTGGCTCAATCTTATTTTTTCAATTCCTCTATACTTTTTGACCTAAAAGAGAAAAATACTAGGAGATAGTTTTTCAGTCTTTGAGGGAGACAACACTAACCTTACATTGCCCCAAGCTTTCCACTCTAGTGGTATTGCCCTTGTGAGTCTTAACATATTGTATTAGCCAGAGTTCTCTAAAGAAACAGAACCAATAGGAGATGACAGATAGACAGATAGATAGATAGATACATGGATAGATAGATAGATAGATAGATAGATAAGTGTTGGCTCACACAGTTATGAAGGCCAAGAAGTCCCACCATCTTCCATCTGCAAGCTGGAAAACCAGGAAAGCCAGTGGTATAATTCAGGCTGGGTCTGAAAGCCTAAGAATTGGGGCTGATGGTTGACATCCTGATATGAGTCAGCAGGTAGAAGAATCAGAATTGCTGCTGTCAATGCCAAGGGCAGAAGAAGATGGATGTCTCAGTTCAGGTAAAGAGAGAGTGGAGAGTAGATTTTCCCTTCCTCCTTGTTTTACTTCTATTTGGACCCTCAAAGGATTGGAAGATGCCCACCTACATTGAGGATTGTCTGCTTCACTCCATTCATCAGTTCAAATGTTCATCTCTTCTGGAATCACCCTCACAGACACACTCAGAAATAAAGCTTTACCAGGTATCTGGGTATCCTTTGCTCAGTCAAGGAGACACAGTAAAATTATCATCAAACCTATATGGTCTCGGAGTGGCTGGGTAGTTCAGTTGGTTAAGCATCTAACTCTTGATTTTGGCTCAGGTCATGACCTCAGGGTTGTTAGATCGAGCCCTGTGTTGGGCTTCGTGCTGGGCATAGAGCTTGCTTAAGATTCTCTCTCCCTCTTCTGCTACCTCTCCCCTGCTTGTTCTCTCTCTCTCTCTCTCTCTCTCTCTCAAATAAGTAAGTAAATAAATAAATAGAAAGAAAGAAAGAAAGCAAGCAAGCAAAGAAACATATGTGGTCTTGATTTGAGGTTAAACTCCACTAGCCAGGGAGAAAATGTAATTTTGTTGAATCATTATTATGTGCCAGACACTAGAATGTTTACCTTTGTTAGTCTTAAATGATCTTTTCTATAACTTTGAAAAGCCAAGAGAGTTCTTCTCATTTATATATTTGGGGAATGAGGCTCAGAGTACTTAAGTAACATGCTCTATATCATATGGCCAGTATAGGATATAGAGGATTGAAACCAGGATTGAACCTAGCTCTCACTGTCCCAAAGGCTACAGAATGTCCATAAAGTCTATGGATTTCAAGCTTTGATGTGTTTTAGAATCATCCATTCATCCCTTTGGAAATAAAGATCTCTGAGTCCTACCCTAACCATGCTGAATCTTACTCTTTTCATAAGACACTATATTTCTTTTAGGAAAAACACACAAACAAATCAAATTTTGGCCACTAAAAACACCATATTAGGATGGTCAACTTATATGTTCTTGAAGATTCAGCCTTCAAAATTTGCATTAGTTATTTATTGCCATGTAACAAATTGACCCAAAACTTATCAGCTTCAAACAACAAGTATTGATGATTTCACATGTAACATGAGTCAAGACTCTGGGCATAACTTAATCGAGTGCCTCTGGCTCAAAGTCTTTCATGAGATTTTAGTCAAGCTGTCAAGTAAGGCTGTGGTCTCATTTGAAATCTTGATTTAGTGAAGAACATCCACTTTTTTTTTTAATTTTTAATGTTTATTTATTTTTGAGAGAGAGAGACAGACAGACAGAGTCTGAGCGGGGAGGGGCATAGAGAGAGGGATACACAGAATCTGAAGCAGGCTCCAGGCTCCGAGCTGTCAGGACAGAGCCTGACTTAAACTCACAAACCGTGAGATCATGACCTGGGCCAAAGTCAGACTCTTAACTGACTGAGCCACCCACACACCCCAAAGAACATTCACTTCTAAGCTCACTTATATGTCTGTTTGCGGACCTTGATCTCTCACCATAAGGGCGCCTCTACAGATTCCCAAATGGCATGGAAACCGGCTTCTTCCAAAGAAAGAGATCTTTAAGAGTGAAAGAAGGTGCTTAACAAGCCACTGTCTTTAAAACCTAATCAGAAATGGTGTCCTGTTAGTTCAGCTATATTCTGTTTGTTAGAAGTAAGTCAACAATTCCAGCCCTTAGGCAAGGAGGGAAGATATTTTACAAGGTCACCAACACAGGGATGATCAAGGGCCACCTTGGAGGCTGTTCACCACAACACATATCAGGGTTTCCTTTTCTGAGGCTTGTGAAGGAAGCGGGGAGGAAGGAAGGGAGTGGTTTGAAGTCTGTTAAAGGTTGTGTGACCAATAATCGCTTGGATACAAAGAATATCTGATGCAAAGTTATCTTTGCAAATAGACTTGCAACAAAATTGAAGCTAATAGTCCCTGCTCAAAATATTGAAGTAATAGTGAAATAATGATTATTAACTAACTGAATGTCACATTCTAAACTCTTTAGAGGAACGTTAAAGATGTTACATCATGTGGTTGTAATTACTATTATGCCCCTTTCTTTCATTATTGCCTCTTTCTCATTGGTTTGTAGAATGGCGAAAATTATCAGATTTGGAAGTAGAAAACTTGCAGGTTTGGCTTTGCCATTTTTGGCTCACTGGCCTAAGTTTTAATATTGTCATATGTAAAAGAATAAAATCGCTATAATAATATAATATATTATGTATTATATAACTAAAGTGTTATAAATATATCATATATAGTGTGTAATGTAATTACATATTATATATTATTATATACATAATATATGGCAACATATACTTGTACTATATAATAATTGTAATATATCCTAATATAACAATAATACACGATAGACTATATGGAAGAATTTATCAAATGATATGGATAAATTATATGGGAGAATTTATCATAGTTGAGATAGTTGTGTGCAATGGCCGTGGTCACATAATCAAATATAATCTCTGCGCTGGCTAAAATGTCCCTCAGATATGTATACCTATCTCTGTCCAAGAGTTTTCGTGCCAATGTGTCTAGCTACAGGTCTCTTCCCTTTGTTTTGCTTACTACTGAAATGCTATTTAACTTTACAGTCCGGTGAAAAGGGATTACCCAATCATGTCCCATTTCCTTGAGGGCACATCATCTCTTTACCAACTTTACTTCGTTCAGGAGCCTCGTCCTACTCTTGCCTGGGAAGCTTTACATTCTGGTGTCATGTGTCATGTGTCGTATCTCCACACGACTGTACACCTCCACAGGAACGGAGGGCTGTTTGCGACTCATCTCGGTTCGTGTGCCAACCCTTACGAAGTCAGTTACACTTGATTTCATTTCAAGAAGCCTTGGGGGAAGAGAGTCAAATGCACACAATGGAATAAAGTAGTCATATTGATTTCTGAACCTTCCGGCATCTCACAAAGATACAGGCCCAGGAAGCACTCAACCATTTTCTCGCCGTCTTGTGTAAACACAGTGAAGGGTCAAGATGGCTTCCATTCTGGGGAATCCCACATCACACTCTCTTCTTCACCAGCGTGTGGTAGTACCTGCTGGTGATTTCTAGAGGAGCGTGAACATCTAGAAACATCTGTGTTCGTTGTAGGTGAGGCCAGATAACAGAACTTACTGCTTCATTTCAGGCTTTATTTAGGTTTGTTGATAGCACTTTAGGTCTTTTGGTTGGTTTTGTGTTTGGAAAGCAGCCCTTGTTAATCCTCCTTACATTTGGCATCTCCCAGTCTCCAGTGTGAGGCACGATGTTCCTCCACTGCTTCAGATCCACATTCATCAAGGAAAGGAGATCCAAATACCCAGCCTAGGTCTTATAGAGGTACTTCCTCCTCGTGTGTTTCCTTTCCTCTCAATCCAGCCCAGGAGTGGATGAAACTATCAGACTGTGAATGTTTTGAATTAACTTACCTAATTATGAAGAATCCCTCAAACTTTCCCTTTAAATCTAATTCAGGCTTCTCTTTCCAGCCTGATTCAATTAAGATGCATTTTAACTGCGGAACCCTGTCTGCGTAATTGTTCTTTTTAAGTTCTTTAAAAGACATGTATCAAATTCCCAAGTGTTGTCTGGCTTCTCAGTTTTACCTCCAATTCCCTACTTAATGAAGCTGAAAAGAGTAGTGATTACATTGTTCCTTTATTATTCCTGGACCTGCCCAGGAGAATTTGTGCCGTTCTGCTGAAATACTACTAATTTGTAATTTTCACAAGGACTTAAAATGCATCCTGGGTATATGTAGAATGTGGGAGAGGTATTTCCACTGAATTTTTACTCAAAATATATGGACTGGGTGCATATTATATGCCAGACACTCTCCAACATGCTTTTGTGTCCAGGATGGGAAAGACAGTCATGGTCCTTGCCCTTGGTCCTCACAACAACCCTGTGGAGACACTGGGGAAGGCTGTCGTCATATGCTGTGATAAATGTCTTAGCAGAGACATGACCAGAAGATTGTGTTGGCAAAGATATGGGACACTGATCTCTGCTTCGGAAAGGGGTGTCATGAAAGCCTGCCCAGAGGTGGTACTTAAGTTCTGTCCAGAAAGATGAATACGAATAGAAAATACCCAGAAGGATTCATCGGAAACCACTCAGTTTCTAGGAAGAGATACCCAAAAGAACAAGCTTAAGCACAAACGTGAATTTCTTGTCTGCCATAAGTGAGGGGCTCAAGGGACTATCCAGACAGGTGTGGGACCCCGGTTTAGACAATGTCTGCAATTCTCTTGTTCTCACACGTATCTTTTATCTCCGTGTTGATTTCTTCTGACTTTCCTTCCTGTTCAGTAAACGGAAGACCCTAAGCAGATGGGGTCTTGCACGGTCCTTGTACAGGTGACTACTCTGTCAGAACCTGTGTCTGGTCCCCAGAAAGGGATGCTGACTGGTCCTGTCTGTGCCACATCCTCATTCTCCCAGCCTCGTGTACTCACTCACTCAGTGCAGGTAGTTAGCATCACCATTCTCAACTGAATCTCTGGAGTCTGGAATTTGTACAACGAGAGCAGGCAGGATCACCAGACCCCCCTGAGGTGGGGAATCAGCCATGTAATTAGCATTCCCACTATTTGGAGAGGGGATTCCCTTTAAAAAATGTCTGTGGACAAATTCAAACCTATGTTTGTAAGCTACAACATCCAACGTTAGGAAGGCACGTGCCGTATGAAACCCTGAGCTCGGAGCACGCAGGATGTGTTGGCGAAGTTCTCCTCACAGGCATCTGGGGATATTGATTCGATGTAGACTTTGATTGTGGGATGGAGCCTGAGACTCTGCACTGCTAAGCATCCTGGTAATGCTGATGCAACTTGTCTGTGGACCACAACCTGAGCAGCAAGGCATTGGTGGTACGGCAAGTCAATGAACACGGTTGAAGTTTAGGGTTTAAGAACAGTAGGTAGCAAGGAGATGGAAGCGATGGTAAGTGTTGCAACGTAAAGAGTAAGGCTGACCCCCATAGGGCCTGGGCCCTGGCTCAGCTTTGTGAACTCCAGGCCTGCTGGCATCAGTTTCTTCCTTCGAGTTCTACGTCTGCAAAATGAGTGGTCGCTATGCTAGAGTTCCAACCAGGGAAATGTCGTATTTAGGGAAGAGCCCAGATCTGGAAGTGGGTTATGTCTCTGCTCACAAGCTCAACCTCTGCCCAGCTCTATGACCTTAGCCATGTTACTCCAGAGTCTTTTACTCTGTTACTCTTTTACATGTTACTCTCAAGTCCTTTGCTCAATTATTCTTTATATGCTCAACACATCCATTTCCCCATCTTGCTTCACCCTGTTTGGTGCCCTGGAGGCTGCCCTTGTGGACCACATCAACTGGGAAATTTCTCTCGTCTGCACTTCTGCTTCCCACCAGCAGAAGATTGGGGCAAAAGATGCCACAGACTTTTCTCACGGTTCTGTCCTCGTGACACCAGAGTTTGGGTACAAACCGTGTGCTTGGGCCTAAGGCCACAGCTTCCGTGAAGAATTTTTTTCCCCTGACCGGTTCTGGAACACTGCCCCATCACCCTGCCCAAGGGTGGCTGTGGATCCCCACTGTGGCTAATTCTTGGGTCAACATCATTCCATGAGTGCTGTCAAACATTCTAGTTATGCCTTTCATTATTTTACATCCTGATTTGTATTCCTCCTTGGCCAGTGATTCCTGGACCTCCAGTGGTTTGGGTAGTCCTCAAAGTCTACTCCTCTTGGTGTCACTCTCCTTGCAGCATGGTTTTCTCTGTCTGCAGGATCATAAGTGGGCAACCACTTCCTGAGCTATACAGATGTACTGAACTATCTAGAGTACTTTGCCCCAGATGGAAAGATTATTAGGATAGCATGCCAGCTTTCCCTCTGACTTCCAGTATTACTTGTCACTTCTGTCACTGCCCTTTTAGCCCTACCAGACACTATCTTCCTTGGTTTTCACCTCTGATGAAATCAGGCCTTCCACTGAACCCCATGGTAATGTCACCTTTGCTGTGAATGTGGTCATAGTTGCTGTGGATTATGGTATTTATGGCAATTCAGAAACATATCTGACCTTTTCCTTTTGAGTACTTGGCAGGGTTACACTTCCCTTCTCCCTTTGAAGTTAAGCACATGACTTGTTTTAGCCAACAAAATGAAACAGAAAAGGTGAACATCTCTTCATGGAAGAACCTTCAGGAGCCCAGGTACAAAGTGTGCTGTGCCAGTCCTGCTCCGATGACAATGGAAGCCCATGTGGGAAGAGGGGCTCTGATGACCTCTACACCTGACTACTGTGTTTTGGATCATGTAGCATTAAAAAAATAATAATTGTTTTTAAAGCACTGAAATGTGAGATTGCATGTTACTGCAACATAACCTTGCCTTATCCTGACTAATACAGTGACCTTAAATAAATCACATCCCCTCTCTGGGCTATAGTCTATTCACTTGTAACAGGAGGTAGTTGTATTAGAGTATCACTTGTGTTTCATCTCTGACATTCAAGGGCTCTACATCTTGTCTGACAACATCCAGGCACGAATGGTCTCCCGTTATTTGTTCCTCTTGGAATCTTTCCACAAAGCTCAGGAGTGATTAAGATACGTGTCTAGATAAGACCCGTTGGCAATAGAGTAAGACAGCTGGCCAAACAATTATAAACTACAATCAGGTTGTGTACTCCAGATGCTTAAATGTTATTGTCAAATGTCTAAATAAATGCCCATCACACTTTGGAAGCTGAGATTTTTCTTTTTCTTACCATGATTTTTACTAGCGGTCAAACGAATTTATGGAGAGCCCATAATGCAAGTGCCACATTGTTTTATTAGGGACATGTGAGCATCGTGGAAAGTGTTTGTGAAACCAAGCATGCAGGATAGATAAATAATACACCACAGAAATATCAGAATCACAGAGTATTTTTCCAAGTGGAAGCACCTTATTATTAAAACCTATTTTTTATAATATTTATAAATATGGTTGAATATGTTTTCCTTGTGCTTAATATCATTATTTTTCCGACTGAAGAAAAGTCACATGGAAAAGATCTGTTTACAGACTTCCTTGATTTAATTATTTTATGGCAGATCCCATGCAAAAATTTTGGAATCAGACTCACTGGGTTGGAATCTTGATTTTCCGATTAATACTGAGCCTTAACCTCTCTGAGTCTTAGTTTCTCGAATTGTAAAATGAAGATACTATTACGTATACTTCAAAATAGGTTATGGATGAAATTAGAATAATCACATATAGTAATTAGCAAGCAGTATCTTCATCATCATCATCAATGGCATCTTTGCCCCCAAGTAAAAAGCTTACTTATTTGCCTCTGAGGACTTCAGTGGGTATGGGTAACACATCTTAGTATATCAGATTCTACCGACATCAAACAGCCACAAGGTAAGATTAACTGCCTTTAATGCCACACTCTGTCATTTTCAGCATGACTTCACCCACTGATATCACAGGGGCTTTCTCATAAAACCCAGCTTAGTGAGTTAATCAACCTTCGGGAGGTATTAGAGGACAGAATGGATGTACATTTCAAAGGAGCTTTATTCGTAAGTCATTCCAAATCACATGTCTCAACAATTTTGTTCTGTACCACAATTAACATGTTGGTCAAAATTTATTGAACATCTTTTACTTATTCTAGTTCTGGAGTGATCCTTGCTATCCCTTGTCAATTTAACAAACGCATTCCTCTCTTTCTAAGGCTGTCTATTTGTGAAAGGCAAGGGATCCATTTCACTAGAATTATAAACATTTAAGCACTTAAATGATGGCACCTCCCAGGATTCGAAAAGAATCCCCATCCTCTGAGTGAAGAATCAGGAAGCGTCAATGCTTATTGTGGATCAATTTTATCTGGCATCAAAATGGTATAATAATCGTTAATAATTATTGAGCATTTACGATGTGCCAGACATTAAGTGTTTTACATAGACAAATCGTAACTGCCCCATGAGTTACATTGCAGTGATACTGTCTTTTTAAAATTGTGGGGGGCGCCTGGGTGGCGCAGTCGGTTGGGCGGCCGACTTCAGCCAGGTCACGATCTCGCGGTCCGGGAGTTCGAGCCCCGCGTCGGGCTCTGGGCTGATGGCTCAGAGCCTGGAGCCTGTTTCCAATTCTGTGTCTCCCTCTCTCTCTGCCCCTCCCCCGTTCATGCTCTGTCTCTCTCTGTCCCAAAAATAAATAAATGTTGAAAAAAAAAAAATTTTTAAATTGTGGAAGTGTGCGGGTTTAGGCAACTTTCCTGAGGTCCTTCAGCCAAGAAGCCAAGTTGAAATTCAAATGCAGATTAGCTGATTTTATACCTGGCACTTTAATCCCTGCATATATTTCAGTCCCAGATAGGGGGCAGAAGAAACAGCCAAAGCTAAATCCAAGTGCTGGGCTGCAACATCAGAATTGAGCTGCAACTGAATGACATATATTCCTATATTAGAATGTTTTCATCCTAAGAAATGAATAAAAGACAGTAAGGAATTGGTGCATTTCTGAATTTTTGAGTCCACTCCGACTCCTTGGAATTTATGGAGGAAACTTTAATTTGTATGTAATTCATTATCTGTAAGTTCTTACTTGGATACTTATTTTGAGTATCTTTCAAGTATCTTTCTTACTGCAATGGAAATTTTATGAAGGTATTGATTTTTCCTGTTTTATTTCCTGATGTACCCCTGTGCCGTAGTGGGTGCCCGATAAATATTTGTTGACTAAATAAACATGTTCTCTCTAATTCTTCCTGTTTCTAGCTTCTGGTAATGCCCTCCTGGTTGTTGCTGTCCTCTTGCGGTTTGTAATTTCTGATTGTGAACTAACTTTCAGTAGGTGTTAAGCCTGCTGGAGAAGGTAGCTGGGCCCCTCGTTGTTGAGTATCCATTTAGATAGATTTCTGTCTATATCTGCTTCAGAGAGTTGAAAGAGTATGAATTCCATGGATCCAAGAGCAGTTTTAAAATATTTTTTTTTAGTTTTAATAATTTTTTAAAAAATGTTTATTTATTTATTTTGAGAGAGAGAAAGCACAAGCACGAATAGGGGAGGGGCAGAGTGGAGGAGAGAGAACCTCATGCAGGCTCTAGCCTGATTCGTGGCTCCATCCCATGACTGTGAGATCATGGCCTGAGTAGAAATCAAGAGTTGGACACTTAACAGACTGAGCCACCCAGGTGGCACAGTATTAATCTGTGCAGGCCGTATACTCTTATAAGGCAGAACTGACTTCAGTCATATCAAGCATGACTCTGTGTTTTCTTGATACTCTCTTGGGCCAGTGGGTAGAATTTTTGTTCCCTATTTCACACAAAGACCAGGCACTGATGCTTTGGTTCTCCGGCAGATAGCTGTGGCATGCACAGGGACCGTGGCCAGGTTTTCATGATCTTCCCTGGGGTTAAACATCTATCCTTAGGCATAGAATTTCATATCTGGTTCTGAATCTCCCAAAAGCCCTCTAGTTTTGTTGTCCTCTTTCCAATGTGTTTGCTTTTCACCCCTTTATTGGATTAACCTTACTTTAGGTATGCAAAAAATAATAAATTGTGGTTAGGTTTTATCTAGCATTCTGTTGGTTCTGTTTTGGAGAAAGAGAATTCTCATGTCAGTTCAGTATCGTATTGAATAGAAATCCTAAGCAGTACTGTGCATAACAAAAGTCTCACTGGAGATAACAACATTAAAATTGTCAGTTTTCTTATTACTTACCACCTCAACTATACTCTGTTCTCATGGTGGTTCTATTGCTGAGCTTAGCATCATCCTCCACATGTCACAGGTCACAGGAAACATTTACAGTTTGGTGAGTGGACATCCATTTATCCATATTCATTCTTCACCCATCTTGTTGCCTCCATTATGGCTCTAGTATCTGCTGCCCTTGCCCTAGTCCCAGTGGACTCAGGGATAGGTCCCAGGGCCTTGAGTAGTCTTACTCAACTTCTTCTATTTCACCCCAAACTAACTTTCAAAACACTGTCTATCCCTGCTGTACCATCACTGTAGCTTCCTTAACTCTTCTGGCCCGAACTTCTGTTCCTTTCTAGAATAATGAGGGGCTTAGAATGACCTACTGTTTTTAGTGCTACATTCTGGGACATTGCTACTTAGGACCTGCTACTCTCCTGATGGGCCAAGGCATACTGGATTCTGAAATAGAGCAGGGCACAGATACCACATGTCTTAGGTCGTACTGGGTACTGAGGGTGAATGCAAAAGGAGAGTCCGGACAAGAGTTAGGAATGTAAAACTCATGCCTGGAATGGTAAGGTGTATGTATCTTGAGGGCACTGGGGATTTGGGAACTCAAGCACAGAGAAGGAGACTGCAGTCTAGTTATTAGAACTAAGGCATATAGTTAAGGCTAATGTGTCATAAAGTGAGTTGACAACCAATGTAACTAGAGGGTTTTTTTTTTTTCCCACTTTCTCTTGCCTGGAGCAGTATATGTACACACACACACACACACACACACACGTTTTTTCCTTTGAGATTCTGATGGCTAGGCCTTTGGGTGATGGACGTCAGCGTCATAGTGGGAGTAGGGGGATGTAAAACCTGGGAGTCAGGTGGACCTGTGTGCACCATGTGCAGTGAGAATTCAGCCATGTAGAAACATGGTTCCTCCCTTCTTACCTCCATCAAATGTAGTTAGAACCACTTACGTACGATGAGAGAAGGCTCTAGCTGGAAATCAGGAGGAATTGCTTTTATATGTAGGCTGAAGAGAAGAAATTGAGGGTGCTTTTATTCTCCTTGCCTGCCCTGCTTTTGCTGGGGGAACCTTATTAGGTTGTTACAGCCTCAGCAGATAAATCTGAGAATTCATTTTTATTTATATGTTGTTTTCTCGGCATTTCCTGTGATAGACTTCAGTTGTAAAGAGAGTTATAAATGCTGTTTCT
The DNA here is from genome assembly GCF_018350155.1 of Leopardus geoffroyi. Taxonomy (NCBI): domain Eukaryota; kingdom Metazoa; phylum Chordata; class Mammalia; order Carnivora; family Felidae; genus Leopardus; species Leopardus geoffroyi. The sequence continues at coordinate 76,983,032 of NC_059338.1, read as the reverse complement.
GCAGGCTGTTTTTACTGCACTGTATCTGTGTTATTTCAGAAGGCCCCACTGAGACCTGATTCCAAAGGTCTTGTTGTTGGATAGAGGTCTGTTCCTTGTTAGCTGCAGCCCAGAGAATTCTTGACTGACATCCTGGCACTGTTCCAATTACCCAGAGTGGTCAGGCAAGGCAGCACACCGTGGTTATAGCCCAGCTTGTTCACTTCCACAAGCTCAGTGTCTGTGGAGTTGCTCATTCACTCGTTTATTTCATAGGAGTATGAATCTCAATATAAATCTGTTGTATATGTATACATGTATACTTTATATACGTGTGTCTATATCTGTATCTATATCTCTATCTATGGATCCCACGTGCGTGATATAAGGGTATGATATAAACTGTTCTAAGCACATGGGACATAACACAGAACAAAAACAGACAAAAATACTTGCCCCCTTGGAGCTGACATTATTATTAAGGTTGCGGGTGGAAGTGATACACTATTATAAACTATTATATCAATTGATCAGTAAATAATATAACTTTGGATAGAGATGCTTGTAAAAAAAAAAAAGAAAGAAAAGTAAGAAGAAATCAGAGCTGTGGTCGTAAGAATGGTGGCCATGGGAAGGGCAGAGGGGTGACAGGAGGCTGTCTTAGGGAGACCAGAGCAGGATTCTCGGAGGGCCTGAAATTCCCTGGAAACCTCCATGAGGGAGCAAGCTGTGCAAAAGAATATTCTAAGCAGAAGGAAGAACAAGTAGAAAGGCCCTGGGGTAGGAACAGGCTTGACAATTTTTAATCAAAAAGAGAGCCACTAAGGTATCAGTGCAGTGCTGGGGTGGGGTAGTGGAGGTGGGTCAGATGAGACAGGCAGGGCAAGGTTATGTAGGATGATGTAAGATTCCTCTTAAAACATAACACATTTTATGGATTTTGAATTTTATTCTAATGGCATGTGTTCCAGGCAGAAAAAATGACAGGGGTAGTTTCATAATTTTAAAGAATGCTCTGGGGGCGCTCAGTCAATTGAGCATCAGACTTTTGGTTTCGGCTCAGGTCATGATCTCACGAGTTCATGAGATCGAGCCCCATGCTGGATTCCATGCTGAGCACGGAGCCTGCTTAGGATTTTCTCTCTCTCTCCCTCCCTCTGCCCCTCTCTCCCTCTCATGCTCCCTCTCTAAACAAACAAACAAACAAACAAACAAACAAACTTAAAAAGATAAACCCAAAGTACTCTCTGGAACTTGGCTAGAGAGGGAAAAGTGACAGCAAGGAGCCAGCTCGGAGACTATCACATTGATGCAGGTGGTAACAGAAGGCACCTTGGCCAGGTAGCAGTAATGGGGGTAGGAAGCGGTTCTTTTCTTTTCTTTTCTTTTTTTAACTGAATGCTTCAAAGCCACAGTGGAAAGTCTTATTGGTAGATTGTATGTGGGATGTAAATAAACATAGGGACCAAAGATAATTCTTAGGTTGTTGCCTGGAATGTCTGGGTGAAAGGTCACCATAAACGGCAATAGAAATACTGGAAAGTCCTGCACTAGAGAGAAAACCTGACTTTCGGCCATAAATGTATGGTATTCAAGGCTCATAATTGAGGCACGTCAAAGAAGTGACCTCAAGAGAGAGCAGAAGGGGCCAAGGACTGAGCTCTGGGGGGTCTCTGCCATTTAGAGGTTGGAGAGAGGAAAAGAATCCAGAAAACGAGACCGAGGAGTGCCCTGCGAGATAGAAAACCACGGGCGCTTGCTGAGCTGGAATCATGTGCTCAAAGTGCTTCCAGGAGCAGAGTGAACACCTGTGTGAGGGTCTACGATGGGTCAAGTGAAGGGGGAGGGGACTCTGAGCAGATACAGCAAAATAGAAACCACCACTGGTGTTAAAAAGGCCATTTTAATGAAGTATTGCTGATGAAAATCTGAATTAAGAAAGTTAGGTGGGCCCACGAGGGAAGGAAGTAGAAACGTGAGTGCAGCCACTCTAGAGGATTGCTGCCCGAGCAGTCGACATGAAAGGGTTCCAATGAGACCACACTCCTCGAAAAGCCCCCGAAATGAGAGTAAAGGAAGAAAAGAGAAAGGACTCACCAACTTTGCACCAAGGCTCAGAGTCCAGATGAAACGATCCAGAGCCCCACATTAGATGCCCAATGACACAGTTTTGGAAGAGTGGCGGTGAGGATCTGGATCCAATGGCCAAAAAAGAATTCTTGAGATATCTTTGGTACAAAAAGGTGATTTTATTAAGGCAGTGGGACAGGACCCCCGGGCAGAAAGGGCTGCACTGGGGTTGTGAGGAGTGATTGATTATATACCTGGGAACTGGGGGAGGTTTAGGCAAGGGGAAGTTCCCGAAAGGACTCTCATATGCTAAAGAAAATTCACGAGACACTGGAGGCCTTGCCACCATTGAGCTATGTTTCCCTCTAGCAAAGCATTAACATTAAGACAGTAGCGAGCTCCTGGAGGAACATTATGCTCTGCCTATCTCAAGTATTTGCCAGTGGGCTACAGGTTATAAAGAAATTTAATTTTATCTACATTTTCTTCTTGCCTTTGTTCCCCGCATCTCTATGGAGTGGAAGGTGATGTTATGGCTCCAGGAAACTGAGTCTATACCTTTCTGGAGATAGCTTTTTCTCTTGGAAATCATTAAAGCCGTTGCAAATTATGGAGACTCCTGTCCTGCATGATGGTGATGTCTATCAGTTAATCATTTGTTTTTCCCTTTCCTTTGTTCTTGGCAGCCAGGAGTGCCTGAGCAATGCCACACATATCCCACCTGGTAGGGAGGGATTGACTGTGGGGTGTCAGCTTGTGCTTTGTCCTCAGCTTGCCTTTGGCTCTCTCCTCATTTATGTGTGTCTATGAATCCAAAGTAGAACAAAGAAGGGAAACTTTCCAGTTTTGTGTACCCGAATTGTATAGACCAATTTAATCTAATTTGGTAGATAATCTTTTCGGGGGGTGGTGTTAAAGGGGGATCTGAATCTGGGATCTGGAAATCTGAGAGCGAGCATGGTCAGGTTCATGTGACTCTCTCTTCCAGAGGTCAGTCGGTCAACTTCTCATTGTGTCCTCATATGGTGGAAAGAACAGAGGGACAGTTCTGAGGTCCCTTTTATAAGGGCATTAATACCACCCACGAGGGCTCCACCTTCATGACCTTATCACCTCCTCAAAGCCCCACCTCCTAACACCATCACATTGGAGGTTAGATTTCAACACAAAGTTTGGGAGGACATAAACATGCCATCTATACAAGGACTGGTGGTATTCTTTCCATATATCACTTCATATCCCATTCACCCTGGATGCTTAATGATTGCCTGTGGACTGATTGACCTGACTTGGTGGTGGAGGTCAGTGTAGATGTTATTGGGTTTTTTTAAAATTCCTTTAATAGAATTCTGTTAGTTTCCTCTCTTTTCTTCCATTTTTTCTCTCTCTGTCTTTCTCTCCCTCCTAATATGTATGAATATTGTAGTGACTTACCTGAAAAAAATCTTCTACTTGAACTTTAATTTTGTGTCCCAGGAATGGAGCCCTCAGAGTTAGCAAGCAAAAACTGATCCTCTGGGAGCTGTGGCTCCCCAAATATTATGAACATTGGCAAGCTGTACCTTAATAGTTCCTCATAGCACACTGTGCCAACAACTCATGGATCAAGTACTCCCTAAACAGTAGTATTCCTTGACATGATAGATCATTATAGCTTCATTATAGTCTTTTGAGTCAATGATGTGGGAAGAATGGGCTATCATTTTTAGCCCCTTGGGAAAAGAATTATTTTGTCTCCCCAATGGAACCACCTGCCATTTTATCCATGTCCACCATATTAGAATTTCTCCCTCAGGCTCCAGTACCTATATTTGGGTAGAACACCCAAGAAGTCACATTTTTTACTATTTATCAAAGATCTAACTATTGCCTTAGCATTTTCCAGTGCATTTAGGGTGTGAGGAAATAGCACTACCAGAATAGTTGGCAGTTGGATGGGAGTCTGCTCATGCCATTTGCTTTGTGATTTAGAAGAGTAACTATTTAACAATGATTGATAGACTTATGTACATACAAACATGCATTGCATGTGGGCATATGAACATTCATACATGTATACATATGCATCTATCTATCTATTATCTATCTGTCTCTCTATCTATCTACCTATCTACCTCCCTCCCTATCTACCTATCTTCAATTTACATCCTCAAACCCTTAATAACACAATGCTTGGCTCCTAGAAGGAATACATTCATTCTAATGATTCCTTGTGTGAAAGTGAAACATAGTATTGTCCCTATCTACTTCACAGTGTGAAGTGTGAAACCTGGCAAAGACAGAAGTGTGAGAGGAAATGAAAATACAAAGAAGTACATATATATAAGACATTGGGCTATGCACTGGAATATAGCAACTCCATAGAAATTTCTCCAGTAAACATTTCTGATAATCTATTATTTGCCTGTAGCTCTACAGGACACTAAAGAAAGGAGCCACCTGCTCAAGGTGCTTTAAATTTAAGTATGTAGACGTAAGACTTCTTCCATTGGTCATGGAATAAAAGTTGGCTAATTTCCAAAACAAGAGTAGACTCAGCTGAAAGACCCAGAAATTCCAGTGACAGAGCATTTTACTTGCCACAGGAGGATATTTGGTAGTTTAGGGTGGTCTTTGAAATACAAATGTGTTCATACTTTTATCTCATTGGATGGATATTTCTTTGAGTTCCTTCTTTAAGAGTAAAAATAGGAACTCTTCACAATTGTAGAGTGTTTTCAACTTAATAGAGTGCTTTCACGTAATTAGCTCATCCAATGCTTGTAATAGCCCCAAAGTCTTGTTGCTTTATTTTTCACAGATGAGGAAGCAGTCTCCGAATCCTGAAGAGCCTCATCCATGGTGGTTAGTTGATAGTGAAGTGGAAAATTGAACCTGGATCTATTTGATCCTGCCTTCAAAAGTCACAAATACTTGAATACTTCCCTTGAGCTTCCTAATGGCTTCCTGAACTTTCTTCATCCATCAGATTCACCTAGTGGAGTGGTGTTCACTGATGCACATTAGTGGTACCAGTGGACCTGGGTCTGGAGGTGCCCTGTTGAACAAGGTATATACCGGTTACCTACCTGACTCTAAGAAAGTTCGAGAGTCCAGAGGAATAGGGTGGTTTGGTGGGGAGGAATACTCATGGGCTGGGGACAGAGGCTGTTTAACAAATGTGATGTAATTATTTCAGTATCTTGACACAAAATGCAACCAAACCAGAGAGATTGGACTTAATTTCGGTTCTTCTTAGGAAACTTAAAAAAAAATCTCCAGACACCTGCTGTGAAGGTTTTGATGAAGCAAGCATATTGAATGAAGCTAGGAAATAAATATGTCTGTGTTACACAATTATAGTACATTCCTAGGATAAAGCAAATTCTGGAAACAGTGGTATCATGTTGAATGTGGGCTCTGGAATCAGACTGCCTGAATAAATCCCAGTTATGTAACCTGAGGAAAATTACTTAACCTTTTCAAGTCTCATTTTTCATCTTTAAATTTGGGATAATTATGGTGAATATCTCACAGGGTTGTTCAAAAGATCAAGGTTAACCAACCTATGTAAAATGCTAAGTACCGTCACTTCTGGATATCGGTGAGTAGCCAATAAATATTGGCTATAAAGACACAACGTTAGCTGTGTAAGTGCCTGTCTTCTAGCACAGCCCGTATCCACATGTATGGAGTGCCTCTGAAGCTGAGTTTCTCATGTGAAGATAACAATAACTTGCTGTCCTTTTATTATTGTGAAATATTATTTAAACAATTTACCAATGATGTAAATGGATTTAAAGCAGTGGTTCTCCACCCGGAGAATCTAGGGAGAAAGTTTACCACTGTACATATGCATCAGCTGAAAGAAACACTTTGTGCAATAATTTTGGGAGGTTCTCAAGTTCCTGAGTGCTTGATTTATTAGATCTGAAGTACTTTAAAAGGCAATTATTTCATATATATATATATATATATATATATATATATATACTCTAATGGAAAGTCTAAAACACTTGGGAGATTATAGGATTCCGTGGTCAGCAGAAAAGTGGTCTCCCACAGGTGCTCACAGTTAGTCCTTGGAACCTGTGAGTGTTACCTAACATGGCAAAGGAGACTTTATAGACGTGATTGATTAAGAACCTTGAAATGGGAGATTATCCTAGATTATCTTGGTGGGTCCAAAATCTGGGACCTTAAAAGAAGCTTCCTTACTGAGCTTCAAATGAGGAGATATGAATACTGGGGAACCATCAGAGAGACACAATGTTGCTGGCTTTAAAGATGGAGGAGAGGGACATAAGCCAAGAAATGTAGGTGGCCTCTAAAAGGCAAGGGAACAGATTCTTCCCCTAGAATCTCCAGAAAGGAAGGCAACCCAGTGTGATACCTTGATTTTATCTCAGGAAGTCCTGTGCCAGATGTCTGACATACCAAATGGTAAGAAGGTAAATATGTGTTGTTTTAAGCCACTAAAACATGACCAGAGGCCATTACTGCTGCCAAGATGGTGACTCCTTCTCTTGCCTGCACGTCTGTGAGCAAAAGGAGTCAAGTAACCAGGTAGCAGCCATAACTTAATTCCTTGAGTGTCCGGCTGTGATCCTGGTAAAGGGGTGCTCCGTTTGAGATCTGGGACCTCTCACTCAGCAGCCTAGGACTGCAGGGAGAGGAAGCACCCATTTCCTCAGTGGTCATTGGGAGGGATGGTAAGTGAGTCTCACTTCCATCACTCGTTTCCTGAACCCATGTATCTTTCCTGTTGAAAACACAGTACCATGCAGAGGTCTCTTATACAGACCATGTGCTACATTTTGGAGGATAGTATCCTATTTCCACAGGAAACAGTATTTCTGAGTTGATGCTTTGGCTGTGTCTTCAGCAAGCTGTTCCAGAGCTCTATCACTCCAGCAGCTTCTGTAATGCAGTATGTAATATCACACTGGGTCCTGTGATCAATGGCTCACTCCCATACCTCTTTTATTAAAATGTGAGTCCCCTGTTCTGACTTTATGCAGAGTCCGATGATGGTGGATTGAAAAGTCGAGGATGTGAATAGGGGTAGTGGCTGAGCCCCTGTGCACTGGAAAGACAAATTCATTCACAGAATATATGCCTATTCCTTTGAGAATGAACCACTAGCCCTTTCAGGATGACCCAGTAGGATGAACTTGACGCTAAGTAATTGTTTAGTCTTTTTAAGAAACGGCACCATATTTAGGGCTCAGCAACAGTCTAACAGTGCTAACAGATTGGTCATTGGTAGTGGGAACAGTCAGATCATCCTTAGGAATGGAGGTCCATGCTGTTGGGCCAATGTGTGGCTCCCATTTTTGCCACTGTAGATATTTAATTAATATGCCCTTCATGACATCATTTGCATGTCTACTGACAAAAGTCAGCTGTTGTCAACTGCCTAAATTAGTTTATCTGCCAACTTAAGCCCTTTTCTATGGTAGATGCTCTCTGTTGAGCATCAATGTGTAATACAAGGTCATTACACTACATGCCTACCCCAGTGTATCGATCCAAATATATTCACCCATACCTCCTTATCTTCAGTCTTGCAATCCTTTCCATCTAAGCCCTTGATCGGATGTCCAGGCCACTCAGTGCTTGCATTGCACTCATATATATTCTAATCTTGGGTCACTTCCCCTTCCACACAAAGTGGATGACATGGTGCACTGCCTAAAGCCTTACCCACTGGGAAGATTTTTATTATCACTGTTTTACGAGACCACCTCTGAGAGAGGCTGTAATGCAGCCAGCTTCCATTTTTGGCTTGGAGTTGCATACTGAGCTGTGCATCTGTTAACCAAGTTCAGGTTTTATCTTGCTCCATTCACCGGTCACCTAGGGATTTTCCAGTCTCTTGTTCTTTTATCAGTCTTCAAGGTGTTTATAAGCACCATTAATACTTTCAAAAAATCAAGCTAAAACTGTTGACTTCTTTTTGTTTATATCTAATTTTTATTTCATTAATCTCCCCTCTTGACTTGATTGCTTCCTTTTTCTATTTTGTGTTGACTTTGTGTGTGTGTGTGTTTGTTTCTTACGTTATAATCTTAGGCCACCTCCTATACAGTATTCTTTTCTTTTTTTCCTACTGCAACCATTTAAAGTTGCTGATACGTCTTTCAAATACTGATTTAGCAAAACACTGCAAGCTTAGATGTTAATATTTTTGATGAAAAGAGAGATATTGAAGTCTCTGCCTTTGTAGCTCTGTACGTCCCTTTGGTTCTGTCCATTTTTGCTCCTCAAAACTTTTCAAAACTCTATTATTAGCTTAAGACACATAACAATAGTTATGCCCTCTTGGTTAATGTAATCTTTAATGATTGTTAAATACATCAATTAGTCATACTTTTATCTGACAACACTTTGATGAATATTAATATAGTCATCCCATCTTTTTCACTTGATGATGTTTTTACCAAATATACTTCTCTACCCTTTCACTATCAACCTGTCTGCATTTTCTTGTTAATAACCTGTAACTAGGTCTTGCTTCGTATTCAATTTAATAAGGTCTGCCTTTTAATTGGATTGTTTAGTCTCCTTATTTTTACTATAAATATCTCTATGTTTGGGCGTAATTCTACCATAATTGCTATTTTTTTTCCTATTTTTCCCGTTTACTTTTTGTTTCTCTGCTTCTTCTTTCCTTTCTTCTGCTTTTGAGTTATTTGTTATTCCATTTTACCTCATTGACTCCTTCGTTACATGCATTCTAATGTTTGCGCTAGATATTACAACATACATACCTCACTTGAAGTAAAATTACAGCCCCTTGGGAAAACCTAAGATTCTTATAGTAGTGTACTTCCATTTTGCCTTTCCCACCCAGGACAAGGGAGAGGGGTGTGAGGGACTGGGTTCAATATGACCTGAAGGTAAGTACCTCCTTAACTTTGTGTCCTCAGTGCCTCACTGCCTTCTCTGCTCTCATCCTGGTCTCGGCCCTCCTCCCACCTGAGTGTTGAGTGTTTTATGTCATGGTCTCACATTGCTAATCTTGAAGAGTCAATAGTCTTTAAGGAAATCATGGAAATGCACGTGTGTGTGTGTGTGTGTGTGTGTGTGTGTGTGTGTATACAATAAAAGGGAATACTCACTCTTTTGTTACTTTTCTTCCTGCTGATCTATCTTTCATGTGGTATCTAAGTGTTCTTTTAGTTTAGTTTAGTTCCATTGTAGACAAGTTTTCTCACCTTTTGCCTATCTGAAAATATCTTTATTTTACATTTTTGAAGAGTGATTTTGCCACATAAATAATTCTAGTTGACTTTTATTTCCTTCAGCACTTTAAAGATGTGGCAATTTGACATCAAATATGTATGTGTGATTTCCTTTGTAATCTCGCTTGTGATTCGCTAAGACTTTTGGTTCTGTGAGTTGGTGCCTTCCAGAAATTTTGAATTTTTTTTTTTCAACGTTTATTTTATTTTTGGGACAGAGAGAGACAGAGCATGAACGGGGGAGGGGCAGAGAGAGAGGGAGACACAGAATCGGAAACAGGCTCCAGGCTCTGAGCCATCATCAGCCCAGAGCCCGACGCGGGGCTTGAACTCACGGACCGCGAGATCGTGACCTGGCTGAAGTCGGACGCCCAACCGACTGCACCACCCAGGCGCCCCTAGAAATTTTGGAAAAGCACTGGAAACTCTCTAAATCTTTCCCTCTTTCCTTCTAGTACTCCAATTACATGTGTTATATCATTAAAGCTGTACCAAAGATCTTGGATATTGGAGACTTTTTCTTTCATCTCCTTTTCTCTTTGTGTTTTATGTTGGGTAATGTCTACTGACCTGTCCTCATGTTCAGTGATCCTTTCCTTTGATGTGTCCGTGTGGCTTTGAAGCCCTTGAAATAATGTCAGATTTTTCATTTCCATCATTTTACTTACTTGTTTTATTGGGTTTACTCTCTGTTGAAATGCTCCATCTGTTCATACATACCAGCTTTTCTCACTAAATTTTCAAAAATCTTTTTTATATTTATTTGGAAGTCATAATGTGTTAATTTCAACATTAGGGACAACTTCAGGGCTACTTTCTCTCTGGATCACAAGTCACCTTTTCATGCTCTTTTCACAAATTCCGAATGTTTAATCATATGCAAGACATACTGTGTAAAATATAGAAGAGAAGTAGGTAATATCTACCCCTAGGGAAGGTCACACACCTTCTTCTGTCAGGACACTTATGACTCTGAAATGGAACGGAGTCTGGCTACCATGTGGAGAATAAAATGAGAATCGTAGCAAGAAGAACACATTGAAGACTCTTCCCCAGAAGAAAGAAAATGGTGGCCAAAATCAGGGCATTAGCATTGGAGAGGGCAGTGGTTGAATTTGTGATTAATTCCAGGGTTGAACAAGAATGGGTAGAAAGAGAGGAAACTGTGAAAGAAAAGCTGCCATACCCTGGGACCAAATGGATGTGCAAAATGAAAAGGATAGGAGGACTGAGGAAGGGTGGCCACAGGGTTTACCAGCTGTCTGTACTTTTTCAGGGCTGGTCGTATAACAAACATGTTTTCCACAAGCCCAGACATAAACAATAGTACATAATAGGCACACAAAAATGCCTACTGATTAGCACAAGTTCAGACTGATTTGAAAAAATCCACCCTAGTGTTTCTGAGCTCTCTTTGGCTAGCCACCTCTGCCAATATGCTGCTAAATAAGAGATATAAAATTATTTCAGGGGCAGCAGAGACAACAGAGCTACTGATTATAATATCCTGTCAGAGAAGTCACCTCCCGGTGAAACTCTGTGACTTGCTTTATTTAATTCTGTGAGAAGAAAAGCCACAATGACCTTGATGAATCCTCACCTGTGGTTCTGAGACATCTAAATATTTCAAACCCCTTGTGCACACCATAATCCTGCCCAGTAAGTAGCAAATAGTTCTCAGTATTTTCTTTGCTCAAACTGCATTATATGTCTCTGGACTTACAGATCATAACTCTGCAATGACTTGCTACCTATGCGTGACAGGCAGGGAGATTAGTACAGAAAAGAACTAAAAAAAATGCTTGCAGAGAGATATATCCACTCTTAACAAGATAGAGGGTATTTGAGGGACGATTTTCAGTGTCCAAAGATGAGGGAGGAAGTTGGAAACTGGCTTGGGTATACAGGGTCTGGGATTATTGCGCTGCATTATGTTAAACCCTCTGATTTCCTCCAACTACTGGCTCCTTTTCTTAGGTTGGCTGGATGTGAATTTTTCTGGCCACAGGTTTTCCCTTCTCATATTTCCACCCCCCCACCCCAAGTATTAGGAAATTACTCAAGGAGGGGCAGTTATTGGGCTCAGGGCAAAACTCATTTAAAACCAGCAAAACGATGCACTGAAGGAACTTCCACCTGTCTCGTGCTTAAAATCAACATCTTCAAAGTTGTCCTTGAGAGACATGTAGAGGTTCTAGCTTCTGACTGCCTTTTCTTCCACACTAAGGTGCTTCTTCAAGCTTCCGGACCGAGGATGAACATTCAGCGTGACCATTTGTATAGTAGAAACAGGGATGACACATTTCAATGGGAGTTTACTAAAAGCTTGGTGTTAACTAAAATATGAACACCAAAAAAGGAACAGGAAATGAATGCACACACACACACACACACGCACACACACACACACACACACACACCAAAACCCGACAATCTGACTTTTAAGGTATGGTTTGATTTCTAGGGCTTATGGGCTAGCCTATTCCCACCATTCACAGACTCCCTCTCAGGTGGTAGGTGCCATATTAACATCTCCTCACAGAACCTAGATATCTGAAATCTAGACCAACAAGAGGGAGTCACAAAGCCAAAGAGAAGCAGCATCTCTGTCTCCCACCTGCTGAAGGATTCCTTTCCAAGGCCAGGGAATTTTCTTATAGTTGTCTTCATTCGTGGAGACTATTCTCGCTCTCCACCAAAATTAGGTTATGTTAACATGAGGTTATCCAGAAAAGCAAAGTATCAACCCCGTATTTATCCTAGAGATACCATAGGTATTACTGAAGTGAGGACTGGGTGTCTATGAGAGTAGAATGCCGGGGCTCCTGGGTGGCGCAGTCGGTTAAGCGTCCGACTTCAGCTCAGGTCACGATCTCGCGGTCCATGAGTTCGAGCCCCACGTCGGGCTCTGTGCTGATGGCTCAGAGCCTGGAGCCTGCTTCCGATTCTGTGTCTCCTTCTCTTTCTGCCCCTCCCCCCCTTCATGCTCTGTCTCTCTCTGTCTCAAAAATAAATAAACGTTAAAAAAAAAAAAGAGTGGAATGCCAACCTCTACGAGTGGCTTCCATCCACTCAATTCATCATATTCCACATATTCAGAACCCCTCAGAATAACTACCATTTCCTGAATGCTCAGTCAAGGCTTCACGTCTTCAGCTGAGGAACACACTGTGGTCTAACAATGCTGCATTTGTGAGTTGTTCAGGAAAGGGATACCGCACACCTCAGGGAACCATGGGGCTTCCAGGAAGATGGGGTCCAGAGAGGCTAGTTGTAGGACTTGGGCTTGCGGTAGGTGATTTGGGGGAAAGCTCCAGAAGTAGGAGGTTGCTCTGTTGTCTGTTGCTGTCAGGAGTTTCCAGTAAAACTAAGGTTGGATATCAGTAATGTTTATCTAGGAGTTTGGAAGAATGAAGTGGTTCACCAACAGACCAGTTAGTGTCAGTCCAGGGCACCAAAAGGCAGAGAGAGCTGCCATAACTATTTTTTTTTTTTTTGTCTTCTCTTTTTGGCCAAAGACAGATGAAGTCAGACTGCAGGCACTTATTCATGGCCTCCAGATCTTCATCATTGC